>NC_085059.1:6345432-7545432 GCF_963662255.1 Cinclus cinclus
GGGGTGGGGTCCTTTTCTCCCTGGGACTATTGTGAAGAGGTGTTCAGCAATTCCATGATTCCTCTTCTACATTCCTCGGGTTACGTGAAATTCCTCAGCACAAGAAGGACATGGAGCTGCTGGAGCAAGTCCAGAGGAGACCACAGAAAATGCCTCCAGGGGCTGGAGCCCCTCTGCTGTGTAGATAGGCCTGGGAGATGAGCCTGGAGAAGGCTCAGGGGAGACCTTAGAGCCCCTGCCAGTGCCTAAAGGAGCTCCAGGACAGAGGACTTCAGACAAGGGCATGGAGTGACAGGACAAGGGGTAATGGGCTTCCCACTGCCAGAGGGCAGTGTTAGATGGGATATTGGGAAGAAAATTCCTCCCTGGGAACGTGGGGAGGCCCCTGGCAGAGGCTGCCCGGAGGAGCTGTGTCTACCCCCTGGATTCCTTGGCAGCGTTTCAAGGCCAGGCTGGGACAGAGCTTGGAGCAAGCTGGGATAGTGGAAGGTGTCCCTGCCCGCGGTGGAGGGGGTTGGAAACTAGATGAGCTTTAAGGTCTCTTCCCGTCCAAATGAGTCCGGAATTCCATGAAACTGCTGCTTGCTGAGTGCATGATGGAAAAGTCACAGCTGCCCTCTGAGCTCTCCTCCCGGCCCCCTTCTGAGGAGCCCGACAGCTCTGCCCGGGTCTGGTATCTTTAATTTCTGCCCTCCAGCCGCAAATTTCCCCAAAACACCTTCCTGGGGAAGCACGAACTGCTCCGCCCCTCGGTCCCCCATCACCGCGGCGGAAGGTCCCCGGGCCACCGAGCCGCCCTTGGGTTCATAATTTTTAGTGACTCTTTGGGTGCTTTTTATTTGCCTCAGCACAACCAGCAACCCATCCCGGCGGCTGCACAGCTGCCCGTGCCCGGAGCGGGGCTGCGTGGTCCGCTTGCGAAGGGGGAGGCGGGATCGTGTTTTTCCCCGCCTCGAGACCGCCCCAGGACCGGCCTTTTTCCTCCTCCTCCTCCTCCCTCCTCCATCATGTGGAGCCGGCGGCGGGGCCGGCGCGGTGGGGCGAAGCGCGGAGGAGCTGCGGGAGCGGCGGCGGGAGCGAGAGGCAGGTCCGGCCGGGGACCCCGGGCACAGCCGGGGGGTTTGCGGGGTCCCCCGTGGGTGGGAGGGGACCCCCAGCTCAGCCCTGGCCGCCTCCATCCCCCGCCCCGCTCGGTCGCGCATCGCGGGATGCGCGGGGTGATTCGGGGAAGCGATTTTACAGCTTCGCCCTTAACCCCTGGGGTTTTCTGCCGTGAATTCCCCGTTTCTTTCAACACCCCCCCGCTGTCTGGGTTCTCCAAAGTCTCGCCTAAGTCTCAGCCGGGAGAAAAGGAGGCTCAGGGGGGACCTTGTGGCTCTGCACAACTCCCTGACAGGAGGGGACAGCCGGGGGGGGGTCGAGCTCTGCTCCAGGGAAACAGGGGACAGGAGCAGAGGGGAAAACGGCCTCAGGCTGGGCCAGGGGAGGTCAGGGTGGATATTAAGGAAAATTTCTTCATGAAAAGGGTGGTCAGGCATTGGGACAGGCTGCCCAGGGCAGTGGTGGAGTCGCCATCCTTGGAGATGTTTTTCTAAAAACAAGTGGTGGGGAAACTTGGGGCATGCCTTAGTGGCCATGGTGGTGTTCAGTAGAAGGCTGGAGTTGATGATCGTGCAGGTCTTTTCCGACTTTAATGATTTTATGGTCCTGTGTGAAATCCAGCCTCAGGTCCCTCCAGCTGGTCCTTGGGCCCTCTGTCCCATATTTCCTGTCCATTATCCCAGCAGTGGCTTCACACTTTGTGTGCCCGACCCTCAGCCCCAGCTCCAGGTGCAGTCCCTTGCTCGTGCATCCCTTCCAGGCTTGCCCAAGGAGGAATGGGCAATTTCCTCCCTGGATTGAGCGGGGATTGAGGCTCTTGGGTGGGATGGGGAATTGTCCTGGCCCATGGTGACATGTCCCCGATCCCCTGGCAGCCCTCAGGAAGGCCCGGCGGCAGGAGCAGCTGGTCAGCAAGCGGCTCCTGCGGGAGGACAGCGTGCCCGAGGAGGGGGGACAGCAGGGAGCAGACGTCGTGCCAGACACACTCTCAGAGGATGAGGTGAAGAACCTGACGTTCTCCATGGCAATGGGGGTCCCGGGGGTCTTCCCCAGACTCAGCATATGAAGGAGGCTGGGTGGGGGTGGGTTTGGGAATGGTTCTGATTCACTGCCAGCCACAGTTAAGGCTCCTTGTGCCCATCTATATGCCCTGGGTTCCTTTGCCTCGAGGATTAACGGGACAAAATCTTAAATGCTGGCAGTGCTGGAAGCTCACCCACCTTTCAATTCCCTGGCCAGGTTCTGGAGCTGCTCAGGGGTGTGCAGAGGGGCTCGGAGGACAGGAAGCGTTCGCTCGGCCGCCTCCGCTGGGCTCTGCAGAACGAGGAGACTCAGCAGAAGTTTGTCAGGTCAGCCCAGGCCTGCTGTGGCTGTTGCCTGTCCCGAGGAGCCCTGCGTCCCCGTGGCTGGGCGGGTGAGCTGGCATGTGGCCTGAGTGGGAGGTGACAGCAGCCTTTGGATCCCCCAGGCTGGACGGCAGCATCCGGGTGCTCACTGGGCTCTTCACCAGCAGCCTGGCTGACCTGCAGCTGGAGGCTGCCCGCTGTCTGCACGAGCTGTCCCACTCCAGTGTCCCCATGGTGGCAGAGGCGTGCCTGCCTGTCACCTCCTACCTGCTCACCTACCTGTCAGGACACAGCCTGGAGTTCACGGTGAGATCCATGGGAATGTCGGCTGGGGCCCTGGCACCTGGGAATCCTTTGGCATTAACCTCTTCTGGTCACATGTGGCTCACGTGGGAAGGGTGAGAAGGGGCCCTCTGGAAACAAAAATCTTGGCATCACAGCCTTACTGTTGGAGCAGGACTGTTCCAGTGCCCAGGTGTTATGACCTCTTATTATGATGGTGGGGTAACTAATCACAGATCCCTTGGGTTGGATTAGAGTGGAACTACACTGAATGACCTGTGTTTATCTATCTGTGCATCTATCTATAGTAGGTTTATTATAGAACAATTTGGCTGCAATGGAAAGGAGGTATGTAGGCATTTTGGTTGTTATCCATAGAAATGAAACCATACAAAAGTACAAAGATATCACTTAAAAATATGTATAAGAAAGAACGAAAGGGTAGAGTGCCTGTGGCTCCATGCTGTACAATTTGATCTGGGAAAGGAGATAACAGCTGGAGTAGCTCTGGGATGCCCGTGTGTTTTCCAGCTGGTCCATTGGTAAGCAGACAGGCTCAGAGCTAAGGAGCAAGGTGGGCACTGACCCCAGGTGCTGATCCCATTTGAATGCAGCAGACTCCAGGAGAACCAGAGGGGGCTCAGGGAAATGTCATCCTGAAATTAGAAGCCTGAAAAACCTCCAAAGTGGGAGTGATCAGATCCCAACTTCGGTCAGATAGAAAAAGAATGAACTGAAGCTGATTGAGCTGGGAATGGGGTGGCTGGGGAGTCCAGCAGCATCCATCTATGTTCCCCCTCCAAGGGCAGCTCCTGCCTTGCTCAGGGCAGTGTGTGGGACCTGAGGCTTGGCCCACGGGGTCACCTCCTGCTCTGCTGTGTTGTTTCAGGAACTGTGTCTGTACACACTGGGGAACCTCGTAGTGGAAAGTGAGGCTGTGAGGAAGCAACTTGTGCCCCAGGGCATTATTCCAGTGCTGGCATCCTGCATCCAGGTGGGTGAAACGGCTCAGCCACGTTTCTGCTGTGCCCTAGAGAGACTTCTGGCTGAGCCCTGAGTCACAAGCCCTCCTTCCAGCTTTGGGGAAGTTCTGCAGAGAGCTGTTCCATGAGCGTGAGGGTCACTTGTGGGCTCCCCTGTGCTCATTTTCAGAGCTCAGCTCACCACCTTGTGCTCTTCTCCAGCTGAATCTCTCCCCCATTCAGTGGCTGCCTGGTACAGTCTGTAGCACAGGGAGTTCTGTCCCCTCTCCCTGGCCTGGGTCCAGCAGGGCTGTGGTTTGCAGGTCCAAATGCTCAAACCAGGACTTCTGCTGCATTTGGGCTAAGCCTAGTGATTTTGGGGAGGGGGACAGCTCAGCTCTGGTGTGGCCACAGGTTCCTGTGTCCCTCCTAGCCCCCTCTTCTCCAGGCACAGTGGAGCTGTGCTGCTCAGCTGGGTTTGACTGGCACCCTGGCTCTGTCAGAGGGATCAGCTCTGTTCTCTTTGCTTGCAGTCCCCACACGAGGCAGTGCTGGAAGGTGTGGGCTATGTCCTCTCACAGCTCCTCCAAGCCAAGGAAGCCCCCACAGAGATCATCCCGTGAGTCTGAGCCTCTGAACCCTGCACCAGGATGGGCCCTGGCGCCTTGAGTGGGATTTGTGTTCTGGGGACACAACACCTTCCCATCCCAGTGACATTAATAGTTCAGGGCAGAATCCTGCCAGATCTGTGGAAGTTTTGATGCGGATCAGGGTGCAGGGCTTGGCTCCTTTCCCTTGGCCTCATCTGAGCAGACAGCTCTGGTATTTCAGTAAAGGCCAGCAAGGAGCAGGGAAGGCTCGCAGGGAATTCTGGCTGTGTTGCTCTTGCAAAGATCAACTGGACAGCCCCCAGTTTGAAAAACGTGACTCCAGTCAGTGTCCTGAGTGTCCCCAGGCTCTGCCGTGGACAGAGGAAGCCCAAGGCTGCAGCCCTTGGCTCTGAGTCCCTTCCAGGTGTGTGTTTGGACCCTGTGGTCCCCAGTATGGGGTATAGCAGCTCCCTGCTCAGTGGCCAGGGTTTGTGTCTCCCTGTTGGTGTCCTGCCTGTGCCTGCATTAACTCTGCTCTCTGACCCCAGCCTGGTCCTGGACTCTGTTCTCCCCCAGCACATGCTCCGGCTGGTTTGCTCTGGCCTCAGGGCTGGGATGGGAGCAGCTGTAGAGTTTGCATGGTGTCTCCACTACATCATTTGTAGGTAAATGCATTTTTCTCCTTGTTTTGAGTTCCCTGGGGGCATCCGAACAGAGGCACAAAGGCTCATGGTCCTGCAAGGGGATCTGAATTGCCTCCCCTTTTCCCTTGGGAAAGCAATTCCCCAGCTATCCTGGGTATCCCAGCTCTGCTGCCTGAACACATGTGCTGTTTGCAGGATCAGTGAGCTCTTACAGGGTGGTAATGGGTGATAAACCTGAGGAGGCTGTTTCTAGTACTCTGACATGCCCCCAAATTGCTCCCCCATTCCTGGAGTTGTCCTCCACACTTCCCAAGGCAAGCTCCCTGAATTGTCACACAGGTGGGGTTGGCTCAGGACCACCCATCTGGGCTGTGCCAGCAATCCCTGCCTGCCACTGGAGCCAAGGAATGTGTCATTCCTGACTCAAGGGTCAGGGCTGTCGCTCCAAGACCCACACAGATAATTAAGTGAATGTTTTTATGGGCTTTTACATTTTCTCATAAGCTCAGAACAAAATCTGCTATTCCGATGTGAAAGAAGCCACTATTGCAATATTAAATAAGTCCTGTGGTGGTTTGGGAGAGCACTCAATTTCCAGGCCCTCTTCTTTGGTGAGGGGATGTGGCAGTTTCCCCTTTCCAAGCTGCAAGGCCACTGCACTGTCCTTCTCTTTGCAGGCACAAAGACAACGTGGTGCTGCTGGCACTGGGAGCTGTGCCTGCCCTCACCTCGCTCCTGCTCGACTTGGCTTCCCAAATCCCTGAGGATGTTCCCGAGGGCCTGGAGCTGGTGAGAGGTGGGCAGGGTGCAGGCTGTTCTCAGGATTGCTGTGGGGACCCTGCTCAGCTGGAGGGATTGGTGTGTCCCTCTGTCACAGCTCGTGTGCCCCGTGCTGCGGTGTCTCAGTAACCTGCTGGCACAGACAGGCTGCCAGGGCCAGGGCCAGGACGGGCGCCTGCTCGTCGCCCTCTTCCTCCTCCTGCAGTGCTTCCTGCAGCAGCACCCCTTCCTCATCCAGGAGTGCCTCTGGCTGCTCAACAACCTCACGGGTGAGTGTCCCATGTGGTGGTGGCACAGCTGGACACTGCTGGGACCCACCCTGGTTTTATTCACACCCTCCTTCTCTGACCACCCCAGCGGATGATCCCTTCTTCTGCTCTGCTCTGCTCTCCCTGGACCTGCTCCCAGCCCTGCTGCAGCTCCTGACGTGTTCCCAGATGGCCATTGTGCTGGTAAACCTTGCCCCGTGCATTGGGAACGGTGGGGAAGCGCTGGAGTTTCAGGAACACAGATCCCACACTGACAGTGCTGGAGTTGGAGGGTGGATAGGGCAGCAGTGACAGCTTAGCAGAAGTTCTCGTGTGGTGGCAGTCACCAGCCACCTCCCCTGAAGCCACTCCAGCTGAATTTACCCTTGGCAGAGCCTTGAGTGGTCGCAAGGGAGATGTTAACTTGGGGCCAGCCCCTGGAGCAGGCCTGGGAAGGCTCCTGCCACTTTCTTTTGAAAGACCCCAAAGCTTCAGGAGATTGGGGATGCTGCCAGGAGTGGGTGGCAAGGCTGGGTCTGCCTGGCACAGGAATGAATGGTGCCTTGGGGTAGCTGTGGAGAAGGCATCCCAAATCCAGTGGTGTGGTGAGCACTTGGCTGTGGGCAAGCACCTGGCAGGACAAGAAAAAAAGGTGGAGAGGGACTTTGGGCACAAGTGACAAGACACCAGGGAATGGTTCCACACGGACAGAGGGCAGGGATGGGATAGTAGATGGGATTTTGGGAAGAATTCTTCCCTGTTGGAGTAGTGAGGCCCTGGCACAGGGTGCCCAGAGAAGGGATGGGGCTTGGACCAACCTGGGATAGTGGAAAGTGTCCCTGGCTGTGGCAGGGGTTGGACTGGATGAGCTTTAAGATCCCTTCTAACCCAAACCATTCCACAATTCCATGACATGGGGAGGGGGAGCCCTCCCAAGCCTGTCAGGAATCTACCCGTGGAGCATTCACTGCTCGCTCCCTCTCCCTCTCAGGTCCTGACTGTGCTGTGCAACATGGCAGAGAAGGGAGTGTCCCAGTGCCAGCGGCTGCTCCAGCAGCCCCTCCTGCCCCGCCTCTTGCCCCTCCTCACACTGCCCGACCCCAAGACCGTGGGGCAGTGCCTGGAGCTGCTGCACCTCCTCTTCCTGCACTGCCCAGAGGTGAGAGCTGGGAGATCTCAGGGCACAGGATTGTGAAGGGGACGGGGAGTGGTTATTGTGGGGGTTATTGTTATTGCGGAAGGGGGATGATTATTGTAATTTGAATAACAGTGACTGCCACACTACCCTCCACTCCTCAGCACCCAGGCCCCTGCACAAAGGGACACTATGATGCAGAGGGTGGAAGCCCTTCTTGTGTCTGCAGAGACAATTATTGGCAAGAACTGGTGTTTGGGCAGGTTGTTTCTATCCCAAGTTTTCTTTTGATCCTGCTGAGGTTGCTTCACTTGCTGCAGATCACAGGAATTGATTCTTCCCTGTGAGGGTGGGGAGGTCCTGGCACAGGGTGCCCAGAGGAGCTGTGGCTGCCCCATCCCTGGAAGTGTCCAAGGCCAGGCAGGATGAGGCTTGGAGCACCAGGTGGAAGGTGTCCCTGCCCATGGCAGAGGATGGGAATGAGATGAGCTTTAAAGTCCTTCCCAATCAACCACGAGCATGCTGGGATTTACCTGGATTGGGAACAGAGTGTCTGGGAGGGCCCTGGGGAATTCCTTCAGCCTTGTTCCCTGGGATGTGGTGGCTTGGGCAGAGATGATCAGCTGTAGCACCCAGCCAGCTCTCACCCTCTCACACAGGCTGCTGCTGATTTCACCAGGCAAGGTGGACACCAGGCCCTGGAGCAGCACCAGAGCACCCCAGAGCTGCAGGAGCGGGCACAGGCACTGCTGGATGTGGTCAGGCAGTCCCCAGGAGCCCCCAGTGCCTGCCAGGCCACACTGGCTGCCTTCTCCTAGGCCTTGCCCCTTTCCTGCATTCCCAGGGGGAATAAACTGTCTGTTCAACCCCTGGCAGCTTCCCAAGGGCTGCTCAGGGCTCTGATGTGCCCAGTGCTGGCTGCATGGGGGGGGCTGGTCCTTGATACCACCTGGTAGCCACCAGCCTGGTACCCTCCAAAGCCTGGAGCAGGGGCAGACTCTCCTGTGCCAGGGAGGGGTGAATGGCTGCATCAGCCGTTCCCTGGGCTCTCAGTCACCACCAAGCTCATGGTAAGCACACTGTGTTTATGAATTGATAAATTAAAGATACATCTTTGACGTTAAAGATGATCAGTCAAGTCTCCAGCACGTGTGTATTTCCTGTCAGTCGTCACGCGTGGCTTTTCACAACACTCTCCAGGGCCTTGCCCACTTCATCTGCACTTAGGTTGTTCAGTGGAATGCTCTTCTCCTTCCCAAACTCTGTGAGAAAACAGGGTGAGAGGGAGGCAGGTGTGTGGGTCCTTTCCTGGTGCAAGGGCACTGATGTCCCAACCCAGGCTCCCATCACCATCCCTTAACACTCACCATATCCCAGTGTCCCTCCCTGTGCCCAAGTTACCATTTCCACCTCATTCTCCTTTCCCAGTCTCCTTTTATTAGCTCTTTCTGAGCAGACACATCCAAGAGCAGCCTTGTGCCTTCAGCCTCATCCCAGTAAGGTGCTGACCTCAGGAAAGCAGTGTGAAAACTCTGTTCCTACAGCTGCCCTGACCTGAACTGACCCAGGGCTCCATTTCCCTGCCACTCCCACCCACACACACAAGACTCCCTTCACTGGGAAACTTATGCTGAAAGAGTCATTGCATCTTTCCAAAAGTTTCAAAATCAATTCTTTTTCCAGCCCAGATGACTTTTGAGGAAAACAAATCATTTCCAGAGGGGCTTTTCTGCTTCCTTCTGTTTCACTCAGAATAGTGAAAATAAAGGGTAAACAACCATACTTTTGTGTAGTGAATGGGATGGGGGTGGGAGATCGTGGCCAGAGGCTGGAACGCCCCTGCTGAGCACTGGGCGCGGTTCTGCTTCCCCCGGGTCACTTCCCTGAAGTGACCCCCACACCCTGGCTGAGGGCAGCTGGTCCCTCTCCACCATCCCTCCTGTAATCCCTGACCAGCCAGTGCAGTCACAGCTGAAATTCCTCCCTGGGAGGGTGAGAGGCCCTGGAACGGGCTGCCCAGAGGAGCCGTGGCAGTCCCAGCCCTGGAAGCCCAGGACCAGGCTGGACGGGGCTGGGAGCAGTCAGGTCCAGGGGAAGGTATCCCCGCTCACGGCACGAGGTGGCAGTGGGTGAGCTTTAAAATCACTCCTAACCAGAAAAGTGTGTGATTTCCCCCCATCACTGTTTTCCCGTGTCCGTCCTTTCCCTACCCACGCCCTCCCTCTGGTCCTTCCCATAAATTCTGATGGTCCCCAAAGTCCCTTCCAACCCATGCCATGATAATTCCATGGTGCTTCCCAGCGGGCATCCCCTACTCACCGTACCGAGCCCAGAGCTTGGGCTGGATACCGGAGCACTCGCGGATCAGGATCGGGAAGTCTGGATTTGCTTTCTTCAGAGTCACATAGTGCTGCTCGATAAATTCCCTGCGGAGGGAAGGAGGAGGGCGCGTCCCTGTGGCCCAGCTCGGGGGTGTCTCACTCCCCTGGAGGAGCACCCCCGGCCCCGTCCCGGCCCATCCCCGCGCTGACCTGACGCCCTGGCTGCCGGCGGAGCGCTGGCACAGGTGGATGCGGAGCTCCCTCAGCCCGCGGCCCAGCCCGCCCCCGATGCTCTTCACAGCGGCCGCCGCCATCTTCCCTGTCCGGACAACAGCGCGGGGCGGGACCGCGGGGCCTCCACCAATCGCAGCGCCCGCTGTGCCCTCTCTACCAATGGGAACGCTCGTTGTGATCGCACCCACCAATGGGAGCGCCCGCCGCAGAGCTCGCTGGGAAGGCAGCGCTGAGCGGAAGGGCCGCGCAGCAGAACAGGGAGCGCAGCGATGCCGGACCGGGACAGTGAGTTTGGGGATAGGGGACACGGGACATGGGGTACGGGGCATTCCCCGACACTCCCGGGGTCGTGACCCTTGGTCCGCGCGGGCGCTGTCGCGGCGCTTGGGGCGGTGCGGGTGACAGCGGCCCGGTGGGAGGGGCGGTGTACGGTGTAGGCCCAGCCTGCGCGGAGGAGCTGGGGGATCCCCGGGGCCCCGGTCCCGGTGCGAGGGACAGCTCTGCGGGGGGACGGGGAGCGGCCACAGTCCGTGGAGCCGGGCAGGGACCTGGCGGGCTGGGACCCCGCGGCAGCCCGGGGGTGAGGAGCTACGCGGGCAGGCGGTGGGGATGAGCCTCAGCGCGGGGATTGACACCGGGGGCACCCCGGGAGTGGGGCCGGCAGCTGTTTCAAGCCGTTGAGAGGATGTAGGGGCAGTCCCGGGGTGTGTGTGTGGGAGGAGGCCCTGGGACACCCCCTGGAAGGCACAGAGCCGCGGGGGTTCGGGGGGCGGTGGGTCTCGCTGTGGCACCGGGACCCCCCGTGTGCTGTGCACCTCCATCTCGGAGCTGCAGGTGGACGCCCTTCCCCTCCTGCTTTCTGCATGCGTGTGAAGCTGTGCAGGCAGTGCCTGAGCTCGCTCTCTCTCTCCTATCCCCTAGATGAACCGTTCTCCAATCCCCTGGCCCCCGAGGGCCACGATGTGGACGACTCACACTCCTTCCACCAGTGAGTACAGCACTGGGGCACTGGGCTGGGACTGGACCAGCACTGTGGGATCCCAGGCTGGTTCCCATAGAGAAGCTGGAAGTTACTGGTGCACTCCAGCTTTTTGGGACCCATCTCAATCACACAGGACCTGCTTCTCCAGAGCTCTTAGGGAATGATGATTTCTGTTCCTTGTAGGTCCAAGCTGACCAATGAAGACTTCAGGAAGCTTCTCATGACCCCGCGGGCTGCGCCAACATCTGCGCCACCCTCCAAATCTCGCCACCATGAGTGAGTAGGGCTCTGTTTCACAGGTCCATGGGACAGTCCATGCCCCCTTTCCTCCTGGGGCTCTGTGCCCAGCTGATCCTCTCCCCTGCACTCTGCAGGGGAATATCTACAGGGGCTTTTGCCAATGAATGTGGGAAGTGGAAAAGCAGGTGGGTAAGGGCTCCTGTAAATAAAAGGGCAAGGCTTCATGGCTGTTAAGACACTTTTGCAGGAGGCAGATTTGGTTTGGTGAAAATCAGTCTTTTCCCTTCCTTTCCCTGCCAACAGGGTGGAATTAAGGGGAAATTAAGGGTGAGAGAGTGTTCTCTTCCATCTCTGAGCACCTCAGTGCTCTGCTGTGTCTGAGGGACTGTTCTGTCCACCTGTCACCCATGTGGCTCTGCAGACTGTACATGTGTTTTTTCACCCTTTTCCAGGATGCCCCGGGAGTACAATGAGGATGAAGATCCAGCTGCTCGCAGGAGGAAGAAGAAAAGGTAAGTGGGGAAAGAGATGCAGCAAGACTTGTCATTATACATTATGTCCTGCCCATGGATGAGTTCTGATCTCTCGAGTTCCCAAAGAGGGCCTTGAGTGGATTATTTAAGAGCTTTGGAGAAGAGGTCAGGCTGAGGAACTGTCCCTGCTTATGGGAACAGCTGTGGAACGGCAGCAGTAGGATTGATGCCTAGAGGAGCTGGAACATAGGCTAGACAGTGTTAAAAGGAATAAAGTGGATATTTATTGAGGAGCCTTCAAAGGTCACACCCTGGCAGTACCAGTGCCACAGTCATGGCCCCTGCTTGGATGGCTCCAAGATGGAAGCAAAGGAGGGCTTGGTCACGAGATCTCACATTTTTATAGCTTTTAGTCCATTTGCATGCAGGAGTCAACTGTCCAGTTAATAGCCTCAAATTGTGAAGTTTCATCCTCCTTACTTGCTTGCTTATCCTCTCCTTTTTTCACGTTGTTTATGATTAGGGCCTGAAGTTTGAAGAAATTGTCCTTGAGTCCCCAGCTGGAACAGGACTGTTTTGTCTTCATTACCCTGTGGAAAGATCCTAGCAACCCTTAATACAAAACTAAAAGCGCACACCCAAGCAGAACAGAAAAACTTAAGTTTAAGGCATCAGGATGGGGCTGAAGCTTCACCTCCAGAAGAAGCAGGAGAGGCCCTATGGCTGCCTCAGAGAGCAGGGCAGTGGTGGGACATTGCACTCATCACTGTGTGCTTTGGGGCAGGTATGCCCAGCAGGACTGCACTGGTCCCCTTCCCTGTGGAAGGGAGGTCGGAGCTTCTCCTTAGTTGGCCTTAGTACAACAGTTTCCTCCAGGCTTGTTGTGTCCCATAGTGCCCTGGTGTGCTTTTGGGAAAGGGATTGGGAGCAGAATGGGTGTGTGTGAGGCCTCAGGGGCTGTTTCCTGACCCCAGAAACATGAACAGGTCACTGTTAACCCTGAGCTGTTTCCCACCCCCAGTTACTACGCGAAGCTGCGGCAACAGGAGATCGAGCGCGAGCGGGAGCTGGCAGAGAAGTACCGGGATCGAGCCAAGGAGAGGAGAGATGGAGTGAACAAGGACTATGAGGAGACAGAGCTGATCAGCACCACTGCCAACTACAGGGCTGTGGGGCCCACAGCTGAGGCGTATGTGGGCTGTGGTGGGGCCTTGGCTCCCCAGGATGATCCAGGGGGGCTGCTCCTTATCTGGCTCCGTTCTCATTGCATAGGGATAAATCTGCTGCGGAGAAGAGGAGACAGTTGATCCAGGAGTCCAAGTTCTTGGGTGGTGATATGGAGCACACTCACTTGGTGAAGGGTCTGGACTTTGCGCTGTTGCAGAAGGTGAGTGCAGGTATCACTGTGGTGCTCCTTCCCTGTCCTCTCCCACAGACACATAGGATGGGTGTTGGTGCTTGGTCTTGGCAGTGAGGATTTCCCTTCCTGGGAAGGGTTGCTGCAGGGCTGGGGATCTGATGGGGCTGACAGATGGGCAGCAATGGCACGGGTTGGGCTGTAATGTGTGGATTTACTCTGCATTCAGGTACGGGCTGAGATTGCCAGCAAGGAGAAGGAAGAGGAGGAAATGATGGAGAAGCCCCAGAAAGAAACTAAGTGAGTGATTGAGTATTTTGCCTTTCTCAGTGCAGGTGCTTGCCAGAGAGGAGGATTCACTTGGCTCTAATACTTCTGTTTTCTGTTTCTGTTTAGGAAAGATGAAGATCCTGAGAACAAAATTGAATTTAAGACCCGGCTGGGTAAGACTGTGTGGATGTGACTGTTCCCCACCTTGTCTGTGCTGTAAATGTGGGAGATATCCTAGAGGGTGAATGGAGAAATTAAAACCATTGGAGGGGGAAGAGTCCCGAATTTGAAGACTGGAGGAAGTGTGTCCCTTAGGAGGCAGTTCTTGTGTTGCTGATAAACTAAACACGCTTCACTTTGGGCTTGTCCTCTGCTTTCCCACACTTTTCCTTCTGTCCAGGCCGCAACATTTACCGCATCCTGTTCAAGAACAAGACCTACGAGCGGAACGAGCTGTTCCTGCCAGGCAGGATGGCCTATGTGGTAGATCTGGATGATGAATATGCCGACACCGATATCCCCACCACGCTGATCCGCAGCAAGGCTGACTGCCCCACCATGGAGGTACTCAGCTGTTTTCCTGCTTCACCTCGCTGCTCTGAATTGGCCAGAACAGGTTTTGCTGGGAGGGGTTCCCTGTCAAGGGAGTGGGATGCTTCCTCATAGATTTCCCTTTCAGGCACAGACCACGCTGACCACCAATGACATCGTCATCAGCAAGCTCACACAGATCCTCTCCTATCTCAGACAAGGCACCCGCAACAAGAAGCTCAAGAAGAAAGACAAAGGTAGGAGGTGAAAGGAGACAAATGATAGGATTTTAGTGCTTGGAGCATATCCCAAGAGAATGGGATGTATTTTGATTTGTGGTATGCCCCTGTGCCATGAGACAGTGGGCTTGGACAACAGTGATTTCCTGAGCGTTCTGTCCTGAAGGCAGGAGCACATGGGACTGGCTGCTGGGAAATTAGAGCTGTGGGGGTACCTTGTGGTGCTCTGCTCTTCCTGATGAAGGCCAAGTAACCTGGAGAAATGCCCCCTCCTGGGGAGGGATACTGTGACTTCCTGGGGGGGTTGGATATGATGTGATGTCCTCCAGGCTTGCCACTCCTGCAGCATGGAACCTACACAAAGACAGGGGAGCAGCACAGGGGACAGAGTGGATGATGTGGCTCTCACTGCTGTTGTGTCCTTGCAGGGAAGCTGGATGAAAAGAAGCCTCCTGAAGCTGATATGAAGTAAGTGCCTCCCTGCCGTCAGGCTATGGGGTCACAGTTCCCTTAGGGAATGGTTTTTTGGCCCACCACATTTAGAGAGGGCTGAGTTTGGAACTGCTGGACCTGTAGTTTGTAGGACAAGGCTGGAGGCAAGCTCTGGTTTGGATTTCAGGCTTGAGGCAGGTGAGGGCTCACTGCTGCTCTGGACCACAGGGCTCAGGTCCTGCAGCAGAAGGATGCAGAAGTGCAGTGATAGCTCTGACAGATATGGGAGCCACTTCCATATCTGGTGTCCTTAGCTCTCGGTGCTGGTCCTGTGTGCTCCAGCTCACAAGGATGTGGTTATGGCCTCTATTTCTGCAGCCTACGTAACTCCAGGCTCTTTTCCACTTGCAGCATCTTTGAAGACATTGGGGATTATGTGCCCTCCACTGCCAAGATGCCACGGGACAAGGAACGGGAGAGGTACCGGGAGCGGGACCGGGAGCGAGACCGGGAGCGAGAACGTGACAGGGACCGGGAGCGCGAGAGGGACAGGGAGCGGGAGGAGGAGAAGAAGAGGCACAGCTACTTTGAGAAGCCCAAGGCTGATGATGAGGTGAGTCTCTGCTCGTGAAGGACTGTCCCACCTGAGCTCTGTCCTTTTGTGGGGTTGGGGGGCTTTGGGTATCTCTGGTTGTGCCCCACACGTGCCGGTGTCAGCTCTTGCTGATCTCTGCCTGTCCCCAGGGCGTGCTGGGTGGCTGTGTGCTTGTTCTGTCCCTCAGTAAATGAAGCAGCACTAGCACCAGCCTGTTGGGTATGTGGTTCAGCTCTGTGTGATTGATTGATTGACACTGTCTCTCACTCTTCTTTGCAGCCCACAGACATCGACAAAGGTGAGTCAAGTGGTGTGGGTAGCTGAGAGGGATAGGACAAGGGGGAATGGTTTTAAGCTAAAACAGATTTAGATTTAATATTAGGAAGAAATTCTTGCCTGTGAGAGGGAACCTGGCAGAGGTTGCCCAGAGAAATTGTGGCTGCCCCATCCCTGGAAATGTTCAAGGCCAGGTTGGAGAAACCCAGGGTAGTGGAAGGTGTCCTGGCCCATGGCAGGGAGTTGGAACAAGATAGGCTTCAAGATCCCTTCCAACACAAGCTGTTTTAAGATTCCAGGTCTCCTGGGATCAGCTGACCCCATCATTGCCAAATTGGTTTGCTCTTCTTCTCATGCAGCTTATCCTGCCTGTTACTGTGTCCCAAAGGGACTCTGCCCAGCCCCAGTGTTCTGCAGTGGGCTGTTCTTCCCCCAAATTTAACCTGCTGCTTTCTCTACCCCAGGACCCGGCTCAGCCAAGGAGCTCATCAAGTCCATCAATGAGAAGTTTGCTGGAGCTGCTGGCTGGGAGGGAACAGAGACATATCCTTTACTGTCTGTGCCAGCCTGGCTCGCTGTGGGACTAGGCTACCCTTGCAGACACAAGCACATCTGGGAGGCTGTCCTGCCTCACCTGGTAGCAGAGAAATCTTGCTCAAGCCTTGCTTCTCCCACACCAAACAAAAGCTCTGCACCTCCTGATTTGGTTGTGTTGGGGAAGGAGGGGATTTTCCATTTGGCTGTGCCCAGCCTGCAGCTGTAAGGCTCAGCTTGTGTGGTGGTTTCCTTAACTGCTGCCACTTTGAAGAAGCCAGAAGACAAGAAGCAGCTGGGAGACTTCTTTGGCATGTCCAACAGCTATGCTGAGTGCTACCCTGCCACGTAAGGAGCAGCGGGAAGCTGTGGGGTGGGAGTAGGGTGTGCTGAGGGGCTGCTTTTCTCTGGCAGCAAGAACTTGAACATCAGTGCCACTACTTGTTGGGAGAGCAGGTCTGGCCTTGTCTGTGGCAGCAATTGACTGGTAAAACCATCCCAAGCCCTTGGTTCAGGCACTTCTTAGTTGTTCTCTGCTGTAAGTGGCTGCCTGGAGCCTGCTGCCCCTCAAAGTCTGGGGGGGAGGCTGAGATGGCTGGGAACCTGCATTCCCTGTTAATCCATGTGGTTGTGGAGCTCTGGCTTCCCTCAGTGGAAGAGGAACATCTTTCAGGCTGCAGAGTCATCCTGGAAGCATTTCCAACCTTGGATGCTTTGTGGTACAGACTACCTGCAGGGCTTGCAGCTGGGGCCACTTCCCTCTGGTCCAGGAACTGAGTGTGTTTGGTCTGAGGCCATGAGACATGACTCCCACCAGCTCCAAGGTCCTGATTGTCTCTTGGACCCACTCTGAACCCTTTCCTTGCTTTTTTCTCCCCAGAATGGATGATATGGCTGTGGACAGTGATGAGGAGGTGGACTACAGCAAAATGGATCAGGTATATTAGCACCAACCTTTAGGAGCAGCTAGCAAAGTAGGCACCAGTGCCAGCTGAGAGGATCCCATGGGAAAAAAGCAGCACTGGAGCTGGGTGCTGAGTGAGCTTTGGGCTTTGCTGATCTGCTCCCTGTTGTGTCAGGGAGCAAACAGGTGTCACTGGCACTTGACCCAGAGGTGTTGAGAGACATACTACTCTGTTCTGACTTCCACAAAGTCTGTCTGGAACTTTTTGGGGAAGAGATGTGGAGCCAAGGCCATCGTTCTGGGGCTGGTGGGAAATGGAGCCTTGTGGCTGGGTGTGCAGGGCTGTGTGAGAAGCCCTCCCAGCAGTAACTGAGGGACTGCTCTGAGTTGTTCTCTCCCTGCAGGGTAACAAGAAGGGGCCTCTGGGCCGCTGGGACTTTGACACACAGGAGGAGTACAGCGAGTACATGAACAACAAAGAGGCTCTGCCCAAGTGAGTGCAGCCCTCAGGAAGGGCTGAGCGAGTGTTGTGGGTGGGCTGGCCATTCTGGCCAAGCCTGGATGCTGGGGTAACTTAGAGCAAGCTGGGGGTTCCCTTGGGAGAACCTGAGGAGGAGCTGTGCGTCCTGGGCCTGGCGGTTTGTTTTTGCTGTTAATGTCACTCTCGAGGGCTGCAGCCCAGGCGCTGCTTTTGGGGGCTCAACCCAGCTCTGGAGCACGTGCTCAGGGCTGGGGAGATGTGTCCCTCTGACAAGCTGTGGATCCCCAGTGAGTGCTGAGCCGTGTTTTGCTCCTTCTCCAGGGCAGCATTCCAGTACGGCATCAAGATGTCGGAGGGACGCAAGACGCGCCGCTTCAAGGAGACCAACGACAAGGCAGAGCTGGACCGGCAGTGGAAGAAGATCAGCGCGGTGAGTGCCCAAGCTGGGCTGGGGCTGCTGTGCCAGGAACTGCCAGCATGGCCCAGGACAACCTCACCCAGTCCTGGTCTCCTGCCCCAGCCATGGCTCTTCAGTCCAGCCACGTGCTGCCAGTGTGTGTGAGCACCAGGGCTGGCTCTCTACCTGCTGGATTTGCTTCTTTCAAGAGCATCAGCCAAATACTTGAGGCTTCGGTATTGCAGAGGTGGCTGGAGCTCTGTTTGGAACCGTTGTCCTGGGAGTAGCCCCAGTCAGGGGGTTTTTGCTCTGGGCTGTGCAGCAAATGAATGTACCCAAAACTGTGGAATTTGGAGCCATCCAAAGAGGATTGGAGAGGACAGGACATGTTTAGTGGCTCCCTGCTTGCCAGCTGGCAGAGATGGGAGTTGTCCTGGCAGGACAGTAGTATGGGATGGGCTGGGGAAGGTGAGAAGCAATGGTCTGTGGTGGCTAGAAAGGAGCAAAGGGTGAACAGGCCAAGCTTCTCCAGCTGTAGCTCATCTCAGCTCACTCTGCCCTGCCTACAGCTCTCCCCAAGTGTATCTGGCACCTTCCAGCCCCACTGCTAGTTGTAACCAGCCAGATTCCCTGAGGGTAACAGGACTTTGTGCTTTCTCCACAGATCATCGAGAAGAGGAAGAAGTTGGAGGCTGATGGGTAAGTACAGTAGTCTCTGCTTGTGGCTCAGCTGCAGGGGCCATGTTGGGGTCCCCCTACATTCTGTGGTGTGAAAGTAGGTATGTCAGTGCTGATCTCTGGAGGGGGAGGGTGGTGGAACTGTCTGTCCTGCATCCTCACCACTATCCTGCCCCTCTCTCTTCCAGGGTTGAGGTGAAACGTCCCAAGTACTGATTTCTCCCATGTTTCTTCCTCCCTCGCCTGGAAGCCTGGCCTGCTGGGAGCTCCTTCCTGGAGTGTGCTGGTGTGCTGTCCTTGCCCCAGACACTGTCCACTCTGCTCAGGGCTGGGGGCGCTTCCCTTCCTCTGTTCTTTGCTGTAGAGCCTGTGCTGTGTAAATGTTGTAGCCTTAATAAAACCACATTAAATTTGTGTGTGGACATTTGTTTGTGCAGAGAGGAGGGGCCTGGCTATATTCTGGCCTCCTTTGGAGCAGCAGGCATGCTAGGACTCTTCTACCTACCAGGTATGGTTGGTGCAAAGTGGGCAAAGTGTGCCTCAGTGTATTTATTGTGGGAGCCTTTTGGGCTGGGGCTAGCATCCTTGGACAAAATTAACAAGTCTATTAGGGTGCAATAATCCCAGCTGAGCATTCTCTGCTTCAGGGCAGGGGGAAGAAGGGGGTCCCTGAGCTCCGGTACAGCATGTGCAGTCACCTGAAGCAGAGGCTGTGCAAGCTCTTCTAGGTGCTGGCACAGGGCTCCTCTGGGTGTGTGTGATGGGGCCAGCACCAGGCAAAGCTTGTTCCCTCAGGGCAGGGACGCTGCTGATGGTCCCTGGCTGGGCTGGGGTCCCTAGGGGGGGGCCATGCAGGCCCCAGACCCTACAACGGGCCCCGGCCACCCCCTCCCCTGGGAGCAGGTGTGAGTTAAGGAGCCCGTGGTGCGAATTAAAGAGCCTGTGGTGCTCCCAGTGCTGAAGTGCTAAAGAGCAGGCAAAGCCAAGGCGGGTGGGGAGCGACCTGGTGAAACAGGGCCACAGGCGCCCTTAGGCTGGCACCCCGAGGGGCGGTGGCACCCCGAGGGGCGGTGGCACCCCGAGGGGCGGTGGCACCCCGAGGGGCGGTGGCACCCCGAGGGGCGGTGGCACCCCGAGGGGCGGTGGCACCCCGAGCCGGACCGGGCCCGCAGCGTTGGAGAGGAGCGGGCGGGCGGTGCCATGTAAACAAAGGGGTGTGGTTATGCAAATTAAGGGCGTGGATATGCAAACCAGCAGCGCGCCATGGCGGCGGCCATGGAAGAGGTAAGCACGCGTGGGACTGCGGGACCCCCGAGTTCCCGGCTCCGGTCCCACGCCCCCGCTCTCGCCAGGAACCCCTGGAGTCCCCGGAACCGGCGGCGCGGGAGCCGCGAGTGCGGGACACCCCCGAGGACATTTGTCTGGAGGCCACGGCCAACGCCATCGCGCTGCACCCGACGCGGCCGCTGCTGGCCGCGGGGGACGTGGATGGCGACGTGTACCTGTGAGTGGTGCCGGGGCGGGGGCTGGGGAGGGGGTCCTGGCTCTGAGACCCGCTGGGCACCGGCGGCGGGGCTGCCCGGCCACCCGCGCGTCCCGGCGAGCACTGCCGGTGCTGGCAGGTACTCGTACTCGTGCACCGAGGGGGAGAACCGGCAGCTCTGGTCCTCGGGACATCACCTCAAGTCGTGCCGGGACTTGGCGTTCTCCCAGGACGGGCAGAGTGAGTGCGGGGGACGCGGGGTGGCACCGGGAGACGACGGGAGGGGGGCACTAACGCGGCCCTCCAGAGCTTTTCACTGTGTCCAAGGATAAGTCCATCCACATTCTGACAGCGGAGGAGGGACGGTTGGAAACGCGCTTCCCCAAGGCCCACGAGTAAGTCCATACAGGCGGTTCATTCTGGGCAGAACGGCTGGGGCATTGTCCCCTTCCCTCCTGCGGCAGGGCCACACAGCGCTGGGCCCGGCCGGGAGAGCCGTGACCGCGGGGCCGGGGTCTCTGCAGATCGGCCCTCAACTGCGTGCTGCCCATCGACAACCACATCTTTGCCACGGGCGATGACGGCGGGGCAGTGAAGGTGTGGGACCTGCGCAGGGGCAGTGCCATCCTGGAGGCACGACAGCAGGAAGAATATATCAGTGCCATGACCGTGGATGGCAACGGGAAGATCCTACTGACAGCCAGGTACCAGAGGGGTTTCACGGTTTTGGCTCGGGCTCCCCGTGTTCATTCATGGCTGGAGTGCCCTGTGCCATGTCCCCTGCACACAAAGTGTCCCTTCCACCTCACAGTGGTGATGGCACCCTGGGTGTTTTCAACGTGAAGAGACGGCGCTTTGAGCTGCTCTCAGAGCCACAGAACGGGGACCTGACATCTGTGGTGCTGATGAAGGTTGGCACTGCTCCCCAACATGGAGCAGGATCCCACAGCCCCCAGTTTTTGATCGAGTTTTTTGTTCTGCTCTGCCTCACTGCTTTGCCTCGTGCCTAGAGGGGGAGGAAGGTGGCGTGTGGCTCCAGCGAAGGCACCATCTACCTCTTCAACTGGGATGGCTTTGGGGCTGCCAGCGACCGCTTTGCACTCAGGGCAGAGACCATTGACTGCATGGTGCCCATCACGGACAGCATCGTGTGCGTGGGGTCCCTGGATGGAGTCATCAGGTCAGGGGGGTGCGGTGGGGAGGGATGGGGAGCCGTGGGATGGGTCAGGGGGAATGGAGAGGGATGGAATGGTGTGGGAGCAGGATCGTGGGGGTGAGATGGGATAGGGAAGGGAGGGGAAGAAGAGTGGGTTGGAGATGGGGTGGGGTGGCATGGGGAGGGGGCGGGATAGGGATTGTGGAGGATGGGATGGGGTGGGGAGGTGTGGAATGAGGAGGGTGTGGGACGGGATCAGCCTTGCCCAGGACACAGGACAGGAGGGCAGACAGTGCCCCGGGTGCTGCAGGGCCCTCAGTGCCCCCGTGCCGTCCCCAGGGCGGTGAACGTGCTGCCGAACCGCGTGCTGGGGTGTGTGGGGCAGCACCTGGGCGAGCCCATCGAGCAGCTGGCCGTGGCCGCGGACGGGAAGCTCCTGGCCAGCAGCGGCCACGACCAGAAGGTGAAGTTCTGGGACGTGTCGGCGCTCGGCTCCATGGTGGTCGATGATTACCGCCGGAAGAAGAAGAAGGGCGGGCCGCTGCGCGCCCTCAGCAGCAAGGCGCTGGGCAGCGGGGAGGATTTCTTCGCCGACCTGCGGGACGAGGCCGAGGCCGAGCCGGAGGCGGCGGAGGAGGGCGGTGACAGCGGTGACAGCGACTGAGCGGCCGCGAGGGGCCGGAGCCATCGCCTCGTCAGCGCTGCGTAGGGGCGGGGCCATTCGCGTCAATCTCGCGGGACGCGACCAATCAGAGCCCAATACGCAGGGAGCGCCCTCCTGAGGGGCGTGGCCTTGTAATGCTATCACTGCTGGCGGGCAGGACGCTGGTGTTCTGATTGGCTCCTAGGGCTGCCAGTCAAACTAAGCCGTAAGCGCGGTCTTAAAGGGGCAGCGCGCGTCGGAGCGGGTGGGGTCTGGGGGGGGGGGGAAGGGAAAGGCAGCGGTTGTGAGGGGTCGGAGGAGCCGGGGGTGGCCCCGGGCCGGCGATGCTGAGGGTCCCGCCGGAGCGGCCTCCCTGACATCGGAGGGGGCAGCGGGGGATGCCAAGGCACATGGCTGGGGCGAGAGGGACTGGGAAGGGTTCCTGAGGCGGGTCCGTGAAGGATGGGGAGTGGCTCTGATATGTGGGGACATGTTTGCGTGTCACGTTCATCCCTTACCTGCCCTGCTGTCCCAGCAGGTCAATTACCCTTTGTTAATGAACTAAGACTTTAGCTCTGTTAGAAATAAACCCAGTGCCTTTCACTGACCAGTGCCTTGTGCTGATGTTTTGGCTCATCCTCATGAGGCAAGGACTCCTGGTGTGCCCCAGGAGGGACACACCAGCTTCCAGGGACTGCAAGAAAGAATTAAAGAGTGCATCAAAAGGATCTTGGAGGATCCTGGGGATCTCGAAAAGGAAGAAGGATGGGATTTGGGTGCTGCCAAAGGAACTTAGTGGGTCCAGGTGTGCATCACAGAGTGCCATGAGTGGGGAAGAGGGACAGGGATTCCTCCCAGGATGGGTCCTTCCCTGGGGATGAGCAGAATGGGCAGCAGGGCCTGAAGCAGCATCAGATACAGCCAGACTCTGTGGCTTACGCCCCTGGGGATCCTCCTGCACCTGCTGGGAATGGGGAGGATCTGGTGCAGTCACACCAGAATTTCTACTCCTGGCTGTGGCTCACATCCACCAGCAGATTCCCTCCGCTGCCTGGGACCCCTTGGAACACCAACTGCAGCCCCCAGGTGCTGCTGGCCTGGGCTTTGTGCTGCACCTGGTGGCATGGGAGCTGGGCCATCTACAAAACAGAGACACCTGGAGTCCCTGGAGAGCACAAAGGGGTGTCTTGGTTTGAAAGACAGGTGTCTGCTAAGGAAGGCAGGAGTCTCCCTTGGAATTGTTATTGTTCTTTAGCAATGAGAACAGGAAAATTCCCTGAGACACAAAAACCAAAAGGAAAAACTCTCACCTCCAACAAGGTGCTACCACGATGTCCCAGAGGTCCACCAAAAGATACAGGGGAGGACATCAGGAGGAGGCTGAAGGGTATCAAAAGCTGGTCAGAAACAGGACAGTGATCGAGGTGCCAGGGAATGCTGCTTCCCACACAATATCCAACAGCCTCTGAAGGCTCTAAATCCCACCCTGTCCCTTTCCCTGCCTCTCCTGATGTGGGGGGAGAGCACTGAGATGCACTGGACCAGCAGGCAGCTGAGGGTGCAGGAAGGAAAGATGACATGACACAGCTGAACTTCCAGAACTCTTTAATCACAAAAGAACATGTGGCCAGACCTCCCACTCCTGAGGAATCATTCGTGAACAGCTGGCAATGCCACAGCTGTTTCCTCACTAGGCAAAGAGGTTACAGGCACTCCTCTCCCCACACAGCAACTCTACCAGCCCTGTGACCACTTGCACACTCCCTGTGTGTGGCCTCATCCTCCCCTGAGGCTGCTCTTCAGGAACCAGGAATGCCAGTATATGAATTCATGACAATGGCATCCAGTGCTGGCAGCTCCTCCAAGAGCTGTTGCTTCTCCTGGATCTGCCCCTCCAACAACAAAAACCAGCTTAACAAGCCAAACTTGGCAGGAAAACAACTCAAAACTAGAACCAACTCAAGGGCGGCCTGGGGACTGCCGTGGACCAGGACAGCAGCCTTTATCCTCCAGAACCAACTCTCAAAACTGATGCAAACATCCCGAAGGAAAGCTGGAACAGGGCCGGGAGCCCAGCAGGGCTCAGGCACAATCGTGGCTTTGGCAGTGGCTGCCTCCATCAGCTGGCACCCTGCAGTGGAGAGGGAAGCATCAGGTTCTGTCCTCACCCCCAAACCCCCTCCCACTTGCATCCTGTGCTTCCAAACAGAAATCCCACCCACAGGTCAGAGGTGACAGTGTTTCAGCCCTGCCAGCCAGCCTGGAGTCCCTCTGTGCCCCAGAAGCGCCACAGCTCCACACCTCCCAGCACAAACTTCAAAACTTTGGGAAAGGCGGGGAGTTGGCTGTGCAAGGACTCACCAGGGACTTGCTTAACACCCGGAGGATGTGCAGGGCCGCTGCCGCCTTGGCCTTCTCGTGCTCGCTCTGGCCCTGCCTGTCCGGCAAGATCCACGTGAAGCCGCTGATGGGCACATCATATCCTGGGACCACCACCTGGTACCAGAACTTCTTCCACCCATCAGGGTTCACCTGGACACACTTGGTCATGAACACGGGTGTCTTCAGGCAATGCTGCCAGCACAGCATGTTCAGGCACCCCAGCACATTCTGCAGTGATGGACACAGGGCCACTGGCCTGGGCACTGCCAGGCTCTCACCTCCCTGCACCCAGCTGGACAATGGCTCCTCCTCACTGAGCTGCAGCTTCTTCTTCAGCTGGGGGTCCAGCCAGTCCACCCTGATCCCTGCTTTCCCAAGCTTCAGGTTCCCTAGGAGACAGGAGATGCTCACCTACCATCCCCATCCCCATCCCCATCCCCCTCCTCCATCCCCATCCCCATCCCCATCCCCCATCCCCCATCTCCCATCCCCCATCCATTACAATGACCTCCAGGATTTTAGGGGCAGCTTGAATTTAGGGCCAAGGTGAGCAGATACCAAAGCAAAATCCTCCTCAGGCGGGGCAGAAATGGGTACAAACCAGGACTCTGGAAGTCCCAGCTGGATGTCTGGTAAGTGTGTCCCATCACGGAATTGCAATCATGGGACAGGGCTCAGAGGGATTGAGCAGCTCCACCTGGAGTGTTTAAGGGACACTGAGGGGTTGGGCAGCTCCACCGGACAGGTTTAATAACTTGGTTAATGTTCTGGATGCCCTGAACTGGTGATGCTCCTGCTCTGAGCAGGCAGCTTCCTGGAGACCTGCAGCAGCCCCTTCATCCCACCACCAGTAGGACTGCCAGAGATCAACTGCACCAAGGGCAGCTGGCATCCCACAGGACACAGGGAGAGAGCGAGGGGTGTCTCAAGGCTGAAGTCATCTCAAAGCCAAGCCTGGAGGCAAGAAACACCAGGAAGACCAGCCCAAGCAGCATCCCTCAGGACCACTCACCTTCCATCAGGGCTTTCCTGGCCAGCGCAGCAGCCTCGTGCGACCTGTACTTCAGCACAGCGAGCTTGGCCTGTCTCCGGCAGGGGTTGTCATGGAGGGTGACACTGTGGATCCCCTCAGTGATCATCTGTAGCCTGCCCTCCAGCTCCTGCTGGCTCACCGAGGCGCCCAGGCCGTTGATGACGAGTTCTTTCTTCTGCGTGCTCCAGCACACCACAATGGTGCAGCCCCGGCGCAGCTGGAAGCGGTGCAGGGTGGCGATGGCTCTCCGGGCGTCCTGCAGCGACGCGTAGCGGGCGTAGGCGAAGCCCCGGTTGAGGCCGCTGAAGGTCAGCATGAGGCGGAACTCGTAGAGCTTCCCCACGCTCTGGAACAGCGGGATCAGGGTGTTCTCGTAGATGTCCTGCGGCAGCCTGGCGATGTACACCTCGGTGCCGGCCGGCGGCGGGCCGCCCACCCAGCCTGCGGGGACACGGGGACACGGTGACACAGAGCTCACCTGGTGAGCCCCACAGCCCAGCTGCTCTCCTGACATACCTGGGGGGGGCCCCCCGTAGCGCCTCTGCCCGTTGATCTGCACCAGCTCGATGCCGGTCTCCTTCACCCAGGCGAGCAGGGCCATCTTATCTCGCAGATTCCGTTGGTCCACGCCTGAAGAAGGAGATGGTGGTGGTGACTGCGTGAGCAAAGAGATTCCGGCCTCCCAGTTGGGACCATCCCAACCCCATCAGGGAGCTAACAAGATCCACTTCTGGCCAGCATGTGCAGAGGGGACCCTCTGCTCTCAGGGAACCTCAGGAGCCTCCCAACACTCCCATCCCAAGGACTGTCCAAGCCTGCTCCACATGGCACCAAGTCCAGCAACTTTGTTAGAGCCTAAAGTCAACAACAGTTTCCTACAGTCCTGCAAAGCCTTGGAAAGCCAAAATACTGGCAGCAGCTGCCTGGTGCTGCAAGAGGGAGCTGGAGCATAGAGCCAAGGTGACCCACTGCATTGTGAGAAACGATGCTCACTTTTTAAAATTTGAAAGGTTTATTAAAAACCTTAACAAAATACAACAAAGGACTGAATAAGGAAAAATTACAGTGCTGGGAGCATAGGACTAAACTGCCACTGTGCTTGTCTACAACATGGATGCTCTGCTTTTTTATACCTTTGGCCCCTCCCAAAGTCTTGTCAGTTAACACCTTCTTTGCCATCTATTGGTGGAAGGTTCTTTTCTGCTACTTGACTGCAGTCAGGTGTTGTTATGCTGTGCCTCCCAGTAACAAGGATTCCCTCCTCCAAAAATGCCCCATGCAAGGGGCACATGTTAATCACACAGGGGGAAGGAAGGGGGTCTATGGGGAGGGAGAACAGAAAACATCTAAATAGCAAATCACAGTAACATAACTATACACCAATAAAACTTTCTTTAACATACACATAATATTAATCTCTTAATTGCAAGAGCCAACCATCAAATTATCCATCTCTAACAGCATCATGACAGCTTTAAAGTGAAAGACAGTGGGTTACATTGAATATTGGGAAGAAAATCATCCCTGTGAAGGTGGTGATGCCCTGACAGAGGTTGCCCAGAGAAGCTGTGGCTGCCCTGTCCCTGCAAGTGCTCAAGGCCAGATTGAATGGGGCTTGGAGCAACCTGGGATAGTGGAACGGTCCCTGCCAGTACAGAAAAGATTAAATATTAAAGAGAAACAAGAACTGATGACTGAACTGGAAAGCAGTAAAGCAGCTGAGTTATTACTGTCCTTGAAAACAGAGCAGATGCAGAGACAGTTACAGGAGGACAGAACGGAAAACAAAAGTTGGAGGAAAAAGTTGATTAGAAAATTAACTGCATCTCCTGAAGACTGCCCAAATCCTTGGCCTTGTAACAAAACGAGATGAAATTAGAAGACACAGCCTTTAATGAACAATTAGACAGGAGCATTACTGAAATTTTAGAACACAGGGAAATCCCTACTTGTACAACACTAATTGCATGCATTTTTGGTATCACTATGATATTCACTCCATCCCACATCTCACTAATATGGAATAATTTTCACGGTGATACCAAGAATTCCATGTGTAATGTCAGACTAATTGACCATTCCCAAGAATAAGGATTTACAAGTCGTCCACAGAGAAAACAGGTGGAAAGAATGATATAATCAAGCATTATTTTCAATAATTCAATAAAATTCCAATTCTCCTCCCCTGGGGCAAAGATGAAAGAAACCTCTGACTAAAGTTAGTAAAAAAATTTAAAAGCTGTATAATTTCCAACAGGAGCAGTACACCCCCAGGATCCTGTCACAGCAGGATGGGGTTTTACCAAGTATGGCACTTAAATGTAACTTGCTTCAAACTGGACCTCAACAACTGTACCTTCACTGCATTTCAGGAGAGAGAACAGAGATGTTCTGAATGGGAAAACAGACTTATCTCTAGTCCGAGCAGTGAAACGAGTTCACACGTTCCATATAAGTAGGTACAATGGGCCAAAAAGGCAGAATTCAATGGGTTTTCCACACCCCATATTACCCCAGCCAAATGGAGGCACAGAATGGGCTAATGGCCTATTGAGAAAGAGCCCGAAGCCACACAGGACTGAGTGCGATACTCAGGGTACTTTACATGAACTAAATAATCACTGTGGCCCTTTGTGAACATTTTATGAAGTGCTCCACCTTCCATTCAAGGGGAGCATCTGACAGCTTTACAACCAGTTCCGGTAAAAATAACATAAATTAAAATTCTGCCCGACTGACTAAACCTCGGGGCAAACTACGAATAGCAGTGGTACAAAACACAGAATTGGTGGGCAGTGGCTCTTCCCTGTTTTTAATGGAAAATAATTTTACTTTTTTCAGAAAACGATACTGGAAATGATGCCAGCATGTCTCCACTGAAAATCACGTCATCCATTGAAGGAATCAGCTCCAGAATGAACCACACTGAGCACATAAATCACCCAACCTGACCCACTGGATTGAAACCTTCACTTTCTCCATCTGTAATGGTCACTCTGGTAATGGCTGTAACCCTGCTTAAACTGAATACATTTCAATGACCATTGCTAATGAATAAGCCTAATTACGCAAATTTAGGAGCTTAGCCTAATAACATTAATTTGGCAGCTGTAATAGGTGAACCACAACTTTCCACCAAAAAGGAGGTTAATTTATTTACTCAGCTTCCAATACTGACACAAAATATGAAAAGGAAGTTTTAGTGGAGATATAACGTATCCACAAATGTAAGTGGGTAATACATACTGGCACAACAAAAACGAATTTAATTCTCACAATACATTCCACGGCCTCCCAGGCTCCTGGTAAGATCGATGAAATCTTATCTCCACAACTTTTTAAAATTGGACACTATGCCATCAAATATACCAGCCGAAAATAATGGTCCTCAAAGCAGTGGAATTATCAATGCAGGTTAATATCTCTGCAATTCAATCTCCATTTCTGTCTAGACAGACCCTGACCCCTCCAAAACCATCAGGGGAAGAGTGAGTTATCCTGGGGACAGAATGGGGAGCACTAAGTACCGTGGATGCTGGAGTCCTGGCAAACAAAATAAACTCCGTAACAAGTGGTTTATACCAAAGGAAAAAGATCCATTACGACCCTCCTCAGCAGCATTAGGAACTAGGCCCTCATCAAACAGCTCCACTGGAAAACACCGAGGTAAAAAACCAGCACCTAACAGTGAATGCCATCAGGTGGTGGCACCTCTCCACCTCCAAGGGGTTTCGTATCTCATGAACCCTAAAAAACAACTTCGGACGAGGGTGGGGACCCCCACTGGGGAAACGCGTGCTCAAAGCGGGATAAAAGACCAGCCCCATCCCCTCCCCCGTGCCTCGTGGCCCGGCCCTGTGGCTCCCGCGACGGTCCCAGCGCAGGGAACCGGCCGAGGGGAGCCTGGGCTGTGCGCACGGGCAGGACCCGGCTCTATTCGTACAGCCCCCGGTAATAACGGGGGTCCCGGGCACCCCCGGGCCCGGCTTACCTTGGGGGAGCGGCGCGGGGTGCGGCAGCTCCGCGCTGGGACCGGGACCAGAACTGGGACCGGCCAGCCCTGCCTGCGCTCCCAGCCGGGCCCGGGCTCAGCTCCCTGCGGGAAGGGTCTCCCAGAGCTGAACCGTGCCCGCCCCGGCAGCGCTCAAAACCCCCTCGCCGCCTCCACTTACCTTACCCGTGCGATCCCTGCCCGGGCCGGGGAAGGAATGGACCCAGCGCCGCCCCCAGCACCGCTCCACCCCGGACCGATCGCCGGCACCACCCGCCCGCCCCGTCTCGACCCGTCGCGTCGCGGTCTGGCCTCGCTTTGTCTCGCCTGGCGTCACCTCGCTGTGCCTTGCCTCTCCTCTTTGTCCACTTTGCTAGGCAAGGGAGTAAGGAGCTGTTCTAAGAGGTGCAGCAACACCATCGAGCTCTCCTAAGAGAAGCGTCAAGGTTGGAGGAGACCTTCAAGACCATGCAGTCCCATCGTCAGTGCAATTAGACCTCAGCTAACAACGTCCGCAAAAGATACGGTGGGTTTGGACCTATTCATGCATGGGGAGTTGGAAGGCTTCTTACTGCTTTTTCCAATACCTGCTAACAAAAGCGAATTTTTAGGGGGAGGAGGGGTCAGAAACATCTCCTGATAGAAATCCTTCGAGCAATGTCTGATGCACAGGAGTGCATTGGCCGAAATCTCCACTGCACTCGGAAACGCACCTGTGTGGAAGACGGAGCTGTTAATGGTTATTGGCTCAACAATCGTCCTGGCCACCTGTGGAGGCGCTCGGCGCTTTGCTGGTGCCGGGTCCAGGACGAGGGCCAGACTTTTTGGCAGCGTGGTGGCGAAACCTGATCTGCACGAGACATGGGGGTGCACACCCAGCACCGGAGGCTCTGGGGTTTGGGCCAGATAAGGGAGAAAGCCGGACAGACCACGGTGCTTGTTTTCATGCCAGCGTCCTCCCCCTGCCCCCAAGGAAGGGTGACATTCCCTGGGATATTCACCCATCCGGGGCTGAAGGCTTTTATCCTTTCTGATGGGGTGTAACTGGCTCAACTTTGCTCAAGTGAGGGACAGGGTCATGACTTAAAAGGGGCCATAAACCGTCAAAGACCTTCAGACGGTGTAAAATTCCCTTCCCCAGGGGAGGTACCCGCGTGTTCCATCTAAACCTAAATGTGTGTTAACCCACTGACCCTGCTGTTTCTTGGGCTTTCCCCCACCCCGACAGATCGAGATTGTGCCCATCACTCAGATTACCAGATATCAAAATTGCAACAATCAAATCTCTTCAATCAAGTCTAGTTACTGGATCCACGGGTGGTGAGATCTTTCTACTCGTATCCTTTCCTCCGCTTTCTTTCTTGAACATTTTCTTACATGTTATTCCTACGCTTTTATATTGTTGCATTACTACAGATAATAACCAGAATGGCTACATCTCTGCTTTCCGCTGCTTCTAAATGGTTCTAAAATAGACCCTACATATTTTTATTTACAAACACCACTCACTCACTGTCATTTCACCTCTAATGCTCCCCAGTGGATCTTTTAACAAGAACTCTGGTTGCTCCTGCTGAGGCAGCACTCCTGGCACAGGAATGCAGCCCCCCTGTTCTGGACCCCAAAGAACAATTCCAAACCCTCCACAGCACTGTCACTTTTCAGGCTATACTCACTTATTCCATAAAGCCCAAAGCACATTGCAGGATCTTGCAGGTCCAGATAATGACCAGTATCTCACAAAGCTGTGAGAAGAGGAAAAAAATAAATTACTGTAAACCTTGAAATGCAGATATGCACAAAAATCGTATCAAAAAACTATAAATTTGAATACAAAATCATGATTAAAAAAACCCAAAGTCAAAAAGTTTTGTTTTTTCTCCTTTAGCCAGTCTGCCTCGAGCTGTCCTTTATATTTCTGAAGATAAACTGCTTGGCTATACCACCGTCTTGGTGAAAATCCAAGAGCAAGTAGAAAGGAAAGTTAATGATTCATATCCACAAGGAAAAAAATTACTAGTGATCCAGATCCATAAAGACAGGATGAAACACACTGGGCTACTGAAATAGGCTCCCGTTCACCCAAGTACCTGCAAATGGAAACTCATTTTAGCTATGTGCCTATTTGTGCAGTGCTGCTATAAAATTTAAAGGCTTCTTAATATTGTGAGTAGAAAAATGACTGATTTTTCCTAAGAATTAGTAACTCATTCCCACCTCTAGCTAACGTCAGCTTGCTTTTCCGAAAAGCATCTCAGCAAGCCAAAGTGTTGCCACTAGATGGCAAAATGAGGCTGTGTAGGAGAGAAGATTCAATCTCAAATTTTATTCGTTGGATGGCGATAAAAGAGAAGAATACGAATATATTTTTAACCATTTTAACCCTCTGACATTTGTCTGGAAAAAAATAGTTGCAGGAATTCTACTATGAGAATGGGAAGGTACATTAAGTGATCCAGGTGAGATCCTACTCTGCTGTTACTTTCATCCACATCTCAGAGAAGAGCCCTGACAGATTAGGACTGCTCCAATGGACAAGTATTTTTGACCTGTGCTGGCCCTCCTTCATAGTGAGCCAGGGGATAAAAATAATTGTATTAAGTCCACACATAGTAGAATACATGTGCACAATCTAAAATATATGCAAAATGCTTCTTTATAAGAAAAAATGCCTCTTACAAATACACTATATTTTGAACATAACAATGAAAAGTTGAAAAGCATGGGGTGTTCAACAATTCAGCTCCTTGGAAACTAAGCCAGTCATAGAGAGGAACTTAAAGATTGAAAACAAAACTTAACGTTAAAAACAAAACTATACTCAAGATGATGTTGGCTAGCAGCAGCTTTTTTTTTTTTTTTTTTTTTTCTCCTCCCCGAGTCACCTGTGTATTTTCTGGTCTGTGAAATTCACTCTTGAAAACTCTCAGGATTGACAAAATCTTTTTTCTGAGAAGGTCTGAAATGAGTATATGTTAGTGGAAAAGCTGTAGAAGCTTTCTTATTTTTCTCAGCACTGCAGAATCACAAGTGCTTTTCTTACTGGCCAGCAAACTGCTGAAATATTCAGAGAACTGGAAATCTATAAGGATCAGAATCCAGTTCTGAGTTTGTGTATGGGCAGGAACATTGCAACTCCAATTATGACCAAAATCCCATGCTGGCAACCAGTTTACAGTACAAACTCTGCAAGTTTCTCTAGAGTTGAAGCTACAAAGTAGCTTTGTTTAGGTTAGAAAACAATTGCCTGACTGACTAAAAGGAGATCACTTAGAAACAGTGTCAGAGCCAATAAGCTCTTATGGGTGTCAGTTGGTCATTTGATTAAAATAGCACAATGGATTGAGTTAAAAGAATTTTAGTTTCTTTAGCTGTCAAACAGTTGGATAGACTTGAAATACTGCTGTTTGAAAAACTTAAATGAAACAAAAATAATTTTTGTTCCGGCACTGTTGCTGAAAGAGACTTTTTTTTTTTTAATAAACCTGTACTAAAAAAACCCAACTAAAACCTTACCAAAACCCTGAAGAAGGCAAAGCACATGCAAAGCCTGTTATGGAAGCAGTGAGGGAATACCTCAGGCTTCAGCTCCATCCAGGACAGCAGCTCCCCCAGACTGTGGTTTCCAGTCGAGCTGGGAGGTTCCCCAGCACAGCCCAATCCTGCACTGGTGCAGAGGGGACAGGAGGGGCAGGGATTGCCTGGGAGCCAGAGCAGGAGCTCTTATGGCAAAAGGGAGCTGGGCTGGTGGAAAAAAGCCTTGGGGGTAGCTGGAGGGAGCCCTGCAGAGCCAAGGTCTTGGCAGCTCCACCTGGGCAGCAGGCTGGCCTGGAGCTGGGGGAGGAAATCTGTGCTTTTTGACAGCACAGGTGGAAAGGTTTGAGCAGTTAGCCCAGACTAAAGGGTGTGTTTTTAACTTCACCTTTACCTTCAGCTCCAAGGTCTCTGTCAAACTGGTGAGCTCAGGTGCAAAGTCGGTGTGGTGTGTTCACTGGCAGAGTTCTGTCCCTGGAAGACACTGTTAGTACAGAAGGGTCATGTCCAAAACAGATCATTTCCAGGTGTCCTTTTGGCCCCTTCTGTGTCACAGTATGGCTGACCCTGTTTGGCAGCTCTTGAACTGAGCTGCTGAACTGCACTGAGCAGCCCAAATACTGGAGGAGAGTTCTTCAGTCCCCAATTCCTCCTCAAGCTTGCAGCAGCTTTTCTTGTTAGCAGACCCCGTTCACAGGTCATGAGAACAGCTGTCTGCTAGTTGTCATAAAGTCACAGAGTTTATCTCCTTTTTTCCTTCCCTCATCTCCAACTTCCCTTTCTCAGACTTAGCATGAATTATTTTCAGTCTTTCCTCAGTAGACAGCTCTATTGGGGTCTCCTAAGTGTTCTCTGCATTTGTTTGCAGCATTTCTGGACAAACTAGACACATTATGCCACTTATGACCCAAACAGAGTGGAATAAAACATGTACCTGAGCAAACTGCTCTTGCTAGAATATCTCTAAGTACTTGCCTTATTCTTTACAGAACTTCAGTAGATATTTGATTCTCTTTGGTTTCTGAATAGAGTCCAGCTGCACTCTACAGTGGCTGTATTTTAGGTTTTCAGGCCTTTTGGGATTGCCTAAACTCCATTCTGACACATGCTCAGAGTAATGCAATTCACTGGCAATGGAAAAGATGCTTCTTCAAGTACACATATTTTTTTTCATCCAGGAAGACCTTTGCTGAGGCAGGTAGGTTGGTTAGCATTTACCTCAGCTGCTGTTCCCATTCAAGTGTCATATTCAAGGTCTATCCATCTCTGCTCTTGCACCTGGCAGTCACCAGTGTGGGGCTGGTTTTTTCGGATTGGCCTAGGTGTGAATGTGAATATCCTGACACTTTCCCCAGGGGGAAGCTTTACACCTGAGCCAGGTGTGTAAGGGAGGACATTGACTTGATAAAAAACATTATCCCACCTCACAGGGTCTGCTTCCCTTGTCTCCCTTATCTGGCTCTGATCCCAGCTCATTGCTAAGCAATGGTCAATTTGTTGTGCTCATCCTCTCCAGGTAGGTGGTGAAAACATCTGAAATTTCAGAAAATACCTGAATCCCCCCGGCACCAGGGCTGTTCTTACGATCAGAGGTTTGTCCACCATGTGTGCAAAACCTCTCCTTCCCTTCGGTCTGGCTTTAGCAAAGCACCAAATTAACTCTGACATTTCAGTCTCTCAGTTATAGATAGGTAATACAGCCTGGGAATTGGACGTGTCATGTTAAAAGGGGAACTATGGGCTGTCTAGGGTAAAAATTTCCAGTGTAAAAGGAAGACTATCCCGGACTTTTAAAAATAAATTTGGGCAGGGCAAAAGAAAACCACTTCATAAAGATCCACTTCACTTTGGGAATGAGATGAACATGAAGACAAAATTCTTACAAGGTTTGAACTTTTTTTGGTTTGGCTCGGCTCTAGGGATAGGACACGGAACCTGAGTTACTCTAGAAAAATAAACCCTTCTGAAAATGGTTCAAAGTAAGCCCTTGACTCCACTTAAAATAGGGACAGAAGACCACCGGAGAGAGGTGAGAGAAAATGGAAAACGTTGCTGCTCTTTGAAGGCAGCAGAATGTCAGCAGTGTGAATTTCCGCCCTGTGTTGCCTAAAATGGTTTGGGTCTCACATTTTCAGACATCAGTCACCAGACCATCACTTCATCAGAAAGGACTTACCATTGGCAGCTGTTACTGAGGAGACACTTTTTTGTGTGAAGGTTGTGTGACTGCAGGCTATAAAATACCTATGAAACACATAGTTCTTTAAAAAGGAGGGGGGGGGGAAGTCTCAAGAAAAATACATGCACTTGATAATAGCTGTAATGTCAGTGTTTCTCAGCTTTTGAAAATCTAAGAGCTTAAAATCCATCTCATGAGATTGCCAGCTGCTGTAGGAGTATATTTGAAAATTGAAATACAGAAAATACAGAGTGGTGTTTCCTCCACAAGCCTCATTGGGGCACCACATCCGACGTGTTTATGATGTTGCAAAACAAGTTGGAGAGAAAGATAGAGCTCAAGTTCATTTTGCAAGAAATGCATGAAATCTGCACGTAGTTATGATGTGCTCAGTGCCACAGACAGGATGCAAGCAAATAATAATAGATACATGTGTTAGAATTTCTGTGTTAAGTGCTCTTGAGACTGGAAGATTGACTTTAGAGGTAACTGATTTCCTCCTTTCTCAGCTTCAGAATAATGATACTGTAATTCTCCTGTAACACCACTAACATAAATTTTGACCAGACTAGTTTCATATTAGTACAAATAAGGAGTAACACAATTGTAATTAGATCTGCTGCAATTGGTTTATGATAGAAACCAGATTAGAAGGTAACGAAACACATCTTAGAATAAGCAGTTAGAAATTTAACACGGGCTTCTTCCAATCTCCTTGCTTGCTTCCCTGTGAAATCCAGGGGGTCTGATGGGATGTCTGAGGTGTAGTTATGTAACCTCCCCTTCACCTCAGCTGACAACGCACCAGCAAAGCAACTTTTCCTTTGGGGGTTCTTTGTCATCAGTTCAGTTAGTCCTATTTTATCCCCAGACCTAGAGGTGATAGTATTTCTGTTATACTGTCAGGACATGCCTCAGAAGATTCACACGGGTAATTTCAAGTAACCCAGAAAACACAGCTGTAGCATGTATTTGATAAATGCTCCTCTGCTTAGAACAGCTGTGACAGCAGTTTAATTTCAGAGAGTTTTAAATACCATGCTGCCATCATCTACCAGAATTTCTCTAGAAAGAAATAAGCTACTTTAAATAACGACTCTGAATTTCAAAATGAAAGCTCTTACTGTGAAGACTTGCAGGTTTGATCTCAAATATTTCCACTCATGTGCAACACACCTGCAGATTGCAGATTGTTTCATTTCTCCAGAAAAAGAAGAGGAACTTTCCTTCCCAGTCCTTCAGAACTATGCACCTATTCTTACTAGTACAGGAAGCTCAGAAATTACCACCTTTTGTGCAGTCTGGTGGAGGAGTGAGCCCAAGGATTCATAGGTGCACAGCTTTGGGAGGAGGTTCCACAACAAGAAAAGGGAGCATGGACATGTTGGCTGTTTTTAAAATCAGACACACTTGGAATTACTCAACGTAGTCCCAGCAAAGGGACCTACTGATAGGAGGGTTCCTGAGCTGGTTGTGCAGGATAGGTGAAAGTCTGTCATGTCCCTGTGGTAATAATATGGTTTTGTGGATTCTTTTTTAGGTACAAAGATCCTTGGAAGAAGTACCCAAAAATCAACTATTTATAGAAACCCAACATTACGTTTTTTATCTAACCTTGTACATTTTTTAGTTTCACTTAGTGATTCTTTATTTGAAGGGATGCTGACTGTAATCCCACCATTAATTCAGTAGTTCCTCATTATATACAGCTCTGACAGTGACCTTTAGTTGAACAAAGAAGGATATTTCAGGTACTGAGGTAAATTAAAGAAGTTTCTCTTAAGTGAACGTTTTCTTTCCTGGGCTAGACTTGCATAGAAGAGCTACCCACACCTATGCCAATAATATGACAATATTTTTATGCATATATAGTGTGACTAAATACATAAATATCTATGTGTACAATTACAAGAAATGAGCGTCCGTAGTCACTTACTTCTGTGTAGCACGCAGAGCATTTTCAGCCCTCTGCTGTGCTTCCTTGTTTACTTATTTATATTCAGAGAAAGGAAGTGGTAAGGCTGACTAGCTGAAACTTTTCTGAGAAGAGACCATTTTGTACCAGAGGAAGCAGTGTCTCTCTGGAACGAACTCACAGCATAATTTAAATTGACCAGAACAGTTCCTTGACAGAAGCAGCTGGAGGCTGGGCAAGGAATTCCTTGGAGGTGGCGACGCAGAGGGAATCCATGGCCGTGCCATTGGCTGTGAACACTCCCTGACTGCCTCGGAGACAAAACCAACCATGGACCTGCGGAGCCTCCCCTACCGCTCCGACGTGCTCACCTGGGACCCAGATGACTTAGCAGAATATTTCAGGACGGTGAGTTTGGCCATGTTTTGCTTTGGTCTGATGGAAGAGCAAACTGCTGTAATATCTGTTTGGCTAAATTCAGATATTTTATGATGGGCAAAGCTCGCTGCAGAACTAAAAGCAAAACCGCCGTCAAATGAGAATTTGAGTTCAACTGGTCAGTGAAAATGGATCTTGAAAGGGATTTTTAAATTGGCTAGAAGAGAAACTCATGGCTTGGAGAAAATTAAACACATTACTACGGTGCTTGTTGGTGTAACACCCATCAACAGCTGCGGAAGGCACTAAGGTGTGAAGATTACAAGTTTTCTGTTTCATCTTCAATGATTTTCAGAAGTGATAGTTTTTTCCAAATTGCTTGATCTAACAAATGAGCCTCTGAATGTCTTTGTTAATCACATCCATGGCTAGACTTGTAAACTTGGAGCACCTCAGGCTTAATTTTGAAATAATGCAAAGTTTATTTTTTTCAATGTCTCCTACAACACTGTGAGAGTCTTAGCTGGGGAGTTGAGGCAGATTTGATAGTAGAATGCAGAACTACTTAATAAAGATGAGCAGATCAAACACAGAGTCCATGTCTATGAAATCTCCAGAGAAGTGAAACTGCCAAGTACTTAGAAGCCCCTAATTTTAGGGTGCAGGAGTTACTGGCACAGGAAAGTGAAAGCAAAAACTGGAGATGGAACAGATGAGATCATTATCATCAGGTAACTTCAGACAAGTATGAAAAACATTACAACAATGCTGCAGGGGGAAGTTGGACCACCATTTTCAAGAAATTAGGAATGGGAAAAGGGCTTTCTGAAAAATCTGATAATAATATTCTGAACAATGATAAAAGGATCAACTCTAAGTTCTACCATAGCTGAATGCACATTTATCTGTAATGTCTCCCTTCTAGTGGTCAAGATACACTCCAGAATAGAAATAATGGCATTCCACTTTCAGGGAGCTAAATCAGGGCAAAAGAAATGTTTAAGTAATCTAAAAATCTGGGTAGGACAAGAATGTCAGCTCAAGTCAGCCAGCTCTGGGCACCTGGCACAGGTGACCAGATCTTGTCCCCAGATAAACGCAGAGAATGAATGAACCAGAACCAATGAAGAACCAAATTTTCAAATAATTTCTGATATATATATATATATATTAATATAAAAAAGTAAAGTTTAATATTTGGGATATTCCAAGGTTTATTTTTAATAGCTAAACATATTTTTTTAATCAATTACTTCAAGATTTGAGATTAGATCAAAATCACTGTGAAGCGTTGCTTCCTTCTGCATACAGACTTGTGCTGGTAACATCACGAAAACACTCACTGCATGAAAGAAATTATTTACAGGTTTAAGTCCTCAGTCTGCACAGAAGTTTTAATCTGTATCCTAATATATTTACCAGAATTAGGTCTGTTTCTTCATATGAGTAACTGAAGGTGGCTCCTAAAAATACCCTCTCTGCTGTTCGGTTGTTTCTAGGAGCCTTTCTCATGCCAAGTTACAATGTTACACCTTAAAATGAAAAAAAAAAAAAAGAAAAAAAAAAGAAAAAAATAAAAGGGTTAGAACTGCAAAGGATATAAAGCTCCCTGAAGAGTTTCTCTGCTTTAGGGGAGCTATTCCAGGGTCGTTTGTCTGCAGAACTTTCACTGACTAAAGTTTCAGCCAGAATAAGATTCATGGTTTTGTCTCAAAGCCTCCAAAAGTCACTTTGCCTGCCTGCTCTTTGGGTTTCTTCTGATACGGACCTGACCAACTTGAGACACAAAAATTCCAGATCAAAAGTATAAATTGTGTTCTTACATTATGCTATGACTGTTCAAACAAACAAACAAACACCCCCCCCCAAAAAAAAAAAAAAAAACCCAAAAAAAACCCACCCACACAAAAAAACAATTTAGGACAACTGCTGGAAATGTTTAAAAGTCATGTCATGCTTTGTGGTCAACCTGTACATGAGCAACTTCTAAAGAGCATATCCTTGTCCTAAATGCTACTGGAAAACATAATACAATGTGGAAACAAATGTGGAAAAGCTTTACAAATATTATAGATTATTTACAGTATTAACAAGTGAGATTTCCCTGGGGTCAGTCAGCTTTAATTTTCCTGGAGAATAGGGTTTTTGCTCTACTTCTGCAGGTGCTCATCCCAGTCAGTATCACAATAATCCAATTTTTCAAATGTTTCTTTGGGCCTGGCAACTGTGAGGTGGTTTGCAAATGTGAGAAATAATGTGTTCCTAAATGGATGAAAACCTTCAAGTCCACTGAAGAACGGCTGTCGTAAAAATCCATGTTTGTGGGGCAAAATGAACCATTTAGACAGGCCAGAGAACACAAAAAGGTATCTTGAAAGCATCTACTCAAAGCCAGCCATATGTTTAAGTATCTTTATTGATTCTTATAATTAAGGGTGCAATAATCTTCTCATTGACAGCTAAAGTATAAGGACTGTGAGAAAGTCGTGAGGAAGCACAGCATAAATGGACAAAGGTTTTTGGTGAGTGGCGTTTTCAAATTCCTTCCTGTGATGTTTTTGACTCCTCCTTATTTTGCACTGGCAGATGAAGAGCCACTTTGGAGGTGGTTACTGAGGTTATTAGTATGGGAGGTAAATGCTTTTGTTGAAATCAGCCAACTTGCTTTAAATATGGAATGCTGGGAACCCAAGTATGTTGTTCAATATGGATATTTTTTAGTATTTTTTATACTGACAGGGAACTTCTAAACCAATAATCTTGTCTTGAATTCATCTCTTCCTTTATAGAAAGTTCTTGTTTTCAAATATTAACTACAGAAGCCCCACATTTATTGATTATCCTCTCATACTTAAGAAGACACAGCCCTGCTCAGAATGACTTGCCTTTCATTGGAAGAACTCCTTCATTCCTCTATAGATAAAATTAGATTTCTTCTGTAGCAATACACAAAATCAATAAAATTTAAGAGCATTAAAACTAGTAAGCAAAGTCCCAGTTGCTTTAAATCAACATTGTTCCAGGCTTGGCTTAATTTAGAAAAAGCTGTTAGCTTCCACTGTCATAGCAGCTGTTTTCAGGTCTTAAATACACGTCCATAAGATGTGTGAGAGCTTTTAGTATGACTACTTTTTACTTTTATTTTCAAATTTTAGCCATTCTATTTCCCCAGAAGTTGTAATTTTGGTCTTCTGTTTAATTAGTCATAGTGGGGAGATCTCCACATACCTCTTCTAAAGTTTTGTATTTTTCATTTACTTGTCCTAATATTGAGTATTTTGACATTTCATTGAGACAAACCGTAAGAATTTTCAAGCCCCTGTTGTAGGAGCAGGATTTGACCCTTCCCTCCTGCTGGAGGGTGCAGTCAGCATTAGTCAGATGTGTCATGGGATTTGTCCTCTCAGTCCCCAAGAGATCCTCCTCAGCTCAAGCACTGAGGAGCTGTGGCTGCAGTGGGACTTGTGGCTCTGGCAGCATAATGGCATTCTGGTAGTTTGTGGGGTGCAAATAGAAAGTGCAATAACTGTGTGATTTCTAGGAGATTTTTGTGATTTTCTATTATTTCCAGAGTGTTTCTGTAATTAGCTCAGAGTGCAGCAGCTCTTCAGAGGCAGCCCAGCAGATTCAAAGGATGTTTTCTACTGAGCAAGCCAAGTGGCTGCTCACCTCTGCTCAGACTTTCTCTAAGCTTTTGAATTACTTGGCAATTGTATAATGGAAAAAAAGGAAAAGGTTGTTAAACAGAACCACAGAAGAAGATGTCCAGTAAAATATTCCAGAGAACAAAGCAATCTGGGAAAAAAAATTGCTTCTCTCTATGAATATTTTTCCTAAGAAGCATCTTTTTACATTTTGTGAGTGACTGGAAACTGCCAAATTACATTTGCACTGAAGCAGCTGCTCAGGCTGAGAGTTTGCTGGGTTTGTAGCTGTTGTCAGGTCTACATGATAAACCTGGTGTAAAAATGTTGCCCTAAAATTAATCACAGTAACATCCAAATTTAAGAGCTACCTTTCTGTGCCTACTGGCTACCACAAGGAAAGCACTATTGAGATGTGGTAGGAATAAAACCAAAGGGGTTCCATATAACTTATTCTAATAAAATTCTCTGTTATTTAAAGCAGAAATATGGCCCTTGTAAAAGAGTTTATACCTCTAATATTTGTCAGGTTTATCACCAGAATAGAACTGCTGAGGGAAGGTTAAAAAGCCTTTAGAAAAAATACAATTCTTCAGGAAGTACTGCAGGACATTTCCATAAAAGCAGTGTGTTTTTCCTGTGCTTCACTCCTCCCAGAGGCAAAATAGTGTGGAAAAACACAGATAGGATTTGTTCTGTCCCAGACATTGACACTGACAGCTTTGTGAACCCATGTGTAATTAGAAACATATTATTGTTACCAGCAAAAAAAGACAAAAAGAACCAGACCATCATCCCTGTTCCAAAGAGATTTCATGAAGCTTGTGATAAAGTAAACAAAACACTAAATCAACAAAATCCAAAGTCTTCATAATTCCTGAATCTGTCCTAACTGTGGATTTGCACATGCTGGAGGAAGAGAAGGGATGACTCTGCAGGAGCTTCAGGAAAGGTTTCCAGACAGCACATGTCAGTCAGGAGGAATCTCAGTCCAGTGGCAGTGTTATGGTTGAGGGGGAAACAAAACTCCTTCCCCCATCCCTATTTCTGAAAGATTTTTTTTTTAGGCTGCCAAGGCTGCTTTTAAATCCAAGGGGTTTTCTAGCTATGTGTCCCCTAGAACTTGGGATTTTTCTGTACTGTTACAGATAAGGTTCTTAGAACAAAACTCAAGCCAGAGGTTCTGTATTTTAAAACCTACAGTTCTACTCTGAAATTTTGCAATTATGCACAATCTTGCCTAATTTCACTGTGCAGACAAGAGGGAATTCAATAGATCTGACTTCTGAAGTCACATAAATTCGACATGAATTCATGCCACATTTTTGAATGTATGTGTATTATATACTTGGAGGGTATTCCATGGACAATTTTGTCACATATCCCATGTGTTTCCTTTCCAGAACATGTCTGAAAATGACATTCAGAAATTTCCAAAGCTCAGAGTGCCGTAAGTAAAGTCAAACTATTGTAATATTAAGAATTATTTTAGCTGTTTGGCAGTGATGTCTCATAGGAAATATCAGGCAAATGATTTGTGAGTGATTGGTTAGAAACTTGTTTATTGGAGGGTACTGAGAGAAAAAGGAGAATATTCCAAAATAAAATGAGCGTTGTCATGACTGCTCAAGCAAAATGATACAAAACAAGAAGATTTTTATCTGGGGGATGTTCAAAAAGAACTCATGCATAAATTCTTTGACTGACAGCAGCTGCAGAAAGGTTAAATTTTTGTGCAAGTATTACCTTTGAAGTATGACTTAACTGTTCACTGCCTAACTGTTGACTTTAACTTAAAGGAAAAAAAAAAAAGTCAACTGTGTCCACAACAGCTGAGGATTGGAAATTATTTTCGTGTGCTTTTGCTTTAGGTGGGTGTTCAAGAGAAATCAGTCTGGACCATGTGATTCAATGTTCAATAGCTTTCCTCAGCTCATGTGGATTAGGCCTTGAAAAAGTTTCCAACGAATCTGAATAGCTTCTGTAACTTTATAGAAGTTACCTAATGAAAAACAATAATCCCATTAAGGCAGTAGTGAGTAAGAGAAATTGGCTTCTTCTAATATTTCATGATGAAAAATGAAGGATTTTATTTTACTGTGGGTTCTCTGCTACATATTTTAGCTGGAGGTTAGAAGGTTTCTAATCATGAGACACATGGAGCTCTTCATGGTCTTCCAAACAAAGGAGGGAGAAAGAAAAAAGGGAATTCAAGCTGTTCCAGCATGGCTGTGTCTTTGTTGCTCATCTTCCAGTTCCAGACTCCCTTCCTTCACTCATATCTTGATTTTGCTACACAAGATACAATTTGCTTTGCCTTTTCTGATGCCTCAGAGCTTGTGGAAGGTATTCTGGGGAAGATAAGAATATTTAAAAATTTTGTGCTCATGGGTGAGCTGTTAGGAAGAGCTGAACTCAGCAGGACACCCTTGTTTAGATCAGATATGAAGGATTGAATTTGAAAGCCTTGGATTGTGACATATTTCTTAAAATCACATCTGTATTTTCACATAATAAAATAGGGATTGGTGGTGTACAATATGTTAGTAAGGAGGTCCAGACATTATTTAAAAAAGATGCTCTGATGTCTCAGAATTTCTGAACTCAGTTTCAATTAAAAGAAACATTTAACAGATGTTGATGGTAGACCACGTTGTCTGGGACAGGCTCACCTTACCTTACTGCAGAACTTGTAATTCTCTGATAATTTGTCCCATCTTAGCAGTCCTTTGGCAGAAGTACCTCTTGTTCTCCTCGCCTGAGCTTTTAATTTTGAGAACTTCTGGTGATTTCCTTTCAAATTTGTGAGAGAAAGGTAGTCAGAGGATGGTCTAATGAACTCAGACATACCAGAGACATTAATGCCATCGGTGAATCATTAAAATGAAATCTAACCATGTGGAGCTGTTCCTACCTCCTCATTGAACCTACTGATACCTCAAAATTTGATTTTCACACCTTAGAAAAAGAGAACAGCCTTTCTTGGACAGGTCTTTTGGGTTTCTCACTTGTTACACCCCAGCAGAAACTGAACAACCTTTTCACTCAGACCTTTGGGATTTCTCAGCAAGAAGAGAATTTGAAATCAAGATCTTTAAAAGAAAAGTGAAGCTTGGTGCACAGCTTGAGGAACTGAATAAATAAGTAGATATTTAAATCTGAGGGAAAGCTCTGGAACTAAGGCCTCTATTCTCAGACTTTTTCATACTTACGAACAAGCAAAATATCCACTGGAATATGGTGATTATACATATGCAGAAAGGCCCTCCATGTAATGCCACCGTTTAAAACAAGAATTCAGAGCTTTAATAGGGAAGAAAACTGGTTCTCACTAAAACCAACCAACCAACTAACCCAAAAAACCCCAAGAACAACAAACCAAAAATCTGCTTAACCCCAAAACAACCCTCCTGGGTAGAATTAATGGGCAGAAGAATCTGTCATTTTTTTAAACATTATTTTCTTTACTTCAGAATCTTCACATCCTCATTGAACCACAAAGTTCTGGCTGGTGATTTCTGCTGGAACACATTCACACTTTTCCTTTGTATTGTAATGCAAATCTCAGTTGGTTGTAGCAAGAGTTCTACAAGCTGAAAGAGGCATTAGCAAATGATAGTTACACTACCTGATACTTAAATGCAGTGCTAAAACCTGAGCATATTCTGCAGAAGCTTAATACAAATAGCAGATGTTACACTTACAGCACAGGCTAGAGATGAAATGAATAAAAGATATATTGAGAAGAGAGATTGTTCCTCAGTAAATTTAGCAGGAATATTCTGACCTACACGGAGCCAGCACCTGGAATCATACAAGGTTTGCAAAGCACAGCCTGCATCTGTACAGACCTCCTGAGCTGGGTTTGTGGGCTTGCTAAACATTTATCTCTGAGCAAACCCACTGCTCAGGTTTTAAATATAACTGTGTCATTATCTGGGGATGATTCTGTGACTTTTCAAGAGTCAGAAGTAGGTCACAGCTGTCATTACAAGGTATGACATTACAGGTCATTTCCTGAATCTATTTATAAAACTCTACAACATTCTGTTATTACTGATTAATTATTATTTTGAAAATTAATCTCCACCAGCCCTGTTCCAGGTGCATGTCTTCATAAAACTTTTGGCTTCTTTATAAAACCAAAAACCCCCAGATTTAAGCACTATTTTGAAAATTAAAATACTTCTTAAAATCTTTAACACTCTCCACTGAAAGAGGTGAGCTTTTTCTGGAAAACTTTGCTAAAAAAATTAATATTAATACCACTATGTTTAGATACATACCTGAATCTTCATGAACACACTGTGTCCTGAAAGAGATACACTGCTGACATTGGGAAGAGATTTGGTGAATTTTACACAGAGCAGACACTGACCATTGGTCCTAAGTGCTAAATGAAGCTCAGACCTAATCGTGAGGGTGTTACTAACATTTTGATAATAAATCTAATGAAGCAGGAGGCCAATTTACAGCTTAAGAGAAAAACAGAGTTTTCCTATTGTGCATTAGCACTACTGCCAGTCAGAAAAGGTCATCAAGTTTTATAGTTGTGAAAAACAAATTCGAGTCTTGAAAAATATTTTAAAGCACATACAACAGAATGTGCCTTACTTACTGTGGCCAGAATTCATAAACAGAAAAATCAAAGATTTCATTAAAAATAATGCTGGTTGCTGGTTGACACCTGAACCATGATGTAAACACTGCAGTTAGTTTGTCACTCCTATTGTTTGCTATCTTGAGAGAAAAAGGTTCCAAGTTTTCAGGACACTGCTGATCCTTCTGGCTATTCCAGTGTCAGGTTCATGGCAAACCTGAGATTTGGAACTTCCAGTCTTGTGGGAAAAATCTTAGGGCATATCCCACAGCACTCCAAAGTGTATCCCACAGCACTGGCAGAAATTTCCAGTAGCAAAAGGCTCATCATTGCACTCATGTCATCTGCCAGCTCAGTGTGACACAGCCAGAGCCTGCAAACATGGCACAGTCTGAAAGTCTTTCTACTTTCAGAAGAGTAAAAGTGCAAACGTAAAAATTGAGAAATCTGAGCTTTCTCTATTAAAAAAGTAAGCCTTGGGCAGATGTCAGTGCGTGTGCACACATGCTCTCAGCTGGGGTCTAAAGGTTGTTGCAAGGTTTGGAACATAACTGGTGTTCAGTCTGCTTTGCAGTCAATAAAACAGCATTGCATCTACCCAGCAGAGTCTTCTCAAAGGCCAAACCAAAGACTTGGATCACCAGGATGCTTCTGACAGTGCTCCATATGCATCTGTGCAGCCTCCTGGCTCTAGAGGAACTTTATTCCACCTCTCTTACCCATCTTTAACCCTTTGTCCCAGTACATGTAAAGTGGATTCTGTTCATGTCAACAGTACCTGCAGTTAAGTGAACAAAAGCCACTTCTGGAGTCCTGCTTTGGGGGCTGGTTGTGTGGGTTTTTAAAAAATTTCAGCTTCCTGCCAGTTTAAGTTTAGCAACTGGTGGAGGAGGTAGAAAGAGAATGAGAAGTCTGAGTAACATTTTCTGCAAGTGCTGTTGCCTTATCCTCTCCTATCATCCACTCCCACAGCTCAGAGAGCAATGTGGTTTTGGTACTTCCTTCCTCACACGGTGACAGGCTCAGCTGCTCAGTGCACCAATCTTCCCTGAGAACGTTCCTTATGAAGTGTGACCCACCTAAAGTTTGCTTTCTTCTAATAAAGCCTATGAGCAATTGGTTTGAAGCATTTCAAATAAACTAGAAGTAAAGATTGGACACTTTTTTATTATTAGGTTAATAATTATTTTAGATTATTTTAAGTATTATATGATAAATTTTTTGGCAGCAAGATAAGATGATCTACTTCTTCCTGTCAGTTTTTCCTCAAAAATGAGTTGGTGTAAATTCTCGTAGCAGCCAGTCCAGGTTTAGTCCAGAAAGTTTCCAAACACTCAGGTCTCATTCACACCCAGGGAAGTCTGAACTCTAAGAATTATTAGCTGCAAAACCAGAGAACTTCATTTTACATTTTTAGCTGAAAAAAAACCAAGATTCTGAAAGATCCTCTGCCTCTTCTACAGCAGGGAATAAGCCACAGATAAATTCCATAACCCACTTCTTGACCAAAGCAGTGATGTGTGCAGGGCACTGCTCACCCCAGGACGTTTCCTGATGTCTCACATGGAATTTATCATTCACACAGCAACTTCCTTATTCCCTGCAGCACAAGGAAATGTCTTGTGCAGAACAGCGTTGGTTCCATGGGAAAAAGAGCAAGAACACTCCTATGCCTGTAACTTGGTGTTTCTCTTGCTTTATCCATCTTGATTGGGTGACAATGTCAGATTTAGACAGCTGTAATCCTTCAGAAATTGTTAACACTTGTGCATGTACTTATCTCAAAAAGGGTCATGCATGATAATATTGGCTTCAAACCAGAAAATTGCAAAATAGTGCCTTAAACAAGAAAACCTAAACAATATTCTTTCTCTGTATTTCTTTTCTCATACTTGGATCCTTGAGTGCATATCCTTAACTTCACACCACTCACCTGCATCCTTTTCAGGCAGCACTACCACCGTGGTCCAAAATAACTTCATTTTGTTGTCTTGTTTTTCATATTGGATGGCTTGAAAACCTGTCTTCCTCCAGTCCTGGCTCAGAAGAGCAGTTAGACATGAAAGATGAACTAGTTAGATCATTTGGATAAAAATGAGGATTGTTATTGTTGAGTAGCAGAAAAAGACATGAGAGGAGAAGAAAAACAAAATAGGGTGGTAATTGCCTGGCTATGAATATATATTTTTCAGTATTGATATCTGCTTTGATTGACCCAGTCCAAGATGTGTGGGGAAGAACTCTGCATTAACAAACAATTAAGCTTTTACAGAATTTAGAATCTGAGACAAACAGATACATTAAATCCCTGGTTTTTAAAATAATACTTATATTTTCACAATTACTGTCTCTGACAGACCTAAGCTGGAAGTAAAATGGGATATTTTAAACTGGATGTATGTAAACAATTTGCTTTGTTTGCCACAGGGCTTTCTCAGTTGGATGTTCCTCAATAAGAAATAATGACAACTCAGAATCAGATCATGGCCCATCCTAAGCTTTCTTTGCAACAAAATAATCATAGAGGCAAAATTCATTAGTAGCAGAGCAGAATTCTGGTCTCTCAGTAGGAATTAACCTGTGAATCTCAGCACTGACTCTCCTCCACTTGGAAAGATCTCTCCAGGCATAAAATTACAGCCTTTTGATATTTCATGAATATTTCTGCCGTGCCCTGAAAATGTATTAAAACATGGAATGAGATCAGCCTTTCCCCCTTCTCTGCTAGAGGGATTCTGGATGAGGGATGGCTGCAGAGGAAGGAACACAAAAAGAACAAAGAAGGGAATGTTCTCAGGGAACATTTAATCTCTGCTTTTGCAGCCATAAGTTCTGTTTTCCTGAACTATTATTTGCTTTTTCCATGCAAAATCATACAAATGCCATGGCCATTATTTGAAGCAGTGTGATGTGTACAACACCCATAGATGCCAAGGCTTGCTGGGTTTAATGTTTATTTTTAAACATGATCCAACAATATGGGGTTTTACCAAGGTAAAAACAGTCTAGTTTGTAGTTGGATATGCTGCAGCATGAGTTGCCAGTAAAATGGCAAATTTAGTGTTTTTATCACATAGTAAATAACAATAATAAATACTAATACTAATACTAATACTAATACTAACACTAATACTAATACTAGCACTAACACTAATACTAATACTAATGCTAATGCTAATACTAATACTAATACTGAATTACCAGATTAAATTTAGCAAATACTGAGGGATAATGGCAAAGAAAATGTTTTAGCTGCTTTGACAAATGACGGGTTTCTAGATTTTGGTTTTTTAACTATTTTTGTTCTTCTTTCCAATAGAATTGTAAGTAAATTAAGCCAAGAAATAAACAGAAATGAAGGGAGGCTCTCTTTCCTTCCAAAATGGTGAGTAAGACAGCTCAGCTTTCTTGTTCAAAGCTTTCAGATAGATCTTTTCTGGACTGGTTTTCATTCGATCAATAATGCCTGGATCAGAAGTGCAGCCTGAAAATTCTATAAAATAAAGCTCTGTTTCATTAATGTCATCTGATATCAAATATCAAATCCTGAGCCCATGAACACCCCAGGTCCTTCTGCCATGTCCAGAACCAAGTAACATTTGCACGTTTCATGCAGTTTTCCACCTGGGCACACAGCCTTTAAGAAGACCAGGAAGCCTAGGCATATATTATTAATAAATCACCATTTATGCATTCCAAAGATCTATACATCATTATACTCTTTAATTCTTAATATTTGTCACTGAATATAATATTCCCAATAGAAGAAGAGCAAAATTTGCAAGAACATTCTATGAGAAGAGAACAATTTATGTCCCTTCCCAATGAAAACCAAGTCCAGTCTGCATAACATGGTTTTGCATCATCTGATAACAGGATTTTACACCTTTCCATGCACTAGAATCCAAAACTAGAATTGAAAACCATAAAAACCTTTTTTAACCTTACATTTATGAACTTGACTTTGAAGTTTCTGTTTTCAGGACGGGTAAATAAATTTACTGAGTCCCTTTGCTTCAAACCACTTGACTTCTCTGACTTCAATTCTTCTTGAAGCAGTTTAGATTTTATTAGGATCCTCTATGTAAATGTCAACTAATGTGTTTATGGCATTTTGGGTGGAGTTAAACTCATCTATGTAAACTTCATTCTACTGTGACAGTTAACTATTGCCTTCATTTGCAACAGAAGGTTCAAACATTTAACATAAATAATTTATATTTTGTATCTCTGTTGCAGGGCCCAAACACAAAAATCTTCAGACAACACAGGTAAGTGTATACTGGCAGACCCTAACAACGAAAAGTGTTCAAAAATATTAAATTAATACTTGCAGAACAGAGTCAACTGAGAGGAGCAGGGTTAGGAACCAGAAATTCAAAACAATAAATGAAAATGTGGGAGTATAAAGAAGTTTCAAAAAAGAGAAGCATAGATGCAGGACAGTAAGTAAGAAAAAATGTTTTTAAAGTGAAAAGATGGTGAAGGAAGGCAAGAGCAGAGACTTTTACTTGAGAATTGTCAAAATGTCTTTCTTTAACCCAATACATTGTATCAGTGCTTATATATTTCTGTTCCAACATTTCCACCCCCTGCCCTTCCTCCTAGCAGTGCTGTATTAGAGACTTAAATTAAAAAAAACCCCAAGCCCTTCCTTCATGAAAGATAAACTAGTCTTAAACAAGGAGATAAGAAGTCTGGGCTCATTCTGAAAGCCTTTTGTTTCAAATTCTGTAATTGAAATTGGAAGGGGGGCAGACTTGAAGTGCAGGCACCCAGATCATGGCACAGCAGGTCAGCTTTATCTCAGTTTGGAATCAGGATTTCACTCAAGGTGCTCTCTGTGACTGCCAGCCTGCCTCTGAAGGAGCAGCTCCTTCCTGTGGCTCAGGACTGAGGTCCAGAACTCACCTGGCATTTGTGGGGCTCTTTCTGTCAAGTTATTACATCTTTGACAAAGCTGTCCCTGCTCAGAAATGTGTGCTTGCGCTTCTTTGTGTGAAAAATGAGGTTCACTTTCCTGGTAAATTTTAAAAGGTTTAATAAAAAAAGATGAATAGGAGACAAAGACAATAAAGCAGAAGGTTCTTACGGCCAGGTGCTTTCAGCCAAGAGCACACAGTAACTCAGAAAACACTTTGTTAAATTCATCAACATGTTGCATAGTCATAAACCTTTATGCATTATTCAAAATCATCCCCCCCCCCCCCCCCCCCTGTAAATCAACTCTCTTTTTTTTTGTGGTGCCATCCTGTCACCTACTCCCTGATCAATCAGTTCCTTCCCTGGACTTCTGGTTATTTTCATCCAGATAAGATAATGTGAATGTGAAGAATTTCCTGATTATCTTTTTATCATTCTCTGAGTGTGTTACATGAGCAAAAGCTTTGTACATCACCACGTTGTAGTCCAAGAAAAACATACATTTATAACACTAAGTTTTGTTAATAGTAGAACTAAAAGAAGCTGTATTCATACAGCAAAGTTTTCCAACATTAGGCATATAGCATTCATTTTAATATTTGCAAAAAGCCAATAATATGATATGTACTTTTATCATTTGCACAGGGTATGCCCAGGATGATGGTGGCTGGTCCTCGTTTGTGAGTATTTGGGTGAAGAAAACCCCCTGGCTCAGGGGGGCTGTCTCTTCCTGCCCTGGCTGCTTGGGCAGCAAGGCTGGGGGCTGGAAAAAGCAGGAGCAGCAATGATGGGAGTGGCTGCATACAAATTTCCTAGCTGAGAAAAGGTTCTCCCCCAGTAATTCAGAGTTGCCTTCCTATTCCACTGCTGACTAGAAGCTCCCAGCCTACAACCAGGTCCCCACAGAACCACAGCAGAATTTTACATGCCTGTTTCAAGCTCTTAAAAGAGGTGTCTAGTAGATGCAAGCTTGCTGTGTCATTCAGTGGCAAATTCTTGCCATTTTATTCTCTAGGGCCAATATGTTGAACAGTAATATTTTTTTTAAAGCCATTTAGACTGCAGAAGTTCCTTCTTCCTTTTGGCATAGGAAATGCCTTGACAAAGCCATTAGGTGGAACACACCCACATCAGCTGCTGATGCACAGCCTTGTTCATGAAGATTTCTGAGGCTGACCTCTGCTAATGGCTTATCTTCAAAAATAAAAGGGAGAGGCGTTTTTAGAAGACACTTGTTGCTACGTTCACAGGAGATTTTTTTGCTATTCTGGGAGCTCAAGAGATAAAAGTAACCACCTACAGAGCAGGGGGGCTCTGTGCCAGGGCAGAGGACTCTGGAAATTCCAGCTGTGGCACCAATGACAGAGGGAGTGTTCTTTTTGTCTCAAGCCTTGGCAGATTGCACAGATGTGCAGTGACCATAGTGACACTGTCACCTGGTGAGGTGCTGCAAACGAGGCTGGTTTGGGTCAGGAGGACGCCAAGAAGCAAATCAGAGATCTCAGTTTTTATGAATAATTTTCAAAAGTTGGGTTGCATGCTGTAGAGGACGTGTTAGAAAGCAAGAACGAAGGTGTTCCTAGGAACACTGGCTTGTTTGCTGGTGCCTTGTCTGTTCCCTAAAAATCTTATCTTGATCTCCCACTGCACTCACTGTCACCATATATTTGTTTCCTTTCTTAAGCTCCTGAGTGCTCCATGCATTAGTGGAACGTTGCCTCCTTTCCCCATATTATTTCAACAGATTTTTTTCCCCTCATAAGTGGTTATAAAAATTTGGTATTTTCCAGAGTGAGAAATACCACAGTGAAAGGCCACAAGGAAACTGCTCTGAAAGGTTTAGTGTTCTCTTCCAGCATCCACTTTTTATACTCGTTTGCCAGGATGATGATGATGATGACTATGAAAGCCCTGATGAAGACCAGGAAAAGGAAGATGAGGCTGACTATGAATCACCAACAGAGGAGCCTGAGGAAGCAGAGCACGACAGTGATGGCTATGAGCCACCCCCATCCAATAACGATGAAGCACATCACAATGTCATATTTCCTGCCAAGTCACTTCCAAGCAGCACAGATTATATAGGTAATTACTAAAATTTAAGTGCTATTAATAATTTACAAATTAGATTTTCCCATGTTATCAGCCACATTTTAGGTGGCTGATAATGGAAATATAGAAGGTTTTTCTTTGAAGGTAAAAACGTAGGTCATGAGCAAGATTTAGTGACACAAACTCTATGAGTTTGTGACTTTTAAAGTTGCATTTTCTACTTTGGACAAGCTCTGTTGGAGTGCAGCTGAGCTGTGTGTGGTGTGTGCATTATTTGGCCTTTGGTTTGGACCTGTATGAAGTTACACACATGCACATGCTGCAGTAGCTTTAACAGTGTAACCTTGGCCAGAGCAGGTTGTCACAACAGTGGCAAAAAGATTCTAGTGAAACCTGGGAGAAGAACAGTCAGCTGTCCCTGCCTGTCATTTTTGTTTCATGTCTGATTCCTCAGCAGCCTGGAGGTGTGGAGTCCATTCAGGAGCACAGAGCTGCCATTCAGGTTGGCTGGTGTTTCACACACGGTGCTGCAGGGAATGAAATAAATCCTGTGGCCAAGAGCCTGGCAGGGGAGTCACCCCCACAGGGACAGACCAGCCTGGAACTCCCAACACAACACACTGACACTAAAGCTACTGCCAGGAAAATCCTACAGCAATGTCTTTGTGATTTATTAACTTCAGTAGCCAGGTTCTTGTAAGGGCTCTTTGCCATAAAGATCAAATGAGTATTAAATAACCAAACTCTGTGTAGGTGTTTAGTTTGGGATTTTCATTTTCTTTAGACAGACCTTCAACAACCAGATCACCACATCAGCCTCCACATCAGCCTCCAGTACCACCCCAGCGACCTGGCCCAGCCTCATTTGGGGGAAGAAGTGCTACTGTAGGTTCCTTTCTTAAAATCTCACCTATTTCCTATTTCAGGACCTTCTTAGGAGTCCAAGTGTAGGGCCATTTTTATTCATCTGGTGTATGAAGAAGAAGCCATCAAAATAGATTTGAACTCTGTTACAAGGTGGCCATTGTTCAAGGAACAAATTTCATGGGAGAAATATATTTAATTATTTCATATTACCTCATTGATTCTTATACTGGAAATATACACCTACTTGTGCATGCCTCTTCCACATAATTTATATATTCATAAGAGATGCCTCTGTTATGAAAAAGGTTGTTTTTCCAAGCTATACTTCTAGCAGTTGCCCAGTTGGGTTAGGACCACATAAAAGTGTAAGAGACTGTATAATCAGAACACTGATGACCAAGATTTGATTCCTTTCTTTTTCCTGCTGTGAATACTTCAAAAATAAAAGCTCTTGTGTTGCTGACAGCTGGCACTACAGGTTCAGTGTTTGCCAGAACAGATGTACACTAAACCTAGTAATGTACACAGAAGTAAAGGTTTAGGATGTGATGGAGGGACTTCTGCAGTGTCACAGAGATACAGCAGCATTGCTGAAGCTCCTGTTCCTTTCCTTTGACCTTACACCCCCTTCCTGAGGAGACATCACTGGGGTGTTGGGAGACACAGCAGATGGAGGCAACTCTGCATCCAGCAAAACCCAACGAGTGCAGGTCATGCTCCAGGAGGTCCCTGCTCCTGTCCTTCCTGCAGTGAGCAGAGACCTGCTCCTTGTGCTGTACCACACAGGACTGGCAGATGTGCGTGGTGGGGTTAATACACCCAAAACAGAAAGGTGAAGACACATTTTAATCACTTGTTAAATACTCGTTTTAGCTGCCAGCTTTCCCTCCTCCACCAAGCAACGACTTGAGTAGAGACAGAAACATGAAGCCTTTGAAACGTGAGTACAGCCGGTGTTCTCTTTGTAAAGCTTTTCCCATGGACTGTGCAGCACTTCACTTCTTCCTCTTCTCCCTCAGTTCCACTCTCTTCTGCCACTCATACAGGAGTCTGACTTGTTATTTTAAGAAGTAACGCCAGTTCTAATTGACACAAAATAAAGATATATTGACCTATGGTATAGATCAAGCAAATGATCTGACACAGTTGTTTTGTTTAGCCCCAGCTCCTTCTATAGACAGAAGCACAAAACCCTCTCTGGATCGCCTTGCTCCCCCATATGAGAGAGAAAGCCCAGGATCAGGTCAGTATTTGCTTACAATAATATCATTGAGGTTGCTTTAATTACTGAAAATTGTCAGTTTGTATATAATTAATGCAAGAGGAGAAGGCTCAACCAAATGTAATCAAAGTAATCTGTTTATGAATAAATGGTGTGAGCAGAACTTACAAAGTGGGAGAGAAATTTCCTCTAGAAAAAAGCAGCCCTGGGTAAGACAGGTGAGCATAGAGACATTATGAGAACCCTGTGGAATAGAGGTTTGATGTACACCTAAGTGATTGAACACGGAAATACTCAGTATGTTAAAGGAGGAGATCACCTTTGCATACAAAAGTAACAAAACTCTGCATACACTGCTGTAGGTAATGTGGCAAGAGACTTAAAAGAAGGCTGAGAACTAATAAGACCCAGAAAAAATGGCATTTCCTTCAGAGCTGAAAACCACATTATACAAAGCATCTCCAGATATGACTCTACAATTTTATTTATTATCTAAACTCTTACCTGCTATATAATGGCAAAAAAGTATCCAGTAGTTCAAAGGTGAACCTTAGATAATGTGATTGTGACACATACCATGTTGAAAATGTTTAAATTTCCCTTTAATAAGAGAGATTGCAATTTTACCATCACTTGCAAAGCCAAAATATTTTTCTGGCCTACATCTCAGGATGTGAGCTCTTCAACCTGCAAGAATAACTTTCAATTTTATTCAAAACTCATTTATTTCATGGGAAGTTTAATTAATTAAATTTCATTTTTTTATAAATGTAATCTTCTGCTGTTTTCAGGGAAGAAGCCAGGCATTCCTGAAAAGGTAATTTTATTTATTTATTTGTGATTATTGATTGTTTTTGCCTATTTTGATGCACTTATACATTCTTTTAACTATTCCTTCTTGTTTTACAGCCTCTGGTTTCACAGCTAAGGTAAGAGTTTGTCCTCTGCAGATGATCCTTTCATTGCCAGTATTCCCCAGTTATTTCTTAATAAGCAGCTTTTTGCCTTTATTTCATCATCTCATTCCTGCTTTAGATCCCTGGGAGAACAGTTAGCAATGATGCCAAAACCTCCTGTCCCATCAAGTGACAGATATGAAAGAGGCAATCCACCTCCTCTAAGGAAGCAAAGCCCTGGAAAGTAAGTGCTCATTTAATTGAAATTCAGTAAAGGAGAAATGAAATTTAACAAAAATACAGACAAGCATATAGGTATGCTTGCTATAAATCAGACAAGAATGGGCTGATTTACTGGTACTGCATGGCAGCAGGGTCTGTGCATATCAAAGTTTTGGTTTATTAATGTGAACAGGATGTTCTTGAAGCTGCAGAAAGGTGTGAATGCAGAAAAACTCTCTCCAGTCATATCTGAACGAGCCATTACATGGGGCATGGCTCACTTCCAAGTCATACAGAGATATGTATGATCCATGTTTTTTCCACCAGAGCAAGTTCTTGCTCTAGGGAACACTCTTGCATGAGTTCTATTCTGTTGTTTTAGGGTGTTAGAAAAGGAAAGCTTTACTTTCATCCCATTGATTTTATTAGCTTGCAAAACTGCTTCTTAACAGCCAGCATTGTTTTCCAGCAGAACTGGATCATTCTCCAGCATTTTCTAGACAACCTGGGGGCTGAACACTGACTGAACTTAAAACAAGAGAAGAAATAATTGAGATCTGTTAATCAGCCAGGACAATTTATCAGAGAAACAAAACCTGATATCCTTATGATATGCTCCAGCAGTGTTGCTAAATATTATAAATGAGTTCAGGACTTGAAGACTAATGTTTCATCATTGTACAAATTTGTTTAAGCTCTAATCTTGCAATCAATTCATCAGACATTTTCCTTATTGATAAAATCAAGATAGGCTAAGGACTACAATAATGTCTTAGATTATGGCTGAAAATTAGAATCTTAGATGTCTTTATGAGGAAAAAATGTTTCTGCATCCATTGGTCTTTAAAACTTATTATAAATTCATATTCTAGTTGAAAATAAGGCCTAATGCACATGAAGTGAATGAGTATTATTCCATCTATGATGAGTGTTTTATTCTCATTTCAGGCAAAGTTGGCCACCACACAAGAAAAATGAAGTAAGTATAGTGTCAAAGTATATATTTAAAAGTATAGTGGTTACAGTAAAATTAAGTAGCTGTATAAACTAATAATGTGGGCAAAGGTAAACTTGTTTCTTTTATAAATTATAAGGAATACTCGTGAATCTTTCATAGCACATGGGGTGTTTTTAAATAGTTCTTCTGTGTCTAGATCAGTGTGTTCCCTGAGAACTTTGTCTTGGATAACAGGAAGAATAAGGCCAGAATTTCTTCTATGACATGGAGAAGTGGTTTTGCTTAAAGAAGAGCTGGGCTTCTGGGGAGTTTTTCAGCTTAAGCTGACCTAAAAGTTTCGTTTTCAGATAACCCTGAGATTCTACACTTATTTGAAGGAATAAGAAAAAATTTACATCTACTGAGAGTTTCTGACTGTTTTAGGTTAAGATGCATTATGGGACATCCACCACGCATCTTGTTTGTAAAGAAGAATAGCTGCACTTTAGTGCAAAATCTTTAAAAATTAATTGGTGTTGCATGAAGACAAAACACCCAATATTTTAGAGGGAAGTGACAGTGTAGATACTAGGAGTCCTTGTATATGCAAAACTCACCAATGTCCAGATTTTGTTTTGTAAAACATTCCTAAGAACTATGCTACAATATGTTGCTAATTTTTTTTCTTTCTTTTTTTTTTTTCTTTTTTTTTTCTTTTTTTTTGGCTCCCCAGGAAGAAGAAGACAGTAAGTATTTCTACAGTGGTTTTTCAGACTTGAAATCTTTCTTTGTCTTAGTTCTAAAGAAGAAAAAAGGTAAAAAGGAAATTATTTCAGAGTTGTTTCCTTAGGGCCATTTCTAAAGTCACGTGGTACCTTGATAGGCTGTAGAATTCTTATAAAGTGCCTCATACAGATTTATATATCAAAGCCACAAACCCCAGGAAATCAATAGCTAATAGCTTCCTTCAGTCAGCCAGTTACCAGCCAGCAGGATTTCTTATTTTGAAATACATTACATGAGAGAGATTTGTGTTCTGCACACAGCATCAAACAGCTGGAAACAGAATCCTTCTGTCTCCCAGTCCTCAGCAAACCCTGCTGGCACCAGGCTCTGTGCAATGTTAGTCACTTTTATGAACAGAAGCAGAACTTCTTCCACGTACCAACAGTGTTTATAAATTACTGCAGAATGCTGATTTCTGAAATGAAGTTGGTAAAGTGACTCCATAACAGAAGCAGGACATTTGGCCAAGTCTCTATGAATTATCACTGCCCCTAAGCCTCCATAAAGAATAAAGTTATTTAAGCTGTGCAGAGCACAGTTAACCTGTTCCACTCTTACGGCTCGTTCAGGTCTGAGGACACTGCAGCAAGAAAATGTTTTATTTCATGCTGGGAGAAATCTCAGAATGGTGTTCAAAAAGGTGGTGTCAAATCTGCTATTTGGAAGCAATGTGACAGAAAACATGTGCCACTTTCAGCTCTGCTGCAGTTAAGGTACCTGAGTTGTGGCTCATCCAAAATATATGTTAGGAAATGTATCCAAAACATATGTTAGAAAATGTAAATTTTGCTAAAGCGAGTTCCAGTTTATTTTTAATTTTAATACCTACTTTCAAGTTCTCAGCTGATCATATGAGTTTTCAATCTGCAGCTAATACATCAAGGATTGTTTATTGCTAATTAAACAGCAGTAAGGTGACAGAATTTCTTCCTTCTACTTCATTTAAGAATATCTCATGTAGGATTTAAGTTTCCTTCTCTTCCTCTCCACAGCTGCCCTCCAAAGACCAGTGCCACAGCTATCTTTGCCCCCTTACAACTCCAATGCATTCCCACCCAAATCTGTCAAGCCTCCACCTAAGCCAGGATTCAACAGCATTCCTGCTGCAGAAAGGTATGTTTCACCATTATTGGTCATTCCTTTTGAATTTCAATCTCTTGGTAGCTCATTACTGAGACTGTGCCCTTGCCTCTACAAAATTCTAGTCAGTGTTGTTGCTACCATCCAGGAGAATCCTTTATAGAATTGAAGCTCTGTATCAGTGGAGCAGAGAGTGCACATCAGGCAACCAAGAAAAAAAAGCCATGAATCTCTGTTTTATGGCAAGGAAGGTTTTAAAACTGATGCCTTGAAGTGGCTGCCTGGAACAGAGGCTAGACAAGGTTAAGAGAATAAAAGCAGGTATTTATTGAAGGCCTTCAATAGGGACACCTTGGGCAGTCAGAAGCCTCCAAGAGGATACACCCAAGATGGTCACAGGTTTTTCACACAATTGAAAGTTGGGTCCATTTACATATCAGGGTTTAATCCTCCAATTACAGTTTCAGGTAAGGAAGTAATTTACTCCAAGTTTGCCCCCTCCCCCCCAGTTCACTGTTGTTTACATCCCTGGGACAGTGAGGTGTCCTTGACTTTCAGGCCTAGAGAGGAATTGTTTTGTCTGAATAAAATGGGAGAACAGGGGCTGACAGGCTATGGAGTTTTAGAGTTATGCACTAAAGCAGTACAGGATCTGAAAAGTATAAAAGCTAAATCCTAAGGCATCAGGACCCTACACAGTGCAAGGCTTCCATTCTTGAGACACCTCTCCCATTGCTTGCAGGATCCATAAGAATGAAGGGATCATCTCCTGCAAAACTCAGCAGGATTCAGGGCAAAGAGGTCCTGCACACTCTAGAAGCTTAAGTGTTAGAGCTGCAACTCCTCACAATTCAAAGCTAAAAAACCCACAACCCTGGTTGTCTGGAGTTGAATCTGAAAGAATTTCACATCTCTTTTACTAAATTTTACTCTAATGGTTGATAATTCCTATTTAAAATTGTGAAACTTGCTACAATTTTTTCCCCAGCTTCAACTTACAAATATTTGATTGTTATGCCTTCATTTGCTAGACAGAAGAGCCCCTAACTAAATTGTGATTTCTGATGTACCATGTGACAGACTTGGACTTTGATGACTTGGAGTGGGCTCCTTGAGTCCATGTCTGATGCACATTTTCTAATGTCTGTATTTTTTTAATGGCTCTTTGACGAATCCATCACATTTGCCATCATGCTCTGAAACTGCTGACAGCCAAGCAAAACAAGTATTGCAGTAGCAATAGCAAGGTCATATGCAAATGGAACTATTCCTATGATCAACACTTCTGCTTATGTTCAGAGCATTGCCAAATTTTGCTGTAGCAGAGGCCCCTGGTTTGACTGATTCTCTCCCATAAATCAAGTCATGATAGGGTGTTTTTGCTGTACAAACAAAATTAGCATATTTATCTCAGAGCCTTTTCAACAGCTCATTTAAGCAGAAGAGAAATTTGTGCAGTAAAGGAAAGGAGTGCAGCCCATTTGTTCTCAATTAGGTGAAGAAACAAAAAATAATAACAAAATTTGAAGAGTGAGACTCCATTATGAGCAGTTTTGGATGTGGGTTGAGGTTGGCAGAGATCTGTGGATGTCTTCTGGTGCCACCCCCTACCCAAGCAAGGTCACCTTGAACAGGCTGCCTGAAACCACGTCCAGATGGCGTTTGAATGTCTCCAAGGAGAGAGAGAGAGATTCCACAACATTCCTTGTAACCTGGTCCAGTGCTTTGTTGCCCTCATATTAAAAAATGTTTCCTGATGTTCACAGGGAACCTCTGGTCTTGTCCTTGGCACCAGTGAAAAGAGCCTGGCTCTCCCTTCAGATATTTATGTGCTTTAAAAGATTCCTCCTGAGATTTCTCAGCTTCCAGCTCCCTCAGCCTTTCCTCCTGTGGGAGATGTCCCTATCCCTGATGTTGCTTCTCAGCTTGCAACATAAATGTGAAGCTGCATTTTTATCAATAACGTTACAGAAGCCACAAGAAAAATAACTGTAAATGGAACCCCACAGTGAGAAAGGTCTGGTGAGCTGCTCCCTGTGCTTCCTGCTCTGGGAGGAGGACAGAGTAATTCCCTGTGGAAACTCCACAGGCTGAAGGACTTCCCTGCATTGATCCTGGTACAGAAGTCTCAGTGGCCTTTACTGATTATCTTATTCCCAGATACTGAGCTCCAGGTAAATATAAAGGTGGATCCACTTAACACAAAAAGAAGGAAATGAAAGAAAAAGGAAGAAAAGAGAAGGCTTCTCCCCACCCTGCACTGGTCTCAAGGGGCTCTCATTCTGTAAAACAGGCACACAGTCAGATCAGGTGATGAGAGCACAGAAATGTTGTGAAGAAATGTATTTATACTGACTGCTATTTTTTTCTGTTTGTTTTTAAACAGTGCTAGAAACCTGTCTTCAACTGGCTCTCTGAAACCACCACGTTTCCATCAAGGTTTGTATCTTGCATTCTTACATTATTTTCTATTTTTAAGTCAATGAAAGTTGAAAGGTAGTTTCAGTGCAGTCAATATAATAGCTTTTTTTTCTGTGGATATTTCTGCTAGACCTGTGAACAGAAAATTATCAAGTTCCTGAAGGGCATCTTGTGTACCTTACTTAGTCTGAATCAAAGATTTTGGGCTTTTTTTTCTCCTGCCTAGTTAAACCAGTGTCAAAACTTCATATAACCATTCTTTTCTGTACAATACTGAGAGCTGAGCTATGCAAATCACTGTGGTATGCTAATACTCCCCAAAAAGGTTAGCAAATGCTTTTCATGTGAAATATGCTCCATATTTATCTCGTGAGAAAAAGTAAAGAAAACTTAGACATCAGTTGCTTTACAAGTAAGTTTTTAGCAAATGGTAACAGCTGTCAGTGTCCTACAGTGACATTTTTTACTTTCTAATTGCTGAGAAGGCAAGGATTGCAAAGAGACAATCTTACTTCTGTCTCTAAAGAAACCAAGATGCTCTCAAGTGAGTAATTGTGGTACAGAAACTGATAAAATATCACCCCTATTTCAAGTTCATCTGTTCTTACAGAAATCTGAACCACAAGAGCTCACTTCAAGTCCCTGTGAAGCAAGGATGGAATTATGTAAAGAACCTGGTTTTCATAGAGAAGCCTAAATCTGATTTCAAGTAATTTCTGGATGTCTCAATACCAGGATGATACAAATACTTCCTGCTTCATAAAATCAAGGTTCTACACCCTGGATGCAGGGATGAAATTATTTTCGTGGTTTTAACATTGTTTTTTCTACTTTTGTATCCCTGAAGGCAGCAACAGCAGATCTCCTTCAAGAGGCCCAGCTGACATGAGACCTCCATTGCCAGTTCCTAGCAGACAGACTGTTCACCAGACAAACATGCAGGAAGATGAGGTACAAAACATGAACCATAACTGTAAAGACAGAAAGTTTCCTGGCTTTGAGACAGAACATCTTTCAAAGTTGTTTTTCCAGTCCGTAGTCACTGTCAGGACACTACTGAGTGGTTTCAGTTTCCTTTTCTGTGTCAAACTGTAGTGCCTTATTTTGTCATCACCAGAGAAAACAACAATAGCAGAACACCAGCAGAAAAAAAATAAGAAAAATAATTGTTTGCTGGGTTGATTGTTTTGCACAACCACCCTCGAGCAGAATCAGATTTTCAGTTCTCCTTCCACAAAACTTTGATGAGTAAAGGACTCATTCTTTTTAAGTGCATCTTTGCTTCACATTTCCTTAAATAAAACAAGTTTAGAGCAAACCACTCATGGTGATAGCACTGCTGGGCAACCATAAATAGTACATTCACAGGAAATTCTGCACTATTGTCTCAGATGATAGTTAAAAAACCAGACAAACGAAGACAAAGGATGCCTTTGTGCCTAGTGTCCAGGTAGACAAAAGAGAACATGCCACTTAAAATCTTTTACTGAAAGTATTTGGAAATATCTGTTTTCTTAGCTTACCTGCAGGGGCATTATAGCTAGATCTGTAATATTTTTAATTTATCAAAGTCAGCAGGTAATTTAAAACAACTTAGGAGCACTTTCCATACCATAAAAAACAGCAGTGTGATCCGTGACACCCGTACCCTCAGAGATTCTGCACGCAGACCCACATACCCCTCACAGTGAGATTCCACTCTCTGCTTTGCATGTTGCCATTCCCTGGCAGCTGACTTTGTCCTTGTCCTGTCCCCCAGCCCCAGGGCTCTCTGAAGGATGAGTGGTACGTGGCTTTCCTCAGCCGGCCCGAGGCAGAGGCAGCGCTCCGCAGGATAAACAAGGTACCTGCAAAAGGCCTGGGCTTCCCACCCTTTTCTAGGCCCCAGAGACCAGCAAAATGAAGTACAGGTTCAAACAAGGCTTATCTGTACATCTGGAAAGAAATGAAAATCGTGAAGAGAAATAGAATTACTGCTGTGGGAGTTGTGGTTACGCTGTGCTGCCTCGCAGCACTTGCTGTGAGCTGAAGATGGCATGTGCACCACTCCAGTGACTTGTACTCAAGTCCAGCTTATGAGGTCCCATTCAGTGCCTTTAAGAAAGTGATTTCAATGGAAGACTAGTCAAAATAGATCTGAAATTAAGAAAAGCAGAGGGAGTGGTACAGTATCAGTGCCTTTACCTGAATTAAACAGGCAAGGTCATTATTTTAAGCTGTCTATAAATACATCATGTAGGAAACGTGACTGGCAACTTCGTGGAAATGAAGTTCTCTTCTGGTTAAAGTGATGTGAGGTTTGGTCTGATACTCTGCTTCCTCCTTTAATGGGATCTCTCCCTCATACAACACCATTCCTACCTTCCTTTAGAATCTGCTTTTGTAACAGAGAGGAAAGCTTGAAGTAGCAAACTGAAAGATAACACATTTATCAAAAGACCTAAATGCTTTAACAGTGCATTCAAAAGGAAAAAAGATTTCAGAAAGAAGAAACACTTGAAAGCACAAGTGCTCTAGTGAAAGTTGTTACACTGATCAAACCCAGAAGTGTCTGCTATTTGTCATCTTTCATTTTTTCATGTTTCAGGATGGAACATTCCTGGTGAGAGACAGCTCACGAAAAACTGCTACTCACCCATATGTACTGATGGTGCTGTACAGAGATAAAGTGTACAACATCCAGATCCGCTACCAGGAGCAGGACCACTTGTATCTCTTAGGAACCAGCTTAAAAGGAAAAGAGGTACTATGTGTTTTTCACACTACTTCTCTTCGTTTTAAGGCATCTCCTGCCTCATTACTCCATGTCAGGTGACTGTTCTCCTGGGGTGGAATTCTGCTTTTTCTCTTGGAGTTATTCATGGGAGAAGATTGTTATTGCTGGAAGCAGAATCAGGTTTTGCTGTTTGCACTCGGGGAATGAAGGGGTAGCCTTAGAACACTGTCCTTAGAAATCCATGTGCCTGGTTAGGGAATGTTTGTTTACCACTGAGATTCCAGATAAGAGAAATGCAGAGCTGAGAGCTAATCTATACCTGCCAGGTCACAGCTGTGCTCCCAGACTGGTGGCTCAGCCCCAGCCTGCAGGACTGTGTGGGTTTCCTGGCACCAGACAAACTGATAGCACAGTTCTGATCAAGATAAAACTCCTGAACTGATCAGCCACTTCTGAACTCTCAAGTACAGTCATCACATAAAGCAAAGTGATAACAGCATGTATTAAACAGACCAAGACTATATAAATTAACTGTACAACATTGTAGCACCTTGTACACAGAGTTTCTGAGCTACAGATCATGGCAGGATTGAGAACAGTTGATCTGGACCTTATATATGTATTTATAATATTGATAAATACTTAGAATTTTTAAAAACCTTTTGTTTCTACTGGTTACTAATAATTCTGACATTTTGGCCTTAACCTTCTCATTTCTTCCATCCCACAGGAATTTTCTTCTGTAGCAGATATCATTGACCACTTCCAAAGAACACCCCTTCTTCTGATTGATGGAAAAGACAGAGGCTCAAGAAACCAGTGCATGCTAAAATATGCTGCAGGACATTTTTAAATGAAACAATAGAGAAGATGACATATGGTACTGAAGCCTACTGAAGTTATAAACTTCAAGATATTTCCCTTTTCAGCTAACTAAAATCATGAAGTTATTAAAATTCACAGTTTCAAAGAAAAAAGACTGCTATTTTTAAATTATGCCTTAAATACAGTACTCTATGAATATAATTTTCCTACAAAATGTTTATCACTGTCCATTAATCATACAGCACATGAGAATTTTTTTATCTTCCAAGGTATGCATATTCTCTTGAAATTATTTCCCCACCAAATTTGATAAACCATAAATAAATATCAGTACAAGTCTCTGCTTTCATAGGAGCTCTTTTTTTGGATCAGAACTGCAGCAGCAATTTTGTTGCTTGAAGTGATACAGAGTAAATCCAAACAATGGCAAAGCTGAGGAGTATGCAAAATAAAAGCCATTTTTTTCCTCAGTAAGTCTAACTCTGCTCACTTCTTTGAAAAGAAAACTCAGATCTGAAAGACACACAGGTTTCAGTGGCACCAAAACCCCTCCAACCCTGGAAATGCAGGTGCCTGTCAGGATCTGTGTCTGGGTTATTCAACTGTGAAACTGTTCCCACTTTTCCAGGAAAACCCCACACCCACACACAGCACATCCTCCCTGCCACAGCACTGAGGATCCCATGCCTCAGCCCACACCTGGAATTTTGTATTTCCTAGAATTGCCTAACCTCACTCAGAAAGAAGATTTTCTCCACACAGATCTCTCTTCAGCTGTGTCTTTGTGACTGAATCAAGCAACTGCATTTTTACAGGGACACAGCAACAAAATTATCATCGTGATCTTGAAGTGGCAGAACCCCCCGAAATCTCTTAGAAGGCACACACGGTCAGGCCAAACTTACTTCATCTTGCACAACTTCTTTCTGTTTTACTGACTTTTTTAAAGAAGAATAGGGACACTCACAGTTCAAAAATACAAATTGCAGCTGAGGAATTCTGAAGCATCCTGTATCAAGAATTTTCCCTCACCTTTGTTAAGTGGGATTTATCCAACCCTTTGGTTTGGGTTTCAATTTCCTTTGTGTTCTGACAAGACCTTGGTTTGATAATTATGACTTTGTCACTCTTCTTCTCCTTTAAAGCCATTATGTCTATATCAGTTAAAGCACTGAAACCAAAATTCAAGGTAGAAAATACCTTCCATACAATCTGTAAAGCTTCCCAGATAACATAATCAGATTTCATAAGCAGTTTTACTTGTAGAGATAGGTTTTGTAAATGTTCATTTCTAAGATGTTTAGGCAAGAGCTGGAATTCAAAGTTAGCAAAGTTACTCATTTCCATGCAACTATGAGTCCAAAAATGAAGATGAAAAATAAAATTTTAAAAATTCTTCAGCTGAAAAAACTGCTTCTAACCCAATGTTTTTAAAAATTGACTACTAATCTGGTGTAAGAAAAGTCAGTTCTAATCTTTATCAAAAACTTAAAATTAAGAACAACCTCCTCCATATCACCACAGACTCTTGTGAACTGGAATTCTATTCCATTACCCTGCCTTGAAAAATAGGACAATCCAGAAACTCCTCCTATGGAACTGTGTTTTATTGATTTTAAATCATCTCACCAGTGAAAGAGACATAAAATATAAACCAGCATAACAATTTCTAACACTGCATATTTTTTTTTAAAGTAGAATAAATCTCTATTTGATTATTCAGAGAAATATATTTGGTGTAAGAATAAAAATACATCTCAACATTCAAACACATCCACAAATAAAGTATGATTGAATATTAATGGTAATGAACAACAGGAAAATAGTGGCTGTGCAAATGTTGGGCCAAGATTTCAGGATAGGGCATTGAAACCACAAACTCCTCCCTGTTTTTGTAGCTAGTTGCATTAGAGAGTTATTACAGAAACTGGAATGAAAAGTACTTTTGGTTTTCCAGAAGTAATCTGCTCTTTGACCCCTTCCTCAGCAATATTTTAAGATGAGGAAGGCAGCTCAAAACACAAATTGCAGTTCCTCCTTCACTGACAGTTTCTTATCCTGTTTCCCCGAGTACAAATGAGATAAGAGAACAGTGACTTGTAGTAAAGTTCAGATTTTGTTACAGCTCCAACACGTCTTTGTTTAAAAGGAGAAAACCATGTGAAAAACTTCATGCCCAGTTTCCTGATCTTTTTAATTAATCACATCAGTCTTTCCAGCCCTAGTGGGCTTAATTTGGGAAACGTGGGTTGAAAAACCCCTCTCAGAACCAATAACCTACTTTTTTTTCCCACATGTTTAGCTTAAAATAAAAATAGTCTAACTGCAGGAAACCATACTATCATTGTACAGTTCAAACTTAATTAAGAGAAAGAAGATGAAGAAGAAAGAAGAAGCAGCAGAAGCTTCAGCAGTATTAAAAGAAATATATGAAAATGGATGTTACTTAATCTGTCAAACTGCAAGTCTTTTCTTCAACTTCTCTTAAATCTTTGGCCTTCCCAGGATGGTTGAAATTCAAAATCAGGTCACAAAGTAGTAGCTGGCTTTCCACTGAAACACAAAGGGCAGCATCTCAGCATGGTATTTATTGAATGACAGTGAATGGTAATCTACAGACAGCATTGTTTTAGCATTCATCTATCAAATCACTCAAAAAGTTGAAGGGTTGCCTTCCTTCACTCGCTTCAAGATGGTTCAGTTCAGTTTGGTGTCAGCATGTTAGTAATGTTTGCATTAGAAGATTCTCAGTGCTCCTAGAAAGGAATGACTGATCACCCAGCAGGCGTTTCCCATGGTTAACTAACATAATTCTATTGCTCTCTAACTACTGTTCCATTAATTTTTCAAAACACAAGAGCAAAGCTATTGCTTCATTACATGAAAACCCAGTTGTCTGACACAGAAAACCAGGCCATTCACAACTGCACACTCTTAGAAGAATGTCTTACACAGTTTTATAACTGGATGGTGAAGTCAGAATTACCATTTATTTTCTTCAACTCATTGGACATTGTGTCGACATTTTTAATAGCAGCCTCAAGGTTAAACTGTCCGTTAGAATTTTTGATCACCTGTATGAAATAGGGGCAAAACATGACTGGTAGGGCATATATGATTCATAAACTCATTGGTACAGATAATCACAATACTCATGACATTTTTTCTTTCATTTTCTTAAATAATATTTTACTAAAACTTCCCCTAGTTTATAATGATCCACTTCAACAATACAAATTACAACTATGGGAGGCAAGTACTAAACACTCAGGGTTAGTTTTTCTTTTCCTGACACTTTTTTCTTATAGAAACAGCCACAGTGAAATTAATTATGTCTGTGAATTCCTCTCCTCATTACTTTTGCTGTGTGTTTTCGACCAACCTTTTCCTACAGAATCGAAAATTAATCGAGAATAATAATTCAGCCACAAGATGGAGCTACAGTGACATTAACGTGACCAACACACCTAGTCACCATTAACGCTGAGTGTTAATGAACCTGCCAAAACGTGCCCAGGAACATTTGTAATGAGCTCATAATCAATATCTTCTTGTCTGCTTTAGAAATCATATTGCCTGCCTTTAACATTTCATTAAACAACAATCCAAATCTAGACACAATTAAGAGTATTAACCATTTGAAATGAAGTACAATTTCAAATTTCGAATGTGCACTACGTTCCTTTTTAGGAATTTTTTTCCTTATGAAAAATTTCAAAGAGAAGTGCACACAGCACAATTTCTGGCCTAGTTATAAGCTCTCTACATATTATTCAGAGATTTTAAAAATAAAATCTGGAAAAACTCTGGGTGATTCATAAATAATGTTCCTTATGTAGAAAATCTCAGCACATTAAGAAGCATGGCCAAAGAAATTAACATACATTTAACATAGATTCTTTGTCTGAGTCTCTTCTCCCTTCAGTCAGTGGCTTTATGTTGAGTTCTTCAGTCATGGCTGAGGCTTCTAAAAAGACAACACCCAGATTATTAAGGATTAGTAAATAAAAAAGATATAAATGTATATATCTCACATAAAATATATAATAACATTTCAAGATATAACAACTAGACATTATTTTCATTAGTGTTATTTGAAGCTAGAGTCTAAGAGGTCAAACAGTTTTAATTCTCTTGAGGAAGAATCAAAAGCTTGGATTTTATTTATTTTTACTTTCTTTTAGGGACAGTGTTTCAGAATTTTTTCAGAAGTTCAAGGTGGAATTACTAACAGTGGATGTGTAATGGTGATGAAGAATTCCTCAAATATTCCTCCTGTACTTTTTTAACGGAAAACTTTCTGAGACAGCTAAACAGGCATTTTATTTGGTTTCTAATATCCATTTATGGAAGGAAAATCTAATGCAAACACAAAGAAGTGTTGAATGCCTATGGTGGTGCATCTTCCCTCAGCCACATTGTGATGTGAGGTTCTTTAAGAGACTTTAAAGCTCTCTTTTGGCACTGTCTGCTGTCAGTAACAGAGCTGAGATTAAATACCAGCACCGCGGGCTTGTTCTTCCCCCATTCCTCCTGCTCGCCTCTCCTTACACCTCAGGACACCTTGGGCAAGTTGAAGTGCGTGACAGTCACTGGAAAGCTGTTTCAACCCTAAAAAGGTGGGGGGGAGAAAAAAAGGGGGGAGGGTTATTTCACCCTGGGGTGTGTTTTCAGCATGGGTGCAATGGCATGAGGCAGAAGGTGCTCAGCCCTGGGGCAGACAGTCAGTGTGTCCCCCTTTGAGCACCCTCCAAAAACGCCTCGGGGGACACAGCTCCTCTGGGCTCCTTGGGTCACTGCCCTGCACAGGGTGAAGCCCCTGCACAGAAACCAGTCCTCCAGAACTTCTCCAGAATGAGCTGAAATATGGTTTATGTGGGAAGGCACCAGAGAGGCAATGTGGTTCTGACCCCCTTGCCATGGGTAGGGACACCTTCCACTGGACCAGGTTACCCCAATCTCTGTCCAAGCCCTGTCCAAGCCCTGTCCAAGCTCTGTCCAATCTCTGTCCAAGCCCTGTCCAATCTCTGCCCAAGCTCTGTCCAATCTCTGTCCAAGCTCTGTCCAATCCCTGCCCAAGCTCTGCCCAAGCTCTGTCCAATCTCTGCCCAATCTCTGTCCCATCTCTGTCCCATCTCTGTCCAAGCCCTGTCCAATCTCTGTCCAATCTCTGTCCAATCTCTGTCCAAGCTCTGTCCAAGCCCTGTCCAAGCTCTGTCCAAGCTCTGTCCCATCTCTGTCCCATCTCTGTCCAATCTCTGCCCAAGCCCTGTCCAAGCCCTGTCCAAGCTCTGTCCAAGCTCTGTCCAAGCTCTGTCCAATCTCTGTCCAAGCCCTGTCCAATCTCTGTCCAAGCTCTGTCCAAGCTCTGTCCAATCTCTGTCCAAGCCCTTTCCAAGCCCTGTCCAAGGTGGCCTGGAGCAGGTGCTGGAGGGGTGTGCAGGCAGCAGGAGCTCAGCCCTTTCCCCAGCAGCAAGGACACCGCTGTTAACACAGCTGGGATGGGCTGGTCCCTCCCTGCAGCAGGAGATGTGCAGACCCAGGGCTTGGCTGCCTCCTGCTTCTCTCAGCAAGGAAAGCCCTGGTGTGTCCCGCGTCCCTCTCCCAGCACACGAGAGCCCAGCGGGCTGCGACAGTCCTGGGGCAGTCACCGTTGTAGAAGTGGGTGGTAAAAAGCAGCTGCAAATGCTGCAAGAGCTGAAGAAGAAATGGAGAAGAGAGGACTGAGGTGTCAGCACGGGGTGGTGAGTGGCAAATGAAATTCCTGCTGGCCTTTGAGGCCCTGCCTGTGGAGAGCTTATTATGTGTGCAGCAACTAATTTATAAACAGTCAGTTCCTTTTTGTATCAACTGAAATTCATATGGAGTAAAGCAAGTTATACTATTTGAGCAAAGCTTAATAACGAACCTGAATTTAAGGAAGTCAAGAGAGGCACTTCACTAGACAGCTTTATCCATTTAGACCATGCTCAGTGTTAATTCAGCAATGACCAATGCCCTCCGAGGCACATACCTGACTTGAGTTGGAATCAACAAAACCTGCTGACTAATGATCTGGGCTTGGGAACTGCTTATTTCTTCCCCAGTCTGTGCTGTAGTACTGCAAGCCAGGGACACCGAGCAGGGGAGTGGCTGTCAGCAGTTTTCTTTAATTTACTGGAACCACTTTTCCTGCTGCTCAGCATTCATCTGTATTTTGAACTCGCTGTTTGGCGCCAGTGGAAAAGGAATAACCAGCACCTCAGAGGAGAGTGGAATTACTTGGATGTGCAGGAGAGAGCAGATGGACAGGGTGTGCTTGGGATGTGCTTTCATGATATTTCTTCTTTAAAACAAAGCATTCCAAATGTATTGGTTTATGACTGAATTGCAACTCAGAACAGCATTTTCTGGTATGGCACAATTAATGTGTGATTCAAAGAGAAAACACGATATGCTGCTTACATTGTGGGGCTTTCTGGATATGAGAAATGCAGAGCAGGAAACCCTCCACACATGCACTAATTCCTGTACTACTACCACTATTACCAAAGCCTTTTGGTTTACAACTTCTTGCCAGCACCTCAGTGCTAAAAAGTTAAATGTGCCCTTTCTGTGGTCTCTACGGGAAAAGTCCGGATGAAGCTGCTGATTTTGCTGGTAGAATACAAGACAGAGCTATGTACAAAAGAACATACAAGGTGGTTTTATACATCTTCAAAATACAAAAGAACCTACAAAAGTTTATGCAAGTATCGATACAAAAAAGCAAAATGGCATCCTAGCAAGGTCCTGAAAATATTTGTGTCTGTAGAAGGAGCAGGTATTTGCTTCACTAACCTGCAAAGCAGAATGCTCCAACTGATAAACCCCTGTTTCTGTAAGTTTAATGTCTACATTTGAATGTTTTTTCCACATCCTATAAATAATCATTCACATTGTACTTAAATTATCCTGTAAACTAACAATAGAAGGAAAAACAGGATATTGTAATGACCAGAAAATTTAGATTCAAAACATGCACAATAAACTGAGTTGCCAGAACCAATTGGACAAACCAAATAGAGTGGTTCTTAAATCAGAGCCTTTCTAAAAATAATCTTCAGTAATGTGAGATATTAACCAGCAAGGTGACCAACAGTGCAGGAGATTGACTGTACATGGCATTTTTTTTAAAAGGAAAGTGACAAGTATTTAATTTCTACACTCAAACTTACTTGGAACAGAAACACTTTCTGGATTTTCTTTGTAAAGCAATATTTCAAACTGAAACACTGAAATTACAGGTTTAAATTATTAAGTTATACAGCTACGAGGAGAGTTCTCGTAGGTGTTGCTGGCAATTTCGCATCAGCATTTCAGTTTATGAGCTGCAGTTTGCTCTTTGCCTGAAGTAAACCCACAGGTTTATGTGCAAAGATCCCCAGAGCTGAAGCTTTTTAATCACGGGCTGCTCTGGCTGTGTGTGGTACTTTTCACACAAAACCCTTCTGTCCCCAGAGGCTTTCAGAGAACACATTTGGTTGTGGCAGGTGAAGCTGTTCAGACAGTTTTATGAATCCCTGATAAAGACAGAATTACTACCAAAACAGCTCTCTAAGGAGGGGAAAAGATCAGGAAGAGTAGAAATTTATTTCAGGATGCAGAATTAGGGTTATGATGAGGATGAGCAAGCTCTGCAGGCAGCTAAAATAGGCAGATCACTCTACAGCACTGCCTTCCTCACCTCTGCACTAAAACTATCTAAGTATAACTTCAGACAAACTAAAGCAGTCAAATACAAAACCACTGGACAAGAGAGTTTGCAAACAAAGGATATACAAAATTATTTTTCTGTGTAGGAAGACATGAAGTAGAAAGAGAGAAATCATGATCTTCTATTGTATCTTATGGTTACAAAGATGTTTTAAAGAAATTGTCCTAGTGGGAAGTAGAAAAAAAATGTATTGACTGCAAAACAGTATTTTAGTGAGCAGTTTAATAAACATTTAGAGAGTCTGTCTTTTAAGGAAGTAGTATTTATGCCACTGCAGTAATAGATGGAATAAGGAATCACAGAATCACAAAGGCTGAAAGAGACCTTCAGGTTCATCTAATCCTGCCATCTACCACCATAATCATCCTTAAACCATATCCCCAAGTGCCTTATAAAGTTTTACTGAAATTATTACCATTTGCTGTTACTGTGAAGGCTTTAGCTTTCATAAAAAATCCCTAGTGGGTCTAATCGGAGAGCTTAAAGTTTCAATGCATGTTATTAAACTTTCACATGAAAAGCTTTGATAAAATAGAAACTGATGTTTCACCATTGCCTGAGTATAAACATTTTAAACTCAGATTGTAAGGAAAGTCAAATAGAAACCAAACCAACACACACAAAATACCATGCAACCTTGACAAATGACAGTAATTTCTGATAAAATAATGTATTTCATAAGATCTGAAGCACATGTCAAATTTTAAGCGATGAAAACTGGCAAATGCAGAAGGCCAAGAAAAGCCTGACCAGATCATGGTACAAAGACAGTAAAGCAAAAGCCAGACTTTGTCTTTAAAAGCTACAGTCTGAGTAGCTGAGGTAAAGAGTGCTAGAAGGTAAAGAGTGCTAAGCAAATGGCCTTGCCTTAAAAACATGCTCATGAAATAGGAAGAGGAAACCCTGAGTTAAAACATCTATTTGTGGTATAATATAATAGGTGAGACCTGTTATAGTCAGTAGGTGAAGTATAATGTTATGGTGTATATGAAGTGTAATGTTATAGTATAATAGGTGAAAGCTGTTTGCTCGAGTTTTCAGCCAGAAAACTTCAGGAAATTATGTGGCATTATTATTACATTAAGTAACACACAATACAGTGTTCTGAGACTGTTTTAATAATACCCGATTAAGAAAATATTAAAACCACTAGTGTTGCACCTACAGAACAAAAGTTGAAGCCTTTCACAGAAGAAATGTAAGTACTTTTAAACAATAAATAGCATAAGATTGTACTTTGTAGATAATCTGGAACGTGTCCACTTGGTGATCTGGAAACTTTTTTTATGTGTAGTAATATGTGTGTTAAATGTGTGTAATAGATTCTGAACTATAGCTTTAAAGTGGTTCTGCAATGTAGTATTTAAGGTAATTATATGGCCTGTTAAAGACTGGAATATTCAGCAACTGAAGACGACTGCACATCTAATGCTAATACAGGTAGAATTGTGTGGTGAATCTGCTCATTTGGTATAAATATCCTTTATGCAAAAAATAAAGGTGCATTTCCTGCAGCTCATTCCTATATAACACTTGTGCTGCTCAATTTTTTTAGTAAATTCAGGTAAATAGGTGTGGAGTTTCTTAAAAGATAAATAGCAAATATCAATTAGGTTCTGGTGGGATAATTTGGACAATTAATCATAAATGTTATTTTTAGTGGAACTTGGGGAGATTCACAAATATGTTTGCTTTCTATTTTTCCTATCTATTCTTTTTTCTATTGTCCAAATATTGTGGAAAGTGAGAGCTACTGGTGAAAGCTTGGCATGCAAGGCCTGAGCCACTGGAATTTGGAAGCACGACTGATATTGCAGTGGTTTTAAAGTGAAATTCAGATACATTGATGAGTTGAGAGGAAGACTTTCAAGAAGCATTTAGAAATTCCTCATGCTTTCTGGATTTCACTAGAGAAGTGATTTCTGATGCTGTCAAATATTTTCTCAGCTCATCATAAAACCACTGAAATGACAGAGGGCTTGAGAGCAGTTGTGAGCTTTTATTGTTCACAAGCAGCTGTCTAGAGCCATAGAACTGTCTGCTTCCAGTTCTCAGGGACACTCACATCTACTTCTCTATAACCTTTCACACCAGACTCCATTTAAAAAGATTTTGTTCATCCACCCAGAGAAAGGAAGTTTATAAGGCAAGGAATTGGGGAAATTGTCTCCAGATCCTAAGAAACCAGTGAATCCAGTTTGTCTTTTGGAAAGTGCTAAGCCCTTTTGACTGAGATGTCATTGCCTGACGGTTCTGTTTTTATAGATATTTCACCACTGATTTTTTATCTTTCTAGATTTTTGTGGCAGTAACAATATACTGCCTGAAATACGGCAGGGAGAAATAAGGGAGTGTGCTAATACCAGTAAGTCAAGTTTATCATTTGCCACACTGCGAATTAGCCCTTCATTTAAATGAATTTAATACCATCAACTGTAATGGTTAGAGACATGATGTGGATATTACAGCTTCTATTAGCTGCTTCTATTGTAATTATCCACATTATTTTTCATTTGCCAGTTTGCATCCATTACTACATGAAATGCCCTATAAACATTGGAGGTACAGAAATGAGAACTGAACAAAAGAATTTAATACGGCTCAAGGAAATGGTATTATAATTTTGAAATTACAGGCTTGATTACTTTCGTTGCTTTATCAGATGACTTCTTTTTGACTAACTCATGGCATGGCCAGGAGGAGGTACAACAAAGCATCCTGAACCAATTCCTGTCTCAGCTGTTTGAATGGGCACTTCCCTATAAATAAGGCTTTATTTTTTTTTTTGCAAATTCTGTATTTCATAAATAAAGAATTAACTCTTGCAACACTGTTCATACTCCATACATACAACTGTCACAAATTCCACCTAACACACTCTCAGTATCAGTCTCTGAAAGGTGGAAAGCTGGAACTGGGGAGCAACGAGAGAGAAGCCACTAGATGCCCTCGTTCCCACAATCACAGCGTGCCAGGAGAAGGAAGCAGAAAGCAGAATATGCTTGCCTGGAAAGGCTGGTGATTCAGCCCAAATGTGAGAATGCAAGTATCTAAGAGATGTTAGGTAATTAATGCCACTGCCTTAAAAGCACATTGTGTTAGCTTCCCACTCAGGGATCCTGTGATCCCGGGGGAAGGCTGGGGCAGGAATATAAACACACACAGATGTTGCTCACGTTCTGTACTGGCAGTGATTATCGTTCCCAGTGTCACCCACGGGAGGGAATATTTATGTGCATTTATCTTGGAAAACCTCATGTTTGCATGTCTTGGCTGTGTCTGCACAAAACCCACCAGGTGTGTACCTGGGTGAGCTGCCCTGCTGCACACGCAGACATGGAAAAGTTGCATTACGTTCTGAATCAAATAAGCAAACCAAAATACTAGAGTATGTTCAGATTCTTTTAGCAGAAGGGAGAATGTGTGAAGTCAGTTATTTCAACTTGAATTTAACAGTTTTCCAGCTAGGAGCAAGACTGCTCTGAAATAGCTCTGACAGAAGTTAATCAGTTATTAGCTGTGATCATTTTGTGGCAGCTACTTAACCTCAAAAAACATCTGTCACTGTCCCTGGAGGGATTTAACAGACGTATAGATGTGGCACTTTGGGACACAGATCAGCGGTGGCCTTGGCAGTGCTGGGGGAATGGTTTGACTTGATGGTCTTAGAATTATTTCCTTCCTTAACAGTTCTACGATTCTGTTTTCAAAACTGGAAATCAGGCCCTTCTCCCTGTCGCTTCACTGAACTCAGTTATGCCAAAATTATGCTTCTTTTCAGGGTCTGTCCCATTCAGATAAATTTTTCATATGTGCCACTGCCTTAATTTTTTATCTAATAAAAATAATTTAAAATGTGCATTGAAACGGTATGAGAAAAACTAACCCAAAACTCCCCAAAAAGACAAATATGAGAATTTGGAAGACAGTTTCAGGAAGAGGTCTGACAGTTGATAATTTCTCTTGTAAACTCTAAATGGGTGAAATCTCTTATGACATTACTAGGTTTCTTTGGAACTACAGAGGAATAATTTTATGACAAATTAGGCATATTTAAATGCAGAAAAATATCTATAGTTATACATAATCCCCATTTCTGTGCATTCTGATATGTTAACAGTGACATTTAACCAGAGAAATATTTCTTTTCCATCGTGCTCATTTTTCAACCAGCTTGGAAGGCGGATAAATCAAGGAAAGGGTCTGTGTGATTTGGGTATCAGGCTGGTGCTGCAGACACACTGGAACAGCACCACAGCACAAAGAAATGGGAGGCGCTTCCCATTCCCACAGGTATCACAGGAGTTGGATTTAGTAGTAAATGAAGGAAGTCAGTCCTTCTGAAAATGTTCAAAAATGTTACATTTTCAAACTGCCTGGGCAAGAAATAGCCCTGTGTGTAAATTCCATAAAGTGGCTGTCAAGAGTTAATAACAGCTGACAATATATTTACCTCACAAATCCAGGCACCTTTTCAGTGCCCTCACCTCCTTGCTTCCCTGCAGCTGATGGAGCTGTGATCCCTCCAGCAGGGTGAGAAACAGATTCCAGACATCAGCAGGGACAAAGTAAGGCACGTTTGCCATGCCAGCTGCCTCTCTGCTTTCTGTACCTATGTCAGACATGTGCTGACACCAGTAAATTCACAAAACGTGTTTTCTGCTGGGGGCACTACACAGCTGACATCAAGAAAAAGTTCAGTAAAAGCTTTGTCTTCAGTTTCAAATCCAGAGCTAATTAATACTTCCACACTGTAACTTTTACCCTCATCACAGATAGCCTAAAATCCAGACTGTCTGGATCCTGTGCAGAACTGCATATTATCTAAGTGCTTGCAATCAAAATATCCTGTTCCAGCCCAGCAGATGCTTTAGTTGCCCCTCAGCAGCAGACAAGATAATTTCTGGGACTTTTGTAAACTTACATTGTAAGGCTTTCTCCCCTCCCATCTCAGGTATACTTTCTGGAAATGTGGCAAAATATTTAAATAAAAGGGTGCTCTGTTTGCTGTATTTTGCGGCCAGGCAAGACTTGCTTCCCAAAATTAATTAACACAATTGAAACCCTGAGCAGCAGCAGGAATGAACTCCCTGACAGGCTTTGCTGAGAGCACATCCCAAAAACAGTGGATGTGGAGCTGTGCACCCCAAACATTTGCAGATCCAGGCACTCCGATGTGGCTGCAAGGACTGAAATTACCTGGCCAAAGTTGCCCATTTTTCTGCTTGGCTCCCACTGAAGGTGCAGAAATATCCTTGCAGCAAAGAGCTGTGGGTTCAGCCAGAGACAGCACTTTTACAAAGCTCTGAATTAAGATCTGTACGCACCAGGAAAATAAAAATGGCCCATTGAAAGTGGAGTTTTCAAGCTAATTTAATAGGTTATTTTTGTTCCTACCTTCCTCAAGAACCTGAGGAATTTGATATAGAACAGTTGGTTTAACTTTGGAGAATTCATGCACATTCACAGATAACATTACTTGACAGGTATTACACCAATTTCCTAATCCATTCACATTATTCCTATGCACAGTCCTCAGAAGGAGCAAAATAAAGTAGGATTATTTCTTAAGGCTTAATACTGCTTAATATCTCTTTTGACATGTCTGGGACATGTAAATCACCATAAATTTCCTTCCAAAGTTAAATGAGATATACCGAAATTAAGTAAAGTGGAAATGGTAAAAATGTTCTGACATCAATTGCCAATTTATTCATAATAGTGTGGGTTCTTCATTGCTGACAATTGTAAGAGATAGCTCTAAATAAGGAACCTATGAAATTGCAAACTTTTTTACCAGTGTAAATATTCACCTATTCTGAGTGCATTTGTGTCAATATTTTATTCACAACCCCCCTCCTGTAATTTTCATTTGAATTAATATTCCTCAAATATATTTACTTTGAATTTACACTCTGGCAAAATGATAAGAAAAATGAGCAGCTACAAAATAAGCTGTTCACTGCTGGTCAGGCTCCTTGTTCATAGTTGTAATGAAACTGCAGGTTTTTGTTACAGAACTTCAGAGGTTACTGTGCCTCAGAAAGAGACCCAGAGGGATCCTAAGGAGCTGTCTCTGAACTAAATCCATGAGAGCACAGAAATGTTATTCAGTCAGAGGAACAAAATTTTTGTTAGAGAAGATTTGAATACAGCCAAAAAGTTGACCTTGAAGGGTTCAAGCACAGAGTTATTTCAGCAACTGAACACTAAAAAAATCTGTGTGTGGCTCTAAAATCGAGGAAGAAAGTAGAGAGGATAAGATCTCAGAATAAAAGGGCTCTGCTTATCTGCTCTGATAATGGCTTTGGTCTGGTACATATTCCTTAGTAATTTACATAAGTGACTTTTATACCTTATCACCTGATCATAACTTGGGGTCCTTGGTATCTTGGTTGATACCTTGGTTGATATCTTGAAGTTCAGCTGGTCACTGAACTGTAGGATCATTTTGGTGTTGCTGCTGTGTTCTCATCCTGAGCCCACCTTAGCATTTAAAGGAAGCAATCGGGCTCCACTGAAAGTCATGAGAGCATTTATCTTCTGGAGAAATGATGACATTTTACTGCCCAAGCTTTTTATGACACCTAGGTTATATTGCTTCAGTGCCTGCTTTTTATAGCTTTCTCCTCTAGCAAGAGCTTGCGGTGTAAATGTGTAAGAAATGTTTGTAAAGAATTACAAAGAGAGGAATCTGGAAGTGTGAAATCCTACTGACTTACTTTAATCATCATTTCTCATCAGGGGAACATGCATTGTGTACATATAACAAATCCTACCCTCTCTTGCAAATCAACTCTTGGTGAAGCAAAAATTCATCAGCCCTCTGATCCTTAGTGTTTTAAAAGCCACTTGTTAGGTTTACTCTAGGAAGGCAGTTTTTTAACTGTTACAAGTTTGATTTTGATAACTGTATCACTGAAAAAAAAAAAAAAAGTACCACAAAAAGATTCACAAATACATGTAGGCAGTCATTCCAAAATAAGAAGGTCAAAATACTTCACCAAAATGATGAATGCAAAGTTGTTTTATTACCTTTTTCTTACCAGTTTCTCTGACACAAAAGCCTATCAGCTGCTTAACATTACTGGGTAGCCTGGCCTCGGTCACTTTTTGAAAAAGCTGCCAGAAGCAACTTTCGTGTCACTGTTCATTAACACTTTGATCACATTAGCAAGAATTTGTTGGCAGCTGCTGGTGCAATAAAATACATTTTAAATGCCTTGGGTGTAGAGTCTGCTGTGCCTAACCAGGCAGGCATTGCCCACTTTTGAAAAGTATTGCATGATTTACCACTTAGCCCAGGCACTCTTGTTTGATTAAATCCCTCTTTCCTTGCTGCTGGGAAGCAGAATTGGCAGCAATGAAGCATCTTTAATATTCTGTGTAGCACACCTCTAGAGGTCTTTGAATATATAAGTTCAAATTTTGGTTTAACAGTTCCCTAAATTTGATTTTACTTGGCTGCAAATAGGCAACCTGAAAATGAGCAGGTAAAACATTACAGCTGATGAAGGAAAAAAAAATAAATTTCCACCTACCAATGCGCTTCAGTCTAAGGTGAAGCTCAGTTGTGAGCCACTGGAGCATTCCATAGAGCTGCCCGATTAATGAGTCTGTCACAGGAAACCCAGGGGCTACAGGATACAGCAGCTGGGAAGTGACAGAAAGTCACTTTAAATAAAGCTCTGCACACCTGTCAGATAGTTAAAATTTTTGGACAGTGCAAACAGTTCACGATGTGAAGGGCAATCTGGTTAATAGACCTAGGAACAAGCCATTCAATTGTTTTCAGAAGGAATCAAATCTGAGTAACATATGATTATTAACAAATAGCAGTTCCAGTGCTCCTGCTGGCTTGTCTGAGCCTTGATGGTGCCACCAGTAAATGGAAGCACTTCAGACCAGATTGTTTAGGTGCTCACTGGACTGCATTCACTCCAACACTTTCATGAGGATAGCTGTGCAAGCAGTGACATTTTGGTCTTTTACAAGACTAGGAAGGGAAAAAGAAAAGCTTTGGTCATTAAAATGACAGATTTCCCAAGCAGGCAGTTAGAACAATGGAAAGCAAGGCACATTTCATAACAACCCATATGCAAACAAAACGCTTTGCCTCAAAAATTGATGACTACTGAAAAAAATGTGGGGACATTTTTTCCAAATTGGAGTATGTGCTGCAAGGAGAGCAATACCATGGACCTTAAGAAACTGTGAGGTGGAGCAAGGTTGTTAGCAGGATCATACCAGTAAAATGCTGTGGAGGAGCTCAAGTCATATCTCACATTTTCCCCACCTTATATCATCTCCTGGATTGTGGCTAGTACAGTCAGTAGGCTACTGCATTTTTTTCCAGATTAATATCCTCCTGAGAACTTAAAGTGAATCACAGAATGGTTTGGTTTGGAAGGGACCTTAAACATCATCTTGTTCCACTCCCCTGCCATGGGCAGGGACACCTTCCATTGTCCCAGCCTGCTCCAAGTCCAACCTGGCCTTGGACACTTCCAGGGATCCAGGGGCAGCCACAGCTCCTCTGAGCACCGTGACGGCCTCACCACCCTCACAGGGAACAATTTATTCCTCAAACTTCAGAAGTTTCTGGAAAATGTGGTTGTTTTATTTTTCCGCTACAATTTCTTTCTCCCCTTATGATGTTTCTTGGCTGGTTTTCCTATGTTTTTGTCATGATATTTGTAAGGAAGCACTTGATAAAGACTTACTTCTCTGTTTGTCTTATTTAATGAATTTGAGAATTTGGGGTTTGCTCTGAAGAATAAATGAGTATTTTAAACTAACCAGAGTAGAACTGCATTAGTTACACACAGAGAATTCAGAGATACTTGCCCAGACATCAGCTGGAAAACGAATCACGGCCTTACTTCTTCAAACATTTAAAATACTTGAACTTTTCTAACCATTTTGCTTTCGAAACGAGGAAGATGCCATAACTGAACATCTGTCCTCTTACCTCTGCCAGTCTGAGCAGGTTGTTTAGGGCTCGGTGATGGGGGACCAGCTCCTGTGTGACCCTTTGCAGTGACAGTGCAGAAGCAGGGTCACACAGGTCCTTTGCCACAGCTTCTAGCACACCTCGTCCCTGGCTGCAGAGCTCTCCCTTCCCACTCTGACTTTGCTGTGATGATGAAGCACCACCAGGACTTATCCAGCTGGATCCCATAAGATTTCTTTGTTGCCTACTCTGCCAACGTTTTGACAAGCTGGGGTAGGAAAAAAGGCCACGTCTTGGGTGGATATTTCTTCTTCAAATGTCATTATGGTTCGCTTCCTTCTGCTGTAACTTTGTGGTGTGGTCACAGGTGAAGTGGCAACAGGGCAGAATTGGAGGATTGCAGGAAGGAGTGGCTTTTAAATCTTTTCAAATAATCACAGTTTCATAGGGCTCAGCCTGTAAGACAGATTGGGTGAGGAAGTAGAAGACTGTGGCTGCTTTATAAAAGAGAAAATAAAATATTTTTGAGATCTTCTTTTTCTCTTCTTCATTCTTAGTATTATGGGAGGCTTAGTCGGGATTTCTGACACCTTCACAATTTGGGACGTTCAGATTTCTGTTTCTATTCCTGCAGGAATTTCTATTCACTGTAGCAGGTACCTTCCATACTTTGCACTCAGGAAGTTTTTCCACGGCTTCAAGGCTACAGGAACCTTTGCAGCCAATTTCTGAGGTGTGTTCTGATGCAGGGTGCACTGCAGAAGTACCATCACAAACCAGTTTAAAGGGATGCTGGTAATGTGATTAAGGCACAGTAAGTGGGTGGTTGTTACATTGATATTTCTTCAACCATTTCAATTTCAAGGAACACATGAAAGAGAATGCTAATTTTGTTGTTGCTGTTGTTTACTTTTATAGCTCTCTGTACTACATAGACTCAAAGGAATGAAAATGTGCTGTATACTTTTCCCATGCTCAACTCTATCCAAATCCCAGAGGACATTTAAAAGAAGACTTCAAAAATTGCAGGGATCTGCTGTTTCTCAACTATTTCCTCATCTCATATGCTCAGAGACATAACCTGATGTGAATTTGTGACACATTTCAGTTTGGGAACTCTTACTTATCAGGATTTATCATTGCAGCTCAGTTTCTGCCTGTGCCTCTTCAGGAAGACTGTAATTTTTTTTCATTGCAAATGGATTGCCTGGGATAAACACCTGACTCTTAGTTTGTAGGCAGGGAAGGTCAATAACAACCTTTATAGAATCTCTCCATAAAAGGTGACAATAAATAACAGTTTAACCTCTAATCTATATAACAGACTACCTTCATTTATTGTTTGACTTGTGCAGTTTCAAAGACAGGTAATCCAAAAGGAGCAGTCACAATAGCAGGTAATGACCTTCTTTTACAAGAATGAGCAAAACCCATTTCACTTCAGCATGGTACACGGGGCTATTTTGCAAAGAAACATTGTATGTTAGTTGTTGAAACTTTTTCAAGCATTCCCAGAAACAAACTACACTATTCTGAATATTTTCTTCTCTGTGCAGTAAATAAAGACTTTCATGTTGACAATGCTAATATTATATTTTAAAAGGTATTTGCATTTGTGTTTTTGTCATTTTTATTGCATTTTATAAATCCCAGAGCAACGAGCCACTAAGCACACTGTGAGAAAACTTCATTTCTTGGGATAGCATCATGAGGTGACACAGGTGGGATTTCAGTGGGGTTACTGGCTGGGTCTGTGGGGACCTTATTTCAACCAGAATCGAGCATAGGAGTTCAGAGTACAAGTCAGGAAGGATAATTTTAAGTGGCTTTTAAAACAGAATCATTTCATATGAATGATTTTCAAGGGTGAATATTCATAACGCAAAGAAATTGTAATATATTTTAGTCCAACTAGTGCATTAAACTATTAGATAATCGTGGGAAAGATGGGAAAGGGGAGCAAGAAGATAATTTTATCAGTATTTGTAATTCTGGGATACAACAAGGCCACTATGGCATTTGGGGTAGAATAAAAATTACTAATAAAAATTATTTTTAACTTACGCACATGTTGTGTTTTAGCTAATAAATATTTTCTAATGTATGAAAAAATAGATATAATTAAGTTGTTTTTACTTACTTTTATGTTTCAGTAATGCACAAGATAGGTAGCTGGAAAATGCTCTTCAACCTTAAATCATGTACCTGAAAAGAAGAAGCTAATTTTTAGTTACAGGGATATACCTGCTCACTATTTAATTTGTTCTTAAATTGCATCCTCTTGGTTTAAGAACACCTTAAAAGATAATTCAATTCATTTTTTAGTCTCTTTTTTCAGTGAGTAAAAGAATTGTTTTCTAGATGATTTTTAAAGACTTTTTTTCTTCCTCTTCCTACTTCATTTTAATTTTTAAAATTTTCTTTTCAATTACTGAAGGAGTTGGGTGCCAGTTCTGTAAATGTACAGAGCATGTTTTTTCAACTTATTCTGATTAATAAGAAATTGCAACAGACCTGCTCAGCACTGTGGGAAAGGTCAGTGGCAATTTTTGAAAAGAAGGCCTTGGAAACACATTGGCCATCTAAAACAGAGTCATCCAAAACTGCCAGTCTTGTTTTCCTCCATTTTTTGGCTTTGCAATTCAGTTTTTTCTGATTCGCCCGTTTTCATTATGTGCAGTATTGTGTGTATCCATTCTATTAAATTCTGTTACTTGGAACAATAAAGCTAAGCATGATTCAAATCCTGAATTAAATGTAAATCTAGCAGCAGAAAAAATGGATTTAGTGGTATGATAGGATTTGCAATATAAATATATTGCATTAAAGTTTAAGTCAATAAAAGAATATTGTCAGGACTGTCATTCAAGCTAGCATTGTATCTGTGACTAGCTAAGTGTGTGCACTGTGAGAACAGTGTGGAGATCACACACTGGTGCCTTTGCATGTAACATATAATATATATTTTTGCTCAGTTTTGGACAAATGGTCAACCTCTGCAGAACACAGATGTGCTTTATTCAGGATCAGCAATGCTGGTTTTTGATACCACAAGTATTTAACGTTGTGATTGAAATTGTGAAGTCTTTCTCCTGAACAGATTTATTGCAGGACTATTGCATTATTTCTTTGAGCTTCAAAACAGAAGAAGAACAGATTTCAAATCATATCAGCAGACAGATAAGTACAATCTTAATTGCAATATCGATACGGAGCAATTTTAAAGCTTTATGGTTGTATAGTCTTTTGTGGTAACATGTGGATCAGAGTAACACACAAAGAAGTTGGGCTACAAATCCAGGACAATATTCCTACATTTCTGGTCAATAATGATTCTTAGCTGCAGGGCAAAAAAAAAAAAAAGTTGTTATTTTCCTATTCTTTTGATGGGGTAATGGCATTTTTGATTTGTTTTGTTTGCTTTTCATGAGAAATACTACTTTGTACATACACAAGGGAATTCAAATAATTAATCAATGTTTAGAAATATGGAAGACCGTTGTGATTTATTTTTATTGCAAGTAAATAAATCCCATAGATATAGAAAAAGTACCCCTGAGGAAACAAGTGTCTCATCTTCATTACGCCAAACAACTTTCTTGGCAACTTGACAACATTTGCTGAACAAAATGTTGGCAATAGAATGCTTTAGAAGGCATTTTATAAAGCTACAGAATTCAAACTATTTACTTTTCTTAAGTGAAGTATTTGTAGCAACTAGGGGGTAAGGGAACAGGGGGGAAATGTTTCTTCTGTACAGATCCCTTTGTTTCATGGCTGATGAAGGGAAGTGAGTACAGGCACATTTGAGTTGCTGTGATTGCACACAAACAGCACCTGACTCCATTTGCCACAGCCATATGAGAACTGGAGACAAAAATATAACTGCTCAACATTTTCAGAATCCATAACAACAGGTCATGACTAAATACTGCTCTCCTCTAATTTAAACTCAAGGAGAGCCACATACTCGGATTTAAGTGCAAATTCAAACCTTCGAATTCAGCTTGGCTTTCTTCTAAGTAATTGTGGCAAATGTATTTTCTTTAATGATTCTTCTCAAGTAGAAATAGATACTGAAATCAAACCTGACTCATGGAGTCCTAGGAAAGGCAAGATTCTACTTACAATATTTTAAAATTAATTTGAAAATTTCGCAAATATCAGTGACATTTCCAAAAGTGCTGAAGACTACTGCTGTCGGATATAAAAGCTACTATCTTGCTTTTAGCTCATCTGTCTCTCAAAGATATTTATCTGAAACTTTGGATAAATTTGCAGCTCCTAAAATAGACGAAATACTGATAACTGTCAAAGATTAGGTCATGCAAAACTAGCCATGATTTTCTTTGAAGGTCATTAAAATTTTGATGTTGCAGATAGATAACATGACCTATTTCTTTATTTGAAATTAATTATAATATTTAACATATTCAGCACACACCACTAGAAAAGGTCATCTGCTCTTTGGGTATATGGGACTCTCTTGTAACATAAGAAAATTAATAATGCTGATCCTAAAAATAAATAGTTTCAAAAATGACACAATTGAAATTCAGAAATAAGTGTGTTCAGGTTTCCTCTTATATGCTGCAGTATTTCCTAATCATGTAATGGTGTCACTTCTGCACACAACAAGACAGTAACTATTTTTATTTTGACCTGAGCCTTCACACAAAGTATTAATTCACTTTGCAGCATTATGGAACCAGTTCTGCTGTCACCACAGAGAGCTGCTGTGCACTGCATCAGAAAGAGAGATGACAGAAATTCCAGCAGCAGCAGAATTTAAATGCCTCGCCTGTAATTTTGTTCGGTAGCATCTTTGTACATCTGACATGTGAAATATGTCTTTAGCTTTTGAGACAACAAATGACATTTGGTTTTGCTAAGAAGGCTTAGCAAGGGAAAGGCTCATTCAAAACGTCACTCCTGTTACCACAGAGGTGTCCTCTGAAAATAAGCCTAAATATCGATGGAATATTTTAATACTTAGAAATTTTTATGAAAATACTGTTTAGTAATTCAAGTTTTTTTCCTTCTGGAAATGCAGGCAAGTGCTCTGACCCAGTTTTATGCATTTATTTCTCCACTACTATTTTATCCTGGCCCTCCTAATTCAGTAGACTTGGAGAATGCCAAAACATGAAGTGATCTCTGGGAAGACAATGAAGAGCACAGCAAAAGCTGAGCACATTTCCATCCCATTTCATAGAGCACTAAGTTTAATGCATTTTGGATTTCCAGAAGTTAAACATCCTCTTGCATAGGAAAACATATTTAAATGTCAAAGACTAGTTTTGCTGAATTAAAAACATAAACATAGTTGTTTGGAAAGACTAAAAGGTATAACTTTTTCGTCTATCAATGTGATAATAAGATTTCCTTAAAATCAGATGAACTTCAAATGTCCTTATCATTAGCATACTGGTATTTTCCAGTATTTGTATATGCTGGCAACCTGTTTGTCCTTCCAGGAGAGAACACTTGTACTTATTTACACAAAATAAAGACAGCTTCACTTTGTAATTTCAATATTTTGGGCAAGCAGTAATATACCGGTCTGCTAGCCAGTCTTAGCAGGAAATAGTTCTAGTGCTGATCACAGTGAGATGACTCGTGGTCTCAGCTCATTTTGAGAAGTTTAGTAAACATGTTATCTCTAGCACAGGGCTGATGTAATGTTTATAAGTTCAGTCTGTCCTGTTTTGCCATTGTTGGTGATACTCTTGTTACCAAAACAGCCTGAAAGTCTTTTCTTCATCATAACCTTCTGAAGGTCACATACAGATGATGTTTCATCACAAACTAATATTTGAAACACATTTTTAAAGAGAAATCCCCCATGTTGTCAAAACACCTCCCTGAATTTAAAACTTTAATTCTTACTTATAATAAAGCTTGAAAAACTTGATACTGCAGAAAGCTTTCAACTCATCATCTGAGCCGTATGTAAGTAAAATCCATTTTGTCTAAATAATGAATAGGTCAAATCATATGGTGGATTATCTATATGGCTGCAAATGTTTACTTAGCATTAGGGTTAGATGAGCATCTATATTTGTTACCATAATGATCAATACATGTCCTTCGGGACACTTGAGCTAAAGCTGACATAATCACAGAGGAGAAACTTTACGTATAAATTAGAAGGAAAGAGAAAAAACTCTACAGCCTGGATAACCTGTTTTGTCAAGTTTCTGAAAAGGCATCAGGTTTGTTAATACTCTTTTTACACTCAACACATTTTCTGTTTCAAACCGTATTGAGTGATTAAATTGTGCCAACGATCTCACACACTTTTCTCCCTTTAATTTCTATGCTTGTGGCCTGTCAGTTTAAATGAACTCAGAGTAATCCTGACACTCCAGGCTGCAGTGATTCCATCACCTCTGTGCTGAAGTGGAAAATGAACCCAGCTCCTCAGTCTTTAGCTGAGCTCTATGGGGGTATCATTTGTAGCAATGTTCCTTTAGTCCCTCTTCACCTCAAGTAAGAAGTTATAACTGAACGTGCACATCAGGAAGTTCTGATGCATAGGGAAGTGAAATTTTTAGTAATTTTCAGAATACATCAACACTTCCAAATTTCTCAACATTATACATATATAGAATATTTGTGATATGGAAACTCACTACTGCTCTCATGCCTCAGTGCAACAGGGAGGAGTAAGAAGTCATAGGGCAAGTTCTGTCTTCAAGATCTCAGCAACTTCTTTAATTACCTCCATAGACAGAAGCTTCTTTCCAAGACAGACTTTCTTGGATTGTGCAAATGTCTTTGGTTTTTTTCCTACCTTTTGCCTGTGGTTAAGGTCCTCAGGAACTTCCTTCAATACTTCACTAGGAAGTTGCGCATGAGAACTTCAGGGAGAGCATCCAATGCCTTTTATTTGCTATGTACACCATCTTTTATCATTTTTGCCTCAGCTGCTTCAAAATTTGGGGCTCCAGGTCTATGTCTAAACCAACTGAACTCAGCTGTGTGTCTGATAACTGAAAGGGTCAGAGTTGTGCCACTTCAGAAGCACTTAATATGCAGTAAGAGAATGAACCAAGTAAACAAAATGCTCCACTGCCAAGAAACAGAAACGGAGATGACAAATTGCATAACTTATTATTATTAATTATACTTATCTAAATATTACTGTACCAGCATAAAATATCTTATCTTAAACAAAGCCATAAAAACAGTTGCATAAGAAATTTCAGTAATGCAATACTGGCTGCTTGCAAGTCTACAATGTCTACAGACATTTCTATCAATTAGATCACCCAATTATGAGATAAGCCCAGATAATCTGCTGAAGTCACACTACATTTTCTTTTCAGTTGCATACATCTTTGTAGACCTAGCACTGAAAATTTGAATTTTGCTTTCACAGAATCATTGGGTAACATTTCTGCAAAATACATATTTGGCTCTAATAAAATCAAATCTCTTTTTGTTTACTCTTATCAAATTCTGTGACAGAAACAACAGGTTACTAGTTAATAATGCAACAATACTTCAAATTATTTGTTTCCTATTGTGACAAGTTTCTCTAGTGTGGGTATAAAACTTCAGGCCTAGAAAGAGATTTTAGATCTGCACTCTGTAAGACAAGGGTGAATATACAAGTTTTTGATTAAATTGTACTTTAGTGAGAATTTTTTACTAATAACATTTTGCCTCCCATCTTGTTCAGTTTCAGCTCAGGAAAAAGAGTGTCCTGACAATGACCATGTGCCCACTCTGAACCAGCAGTAAATGCTGCTGAAGGTAATTTCCTGCTTCTTCACAGTTTGGTACCAACCCAGACCAACCTTGTTTAGCCAGAAATCAGCCAGTTCTGGAGTTCAGGGTCATATGGCTTCAAGTAAAATGAATGGACCGAGTCATTAAGCTGAATGTTTTGTGTAATTTCTGTTTAAAAAGAAGTGTAATAAGTAAAACAGTCCAGTTTGCAGATGTTGAGTTCACAGGTGCTGCTTTTGTTTACTGATGCATAGTCCTACTGCACACAAAAATCTGAGATTTCCCGTCTTAAGATTGCAGTGCACTGGTTCAGGGAAGTAAGATACAGGGGAGGTTAGAACAGAAGAGCTGAAATGTAGCACAAAAATAAACAGATACTCTACAGCTCCTCCTAAATCTGCTTAGGCTCACGCCAGACATGTTCCACCTGGATATCAGCAGATACTGAAATTCAGTGTGCTTCAGCAATGTTCCCATTGAAAGTTAATTTGTCAATAAAGGAAAACCATGAACTTCCTATGAACTTCTGAAAACCGACAAAGCTCATATGAAAAGTGCCCGAGTCTCAGCAGCACCTCTACAATGGCTTTTGCATGGGGGGTGTCTGAGCAAGTTTTCCCTTGGTGGACACAGCAAATCTGAAAGGTGCTGCTCTACACTGCTCCAGAGGTTATAGGAAAAATGCCAGCAAGAGTAAACTTGGCTTACAAAGTGCCACATCAACACGTCGGGGTATACGTTACCTCAAAGAAACCTCTGGAGAACTGAGCTGCCCCTGAGATATAAAACATAGAACAGATATTTTAAAAAATGCCTGTTTGTTACCAGTTGTCATCACGTCCTTAGTTCTGAGAAATTCTGCTTATTTTTGCATGGAAAGGGCTGTTGAGCCCTGGCACAGGCTGCCCAGGGCAGTGGTGGAGTTCCCTTTCATGGAGGGATGTAACAGACCCGGGATGTGGCACTTGGGAACGTGATTTAGTGGTGTTCTTGGCAGTGCTGGGTTAATGGCTGGACTCAGTGTTCTTGGAGGTCTTTTGCAACACAAAGTATTCTATGATTCTTTTTATCTATTACTCCTCTCTCTAGCAAACAGATCTTTAAAAAGGGAATATACAAGAGCAACATCACAGGAGAGATGGGCAGCAACTGAACACAATTCTCTATCCAGTATTTATTCTACTATAATTATGCACCAATATCCTAAGGCATAAGGATATATGTTAATATTTTCAATTTGCAGGTCTCTAAGAAGTTTGGAACAACACGAGTGAAAAGATCCTTCCAACCTAGTGAGCAAAAGTTGAAAGGCAGGAAAGCTGCTGAAGAGTCACATGGCCTTGAGGAACAAGGCAAAGCTATTCTGCATTAGGGAAAGGAAAGAGGTTGAACTCAGTTAAGTTCTTGCCACAAAAGAAAAAAGAAGTTTGTGAAAAATAACAGTGTTGGTAAACAGGATTAATTTTCAAGAAGAAGCTTATGCTTTTTGTTCCAGCAGACCTGCTTTTACAACTATTTTAAAATACATTATTCCATACTTGAAATCAAACTCAGTCAAGCTCTTGAGGCCTTTTATTTTTTTTTGTTTGTTTGTTTGTTTGTTTTTTTGTGGGGCTTTTCCCTTGCTGAAAGCCTTATCAAAGCTAATTTATAGGAAACAAGCGTTTCATCATTTAAAAGTAAACGTTCAGCTTTCCATCAGACAATCAGTGAAAAAGGAAGTTCTTTTTCACAGTCAGTTATTAACACTTCTGGCTAATTTTTTTTACTTGGATTTTTTCTTATATTTAGTGGTGTTTATTCATTCCATGTGCCTATTTTTATAGAAGGAAGCCAAGAATACTTGAAAATCTGTATAAGGAAGTACAATATGGGAGGCCTGGAAATTTTGCCCACAAAAAGACAGGCCAAGGAGTATTTATATCTTCTCTTGAAAAAATAAATACATGGGGCATTGTCTATTTTTCACGAATTTTAGAAGGCACCAGAAAAGGACACTGGTCTCCTTTTTCTACGATGCGTATTTATTCTATATTTAGTAACACTACCCTTGCAATGGGGATGGTTTTGAGATTAATTGGAATTAGTCAGCCCATGGGTATGTGCTCAGTGGAGCACAATTCCCAGTTTCTAGTCGAGGCAGGCAGACTGGACATCACTTCAGGAGCCCAGGCTTCCCTGGAATGGAAAGCTGGAATGGAAAGTTCTCATGCCAAGGGAGCACTGACTGTGGCATTGCTATGCCAGGTGCCAGTCGTTCCCACCTCGCTGCCAGCCAGGAGCTCTCTGCCAGCCCTGGCACCGTGGGACAGAAGCTCCACCAGCCACTGGCTCTGCAGCCACTCCTGAAGCCCAGCTGGGGCTTGAAATGGACTCTTGAGGACAGGCAGCAGATATTCTAAAATGACATGAAAAATTGGAAACCTCTGCCTCTGGTCCAGGCAGTAGAAGCTCTGTTAAGCTTTCTAGCACCAGAAATCACTCTCAGCACACTTCTGCTTCTCTAGGATCCCCTTGGAATAGCACAGGCATGGGAGCAGGAGGAGAGGGGACAGATGGCTAAAATGTCTTCTCCTATCCTGTCAATCCAAGCCTTACAGTGGCACACCACCACATGGGGCCTAAGCAGCTCCTTCTTTTGTTCCAGTCTGTTTGTCTCTGATGAACACACTGTACTTTAAATTGATTCCCAGAACAATGAATAAAAAATGAGCAATTAGGCAACCTACTTCACCTCACTTTATTCCCACCATTGTCCATCTGGTCTCATGCTGAACAATTCATTTAAGAGGGACTCTTGCACACAGCCACTCCAGTAACTTTCCTTTTTGATGTTACCTCCCTCCCCAACTATCAGAGGCAACTTCTGTCAGTCTCCCTCCTCTGTGCTTGTACTTTGCATGCCCTTCACAGCACTTGTTCTAACCACCTGCATTCCTATCTTGCCAACATAGACACATTTAGTTCTCTTAAGGCAAACATTTGAAATGAGACACTGCAGATGGAAGAAATCACGAGGCAGCCAGTAAAGGTTGGATCAGTCACTGTGTACTCACCACTCTGGAGCAGCAGGACCATGACTGTGTCATGCAAGACAGCTGGTCAATACCAGAGCACTGGAAACAGGATTCTTACCATTCTGCAAATTAAATATCTGTTCAAATCCAAATGGAATAATGTAAGAAAACAACCCTATTTCTACTCACAGCCATTGGCTCTTCTGCACATAATCCTCTAAATCTTCTGTAGAGTTAGGGTTGAGAAATTAGGTAATTTGTAAGGACTTGCATGGCCAGTTCCTTTTGGAACATCCAAAACATGAAGATGGCTTTGAAATACTGATGTCTAAGCTATTTATTTCCATAAGAAATGAATTTTCATGAAAATGTCATTTTCCTTTCAGTAACGCCATAAAACTCCCCAAGTGTGTTATGTACCCTCAAGAGGGCAGCATGGTATTTCAAAACTCACCTTACAAAGGGAATAATGCCTTAGCATAAGAGCAGTCTCTAATGAGAGCATGAAATCAATGTTGCTGTAAACATTAATGATAAAAAAATCAGGCAAAAAAGAAGGTAAGTCTATGGCAGGGCCATTTGCTCACCTGTCCATTGCTGCTGTTCATGTAGCACCACAGGGATTACAGAAGCAGCTGATACAGGACTGCAGTTTCCAAGCCAGTTCTTGCTTAACCAATACCAACTGTGAGCAACCTATTCAAAATTGTGGTGGTATTCTGTATAGGGCAAGGAACAGCCAAGCTCTGTGATAATGAAATTTGTGCCTGCGAGTGGTAATAACACTATTCATGCTTTCCAATGGTACAGAAAATTTAGGATTAAAGGAACACTGACTACAAGATGATCCCACGAGTAACTGAGTATGGTTGACTTTGATGGCACTGCATCATTTTGTCCTTCCATAAAAGCATTGTTTCATCATAGAAGACTTTTTTACCTTCTCTCCTTATATAAAAATTCCAGTGTGGATTTATTCTTCACCAATTTATATCTCCAGATTCTTGTGTCAACATTATCAGTTAGCACTTAGACTGCTTCTGTTTTGTTGAATTAAATGTCTTTCTGTCTTTCATTCTATGAAAAATATCTTCCAGTTCCTTGATTGTTTTAGTAGAAATTGTCTCTGCCTCTTTCCATGTAAATCTTTCCTGAGCAAGATAATAACTGCAGTCTAGGTGAACAATCCCTGTCACTGTCCTTAATTCTTCTTCAAGTATTCTTCAGGTATTTCTGTTGGAAATTTATCATGTCACCACATGTGCTTTTTCAAACACTGATGACTTAGGGATGGCAATGGTAATTTGGAAAACTTGGAGAAGGAACAAACGAGGGAGTTAGCAGCAGGTACAGCTCAGATTCTGCCATCACTGTGCAGCAGGCCAAGACAAACAAGATTGTATCTCCCATACCTCATTTTAGAGTGGTGATAATATCTACTATGCTACTATCTATCTGGAACCACAGCTATAAAACTATATAGAAATATAATATCATACATCTTAACAGGATACTTTTCAGCTCACTGAAGTAGTGCCTCTGTTGCAATTCCCTCTGTAATGTCCAAGGTCAGCTAAGTGCTTGGATACTGGTGTATCACTGCATAACCCACAGCATGTCCTATATTAGGAGAATTTCTTTACCCAATTGAATTTTCCAAAACAAAACTTCTCTCATTCCAGAAGAATGCTTATTTGAACTATTCCTTAAATTGGTGTGATTAATTTCATCATAAATTCTGTGAACTAAGGAGAAAATTTCTAACAGCACTTCTACAACTACCACTACTTAACACCTTTCTACCACCCAAATGCAGCACATTGCAAAATAAAAATTAATTTCTTCCTGATTTTCTTGTTGTTTTTATTGTTATTTTTGGGTTTGTTTCTGAGAAAGCATTTGACCTGAAACACAAAGGACTACTCTTGTCGTCAGTCAAGTGCCCAGTGATTGCACAATGGAATCATCTGCAACATTTCTCTTATGGTCAGGATCTTATACGTGATATCCATCCCAAATGTATCAAATCTTCCCAGGTCATTTGTGCTCAACACGGTGTGCTTTAGCCCTGCAGGGAATTATCAGTGGCTGGACCGAGCCAACCCTGATGGGGGACATTGAGATGGCCTCAAACCCCTGCAGTGCTGGCTCAGGAGGAGCTGGGCAAGTGCTGAACTCCTCCCAGAGAGCAGTGCCCTGCCAGCCTGCATCCTGCTACAGACCACGAGTTTGTGATCTGGGGGAGATAAGCAGTGCTGCAGGGGAAGAGGAGCTGACACCACACTCATTGGCCTTGTGCTCACATCTAGCAATCAATTTTCCCTCCCCCCAAGAACACGAAATAACACCCTGTGAAACAACACAACATCCACAGTATCATCCACAGCATTGCACAGCATCCTGAACAGGGAACATTTCATCCTGTCCGTGGCCTAGGAGCTCAGTGAGGCTGGATACTAATTCCAGCTATCTTGACACAGAGAGCTCCAGAAAATACAGAATTTGAGAAAGGACCCAAGGTGAAAGAATTCTATCTTGTGCATGTGGTGCAGTTCAGCAGCTAACACAGTTAATACAAAGGAAATTGAAATAAGTTCCTTTCTCTTGTTCCTTGTTCACCAGACTGTTTGCAGGTTCATTTCATCTCTCAGAGTCTATCACTGCTTCTTCTCTAGGTAGGAATTTGTCCTGCTCTCCTAAAGTTTACTGGGGGAAGCTGTTGTAAGACTTCTGCTTTTCAAGTAATAATCCAATTAGATACTCTTACTTTTTTAAGGTTTCTACACATTTACTAAGCGATCTGATGAGAAATAAAGCAAACACTAAAAAGGTTTCAGAATGAATCACCATGGAGCTGAAAAAAGATAAAAGACACCTGACTTAAAAATGGAACTATGTTTTCAGAGTGGGCTCTGCAATTACAAAATTTCTATGAATTTATAGGTAGTCCTTCTACAGGCCTGGATCACTGATTCATTCTGGTACTGTTTAATGCTCCTGCTTCTTGTAATGTATGAACTGTGCAGATGCAACCTATAGCTTTGCCTACTGACTCCTCTCAGGTTCCGATTCAGAGATCAGTTTCCTTGCAGGGAAGGGTGAGCACACTCTCATCTATGGATTAGTTCTCGCAGCTTTTTTATCTAGTTGAGAAAGGAAAAGAGAAAAAGTGACAGACTGTAACTCTTCAGAATAAATCCCTAACTCAAACCTGCAACACTAGAACATCTCTTCTGATACGGCTCCCTGCAGGTGGGGAAACTTCATCTGGAAAAGGTTCTTTTTTTCCAGCTGACCTCTGTGTTTCATTGTCCCACGTACACACCATTATTCAGTTACACAAAGGAGGTACAGATTGTTCCATTTGCATATATGAAGTTGCTTTATTGTAGTGAAAAAACATGAGGGTGTCATTACTCAGTACCAGGCACTGTCATCATTTATCCTGCTGAGAAGGTGCACACTGCGAGCTGAGTCCTGCACTTCTCTCACTCCTCAAACTCCTGAGTCAGATTCAGTGTGTAAACATATTTTTTTTTTTTTTTTTGCCACTTGCCAGGTGGCAAAGCTTAAAACTGTATGTTCTGGAAAGAAGTGGCAGAAAGGTAAGGGTCCAGTCATGTTTCTTTCCATCCCCAGCACAGGTGCTGTACTGAGGTTGCTGTTCCTGACTGGAGACATGCTCAGCCTTCCCAGCTGCAGAATACAAAGCTTCTTCTCCTCAGTATGTGCTGTTCCAAACCAGCACTCGAAGTTGAGCAAAGCCAAAACAGCCCCTTGTTTTCTTGCTTCAATCCAAGTGCCTGGACTCTACATCCATCTGCCCCCTCCTGCTCCTAACCCCAATTTCTACATGACTGGACTCTTCCCTTTCTTGGCAGTTAGCAGGTTTTACTCTGCATTTTTAATTACCTTAAGAAAAATCAAAGGAAAATCACTGGAAAACACTAAGTAAGTAAGCCAGCAACAACAGCAAAAAAAAGGGGCTTTCCACACTTAAGGCAGATACACAATTACTTCTTTCATATATAGATACAAATGTTCTGATCTGAGAGCTCAGTTAAGTAATTTTGTATGCCTACAGACTTCTGTTAAAATCTTCTTGGTATTATTATTGGATAAAATTAACTTAAACAGAAGGCTTCTATACAATGAAAAAGATCTCTGGCTGGAGTGTGAAAGATACAATAAACAGTTTTTGCACTCTGTCCTCTCAGTACTGAAAGGAACATGTCAGCCCAAAACACTCCAATTGGGAGAGGACATTGGAAAAGGAGATGGAGAAAAGCAGCTCTGAAAGAAAGATCATAGGGCAAAATAATAGAGATTAACAAAAATTCTGTAGGAGTCCTGTTTCTTAACATGTGTTAAGATTTCTATCATGGCTGATGTTAATAATTGACATGAAGTACAGTGGGAGTTAGATAACAGCAGGAACGTTTAGGCCAGGACCCATTTCAATTTCCAGTGGTGTGAGGCACTGGGTAATGGGGGAATGCACAACCATGTCAGAGATGATCTTGCCTCACTGAATTACACCTCGAGGAATTTTATTCTGTCTGGAAAAAGATTCCTGCTTGTGTGGTGCAACAGGATGTGTTCTTCAGAGAAATAAAAAGAACAGGAAGTTAATTTTGTGTTCATGAAAGTGAGGAATTAATAGCAAAGCCTTAAGTCAGATATAAGCTGCATGGGTATTGTGCAAGCCTCATCACACAGCACTGCCATCTCACCCCAATTTATGATCTGGAACACAGCAACTTTTACAGCTTTTAGCTGGAACTGCAAGTTGTACCAAAGCATACAGTGATTTTATAAATACAAGGGAAAGAGGGAAAAATTCCAAATTTCTTTTGCTCTGTCACCTAGCTCAAGTATAATCTGGACACATTCTTATGACACACGGCACCTCCAGACTCTGCAGATCACACTGCTGGTATTTGAGTTCAGGGTTTAAATACAGTCATTCCGTATTCTCTGAACTCAGAATGTATGTGGAGGCCAAGATGAGCTTTCTAGCACAAGCAAGTACAAATAAATGAGTAGGATCAACTTGAGCATGGCATGACCTGTGTGATTGTGTGGGCAGGCCATATTTTAATTTTCTCCATCATATCTGATAGGAGTCCTCACAGAGTGCTAGAAAATCTCAGCCCACGAGGTCAGTGTCCTCTGAGTGCAGCTTTCCAGCCCCCAGAATTCACCACAGAGAGGGAAATCAGGCTTTTGCTTATCTGTACACTACCAGAGTCCCTGCTTTTTTAGTTCATACCACCAAAAGCCAGCTCAAACCAGAGGTGAATTTACTTCATGATACAAAAAATGGCTATCACTGTTATTCGTCCTGTATGTTATCTCACAGTCTGCAATTATCCACCACCCTGGAAATCAAACACTAAGCTATTTGTACATTCTCTTTGAAAGTACATTTCAATTTCCTTTTACTTGAACCGCCCTGTCCTTTTCCACACCTGCTGAGTGCATCAATCTGCACAGCACACCCTGGATATACCTGAAGAGTCTGATGACTCACGTGAGACACAGAGAACATTATCACTATAGAGAGAACACAAGACTGAAAAGTGTGATGCAATTACATCCAGAGGGATGTGTGCTCATTTGCAAATTGCGTGGCGAAGAGAGTTACAGTATGTTGTGACTGAAGAGAAGGTTCTGTTCTCAGAAACACAAAGTTCTCTTCAGTGTATGACCATGTCAACTACATGAGCACCAAGTCTGCATTAAACACCAAAATTCTGTGCAGGAAAACTGTAACTCCATCTTTTTGATATATAGAAACATGTCTTGATGCATGTTAGTTTAGCCTGTGTGAAAGCTAAGTTTATTCTGTTCTAAACTGTTGAAATCTATCTTTTTCTCTTCTGTCTGGAGGGATTTTGTACTTTGCAGAGGAGACAGTTGGGAGAGGCTGATTTTATGGGAACAGCAGGGCACATGGACTGGTCTCCTATCTAACATTTATAGGGAAGGTTTCCCTGGTTTCAGCACAGCTCCTGGGTACAGTTGAAGGTACAGCTTATTTCTCTGTACTGTCATTCAGCTTAGACTAATTGGCTTTAGAACAAATATTTTAGATTCCCAAAGCCATTCTTGTCCTAAATCTGTAACCTGTAGGGATGGCTGCCTTACCTCCTTCAGGTTTTGTATCTATTGGTTTTACTCCTGAATGTTTTGATGGGTTTGTATCTACTGTTCTTACCCCTGAAATATTTTCACCAAGAATGAACAGTTTTGCAAATATTCCAACAGACGGCTCTGAAGATTGCTAGGTTTCAACGTGTGTGAAGAACAGCCACATTGTTGCTTGGAATAGTCTCTGCTCATTTGTTTAAAATAATTTCTACATAAAAAAATAAAGAAAAGACTTTGGCAACTGGAAATGCTGAAAGCAATCCTTCAATCACTGCACATCCTGAGGCTGATTCAGTGAAGTTCTTGTCACAGATCAGACTCATGTCCAGTCTGAGATGTCTTTGTGTGATTGCTCTCGAGTGAAGATAAGGTTAAAAATAAATTTATTTTTTGTATTTCAGTCTTCTTTGTTGTGAGTGAGCTAAAAAAGCACACATTTACAGCCTTATTTTTATACATTGCTTGTATTAATTTGGTGTGAAATGCCACTTCTGAACCAATAGCTGGCTGAGCTCTGTGTCTGCTGAACCTGTGCTATGAAGGAAGGAAAATGAACTAATACTTTATTCAAAGTTTTCCTGGCAGTTTGTCTGTTCTGATGATTTAACTGTTATTTACACTGAAACCAACATGCAAGAAGATTGTAGCTTATGACTCCCAAGGGAGCAGCTATGGAATTTTTGCATTTTGCGGAATGTTATGGGTTGGCAACCTCTCCAGTGTGCTACACAGATCACTTCAATCCCCTGTGTTTATCCTATAAACAAGAAAGTGCTCTACACTGCTGTGCTAAAGAAAACAGCTGAAATCTAAAGCGGCTCAGTCCTGTTTAAGCTGTCCCCAGACACACTCCCTACCACGCGGGTTTGTTTTCCATTGATTTGTTAATGAAAGCTGGCAGCAAATGCTACACTTCTACTGAGCATATTAATCATTGAAAGAAAACAGTATTTCTTCAGCTTTGGCAATTCCTGTACTCCACATAAAGAAGGCCTCCTGCTTCCCTGTTAACCCTGTACACAACGTAGGATCCCCTAAAGCGTTTGCTTTCTTTGCAGTGGTGGATTTCTGCTCTAAGCCTGGATGCCTGGTGTGGAGTCAATTAAGACCTGAAAACATCCATGTGGCTCCTGATTCAGAATTCCACTTGTGGCAAGAAGCACAAACACTGCATAACCGGTGCTTGGAATTATTTTTTTTTTTTTTTTGAGAAATAAGAATGCAATGCTGGTGCAGCTGCTCATTTTCCCAGAACAGAGTAAGAGCAACATCAGCTTAACACAACAGATTTCTGTCATTCACAGCTCCCCTCCAGCACTCACTGTGTGTGCTGAGTGCCTGTAAGGCACCAGGGAATTCCTTGTGCCACAAATGCCTTCACAGGCTCTAGCACAGTCAGTTTTCATCTTGTTGATGGGTAAAATGAGAGGGGTCTAAGAGCAGAGCCTACCAGAGATAGAATCAGCCCTCAAACAGACCTTTTATCCTCCTCAGCCCGAGTTTGTGAGGTTTGTTACTAATGGCTCTCTTGAGAAAATGTTCTCCCTTGAGAACAAGCTACCCTACACACACTGCCCTGAGAGAAACTGCTTACAGCTCAATACCAGACCTGAAAGCTCCAAAAATTTAGTTCCATTGCACTGCTAATTTGTACCATGCAGCACGTGGCACTCTACTTATGGGGACTTCTCCAGAAGGGAGGAGGGCACTGTTTCAGTGAGATAATGGCTCTTAATCCAGCGGCAATAAATCATCTATCTTCTACAGCAAAGCAGCATCATTGAAGATGATAATAACAACATTTGTATTGCCATATCCCCACATTCTAGGCTCTGACCAGGTTTACAAGCATGAAGAGTAAATCAGAGAAATGCAGTTTATGCACATGTGGAGGCATCAATCCAAGGCTGAGGGAGTAATCAAGTACAGGCTATATAAAAAAAAACTTCACTGATCAAATAACCCACTATTCACATATAGTTACTTTATCTCCTGTGATGGAAGAAATCCCTGAGGTCGATTAAATTCAGTGGAGACATCAATGATGACTGTAATAATCCTTTTACTTCTATTATTTACACTCCAGCTTGCACAGAAGGATATACCTGCTTGGTGACCAAATCAGTTGTGCTGCAGAATTATGGACAATTATTGCTAACAGTTGAAAATAACAAATGTCCTTGGTGGGAGGTTTGCACATACTAGACTACAAACAACAAAGTATCACCAAAATCTCTTCAATACAGAATATTTTAGTGTCTTGAATTAGGTATAACTTTTTTTGCCCATCTAAGCCTCGCTTTCAAATTGCTTCCTTAAATCAGTCCTTGGAGAAATAATTTGATTGCACATCTTTATGAGTCTCTGGAATGAAATCAGTGCAAATTATAATTATAACAAGTAAATTAGTTTTACTTTGGCCTACTTGGGAGCAATTTTATTCACATTTATTCACAATTTGGTCTTTGTCTACTCGAGTATAGTAGCAGGCAATATCCTGGGCTGAAAAAGGGCAGGGTGCTGTCCCAGAACAGCACTGGACAGAGCAGGGCTAGCAAGAACATTGCAGCTCCTACAGCACCTGCAGTAGGCACAAATTTCAGCTCCTCAGTTTAGACACCTTGGCAATAGAGTTCCTGACAGATGATAATTCAGTACTTGCTAATGATGTGGTTGGTCTGTATCTCTCCAGCAGACACTTCATTTTTCAGCCTGAAACTGGTGTTTCCTAGTAAGAACTAGACTAATCCAGCTTGGTGTTTCCCTGAATTTGCATGCAATCTCCGAGTTCATTATTCTTCAAGTTGTCTCTCCTCTGTCCTGCAGGTTCACCCTAAAGGTGTAAGTTTATTGTGAATTGTATTTATTTTTCATACAGTGACAGTTGAAGCCCTTAGAATGATTTCATTTCTCCTTTTGATATGAATGTTTTATGATTAGTGTGACTGCAAAGAAAATATCCCAGATCAATATTGACAGAATACTGATTTTTTTTCTTTTTAGTTCCTGTGGTCTCTAGCAGAAGAAAATAGTTAGAATAGCTAGAAATCAAATCCTTAACAATTTTTAAACTATTTTTGCCTCATTTCTCACAGAAACCTAGCTGTTCCCGGTTTACCGTACTAAAGAAATTCCTTCAAATCAGATCACCAAAAAATCTGTTATTATTTGCCTAAATTGTTAGCTAAAAAGCTCAACTACACTAGTGGAAAAGGATTAAGAAGAACCTTTTCATAAGCAATAACCTGTTTTTCTCACCTAAATCAACAAAGTGTTGACAGAGAAGAAACAGCAGCCTACAAGGAAAGAAGATGGAATGGAAAAGGGAAAATAAGATGATCTGTGATATATTTAATGACCTACCATGACACATTTGTGAGCCTGTGAGCACAGAAGATATATTTTACACACAGGGTACAAATAAATCCATTCTAGCCAATAGAATTTATCCTCAGTCCTTACTTCTGTAATATCAAACAACTTTGATGTTGCCCCAGCAGTAACACCTAACTTCTGAGTGACATCTAAAGGCAACAGTGCCTTGAGCCTTCTATACCATAACTCCAAGAAAACATCTTTCAAAAAATTGAAACATCTGTGAATTTGCAATTAGAACACAGATCAGAATTATTTTTTATGCACAGGATGATACCAAAGGCCTCAATTTCTGCCATTTCACCCACAGAACCATACGTTCTCACTTTTCCTGAACCTTTCCCCAAACTTGGATGCTGGCATTCAGAAGCTGCCTGTGTACAGGTGGGTTAAGAGCAATGACTCAGCCTTTCTGCTTTAACTAAAAAAGAAGTCAACTTGTAAAAACAGTGAATTTTAGTGTATCAGACAAGGTTATCCAAATAAAACACAACAGCTCTGTGATATCACTAAAGCCAATGACACCTAAATAACCACATAGAGAGCTGTGATCTGTTCTTTGCCAGTTACTCGTTAACCAATCTTCATTAATCATAAAAAATGTTTTTACATGATTCTTGATTCTATAACTGCAATCTCCCAATCAGTGTTTTGCTCAGGTGGCCTTGGTCCAGCTACTATTCCTTCTTTTCTTGCTAAGATATTTTGCAATAGTAACTGATGAGTTGGAGGTTCCAGGCTCAGTTCACAGATGAATTCTCTTGCAGTATATCTCAAATGTAAATCAGAGTAAATCTCAATGTTTCTTCAGTTTTTTAACCTTTACGAGAAAATTTTTCATTTACCAATTAAGAAATCAAAATGTCTTTTATATACTTTCCAGCAGAATATTTCAGCAGTTCATTACCTGGGGGAATATATTTTATAATACTCGCTGGGGTAAATTCAAAATGAAAACAAATGTAAAACTAATTAAACATATTTCATTTGTTGCAAGGACTGACAAACAAAACTGAACAAAACCAAAAATCAAATTCTACCTGAAGCTGTTTCCCTGCTTTTCAGACCTAATTCAAAGTAATTGACATCATACCCAGAATAAACAGAAAAAATATAAATATTAAAAAATGCAGGAATCAAAAGTCATTGATTCAGTATTAATCCTGTGACTGCACTACCATTGTATCTGTAGCCACCGTTCCAATTCTGTGCTAGGTTTCATTCCCTGCAGTCACGTGATATCATTCAGAGCAAAACTTGACTTATCAATATAATTGACTTGTATCAGTCACTAATTACCTTGTATTAATGCTGTTAATGAAGTTACAGTCATGTGGTGATTTAAACAAGACTGTGAGGCACAGCTTTCCTTAGAGCTATTAAGAGAACTGCACTGCCAGCTCAATTGTACTCCTCAAACCCAACACCTGAAGTGGAAAAGCCATGATCTTTTCCCCCAAACACTCCTCTTTGTCAGAAGCAGGAGTGCCAGAAGCTCAGCCTCCAAGATGCTCAAATAACATTTCTTAGGCGACCAGGCTTTCTGCTTGCTGCTCTTAACCTTGCAGATAGGCACAGATAACATGATGCTTATCTGACAGGCAGGAGGTCTGGCAAGCTGCTCTCCAGACTCAAAAACAAGCAGTCCTCTGTCAGGACACTGGGGAGCATAAAGCTGGCTTGGGCCCTCCCTGTGTCCCACTACATCAAGGTTTAAGCTTCATTGACTCCAGTATAGTGGCTTTAATCAAGATTTTTCATGCCTCAGAGAACAGTACAGCTGCTAAAACTTCTTTAATAAGGGTGAAGCAGGGGAAGCTGAACAGGAATCAGCTGAAAAGAGATGACTTACTTCTGGCTTTATTAAGCTGCAATTTATTTTAAGTCAGGCTGAAACATTGTTATGCTCTAACATGAAAGAGGAATGTTGGTTGAAATGATTTAGTCAAGGCATTGATTCCGTTCCTGTCATTTCCTGCATTTTCTCTTGCAGTACCCTTTAAATTCAGGAAGCCTAATGTACTAAGTCTCAGGAGAAAGTCCTACACTTCCCATTTCCCATCAGGTCAAGCAGATGCAATCATCTTCCCAGGACTCAGTGACAATGTGGCCTTTATAAAGCTTACCTTTAGACTTCATAGCTTTTTTTTTATTTGAATGAAATTAATTTCCTATTACCTTATTGAGCCCATGTTGGCAATGTAACAGAGCATCCCGATAAAGAAAGCACTGGTATAAGGCAGGTCTTGTAAAATGGACACAGCCTAAAATTTCAGTGAAGTGGTAGACTGGAGATTCTCCAAAAGAATATATTTTACCTTTGCAGACCAGTATTATTGTAGTAGATAAAAAAATAATCCCTTAGTGAAGATCAATTTAACCATTTTTAAGTGGCACATGACTGGCCTCACCATAATTCTCACAGGAATAGCTCCACAGGAAACACGATCAACATTGAGGTAACACTGAGCATATGGGGCATGGGATGGCTCCCTGGGCACCTGGAATAACCAAGCAAATAAACAAATAAACCTTGTTATTCCTCCCACTAGCCAGGACAAGAGGAAGCCCCTGCTGAAGAAGAACAGAGAATTTTTTCCAAAATGGGACATTTTCACTCAGTGCTGGATGGGCCATGGTACAAGATAATGCAGAGGAGGCAAATCCATGTGTTAAATCTTGAGGCATCTCACTCCTGATGGAGGAGGACTGTCAAGCATTTCCTTTGTTAGTTTAAAGTTGCTTGCTCTCAGCTTTTGACCCTTGGGATTAGGCCCCTGCCAGAAGCACAGAGCAGAACGGCAGCAGAATGTTATCCCTTTTTTACCTTCCCTTTCCTACTTTTCCCACACGAAGACAGATAAGGGATCAGGCCAAACAGATTATTTCCTGCTGGCACCCACAGCAAGGTAAAAAATCCAACTATTGCACATCAAATGTGTGCTCTGAAGACTCAGAGTTTAGGAACTGAGGAACTATGAAGAGGAGTTAGAATGTGTTGAATACATATGATAACCGACATTTCCATCTGCCTCTTGTCTCAGCTCGGAAAGGCTGATGCTCATCTCCTCTCCACTGACCTCACAGGAGGAGAATGGATCCTGTGAAATGCATAGAAGTACAAGACAATGTGCCATTCAGCAGAATCTCAGCACCAGGACCTGGAAGTTCATCACATCTCCTGTTTCCCAAGTCAGGATATCTCCTCATGCAGAGTTGTCACTATTTCCTTAGTAATTGCCTCAAAGCTTCCATTCAGGCCACAGTGTTAAAAATCTCACAAAATCTGCCAACAATGAAAGGACATAAATCTTTCACTTGCTAACTGCTCATAAAGACTATTCCCACAGTTAGCAGAATCTACTGTTGGTGAATACTGGGTCAAAAAGCTAATTCCCTTGCAGTCCTTTTACTGTCTCCTTAATGATAACTGAGAATCCGGAAATGAGAGCAAAAAGTATTTAATTCTTTATTCAAGATGAAATTGTCTTGATTTATACTCTTGAAAAATTAATAAAATGCCTCTGAGACAGTCTATCTCTGCTGCCAAGCTTGCACAAAGTATCTGCTTTATCTGCTGAGCTGTGCAGAACGGTAATAGAGAATAATACTTCTGCTTTCAGTGCTGCATTTACTGTAAATTTCCATTCTTTCAGGAAGGTTCTGACAGACATATTTAGCATTTCAGATCTGACTTCAAGAGGGGAACTTAGCTATTATTTGTTCCACTAATACTTTTGAATGAAGACCTAGTAGCTGAATTTGGTGCTTGGGCTGAAGACAAAGACGGGACTTTTGCACGAGGTTGGAAAAACCAACCCCTCCTGAGCTCATGATAAAGGCACCATCCAGGTGTTCCTTCTGTACCAGGGTTCCTCTTTCCACAAATCACAGTACCATCCCATGCAGACAACAGGATTCCCATACAAAGCTTAGTTGGGTGTTGTCACATTTACCCAATTCTGTCTGACAAACAGCATCCCAATAACCTCATACTTTGTTACCTGTCACATATATTTAATTAAAACTAGCCCAACATCTTGGTTATTCTTGGTAATATGGCACAGACTTCACCACCAGTCACAGACTAAATGTCTGGATCATGAATAGGATCCTTCACAAGCGTCTCAGGAAGGGTAAAAGCAGAATGTGCTATTTTCAGGCTTTAAAACTTTATGTATATTTTCTTGGCAAACAACTCATTTATTGCCCTGCTCTATCCTGTTTCCTTATGATCTTAATTTTCTCTCCTGTGAAACTCTAGTCTGTTCTACCAAAGAGAAACATTGTCAAAACATGCAAATCCACACATTTTAGGAAGGAGATCTACATCCAAGGTAATATGAACCAAATTTTCGAAAGTCACCCTGTTTCTAATGTTAAAAACATTGAGGAGGATTAAAAGTGTGGGAGTGTGTGTGTGTATGTGTGTGTGTGTGTGTGTGTGTGTGTGCTGGAGACTGGAGCTGCTGTTCAAATGTTCCAGTCCTATATTATTGATAATTGTTTTCAGCTTGAGAAACAGTCCTTGCTTGCTGAGTTTCAAATAACCACTGAAGAAGTTAATCAGCAGCCAGAACAAAACAGCTTTCAGAAGGCAGTGTCAGTGAAAAGGAAGTCAAGCACCACCTTTTATCCCCTTACCTTTATAAAGTCTTAGCCCTTAAAGCTGGAAATGCTCTTTGCTACTCTGTCATGACACAGCTGTACTGCTGAGCAAGAATTTCCATGCACTAAAAATGCTAAACAGAGCCAAAATAAAAGAACGATTGGAAAGCAGTTAATGAGCAATGATCTCTTACTTCACCACAAAGCTCTTGAAAAGCTGTCCTTCCACTTGCCCACAAATCCAGATGCACACATATGCACAATGCACACAGGCTTAGTCTGTTTGCATGTTTGCAGATCAGTTCAATACAGCACAATCTTCATTGGTGATATGAAGAAATGCCTTTGCAGACCTGCCTGTGACACACTTCAGGAGCAGCTGAAATAGGGTTCTGGTTTCTTTTATCTTTTACCTCTGACTAACACAGCAGAGAGTCTATTACCTGCATTTTTCATATTAGGATCTTTTAAGTGCGATTTTGGGCAGCAAAGATATAAAGGAAATTCTTCTGTCTTTTTCATGACTCTAAAATAAATCCACTCTCTCCTTGGAGCTTATCTGAAAGCTTGAAATAAAACTAATGAACATCTCAGGAGAAAACACAAACTGGACAATAAAATGCATATACAAAAGGCTCTGAGCATCCAAACCCTAATGTGCAATTCAGAGAAGTTGAAATGGAAGATCTTTAAACTCTTCCTCACTTACCTGCACTAACAAATATCAACAGATCATGCAACTTTGTTTCAGGTGCACCATCAGATGAGCAAATGTTTCTCTCCCCCTGTGAAGAAGGGATTTCAGAGAAGGCCTCTTGGCCAGCTCTGCTCTGAGCCAGCAGCCCTCAGGGCACTTCAGCTTCCAAAGACCTTTGTGTGTCAGAAAGGTTTCACAACATGCAGTGATCTCTAATCGGAAAACAACAAAATATTTAATGCTTGCAACGCCTCATAACACCTCATTTCCCAATTTGCATTCAATTTCTGTCAGCAGCTTGCAGTATTTTCATTATCCTCTAGCCCAGGCAAACTCTGTGATTCCTGCTCCACTTGACTGAGAAGTGGAAGGTAACTGTGTGTAGCAAATCCATAAATACCCCTGAACATGAATGCATCAAAAAGCCAAACTACAAAACACCTTTTTTTATAAATATTAGATTGGGTACAAATAATATAATCTATTGTATATATGTTTTCATTCCCAAGGCTTCCACAGACATTACAAGCAGATGTTGAATTGTAACAAATCAAAATACCAAACTCTGAACCATTTAATGAGTTATTTGATTTTCAGAGGTGTCAGGCACTTTGTAGCTTTGCTTGCCCAACTGTTTATTCTGCATAAAGTAAGATGCAGTTCTGACTCTATTAGTTCATTATGCTGTAAATCAGAGAAAGAGGAAATAGAAAAGATCAGCAGAAGCAAACATCATCAAGGTTGAAAGGAATGTTAAATTAATTTTCTCCCAACATTCTGCCTAAGATCATTTCAGTAATAAGAGTGAAATGAATTCCAGATATTTTGTTCAAGTGAAAAGTTACCCTTACATTTTACTAAAAACAATTCAAACAGAAAGGAAAGAATGGCTGCCAAAAGTTCTTAATTAACCGAGACCCCTAGTGAGGACGAAAAATGTACATATCCAACCTCTTGGCATTTATCATAGCTCCTGTCAAGACAGGAACAAATTGTTCAGCTACACTGCAGAAGTTTTTAACACTGAATCCATAAAATTTAATTCATGGAATAAACCTCTTGGCAACAGCTTTCTAGTTAAGTAGAACTGGTTTATTTCCAGACCACTGATCTTATTTTGTAGGTAATTATATTTTAAAAGTATATTTTTCCTCAATATTACTTTGAAATATCTATTTTTTAGTAGATAATTACATAAAAACAGGCTTCTCCATTCTTCTGACATAATTTTTCATCAATATTTAATTATTCTAGTTACTCTCTGCTAAAAGGGCCCATATTCTGGAGTTTCATACCAACTTTCACTGTGGCTGGGATTCCTCTGAGCCTTTTGCTAACATCTACAACAAAACAGATAATCAGATGTTTTCTTTTAAGGTTATTTTTTGAACAAGAATTATTTCTTGTCCTAAACTTCTAAAAAAAAATATATATATATATGTATATATATATATATAATAAAAAAATACTGTGAGGAAAATACATTTTCTCCTTGTTGTTTACCCATAAACTAAAATGGACAGAAAATACAAACACACCACCATGTGCAAAAATATCCGGCTAGTGTCCAAGGATGTTAAAACTCCAGGCATCAGATGGGGCTGCAGTGCAAAAGAGCCTTGGCATTCATGTGGGACCATGGAGAAGCTCCTTGCCATTCTGGCTCAGAGCCCAACCCTTCCTGTGACTCTTCATCTTCCCTGGAGATCTCTGCTCCTAACCCCTAGGACAAATATTTAAGGAAACAAAAAACTAGTTTGTGAGCTTGAAAGTTGGGTTAATTACTGAATAAATATATAACTAGAGAAGATAGAGGTGTATTTGGCTTATTTGACTAAAAATTCAAACTGCTTTCCTGATCTCCAGCCATGAGTGGAGATAAGTGAAATTTCCGGACACACTGGAAAATGTGTAGGACACAAGATGTGACTTGAAATCTTATCTCTCTTCCATTGACATGCAGGGATGTGTCCTGGCTTTAACAAGACTGGGGAAGGCTCCTAAAAGTCTCTCTATTAAAACACAGTGCTCAGACTGCATCCTACAGGCTCAATATTGCCCCATCACAACACTGTTTCAACAGCCTGTGGAGCTTTAGTGACAGCACCAGGCAAGAAATGGAGCTGTTACCAAGGGAAAATAAAAAAAAAAATCACCCAGCTCACTTCCTTCTACTGCCTTTAAGTCCAACGTTAAAAAAAAAATGCAGTAAGGACAAGACAAAGAATTCAGTTCCTCTCATTTCTAGAATAAGGCAAGTCATCTTTTCAAGGTGGATATGAATGGGTAGATTAGTTCAGAAGAAGCTGCAAAGAAATCTAGAAATACCTTATTCAAGCAAAGGCCCTAATTATCTTGTCACAGTCCCACTTGTCAGGAAACAGGGACAAAGATGCAGCTCCAGATGGCTTCTGCTTCCCAAAAGTTAGTGTATACCTACAGAAATAGGAGCTTAACTACAGAATACATGGTCAGAATTAATCTACAGAACTAAATTCAAGGAAGTTATCATTTCAAATGTATTTTTTTCATTAAAGACTTGAGTATTTCCTAATTTAAGCACTACAGCAAGCTCCAGTTTCTTCTTATCAGCTCTCCAGTGCCATTTGTGAGCAGCAACCTCATAATTATCCCTTATTTTTTATTTTTGACCCTTTTCATTATCTCTTTTCTGCTTCTTTAGAAAATTCATTTTTAAATTACTGATCTCACTGAAAGCCTTGATGTTTCACAGCGTTCTCCTATCCCAAATCCTTACTTCAGCGCTCCATTTTTCTCTCTCATGAAGATTTCAATCACTGCTTGCTTTACTGTCAACCACCTTGGCTGGCTGTGAGCATGATGAGCTCCCTGGAGCCCAGGGGAAGCCCCTGCAAACCCGTCAGGGTTAGTGGGCTCCCGGGGGGCTGATGGCGGTGCTCGCTCTCCCAAAGGCAGCGGGAGAGTCCCGCAGCAGCCTGACCTCCGCAGCCTGCCAGCAGTGGCAGGGCAGGAGGAGGGATGGCCGAGCAGCCAGGCACGCTCCTGTGTTTGCAGTAAACACTGCCTGGAAAATGGGCCTGCTTTATAGCCCAGATTAGAGGCTAAGATAGACAGAAAGAGAGCAGCTGGCTGCGATGGAGGAGCCCTGTGAGGGGAAGTGCAGGGCTCACCTGGGGGACAGTGTGCCAGGGAATCAGGCAGCAGCTGGAGCACAGGGCTGTCAAGCAGCAGCGGTAGCTGAAGGTTGTAGCGCGGGCACAGAATTAACGCAGCGGCATCCTCTGCTACCATCAAAGCTGTGCAGCTGCTCAGTCCCTGCACAAACCTTCCTTCCTGCTTTCCCACAGCTCATCCTGCATCTGAGCCTCGTTTGCTGGTGCTTCAGCTGCCTTTCCGGAATTTTCCTGTGAGAGCATGAAGTTACAGGAGCTGCGGCTCATCTAGGAGAGTCCAGCTCACCACAGGCGCTCTTGGTGGTGGATCTGAAGGCAGGTCCAGCTGTTTGCTGTGCAGCTGCACTGCTAGGAGTGTTGAATTATCCAGCCCAAAGCCAGCTGAGAGCCTGCACAAACTGCAGGGTGTAATTCCTCCTGTCTCCACTAAGAAAAGAGCCTGACCCAAACTGATTTGTCTCCAGAGAAGAGCAGCATGCAATGCGTTTGCAGACAAGACACTGAAAAAGCAATACAAGTTGCTGCCTGTCTGCTAAAAAGCTGACCCAGCCGGATTGGAAACATGGGCACCAATGGCACTAGGACAGGACATGTCCTGCATGGGAAAACAACGTGGATGTGAAGATTCTTTGGCTTGGTTTGAGAACAAAGTTTTGGAAAACATGCAGAAGTAGCTAAGCAAATATAATTACTACATATAGAGAAGGAAAAAACAATAATTTCCAGGATACTTAGGCACATGTGGGTATAGCGAGTCACCGGGGATTATGACTTTCTTCTTTCTGAATTCATAAAGATGACATTTCACTGAAAAGAAAGCTCTGTTCCTATACTGATTTTGAAGGAAATAGCCTTGAGGTTGCTCTAATCCTGCCAGGGAGATTCAGTACAATAAGTCTCAGATCAAACCACAGGATAGGAAAGCAGCAAAGACAACAGAAGCGGTGGAACGAAAAGTCTCCAGTGGTTTTGTGGGTCAGGTCCTCAGCTACTCCAAACAGGCTGCAGTGCTCTACCTGCAGATCTGAGGCCTGGCTGGACACTCTGTGTTTGTGAGAGGGGGACATGGAACAGCACAGCAGCATCTTATATCTTCACCCTGCTGCTTTTCCCAGGAAGCTTCTTAGCCTTGCCTATATGAAATGCTGGAGTGAATCTGGATATCTGAGATGTCTCATTTTCCTTAATGCTCACAGTTAACTGAAATATTAAATATATAAAGTGGCACCCTCTTATTATTTAAAGCCTAAATTAACATAATTACCATAATTAAGACAAATGCTTTTCTAGTCTATTATGCCTTAGCTTTTCCTGAAGGCAGATTCATTATCTTCAGGCCAGCTTTTATCTAACAATGAAAGCATTATTGAAATTGGTACCATTAATGTTCATCAAGACATGCACATCACCACTTACCTTGATGTTACTGATTTCTACCCCGATTGTCTAGGTGAAAAATTTTGTGGCTCATTAGGAAGACCAAGTATTAATTGAAAAAAAAAAAAACAAAAAAGAAAGAAAATAGAAAAGGCTGTACTACCATAATTAAAAGTACAGAAATCTTTAACACAGATTGAAAATGTGTTAAACCAGTGGTCAAAGCCATGAAGCCGAATTTCACTAGGTTTCCAGTTTGGAATTCACTTAGACTAAAAAGAGGAACAAAAGAGCTCACAGACATTTTTAACTAGCCAAGTGACATATTGTCAGATTTGCAGCACAAGCTTTCTCACTGGCTATATTCAAGCCCATCCTGAGATGCAGCAAGGCCTTGGGGATGCCTTGAGAGGTCTCTCTCTCAGCTGCCATGATAAACACAACTAATTCATAGAATGAAGTTCTGATGGGCTATAACAAAGAATAGCTGCGAAGCCACATTGTATATAATGGAGCTGCAGCACAATGCCTCTGCACCCACAGCCAGTGACTGAGGTTACTCTCCAGTACCTGCAGCTATCAGCACACAATCTGACAGCTTTTATCCTTCCGAGAAAATAAATTCCAGTTTAACTCTTCCTTTTGGTAGAGAACTCACATTACAGTGTGCACTCATAAAAGGAGTGCTGTTTTATTTAAATATAATGTCTCAGTTATGGCAGCAGCGATATAAACTTTACTGAATGTTTTATTGTCACACAGCATTCCTGGCAATAAAAGCACCTCAGTCACTCTGAATGCTCCTGGAAAGGATTGCTCTCCTGTAAGGTCAGGCTGGCAATAAGCATATCTCAGTTTGCCATTCCCCTTAGCATAAGAAAGTCCTTTTAATGTTCCCTTACATGTTTTCTTCTTTATGAAAAACCCAAGGAAGTGCTCAGAGGCCTGGGCAGTGCAATACACTGCAGTGAAGAAAGGAAAGCAGGAGGGTGGATCATATTAGAGGGACAAGGGTGGAGTCACTGCATTGCCACTGTCCCTACACACCCTCCAGGACTTTCAGGTCCCAGACCACAAGTGTGCCCTCTGAACAATTCACCGTGCTTGCCACCACTAAACCTTTTCCAGCAAACCTGAGCCCTGGCAATCAGATACTCAGAGAGAATCAGTTCTGGCACCAAAATTTGTGTTCAGACTTCCAAAAAGATTTACCACCATGCTAAAATGAAGGGTCTTCATTTGGTGCATTTTACTGGAAGGTGGAAATCCAAGCTCCAGTGTGAGAGGCTGCCCACAGTCACAGTGGCTGCCCACTGTCAAATCTGTCCTTATAAATTAGTTCTTATCAAAAGTCAGACCACAGGCAGAAAGTTCAAGTGGGGTCTTTGTGATCTGGATAGCTGGTTTCCATTTTTAGGAGTAAAACCCATTAAAATATTCTACCCTGATTTTCTTTTCCTGTTTGGTGAGTTTGTGGTATGCCAGGAACGCCAGCTGTTCATTTAATACCTCTCATGGCTGTATAGAGACAATATTTCTTTCACTACCTCATTACTGAAAAACTGGCAAGCCAAGGGTAGTGCAGAACAGAACCCTGCCATGGCAAGGGGTGCTGGCAACAGAAGTGTTGGGTTTTTGCTACAAATGATCAATATGTGTGGCAGTCACTTTGTTGGTCCACCAACAAGAAATGTGGTTCAGAGATTGTTCATTTCTGGAAGTGAATGAGTTTTGTTAAGTAGTACAAAGACCAGCAACTGTCCTGACTGTTTTGCAAGGTAATTTTCCTTGATTGCTGAAGTAGCCAAAACTCTATCACCTTTTCTGGAAGAACAAAAATGTGCATCTTTTCTAAAACACAACACATGCAAAGCTGGATTTGACAGACTTTATCATGAATTACCTTAACTTTTTATTCGATTCATATAGAGTCCTTTACCCCAGCAGACAATTATTTGATTGATCCTTTTTCACTGTAAACAACCAAAACAGCAGGTCTCATGGTTCTACTGCTTATATCAACAGGGCCTACTCAACACAGCTGTTCAAACATTTGTTAAATCACTTCCCAGCAAATAACAATATGGTGCAGCATGCCTGTTTCTCATTTCAACCATAGCAATATTCAGCATGCACTAAAAAAAAACATATGCTATATTCACAAAATAATACTTCATCTTAATCAACAGCTGCTTGCAAGTCTCAGAGGATACTGAAAAGTTCCACAGGTAAGAAGAGTCTTAAAGGCTGTGAATGATGAATAGCTTCATTCATCCTGAAACCTAATTCCTAAGAATGTGCACCCAGAAGTTCAAACAATCTGACTTCACACTTAGCTGCCCAAAGGCTGGGCCTGATTCTGCATCTATTAATTTATTTTGTATCTATTGTAGCATAATCCACAGTCCACTAAAAATACCAGAGAACTGTTGTGATAGAAGGAAACAGTGAAAAGAATGCCCAGTGCTAACACATTAATGCGAGAAAACAGAGGCATGAAGTGACTTGCTGAAAGAGAATCATCTACTAAGGGAGCAAAATTAAAATTTTTAGACTTCTTTGCTGATGTCCAAGCCACTGGACCCTTCTGGGTTCCCAAATGTTCCCTGATCCCCTATACTGCTGTACCCTTAAAATTTAGACCAACAAATCTGAAAATTTTGTCTTAATTACTGAGCTCTGAGTAAAGATGTATTTCTCTCCCTGAATCTCTCCCTCTTCTACAGGAAGCTCAGCAAGAACTTTATGAATTATACAAGGAAAGAGACCATCACCTGAACTGGCTCATGCCTATTCCTGTGCTCCTGTTCCAGGACTCCAGAGCACACTAAACCTGCTGGAATGTGCCAGGAGTGATATTATCAGCAGCCAGCCCCACTCCAAGCTGAGACTGCAAACACCCACTGCTCCCTCTAGAAAGAAGGTTTGAGATGAGCTGCTGCTTGGCAAAATATCAGAACCCTGTTACAAATTTACACAGCTGAAGAATCCATGGATCCTGTTTTCTTGCAGAGCTCTGTTCAGTCTCCTTGATACAGATCTAGTGCAGCCTGCTACTTCTAGAAGGAAAAAGTAGAGATGCATTCACCTGGCAGCAAGAGACCACAGCTCCTTTCTCGGGACTGCTCTGATTACACACTCAGTGTCTTCGGAGAGTCCATCCCCTCCTTGTTTCCCTCTTTTTATCTTCTCTTTTTAGCCTTACTATCAATTGACAGAAATTTCCAAATCTTTCAAATGTTCTGTTTTTCTCCCTGAGAGCAGCACAAGGCATTTTTCAAGTATCAAAATTAATTTAAAGATTCTGTTCCTAGAACTAGATTCTAATATGAACACATTGCAGAGACTTCCAACTGGAGGATATAAAAAATCTAGTTGTGTACAGTGTTTTTGAGCATTTAGGCTGTAATCTCTCACTGGAACTCACTATGACTAAATTCTTTTGAACCATCTCAAAATGATAAACCACAGAATATAGTATTTATCTATGAAAATAAAAAATACTAGACATGACCCCTTTTAAGACCACTGTGACATTTGTGACCTCTTACGGATTTTTATAGAGTTATTTATTCAGTTTACATTGTGTATTTTGAGTGTATACATAACATGAGGAGTAGATCTCATGAGTGATACAACTTGTTCTGAGGGCTGAGGAAATGTGATATTGGAAGTTCTCCATGAACTGTCTGAAAAGGTTTTCCTGAAAGGTTTTATGTGGGGGGAGCTGAACAGAGAGATGTGTAAATGCAGTTTGGGTTCACCAAAAACCAAGTCTATATCACCTTTTCTATTTCAAGATCTCTGTTTATTTAGAAACCTAATTTCTCAACCTCTGGTTTGCATGTCTTTGACAACTTTCATTCACACCATATGCAAATACTGAATGTGTTACTGTTAGGAGTAACAGGAGATTATTTATTATTCATTTAATCAGATGAATCTGCTAATTCCAGAAGACAGTGGTTTTGAATTCTATCATTATTTGCATTACCTGTAACTGGAGTCAGCTAAGCATGTAGCTGGGTCAGTGTTATGGAGGGCTATTAGAGGCAGTTTAGTTTTGCATATTGAATGAAGGCTGCTTTGGGATCTCTAAGGAGGCTGCTGATTTTCTGCTCCTCCCTTGGCCACTTCTGGCCACTGCTGGAGGCAGGATCCTGGGCTGGATGGACCCCCAGTCTGACTCCATGGAGCTCATTATACATGACACACGTATTTTATATAGAAAGAGCAGAAAAAAGGTATTTACACTCTGTATCAGCAGGACTCTGCTTCACACTGAATATCCTCCATTCTCTAAACCAAGACTGTAGTTAGAGAAGAATTGTTAAACAGCTAAATTAGTCGAAAATATGAAATTAATCACTGCTGCCTCTCCAAGCATAGCGCTTTTATGTAGGCTTAGAAATATCTTCCGCTTACTTTGCTAAACTCACAAAAGCATTAAGTAGCTGCAGCCAAGGCAATGGCATGAGAAGCACTCCCAGAACAGCAGGAGTGCGCACGAGGAGCTGGAGCCAGGCTCAGGGGGCTGCTGGATGCAGCACAGCCACAACCTAAGGGCATGGGCTACACCCCTGAATGCGCCACTGCATCTCCATAAACACCCTTTGTGCTCTTTCAATTAACAGCAGGTCTCAGAGCTGAAAACCGTGAGTGTGCATGCTTGGAACATTTAATTTGGGAAATTGGGAAAGCATGCTCATCTGCTGTGGCTCCTTTTTCTCTATGTTCGTCCTTAATAAGGCCTCAGCATTTCACAGCCACTGAAGAATTCAAAGAATGCCATTAACCAAGATACCACCCTGATAATTAAAACTAAATACTTGTTCTGAAAGAATTCCGTAGCAAATCTCAAGTCTTAAACACAGAAACTCCTTTTCAAGACAAAATATTACAGCTTTTTGGTTTTTACGTGATGTCTCAGACTTTTTTTTTTTTCTTTTATCACTCTATCCCAATAATTACTCCATCATAATCATGAAACTGTATTATTATTCTTTCATAGCTTACAAACCCCCTGTTTCCAAGTTTTGGCCTCAAGACTTTGTTTTCTGCTTGCTGGTTTGCTTTTAGAGTGTGGCTATACCTGTGTTTATCACAGGGGAGGGAACAGAAGGGAAGAAATTATAAAAGGAGTGGTAGATTAAATGAATTGCTGCAACTTATGTTCTCTTAGGGCAAAGAAGATGTGTCAATGGCTGAAAAAATGGAGAAAACCATCAAGAATGGCCCCCACACACTTCACCTACTTGAAATACACATATTTTCTATTATTTTCTATTTTTCTGGACAGACAGATGAAAACTGAAGCTCTGATTTGTTCTCTGGGAGTTGTCATACACAAAGACTCTGATCTGGAATTCTGTTTAGCACCCCAGGACAGGCAGGAAGTTAAGAAAGCCTTTTGGCTACCAGCAGTGAAAATGCTGCTGAATTCACACTGAGAAACAAATGCAGGCACAACATCTACACATAAATATTTCAGGAAACCTGCCACCTCAATTAAAAAATCTAAGCCTTACCTCATTAATAATGTTAGAGGAAAAAAAAATAAATATGTCATAAAACCCCATTTCCCTGAATGCAGCCACCAAATGAATTTCCCTGATTACCCCAACGAAACAGAGATTGAATCACACTTACAGCTGTTGATCACTATATGAAATACTACTTTTGTACCCTTGGTCTTGTAGTGGAGCACCCGTGACTGCTTATGGGCACAATACATGAATTTTATGCCTATCTGAATAGAAATAGTGGCTGTAGAGGAAAATAAATTGATAAATACAGCTGTATCTGAATTCTTCAGAAGTTTCAATTCTCAAGACTTCTTCAAACTTGTTTGGCTTTAAGACTTCACAGAAGGGAAAGAGTTTGTGAAATAACTAAGCCTGGAGCTCAGAAACCGCATCTCATTTCAAAAATGTTTGAAATGCTCTCATTTAACAGTTTCTGAGATGAAATACAGCAGACTTCCAGGGCTGCAACATCATCTCATTTGCAATGCAAAGTTTTACAAAAGCTTAGCAGAATTTAAGCTGTTTCTTTGTTTTGTTTTTTTTTTTTTTAATCCAGAGAATCATCTTTCCAGACTCTCAGACATTGGCCCTGGCAATGACAAAGGAGGCTGAAGTTCTTAATATATGTTAGACACCATATCTCAGAGAAGCATAAGACAGAGGAACACCCTGGAACTTGCTGCTTATCACCTCAGTAGAAAATGGTCTGGGGCACTGCCCTTTCACAGACACCGACACAATCCTTCCAATGTAACAAACTGCTTTACATTATGGGAGTGTGGCATTTCAAAAAATGTCCGTTTGCTTTCTTGCATCAAAACCAAAAATAGGGCATTGTTATACCTTTTTAGTAGGTATATTAAGCTCTAACAGTATAGCTCAGACAATGGCTTCTTTGCTGGCTAGCAATTAATGTTGAAAGAGGACAGGATATAAAAGAAGGAAATATGGCTTAAGATTCATTTTCCCATGTTACAGAATGCAAAACTCTCTCTACTATCTTACCCTTACCACAGTGCTATGAGTGACAAGGCTGTAAAATATGAGGAATTTTTGTTGTTTGTTTGTGAGGGTTTTTTTTGCTTTGGTGTTTGGTTGGTTGGTTGGTTGGTTTGAGTTTTGTTTGTTTTGATTTGGATTTTTGCTTGCTTGGTTCAGGTCACTATGTTACCAAACTTTTGTTTGAAACTCTCCTGCAGACTGAGAGTACTGAGATTCCTATGAAACAAGGTACGGATAATGAATTTCAGTTTCAGTTATTTCTGCTTTCTCGGGTTTGAGAGCTGCTTCTACAACCTATGAAGCCATTTTGTACCATCACAAGATTTGTGCTCTAAATTCAAACCAGGAGCTCTAAAAAGCAGAAAGATGCAGATGAACTCTAAAAAGCCAAGATTAGCTGTGCTTTTGTTTAAAAAGAACATTAAATTCTGCACCTGAAAAGCACAACTCAACTCCACATAAACTCCCTTAGAGTAAAGCCCGAGTTTTGCTCGCTCTTGTTCTATAAAACCGAACAGTGAATTATTCAAACATTTCATTAATTTTGGAGGAACGGGATAATGTTAAAAGAGTACGAATCTATAGGCTGAAGTGCCTGGTGCAGGGGAAGAACTGGAGGCTTGGCTGAGGTTGGAATTCACCCCTTGGGTTTGTGAGGGGGGCAAGGACAGCACTCCCCACCTGTGGGAAAACACCGGCACTGAAGGAGCAGCAGGGCAAGGCAGAAGCAGCTTGGGCATGTCCAGAACAATCTGCCCGGTGTTGCGCTGCTCATCATCTGCCCAGCGGCACCGACATCCCGTCCTTCCCCGTCCCCAACCTGCTCTTTTCCCCCCCGGCCAGGAACCGCCGTGAGCCATTGAGTGAACCATTGTCTGCGCGAAGGGAGGGCTCGGGAGCGGGACCCTGGTGAGGGGCACGGCCGCTTCTGTACCTCGGCACACGCTGGGACTGCTCCGCTCCTGCTCCCACTCGGGGGACGGGGAACAGCGGTGGCCACTGGGGACAGTATGGACAGTACGGACAGTACAGACAGTATGGACACTATGGACAGTACAGACAGTACGGACAGTACGGACAGTACGGACAGTATGGACAGTACGGACAGTACGGACAGTACGGACAGTACGGACAGTATGGACAGTATGGACAGTACAGGCAGTACGGACAGTATGGACAGTAAGGTCACTATGGACAGTATGGACAGTATGGACACTATGGACAGTACGGACAGTATGGACACTACGGACAGTACGGACAGTATGGACAGTATGGACAGTATGGACAGTATGGACAGTACGGACAGTATGGACAGTATGGACAGTATGGACAGTACGGACAGTACGGACAGTACGGACAGTATGGACAGTATGGACAGTACAGGCAGTACGGACAGTATGGACAGTAAGGTCACTATGGACAGTATGGACAGTATGGACAGTACAGACAGTACGGACAGTATGGACAGTACGGACAGTATGGACAGTATGGACACTATGGACAGTATGGACAGCATGGACAGTAACCAACACACCGGGCCCGGGCACCGCTGCGGCTCGGGCCGGAACGGGCGGGAAGGCAGGAGCACTGACGGGTTCAGTAGGATGGCTGTGGGGGTTCAGCGGGATGGCTGAGGGGTTCAGTAGGATGGCTGTGGGGGTTCAGCGGGATGGCTGAGGGGTTCAGCGGGATGGCTGAGGGGGTTCAGTAGAATGGCTGAGGGGGTTCAGCAGGATGGCTGAGGGGTTCAGTAGGATGGCTGAGGGGGTTCAGCAGGATGGCTGAGGGGTTCAGCGGGATGGCTGAGGGGGTTCAGTAGGATGGCTGAGGGGGTTCAGCAGGATGGCTGAGGGGGTTCAGCAGGATGGCTGAGGGGTTCAGTAGGATGGCTGAGGGGGTTCAGCGGGATGGCTGAGGGGTTCAGCGGGATGGCTGAGGGGTTCAGCAGAGTGCTGAGGGCCAGGCCGGGTCGGGCCGATGGCGGCTCTGAGCCCGGCCCTGGCCCCGGCTCCTCGGAGGGCTCAGAGCTCCTGCGGCAGCAGGGCCTGCTCTGGGCCGGGGACACACAGCTGGGAAAGGGCCACAGCTCAGGGTCACTGCTCTTGGTCCGACTGGACTTTGCTTTAAAGCTACAGTGACAGACACACCAGAACCTTCCTGCAAATCTCTTCTAGGTGTTTGCTACTCTTGTTATTTTACACACACACACACACACACACACATATATATATATATATCTGAGTGGTTATTTACTCAGAGTTCAGCCTCTCTGCAGTCCTGAAGACCGACACAGTGTTTCAGTGGGCCCTTACCTGTCCTTCATTTCCACCTCCAGACTCCAGAGTCTGACTCCCTCCCCAGCCCCTGCAGTCCCACAGCCCTGTCCCGGGTTCTCGATCTGTTCTGGGTCTGTCACTCCTGTCCTGGTGCTTTGGTGGTGGTGCCCTGCCCAGGAGAAGGCTCTTTGACTGATCTGGCACGGTTTTTTTCCCTGACAAATTCAGGTTAACTGTGACTTTCACCCTAAAGTTTATTGCCATGGGAAAGATACATATTTGCTAGCACGGTTGAAGGGTTTTTCTTGGAATTCATTTTAGCTGGTTGACTTTCACAGATTTCTTATTTCCCTCTCTCTTAAAAAAGAGGGGGAAAAAAGTATGTACCTTCTAGCCTTTGCAATGCTTCATCCATTTTCTGTCATAACCTAGAACGAACTGTGTCAGGTTTTATAAAATTAATGATTCATTTTAGTACAACCTAGATTGCTCTTTTTAGTTTCTCATACTTGACCTGAGAAAAAAATTAAGGTTTTGATCACAAAAACACAGACCAGACTGGTAGGCTTTGAAAAGAGAATCTTCAAGGAGATCAAGTCTTTTTCACACACTTGTCCATTTTGGAAATATGCAAATGTCCATTTTGTAAATTAACATTCACTAGTTCTGTTATACCGGAGCTCTGTAGCACAGCCTCATCATTTCGGCTTCATGCAAACAAAACTCACTAACTCAGCAGCTGTAATCCAGCTTGCTGGAGTAGAAATAGAGTGGAAAACAAACTGATTAGAAATGAATACAGGGATCCTACTGGAAAAGTGAGGTTTTCCAGAGAGGACACTATGAAGGACAGCAAGTGTGAACTAGGCTAGAAGGGAGGGACTGGAGTTTCTTTATCACATAATGTCAAATACAGGAAAATACAGGCAGACTTAATATGTAAAATGGTGTGAATTGTTCATGGTATGGAAATGAAGGAAATCTGAGCTGCTGGAACAAGGTGTGTGGAGACTGCAGTGGAAGCTGAGTCAATCCCTAGACCAGAGCTGGTTGGTAACAGGGGAATAGCTAAAATTTCACTTTGACAGGCCTATAGCGATTATATGCAAAAATGTGATTTATGAGAACTCTTCAGTGTTTACTGCTTATCTCCAACTGAGCTTTTGAGGTCCTGTTGAGAATAACATAAAATATAACATTTTGTTCCTGTACAATAAACAGTAATTAGGAAGCAATTTTAATTTAAAGCCAGCTAGGGTTTGGCAGTTTACAATACCTAGCAGACAATGACTAAGTGTACAGTATGTATGAATGAGAGATTAAAAATATTAATAATGAAGAAACGTTAATAAAAGTATTGTTTTCATTGCACGACACACAAATGCTTAGATAGGTTTTAAAGGTTTAACTGCCTGTTTCAGTTCCTTAGTAGGCAGCACTTGAAGTTATACACTTCATCCTTCATCCTTTGCTTGCTATCTCACTCCACCACAGTATCACTTGCTTTTCAACAGTTATCTAGCTCCCCTATCACCCCTAGTTTTTTTAATTTTATGTTTTGTCTTGTTTTAAAACTGTGGAGCACAACATACCAACTGAAAACGTGATACCAACCTAAGAGCCTTTTGTTGAAATAGTATTTCAATACTTTGTTGCCCTTACTCTACTACTCTGTAAATTATCCAAACTCATTACTGAGGCAAAGCCAGTGTTTGAGCTCCTGTAAGTTGCTCCTATGCATGGCAGAAAAAAGAAGAGCTTATATTTATAATAATCTGGATAAAAGAAGATTAGAGGTGGCATCTGTCTGTAATAACTCTCTGGATATATTTCTAAAGTGATATTTAGAAAATACAGAAAGAAGAGATTGTGGTAAGCTTGATTCTAGCTTTCAGTTCCAGTTTTTTGATGCAAAATTGTCTTCCAAGTATCTGCTTAGCTTCAGTGGGAAGCAATTTACTTTTAAATTTTCAGAATGGCAAGTGGGGAATCTCCTTTGTTCAGGAGACAATTGTGTTTTGTTTATTGACTGATAATATCAGTAGTAGAATTAAAACCATGGATTAAAAACTGAAGTTTGAAGGTTGGAAGATTGAAAGAAATAAAGAGTTAAAATAAAACCAGCAGGACACTTGGGCTTAAGGCAAATCAGTGAAAAGGACCAGGAGGAAATAATCAACCAATGATTTCTCCAGTAATGCCTGATCTGCAGCAGCCTCACCATCTGTTAAGGCTAAATGTTTTGAAGTCACTGTATTTTCCTGAAATACTGATATATTTATATTTTAAATTAATGTCTTCCTTCAGCATTCCCCCACAAAACTCAAACATTTGCAGAGAGACGCAGAGCTCTTTCTGCCCCACCTAAATTGAACAGCGTATTAGAAAAACCCCAACTGTTTAGCAATTGTCAACGTGTCTGCCATTTCTATGTTCTACCTTAGAATTCTATTCTACTTAGAATTTTTCTAAGTAAAATTCTTATTAACTGTAGCTTTAGGTCTGTCCCTCTGTGCCCTCCTGTGACTGGTGGTGGAGGACACGGAGTTCCAAAGACTGGCTGGGTTAAAACTAATTGGAGAGGAGTCATCAATACTTTGGGAAATTAGACATACATTGGGCCAGTTTTGATTTGCCTTGAAAAAGTCAATAGACTGAAAAACCTTGCATGCTGAACAAGAGCAGAAAAACCAATCCTCCAAACAGAATCACAATAAAGAAAAACACTTTGTCTTTTCACTAAATTCCACCATGTGGAACTGCCATCGTGACGTCATTTGAAGTAGAGCCACTGCCTTAGACACTGAGCTTCATGAACTTGTTTGCAAGCTCAATTCCTGACCCATTTCTCCTCTTTAGTCCTGGTTTTAGGTAAAGGTCCCTTCTGGTACTAGCTGAAAAGAAAAGCTTTTAGAGCAAAAGATGGTTTGTGTGTGTCCATTATGTTGCCACATCAAGAATGTCAATGACACAAGGTGAAAAGACCACCACTAAAAAACCCTCCCAAACCCCCACCTTAAACCCAGCCAAAAAAATGCATTGACTTCTGCCACATAATAAAATTGTGTCTTTTTTAATAGCAAGCTAGTGTTGCATGGGCAAACCTTGTTGCACGGGCACAACATATCTTAGATACATAATGACCCAAATGAGTCATTTTTTACAGCAGTGAAAATAATCTTTGACGTGCCTTAATGCAACGGATTACTGTTTTGATTAAGGCCTAGATTACCTTGGTCTGCCTGATAACTTCTACCAAGGGCTAATTTTCACAATAAAGTTGGGCTTTTAATCAGTTTTCTACACCCTGCAGAAAAAGCTTCTGATATAATCTTTATGAGGATTACTGGCTGCCTCCTGCAGTGTGCAGGGTAAGGCCACCAGCCTCTTTGATCAGCACCAAGAAGCAAATCTGTGGATTTGCTCTGCAGGAAGGATGCAACTTTCTAGTTCCCTACACTTGCCCTGTCCCTTTTACAGGTGTACAGCAAAATGTATAGCAAAACTCTCACCTGACCAATCCCAAATCTCAAAATTTATCTCAGAAACATCCTCCCCTCTGGTGAAGGCAAACTCAGACTGCTGAGACTCTGTCAAGGTTTCACAGAATAGTAACATTCATTGGACTTGGTTTCCTTCATACCAGATGAGAAAAGAAAAGCAGCTTGACAGCAAGTAAATACTTAGTTTATATTTCATTATCAGCCTCACTAGATATGACCAGAAATGGAAACTGGAAGAATTGCCTATCATGTTGAAAAATGCAGCTTGAAGATAGTATGCAGAGTATAAATTATGTCCCACATTTAATGAATGACATGAAGCAACTTTCCAGAGGAGTATCAGTGACACAGACCCTCATATGACCTGCACCTCTTTCAGCTTTTTTGGGAGATCCCAGAGACAGAATTCCCTGGATCAGAGTAGCATGCCTGACGAGTGAGCTCCCCTCCCTGCTGGAAGGTGACACGAGGAGTCCCTGCCGCAGCGGTGACAGCAGAGGAAGGTGCACAGAGCCAATGTCCTGCACTGCTGCACAAGCTCAGAGTTCTGCTTTCCTGGCTCCTGGGCTCCGATCCATGCCCAGCCAGCAGTCTGCTCATAGACGTGAACTCGAGCTGTGCCTGGAACTTCACCTTGCATTCCCTTTAGGTGGTTGAGACAAATCACCTCTCTCCTGGCCTGGCTGGTTTCCCTCAGCCCACGCTATCTCTGTGTGCTCCAGCACTGCAGTGCCCTAGGGCAGGATTAGGCCATTTGTTTATGTATAAACACATGGCACACTCCTCCTGCACAAGTGTTTGTTTTTGCATAACTGGCAGATAACAAGGCTGTAAAATTTATTGCTAAATATTATAAACATAGATCTATGATTTTTTTCCCCCCAAGAACTGTGGTTTGGGTTGGATTCTGATTTCACTTTTGCCAATTTCTTATCTGATTTACCAATCATTTACCCATGCATGATATTAGAGTAAAACTTTATGGGTTGCTTTCCAACAGCACTGACATTACTTTTGGGTACTGTTTAACATAATATGAGCAATTAAAAGAAAAACCAGGCTATTTTTCATCAAGATGCAAATGAAAATGATTGAAACAATACATTTATTTCCATATTTTTTTATTTAATTCCTTATTATATATATCCCTACTCTATAAAAAACATGACATTTTTCTGATGGGTTTATGAAAACAACTGTTTTTATTTCTGTTTTTCTCTATTCTTTACAATACTGGGTCTTGTCTTTTTCCAGAAAATCCCTCTACCTAAATTACTATTAATACATATTTCATCCCATTTCTTTTCCTTCTAGAGTTGGAATTTACCACCACAGAGAACAGCTACTGTTTCATTCTACTGTTCCTGCTCCACATTGTCTCAAACTGCTCAGAATTTTATGAGGTAATTTCAGTACTGTCGCATCTCACTTGAAACAGAATATTGAAAATATGTGATAGGAGTGCAAGAGTTTCCTCTTCTGTTCACATCTCTGGACACCATGAAACCCCTTTCCATGCATGTTCCCTTTCCTTTACCAGGATATCTGGGAGTGGGATATCGTGCTTCTTTCTACTCTATTCTGAGTTAATTAACATGCATGATCCTATCTTTATGTGCTTGGATTCTTAGTTTTTATGTGCTATGTCTGAAATGGTATATAAAATTATTTTATTTGTATTTACAGTGTCATCACTTGCTGGTACTCGCATGATCATCTGTTACAGAAGTGTTACAAACAGCAGGGTAACAGAATTAATGCAGTCACAAACTAAATGCTTCAGACAATGGGAAATGCATTTACATTGTATCACCAACTCAGCACTGGAAAATCTCTTTGTACATGTGCATCATGAACATGTGAGTAATGTCCTAACAGGGTTTAGCTATTCCACATAGCTCTTTTGGGTTTACCTTAGCACTACTAGGTGATGCATGCTGAATTGAGAACTATAATTCTTGTAAAGCTCAACTTTTATACCGAGGCAGGTGTAGGGTGCACCTGTTTACCAGCACTAAGCAGAAGAAACTGCAGAATGATCAGGGCTCTAAAAATTTTGGTCCATTCTTAGAGTGTTTTCTGCCCAAATAATGACAGATGCAGAAAGTTAAAGAGACGAAAGCTCCTACTGAGTCCAAAAAATCTGGATAATGAGGATAAAATACACACACGCACACACACACACACACACAGGTTTGTGTAATTAAATTCTGCTATTGTAATTCTTTAAAGAGCCATCACAATTCAGCTTAAATATGTCTGTTCAGTGGGAATGTGTGTTAACTCTTTTGCAGAAAAGTAAGGAGGGCTTATTGTTTCTTAGGGGGCTGCACCAAGGAGATAATTACAAGCTGCAAGATACAATCACATGAACAGGGTATGGAGAGCAGGGCAAGGAGGGATGATGGTATTTGCACCAGTACCTTTGATTGCAGGATTGGGAACTGCACTGGGCTACAATTTCTAACCAAGCCCACAATAACCCGGGTATGCTGTGTCCTTGTCCTCCCTGTGACTGTCAGCTGTCGTGGTAATGCTGCTATGCAGGACAAAGGGGAGGGGATTTTAAAGTATCTTAAAAGGGACTAATCGGACTTTTGCTCATACCCTTGCTAGTGATTTTTTTTAAAATGATCTCAAACGCTCTTGTTTGTAGCACCAACTTACTGCCTCACCTCAGATAGGTCCATGCATCCTCAGCCTCAGTTTCCAACTGAACAAAATGCAAATACATGCCTGATTTGCAGGATGCTGGCATTTTACAGAGAAGCATAATGAAGACAGTTTCATAATGCATTTTCCTTCCTTTGGAAGCAAAGCATACGCTGGACACAAAGGAAAACATCAGTCTGCATTTAATACATACAGAATTATTCTCTGTCACATATTTGCAGTGTTCAAATGTAAGCATAAAGCAGACAGAGCACCAGGTTTGTAGAGCAAATTCCTGTAACTGTAATTGCTGTGAGAGATTAATTGTCCCCACTGCAGCTTTATCAGGCAAATGGACTTCTGTGAATTTCTTTACCTTAACTGAGCTGTGCTGCCAAGTTCAGAACACCTCTTGTGTCAGTTCCAGTCAGGCAGGTTCCCCTAGAAAACAAACAAACAAGTATTTTAGTAAGATACTAAGGAAAAGCTGGTGTGCATAGGCAAAAGACCCAACTTTTGGGCTTCACTTAATGTTTTTTCACTGTATGTGGAAAGTGGATTCAGTCTTCTGAGCTCCTGGCATTTGTTTGCTCATTGTTTCAGACTGAATCCATAAGCTTTTAAACTTGGGCAACACACAAAGGATGCATGAATTCTCTCTTCTGTTGTGGTTAGGACTTTGTGAGAGCACAGGCAATGGCTGTTATGGTCTCCTATCTTCTCCCACTCTCTCCTGGCAGGATAGATACAGGCTGGGTTTGAAGTGCAGACTGATGATAGACTTCAAAAGTGAACAGTGGCTTTTTCAGTGTTTCAAAATTAAATAACTGGAAAAAGCATTTAAATACCTGGAACTTCTGGCAGATTTTTTAGGAGGTCACTTCGCAGTATGAGACAAATTACTCATATACTGTACACGTGAGCAAATTTAGAAATAGTTGTTCAAGAACTCTGTGATGAATAACTGGTTATCAGGTACATTTTCTTTTTAAAGAGTAATTTAAAGAAGGAGGACATTCTTTTCAATGGTGGAAGGAATCATGTTATTGATCAGAGGGTGATTTCATTTAGTTATGACAACGGGCTCCATCTGGAGACACAGCTGAGTGCCATTTGAATGACTGCAGCAGGACCAGAAATTCTCCACCTGAGTTTAACCTGCAAGAAATACAATTAGTGAAATAGTAAAGCTCCACAGGCTCTAAAACCAGCCAAAAGAAGTCTGTGTCATTAATTTCGCTGTGTGGGCTACAAGCAGATACATTCACTTCACTTGAAATTTGGAATGCAGCCTTAGCTACACTGAGAGTTAATAACCAGCACTTGGCAAAAGCAGTAAATTCTGGCCCTTTACACGAACTGTGATGCAGTTTTATAAGCAACCTTTAAAACTGGGCCATTCCCTTGTTTGTGTTTAATTACACATGCCTTTAATTTTGATTGTTAATTTGTTACAGCCCATTTTCTCTGTTCTGTCCACATAATTAACCCATTCTCATAAAATAACTGTCAGGTCCAAAGTGCCTGTGTCCCCTTTCCAACCTGAGTGTGCATCTGCAGTACGTGGTTAAAGCTTGCAAAGACCCAAGGGACAGAATAAATCTTGAGTGCTCACTGCTCTCATTTCAGGGTTCAGGAAGCCTGATTCAGTGTCAGTTGTACTGTGGAAAATAGTGAGTAAGAAAGACCACTGAAATTTATATAACAAAGCCCATCTCCCTACCCCGAACACACACCCATTTTTAGAACTTCTGATGATTTGAAACTGCTTGAAATTGTCATATATTTTTTTCCCTTGCAAGATGTGATGAAAGTGTCCCATAGGGCAGTTAGCCACATACAGAATTAGTCTGAAATTGTATGAGATCATGAATGAAGCTTTGTGACAGAAATCTTGGTGGCAATTTTAGTTTAAGTTGTTCCAGAGTTATTTCCCAGTTCCTGTCTGTTGAATTCCATGCTTGCTTGGCAAAGTACTGCTCCTGCCATTAAATCCTCCAGCTTATTATAGGAGTATGTGAAGCAGTCAGTGGATTCAGCATAAAATACAGCTCACCCTTGCTTTTTGTTTTGGGCTGTTGTTTCTTCCTTACTGGGAAAACATTGAGTTCAACAAGCACAATTTGGAGGCAATAGAGTGGGGCTTAAAATTTAATTTTCACAGAACTTCAGAAGTATTTTAAGGTTAGCACTTGATTTACCTGATATTATTCAAATTCAGCCTGTACACATCTCCAGAATTATTTTCACATACTACACAGACCTGTGTGCTTTGTCCATACAACTGTCCACTGAAATCTAACATAAAATTTTAAAAACAGATTTTGGGCGAAAATTTCCTTTACAAATATAATCTGCAAACTCAAACTAGTTAGCATGTGAATGATCTCAATAAATATCTAGTAAAAATGTGTAATAAAGCAGACAGGATCATATAGATAAGAACAATGATACCCCAACCACCCCAAGAACTCTCAAAGTCATGCAGAAACCACTGTAACACTAAGGTTCAAAATTTGCAGGAAGTAGTTAATATTTCTGCTGTCACTCGTGTCAAAACCCCTTAAACTTGGAAAATTCTCAAGCTGCAGAGGTTATGTTTGCTGTCCACAGTGCAGGGTTTAGCTCAGCCCTTTGTCACCTTCGTTGGTGCTACTCACTCTGTTTTTGGGATAACAGGACACTCCAGCCATCACCTGTCCCACATGGCAATGAGGAAATACCAGCAGTATTAAAGGCTTAATCTGACCACAACTGGTGGCTTCTGTTTCATTCGTGTTCCAGAATTTTCACGTTCCTATCACTGCATTTCTAACTTTGCTTTTGTGTAAGTAGACCTGACCTGTGCTATCCACAGCCTGCTTGACTGCTTCATTTTCATATTATCAGTTATGATCAACAGATTTTTCCACAGCTATGACCTTATTTTTCCCCTTCTGTGCAGGGCTAGGAATGTTAAATACTTTGATAGAGGGGGGGAAAAAAGTCCTAATTGGCAGTGGTCTGAGGACTTTCAGCCTTTAAGGGCAACCTTACTAACTTGCCAGGGGATAAAAGACCTGGCCTCTTTGCATATTTATTTGCATAAATACTGTCTTCAAAAATTGCATAAAGTTACACTATTTGATTTAATGCTACCATGAAAAAAACAATTGAATTTACAATATTTGCTTTAAACAACACACTATATGAAAACCAGAAATATTGCAAGCAAACCTGCAGGTGACATACATTGTCTTACCCTTGCTTGAGGGCAGGCAATTATGTGTTCTTTGGCTGCATCTGTTTTCTATCAAAGTGGTTTAAGGATCTTGAAGGATACGCAGAACAGGAAAACAATGTTCTGCGTGCACATATCTTGCAGAGCATATCACATTTTTTTGGCACACGTCTACTTAAGATGCATGGAAACAAGGTTAGATAAATCCAAATGTGAAAACAATCTTGCTCCATAACGAGCCAGAGTTAGCTCAAATTTACCACTTCCAAACAGAACAGGAGATGACTTTGTGCTCCTGGAAAAACGTCCAGCTTCTGTAAGCTTTGCATTTTTCCTCAGAACAAATGTGGGATCGATGAAATTTAATGCCTAGACCAAATAAGGAGTGCCCATCACCGGGTTGCTGAGGAGGCTGTAGGTCAGATGGCAGACATGATGGAACAGTCTCAGTGCAAAGCACGCTTTCTGAGCTGTAGCTCTGCGTGGTGTCTGCTGTGGTGCTTGAACGGGGGTGCCTTTCAGTGCCAAGGGGGAAACAATGACCTAAGAGTGCAACTTCTGACAACCTGTGATTTTACAACACACAGTACTCACCCTGTAACCCAGCAACTTTTCTATAGGTGGCAAGAAAAGTGTCAGATAAATTTTACTCTAGAATTTCCTGTTGTGGAGAGGGAAAGAGATTAAATATTCAGCAGGAATTAGTAAGGATCATGTAGCATCTCAGGAATCAATCATTTTGAATACTTGCCTTTGCATGCAGGATTCACGTTTGCTCACCATTGTTCTAAGTGGTATTTAGTCCATGTGAGGAGACATATGTCTCCTTTAGCATGCATGGTTGCATTGTCTACCTGATAGATTGCATAGGAATGAATCCAATAAAATTAAATGAAAGATAATATTCATTTTATGGTACCTGTACCACTCATTAAAGCTTGTCTACTCAATTTAAATTAAAGGATGTGTGATAAGGCATTAATATTCATGTTAAGTCATCTGGGGAGAATTTTTAATTAAAATACATCCTATTAAAATATGTAATATCATTAAAAATTCTGGAATTCTCACCTCTGTGAAAATATTACCTATTTCACAGCAGAAGGGGAAATCATCATGCAACTTCATGTAGTTAAAGAAGTTTAAGCATGCCAAATGAGTATCTTCAGGCTAGCAAAACTAAGGAGCAGGTCCAGAAGAATTCCTCACACCTGAGCTAAACAGGGCTCTTCACAGCTGTGGCAAGCCCAGGGCAGGGAAGGACCTCTACAAAGCAACAGACAACAAGAGTACATAAATATCAACCCCCTCATAATTTCTTTTTCTGTGCAAGGATTGTGTTAAACTGGTTTGGGTTTTCTAAATAACAGTAAGAATAATTGGAGATCTCCCTACTTGTGATGCAGTAAAGTGCAGGTACACCGTATGGGCACAACAGTTGAAGTTGAGTTAGATGATGGCTTTATCAGCATTAAATAACCAGGTTCCCAGCTGACAAAAGGAAAAGATATCCCTCCACCTTCTTTGAACTTCTTGCATTCTTAACATTCCTTCCATAAATCATTTAATAGCTGCCCTATTCATAGGAAAATGTATTGCTGAAGTTAAACAGTGGTTTTTCTCCTTCCACTCTCATTGGAGAGAAGCATAATAAATTATGCCTGATTTGCATGCAAGTTTGCATACACAAAACTCTTGTCATGAACTAGCAAACAATAAACTGATCATGTCAGAGCACATTGTACAAACAACATCATCAAACAGCTACTGAGCTGTATTATTACCCTGCTGTGGTGTGCTACTGAGACTACGCCACACAAAGCTATGGCTCTGCAGAGGCAACGGAAAGGATAAAATGAGCAGCTTTGTGTCTGGCATGGTGCTGCAGTCCAAACAACCTCCACTGCTTTGTGGGACATCCTGACTCCAGGGAAGTTCTGAGGCCCTGATGAAACTGCACGCAGAATTTATAAACAATATTCCCTGATGACACAAATCCATGTCCATGTGGTGCCTGGAGGCTTCCATCATTCAGGTACTGGGCAATGCACAATCAGCTTCTCTGCGTGGTGCTGCCAGGAAAGTATCAGCATGGCTCTACGGGCAGGCTGCTCCTGCAGCTGGGGGCTCTGCAGGGATGAGGTGTGTTACTAATCCAGCTATCACAGGTCACTCACACACTCTTTGAAACACTGGGAAAAGCTCTCCTGATGTGTCACAGAGTGACAGCAGAGCTTCTGACAGCTCCTCATGCAGAGTTTGATGCTAACACCTGTTACCTTGATGCTTCCCTTACCTTCTGGAGCCTGCCACAGGAACAGAGGCAAGGGGAACTAATTAGTGGAACTCATCACTGGTGATGAGGAGGCAGCGGGACAGATCTGCAGCTGCAAAGGATTGAACGAGAGGAGCTGGAGCAGTTCAGGGCAGTTACAGAATCAAAGCATGACTAACATGAAGAATACTGCTGGCTGTCACACAGTGAAAGCACTTTTTAGAAGACTGGAATGGCTACTTTTAGAGTTGCCTCAACTTGGAAGCTTCCTTCTTAAAGGGTAAAGGATATCACAAGCTGCACAAGGGTAAAACCACTTTGTGCCAAGATGTTAGCAGAGGAAACCTTGTAGGACTTAAAAAGAATCAAAACCATGCTGAGGTAAAGTGCAATTTGTAATTGCAATTCAGCTAACACAAGACATGTAAAAATTCTTTTTAGAGAGGTATTCTGAAAATGAATTTCATTCTGAAAATTTCATTTCTGAAAATGAAATTGCAGAATATCAGAAGGCAGGATATTGGACAAGTACTTTTAGGAAGGGTTGTTTTGGTAGACACAGTCCTTACCCCTTAGAACTAGACTTGCAGCATAAATAAGCAAAACTGAAGTATCTTTCTGTCCAGGGCATGACAGCTCTGCAGGTTTTTAGCCCATGGCAAGCACCAGCTGAGGTGTATTTAACAGCAATACCTCCAGGACTACAGCAGCACAGTCTTGCAGCTGTCAGCACTTAAAGCAGGGAATGCTACAGGTTCCAAGTGTACAGCAGGCCTTTGGTTCATAGCTCACAGACCCAGAGGTGTGGTACTTAGGCAAAAAAATCACACAGGTTGCTCTTACTAAAACCCTTAAGAAAGAGTTGTAAGGATTGCTGCAAAGTGCTACAAACTGGAAATGTTAGGAACTGGCAAACCTACAGGGAAGGTGTTAGTTATTTTCCTCCCCTGGGAATGCTTTCACATCAAGTAACAAAGCAACTATTGAAACTACCAAACAGTGAAGAGTTTCATGAAGTACCCCCTCATGAGAGAAAGTTAGTGCATTGTAATTCAGAGTAATCTAGCATAGTCCCCACTGCTGTTTATGGGAGAAGTAAATACTGTGTGGCCTGAAATGTGATTTTCCTATACGGGGGATACCTGTACCACACCTCTTGGTGTCATCTTTGAACTCGTTGTTACATTTAAGCTCTCATCAGTTTATCACCTGGGAGCTCAGGCATTCAGAATCTTGCAGTTAAACCCAAATCTTTAAACCTTGTGGTTTAAATGTGTTGAATTGTAGCTGGGGCTCCAATGGGACTGCTGGGGCACGAAGGACCTCAGCTAAACAGAAGCTCTTACTGGGGGATTCCAGGCTTGCAGCTGATCCCATACATGTGGGGCAACAACCCTGGCAGTGGCACAAGGCATCTCTGGGTGCCCAGACCTCTGCTGTGAACCCCAAATCTCTCCTCTCCCTGGCACTAGAGCCAGGGCTGAAGAGTCACAGACTCCAGAGCTGCAGAGCCAGGACACAGATTGGGGAAACTGTGGAGTAAGAACCCGGGGAAGGATTTTCTAATGGGATCAGTGACAGTGAAGCTGCCCCAGGGATTCAGGAGCAGTATACCTCAGACTTAGGTAGGAACTTGTTATTCATTAATCATTAGTCAAGACACTGCCTGCCAGTGAAAGCTGCTAATATTTGCAGTTTTATTTGAAGTGATATAGAAGGAAAGAAAGTAGTCACCTACTCTGGCTCTTTAGGGCTGGATGTGTTTGTGTGGAGATGGAAGCAGCCTGTTAGGGTTAACATTTAAACCAGGAACAGAATTGCAGAGTCATGAAACACTGTGGTATGTGAAGACAGCTGTATCTCAACACAAAACACACTCTGAGAATGAAATAATCAATCAAGAATCTTAACATGGAAAACTAGTAAGAGTTCATGGAGCCCAGATTCTCTTTTTGAGCAGTTTAATAAATATGTTTATTAATCACACTATAGATCTGTAAATATCGTCGATATTTTAAATATATTTTAATTGCAGGTCCAACATTAGTGGCTTTTAAAATAGCATACTTAAAACAAACAAACAAACAAAAAAACAAAAGAGCAGGAAAAATTCCCTAAAACCCAGATGCTCTTCCATCCAAACCTCTTACACTGATCATATTGGTAGAATACAGGAAGGGGAGCATTACCTTTGACAGAGCAGTGCTGCTCCTCATACAAGAAAAGCTGCTAAGTTTCCCTGCAGCAGCTTCACTGATGTGCAGGAGCTCCAGGAATGCATTGACATGGCTGGTTACCAAAACCAGTTCTCTCTGAAAAACACAAAAATACAGATGAAGATTTGTTTTATTACAAAGTAGTTCTGTTTGGAGGAGAAATAGGATTACAATGCATGTAATCCTCTTTCGTCTCCTCGTTGAAGAGCAGCTCCACCAGCTGAGCTGGTGTCCAGCCAGCTCAGTGGCTGCAGGGGAGCCAATTCCTTGGTATTCAGGGAAGCCACTGGAGAACAAACCTTTGTCTGTGAACTGAAATTCTGGCAGCACTTCCTCAGCATGAAGAAGCCAAAAGTGGTACTGGGTTGACAGCATCTGGGAAGCAACGAGGCACAAGCTGGTTTTTATGCACACCTATATGGAGTTCCTGTTATTATTTGGGATTGGGCACTAGGAGAGTCAAAGCAAAGTGCTGAGTGACAAAGGACTGGCTTCTTACTCTCTGCTGTCACTTAGCAATGTCATTCTTCTTACTTTTTTACCCACCTTTTATTCCCCCCACACTTTTGCTTTCACAATGGAACGTTTTCCATTTTAGCACTAAAGAAAACAATCCCTCTGAGTTTGTGGACCATATATTCTACAAGAACTGTATTTCTGGGCAATCTGTGGCATGTCTGCTGAGTCTAAGGCGTAAGCACAGTGAGTGAAGACATTTCTCAGCTTTAACATGAGCAGGTCTCTCTGACAAATGCTGCCACTGCAGAGTTGCAGGCCACCCCAGAAGGCTGAGATTCTGTCAGGATTGGAAGATTCTGAAAGCAGGAGCTACAGCTCAGGCCTCAGCATGTTCCTGACTTGAGAGAAACTTACAGTGATGGCACAAGGACACCCCCAGAAGGGTATTTTCTCTTTTTATTGAACAAAGGTGTTAGTAGTGTAGGTGGGCTTCAACTCCCATGTGGAAATTTATTACAGTGGATCAAAAAACTAGGAAAAAGGTCAGAGAAACTTTGATAGTGGAAAAATTGAAACATAAAAGAAATGAAATAATAAATAAGAATGCAGGGAAATTGCAGACATATTGGCTAATCGACATGTGAAAACAGTCTGCTTTATGAAATGTTAAATGATTGGCACCACTTTGCTCCAGCAGGAAAACTCCAGCTGATTTTTATTCAGTGATAGTATTTTGCATAATAGCAGCCAATTATATTTGCCAGGCATGCAAACGCTGATGGCCTGGACCTGTCATCTCAGCATCTGACCTTCTGCTACCCCTGCCCTGCTCTTCCTCACGCAAATTGCTCAAGTCCAACTGGTTAGGAGACTTTTAAAGGCTTAAGTAGTGCAGTACAAACAAACACAAATACACACTCTTCTATAGAAATGCTTTATTAAAAATGCTTCTGGGGTTATCCATTTTGAGATACTACACTACATAAAAGTGCAGAGCTCAAGTCTTGGTTTAAAAAAACTTCATCTATATTTTGAAATGTTTGTTGCTACAGTGGAGCGTAGGAAAAATAAGAGTTATTTCTAATATTTACACAAGGACAAACACACGGACTTTTATAAAATGAAAATAAGTACAGTACAGAGACTTTTTCCATATCTGCAGTTGATACTCTGAAAAATCCGGCCTTTGAAGCTGAAATTCAGAGACAGTTAAACTTCTTACCTCCCTTTTCTTCTTTCCCCACCTCCCACCCCAGTATTCAAACCCTTTACTCAGTTGAAATGATTCATGTAGAATGTTAAGATATAACAAATGTGTTTTCATCTTAGAAAAAAACAGGTCTTAAATATATGTATATATTCAGGACAGATCCTGTTTCCCTTTTGTGACTAGATTTACATGTGTAATGAATAAAATTGACCCTGTAATTAGAATTATAAACACAAAGTACAACAGCAGAAGACAATTCCAGTGTATTTTGTAATGCTTCCCTTCAGCTTCAAAATTCCTGTTGTGTCCATGATGATATCTGTTTGCTGCACAGCCACATTCCCCCTGGGACTGGAAGGGGGTCAAGCTTTGGACAAGGTCTGCAGTGGCAGGAGAGAAAGCCAGAGACAGCACTCACCATTCAACTGTTGGTCGCTGCTCACCATACTGTGGTTTTTATCATGGATCCTGCACTGTTCAGGAGAGCTTTGGCCAAATAAGAACTTGCTGAGCATTTAGGCAGCCTATACCTGAAGACAGGAGATTTAAAAGTACCACAACATTTCTGTTATCACTTTAAAAATAGCACAGCAATGTTAATGCCATGCCAGAAAAAGCCTCCTGCCTAAAGCAGACTGTAACTTCTGTAGAGGACTCTGGTTGGCAGCAGTACAACCAGTGTCTGAGGAGAACTTTTCACTATTCTTCCTCTTATGATCCCTGATTTCTCACGTGGAGCTACTGAATGTGAAGTGTTTGTGATTTCAGGATAACGGGTAACAAGTTTGTGGCTGTCAGGAGGTGGATGCAATGTGGCCCTAGAGACAAGAGGCTAATGCTAATCACCTGCCCATGGATCATTTCCTCTCAGAACTAACTATCCTCTAGTGTCTTAGAATCCTTCATCTAAACCTCTGTCCCTTCCCTGGAGTACAGGGTGTTGGTTGTGCTGAGGCTGCTGTAAAAGTGGGTGTTAAACTGGTTGAGCACCGAGTTGCTGTGACCAAGGTGACCAGCAGACATGGAATTGGACCAGTCCCCCACACCATGGCTGGGGATACTGGAGAGTGGGGAGTAGGAATTGAAGCCTACCATGTTCTGCCCCATTTTGTCAATGGGTTCAGAGCTGAGTCCCACGGGCCCGGAGCGGCTCCCCGAGCTGGAGCCATGGACAAAGGTGGTCATGCTGGAGAGGAAATTACTGAGGCACGGGCTGCTGGAAGAGGGGGGAGGAGATTCTTTCTCAGGGGAATTGTCTGTCCCAGGTGATGAGCTCTCCAAGATATCCTGATGCTCTGCAGCTTTGGGGCTGCCAGTCAGGGTACTGTCCTCGGATTTCTCAGATGTGAGAGTAGCAGCACTGGCCTCAATGTCAGACTTCCTCTTCCTCTTCCTGCGAAAGTTTCCATTGTCAAACATCTTTTCACAGTTTGGGTCCAGAGTCCAGTAATTCCCTTTTCCTGTCAAAGGAAACAAGCCCACACTTTTAGTTTTAAAATATGCAAATGAAAAAACCCTCCAGTCATTTAGAGCTTTACAGTGCTTCTCTCATTTCACAGAAAAAGAACAATTGCATGAGCAGTATTTAAAGTCACTCAAAAGTACAAGTCTGTTGAATTCAGAAAAGAAGCTTAAAGTTTGGGGTTCTATCCTTTAGCCCTGACTATTCACATAGGCAAAACTAAAAGTGGAGTCACTAGGAGGGCTTTTTGTTTTGATTTCTTGATGAGGGAAGGAGGCTTTCAGTATATAGCTGGTCTTCTGAATTCATGGCAGAAAGAAATCAAATCCCTCACTGGACTGCTCCTCCAGATTCAGTGGGCTAGCATAGGTTTCTAACAAGGTAGAACTAGACTTTTGGCCCTCTGCTGCAGAATAATTTTAATGAGTTTTTAATGTTCTCAATGGTTCTTAACAGCTGTTGATAGGAAGCCATGAATACAGAAGTATCTGACAGCCTACCAGGCAAGGGGTTCATAATGGCAGAGGTGTCATTCCAAGGAAAACACTAATTGAAACAAACAAATAAAAGCAGCCTGCTCTCATCTTGAGAATTAATGCTGACCTCCCCAAAGCCACTGGATTTGTCTGACAAATCCCCTTCCCTTGAATTCCCAGTTAATTTTGACACAAGTCATGCATTACACCAAATGGATCTTAGGTGTTAAATGTTCTTGTGTGTGTGCTGAGTCTCAAGCTCAGCTCCTTGATCTATTCTCAGGAAGACCCAGGGCAGGAGAGAATTCCCTTCCCTCCAGAGATGTCGCAGCAACCCTGATTCACACCTCATCTCTGCCCAGCTGCTTTCTAGTTCAGCCTTTGAAAACAAAGCGCTGCTGTGGCTATGCCCTGTGTCTGGGCTACTCTGTCTCTTTACCGTGCACTAGGTATTTTAAAATTCATCAAGTTTAATTAGACCTGGGGGAAAAGGGGGAGAAGGCTGTACCTGGATCATCTTCATCCCGAGGCACCTTCTTGAAGCAGTCATTGAGAGACAAGTTGTGCCGTATGGAATTCTGCCAGCCAGCTTTGCTTTTGTTGTAGAACGGGAAGTTGTCGGCCACGTACTGGTAGATCTGGCTGAGTGTCAGCCTCTTGTCAGGTGCCCCGTGGATGGCCATGGCAATGAGGGCAGAGTAGGAGTAAGGTGGTCTCACCAACTTCATCAGCTCCTCTTGGGACGGCAGGGGAAGCCAGCCAAGGTCAGTTCCTCCCAAGCTGTGCATGTTGGGCAAGAGCTGCCTCTGCATCCCGTACGACTGCGGAATGAAGGGACTGGTGTTGGATCCTGCCAGATACGGTGGTGGGGTAATGGAAGGTCCATTTAGCCAGAGGTAAGGATTGGGAGTGGTGCTGTAGTCCGTCGTCTCAAAGGTGCTTGGTCGCTGGGGACTCGGGATGTTCTGGGGATGGAAGAAGTTCTCATAGTAGATATTCATCTCCGGAGGTTCTTGGCCAATATTTGGGAACTGTGGGCTGCAGCGTGGTGGGGAGTGCATTTGTGGGTCAAAGAAGCTCATGCTCTAACCCAGGCAGCTGGTGAGTTATGACACAGCTGTGCTAGCGCTCCTTTCCTGGGACAGGTGCATCACCTGTGCCCTTCCCTAGGTACTTATGCACCTGTAAATGTTTCAGCCTGTGCTGCAGGCTCCACCCCGCAGCCCTGAGTGGCTGCAGATGAGGACGATATCCTTTTTGGAATGCTGGCAGTCCCAGTCAGTCATTGATGTCACATCAACCAAATGTGAAAGTTACAACTGTTTATCTTCTTAAATGAATGAAGGAATTTTCCACTAATGTGATGCACATGAAGAAAGCCTAGGGCTTCTTGAAGTTAAAACTCAGAGATCCTCCTCTTTCTACCTTTCACAGTGAAGCTTTAGCATTTCCTATTTTTCTCTTATTAAAGAAAAGCCATTTTGTGCTGCTGTTAGTAACACCTCAGAATGCAAAAGCCATTGTCACTAGTCAGTGAAACAATAGAGATATATACTTAAGGCAAAAAAGAAAAGAAAAAAGAAGAGAAAAGGTCAGACCTTTTCCTTTTGTAACTTTAATTGCAGACTTGCTTGTACTTCCCCCTAGGCAATCACAGTACTACAGGCAAATTCTGTGGCTGGTTACTCACGTGAGTAATCTTACCGATATAAATGGAATTAACTCCCTAAAGTAAGGATTAATCTTGTGCGGAAAAAATTTCAAGCTTAATAATCAAACCTTTCTTTAGAGCTTAAATCGGTGAACTGAGATGGGAAGTCATTAAGTGCTGCTTCCTCTTTGCTGCAGGATTGGTGCAGAGAGCTCATAAAACCTCTCAGCACAACTTCAAACAGGAAAGCAGGACAAAGTTTGGCACAGCTCTTTTTAGCCAAATTCCAATAACTTCATCTGTATCTATACAGACAAGAGCTGATTTCTTAAAATTAAATAATAAGGAAAAACCTCTAGCCCTTTGATGATTTGCACAAGTCCTTAGTGCTTTGCATAGCACCCTGCAAAGTTTGAAGGAGGAAAGAGCAAAGCTGCAATCTCACCACCCCTGTCTCAGGATGGCAGCTCTTCACTCCATGAATGCCTGCACTGGAGGGAGAGCAGACCTGCAGTTCCCTTCAAAGTGCATTTTTTTTTGTGATTAAGGCACACACATCACTTAAAACTTGCCTCAACCTTAATATCCATGCAATCAAAGTAGATCATGGTATGATAGGGCCTTTCAGATAGCTCTTGTTCTATAATTGCTGCAGAAACACCAGTTTTGACCCATGGATTTAAATTCCTGGCTGTACCAAAGGCCTTTTGCTTTGTCACATATTCATCTTAACCTTTTGTGCTGTAGCACAAAACCACCAAGGCTCCCCACTCCCTAAGAATTAGTGATTCACTAATGTCATGTCCATATTGTTGCTTTGAAAGGTATAAAAATAAATTCCACTGGAAATACTGCTGAAATATTGAGTACAGAATGACAAAGCGAGCCAATTTGTCAGCTCAGAAATGCAGCTCTACAGCTGTTACTTTAAAAATCCATGCTTTCACTGCACAGAAAATCATTTGTACCACAACAAACAAGCTGCTACTTTAATTTGAATGGCTGAGAGCTCAGAATATATAAATACTAAATAACCTGTTCAGAGACACACACTAAACAGTCAAGTGGAACATGGTGGGACTGGCTTATTTTCTAAGTGACAACTGCTGTGCAAAAGGTGACTTGGACAAAAAAAAAGAAAGAAAAACCATTATTTTTCAGGAGCTATAATGTGAGTGCCTCCCTTCTCAGGGGGCTAACCTGCAAAAATCTTTTTCACCATAAGAATCTGTGTTGCAAACATGCAAAATGCTGTTTGAGAAACATCCCTTACAGCTTCCTAGTTAACTTTCTAACATATAGATTTATTTTTACATCATACATTAATTCCTGCAAATACTGGTACAAATATTGGTACAAATATTGCTAATAACCCCCTTCATTTAGAGAAGAGTCAAGAGAATAAAATATGTAAGAAACACCCTTGAGTAAAACCACACAATTAACTAAAGAGCCAAAATATAGTGAGATAAGTAAATATCATGGATTTTTGACCTGCTCAACAAATGATATTTTTTGCCAAAAACCCCCTTGAAAACAAGAAAAACTTGTAAAGTTATTAAAAGAAGTAAAAAATTCAACTAACTGCATCATGGACTTTGATGAGCGACACCTAAATACTTATTCCCTGAGCTGCGCTGCGTGCACAGTTGCAATAAAAATACACTCAAGTGGGGGCTGAGTGAACACAGGCTTTGCAAGAAGCCCAGGCTTTACAAAGGGAAAAAGCATTGCTGCTGCAGCCAGGGACTGGTGAAGGCTGTGAAATTGCCTGTGCTGACTGCTGCTGAAGCTCTGTGCAGTGCTGGGAGCAGGGTGAGCCCCAGCTGGGCTGTGCTGCTGCCTGGGGATGCCCAGCCCTGCCAGCCCTCCCACCTGAGCAAAGCGTCCCAGCAAAGCAAGGACTGGCTGGGCTGAGGAGGGCAGGTGCTGCTTTTACAGCAGGGAGGAGCAGACACCTCTGGGCTGCTGCCCATGGAGCTGTGAAAGGGGGGGGGGAGCAAAGTCTGATCCCTCCCTGGCGTGGCTGTGCTGGCACAGCTTCCAGCAGGGACACGATCCCATCGGCAGCGTTCCCCTTCGGCTGGCTGGGCCTGGATTTACTCAGACTGTAAACAGCGCCAGGAAAAAGGCACCTTGTCAGTACTCCGGGCACGCCTTGCTGCTGCAGGGTCACTGCAGCACACGCTCCTGGGCAGCTCTTCTGCTGCAGATGCTCCTTTGCAAGCGAGGAGGCAGCAAGGAGAGAACCAACTCTGTTCAAGCTGAGTGGCTGAATCAGAACTGGGGGAAATTGAGTCTAACCAGGAATGTTGTCCTGGGGTGTTCACCGCTGAATGTCTTCCTTTTGACAGGGCTGAAAGAAGGTAGCAATCCCAGAGGTGGAGAAAAGAGAAGGCAAACCGGTGAGGCTTCCATATAAAGAGGCTGGAAAAAGATGGCATGCTGACCAAGCTATGCTAACAGATCTTGTTTAGGGATTAAAACACCTGCAAATAAATCGGAGGCTGCTACTGCAGAAAGTTTAGTGATCATTATTTCCAAATGTAAGGTCTGATTAGGCAGGACATATATTTTTAACATGTCTCTTTACTGCAGTCCAGCACTCCACAGCCCTGAGTGCATGTCTCTACCAGCTGGAAGCCTGGTCAACCACAGGCTGCTGTCAAGCCAAAGACTGTTGACATCTCTTGCGTTATACAAATATTTGCTCCTCTCAATTTCTTGAGTGAAGCTCCAAAATCTGCAGGGTTGAGGCCAGGCCCTGGCAGAACCATTGTTTTCCACGGGTTTTTTAGGTCAGCTCCCATGTCCCCCTCTACTCCAGCTATATTTCTCCAGGCTTTCTACCCTTCTATAAAAGAAAAGATAATACCTGAAATTTTGGTTAAGAAAGGTTCAGATTAATTTCATTAAACTCAGATTTCTCAGCATTTCCACTTATACTCCACAGTAAATTACACATCCAGTGTTTCTGAAATGCAGTGACTCAGAAGAGGTGTGCACATACCAGCACACCTGGTTCATACAAACGATTCCTGTGGTCACAAAGAAGAGGGGAAAATTGTTTTTAAAAGGAGTCCATATGTAAGTCAATATACCAAGCAACCCACCTTGTTTCAACCAATTCACACCATGAATTCAGAAACTTGTCAACAACTTGTCAAACAGTATCCATCAATAAGACATTTTCACACAGCGAAAAATTCTCTGTGTTCTCAGTTGTCCAGTGGATTACTTTAAGAAGTTTCCATGTCTTATGCCACTGCCCAGCATCATCTGCCCAGCATATCCACAAAATAAATCACGCCATGAGAAGGAACAGGCTGCAGCAGGCAAAGCAATGTCATCTCAAGGACATTACAAAAGCATAAGAAATGTAGAATATAGCACTGCAAAACAAAGGAACTGAGCTTTATTTCTAGAAAGGCAGGTTGAACATTAAATTAATGGAAAAGGCAATATCATTTGGGTCTGTGCCATAAGTGCTGCAATGTTAGAATGCCCCTAGACTTTTCAAGTCTTCCAGAATAAAATCACTGTGGATTTTTGAAGCAACTTTATAACTGGGTTTTTAGAAGGCTGTGAAACCTTGTAAAGACTCATAGCTCCTCTTCGACCACGGGAAGGAGGATAATAAAAGTAGCCATAACTCCTACCTCCAAAAAGCCCTTCTGCCATCTCCTAACATATAATAAATATGGTAGAGGGGATTAGGTGTCCCCTGCCTCGTGTATCAGTTGTGACAGCCCCAGGAATCCATAGCTTCCCTTTGGCTGCCATGGGATCTGCTGTGCTGAGGGACACACGCGTGGTCACATCTGCCACAGGGGAAGAATCTGTGGCAGATCCTTCTCGTGGTAGGATCCGAGGTGTCCCTCCCAGTTATAGGGGATGAATACAGATGCAGACCCTTCAATCAGTCACACTTTGACAGCCTCCCGAGCAGCCAACAGAGTTCCCTCTTGCAGATCATCTGCTTGCTCTTCTACTCTCACCACTAAAGGTGTGTTTATATGAGAAATCAATGGTGCTAAAATTAAATGAGGTCTTGTATGAATATCAACACGGCTGCCAAAGAGCTTAATGTGTGTACACATCCAAAACCCTTTGAAGTTTAAATTCATGGGCATTTCAGTGAAATGAATTTCATTCATTTCAATGCATTTCAATGATTTATAGAAATAAAAAGCAGCAATATGCTACTGCTTTTGTTTCAGTCACATTTCAACATCAAAGTATTTGTTGGTGTGGGTAAATCAGCTCCTCCCTCTCCACTACTCAAATAGAGATTTCGTTGAAAAGACATTTTAGAACCACAGAACTTTTCAGAAAACATCACTTCTTTTTTTTTAAGGAAAAAAAAAAGTGGTTTTGTTTGTTTGTTTGTTTTGTTTTGTTTTTTTTTTTTTTCCTTTTCAGTGTTTTACACCTTTTAGTACTTGCATGACACAAACGCTTGGGGAAAATTAATTAGAAGCTAAAGCTGGAAAGCGAATGGGTGCAAGCGCGGGGAACTTCTCAGTGGACACAGCCGGCCACAGATAACTCCGGGCTGTTTTATTGCAGCCAGGTTTGAGTGCAGCGAGCTGAGATAACCTAACCTGCCAACAGGCTGATCCGGGGCGCTGGTAGTGCTGGCACCTCCGCTGTTCCGGGACAGCCGCGACGTGGGCCGGGTATCGCGACATGGGCCGGGTATCGCGACATCCAATCGCCCCCCGGCGACACCGCCTGGGAATGCACAGCTGGGCGGGGACTGCCCTGGGACCCTCCTGTCCACATCTGTAAACACAACCCATTCTGTATGTAAGCATTTTAAACTTTCCCCTAATTCTGGTAGATTTAGAGATGTCTTTGTTTTAGATTAGTTTCCCTTTTTTTCCCTCTTTTCTGTTTTTCCCATCCTGATTTCCGATATTCCTCTTTTCCTGTCTTGTGAAATAATTAGTCCAAATGCAGTTGTAAGAAAGACTCCATGAATTCAGGGACTGTGCACTAGTTAGCACTAATATGTGTTAAAGCAACTGAAGTAAGGTTTTGCATTCCTCATTATTTGTACAATCCAGGTATCCAATCATAGGATACTTTAGTGTACAATAAAATACCATACAAAATACAACGTTTAAAGGTCTGCATCTAAAGGTTCTCTACCCAGGGCTCTTATATCTAAAAACATATAAAGAAACATTTTGCCAAAACGTCTTCCTTCAAAATATCTGTCAAATGTGGGGAGTAGATTAGTTTTTTTCTCGTTACATCTGTACAAGATTCCTGCTTCACCTACATGAGTCTCTTTTGGCTGCTGGCCTACCAGGCCATAGATCCCTATTTTACAATGACTATTTTCTGACACCCATCACCTGTCCTGTGCCTTTTGAATCGGTCACCATTTAAACCCATGGTGACACCATCAGCAGCCACCTGCCATGAGCTGAACTAACCCAGGCACTGGCAAGGCCTGTCAGGGGTTAACTGTGAATGAGAGATCAGTCATGCCTGTCACATGAACCTGGTACTAAATGCAGGTTGAATACCCATGCACAGAATGGGGCATCTGGAGCTGCAGGATGCATTAATACACATGAAAAAATCATCATCACAGACTCTGTATTTGTTCCAGCTCAGACACTCACAGTGGCTGTCTCATCACAGGGTCAGCCGTAGGAAAGATCCCTCATGGCACACACAGGCTGTCCTGGAAGAGAAAAAACTACATTGAAAAAGGATAATTCTATACAAATCCAACTGTCCTCACTATAAAGCCATGATTAAATTTATCTAGCATTTAAAAGTTTATGAAATCAGTGGCCTGGCCGAGGTTTGTTTGCAGAGCAATTCTTCATTTACAGTGTTAATCTTTAGCACACGCTGCATCCTGAGAGCAAATCAGAAGAGAAAATTACACAGAGTCAATAAAGAACAATTCTCTCCTCACCCCAGAGCAGTAAACACTGCCAATGCTGAAGTCCTTCCAGCTGAGGGCAGCCCCTGGAGTGTTGCTCAATGTTCCCCCTCAGAAGGACCTTGAATGCCTAAGAGCAAGTAGGAACTGAGTTCTGGCAGGGAAATTTAAGTTGCATGCAGTTCCTTCTCCAAGGCACCCAGGACAGGAGATGGCTGCAAGCTTTTTTTCATGGAGGCTTCCATATTCTTAAAAAAATAAAGAGACACATCTAAAAGGATGGGTGTCTCTTCATCCAGAAAATAATGAGGGAAAGAATGCTTAATTATTTAGTTTTCGTCCTTCCTCAGAAACTATTTTTTTAAAAAAAGGGTGCTGCAAAACACAAGATGGCTTTAAACATGCTGATATCTCATGATTTCTAAATGAGAAAAATGCTGTGTTTGGTTAAGTTATTCCTTTTATCTTCCTCCACTCTGGAGAATTGACCTGTGCTTTTGTTTTAAACAGAATGCCCTAATTCTGGATGATCCCCATTGACTCTGGCATATATGGAACCAGTCTCTGGGATAAATGTTCCATCATTTGAATAGTTTTGTACTGAAGCTAGAACAAAAAGAAAAATGATACTTAAGCTAAAATTCTTGAAAACAGCAGAGGAAGTGAGCAAGAGACTGATGTGGTTGGGTGCCTTTAAACACAACTCCTGGACCTTGGCTGACTTAAACAGAAAGCAGATTTAATAAAACTACTTTCTCTTTCCTATCATGCTATTTAAAAAACTTATTTAACACCTCTTCTTTCTAAAAGTGCCCTCATCCCATGAACAAATGAAAGCAGAGATCCAATGATGTCTAAAGTGTCAATGGACTCCTAACAGAACATCCAGGGTGGCACTGGGGACTGGGAATAGTTGATCTTTAAGGTCTTTTCCAACTCAAACCGTTTCATGGTTCTACTCACCCACAATGTCTAGTGTCTAATAAAGAAGGTTACAGGCTGTGTGTGATAGAGATAAGAGTTCAATGTCAAGCAGGTACACAGGCCTATCACACATCCAAGTTCCAGAACAATGTGTTCCTAAGGTCTGTAAAATCTTTAATAAAACTCTCCTTCCTCCTCAGAAATTTGATCCTTATTGACTTAGACTCTGACCATCTTCCTACAGCTCATACCAGCTAATTTTTAATGAGATTTTAAGGGCAATAATTGCCCCCCAGAATGAATATTTAAGTCATAATTTCATAAGAAGAACTTGGTATGACTTTATGGCACTAACAAGGGCAGGCTGGATACCCAAGTCAGGTGAGGATACTCCTGAGTACCCCGATGTGGGTAAATGCCAACATTTGCTGTGCAGACCTCATGCTGCACTGACACAGCAGCTCCTGAGGCTGGACCAGCACCTCTAACATGGTGTTACACTGCACAGAGACACCCAGTACCTGTGTCTGGCTAAAAATGAGATTTCTGCCTAAACTGAACTACGATGTGCAGCTTAAATGCATCTTAGGTCATTGCAGTGTGACAGCTCAGTGCAGGTCAGCTCATCAAATCTCAGCTGCACCTGCAGCTTTCCTGCCCCTGCAAACAGCTCATTAATTACAGATCACACAGCCCCATCATTATCTCAGTGCCATGTGATAGCAAACCAGACTGTCGCCAGCCAGACCACTGGAAATGTCAGAGAGAAAGGAAATAACAGGTCCAGAAAAGCCTGTGAGAACGTGGCTGTGCTCCTGACCTGCACAGGGAGAGCTGAAGCCATTCCTGCTGCACTCATTCTCCCGACAGCAGCCAAAGCCTGACCCTGTCCTGGAGGAAATTTCTGCCCCCTGTGCTTCACCTCAAAGAATGTCAAATACAGGTCTTGTTCCCCACCTCTGTACACATGAACTCATGGCAGAAATGGCAGCAATCAATGCTGACTCACATTTTTAAACAGATGCTGCCATACTGGCACTTTATTGTCCCAGAACACCAGTTGTCCTTCATGCTGTCCTTCATTTGTTTGGACTAAATGTTAGTACCCACAGCATCTGGAATTTTGTGAAAGGCTGGAGCTTGTTGTCCAAACATCCTTAAAATTCCAGTTCTAAGAATGGCCTGCTCTTGGCAGCTGCTTTTTCTTAATTTTACTTTTCTGCTCATAGTTGATTGACATGATCTCAGGCTTGGAGCTTGGGCTGGCAAGAGGAGGACAATCTGTGGTTGGGACAACTAATAAAATTATCGCTGATATTTAGTAAACTAAATGTGAATCTAAACCCTTCACCAAAAACTGTACTAAAACCTGAGCAAAATCACAATCACAGATCTTGAACCACTGGCTTAACACCCAACACCAAACTTCCTTAGGACGCTGTGCTCTTGCCTTCCTGGTATTTGTTTCTGGACACTTCCTTCACTTCTGTTCTTGCTACTTCTTTATTTTGAGTCAGTATTTCAATAACAATTTATAGTAACAGTTACAGGTAAAAAATCTATAATGCCACTCACCTGAAGACATCTCTGCAAGATACAATTAATAAAAGGTAACCTTTAACAGGTAGTTTTACAAAGAATAATCAGTTCCTAAATCGTCCTTTTCTTACTCATTTCCAGTAGAACCAAACCTTTTCTTCTAAAATACTTGTTTATTTTGTGCTATATTCAGGGTACCTGCAGATAATATTGAAGGACAGCATTGATACCCTCCCTCCTCTTCCCCCAGGTTAACAAGATGTTAAACGTGCACCCTTCAACCTTTCACTTTCTCCCACTCACAGATAACCCTCTCTGTTGAACAGAAGACTTTTTCCTAGGAAAACCTTTTTCTTCCTCTGTACCTCTTCAGATGCATTATCAAGTTACTGTGGAAAGCAAATGAAAACAAAATGAAACCAAAAGTCTATGAGAATTCATGCCAAACACTGCAGTTAGTGATAAAACTGGGCCCATTTTGTTTTGCTGTCTTGGGTTATTCTGGTGAAGGTGCAGCATTAGTTCTCAATGGCAAATATTCCAAACCTCTGGTCACTAAATGGTCACTCTTGTAGAAAACAGCTTCACTCTGACAACTTGCAAAGAGTCTAAATTAATAAAACAAATTTATTCACACTGTATGTTAAAGTAATGATAGAAAAACTTAGGTTTAAACAAACTGAAGATGCCTTTTCACAGACTGAACTCCACAGCAAGGACCTCTTTGTCTTTTCCAAATCTGTAGAAATGGCAACAAGGCCAGTCCTGTCATCCACAACACTGTGCAGGAACATATTTTATTTACTTAGTATAAACCTACATCTGTGTCTGAAACATAAAGGGATGAGCGAAGGAAATAAATTATTCACCTTTAGACCCCCTCTCCCTCTATGTGGAAAACACACTTAGAGAAAGGGCTGACAGGCTATAAAAACTCTGAGCAGTAGACCTGCAGTGCTGTGGAGCTTCACACCAGTGGGACATCACCTGCCAGCTCCATCTCAGAACTGGGAAGACACAAAAAATCAATCTGAACCCAGAAAACCTGGGCTTGTAGAATTCTACAAGCTGGCGGTAAAAAGCTATTACCTTCAATACAGTGGTACCTGGAGATGTCAGGGAGAAAGGGTCAGGGCAAATAAAACAGATTTGTAACATTTTATTGAACAGCAGAAAATGGAGCTTTTGTTCATCATGCTGCTGGACATAAGGTCGATTATCACATGTGTAAATAAACTTTTGCATGTTTTCAATATAATAGCTGCTGTTCTGAAAATAACCCAGGCAATGGTGTCACAGCCACGGACATCACCCGGGGAAGATTGAGGATACAGAGCAGTGTGCTGGGAGCAGCAGAGGGATCTGAGAGCTGTAAATCCAGCTACAGCCACACAGTAAATTGTCAGTGGTTATTTTGTGCTGAGCCATCTGTTGCCTTGGCTACACTGCCAGCAAGGGTTTAAGGATATCTGGAGGGTGTCTGTACAAGCTCCAGAAAACCATAATTCTGCTGTTTGGAAAGAACAGACCCTGACTTGCAGTGAGCCTTGCTGTTGGCCTTTACACCACATGTCACTGCCCAGGAACAAGCTTTGTCCCCAGGAAACACTCAGATCCCTTTGACTTGTACAGCCAGAGGTTTCTGTTCCAGATCCCAGTGGACACATCCTTCAGTGCTTTCCTCAAATGTTTTTCCTGTATCTGTATCTGTATCACAAGTAACTCATCAGAGCCCATGGGGGGTGTTGTTCAAATTCTCCATCAGTGCCTTTCTTTAGAGTAGATGGTGCTCTAAAATGGAATATTTGTGTGTAGATATAATTCTTTTCAGTTGAGAAGCGGTCTTGTAAGAATTGATCACAGATCTATTGAAGTTTTCAAATGCTGCTCCACAGACTGCTTTCCATCTTCCAGAACTCTGGAAATGCGCTGAAAAAATACCAAAACAGATTTTCATATATTAAAGTTGTTTCTGTGCTGGATTCAGTAATATGTGTATTAATTACTTGTGCCTTTAAGATGTAACTAGAGAAAAAATACATTAGCCAAATCCTGCATGTTTTGAATTAATTTCTCTATTCTGCAAAATATTAAATCTGTATTTAAACCTGTCCACATGATTCCAAACATGGTATGAAGCACTGAAATTTTAGCTGTAGTTAGTCTTTTTTCTGCCATATAAGAAGGAACATTCTATCCTCTGTATTTTATATGCTATTTAAGTTTGAGTGGATGAGATAGTGCTGAAAAGCTGTAACTCCTGGGTCTGACAAGAGAAAGTATGTGATAAATTGAATGTAAGTGAAATACTACAGACTTCACATTGATAGGTTATTCTTGTTCCTACCACAAAAAATGTGATTATTAAAACATTTAACTGAAGGTTTTCCTAAATGTTGCTATATGGCCCCTGAAGGTGTCTTTTTTAAAAAAAAAGAAAACCCCAAAACACTGCAGAAAATAATGAAAACGAACGAAACCTATTAGCTAGGAAAAAATAAACCAAAACAACGAACCCTTTGCATTGAAGACTCAGAAAAGTTGGCATGTAAAATATTACAATTATTCCAGAATAACTGCCCACATCTGCATTAAATGTCACCCTCCCACTATCTTCAAAGTAGGAAAACCTTCACATTCTACTTTCGAAAAGCAGCTCTGGATATATATATATATATAAAATACTATGTTAGACGAAACGGTTTTAATGTTGTGAACATTTAGCCGGCTTTAAGCAGGAGTGAGACTCCAGCGAGAGCCGATTTCCACCTGGTGCTCCTCATCTCCACCAAGCATCTCCGCGCGGTGCCGCGCTCGGCGCGCTCCCAGCCCGGCACTCCCATCCCGCCGGGAAGCGCCCTTCCCTCCCGCTCCGATCCCCATCCCCATCCCCATCCCCATCCCCATCCCCATCCCCATCCCCATCCCCATCCCCATCCCCATCCCCATCCCCATCCCCATCCCCATCCCCATCCCCATCCCATCCCCATCCCCATCCCCATCCCCATCCCCATCCCCATCCCCATCCCCATCCCATCCCCATCCCCATCCCCATCCCCATCCCCATCCCATCCCTACCCCATCCCCATCCCCATCCCCATCCCCACCCCATCCCTATCCCACCGGGAATCGCCGCTTCCCTCCCTCCCTCCCTCCCTCCCGGCTCTCGGCGAGCCGCCCGCGCCCTCTCGCGGTTCGGGAGCGGAGCTGCACACGCAGGTGCATCCCTGCATCCACCCAGTCCTGCATCCCTGCATCCTCCCGTTCCTGCATCCCTGCATCCACCCAGTCCTGCATCCCTGCATCCTCCCGTTCCTGCATCCCTGCATCCACCCAGTCCTGCATCCCTGCATCCTCCCGTTCCTGCATCCCTGCATCCACCCAGTCCTGCATCCCTGCATCCTCCCAGTCCTGCATCCCTGCATCCTCCCGTTCCTGCATCCCTGCATCCTCCCGTTCCTGCATCCCTGCATCCACCCAGTCCTGCATCCCTGCATCCTCCCGTTCCTGCATCCCTGCATCCTCCCGTTCCTGCATCCCTGCATCCTCCCAGTCCTGCATCCCTGCATCCTCCCGTTCCTGCATCCCTGCATCCTCCCAGTCCTGCATCCCTGCATCCTCCCGTTCCTGCATCCCTGCATCCACCCAGTCCTGCATCCCTGTATCCTCCTGTTCCTGCATCCCTGCATCCTCCCAGTCCTCCATCCACTCAGTCCTGCATCCTCCCAGTCCTCCAACCCTGCATCCTTCCATCCCTGCATCCTTCCAGTCCTTCATCCTTCCAGCCCTCCATCCCTGAATCTCTAAATTCCTCTATCCCTCCATCCCTGCACTCTGCATCCTTCCATCCCTCCATCCTTCCATCCCTGCATCTTTCCAGTCCTCCATCCTGCACTCTCCATCCATCCCTCTACACCTGCATCTCTCCATCCTTTCAGCCCTCCTTCCCAGCATCCCTCCTACTAGAAGTGCTGCCACAGCCAGCTTTGCTTCCACATTGAGCTTCCACCCCACTCTCTGACAAAATCATCAAGAAAAGAAAAAAAAAAAAAAGCAGAGTTTGACTTATGAACCTATTTGTCTTAAAAATACTTAATTTTCGTAGCACAGAATTTTTGAACATGTAACCCTTCTTCCCCCCCCCAAAACACACAGGACCTACCATTGTTTTGAATAACTGATTCACTTTCTTTCTTTTGAAGGTTTTCTTGTCACCATCTGAGGTGGAAGGAAACACTGGGTGGCTCAGCCTGTGTGAGGCAATTGTTTCATCGGGTGCCACAGTGCTGACAGACAGAGTTAATCCTTGGAATGGAAACAATATTGGTTACACAAAATAAAACAAAAAGGAGAGTTTTGTAAGACAAAGTAGAACTCAAAATTGTGAACTACTGCAAAGACTAGAAAAAATTGAAACATTTTTAATCTAGCTATAACCTTAGAACAAAAAATTGAATAATAGGGAAACAATAACTTCATTACACTGAAACTGAAGAGTGAAAAAAAGAACCAATCTGGCCAAAGAATTAAAAATAGATAAGCACATGACAAAGAAGTGGGCCATGGCAATCTGTTGTGCTGTGCTAAACATCTGTTACAGGCATCTGGAAAGACAGGGGCAGCAAGAGGGATAGATGAAATGCAGGTTAAGAAACAGGATGTCCTATGGAACAAGGGGGTAAAAGAGACTGAAACTGGGCCTGTTTCCTCTGTGTGCCCCAGCCTAGAGATGAGCTCCACCTTTAGTCACACTTTCCCCTTTTCTTTCACACAGCCACCCCTCTGTCTGGGGCAGCTGTGTTATCTTGCTTCCCCTGCCTCCCAGGGTGAGGGAATCAAGGGGATTCCTCTCTGGCTTCAAAAGCCTGAAGTTCAAATCCTGTTATGGAGCAACCTTTGGGGATATTCATCCCCTAAAGCACAGCACGGAGCATTTGTCCCTGTTTCACACACTGCCCTTGGCTGTGAGCCCTTGTTTCTGCTCCTGAGACCCTACAGAGCAGGGAAGCTGAATAAACCTTGCCTCTTTCTAGGCAGCAGGAATGCTCACACTGCACAAGGAAGTGAAATTCAGAGCTCCAGGAGTGACAGTTTTAGAATTTGCATTTTGGCACAAGGCACTACGGTGTTACCAAGCATTTGGAGAAGTCCAGCCTCACAGGCACAGCACACTCTTCAATTATAATCTTAGTCCCAGAGGATTTCACAAGGGTGCAGAGAGCTGCCAGCCCTGCTTGAAGCAAACCCTTCATTGGTGTTTTCTTAACATCCTAATAAGGTTCAGAATTCTCACCCTAACGTAAGCACCTTACCTGGGATAGTTGGCATAGAACGACTGACAGTGCTCATCTGCTTGAGGACAGAAGTTTTCTGAGGTGCCACCACATGTTCTGAGAGGTTGGTGTCACTCATGAACTCGTATTTCCTTGACAGCTGTTAAATAAAAAAGCCCCAACATTAATGATGCACTGAGACTTTGCTTCATGTATCATATTACGTACAATATAAAAACATGCAACAACTTTGCAGATAATTGATAGTTAGACAAAAAGTTTTCATTCTACATAGAAAAAACTAATTCTAAAAAAAGTTACAGAAGTAATCTGTGATCTGAAATCTGAATTCCTACCCTATTTCTGGCATAATACCATCAGACAACACGGTGTAATCTGCAAACAAAATGAAGTTTTGAAAACATTTTTCCGTATTGCATTAGCATGCCCAGCTTGGCTGCTGCAAAGCCTTGTCGCTGCTCTTTTGAAGCAGAAGAAAATCCTCTAACTCAATACACAGTGGGATTCCCACAGTTTGGAGTATGTGTTATCTAATTTCATCAAAACCCAAAGGTGTTACTTGGTTTTGTATATCAGTGCTTCTCAAAGCATGATTGTGCTTTATCTCTCTTTTGCATAAGGACACGCAGTGTAAGACAGTCATAATCATCTGTGAGTTTCTCTGTGCTTCCCCAAAAACTCTTGGCTTTCTACTTCATTCATTTTACCTTTGATGATTCCTTCAAACATTTTTTGATCAAATTATTTATGCTCCCTCCATGTAATTCAACAATCTGTTACTGCCTGGCTTTTTAATTCAGATGGGGCTTGTGTATCTAGAGGACATTTACTAAAATAAAATTCTCCCGAGGATTAAACTCTCTATATAAAAAGGCCCAGTGTAAGTTACATAAGTCACTGTAATGATCCAGCAGTGCAATAAAAGCCCTCTATGATCTATGGAGCGAGAGATGCCAGCACTTCCAAACTTCAGTCTGGCACCATTTGAGGAGCTCTGTTTGCAATCTTGCAATTTCCTAACAGCTGCACGTTCCACAACAAGGTACAAAACGTACAGGGCTCATCACTTTTGAAATAGCCCTGACTGCAAGGAGCTTCCATGAAATGTCAGCACAGTCAATTGCCTCTCCACAGGAAGGCAGTTTAACCCTCCCCACACAGTGCTCCTGTTTGAGTTAACCAGTGCTCCCGTTTGAGCTAACTAGTGCTCCCGTTTGAGTTAACCAGTGCTCCTGTTTGAGTTAACCAGTGCTCCCATTTGAGCTAACCAGTGCTCCTGTTTGAGTTAACCAGTGCTCCTGTTTGAGCTAACCAGTGCTCCTGTTTGAGCTAACCAGTGCTCCTGTTTGAGTTAACCAGTGCTCCCATTTGAGTTAACCAGTGCTCCCGTTTGAGTTAACCAGTGCTCCCGTTTGAGCTAACCAGTGCTCCCATTTGAGTTAACCAGTGCTCCTGTTTGAGCTAACCAGTGCTCCCGTTTGAGCTAACCAGTGCTCCCGTTTGAGTTAACCAGTGCTCCCATTTGAGTTAACCAGTGCTCCTGTTTGAGCTAACCAGTGCTCCTGTTTGAGCTAAGCAGTGCTCCCGTTTGAGTTAACCAGTGCTCCTGTTTGAGCTAACCAGTGCTCCCATTTGAGTTAACCAGTGCTCCTGTTTGAGCTAACCAGTGCTCCTGTTTGAGCTAACCAGTGCTCCTGTTTGAGTTAACCAGTGCTCCTGTTTGAGCTAACCAGTGCTCCCGTTTGAGTTAACCAGTGCTCCCGTTTGAGTTAACCAGTGCTCCTGTTTGAGCTAACCAGGCTTCAGAATCTGCAGCCTCAGAGCTCTGTTATCTGTCACCAGAAGCCAGGAGAGATGATCTGATTTTCTCACTGATTTGTTTCCTCCACAGCATCCTGCATGTTTCATTCATGGCAGGGCAGATTATCTCTGCATCCTGCATCCTTCCCTTTATGACAGCTGGAGTTCTCTAGGATATTTTATTCTTTTTCTAAGGAAAGGAGTAATGTCCTCTTTATCATGGATTATAAAACACTACTCTAAATCAGTAACGTACACATTTCATGTCAGAGATAGAAATATCAGCTGCTGTCTTCTCATCAGCAAACACCACACTGCTTCTTTTTGTTCTTTTTTTGGACCTTCTCATCTTGACTTCAGGATGAGGATTATTTTGTGGAGCAGTCTCCTCTGATTCTGCTTTTCCTTGCTTTGGTAGCACTGCTTCCAGATCAAAGCTGCAGGAGCAAAGGAAAGAAAGTACAAGTTGCTGAGTGATATTTTAAAAGCTGCTGGTATTCTGATGTCATTTCCCCATGAAATATAAATGCAGGTCATTCTTTCCTTCTACCTTCTAGGCAGCCTTGCAAACTGCTGGCAAAAAGTGTCTGATGTGCTTCAGCAGCTGGCAACTGGAGATACAAATAAGATGCCTTCAGGGAGTGTGACACTATTTTAAAATGTAGTGAAGAACGTACAACATTAAAATGAGCTCAAATCCCTGTTAAGAGATTTGTGCATCAGTTTAAGAGCTCCTAAACTAAACAGAGTAGAGCTCACATGGCAAGTGGATGTGTGGTGATGGTGGTGCTGGAAGCAAGACACACAATTCTGCTTGTACAAGAATCAAAGTGGAGCAGATTGTTGCCATCTGTTGCCATGTTTTAAATGCAATCACCTATTTATTTCACCATATTTGACAATAATGCACATACCCAGAGCTTAACCCCCCTTCCACCTTTTCTCTTCCTCTAAGTTTTACGGTTTAAAAATTGGGCTACTTCGCATTACAAACAAACAAACAAACAAACAAACAAACAAACAAACAAAACAAACATAAAAAACCAAACAAACCAAAGCCCATTAAATTGGTGCTGGCTTTACTTTGGTGCTGGTTTTACTCCCTTCTCAACCTTTGGAACATGGGACTGAACTTCTGTTACAACATAAAAATTGATGAATCAAGAAATGTGGTGACTCTGTTGACCTGTGCCTCCTAAAAACAAATTAGCATCCTAAGAACTAAAAGCAGGTGCACGGTGCCATTGCTACAATGGGCTTGTGTGGTTCTGCCAGAGGTGTCCTGTTGTACTGCAGCACACAAGAGATGTTTGTCTGCTCCACCCTTCTGGAGGGGAAGCTGGAGGGCAGCAGCAGAAGCCTCAGGAATCTCAAAGTACAACAAGGGGTGTCTTAAGAACCAACCCTTTCGCATTAGGCTCATACACTGCTGGACTTTCTCAAGGTGAACTACTCAAAAAGGGAGATCAGATGTTTAAAAAATAATCAAACACTGCTCAATAAGCTCAGTTTTATATGTTCCCTTGTTTGGGAAGAAATTCTGTATGCCTGAAAGATAATTTATAAAGTGAACAAAACAATTTGAGGATGAAAAAGCTATACCTATAATTGTTCTCTCAAACTTAAAAGCCTTTTTGTTTCCCAGTGTTGCAGTTAAAACACATTAGGCAAAGCATTTTACATTATTACAGACTTTGCTAAAATCTTCCACCTCCTTTTCAAGTCTGTAAAGGTTGTTCCTTTCCTATTCACAATTTACAAAAAAAAAAACAGCTAATTAAGTTAAAAGCTGTATATAAAGAAACTTGTAAAAAACACCAGATCTTGATAAATTTTTGAGAAGTAATTAAATTTTTAAAATACTTATTTTCTGAAAATTAAATGCCATTTTATTGTTTTCTTCAATGAGAGTTGGACACATTTTGTCTATTAAGATTGAAACACTGTACTTCTCAGCCTGGAGGAAGCGATAACTGCAGTTAAAAGTAACATTGGTACGGTCTGAAAAAGCTGCTGGTGGTCTTCATTCCTTTTTAAAAATCTTTTTGTTTTGTCCCATAAAACTGATTTAAAAAGCGGGACTCTATTTATTTGCATTTATAACCAACCTTTCAGAAGCAGGCTTTTTGGGAGTGCTGCAGTCTGAATTCATGGAGCTCATGGAGATGAAGGATAACTGACGGTAGGATTTCAGCATCGACCTCGGCCGCCCGACCTTCTTGTCATCAAACTCTGGCTACAGGATGGAAAAGAGAAACACACCCTGTCAAAAACCCCTGGATCTCCAATTCACCCTCAAAACACCAGGCCTTGCAGGCTGTGCAGGTGTTTAACACTTGGCATGGAAGAAATTGTCTGTTCCCATTAATTAATGTGATTTATCCTGTGCCTGAATGAATTCTTACTCTTCAAACTTCCCAAACTCAATTCACAAAGTACATTCTTTGCAAAATTTTAAATGGGTTGGGTTTTATAAGTGCTGGTCTCCAAGACAGAGGTTGAACCCTTGCTTGAGGGTTCAAGCAAAAGGCAAGATTGTGGATTATAGCTTCTGTTATTACAGTTTTTATTGCAATTACACAGTTTCAAGTAAATTACCACAATTATAGCCTCTCTTATTGCAAAATAAAAATCATATTCAGATAGATATATTGAATTTTCATCCTACAGGTGTATAATACAACACATACCCAAAATTTAAGTTAGAACCTTGCTACTTTCCCCCCTATAACAGAAGAAATAAATCCTCTTATAAAATCACCAATGCTGAGAGCAACAATATAAAATAATTTCCAAAGTAACTGGTACTTAATCACAAAAACCAGGCAATGTCATTCTTGCTAGCCTGCACAACTATTTTTATTCCGTAATTTTTTTTCTATTTTATTCAAGAATTGTCTGGAGATCTTGTGTTCAGAAGTTATCCCTCAATTCCCAGTGATTTCAGTTCGTTCTCAACTAATGTTTATAGTATTATACACATGACAGGTTTTACTTCACAACACAGCTGGAAGTGGCTGGCACAGGGAGACATCAATTGCAGATCAAAGCCCTAAGCCACTAAGAAAAATTACAGAGAACAAACATATGAACTTGCTTTTACTTCTTCAATAAGACTGAAAAGACTTGCAATTTCAAGTCATAATAAAATACACTCAAAATCTTCCAGAATGAGGAATATTTGATGTGTCAGAGAACTGACTCAGCTCTTGGATGATACAACTCAGATCCTTCTACCTTTAGATCACAAGAAAACCCATTAGCAAAGAAAAAACAGCATGTTTTTGTTTAGAACAAGTAGTGTGTTAAATAAAGAGGGATTGGGGTGGAGGTTAAAAGGAGAGGAATACCAATTCTCTGACTCCATATTGTTTTTCCACTTTAACTTTCAAGTGCATGAAACATTCCTCCATCCGGTCATGGAAAGGACGAAGATTATCAGAAACTCTTCTTTCATGAATTTTAATTCCAGCCCCAAGGAAAGGTATCTTAGCGGGAACAAAAGAAAAAAAAAAAACAGGTGAGACTTTTCAAGTGGGTCCAACAACCTCTCTGGCTCTGCTTAGATAATCTGGGGAATCAACTGCAAAACTCTTCCTGTGACTGGCGTGTGAATTTGCCCATCGATCGCAGCTTGGAGCAGCAAATACAAAATGGAAAAGGCTCATGGAAAATGGGTTTTTCCAGCAAATTTCTGAAAAATGTTGGCTGCCTCACAGAGGCTCTTTTCTCTCTTCCATGTATCTTAATGTTATCAGATTTGTGCAAAATACTTTTAGCTCCCCTTCTGCCACTAACCTTTTCTAACTGCTTTATTTCAGCTTTTAACTATTTTGAATTAATATCTGGGATTTTTGGTAAAATCCACTTATATTCCATGCTTCCTTTTTGTGTTCTGACTCATTAAATACTGTGAACATTGGTGCACCAATTGTATTGGTCATATTTTATGGAAGTGCAATTCCAATGTAACTTTCAAAATCATGGTATTAAAGCCCATCCGTTTCTGACAGATCTGTTTGTCCTCCTCAGAGGGATTTGCAGAAATAGGTAGAAATGACCCCTTATTTCCTAGTGCCAGATGGACATTGTGGTCAGTCAATCCCACTGAACTCACTGAGTGATTCTGATGGCCAGAAAACAGCACGCAGAGCTGTGGTGGGCAATGGCACAGGAAAAACTGTAAAGGTACAACTCAAATAATAAGCAAACTGGTTTGAATCAAAATGAACCAGGAAGAAACTCCAAAAATACCAAGAAAATACTAACAGAAATAGTAATAGAAACAATTCCATTAAAACTATTTGGAAGATTCATTTCTAGGCTGAGAGAAGAATAAATAGTAAATTTTTGCTGTTCCCCATCTATGAATGAGAGACAGAATCATAGAATCATTGAATAGTTTGGGCTGGAAGGGACCTTTAAAAGCCTTCCAGTCCAACCACCTGCCATAGACAGGGGCATCTTCAGTTCCATCACATTGCTCAGAGCCAACCTGACCTTGGATTTTTCCAAGGATGTTTTTAGTAGGTACGGAACATGAGACATGGAATGTGAGGAGAAACACCTTGAGCCATTCATTTCTGATAGTAAAATCCCAGATGAACTCTCACTATTTCTTACCATCCCTCTATCTATCTATTGATAGCAATTATTTCTATTTTGGACTGGTTAATGGAAATAGAAAGGATAATTTCTGTGGTCATGTTTTTTTCTGGTCCATTATCATTTTCAGGCCAACAGAAAGAGCCATTTTCCCTTGAATCTCAGCAGAAATAGAGATTTTTTTCTGCTACCACCATCCATAGGTGCACTTTCCTCCTTGAGGATAAAAGCCTTCTGCAGGCTGGTTGTGTTATCATATATACACTATATTTAAAATAATAAGTAGTAAACCCAAATAACCTCAGTGCTACCAGTAGAAGGAGAATATTCAGTTCTCCTCTGGAGATACAGCTTAAAAGTATTTCCTAATAATCTTCCATGCTATTTGCCACACAGAAGACACAGAGCAACAATCTTGAAGGGTCACTGAGAATGAAAATAATTCCTGAGAGCAGCAAGCACTTCATTAATGTTTCTATTAGAAAAAGAAAAAGAAAAAGAAAAAGAAAAAGAAAAAGAAAAAGAAAAAGAAAAAGAAAAAGAAAAAGAAAAAGAAAAAGAAAAAGAAAAAGAAAAAGAAAAAGAAAAAGAAAAAGAAAAAGAAAGAAAAAGAAAAAGATCCTCCACAAAACCCAAATACTCTAGGAAAGACTTGTTTCCCAACAGAGCTTCTGACATTTGTCAAACCAAGAAATTCATGAAATCATTATGACTTTTCTCATGCTCTTAGTTTTCTCTTCATGAATACAACCCAAGTTGGAAATAATTTTAGCCATAAATATAGCCTGATATATGTGGCTTTTGATAAACCATTCCAGATGATGTGTCCTGCAAAACATCTTTCAGGGGTTAAAAAAAAAAGTGGAAATGAGAAAATCACTTCAATGCTGTGTTCTCCTGCTAGACAGGAATGGAACAAAGGAACCCCTGGTAAAGCCTCAGTGGTGGCTGTCAGTGAGAAATTACCTGCCAAGCAATCAGATCTTTGAGTCTGTTCAGCTTTTCTGTATCCTCTGGATGGTGTCTGATATATTCTTCTGTAAAGAAAGCCTTAGACAAAATAAATTAATAAATACAGTCCATCATTTTGACAGGTAAAGAAATCAAACATTTATCCACATAACCCAGCTGGTGATCAGAATACTGGTCATCAAAGAGGAGAGACACATGCATGGTCCTTAGCCAGATGCTGCTGGTGATAACTCCTCCTTCTATCAGTTGGGAACTGAGGTGGACTTTGCAAAAAGATGTATTTGGACATTATCCAGTACTTCTGACTTTTGGACCCTTATTATGAAACCCAATTATTGTTTCTTTTTGTTAAGTTTACAGTGAAACTAAAAAGGCACAGATTTGCAGTGTCATGACTTACATCACCTGATGACTTCAGTTATTCTGGTTTGCTCTCAAAGACAGACATGATCAGTAAATGAGGGTATGAGGATCCCTTAACTGATGGAATGGTGGCTTTCCTATTCCCCATCCCCACTGCACTGCCACTTTAACAAAAGGTGTAGAAGGATTATGAAATGATGCACCTGAGGATGCTCTTTGCAGCGACTCAAAAGCTCCTACCTTCTCATATTTAGCAAAGCCACCCATAACAGCTGGATCAACAATTCCATTCAGAAGCATGGAAAGTGGATTAATAGGGAGGCTCTCATCGTTCTGGTACTGGTTAATCATCATCAAAATCTTTTCATTTGTCGTGGACATAGTCTCAATAGCATTCTCTAAAGGACTAATTGTGCACTGTAGAGAAACAAGAACAAGAAACTTCTAAGCTTCATAAAGACATAAACAGGTCTTTTTGGTTCTATAAAGCTCATGTACATGAACAACAGTTTTGCAGTTCAGCAAACCCACACAGGCTTGTTCAACTCTGAAACTATAAATCAGGCATAAGATATATTGATCCTGTATTGAGCAGTAGAAAGATTAAATGTAAATAAAATGATTTTGTATGTATATAAAGAAGTAACTGTAGCCTTGTTGATAATTTTGCAAACTGGTTTGTACATGAGGATTCAACAGCTACAAGCTGGATGGGCCCTGAGCAGGTTAATACTCACGTGTGATATGGAGACCACCTCAAACCAGCGCAGGATTCCTGGAAGTTTGTAGGCTGTAACAAATGATGTCCTCTCAATCCACATAGACTGTTAAAAAACATAGCAGGAGAAAATGGTACTTCAGGATTGAAACTTTAATCTTTTTGTCTTCCGAGGTGTCAGAGTGAAACGGATGTAGATGGAAAACATGCAAATTTTTGCATAAAAGGACACTGCAAACTAAATCTAGCACAGAGACCTGAACAAATAATCTTTCTAATTTCAGATTGGGCCATCTTCAGGCACAAAGCCTGCACAAAGCAGGGAAAAATTACTCTTGAATCTTTTAGTCTGTAGTCCTATTTTTGCCATTATAGACAGAATGGCTGTCATTAAATGATTTGGTCTCTCCTCTACCCAGATTATGCTTCCTCCCTCCACATTCAAAAGGTAATTCCATAATTAAAAGCAGTAATAGCCCCATAACAACTTGCCAGCTTTCTGCCTTTGTTTTTGTTCCTGTCACTTTTCTTTTCTGAACAAGACTGGCTGTTTCTATCTATTTTAGAAGAGTTTGGAACAGCCACTGTTTCATTTACTCTGCTGCTCCTTACTTCAGCATCAGCTCATTGAAACTGCCAGTACTGAGAAATACCATAACAGAGGTACTGAAGACACTGCAGCTGTCCCACTTTCCACCTTTTTGAAGGAAACATGTATCTTATCTGTTGTCCTCAGCAATGAAAACATCAACAATTTAGTTCTTGTAAAACCATTTCAAGGTATATTCATAAAAGGGCCCCAAACTCTCTAGTTTGCAAAGGAAGCCAAGGTGCATCCTGAGTCTTGACAATACATTTTGGGATGTCAGTGTAGAGTTTGTGTCTGAAGTGTTGATTTAACAGCAGGTAGGAAGCTCTTACATGAAAGTGTTTACTCTGCTAATCAGCACACACCTAGCAGAAACTACTTTCAGGAAAGGTATGGCTTTTCCCAGCAGTATGCCAAGAGCACAGCTTGGATGGGATGCTTTTCAAAACAAACCATATAATACCAGATACCTGTAAAATGAAAGTGCAGGCACCATGTTTTTATGCTTAACACTGAAAAGTAATTTATGGTGGTGTAGATTCCTTAGAATATTTGAAGACTGAAGGCCATTCCTCAGCATTTCCACCATTAGGCATGGGAATAAAAATGACATAGGCAGTTCCCTCATGAGTTGAGACTTCACAGGACTCATGAAAGCAGACAACACTCATCTCATTGACAGGCTGGCAGCTGATGGAAGAGTTGCAAACTACAAGCAGCAAAGAATTTATATTTGCTTATACGTCACCTTGTTTCCTAATGAAAATCTGTACCAGAAAAAGTTGCTGCTTAACACCAACATACTGAACATGTTTAACTGCATAATGGTTACCTGCAGGTGGAACAGTGATGTGTAATTAAATACACAGGGGGAATGCTGAAATAGAGAAGTCTTGCATTTGGTTTTTTTGAACCAGATCTTAAAGTGTCTGTAATGAGCAATCTGAGCCTAAGAAAGGAGCTAGGATCAAAATTCAGTCACAGTTACCAGACCTACATCCATCACCTTGTCATTAATTTACTTACAGCAAATTCATTTTCAGGGTCAACAGATCCTTTTCTGACTGGTCTTGAATAGTGGAACCGCTGCACGTTGTTTGACTTGTAAAAGCTGAAAGATTTTAAAATTACTATTATAAAATACAGAAACCAGGAATTAATGGATCTTGTTATCACGGAGAAATATTTCATTTTGAGCAGTTGAGTTTTTAATTAAAAGTAAATTTACTGCTCAGAAAAAAAGGACTTTACTGGAAACTCAGAAGGCAACTACTTTATCTATAAATCAGGGTGAACACTCAGTATTTTACAAGTATTAAACTTCAACTTGTGACTGCGTGTATTTCCCAGGTATAAAAATTCCAGAACTTCCAGATGAAATGCAAATCTACAGGAGGACTAGAAGATATTTCCCCTCTCCTATCTTGCTGTGGCACATGCCCTGCTTGCCAGTTTTATCCTGCTTTACGAAAAGGGTCTCTTTCAATCAAAAGAACTAACTGAGCAGAGCAGGTATTTTCACCTGGACTGGAACATGGCACATGACAAAGCAGTTTAATCTTGTCCAACAATCTTGCTCACAATGCTGAACAATACTCAACAAATTAAACAACTGGAGCCATTAATAATGATCTCTTGAGACAATGTGAGTGCTTGTAGAGGGGTACACCAATGTAAAAAACCCTTTGCAAATTCATCTTCTGGTCTGTCCTATTCAGCTAATGTTCCATTCTCTATCATTGTGAGCACATCTTTCCACTAAACTAGAAACCACTTGGCTTTCAGCACAGAGGCTGCAGAGTTTTGGCCAAGTATTTTGCTGTCCACAGAAAAATCTCTCCTTTGAGTTTTTAGTACTTGTTTTAAAGACAAATTAAATTTAAGACCGTGTTAAGTGAAAGTTAATTTTGTGGGGAAAAAAAATAAATTCAGAAATCTCTTCCAGCAAAATTGAATCATGTTTTGAAAGCCAGAAAAACAAACGGAGAAACACCAAACATCTGAGTTAAGCAAAGCATGATATGTTAGTTCATAGGAAACCATGATTTCTGATCCAAACTGCTAAGTTTTTCTTCATCAGTAAAGTAACTGAAAATACTGGCACAGTGAGTCAGATCCCTGTATCTGAAAGGACAGATATTTTGAAGCTCTTTGATAGAATAAATGCATTGTCATCTCCTAATGTAACGAAATGCCCAATAAAGCAAACACATAAAAGTAAATCCTTAAGCCCAGATGTAATGAGCAGCTTGTTTGAATTCTGCAGCTGAGACAAACCATTACAAAATCTCCCCTGTGAGCAGAGGTTGTACTTTACGTGGAACACTTTGCTACATAAACTGAAGCAGTTTGAAGTGTGGCTGGCTCTACGCTGAAATCTGGTTCCAACAGGACCACATTTATAATCTACCTTTCAGTTACTGATTTAAAAATGAATCAAGCTGAAATTAGAACGACAAATTTTTTGTGGCTTTTTGGGTTGGGTTTTTTTTTTTGGTCTGTGTTTGCTTATTTTAAAATCCTGTCACACAAGACCTGTGCTTGGATGTGCTTTATTGACTTTGTTGTATGTAGGGAGGTGATTCTTATTTTTCCACTCTGAGCCAGTTGCCACTTCAGTAATGATTCCATAGAGCTGCAGACTAAGGGCACAACTGGTTTGGAGGCAGCTCTTGGCCATTCTGTTCTCAAAATACATTGACCAATTAATTTCCTTTATTCCTTTACAAAACCCATACTCCATAGCACCAGCAGAAACCATTTTGCTACCGTGTATTCTGCACTGGACCAGACAAGATAAAACAAGATCTTGTCATTCAAGAGCCTACATTCAATCACTCTCACCCTGCCAGTCACCTCCAAGAGCCCTCTCTCTTGTCTGAGAAGCTGTGTTGAAAACTCAGTAACTTTGACCCAAAGCACAGATTCCACCTCCCTGCCCTGAATCCACAAGTGATTTCTTCAGGGGTAGATGGGTACAGGCTCTTTCATGGAATTCCAGGGGAATATCCAGGACAGATTGGATGGAGCTCTGAGCAATGTCCCTGGGGGTTGGACTGGGCAGCCTGTGAAGGTTCCTTCCCTCACAAACTCTTCTCCAATTCTATGAATGCATAAGTCAGTAAACTAAGACAACAAAAAATCCAAGAATCATTGGCAAATGACTGAATTAAAAAATAATGGTTGTCAGTTTAGGAATATGGACTGATTTTCATTACACTATCTACTACAGAAATTCACTTACTTTATGATTTGATCAGGCACTGCCTTATTTTTGAATCTAGGTTGCTCCTCCAGGACTGGCTGCACTGTAAAACATTGGATATCTGGAATTGTGAAAGTTAAGGGCATGTTATTAACTACTAGTATGACATACAGTAGGCTGAAGGAGAAATAAAAATAATAATAATCAAAAAAAGACATTTTCTGATGAAAAATATGAGGTGTTCAGGGTTTCATTTCTGGAGTTTCCTTGGCCAAAAAAGGAAAAGTCTGCCAGTAGTAAGCAGTGAATACATATTAATTCTGAACTGTATATTTTTATTATTTCTCAAGCTTGAATATCTGCAGCTGAATTTATCACACTGACTCATTCATTTAATTTTTAAGCTCAGGCAACTTACAAAAATAACATCAACCACATCTGATGTTAACAGTTTCACTGTTTAGCTTTAGGCATGCATAAAGTCATGATGGTTAACATTTAGTTTTGAAATCTGTAACTGAGCATTTACTTGAGATTTCCTTTTTCTAGAGAAGTGCTGTTTTTAAAATCTGAATGCTGTACTTGTAAGTAAATATATCACATTCTTACACATTTCAGCATGTTTGAAACTCATGCCCTCTGGTTAGATCCTTTTGCATAAGTGCAGAAGCAGTGCCCATCTCCTGCTCCTTGCAAATTCTACCTTCAGGACTGAAGCATGTTTTCTCCAAAAAAATTAATTAGTTGAGAGACAAGACAGACTTGGGAGAGCCTGGATTTCAAGCTTAATGTCCTATTTTAGACAAGCCTGTAATACTCCCACTTCAGTCCCAACAGTGTGAAAAGAAAGTATTCTCTTTCTCCTCTAGAAAGTTCCACCAGAATACACTCAAGAGACTATGTGAAGTGTTACATTACCTTGAAAATTAATAAATGAAAATCAGCATGCAAAAACAAATGTCTGTCACAATGAGGTGATCTCATATCTGCTCAGTCAGTAATGACTCAAATCAGAAGAAAAAGATAATCAGAGTTACTATAACCAAGAAAAATTGAGGCCATTCTAAAAGCTGGTTAACAATGTTTGTAAGTTAATTTTCCTAAGAAAATTTCTGAGGTACTTAGGACATGCTTATCTTGCCAAGAAATGGAGGTGATACCAAAGTGTGGTGCCAGTCAGAGCAGTGCTGAAAGAATGCATGAATTTAATATTAAGACACAACAGCTATAAATGTGAAGTAAGAGAAAATTGGCTGCTTTAAACTGTGTCTCTTCAAGTGTGTGACACTGCTTTTGCCATTTGAAGAAAATAAAGCTAAACCATGTATGAATTACGATGATTTTTCTTCCCTGAAGGGCTGTCAAGCCCTAGCACAGGCTGCCCAAGGAAGTGGTTGAGTCACCATGCCTGGAGGGGTTTAATAGAAATGTAGATGTGGCACTTGGGAGCATGGGTGAACAAGGTTTATTGTTGGACTCAACCTTAAAGGCTTTTTCCAACCTAAATGTTTCTATGATGAATGAAAGAGACAGACTCCTTAGAACTACCAGAAAAACAGGAGCTCTCTTAGGAGCAAACCAGGAAAATCACGGAGGACGTGTAAGCAAAACTGCAAACTGAGCTGCCACGTCAGTAACCTTTCAACCTTTCCAGGAAATCATTGTTCCACTCGTCTAAACTCATGCTAAGAAGGTTTCCCAGCCCTCCTTCCCTCTGCCATCTCCCACGTGTCCAAGGATACGCTGACCAGGAGAGTTCTTCACATCCTCTCCGGGCGCTGCAGTCGTGTTCATCTCCTCAGCACTGGGAAACTGGCTCATCAGCTGGGCCTGGAAATCCTCCCTTCTCTCATACTCCTTGCCACGGTAGATGAACACTTTGTTCTGCAAGGAATGAGGAGTTACTGCCTGGGCTGGGGTGCTGCTGAGGTACCAGTTGCAGTTTCATGGGAATCGGCACAAAGCCACAGCGGTGTCCAGGTTTTGGAATGAGTGTTTCTGTTTTCTGTTTTAATCAGCTCTAAAGCCAAAGTCCATTTTGACCAGGTGCTGGAAAGCAGCACTAACTCTCCAGAGACTCCGGACTCAAAATTTTGTTATTCAGAACCAATAACTCTGGTTTAACACTAGCCTATTGTTTCACTGTTTCCCCAATGCTTTCAAGGCAGCTTTGGCCTTTAAACTTGGGAAGCAGGGCCTCTCATTATTTCCAAGTGTGAAGAAAGCCTCCCTATTAATTGTTGTATGCAAGAGAGGGTTTTAGTGGTAAGAAATATCAAATATTTAGGTTTCTTTATGGTCTGAACTCATGCACTGCTGTGATTGAAACAATGGCATTTAAAAAAATTACGGTGCAATCCAGTTGTGCACCACTACCCAAGTTCATCAGGTTTCTTTGAAAAATCAGACCCCTTGGAGTCTGGATTTCCCTCCTGGCAGTTAAAACCAGAGGAAAGTGAAGAAAAGAGAGTAGATTCAGCATATATGAATAAAATCAGTTCAAACTTACATAATTGTCCTAAAGTAGGAGCTGTTGCCGTTCAGGAAAAAACTTAGAGCAGCACAAGAGAGTTGGGATGAACATGTCAGCTCAAAGCACATTAGAAATCAAAAAAGCAATCTGGACATTAATCTTGAGGAAAACAGGAAAACAAAAGGAGACTCAAAATAGATGAAAAAGTAAGAATGCATGAATCAAGTTTACCCTTAGAAATGTTGGGAATCCTTGGCCGTAATATCCAACAGCAAAATAGTCTGGCTTAGGTCTCAGAATTTTCATTATGTTTTCATAGAATTTTGCTTGCTGGATCTGAAAGCAAAACCAGCTGCAATTACTCATGTTTGGGAGTTTTATCCATGCATTTTTAACCTCTACTACACATGCAAGAGCTATCAGCTATCAGCTGATGAGCTACAGCAATAACCAATTTGTACACAGGATGCTGCAGGGGGACATTAAGCATTGTTTACATTTATATGCAAATATAATACACAGAAAAAATGGGTACAGCTTCAGCTTTAACATTTGACCTCAGAATTTAGCTTAGCCTTAACCTAGGAGAAAAGCAAACACCAAAGTCATCCCTGGCCACTGATAACACTACTGAAATAATACATTTGGGAAAAACTCCCTGCCTCAAATGTTTCCTGAGGTATGGGATCAACTCCACTTTTTACCGTAGCCTCGAATTAAGGGCACATACCATGAAAAGGGCCTAGAACAAGTTTTTCCAAAAGATACCAAGTGTCATCTAGGTGTCTGTAAGAACACAGCAATGCAACTTAAACTCACAAATATCTTTAAATTAATGATAAAAACAGAGCAAATGAAGCTTTTTTTTTTAATACTCAGCACCATTTAAGAACATAATGTTTTGATTCCCACAGATTTTTTGAGGAAGATTCAGGGATATGTATTGAACGAGCCTTAAACATTTGTTACAAATCATATAAACATGAAATACTGGGAGTAGAAAAAAAGGTTTGTTGGGGGTGGGATCTTTTTTGGATTAATTCAATTTTAATGAAAACAAATAACTGAATATTTTATTTTCTTTCAAAATTTTCCTTCTACCATTTGGACCTAGATCTAATTCCCTGTGCTGTAATAATTCCACAGTCCTGATTAGGACAGAATTATTCAGGTTTGTCAAGATCCAAGTTGCTAAAATTGAAAGAAAAACGTAGGGGAAAAAGTTCATCCAGTTGTTCTTTCTACCCTAGGGCAGTACAGAGGCTTCAAAACATGGCCTTTAAATTTCCCTAGGTAAGAACATGTTTATTCCATCTACAGACATTCCAAAATACCTCAATAAACAGATGTTCATGCAACTTTAACCAACAATTATTTATGAACCTTTACCACTGGATTGGTACAGTGAAAGATGAACTCATCAAGAAACGAATTAAAAATCCATTTTAGACCACAAGATCATAGGCAGCTCTGCTGTTTCACAGCTGAAAAGCACTAACTTCTGTGACTGCAATAATTTGAAGATCTTACCAAGTTTTGACTTAGAAGTTCATAGTCAAAAACCTCCTTTTCATATTGCTCTGCAAGTTCTTTGCATAAAGATATGGCTTCTTCCCACATCTGCAATGCAACCACACATTCAGAAAGTAAATCCAGTACCAACAAACAAGTTTTCAATGCATCAGAGTTTAATAAAACTGCAGTTTTATTGATTATGCTGTCTTTAAAGTGCAGTCATTTATTAACTGCACATTTAGAGTGGAAGACTCAGGGCAATCATAAACTTAGGGAAAGAAGATTAATGTTAAAAAATAAAAGTGTTTTATGATTAATTATTGGAAGGAATAAGTAAACCTACTTTATTATTAAAGTAACATTTTAAAAAAAAACACTTAACCTTTCAGATACAAACCTTTCAGATAACCTGTCAGATTAAAGAAAAAAAAAGAGTAAATCACTGAGGTGATAACATTCAGAACATATCCCAGGTACAGAGCAGTTTCTGAGAGGACTGACACCTGCCAGTCCTTAAAACACAAACCATGTAACAAAATATCCTGCAGCATCCACGATCACAGGGAGCCTTGTCCACAGCTCTCCTCATCAGCTAAACAGCCACAAGTCTTAAATGTCCACTTGCAACAGCTGCCTGTGACAATGAGTACCACTGAACACCAGGACTGCTTTTCTCATCTGCTGTGGGCCCTTCACAAAGGTGAGCATATTTCTCAAACTGTGTGTCCTCACCTGTTCAGAGCAGAAGAGACAAAGGGGTCCCAGAGCAGAATCCCCTGCTGCTGAGAGGACAGTGCCAGTCACACATCAGGCCATTCTCACGTGCTGCCAGCTGCTCTTTGGCCAGGTATGGCTGAGCCTGGTCCTTGGTCCTTGAGCTGAGTCCTTGGTCCCCGGGCTGAGCCCGAGTGCTGGCTGCTGCAGATCAGCAGCTCTGGGGGTTGCTTCTCCTGGGACAGTGGGTGGCCACTGCTGCAGTGCAGTCACTGCAGATGCCAGCAGCAAACCTGAGAGGTCGAAGCTGAAACTTTCTACCTTGTGAATTATGGGAAGGGCTTCTTTTGCAAGAAGCAGTAATGAATTTCCTTCCCCCTTCATACCTTTGGTTACGGCTGAACAAGACATAATGACTTAAAGGTCGTATTGGGTCATGGGATTAATTATCTGGCACTGCAGAGTTTCCTCCTGCTTTCTAGTCCTTTGCTTTATTTCTAAAATTCTCAGCTCTAATGCCATTGCACTGACAGGTAATTTTATTACTTTTTTTTTTTTTTCTTAAATTGAACTAAACTGAGGTACTGAGCATCAATCTTTTTTAAGTTTAGGATACAATTCTCAGTCCTCTCTGAAACAAATATGTCTATTTTGAACCATCTGGATTTTTTTGAGATAATGGCTGAGCGGTTTAGAAATGGAATCTGCACACCCCATACTCTTCTTTGTAAGGGGAAGTAGATTCACCATTTTTGTTGTATTTTGTTGGTGTCTGACAGAGCTGCTTGTGATGATATGCTGAGACATTAGCCCTCTTTCTCTGTGAATGAGGTCATGGAAAGAACATCTCCCTGTGGAACAGATATGCTCTGGGAATAAAGCCTCCAGGACACAATTTTTACTTGACCCACATTTCAAAGAAGCTTTTCCTCACAAATGTTTCATACAGGACATATTCATTAAACACAACTATTCAGAATAGCACAGCAGAGAGATTTGGAGGGGAAGAACTCTCCAGACCTACCTTTCCTTTGTCAAAGTATTCTATGATCTTTTCATACAAATTCTCTTTCAGGTGTCTGTAGGTCTGTGAGCACTGGAACTCTGTTGACATGACTTGGGGTGCACATTGCTCATCTGACCACTGACAGTGAGAACACATCAAAAAGAATTTTCAAGTTCAGTGTTTCACATCAAAGCCACCCACCCACGAGGTCTGGTCCCCTGGGCTCTTCAAAATCTTCCCAAGTCTTTTTTACCCACCCACAGACAAACTGGGAAAGGCACAGGGATTGCATTCACTGCCTCTTCAGACAAGGGCTGTATTTCATGTGATAACAGCACTAGATAGACAGAATATGTAAAAAATATTTTTAAATTTTATACCTGCCCAGCTTTGCCCCACCTACAAATTTTATATAAAGATCTATGTGAGAAAATTAGTTCCATTTTTTCCCCCAGTAATATCATCTTGGCTGACTTGATTTACATCCTTTGTATTAAAATATTTCATATACTATGATATTTGTCTATACCAATACAGACAATATACCTCATATTTGCATGATCATAAAAAATCAAAATGAAGTTTAAGAAAAATAGCACAAATTTATATAATTCTGCACTAAAGTAAATTCCATAAGAAACATCAGATTTTTCCTGAAGAACCTTTAAATTTGGATGTCCCCTTGCAGTGGAAATTTATCTTACTGACCATTTTAATTGATACTGTCCATTACATTGGTAATGAATGATAGTTATAGTGAAAGATAATTAACTACCAGCTACAAAAGAAAGCCAACATAACTTGGTTATGTAATCCATACTATTGAAAATTAAAAATGAATGTCCCCTTGTGATAGCTGGAGTTATGTTTAATTTTCATAACTGTTATGTTTAAGATAGTAAGAAATTACCAAAATGAAAAAAACTACATTTGTACACAATGTTCTCACTGTAAGGGAAAATGATTTTTTTCCTACCATATTTAGTTTCAGCGTACTGAAAATATATCATATACTGATAATACAATTTCAACAACTAACGTTAATTTTGTACTACCTACTGCAGTATTTCTAACTAGAAACTTGAATACCCCTGTGGAAAATAACTCAGAGATTAAGACATTCACTTAAGAATATCAAATTGAAAACTGCAAAAGCTTAATTATATACTGAGTTTAGAAAATCTAACCTTCAGGAGCCACGTATGGAGTAGAAGGGTATATGCTGCTTCTGTGTAATTCTCACAATCTAAATGAAGATCTCTCAATTTATACAAATACCTGATAGAGGAGAGAGCAAAGATTAGACTGAGACTGGCATGACTGCAATACTGAGTGTCAAAATGTTCCAGATAACAGGAAACTGTGGATGTCACACTGTGGTCCCCAAAGAGCCTTCAAGGGCACTGGGAGGGGGTTGAAGACCTGGGCATTTGTTCACACTTTGCTGTGTCCTTTCTGTGTGTGAAACGTTGTGCAGGAAAGGAGGAGAAGGAGCCATCCTCCCGCTGTGAGCTGGGGTCAGCTCCTCAGAGAGGAGGGATTGCTGCACCCCACATCTAGGAGAGAGCAGGATTCCTGGAGGGCTCCTCAGGGCAGCAGCCTTGCCCTGCAGCACTCCTCACCTGCAGGAACATGTTCTTCGTGTACACACATGCAACCAGAGCAGGTAACAGGAGGAAGCAGAAGGTGGAAAATACCAGCCCAGAAAGGCGAAGCAGTCCCTGTACAACCAGGAGGTGTTGGGGGCAGAAGAGCTGTTCTAAGTTAAATTTTCTCCTTGATCCCTATGGCAGCGCTGCTGCTTCCAGCATGGTCACTCTCCACCATGGGGCTCAAGAAGCATCTACAGCAGCCAGGAAGAAAATTGCATCCCTTCCTCTAGCTCACACCAGGAGTTTTGAGACACAGGAGATCCAACACCTTGCTGTGGCAGTCCATGACACTCCCATTCCCAGTTCCCAGCTCAACAGAAAGTTTCCAACAGCTCCAGAGTGAGCTCTGAATCCCCTCCAGAGCTCATTTCAGCTGGGACTCTGGGCTTTGTTCTGCAGACTTTGCAGGAGAGGACAAGCAGGAAACAGGGAGCTTTTGAAGCAGCAAGATCTGCTGCAGCCCAAATACAGAACTCTTGGAGACAGCAAGAGGCCATGTCCCATCTACAGGAATTTGCCATTGGAGACAAGAGGCCATGTCCCATCTGCAGGAATTTAACACGGGAGACAAGAGGCCATGTCCCATCTGCAAGAATTTAACATTGGAGACAAGAGGCCATGTTCCATCTGCAGGGATTTAACACTGGAGACAAGAGGCCATGTTCCATCTGCAGGGATTTAACACTGGAGACAAGAGGCCATGTCCCATCTGCAGGAATTTAACACGGGAGACAAGAGGCCATGTCCCATCTGCAAGAATTTAACATTGGAGACAAGAGGCCATGTCCCATCTGCAGGGATTTAACATTGGAGACAAGAGGCCATGTCCCATTTGCAGGAATTTAACATTGGAGACAAGAGGCCATGTCCCATCTGCAGGAATTTAACATTGGAGACAAGAGGCCATGTCCCATCTGCAGGGATTTAACACTGGAGACAAGAGGCCATGTCCCATCTGCAGGAATTTAACACTGGAGACAAGAGGCCATGTCCCATCTACAGGAATTTAACACTGGAGACAAGAGGCCATGTTCCATCTGCAGGGATTTAACACTGGAGACAAGAGGCCATGTCCCATCTACAGGAATTTGCCTGTGTAGCTGCAGTTCCCACAGAAAATGCCTCCACTGTAACCTTGCCTGTGGAGTGTTGCATATTGAAGGAGATTCAGCAGACCGGGCCATTCTACAAAACCAGAATGCTTTCCCTGCCATCCTAAATGTGTGAAACACCCTCCCTTAAACCTCAAATCTATCTGCACTTTCTTAATTTCAAACAATAGACAATGAATGTTGAGTGATTTGATCAATTAAAAGTTAATTCTTGTGGAAAAAATGCTGCTGCTGAATACAGAGCACAGATTCCCAGTTGCTGAAGGCTAAGCTAACAACAGAATGAGAATGCAGATGAGGCCAGGGCTGCCACAGAGTCATTTGGGATGGTGAAGTAACAATAAATACAGAAATCCAAGCCCAATGATAAAACCAGAACTCACAAGACAATATTAACTGCCCTCTCCAAAAGAGATCCAATGGTTGCCATACCTGATGTACATCTCTTCACGGTTAATGTTCTTGTAGAAATTCTAGGGACACAAACAGTTAAAGTTACCTCCTAATGTCCTTTAATACAATTGTATATATACATGCACATAGATTGAGGTTTTGCTTTCCTTGGTAGTTAGAAAGCATAGACAGCACGAAAAGTAGATTATTTACAGACTAACTGAACTACTTCTTCCATTAATATTTTTATTAGTTATATGTATGGTTTTATATATACATATACTTCTCCTAGTTGATAAGGGGATCATTACTGAAGGCTTTTCTATTGGAGAAAAGGAAAATATGGTTATTCAAATCATTAACAGAATAAACCGCATGCTCCAGCTACACTTGGTAGAAGCTGGTACATACTGAAGCAGATGTGTAGCACTGTAGTTATGGAACATCGTTGTGCAATATCTCTAAAGAGGCCAGTTCCAGGAAAAAAACTCATTTTTGGTCACCATGACATGTTTGCAGGAATACAAGCTTCTAAGGCTGTGCAAAATAAATTATATGAATGTCTCTTGAAGAGCTGCAGACATTTTCACCACATTGCACAGTGATTATTGAGGAACAAAGAGTGTGTGAGTGTAATACCTCAAAGGTGCCAGAGGTTCCTACTCAGCTTTGAGGAACTTCCTGGAGGAAGAATCTCTCTATGTGATATCTTAATTACAAAACAGGAATAGAAAAGAAGACAGAGTGGCCTAGGACAAGATCAGATCCTCAAATCTCTCGGCACCCAAGTGCAAAGGTGCCTTGCAGGTTTCCTACCCACATTTGAAAACTGTAATTGTTGAGATGCTGAAGCAGCAAGAGGGTCAGCTCCTCATCACAGCTTGACTCTGTCAAGAGCCCCCTGTCCCACTAAACCTGTCAATAGGTACAGGCATATGAGCAGCAAACTTCCTTATTTATCCACAGAACCAAAGTGATAAAGCATACAAACCAAACAAAGCAAATGGATGAACGTTGCTCCCAGACTTACACATATATCTGTGCAGAGACATATAAAAACCTCTTGCCCCAGAGTTTAAATCACTACAGAACGTTGTCACCCACTCCTGCCCCGTTGAAGATTGACCTGCGTGTTTATCCAAGGGACTGAAACGCCTTCCCCTCCTGCCCCAGGGTCCAGGACAGAACGTACCAGCAGGTTCACGGTGCAGCTCATGCGGTTGTCCTTGCTCTCGTCGCTCATCACGGAGCGATAATCCAGCAGCCTCTCCAGGAGCCCCCTCACCAGGCTCACAAAGCTTTCCACCCGGCTGGAAATGCCAGGGTGCTGCTTGGCACACTCTGTAAGGCTGCAAGTACAGAAATATTGGGACTGTTCTGGTGGTAAATACTGAATTATGCCTAAATCAACTGCAGAATGTCCCGGAAATTCCCTCTGTGAGTTGGTAATTTAAATATTCAGAAGACAGATGGCATATAAATCAAATGGGAAAAAAATAGAAGAAACATTTACTTTTCCTCTCTGAAAACAACTTTGAATTCAAGGGTGAACCCACAACATCAGGAGAGAGAAATCTGCACCTGTGCTATCACAAACTCAAGTCTCTGAAATGTGCCACTACTGCAATAAACGCTGCACCTTCCTTTCCTCAGCATAAAATGCAAAAATGCTTTCCTTTTCTTTGTACAGTTACATGTGAGTAGAAGTTCAAATGAACAAAAATTGCAATTTTAGCCCAAAAAAGACATAACCCGAGTAATTCCACTTTGAGAAATAAGAAAATCCGATCAACTTTCTGGAGATTGAAAGGAGGAGCTTGATCTTCTCTGATAAAAATACAGGAAAGGGAATTTTATATTTTGGCATCATCACTTTTAATTTACATTAAGAAAACGTTAGCATATATTGTTTCTAAAAAGTGCTGAAGTGATTTTGGAGGAGAGATTTCCCTTTACTGTCAGAGCTTTGTTTTCAACATTTAACTCTTTAAACATCATTAAGTGATTACCTGCATCTCATTAAGGAGTACTTTCTTTCTTTGCTTAAGAGAAATAATTTCTTTCTTTGGTTTTCTTTTGTTTCCTCTACTAAACATTCTGGTTTTCCATTGGGATCCTCTCTGACAAACTGCATTTTTATATACAATATATATATATTCATATACATACATACATACATATATTTCCACATATATAATTATAAATATAATTATTGGGTCAGGCAGATATGCAGTTAATTTTCCCCAAGCAATCCTGTTTGTGTTGGTAGCTGGGAAGGTTCTGACCTTTTAGTGCTCAATTAACGATTGAGCTGTACATCACTGTTTTCCAGACACCCAGGTTAAAAAAAAACAACTGTAGTAATCTTTAGGCACAATATTTTTTAAAACTCTATTAAAAAGTATGCTGTTTTAATTAATAGCAAACCAATTTTGTTTTACTCTTCATGATTATTTGAACCTTCTTCAGAAAATACATATTCATATTAACTTCAATTGCAAAGAAATCCTTGAAGCTCTGGCCTAGAATGGAACCTCTGCAGAATACCCAGGACTGAAGTTCCAACTCAAGCAAAGTAAAAACAGCATCTAAAGTTTATTCTTTGGATTGTGCAGCTCCAGTGGAGTTACTGTCCTGACACAGAGGGAATGTGTACGTGGATGTCTGAAAAAACACTGATATTGTATAAGACAGGAGGGACAGAGGCCAGCAGATAAAACCAGAATAGTCCAATTGCTTTTGTCTGACTGGTCTGAAACTGAAATATTTAAATCAATATCTGACACATGGCTTATGAAATACACTGTAAATGGAATGGAAACACTAAAGGGGCTGAAAAGCTGACAGCTGACAGAAAAGGCTGGAGCACATTAAAAGATGTTTGTGGGAAAGAAAATAAGAAACAAATAGGAGACTGGAATATTGCACAGGAAAATGGTGTTATTTTACATCTACAAGTATAAGAAACAGTGTGAGACACTAACAAAGGAAAGTACAGCCACCATTTAAGTGACTCTTATGGATTTCAGCACAGGTTCCCCTGAAGTAACAGCAAACAAGGCAGAGCTGTGAACGTTTCCTGACTGCACAATGAACATGAGGCACCAAGACATCACATTTTCTTCCCAATACAAGCAGAAAACCATTGATATAAACCACAAGCTATTGCTGGGTCTCACCCAGCACGAAGTACATAACTCCAGTCGCTAAAGAAAGGTGAACCAGAGTCCACATAAAGAGCTACAAAAAGAGCAGGAGAGAAGAATTCCTGTCTCTTGAGGGAAGATTCAAAAAGTTGTATTGCTCAGCTTTATACAATAATCCCAATAAAAAGGACCACAAAACTTCAGAAGATATTTTTAACCCCCAGGAGGGAGCAAGAAACCTTTGAATTTTTAAACAGAGCTTGAAAAAAATAGAGAATTTTAAAAAAAGAAAGATTTGCAATAAAGCTGGAGAAAAACAACTGCATAGCATGGGCCACTGCAATGATGGGGAACTGGAAAGCTGCCAAGTGCCATTTCCTGTTGTGCCTGTGTTAGGAACTAAAACATGCCAGAAGTCATTTTCTGAGCCTGAGGACAAGTGGCATGGCACAGCTTGTGTTCATGGAGCTGCACTGATTCTCCTGCATTTCCCCAGGCAGGGCAGCCTTGTCCACTCTGCCTGTTGAGAACAACTTCTCACCTGCCCCACATCACCCCAGCTTCCCCTGGGCACTGTCTAGGACAGGTCACAACCCCTCACGGGCCACACTCATATTTAGGTCTAGGGACAAATGCAAGGCAGTGCTTAATTAAACTTCTGCTGAACCTGTTGAGTTTATTTTCATGGGTATGGAGAAGTTCCCAGCAAACACCAGTGTGGGCAAATGTTGCTTGCAGAGGTGAGCAGCAACACATCAGTCACTGAGTGCTGCTAAAGATGTGCCTCCAAGTGACACCTGGAACAGTGCAGGAGTGCAGACAGCTACAGGAGATAAGCTGATGGAAAAATGACCAAATGAATAAATGTGGAGGCAAATTTAACTGGGTCTCCTACCAGCTGGAACAGGAAACTGGGGACAGAAGCTTGAAATCCCTGCTTTGAAAGGTACAAATGTAGGAAGACTTAAACCAAACTGAGAGAACAGGTCCTACCACAGGCAGGTCACCAGCCTCTGCTTCAACACTCCATCAACAGGTGTCATTTAACAAAATCTGAAGATAGGATGAACTGTCATCTTCAGAAATGTAGAGACTTTGAACTTGAGGCCTGACTGAAAGTGGGACAGTACCAAGGGGAAAAACCAGGTATGTCAGAGCAAGAAGGGGGCCTTGCAAAGGCAGGAGATCAAAAGCTCTGTACTGTGCTTGATGACAGTCCCTGACTGCACTGCTCAAAGATGGGCTTTAACTGGATAGTGCCACTTTCCAAGAAAAGCACTGGAATGAAAGAGCAAAGTGCAAACAAAGCAAGCAAATAATGTTATACAGCTCAGAAAGAGTGAACTTCAAAGGGTCACATACACAGGGAAGCTTTGCTTTTTGCATAGATAAAATCTCAGTTTGAACACTCTCTTTTAAGGTAATGTAGTGCTTCAAACTAGATGGAGGCACTGTAGGAACGTCCAGAAAACATTCCATATGATAAACTGAAATACTGGGGCTGTTTACCCAAAGGGAAATCCTGAAGGAAACTAGACAGCAACATTCAAATTTGATAAAAGCTGCTGCAAAAAGAAACAGAATAAATGATTCTTTATGTCCCCTGTGTGTGTGCCCAAAGCCTTCATGGTTCATCTGATGAGAGATGTGACTTTGAAAAGATTGCTACTCCTACCCAGAAATACAACCCATACAGGGTAGCAGGCTTTGAGGAAACAAAACATGCACATGACATCACTAAACCTTATTTAATTCAGACTTGTCTGAATAATCTCTTGGAGTCCAATCTAGATATGTAAAAATGCAGGTTAGGTATAACTTCTTCATAATTTAGATGAAGCACAAAACAATAAAAAAACAACCAGAAAAATAATTTCAACGAGCAAAACTGCAGTGCAAACAAGGTGGGGTGAAACATTATGGTATTTCCAATATTTTCATTACAAAAGTTGCCAAGATTCTATTTCAGGTAAGGTTACAACCCGAGAACTGGGAACAATAAGATAGAAACACATCCTGAAGGCATTTGTTCTATTTATTCTCATTCACTACTTACATGGACTCAAACAACTGCATGTAGTGTTCATCCCCTCGTCCTCCTTCCACCTCATGATCCAACTTCAAAATTATTTCATTTTCAAACTAACGAAGAAAGAAAAATCAAAACACTGAGCAGCTATCCACTTTAATATGGTATCAAAAAAGTACCTTTGATAATTATGTCACATATTCCCAAGGGTTAAATGCTTGGGCATATTCTGGTCTGGGCTTTTAGCGGGGCTGAAAGCCTGGACGCAGATTTTCACAGAGCTTCCCCTGCCCTGGGCACGTGAGACACAAGCTCAGGGACTGGTGCAGCTCCAGACAGTTTTGTCCTCGTGCAAACTGCACCCTGTTCAGAAGATGTAGGAAAGATCTACCTCAGGGTTCCTGACAAGTCTTTGACACATCAAGAGGCACAGGGAGAGCATTTGTGGAGACCTACATTGAAATAAAGCTCTGTTGCTTTCCATAGATCTAATTATTAAAACCACTGTAAAAATGACAGAACTCATTACTGTGCTAATGCAGCAAGTTTTCGCTGTTCTCCTTTGATACAAAATTTCACACAATTGTCAGTACACGAATAATTCTGTTTCTCCCTGGAGTGTTTCTGAGTAATTGAGAGCTTTGGCAGGCTGGGATCTAGATCATCCCATCAGAGAACTGGAAACCTCTTATGGTACAAAGAATTAATGTAGTATTTCAGATATGGTACTTTCAGATAACTGCAGTGCAAAATATTTTGCTTAATTTCAATATATCCTCATCAAAACATTCAGCTCAGAGCTGAAGAAGCCAAGCCAGGGCTACACAGAAGAAAACAGTCCTTCCTCTTAGAGCACCAAGCAGGTCACAAATTTCTTCAGTTTTAAAGAGCATGACATTCTAAATGAAAATATGTTACTTGATGTACTTCCTTCAAGTAGGTCATGATTCAAATTCTCCACCCAGAAAAATGATTCATCATTTCTCAAGAACAAAGGCCAAACTTTCCCCTCTTCCCCCCAGTGTCCAGCCCAGATCTGCTGGCCACCCTGATCCTGCAAACCACTCTTGAGGCAGAAATTGAAGCTGCTGCTGCTTCTTTCAAGGAGTTTTGAAACAGCATCTTGAGCAGCCAAACTTCTCCACTGCTCACACCAAGAGCAAAACCTGGGCTCAGAGCAGTGGCACTGCTCTGGAGAGGGGCAGGGAGGAAGGAGCCATTTCCACCACTTCCACCACTTCCTTACTTGCAGCTTTTGCTACTCTAATATTAATTCTTTCTCTGTAATTAGAATACAAATGAAAGACTGCCTGTTGAGCAGTACATACTGTATTAATATTAGAGAATAAAGAGCTATCACTGAAAAATAGCTTAACAGAAAAAAACAAAACTGCTCTGTCTCATCCTGGCTGAAATAGAAGTTTAAAAGGCTCTGAATTAATTTTTATGTGCAAGCAGGATGTGTATTAGTATTTAATGTGGGTAACACAAGTGCCTGGTAATTTCAGAACAAAGAAATATTGAGCAAAAGCATCCAATCCAGCTATTTTCTGTGGGCTTACTGCAGTAAGACAAATCTGTGAATACAGTGCAGGTCAAGCACCAGTTAAATCCACTTCTTAAATCCTTCCCAGTACTTATTCAGCAGGTAGAGAATTGATTAATTCTCAAAGAGGCAATAATTTCACATTGCTCAATCTGAACAAAAAAACTCTTCCTAAGCATCTTTCCTTCAGTTTCTCAACAGACTGTAAGAAGAGAAAAAATAATCAGTTGCTTGGATCGAAACAAATAAAAAAGTTGGCAGAAATATAGAATAAAGTTTTAATGTTTCTACACAACAAAATTAAGCTCTGGAAAGTGTCTCTTCCCTCTCACTTAAACAGAGTGTGCTTAATTGTCATTGGCACCCAAGTTTAAAGTTTAAACACAAGTATAAAGTTTAGCTTTTCGAATAGATCCAAGGAATCTCCCCAGCTCTGAGCACACCTTGATGCCAAAGCACAAAACACATCTGTGTATTCCACATGGATCTCTGAAACACCAGGCTGTAAAACTCAGCCCCTGCTGCTGAGATCCCATCCTTCTGAAACTCCTACACACAACAGGGTTTCAAAAACTGGGAGAAAGCAATGTGGTTATTTACAGCAGGTAAATCTCCTGTGCCAGAGGGGCTTGCTGAGGACACCTCAGTCACTGTCTCAGCCACCTGCGAGAGCTCAGAGCTGCAGGACACTGCCACAATCCTGTCCTCTAACAACGAGTCTGGAACCCCAAGCACCCAGCAGCAGCCAGCACTGCTTTCTGACACGGAGCCCCAGCAGTCAGGAAGGAAAGCAAACACAGAAAACTTCCCCAGATGGCTCCAGCAATCAGCAGAACCCACGAGAGATACTAAACTGAAAATACCAAACATAAACTGTATGATTTATTTGAACAGAAATATAAACAAAGATGAATTAATCTTTCCTAAGCCAAGTTAAGTCTGCAATGTAACTCAAATCCATGTTTATTTAAATGATATTTTCATTTACTCTGCAAAGAGCTAATTTTCCTTTTTTTTTGGTTTTTTTTTTTTTTTTTGTTTTGTTTTGTTTGGTTTGGTTTGGTTTGGTTTTTAAGCAAGCATTTTCTATCTCCTGGCCTCAGATCACATTCAGAACAAGCAGGACGAGATCTTTTGATGATGTGTCTTCTTTTGGGAGATCTTAATAAAATGCACAACAGTGCTTTCAAGGAAAGGCAACGTGGGTTATCAGCATTTGAAGGATGGGACTTTTTTAACCCTGTGTGTCCAAGACATAAGCAACGAGCTTCTCTTTTTATTTGAAGGAGAAAGGCATCTATTTACAGGACTGAGTCTATCCACAGACACTGAGAGATGAATAAATTGGCTTTCCAAGATTCCCAGCTCTCTGAGCTCATGATAGGCAGAGCCTTGATAGCTAAAATTAGTAGATATTAATGGCTCCCTCTCTACATCTTCAATTAGAGTTAAAATTATGAGCTTATGTAACACTGCTCTGGGTGAATGGAAATTACACGTGTGAAGCAGAAGAAAGGATTGCAAGAAAATGTCTTACTGTGTCCTGCACCTACATACAGATTCCAAGCCTTTAAATATATTTGTAGAGCAATTCATTCTTGAGACAGCCACAGGTGGATTTTTCTTTCTCTCTGGGATTAGACAATTTCCGAGAAATAGCTAAATAAAATAAAATTCTTGCTTGATAAATTTAAATGAATTTATATTCTTAATGCCTGTATGTTGTGTACACACAGCAAGACACAGCCCCCAGCCCCAGCACACCCCCTGTGCCCCCCCAGAACAGAGACCTGTCCCAGCACAGCTCCAGGGATGTTAAAAGAGACAGGATTTTTGGGAAAGGTTATTAAATTGTGTGGGAGGTACCAGACAAGCTCTGGTTCCTGTGCTGGTACAGACTCAGCTCATAAAGATGTTTCTGTTTGTGCTTTCCCTCCCGCCCCCTTCTCTCATTAGAGAAGATTAGATTAGAAATAAATTCTTTATTTTTAAAGTTCCACAAAATTATGTTTTAAGTGAATGTCATTCTGGGCTCCCAAGTGCCCCAGGCACTCTTGAAATAACATGTCATTCTCAAAATTTTATACTAAAGCTTTATAAAAAATCCTTTATGCTACTAAATGTCAATTTGCAAATGAAAATTGCCCACTACCAAAACCTGGAGTTTATGTGTTTGTGCACCCAATAATTATCCATTCATATAACTTACTTGCTCCTTTAAAATGAAGGTGGTAACAATTTTAAAACATAAAACTTAATGTGCTTTTCCTTTAAAATATGTATTTTAAAAAACTTATCAGTATGGCTAAACTTAGAGAGGCAAGCTTTTTTATCTTAATTACCTCATGCATAGCAACAGAGAGGATAAACCCTATGATTCCTGATGAGCAAATGATCACAATTCCTAAAGCAGAACATTAGAGTCCAATGAGACTCAACTGCTCAATTATGAAATAGTTTTTGCACCATCTGATGAAAACTCCCCCTTTTCCTTAAGCTGCAATAAACCCAATGTCCTTGTTCCTTGGCACTGTAAAATACCACCTGAAACTTAATTTTCTGGCAGCAGAAGTGATTCAGTGGGCACTGGAGTGCCTGGCCTCTCCCAGGCTCCCAAGCTGCTGCTCCTGTTAGTCAGGCAGGATGAGTGATGAGTTTTTGGGATTCCTGGGCTGTACAGATCTGTGTGTCTCTCCCAAGAGATGAGGTATAAGCCATGAGCAGGAAAACATTTTTAAGAAGGCAAATATAGGACTATCAGGACACGGAGGGAACAGATGCACAGTAACAAAGTGGTTTTTAATCTTGGCCTTGAACCAAAAGCTTTGCGCTGTGGAATACAGACCAAAATGGAAATTCAGTCTGCTCATTTGTTCCACACTTCATTGACACAGAAATGCCCCAAATGATTTAAAGTATTAAACATAGCTGGGTATACGAGATATTTATATTTATGTGTGTCTAAAATGATGCCTTTTTGTTTGTCATTTTCCTTTACACAGATTGTCCGGAATTAATTATTTGTGTAACTACAAAACTGAATATCCAGTTTATAATTTACTGTGGGAGGCAGAGTGCAAACACAGAACAAGGTGGGTCCATGCCCAAAGAGCTCGAGAGGAATGGAGATGTCAGACAGGGATGGATATTCCACTGCCCAGGCAGACACAGCAAGCAGAGGCTGGAAATTTAGATTACAATCCCTAATGCCCTGCCCCACCATCCCCATTTCTATTCCATTAATCAAAACTATTTCATAGTAGTGACTTAAAAATTCTTTTTACTTTTCAAAATAACTGCGGGAAACACTCCAGGAATTTCAGTCCATCACCGTGATTACTTTTTCTCACAATAAACATTTAGAAAAGTCACAGTTTCCTGGTAAATCTGATAACATATGTTTATCTATTCACTGCTACTCCTGTCAGATACTCCGTATTAAAACCTGGAAGTTTTGGCTTGCCAATATCTATGTCACAAGGAAGGGGGACAAGGAAATATTTAGATTACAGAGGATCCCTAGAGGTCATTTAATTCTATCTCCTACTTAATGAAGGGCTGGATTCAATGCAAGTCTTGCTGCTCAGAACTTTTCCAGTAAAATCCTGAAAAATTTGATTCAGATCCTGCGATCTCCCTGGGCCCCTCTTTGCTATTCCATCTGTCATTGCAACAAGTTCTGCCTAAGCTGAACTAAGTCACTCTGGAGATCCTACACTTGCTGTTTCTTTGGTTCTTAATATTTGGGATTTCACTTTGCGTAAGCAGAAAAGCTCACTTGACAAACATTTACCAGAAATACTGACAACATGACATTTAAACACATTTTTATGCAGAGTATTTGTAATTACCTTTTTAAATTCTCCTGTCCTCTGATATTCACACAGCATCATGTCAAAGAAAATTGGGATCGTGGCTTTTCGTAGTTCAACTTCTGGAATAAGAGTCATTTCCAAGATGGGCCCTACCATCCCCGGAATAAAGCAAATTTTATTCTGGCCTGAAACAAAACCAAAAGTTGAATATTTGAGGAGCAAACCAAATGTTTTTAGGAAGACATCTGGGAGCTGCAATAATTTAAAATAGTGTTTCAGCCATCTGTGTTGGTCGAGTCTCACAACTCAGTCACTTCTCTTCATTTCCTCTCAGAAGCTGGGGGCATGTGAATGGATACTGTCACCTAAGGTGCCAGAATGCAGTGCCAGGAGTAAGCAGCAATGCCAGAGTAGTTAATATTTTCAATGAAGAATTCTATTTTTCAGTTTTTGACATTTCCTTGTAATTATTTAGAGCAGAAAGTAGTAAGTTACCCTAAGAACCTCCCAAATTCTACCAGCAGGAGAGCACCACACGGTAATATCACATGGAGTAACCTTTCCATGAAGGAGAGAAAACAATTACTGGCTTTTAGAATAAAATCAGACGTTGCACCCAGGAATCAAAAACAACCAATGCATCAAAATCAGCAGCAGTACCAGAAACACCAGCCACAGAAGCCAGCTGCTGAACCCACAGGAATTATCTGGTAGCACCAGGGTTACATCAGCTGCCAACAAACCCCCAAATCTGCAGAAGGCTTGGCCAGGTCCCAAGTGTGGCTCAAGCGCTGCCCTGATAAATGGAGCAGAGCAGCAAACCCAAAGAGCTGTGGGAGAGTGTCACTGCTACCCGAGGCTTCTAAGGAGACAAAAATGTTCTCATCAACAAATGCGAGACTTGCTCCAAACTAAGGAGTGTTCTGAGTCTGACGTTTCTCTCTCATACGTGCCCTGTGAATTTTTAATGCAGATGCCACACAAAAATTTTCCAAGATAAAATGAATACTCTACCTAAGTTCAGCTAACAGGAAATGATCCCAAAGGAGTGAGTGAGAAACTCTCAAAGGAGGAGGAGAAGAGCCTGGCAGTATGACAAATGCAAAAATGTTTTTTGGGACTTTATCCCAAACAGATTCCAAATCTGAGTCTCCTAATTTGCAGAATCATAGGTTCAGTCTGAGCAGTGACCTCAGGGAAAATTCATCCAGTCTCTATCCTGCAAAATAAGGTTCTGAAATCTGATTTCAGTCATGTTTGAAACCTGAGAGAGGGTGGTGAGTTCTCTCTTGAATACAAACCTGGCTGTAGTCCAGCTGTATCTCACATCGGCTCCAAGCTTAATCACAAGAGTGAAAACATATTTTAAGTTCAAATAGCAGAAATATTTACAAAAGTGTTTCATGTCAGATTTTTTTCAGTGGAACAAACATTATGTGACAGATTCAGGGGCAGTGAAGCTCAGTTTGTTACTCACCAAGTTTATACCACATGTCACGGATTGCAAAGCCAATTAAACGTCTCATATCTCCATATCTGGGAGGAAAGGAATATCAAAGGTATTTTTATGGTTACCTTTTTATCACATTACTACAAAATTAAAGATGTAAGATAAAGGATATATTTTGCTTACTTGTTCTGGATTTTGTTGTATTTTGCATGGGAAAAGTTTTCTAGCTGTAGTGAATCTTGGGTAATAAAAGCCACAGCCAAGTGAAAATAGTTGTTCCACAGCTGTAAATTGAATATAAGGAAATTATAATAATTTTGAGAAAAGCGGGAATAATATTAAATTATGCATAATGCAGAATAATTTATGAAATCAAATGATGCAAGCAATATGAGATTTTTATATTATGCAGAGATGTACATCGTTAGTATTATGCAATTAGCAGAAAAACAAGAAAGATGAATTCTAATAACCACTACTACACACTTGCTCTTAATAACAGAGCAGCTGAATAAATATTGCTAAAAAAAGATTCACAAGAGATTCATTAGCCAACAACATTCATCCCTGAACCAAAGCAGGGCTGGGGGAACATGTTACATGCTGGTGGATCTTAACAAACTGGAGCTGAAGGCACCAATGTAATTACACTGCATTTGAGCACCACTTCAAAAGGCATCTCCTGCCTCCTCTTCAGATACTAATTCAACAACCATTTGTATGAAATTCCAGTGGCATTTGTGAAGAGCTCTCCACATGAAAGAAGGACAAAATACATCCCTAAATAACAGCTGATAGTACTGAGTCTGTACTGGAAGCAGACAAAAAGCCTCTGTGCTTACAGTGCACAGCCCTTAATTCCTGAGAGCAAACTGTTTGTTCTACACACAGTCAAAAACAAGCACTTCTCACACACTAGAAATGGAAAGGGAAAAGAGAAACTTCCCTAGGAAACACGTATTTAAGGAAGGAAATACAATTTTCAGAAGCTTTTAGGCAGTCAGCAGCAGCTTTAAACACTTAACGCAGCTGTAGCTAAAACCAATGGCAGGGCTCAGCGAGAGAGCAGGAGATAGTAAATGCATTCAGTATTCAAAGGATGGAACTAAACATGGGACAGAGCTCTTCATTTTGTGTGGTGCAATACAAGCCTGGGCTGGGAACCCTCACTGAACAGCCTGGAAACAAAATGTTCTGTCAGAACTGAAGTGGTCTCTGTCCTCGGTAGCCTGGAAAACTCCTGTGTGCAAATACCTGGGACAAACAGGTCCCAGCACACAAACCCACACCCAGAACCACAGACATTTCCTGTAATAAATACCATTTCCAAACGTCCTCTGCAATTTGTAGACGATCCTGCTGTGAATTTATTCCTCGCTTGGGGGCCCAGCCAAGGCTCTGCCCCTCCCAAAGCCCTTGGAGGGCTCTGTGTGAGCCCAGCTGGCCCTGCTGCACACACACCAAGCAATTCTGCAGCCACTTCTGAGCCTTGCTCACCAGGACTAATGTTGTTTATGCCCTGAAAGGACAGTTTCACCCTTTCACCAAATATTTTAAGAGATTATTTTGACCAGCATGGAGTTCTCCTCCCCTTGAGAAGCCGTGTTTATTGATGTGCAGGACACGCACTCTCTATGTGTCACTTACAGCAGTGAAATGGAAAATTTCTCAAATTGTTCTGGATGGTGGGGAGAAGAATGAAGGCTTATTTCTAAATGGTCTCTTATTTCATTTAATAGCTCCAAGTTCAGTGCCACCTTTGCCAGAGACACACCCTACAGACTCAATCTGTTTATTTTTAAAATACTTTTCCTTCCATCCTCAGAGGCTACAAAATGGAATCCTTTCACTTTCAATAGCATATTCAAATTAAGGACTCACAAGATTTTAAGCACCAAAACTAACTTTAGAACCCTACCAGACAGTCTCTCTAAAGTAAAATAACATGATTTTACAAAATTTTAAAGATGCAAAAATTATTCTTATGAGCCACGTCTTCTTTTCTCTTAATCCCATAATAACATTCCAAGGTGTTTCGGACATCTGTTGAATTGGAAAATGTGGAATTAATTTAGCAGGAAATTTCCAGCCATCTCACAAAGAAAAGACTTGGTAGTTATATTAAAAAATCATCCAGGAGTAAAGGCTGCAGCGTCCCCCTTCACACACCTCTGAAAGCTGCTATTTGCTGGTGGAAGGATCAAATATTTATGTCAGACTCTGTAATTTGATAATTTGCAAATGCACAATACAATACATATATATAAAAATACAACACTTTGTTATTTCCAATATAGTTAATTCTAGCTAAATTTCCCCATGGCTTCACTCCCCCTTAACCTCTGCATTGTTTCTGCAATGTCTGTCACTGTCATACATGGATTTTTGCAGTGCGTGTTTTTCCCCTGTGTATTTGTAATGCACTGAGGGTTTTGATTTGGGGTTTCTTAAAGAAGATTTTAACATAAAGATAAGCTGCACCATTCTGTTTGTGATGTTGAAATACATTTCATTACTGCTGAGTTATTAATGGAGCATAGCTCATGCAAGAAGAGTAGGAAAACACAACAAATAAGCGTTTTCTTTCAAATCAGACTGACATTAGATTTTGGACTATGCCTCTTATAATAAAATTCTGTGGCATAGGTGATTAATATATGAATTCTAATCGCTATAAGAGAACAGATACAGAATTATAATCCTTTCTAATGCCCCGTAAATGTAGTGCTAATGGAGGGAAGGGAGGGAGGAGCAGGAATCAATAACGCTGCATTTCCAGAGCAGAGCCTCTACAACAGCTGCGCCCCAGCACAACAAAATGCTTTGGGTTTGTTCACCCTGCCTGCCCCAAAGGTGTCCAGCGACATTCCCAAAGGAATCCTGCACAAAAGCCAAGAGAGGAGTCCAGTGGCACCGAGGGTGGGGACTGTCACAGGGCAGGTGTCCTCCCTCCCTGCATGGAAACTCCTCCCGAGCAGAGCAAGACTGGAAACCAAAGGTGATGGAGCCAGGAGGTGACAGTGACAGCAGAGTGAAAATGTTGTCCTGGACAGAGGTAACACCTTGCAATGACATCAGCTGCCAACAGAAACCAAAATGTCCTGGAATCGTCCTATTTGCCATAGATGACATCTACTCAGACAGCTGTTGCAATACCATGAATGTATTGTGTAAGTACAGAAAATCAAAGTTTTTGTTACAATTAAACCAAAGACACCAGGATGACCTTCAGGGAACACCTTTTCAAAAATATATTCCACAATTTTAAAGATTTTTGTTTGTTCGTTAAGCCTCTTCTGAGGAGCCCATCTCAACTCCTGCACCCTAAATCCAGAATTTACACCTTTTGGAGGTGTAGCTGTTCTGCTGCCCTGCAAAAGCCCAGTTGCAAAGCAGTGGTCTGGACACAGCGTTCAATCTTCACGTTTGAAGTGGGCAAATCCCTAAAGAGCTGTTGCTCGAAGCAAACCAGCAAAAATCCCAAAACTGCAACATCTTTTAAGAATGGCTGAATTTCCCTTATCTTTACCAGGAGAACCTGACAATGAACCCTACGCTTCCAGCCCTGCCCACCTCCAGGGAAAAGGAAACATCAAAGGCATCCCACAACAACTCCTCTTAGAACTACATAAGTGGTCCTGACTGGGGGGCACCAGTGAGTGGAGGTGGTGTGGACGCAGTGGACACTGTGCCTGGGACTCTTCTGCAATCAACTAAGACAATCCTTGGGAATATTATTTTAAATACTGTTGGGATCAAACAAAGAAAAAGATGGAAAAGAGAAAAATAAGCAATTTGCAATCACACTGATAAGACTTTTAATTGACATGAAATGCAACAAAGAATGAAACTGTAAAAAACCCAAGCAATAAGACATTGATTGTCATGATCTTCAGGGGAAAGTCTAACCTCAGACCTGCTTGCCTTCTTTCGTGTATGCCATCGATATATCTCCTTCTATTCTCCCCATAGGGTCACCCTGAATTCAGAATCTAAATCTAGAATACTTTCCACAGCTGCAAGCCTTCAGACTTTTCCTTGCAAGCTCTGAACATGTACCTGGAAGGACACCTGCCAGTTCAGCTGCTCCAGCTCCACATGCCAAGGCAAGAGCTGCTAAACTCTGCTAAGCTGCTTCACACAGGTGAACTGCTGAATTCATTTTCCAGAATCCTGGAGTGAGAAAATATTCCCTGCACAACACAACCTCTTTATATCTAGCATAAATGCAAGAAAATAACTTGTTTCAAATCCAGGGGCATGAATAGAATAGAAACTGCTAAATATTGAGGGTTTTTACCTATTTCAATAATTCCTGCTGAAACTTCAGATCTCTGTGCATTAAATCCTCACGTTCCAGTTTATGTTCAGTACTGAAGAACGCAGAGTCATGCATTATGCAAGATTCTGTCCCTGTTTGTACTGTAGGCACCATGAATATTGGGATCTCTCCTTCACTCCTACTTCATGGTTTATTTTTGGTCAATCACTTAATGAAATTTCACTCTCTTCTCTCCTGTAAAATTATTTCCTCTGGAGCCAACAGCTTTGTTTTATCAGCACGACAGTAAATATTCCACAACAGAAGCCTTGCAGGCAGACCTGGTTTTATGGTGCTAAGTTTTGCTGTGTGCTGACACTGAAGAATCTCTGCAGGACACAACCTCTGATGTACTGAATCCATCCCTTGTACACACTGTGTGCAAACCCAGAAAAAATCTCAAACCAAGGAAAACCACCTCCTCACCCAGCAGGCACAAAATTTCAGATGTCAAATGATTTTTTACCTCCAAGACCAAAGATTCCCAAGCCCATGGTGGCCCTTGCTGCCTTCCCAGTGTGATGACAACCTTGGTGTCAGAGCTCTGGGATCAAGGAAGGGCTCCCTACCAAAAAGGGAGGGTGAATCTGAGTGATGACCATGCTAAGGCAGGAAATTTAACAGCCCTTCACTGCTGTGCTGGGCAGGGGTTTGGGATTTTTCTTTCTATCCAACAGCCTCAGCATTGAACCTAAGGCTTTAAGGCAATGCTGAGTTCTAAACTTCGGGACTGATCAGACACAGCACATCCTTTCCCAGGCCCCAAATGGTAACACCTCTTTCCCTTCTACCTGAATCACATAATAAATGAAAAAAGCAATTAGCTTTGCAAACAAGAAAGAGGCCAGGAGCCTTTTGTTTTCTCCATTTAACAAGCTCAACTAGAGTAGCAAAAAATTTCTTCATTTCATTTCATTTCATTTCATTTCATTTCATTTCTCTAGATTTAAAGCACACTTTCTTAGGTGCTCAACCACTTCACAGTTGACTTGCTTTGTTTGTTTTGGTTGTCTACTATTTATTGCCATGCAACCACTCAGCCAAGTGAAAATCCTCAGATCTATTTCACTGTGCTTCCAACAGCTTTTCAAGTTTTTCTTTTAATTAAGACTTTGCTTCAACTCTTAATAATCTGATCTGAAAACACCATCCTGCAAACAGTAAAAATCAAGCACTTGTTTACACAGAACTTAAAGGTGTGGCATCTTCTTATTTTAGATAACACTCTGACTGATTTTCATCTCTGTTCTCCCCAGCCCAGTCAGCTCCTCCTGCAGTGGGCTCAGGGAGCTGCCCCAAACACACCTGAGGGGTGGGATGTGTGGGGCTGGAGGTGGGAATGAACAGCCCCTGTGATTATCAGGCTGCAGCTCTTAACGAACACGGAAGTTACGCTCTTCCACATTTTCTTTCAAATCACAATAGAAAAGCAAATTTCTTTGTCCCATTCTCAATTTTTAATAGGACTGTAAATAAAAATAGAAATACAGCTACACTATACTATACTGCAAGCTGAAGTATTTTATAAAGTACAGGAGTTTCTCATTAATTTTGAGTTAACCACTGCACAGGTTTGTTTACAGCCAAGATATATTAATACAAAAAAAAAAAAGAAATACTGTGGGAAATCAAATTTAAATTTATAATTAAGGATATTAGACAAAGTGCTTTGCACTATTCAGACCTTTTTTAGTCCAGGTGCAGCTTTTTAAATAGGTATATTTAGGGAACTCTTAGAAGGATTGCAGAGGTTTTGTTCATGAGAGAAAAGTAAGGTAACACCTTGATTTGTACTTTCAAGTCTCTTATGAAGACTATAAGGGTATTAAAATTCTCTACAGGGCACCACTTATTTACTATAACATTGGTTACCTTACTCAGAGCCTCCAGATATCTGACAAGTCAAGAATAAAAGAGTTTAATGCATCCCCTTGAACTGCAAGGTGTTGAACTAGAACATCCCTGGTTGTTTGATAACACTTTGGAAGGCACAAAATTGCCACAGGAAAGAGCTGAAATGAAGGTTCCAGATCAAACTGCTGCTTTCATGCTTGAAGAAGGCAGTGCACACCTTAATAAAACTTGGACAGATCCAGTCTTTATAACCTGTGTGGTTTTGACATCCTGCACATGGTGATGTCTTTCAGGCCTTTGTTATCTGCTTTTAAAAATTACTGACACATCATGCAGTAAAAAGGGATCGAGTGCTACAGAAACAATGGGATATAAACTGCTTGTTAATAAACTGATAGAGCCTAAGATTATATCATAATTATGTCAAGAGCCTGAGAGATTCCAACAGGGATATTTACTAAAGAAATAAATTTTAAGTTTGTTGGAAGAAACATCTTTAATTGTGATTCAAAAATCTTAATTAACATTATACATATATGCATTTGTATAATCACACTATTTGAAGGTAAAACATTTTTAATGAAATAAAGCAGGAAAAAGCTTTACATTTCCTATTTGGGGCCACTGTAACTGAGTGTGAATCTTTTATCTTTCTTTTCACTACTGCCTTTCAACCTTGTCCTGTGTAACCACTTACTCCTCTCCAGCTATTTGGGACCAAGGGGCTCTGTGTTGAGCACCAAGAGACCAATTCTCAAACAGGTTTTAGCACAAGAGGAATCATTTAAAACAGATTGAAAGCTGTGAGATCAACCATAAAATAATAAAGTCCTGAAGTTTATGTAAAGGATGAACTAGAATAACTTCACACACCATGATCAGGCAGCACTTAGAGACAAATCCTGAATCTAAAAGTATATTTACATTTTAATACCAATTTAATGAATGTGAAAACGACAGATATTTTCATTTTTATCTAAAGGAAGCCAAACATGGTAAAATGCAGAGTGAAATAGTTCAGTTGCACAGAATGATAATGAACAGACAAAACCCCCAACTAACCCTAATTAAAAATTATTACAGAAAGAATTAATAAAAACAAACAGATGAAGATAGACTTGTCAGGGAAGACTGCAAGTCAAAAATAAATTCTAAGTGCTAAAAACTCTAGGAAACAGCAAAGTTAAACTCTTTCTGTCCTACATCCATAGCATTGACATTGTAAAGGCTCAGTGTGTTACAACTGGGGTTGACTTTCTGAATTCACTTGGCTGGCCAAGAAAAAAAGAGTTTTCTGCTTCCCAGTCCTGAGCAGGGTTACAGAAGAAAATACCCTTGCTGGGTACCTTATCATAAATAATCAAAGCCCAGTTGTGATGTCACATGGACGATGGTCCAATCCTGCCCCACTGAAATCCCCACTATCCTGTCTGATACTGTAAATATCAGACACTGACACTGGAGCACAGCACCAGAGGGGCTCTGGCAGATGTGCACATGGTGCCTTGGCTCAGTTAAAAATCCTAAATACTTACCTGGACTTCAAAATTCATGTTTTCCAAAAATTTCTGGTTCATTGTCTCTGCAAATTTGTTGATGGCTCTCAAGAAGACCCTAAAAAATAAAATAAAAAAAAAATAGGCAGTGAAACAAATAAATGAATGTAACCCCTGGCAATCAATACCCACTGTGTGTGATAGTGGTGGAAGCACATTTGGCACTGAACACACTGGAAGCATCACACATGAGCACAGCAGTGACAATCAGTACAGTGGCACAGGATTTATAGTGCTACCCATAAAAAATGATCACACAATTGTCAAACAGTTTTTCCACCTCTTCTGGAAAAGTCAGACAATAGAATTTTGTTTCCCCTGCTGCACACTCTGCTGCATTCCTGAGAAAACAGAGCAATTCTTTCAAATCCAGCATCACCTTCTGCCAAACCCAGGTCATTCACAAGGTTGGCATCACCTCCTGACACAGTTCCTGTGCTCACAGCATTAGATAGGAGCTGCCACTTGAAAGTTATTAAGTGCAGCTTTTCAGTTTTCTCACAGGTGAGGAGGGCAGGACAACACCTCTGCCCACCTTCCTCCCCAGGTGGATTATAAAAAACATTCCAAACAGTGAAAATGTACATTCAAAATACTATACAGTTACTTCTTCCAAGAGTAAGAGCATGAACATTACCCCTCCAGCCTGAAGAGCAGCACCTATTTAAGCTCTTGATTAATGCAGCATGATTAAGTCATGTTTATAAAGTTAATTTCTTTGTCTGACTTCCCAGAAAGGGAGATGCGTAAAACAAAAATCAATGTTATCTTTAAATATTTATAAAGTTTATTTTAATAATTCAGTTGTTTTCAAAATTGGAAAGTGACTGAAAGTGATCACCTACCTCTGTTTCATAGGTAATTTTTAAAAGCTATTAAGTGGAAATATTTCTATGAAAAACACTGTAGGGGCAAATAGAAAGGTGAACACAAGGGAAAACCAGTCCTAATTTTTCAAACATAATGATTGGCTGTCAACTAGATACTCCCAGTCAGGAAAAAAATCTAATAGTTACAACAGCCAGGTCCAGAAATCCCCACCATCTCAGTGATTAGCAACATCAGACAAAGCAGTAAGTCAGTAATTAGGATTATCAGCAAAAGATTAAGAAAGTGCAAGATATCCATATGTTACTGGCAAAGGACTGCTGTGTCCTTGTCCTGGATTCTCTGTTTGGTGTCCCATCTCAAAAGGATGAACAAATAGAAAAAGAAAGAGGAGAGAAGACAACACGCAAATAATTGTGGGAAATGATCCTCAGTCAGGGACACTGTGACAGAGGAGGGAGGTGACAGGATCTATAAAATCGAAAGTACCGTGGAGATGAGAGGCTGAGTGCTCACACATTCTCAGGGACGCTTCAGAGAGCCCTGAGCACAGCCAGGTTGTGCATCCAAAATAAGCAAACCCAGGTTCTGTGTGAATCTTGCTCAGCTCTGCAGCTCTTTGCTGAGTGGGTGAGTGAATGCCTGAATTTTATAGTGGCTCAGAAGTGATCAGACACAGCAAAGGCTAAACAGAAGGGAGGACAATTAAATGCCATTGATCATTGGAGGCTGGTAGAACACAGCAAACAAGCTCTGCTGTTACACTCGTCCCCCGGCAGCCCTCTGTGAGCTACTGGAGAAACAGAACAGTCAGGGAAAGGAGTTTTACTCCCATCACGAAAAAAAAAATTAAAAAAAAATAAAAAAAGGCTAAGTCCAGTTTCTTAATGAGAGAGGTAAAGGAAAAGTTCAGCTTTTGGTAAGTTTATGACAGGGAATCCCACTTAACCACTGAGCAATCACCCAAAGGAGTGAGCTTCATTAGAGCAGTGACTGGCTGGAGTGAGATCCCTTTTTGGGGGTGAGGTTCTCCAGGAAAAAAATGTTTTTTGTGAAAACCTAAAGAAGAATTTCTTTCCATCTATGTAACATTCCCCTGCACTGCTGATGGGATCAAGGAAATTCAGTAATTATGCACGTTGTCACACCTTGCCAAGTCCTCTGTGTTCAGGTGACCAGAGGGACGCTGCAGGAGCTGTGGCAGGGATTTGTGTAAGAGATTTCTGCTGGTGCTGTGTCACTCACGGCATTATCCCAGACACCCAGCTGAGCTTCCCGGACCAGCCGTGGTCCAGGGCATCCTCTGATCTCATCTTCCAGCACTGCCTCAGCTCATCTTGCCAGCTGAATTAAGGGGCTGATCTGTGACAAGGCAACAGACATCAAATCTCCTGCAGCTCAAGAAATCTAATTTTGCTCAGTGCCATCACTTGCAGGCTATCACTGCTCTGCTGAACACCTTGTGAGTGCTCACAGGGCTGCCCTGTGCCCCCAGTGCCATTTCCCAGGCTCTGCCACCTTTATGTGATCAATTCCTAAATGTGATTCCTGCTGGAAGCAGTCCCACACTGCCCAAGAGCAAATAAACCCATTCTTCCCCGAGGCTCCACTCACATGGGGACATTTATTGCCTCCCAGCTGCCTGATACTTGACACAAACTGTTCAAGATGTTGCAAAAAAAGGGGATTCGAGAAGAGCGATTTATTTCAGGCAGCACAAAATCCCACACAGCTCGGCAGAATCAAGACAGGTTATTCTGTGTCATCATCATCATCATCATCATTCTTCTTCTTCTGAACAGGAATTTTAGGTCAAGGCCTTTTCACTGTTCAGTTTTCCATAGCTCTGTGTTGCTCTAGACCCTTGGATTTATGAAGTTTTTTTCTTGCCAACTCACATAAGCAAGTTCTTGAGCTCCAGCTGCTCAGGGAGAGCATTTCCCTTCACTCAAAGTCTTTGGCTGGAGCAGGAAGGGGTGTCTTCCATTTCTGAGGCTGTTTTAAATTCCCTATTTCTGTGCATTTCCACACTGTTCCTACACCATGGCGAAACACATCACCTAAATATCCAGTTTTGGCACACTCAGGTATAATCTGGTGCTAATAACTTTTCTTGCAACAAAATTACCCCACACTTCAGTATGTTACTCTTTTTAACAGTAACATCATGCATGATAGAGTAGAAATAATCACAGCTTAAACACACATGAAATGTATTAATAGAAATCTATTTCCTACTATGGACATATTACTGGGGATAATAGAAATTTTTGCGAAGAGTTTGTGGTTTACTTTTAGCTGTATAGAAAAAACTCAAGGACACCTCAAGAAATATTGAGGTATTTAATGCCCAGTAGAAATCACGGAAAATATTTAAAATATTTACAGGTTTTTATACAATATAACTATATGTAAGCTGTCTTCTGTAAATATCCCTTTCACTCTCTCAAATACTTTTATCTGACAGACTGGAATGACACATTTTCAGGGAGCATGCAATATTTCCAGGCTGTCAAGTTCCAAATATTTTCATGCGTTTGTATTTTGCCTAAAGGTGTATCTATTCCTGTCATTGGGAGTCACTTAGGCAGTGGATTTGAATGCTATTCCTGGCTCCTGCCAATGCCTCAATGATTTCACTGTCCTGCCTGAGTCTTCACTTTCACCAAAAAGGGGCATTAATGAAGTAGCCAAGACTATGAAAATAAACAGGTACTTGTAAAACAGTGTGAGATTTTGATGGAAAAAAAAGGATAAAATGTAATTTAAAATACTAATCTTTAAAGACTTGAATTAAATTGTCACATTTTCAATTAATTTTAATGAAACAATAACTTTTCTACAGTCACTTTCTACAGAATTAATTTCTCATCAGTCTAAATAAATGTGATCTAAAATTGCTGAAACTCCTTTACCCACAAAAACTTCGATGATATTTCCTGAGTTTATGAGGATTGATGCTTCTAATGTACAGCTCATATAAAACTCTTGGGCCTGAAGATTTATGGAAGATCTTCAAAGTCCAAAGTCTCTGGGCTAAATGTGGGTATAAAAATGTAGGGTTTTGGCTTAGGACAGCAACAAAATTGCCATAGTTGGACTGCTCCTGTTTCCTCTCTCTCTCTCTCACTCACTCTCTGAATTTCCTGCTGCCTCTGCTTTACTTTATTGTATTGTCAGAGACATTTGTCAAAAATTCTGGTCGGAAAGAAAACCCAAAGAACAGAAACCTGTGCCACTGTACTCAGTTCCACACACTTAGATGTGTCTGTTCTAAACAAGGAAGAGCAGTACCTTAGGTAACACAGAGAAATAATTTAAGACAGAAAAAACTGGCAATTCATCTCACCCTAAGATAAAAATTTGATTTCAAACTGATTCTCACTCAAAATAAAACAGGGGGATTGAGATGGAGCAAGGAAAGAATTCTGTATTCATGAAAAACATATTAATCAAAATAAGATTTCAAGGCTATTTCTCAGATGACGATTTTGTCTAACAGTAAAATAGGTCTGCATGTTGTCCTTGCTTTTGAAGTGTAAATAGGTAATAAACCTAAAATTCAGATCTGCAACTCCCAGTTATTTTTAGCAAGCTAGTTAGAATTGTTACATCAGCTTCTTGCAGCATAAAACAAGGAGAGGATTTAACAAAACAAACAAACAAACAAACAACAGGCCCTACAAAGCCCAAACAAAACCTTACTTTTGCATTGACTGTTCTTAGGTGGTTTCGCAAAAGCTGGCCTTTTTCTGCACCTTGTTCCAAAAATTGAACCCTTCTGGGTCCACACTTGATTTTGGGAAAGGTGCATAAATCAGATCCAGCATTAGAAACATTTCCAAAATAATGAACAGACCTTTCCTTGGACTCTTCGGGTGAATTCTTTTAAAGCAGTGCCCAGCTGCAGTGAGATGCTCTTCAATGCCTTTTTAGGTTCACATGACTCTAAAATCTGAATTCACTGCCTCAGCTCTCAGATGAGTAACCCAGACACTGAGGTGAAGGCTGAATGAATTCACTTAGGTATTCCTGAGCATCACCTCAAACTCCAGCTTGTTGTAGCTCCTCACGCTGTGACTGCACTGATGTCACGACAGGTGGAAAAAATGAGTCAAGTATGACCTTCTACTGGATAATCAGACACAAACAAAGGAAGTTTAAAAAAGCATATTTCCTGTGTTGAGAAAACTTATTCAAAGAAACCGTTAAAATGATGGCATATATGAGGTTTTTAAAGTCACGTCTAAAAGCAGTGAAGGCACAGATAATTTTTATAAATCACAACTTCTTCTCACAAACCCTAAGTGTTTTTCCTTCAGAGAGTTTGGTCCAAAATTCAAGCCAGAAGGAGTTACACTAACTGCAGTGTTTTTTTGTAATCCCCAAAGTGATCAATCAGCACTTTCATCCGTGAATCCTCTACTTGAACCGACGAGGAATACGAGGGAAGTTCTTGCGAACCCTGGAGGATGTACTGACTATTATTTTTAAAGGTATTTTCTGAGTTTGGATAGAAGAAGTTTGGCCATTATGCCAGTTCTGTGAGATCTGGAGCAGGGAAGAGCAGAGCCAAAACTATACTCGTACATAATTTATATCAACTGCTTAATATCATCCTCATAAAATGTTGTGCAGGAGACACCTGATGGGTATTGTAGCACTAGGCAAACACAAGGGAAAAGCAGCTTAATTCAAATGATTTTCCTGTGGGCTTCTGCCACCTTTTCTTTACACATTGTTGTGTGCAGAGCATGCAGAAGAAGACACGTTACAGAAGGAGAAGATTCAGAGTGGGTCAGACCCAAACCCCAGTGCTACCCATTGTCAAGGACTGGAACAGTGAATGGCAACTATAAATCAATGCTGGATGGTACAAAACACACGGAAGAGAGACCAGACAAGCAATCAGTGTGACAGTAGAGACTAAAACACAAAGGTACTACAGGTGAAATAGCAAAACTCTTCACAAAGCAACAGCAGAAATTATCTCCTAATAGCATGGCAATCACTGGTTTAGAAATGAAGGGTAATACAAGATGGAAACAATGTTTAAAAACCTTGTGGCTACACGAAACCTAGTTATGAAGAGCACAATAATGGCAACACTTGGGAAGAAATCCACTTCCATGGTAACTGGAGAAATATGGCCAGTGGCACAAAGAAAGGAGAATAATTTCATCATATTTCTCCCTTGTGTCAACTCAGCTTTGCTACAGGCTGAAGAATAATTTCTTGAACCATTCATATTGAATTCTATTGACATGGCAACTGCCATATTCCTAAATTCTTTTCCAGTGCACACCCCGAGTGTAACTAAATAAAATGGTCAGAAAACGACTGCTTCAAAATGGCTGTGCCCCAGCTGCTCCTGCCTCAATTACAATATCTGGAACTTGTCTCAAATATATGTTGTGTTTTCCTTATTAGCATTATTTGAAAATCTGTATTAAACAGCTATGCCGAGCATCCAGAATATTGCATGCTGTAATGTGTCAGAGTTACTGTGGCAGCAGCACAATGAGCTCCCAGAGAGAGTCAGGAATGTGCAGTGGCTTTGGGCCAAGTTTCCACGTGGGACCCTTGACTTGGCCAACAGGCTCTTTGTATGTGGCTTTTCCTTCAGCATCTACCCAAAGCACGCTTTAAACACTGTGGAGCTCTCATTTATGAGCCAAAATACATTTCCAAGTCTGCATATTAGGCGCATGTTTTATGCCAAACTCCTGGAAATGGGATGTTTTGAATGCTTTAAGGAGCTTCATAGCTTGAAAATGGAGCGTACAAAGAGCTGCCAGAACGGGCTCTAAGTAAAGCAGCTTGAATGGTTTCAGTACTTCATTACTTTCAGTAATTTTGCTTATAGTGACTTTCTTCTCTTTCCATCTCCTTTGCTTTTCTGTGCATTCCAGGCAATTTTTTGCATAGTAGAAATATTCTGAATTAATGAAGAAATTAACAATCACACGCTGTCTTTAGTGCTAATCAAGACAGGGAATCAGACACAAAGATGAAACCCTGTTCCTAAAGATGAATGCAATGTCTTAACATGGCTGTGTCAGGATGTCACACACTAATAAACTCCCACAGCCTTCACTTTTAAAGGAAGTTTGAATTGATATTGCAAAATAACTTCTCCATTCTTCCACTGATTTTCATTGCATTGAACCAGCAGACTATGAATTTTAAAAGATGTGATTATGCAGCAAATACATAATACACCAGCAGGGTTATTTTGTGATGCTTCTGGTAAAAAAATATGTTCAAAATAATGTTAAATACAAGGAAATTGCATATATTTTATTTCCTGAAAAACTCCAATTAGATGGAGTTCTGGTCAAAGTTACTCAGGATGGGGAACACAGAAGGATTGCTCAATTGCACTTATAACTAATGAAAATCATGAGTATTGAATTTTTAGTCTTTTCTGCAGTGACATAGAACAGTTTGTGTGGGTAACCTCTTCAATGTTTTTTACTCATTTGCACATATATTCTGCAGAGGGGAAAATACTCCTCATTGTCTTAATCCCCAGATGTTTTATTAAAATTAAAATACTTGGAAACATTTTATAATAGGTCATACAGTGAAGAACCTTAGGGGTTTCTATCTGCAAGTTGAAGTTGTATCTAGGAAAATAACAGTTTATCTCACCAACTTCCTGAGAACATCAAATTACCAAGTGGGGTTTTTTTGTTTGTGTTTTTTTTTTTTTCTTTTCTTTTGTCTTGAGTTGTTCTCTCCACTGAGGACTTTTCTTTTACTTCAGAGAGCTCTTAGTCTGGGAGTGTGAGCATCCCAGCAGCTGATCTCGGGAAAGATGAGACACTCTGCAGTGGGAGTGGGAATGGGACATCTCCCTGCATGCTTTCTCTCTGCATTTCAGATAAAAGATTAAATAAATTACTGCAGTTTAAAGCTACCAGGCATCCACTCTGTACCATGACCACAATGGGAAGCTGCCTCCCTTGCTGAGCAGATTATCTGCTGCAGCCACCACATAATGAAGTGTTTGGATTCCTGGCAAGCAGATAATTCCACAACATAGATAACAACCAGCAGCATGCAGAGCTAGTGCAGAATGAGCACCTTGGTGCTAGGAGGATGCAGGTGATGCCAGGACAGGGTGACATTGGCACAGGCAGAGTCAGGCACCTGCAGATGGAAGTGACTCTTTGTGCCAGGCTGGGTGTTGGATCCCAGAAGCCTGGGAGTTCTGAGCTTTCTGTGCTTTCTGGCACTGACCCCCTGGAGAACACTGCTCTTGACCCGAGGCCTTGGAGAAGGCTTCCAAATTTGAGTGATAAAGTCACAGGTGTGTAGTTAAATAGAAGTGTGTGATTTCACATGGTGAAGAGTTTTGAATTTGAGGTTTTTAGAATATAGTAATAGGTATGGGACAACATGGAGGTTCTTGAGTGTTGTCTCTTTCTGTCTTCTTCCTTCTTCTTCATGCTTTCAGGTAGTAGTTTTTGGTTGGACAGTTAGTGCTGCACTGTGTGTCACAGGAGTTTGGTTATTGGGTCAAAAGTATAAATAATACAGGTGTTAATTCTCTATTGGACTGTTTAGCTTTAAAAGACCTTGTAGCTAGCTAGATTCACCTCTGTTTTGCTCACTTTTAGCTGGTAGCTTGAAGTGTTGCAGAACTCTCTGTACTTTAGATAAGATTTAATAAACAACCAAGTCCAAACACAAGAAATTCGTCTCCTTCCTGTTTTTAATCCTGACTCTGAGTGAAGGCAGAAGAAAATGAAGACAAGCCACTAATTAGGTGGTGCAGTTACCCCATTTACAGCTGGGAGCTGCCAGCAGAGCACCAAGGGATCAGCCACAGCTGGAAGGGAAATTCTCGGTGGGAGCGAAGCAGAGCCCACAGGGAAAGCACTGCCTCTGCTCTCACCTGTCTCAGCCCTGTGCCCCAGGACTAGCTAATGACATTTCCCTGATTACAAACACTGACTTTTCTAGAGACTGAGAAATGGGGAAACAGAAGAATCTGCATTTAATGGGCAGGAGATACAAATTTGAGAACACTGAAGCATTATCTACCAAACACCCCAGCACAGGAAACAACAAATAAATAAATAAATTTCCCTCTGAAAAGAACTTTATATTAACAGGGAAACTGCATTTCAATAAGGACATTTTTAGTCTCATAACAAAGCCAAACTGTCCAAGGACACATCCTATCACTGTACACAATTAAATCAATGACTAAACAATAACATTTGTTTGCACTTGTTATAACACCTAATTTAGCCCTTTCTGCAACTGTGCATAAAAGAATATTTTTGTTAGACATTTATACTTGTTGCTTAAAGTATTTTTTCATACATTATGATTATAAAGTTCTGCAATATGCCTGTGTATAAATGTATTCTGCTCCCCTGAAAATTCAAACCTTTATAAAAACAATAGCATTTCTATAAGATGTTTAAATCAGTCAAAAGTTGCAGAGAAAAACAAGATCAAAGAAAATAATGCTTGTATGCAGCAGATCAGCCTTCTAAATTCTGCCTTATTTGCACAAAATAAACCATAACACTGTCATCCAACCTTAGTTACATAAATGAATCAGCTTTCAGGGTAAAACTAACCTAAACTATTCATCTGGGGTGTTGGTATGGGTTTTTTGTTTGTTTTTTAAATATGATAAGTTTTATTTCCACCAACAGATAAATGGAAGACCGAGAAGCAGCTCAAATATTTTAAATAATTTGAAATTTCCCTTCCTTTCAACTTGAGTCTGTTGAATCACAGAATGGTTTGGGTTGGAAGGGACCTTAAAGCTCGTTTGATTTCACCCCCTGCCATGGGCAGGGACACCTTCCACTGGGACAGGCTGCTCCAAGCCCTGTCCAACCTGGCCTTGAACACTCTATTCCGAGGTTGTGTTCAGGACCATGCATCCATATGTGGAAAATAAGTTTTTCAGGAGCCACAGAACCATTCTCTGGTGATCTTTGAAGAACAGAACACAAAAAACCTCAGGCTTGAAATCCCTACTGTCCTCTCTTGAACAAAAAGTCCCAGCAGCCCCTTGCTGGGCTCCAAAGAGGAATTTATTCTGCATCCCTTTGCTGCCTGGCCAGGACCAGGATAACTGAGAGGAGCCACAGCCCTGGCAGGCTGAGAAGGGCTGAGGAGCCTGGGGCTGCAGGTGACACTGGTTTGAAGGCACAGTGAGCTTTGGCTGAATTAATAGCAGTGCTCCAAGTGTGAGCTCCGTGAGAGCCACGTCTGGAGGGTGTTACAAAGCAGTTCATCAGCAAGTAAGCAGCTATTTTTAGTATGTATAATGAAAGAAAATTGACAACAATTCCAGCTCTTTTGCCAAATACCTGCAGTGCTAAACCTTTCAAGTTAGACTTAAAAAGCGCTGGGGAAGACTTGACTCTGACAGATGTCTGAAAACACTCAGATACACAGGTAATGAAAACATATTTTAGAAAAAGCTGAACTCCTGGTGTTAGAAAATACCCTACAGTGTTATCTTGCAGGATTTTTCTCAGCAAGTAGGATCTGACCTTGAAATGTGCTGGTGAAACCCTGTTTCCATTTATTTTTAAATACCTTAATACAGTGTGGACAAGGTTCAAAAACCAACCCAAATGGGCACGCAAACACTCAAAGTGCTCACTAAGCCACTTCAGACTGGACACCAACCAAACTGATCCTAGGTACTAATTATGGTAAGATCAAATACTTCAGACCCCTGTGAGGAATTACCATTTCAAAGCCCAGAGGACAAGGGGAGGGATGGGAACACTTTCCCTGTAGTTGCTAACCCTGTTAACAGTTCCTTTTACTCAGCCAATCTGACTCCCCATGCACTTCATGTTGACAATAAAGTACATGAATTTCCTGGGAGAAATTGTAGCTCTCTAAATTGAAATTACGAACAACTGTAAGATAAACAGACTATATGGTATTACCTAAACCAGCCCAGCATTTCCCCACAAATGCCATGTAATTAGGAATTACTGCTTTTAATAAGTTAATAGCCAATATCTAAGTGTCATGAGTGGAATAAAGTGCCCGCACAAGCAATAGTAACTAATAAGAAGAACACAGTAAGCAAGTTTAATTAGAACAAAAGTTAATTAAATCCGCCATGGAGGATCACAAAAACAACTCAGATATTATATTCTTATGACCTCAATGATGATGTTACTGTTTCCCAAAATGTTCTGTCCTACCTAGCATGCCATAAAAATATGTTCTTTCCATCCTGCTGTTAATGCGGGGGGGGGGGGGGGGGGGGGGGGGGGGGGGGCGGGTGGGCAGTGGAACACAAAAAAGAAAAGGTATTTCACTATTTCATTATTATTTTCTTATTTCATTCCCCCTTTTCATTCTCTGTTGCTCATTGAATACTGCCTGTCACACAGAGCTTCTGCCTTCCTCAAAAGTGCTTTGGGCTGAGCATGCTTGGGAAGCAAAGAGCACTTTGTTTATCACAGTGATTTAAAGTCATTTGAGTTAAATCATTCCATCCTGATACAGGCAAAGCTCGATAAGTAAGTTTAGTCAGTTAAACTTCAATTCTTTCAACTCACTCCCCAGAATTTCTCCTGGGCAAGAATGTGCCCATTCTCCCTTCCTTTGGACCCTGTAAGAAGTCATTCCCTCACTGTGTGTCCCCATCTATGGCAGACATCAAATTGTAGCTGAAATATCCCTGATACCATTCAGGCACTGCCTGTTTTTACTTCCAGATAACAGGAATTGGGGTGTCCTGCTCAGCAAAAAGGACCAGACCTGCAGCACTGGTGATGTTCTTCCCTCCCCTCTGCTCTTTGTAAATGTACTGATTTCACATCCCTGTGCTGCACTCCCTCCTACAGCAAAACTCCTCCAATTCCCACTTTGCCTGCAGGCCACAGAACACACAGGATCATGCAGGGGAGCCAGGGAGCTCACAAGTGCCACCAGCTACACCCTGCCACTGCCCAGGTGACAGCACACACCACAGATGTGCCCCACAGCCCTCACCAAGCTCAATGCTAATGCAGAAAGAGGAGACTCAAGGCAAAACACCTCCTCCAGGGAGGAAAAAGTCTGCGTGGAGCCTCCTGCTCACAACAGGGGACTAGAGAATGCAAAACCTGCACTGTGCTGATATTTTTTTGTGTATGTGTTTGGTTTGCTGGGGTTTTGCTTTAATTGTCTTTTCTTCTCTCTGTGTTATTATAAGAGACCTAAACCTGATCCCCTGTGACTTTTTCCTCTGCTACTTCTCTGGTTTGTGGTAAAGAATGTTAACAAGGCAAAGGTAGAAAACTAAATTAGTCTTCAATTTATTTTGTAGAACACCCATTCCATCCAAAAAAAAAAAAAAACAAAAAAAAAAAACCCAAAAAACAAAAACCCCAACAAAACAAAAACCAAAAAAACAAACAAAAAAAACCCAAAACCCAAACAAAGGAAAAAACCAAACCAAATTTCTGTAAAGACTAATAAAAATCCTCCTTCTCAGTTGTTGATATAACATAAAATTAAGACATAAAGTAAGATCAATAACTCATTTCCTTATGCATTCCAGAGAACAGCAACATAATCAAGGAGTATAAACAGTGCCAAGTCATTTTAGGTATGCAGTGTGTTTACAGGGGAACTATTAAATAGCTTCTAAACATTTATTTTTTTTAATGCTGACTTATTTATTTACACAGAATAAAGCTTAGGGCGACAAAACCTGCCTTGAACAACTTGTCCACAGAGTCCAGAGTTGTTTGGAGGGACATGAACACACACAGTTCCCCAAAGCAATTTTTACTATCAGGACCTGACATAACACAGGCACCACCAGGTGAAGCCCCAAAGACATTATTTGACAAACATTTCCCACCCTTACAGAATAAAATAATCTTGTACTTGTGGAGAATTCAGGTGTCAGCAGCTTTTTCAGGGACATGATTGTGTCAGCAGCATAAGAGGGGCAGTTTTACATATGAAAGGTTTGATGTGCTGACATGGGTCAGATGACTTTAGGTAGTTTAGTACTAAACTGTTGTTTTGTAGAGTAATCCTTGCTACATGAATTGCAGCAGCAGCAAGATAAGAATGTGCAAGGAGTTAGATTTTACCTGAAGGGCCAAAGACTGGCTCAGACAGAAAACCAAGAGGGATGAAACTCCTGTAATGTACAAAATATTAAGGGAATTTACACATCCACCAGCACATCTGATGGAATCTGGTGGCGAATTGCACATCTCAGAAGAGGGGTCAGGGATGCTTCTGCATGGTCATTAATGTCCACGAGTGGCAAAGTGAGGTTTGGATACCTGACCAGAGCCACCACTACCCACTAATCTTCCCTTTTGAATCATGGAATGCAAAAGAGGCCCAAACAACCTTCTCATTTCACATAATTCCATTCAAATCCTAGATTCAAATGTATTCAATATAAAAATCTGATATCACAGAACTGTAAATTTTATTGACAATTTTTTCCTGAAGACTGAGCACTCTCAGGAGATGATCAATTTTATTGAGTATGCTCAGTCCTCTCTTTTTATATATTATAGAAGTGGAAAAATTGTGTAACTGTGACATTTCAATTAAACAGCATCTGTAGACCATGCACTTTTGACACTTAACTCTTAGACCTGTCCCTCTGCAACCTCTAGAAAACTCAGTTTTACCACCACCTCCACAAAACTGAAATAAAGATGGTACAGGTGACTGTCAACAGAAGTCTTGCTTTAAAAGTGTATTCACTTCATAACACAATCCAGCATCTAAACTCAATGTATTTTTGTAAAAGCAAGAAGCCAGAATAAGTTCATCAGTAAAGGTAACATCCAAATAAATTTTTAAAAAGTAAGTAATTTTCCCTTTCCATTTTAAGTGGACTTAAAGCACAGGCAACAAGCTATTTGATGGATTGTTTCAGATTGTTTCAGAATGTTTCAGAATGCCTTCCTGGCATTCCCCATACAGGAATGACAAAGTAATCCTAGACTGCCCTGAAAAATGTTTTGTAGGCTGTGAATTGAGTGACCCTCCACAAGCACAGAGCACAGGAGCTCTGCTCCTCCTGCCCTCTTTACCTGTTCTGCACCATGCTCATGGCCATCCAGTCCGAGGGGTAAACGTTCTTTCCAATCAGATCTTTGAACATTATGAACGTTTCCATCAAGAAGTCCTGGAAGAACAGAATGCAGTCAGGCCAGGGCTGTGTAACATCCACTTGGAAGTGTTTCTGTATGATTAAGGAACCAAGATGGGGGGTTCCACTTTGCTCTCAATGAAGTCAAGAGAAGAACTCCCCGTGATATCAGTAAATCTGAGATTGGAACCAAAGTCCTGTAGTACAGCAGTCCCAGATTCCAAATGGAAGCTAAAAGCCATTCCATTAAAATCATTGCACTGTGATCTCAGGGAAATAGAGGGCATAAGTGAATGGAAAGAAAAAGTTGAAGTACTTCTGGGTAAAGTTTGATATTTTTTATGAATTAGTCTCACTATGCATAAGAATGAATAGGTTTGAAGAATACAGGATTTTTTTATTTTTTTTGTTTTACTCCATTTAGTCCACATTTAAAATTTCAGTTATGGCACCGCTCTGACTTTAAGAACGGAAGGAAAGTGATCAGTTCTTCACAAGTGCAGATATTGTCTCCATGGATTAGCTGTAGATGTAATCCAAACCTGTGCCACTACCCTGACTTACCTGATAGCTACACCAGGAATGTAAAAGGGCACACATAAAAACCTTCTGGTACCATTAAATGATGGCAGAAACAACTGCAATAAAAGGATGCACTACAAGAATAGGGCACTTAATGTATTTAGCTTACAATGTTATTTGCACCAGGAGTAGACTCAAGAGTGAAAATGAAAATTAATCACTGTGTGTGAAGTGTGCAGGGAATATTCAACTAGTTGAGGATAGGTCTTGCTGTTGTTTTGTTGTGGGTTTATTCTTTTTCTTTTCTGTTTCCTCAAAAGAGTACAGCACAAAGATCCCATTACTTATTCTGAATCATTACATCACCACCTTGGTGCCAGGATCAACAGAGAAATTTGTTTCTTTCTGAATTTCTGGGTATGGTGTTGTCCAGTGCCACCATTAGAAGAGGGAGGCAGTGCAATAACACAGCACAGCAACAGAATTAGACAAGAAACTAGAAAAGAAAAAATCTACTGATTTTTCACAAGGAATCAAATACTATAACTATCAACTCCATGATCACTTAGTACTCACCACTAGTTCTGAACTTGTCTGGAAAGTTTCGATGTACACTGAATAATGCTGGTCGTTCATCTGGTTTAGGATCGCTGTCATGCACGCCACAAAATGACTCTGAAAGCAAACCAGGCAGAATCAACACATGTGGATTACTTAGGATGTTGGACTGTACTCTTTCTAAAGTTGAAGCATGCGAAATGCCTGAAAAATCCCTTTATGTATGTAAAAATAAATAACATTCAAGCTTTGGTGAGCCCAGATGAAAGAAACAAACTAAGAACTCCAAAAGGATTATTCAAAAGCTGCCTTGGCAAGGGACGGGCTCTTGTGAGAAAGCTGCATCATTAATGAGGCACCACATGGGAACATACATTGTGACAAGAAAACTTCTTATATAAAGTACGACTCAGTATCACCTTAAGACTCCTAAAAGGCATGTGATGTTCACTAGGATTCTTCTACTCAGAATTCATGGGAAGAAAATATGTTAGAATCAAAACTTTCTTATTATTCTATTATTCACAGGAAGAAATAGTGCAAGAAATGCTATTTCTTACATTCTGCAGGTGTTTAAGCAGCTATTAGAGAACTCTCAAACTTCTATAGAACATTACAACCTTCATAATGCAAAACTTCTTTCAAACCTCCTCAAAAGGAAGCATTCAGTCTTTCTCGTTTCCTAAAGTCAAACTGCTGAAAGATACGACATGATTTCCATCCCTGAGTTTTCACTGTAAGTTACTGAAAGTCACAAAGGCATTTCTTTCCCAAACAATAGAAGTGAGTTTAATGATTTGCAGTTTTCCTTTAAGACTGTGAAGATTCCTCTTTAGTGATTCCTTTCAATTTGCTGAAGTTTTAATTCTCGGTTTAAAAACAAGCTTGCTTTCAACGCTTTGCTTTTATTTTAACAACAAAACTGATCAGCACGAATAACAATTTTCCAGATTCCCTTGAACCTTTTCAGTGTCCTGGCTCGGGGGCTGCCCAGACCTGGGTGTGCAGGTGGTGATGCTCGGATGCTCGGGGTCACTCTGGTCCCGCTGTTACATCAGAGTGGTACCCAACCATTTTGTCCCCATTCCAGAGCAGGAGCAGTCCCTGCCTCAGCTGCTGCCTGTCACCACTAGAGGTCTTGTGCTTCCCTCCACGAGCTGCTCTTCGCTTCGTGCTGCCGGGGCTTTATTTATTTATTCCTACGTGTGCAGACCCAGCACACTTCTTGCATACAAAGAGTGAAATCACAACCTAAAGGACCTATCGTACATTCTTTTGGAGTAACCTTAGTGCTAGAGAGAGCCTTGCCTACTTTTTAAGGCTGAGAAGACTCATTTTTCTGCAGGTAAACCAAAAGCTTTCAGGTAAGAAATCGTGTGTTCTCGGGTACTGATGCTCTTCTAAAAGAAATGCTGGATTTCCTGCAGTAGTACTTCACTTTTACAATTCTGGAGCAGACAAATCTTTGCTGTGGTGTTAAATGCATAGCTGAAAGGAATAATGAATTGTAAAGGATTCGGTGCTGGAATTGTCTAGGGGTTTTCTTCTCATGTCTTGATTTTGAGAAAAGATTACTGGCAGAAGTTAGAGAATTGACACTAAAAACAGCTCGTATTTTTAGTAGTTAAGCATTCACCACTGAATGCCTTTCTAGGCTCAAGTTAAATAATCACTGCTTGAAATAAGCAGCATTTCTTCACAACCATTGAATAGATGTGCTATGATGCTTAAGGGCATAAAGACTTTAAGAAGGTTATTTCTTTTGTTAAAACCAACTTCAAAAAAATGTGCCTAGCTATGTCTGTGATTGTGGTACAGCATGAACGACTTAGTGACTAGGTATGGTGATTTTAAAATTAAGAGATTATATGCTTGAAAAGAGCCATAAGGGAAGATCACATCTTGGTGGCCAGGACCTCGCATCAAACCTGTCCAATTCACATCAGTTGGACTGAATGATAATAAAAAGGTGTCAGTATAGATGGTTTGCTGCACAAACTTCCTCCATCCTTTCAATGTAACTATAAAGCAAGGAATTACAAATACTGCTTGATCTTTAATCATTTTCTTGTCAGAAATCTCAACTATCAGAAATCATTTGATAGCATCTTTATAGGTTTAAATCTTGCCCCTCGCTCCTAATCCCCAAATGGCAGCAATAAATATTCACTTCTCAGAGGCAGCCTCAGACCTCTGAAGTGCCCCTGCACCCCCAGCACTGCCTCTCTCACTGAACTGAAGGATAACACAGGGTTCTCCACAGCTGTGATCAAACCTGCAAATATCTCTCTGCATTCACTGAAATTCTCCTCTGGGGTTCAAGTGCCTCTTGCTGGAGTGTGCAGACAGCATGAACTGCCTGTGAATACAGTAAGTTCTGCACAAGAAGCAGCTCTTATGCCTGGACACAGCCTGTGTGTTCACAGGATGGGCAGAAGAAATTCAGAATCACACCATAGTCTATTAAAACACTCATTTCATTAAATCAAACGTTGCACGTAGGGATTGGATAGTATAAAAAAAAGTTGTGGCAGATAAGGTGAAGTTCAGGTAGAATCCTAGCAAATAATTTTAGCTGTGCTCAAGCTTGTTAGGATTCAGCGTGTGAATTACAGCAGAAAACATTGATTAGAACTAGGTCAAATGTATAAAAAATAAATGTATCAAAGTAAACACTTGACTGCTGAGACAATATGAACAGAAAAAAGTACCCAGAAACAACTCTGCATGACTGTAAAGAGATCTAATAAAATATTTCCCAACTTCAATGCATTAATTTCCTTATGAACACTAAAGAACCCATAATAGAAACAGCGCTGAATTCTATTTTTAAAATTATCTAATTTTCTGTCAGACTTTACAAAAACATTTGAAGAACTAGGAAAAGTGATAGTATGAATGCTGTACTGCTGTCAGGAGCAGAAACATGAGTAAACAGGAAGTCAAATGAAAATAAAACAGAGGAGAAAATGTCCAAGAAATATTCCAATTCTCTGTCCACTTAAAATCCCCCATAATGCATACCTTATATAAATGAAATAAAGAACTGGCTTTAGTATAAACACTGCAAAGTAGTGGGCAAGGTGAAAGAAATGTTGGTTTGGTAGAGTATATATCAAGTACATCAAAAGGAGCTGCAGAATTTTTCTGTAAAACCAACAGGGCTTCCTAAGGCCAAGCAGGAAGATGTGCAATCTCTTGCACTGCTGAAAAAGTGCAGATTAGCAGTGGATGCAACATGTACAGGAAAAGAAACAGCTGAGGAACATCAGGATCATATGAGCAAGATGACAAACTTCAACACCTAGCAACTAAAGCCCAGCACACTTTATAATAGCAGATGGTGACAGGTTGCCGTAGTAACTTCAAATAGAGCAGCAGTGCAAGGATGAGGCAAATGCACTGGAAAAACAACAGAAATAACATGGAATGAAGCCACATTTGGATGTAAGAAGGGTTTCAGTGGCTGCAGGGTAAGCAGTCCTCGTGCAGCTGAGGATTCCTTCTGGAAGGACTCAGGGGGATATTTATTTAATGTATGCACTTGAGTAACATTTACCCCTATTAATAGAGCACTTCACCAACACACAGCCTGAGTGTGAACACAAAACCACACGGACATGCTCGTTTTGCTCACCCCCACTGTAGGGTGAGGTCAGGGGGCTCTGCACCATCCTCACCACTGTGACCCCACACTAACAATGGCTCATGTTTGATTAACACAAGGCTTTCTGTATGGGGCAAAGAAACTTATTCAAACTAGCCAGCATTTTTGAGGTGTTTGCAGCAATCATAGATTGGATTTAATTCTGAACCCCCTTTTAGGATAAGCCAGAAATTTCAAAATCCATTGCATGTTAGAAACAGTAGCTGTAAAAATAACGCACAACAGTGAGTTTTACATTTTACAACAGTAGTTGTAAAAATAAAGAGAGTGACCGAGAATTTCATTGGGCCAAAGAGCTCTGTTTTGGTTGGGTATTTTTTGTTTGTTTGTTTGTTTTTTGCCTTTGTTTGTTTGTTTTGTTTTGTTTGTTTTTGTTTTTGGTTTTTTGTTTTGTTTTTCTTTTCATAAATACAGACATCTTTCTGAAGGAAAAGTGATAAGTATGTTATCTTGAGTGTAATTAAAGAAAAACTAACCATTCACATATTTTAATTGAGTGTTAAAAGTTATCAATATTTATATTGTACCACAAGTCTGTTATTGAGAAGGTCTCCAAAAATACTGTCTTCACAGAATGATTGAGTCATCACAGCTGTTCCTTGTCATGAGCTAAAGAGCAACATGAAAACAAGTATGGAAGATACTCAGTGATGCCACAAAGAACCACGGTAGCTTAAAAGCACAGTTCCTCAGAAAACCCCATGAAACTGAGAACTGTGGAATAGGTGGAGGTTGAGACAAACATCTTGATCATATTATGCAAATACTAAACAATACCAGTCTGAAAAGAAAAATAAGCAGAATTTCAAGTGAATTGCTAATGCAGTAGCTCTGTTTCTCTCCAGAAATAGATGTCCCTGCCAATGCATGTGCAGTCCCAAAATGTACTGTTTTGAGCTGGAAAGGCACAAATACATAAACATTAGGACAGGCTGCTATGCAACAACCTCGAGTATTCATCACGTGTGAAATGGGGAATAGCTCCCAATCCATACAGGCTTGGAGCCTGCCAATGAGCACGTGGTACTAATAATTCACTTACAGTAGCATTCGTCTACTCTTAGTGGGTCTGAGTTTTTAATTTCCCGTTTATACATTCATATAGTTCATTGGTTCTGTCTCCTTGTGTTTTATAGCTGACTGAACAGCATCCTGCTTCCACATGTCACTGACAGCCTTGGATTTCTGACTGAAAACACGCTGGGCTGTTTTAGCTTGTTCTACCATTTTCTTTGCATTCACAAGATTTAGCTGAGAGGATGTACAACTATAAAAGCAGCAGACTACCAGGTAGAATGATACAGAACACAATGAGAGAGGAACAGCAGCTGCTCTGTGCGATTTTGAGATATGCTACAAGTTACACAAACACAACAATTTCCGTATTATTTCATTCAAGACTTTTCCATACACAGATAAAAGCAGTTAAAATAGTGGTACATGGTTGGGCATAAAAGTAGCTTTATTTTCATGGAGTCTATCCTTTGCCATCTTTGTTTTTTTTTACAGGGGTGTATTTTTAACTTTGTACTGATTTTTCAGCAATATTCCTAAAAAGAAGACCTTTCATTGCCTGCAATGTTTTTTTCTGCTGCTGGGTTTTGTTGTTTGGCTGGTTTTGTGGCATAAATCCACTCCGAATTTCTGCTGTTGTCTCTGGTTGATAGGAACACTCCACCGTAATTGATTTAACTTCTGCTTAAGTCTGCGTTCAGACACAGTTGTGTAATTTACTACTTTTCCTGTAATATTAACTTTCATCTTCAAGGCATATTTACAAATAAATTATGAATAACATTAATGAGTGAGGTCAGAAAGCACTGAGTGGAGCTCAGCTGGTCAGAGCATGGTGCTCAGGTTCCATCTTTAATACCTGTATGGGCCATTCCCTGAAGAGTTGAACTCAATGATCCCTGAGTCCCTTTCAACCCAGAATATTCTGTGATTCTTCTATGATGCTGTGATTTGGAATGAGCAATTATTGCTTGGAAACTGAACTAGTCCAGAGCACAGTTATCAAAGAAAAAAAAAAGAAAAAGAAAAAAAGAGCTGTTCACCTCCTCATTTAAGCACTGCTGCCACACTCCTGATCTCAGCTCTGCTCTATCAGATGCAATCTCCCCCTTTGCCTGCAGGGATCTGTGCAGCTTTTCCCTCCTCTTCTGCATCCCACTGACTGCCTCCCCACAAGCACCTGAGCTGCCTCCCAGCCTGGTCCCACAGGCCAGAAGGATTTCCTGCCCTGGTACATGAGATGTCCAACGAGACCCCCCAGTGTCCAGGGGCTGGCAGGCTGCTCATTTCCCTAATTTCTAATTCCAGGTGCTGTTGCATTGCCTGGGTGCCCCTAAAGCCTTCGGGCAGCCCAGCAGGCAGAGCCCAGTGTGCCCAGTGTGTTCCAGTGCACTCATTCCCACATCAGGGATGATGCAGTCAGCAGTCCTGAGAAACTGAAGAACTACACATGAACTACAGGCAAGGAACAGGATTAAAAATACCACCCATGGTTTATTTACTGTAACAATGATTGGCCAATCTCTTCCATTTGAAAGACTGGAAACCAACTTGGGAACCTGCAGGAAGTTCTAGAGGGGCTGGGGGAAGAGCTCCCTGCCCAGATGTGCAACACTTAACAGCAAGAACCAACCCAGCCAGGGCTGCAACAGGAGACTGAAGGGCAGAACAGAGCAGCTGCAAGGGAGAGCAACCCCAGTGTCAAAAAGAGCAGAGCTGAGCAATCCCAGTTCTTAAAAGTGCAGTAACATCTTTTATTGCAAAGCCATGTACTTTAAATTCGAATGTCTTGGATGATGATTCACTGCCTTAAGACGAAACAGAGCCACCTCCTGTATTCCCAGAACTGTATCACTCTATTTGATTTTGTTCTTTTTCAGCTGCACTTACTGAAGACAGAAAAATTAAATTAAATTTCAACTACTTGATCAGAGATGGGACTATTAAAATATATTTGCGAGTGGCTAAAACAAAGCTTTATCACAATAGTTCTGCTTAAAACTGTTGAAAGTAATTTCACTCCAGAAACTTCTTTCTTACTTTTAAATAGATCTTATGGAGAGAATAGGGCCCAATAAAAATAATTTTCCAGCAAAACACATCCATTACACTAACCAATCTACCCACAGTGTTTGTTTAAGATTCATTAATAGCAACTAGCAACTGTTAAAACAGTTGTAATTTGCATCTGAAATATTTTTCCTATTTAAATTATGTCCAGTAGGGGTTTTTATTAAGTTTCTAATTGTTTTGAAACAGTGGACTCCACTTTTAAGCTTGAAAAAATATCTTGGAGTCTGGTTAGCAGAGTAACGAGCTAAACCAAAAAATTAATAGCTAAGTCCAAAATCTTTCTAAAGAGAACTTTTCATACTGAATCTTGGGTAGGTTGTTTAATGGAAAGCAGAGGGAATTCTCCATGAAAGAAAACCCTCTGGGAGCAGAGGTGTAAAGATGAAAGGATGAAACTCCAAAAATTACAGAATGTCCTGCCCATGGACACAATCTCCAATCCACAACCCACAGCCAATTATGCATCCTCCTCAGGTGTGGGTCTCCTCAAGGGTGTCCCTTACGTCCAAGCAGATTGAATTTCAATTATAATGTAACATAAACAGAGAATCTTGATACTCTAATAATGTACAGATAAAAATTTCCCAGATAGCATTGTCTGCATCAATTACTTGTGCATATGCTAATCTGTAGTTTTTAGGGAGATTCTAACACATAATCCCTGGACCCTGGTAGAATAAGGAATACTCCTTCAATATTTTAGCACCAGCCCAAGAGCAGGATTCATTATATACTTACAATAATACATTAGAATGAAGATGAGAGTTGGAATTCTTTTGAATAACTAAATCTTATAACTAAATAACTAAATTTAAATCTTGCTTTTTTTTTTTTTTTTTAATGAGAAAAAAAAAACCCAGCCACAAGCCAGTAAAAGGTAAAGCATTCCAGAGTGCCTTGGCTTAGGCTACATCAGGGGTGTGACTGTCCCCTGGTTGCTTGGTTGCTGCAATCTAGGAGCATCTGGATCCTAAAACCACAATGGGACAAGACTGAACTCCTGTTCCTGGCTGTCTGGAAAATGCCCCAGGATGGTAAAAGCCAGCACCTCTGCTCCCCTGGCATTAAATCCCTCTGACAAAAAATTATATCCTTATTCTGAAATTAAAACTTGATCCCCAGAAAAACATCAAACATCCTCAGAAAAAATATGTGAGTATTGATGTAACAGCACTCTGTTAAAACAGGTCTTCCCAAACACAAACTGGGCTTCAAACAGTTTTCAACAATTTCCCAAACATGATTATCCAAGTATTTTGAGGTGCCATGTCATCTGACCACCTGAACTCCTTTTGAGGATGATGACTGTGCCAAAAGGCACTTTGTGTTGCTTTACTGCCAAAATATTCAAGGCTATTTGCAGAGATTTATTTTTCCTCATCTCTAAACTAAGATTTCATTCCAATAGATTGTCTTGCTAAGAAGCCAGGGTGCCAGCACCTTCTCCTGGACAGAGCAAACAGAAATAATGAGTGGAGATACTCATTATTCCTCATTATTCCTAGGTTAGGGAATTGCAATCCTAGCTGGAAACAAACAAAAGCAGAATCACACACCTATAAAAGCGAACTTGATCAACGAGAGTGCCAGAGGAGTATTTGTTATGCCTCTGCTATTTAGAGTTTGCATTACCTGAGCAGTCTTATAGCCTCTTATTTTTATGATTAGTCACTGCAGTAGAGTGTGTGGGAGCATCAGTACATATCTAACAACACACACAGAGAAAAGGTGATGATTAGAACCATTACAACCTACACCTTCACTGCATTTTCCATATTAGTGCTGTTGGGTTTAATAGCAGCTTCAGGATTATGCTACTGAAGCTGTTCATAAAAGCTTCTTAGATCATGGTTGGTAGTACCATCTTTGTTCTGGTCCTCCCCTGAAATGCCACCAAAGGACCTCGTGTGAAGCAGGTAATTTTTTTTTTTTTCTGTCTTTTTACTTCCATAGAGGTGAGGGACAGAACAAGCATTTGGTAGATGCTGTACCATCACACAGTCAAAAGAACTTCTGAGCTATATGAAGAGGTATCTCGTATCTTGACAACGTCATGTTTTATAAACAGATTCTTTTCCCTTATTAGTTAACATAAAGCCATTGAGCTGAATGTTCCATTATAGCTCCCCAGACCTGGACCTCGTCATCTATAGTGTGGCTCCTGGTCAAAGACTCTCTGAACTATGGCTGCAACATTATGATATTAAGGAAAGAGTCTGGGAAGCTGGAGGGACTGGAATCAAATTTTCCATTTAGATTGTTATCAGTTTTCAAGGCATGTTCATTAGGAAGGAAAAAAAGTAGATTGTTCTGCTCAGTTTTTTGTTTTAAAGGAAGCTGATAATACTTTATATCTTAAAACAAGATTTCCTAGACTGCAGACCTTAGTGTCAGGAATCCAGCAGTGGAGAGTATTTTTTTCTTAAGTATTTCCCTTAAAAGAAAAATGTGTTTCTTATATTTAGAAAATATGAAAATAAAGTATTTAGTACTAGATCAAGGTAATTTGTTTTTGTTTTTTTTAAATGACACTGTAGTCACATAAGGTAAAAGTGTCTTTTATTTGATCTTGTCTTAGTACACGGTCTTGACCTTCAAGACGGTTAAATACAAACATTAAAATATTTTAGCAATATTTAGCAAACAATTACAAATTATTTATATATATTTAAAAAAAAAACTTACAACCAAACAAGGGAAGAACTAATATTGTTCATATGTTGATTCCAAATGAATAGAGCAGCTGAGAAGGAGGAAATTTGAAATACAGGAGCAGAAGTGGAGCTCCCTTACCCCTTCCAGATTACCATAAAAGTCTTCCCTTCCCGCCTGTGCTGCAATTAGAGAGTTCCAGGACATTAGGTCGGCCCTAGCAGGCTGTGCAGCTCAAGGCACAGATGCTCTGGAAGAGCAGAGCATTCGAGCATGAAAACAGGAAACCAGTAATGTGGTCCCAGGGATTCGGGAGAAGACAGAAAAAGGAATTGCGCTCTGCTGGATTGAAGAACACCGTGCAGGATTTCAGAGCAGGGTGTGGGGAGCAGGGTCTTTGGTGGCAGAGAAACGGGGCAGTGTAAATGTGCAGGGTGTGGGCACGGCTGGCAGAGCGGCTGGGGCTGTCGGCAGCTGCGAAATCCCAAACGCTGCCCTTGTTCGGATGATTCTCCTGCTGCTGGCTCCACGTCCTGCTTCAGTGGTGTCCCCACAGGTCTGGGCACACCGGAGTTTCCAGACAAGCTAAGGGGGGAACAGCCTGATGTGCAAACCTGGGGGATACCCTGGGGACGAGCAAAGGGCATGAAAATAAACCTTGTTAGTCTGCTAACAGAAATCTTAATTATTGAAGCAGAAATAGCTCTGAGAATGCTGTGATTTTCCAGAAGCTGTTCACAAAACAAGTGACACCAGGATTGCAAACATCTCTATCAATGTATGAAACTCATTTTTTTTTTAAAAAAGGAAATGATGTTCCCACTGAACTAGGTCAATTCTTGTTATACAAGGATACACATGCCCTCAGGCTGCCAGTTACACAGTCCTGATTCATAACTCTTTTTCTGGACTTAGGGGAACAACAAAAGAATCTTGACAGATTACACATGGCAACATTTCTGTGGTTTCTATCAATTTTTTTAAGGTGTTTAGTTGTTGGTTTGCTTGGGGTTTTTTTATAATTTTTTTGTTTTGGTTTGGTTTTTTTTATTTATTTTTAGATTTTATTTTATTTTACAAGACAAACAAACCAGCCAACCAATAAAAACCTGAAACACACACCTAATGTTATACAGCTAACACATTATATGATAACCCTCTCCCAAGCCTCTCCAACAGCTTCTGGGACTTCTGCCTGCCTCAGCTTAGTGGCAAGGTACTCATTTGGTTTCTTGTTTAACTTTTTCTGGAAAACTTTGGAAAAACTGCATGTTCAGTCATGTCTGAAGTGAAACACAACCACACCTAGGTGTTTCATGTTTTACTTGCCTTCTTAATAACATAGGTTTACATTGCAGTATTTTACATGAATCACACTGCTACTCACCCAAATTAAAACTGAAGCTACCCCCAAGGAGACCTTTTACACTGAAATTATTCTTTAAAATAAAAAATACTACATTTTTCTGAAAATAACCCCATTGCGGGGCCATTAAGGCAACACAATGTTCATATGGAATAATGAAAGAAGGAAGGAACTTCTATAAAAGTGCTGATATTTCACTAACAGGCCCTGGGAGATCATCCCAGAAATACAAAAAAGAAGAAAGGTCATCTTTGTTCCTGAGACAGGGCAGGCCATATTCCATATTATGTAACTACTTCAGAGATTGCTCTTTTTTTCTCCAACTAGAGATGATACAATCATGTAAAATACTCAATTACTTGGGCCATTCTGCATCCTTATGCCTAGTAGAGAATTAGAGAGTACAGGGAAAGTGGGTTTAAGCCAATATTCATCAGCTTATGCAATTAACTTACATATTACTTTCAAAGGACTTCACATATTTCAAAGCATATGAGGAACTGAAGTTTTTATTAATTTGTAGAGTGCTGCATGTCTTCTGTCTCCTGTCTTCTTTGAAATTTGTTGCCCTCACTTGTAGAAAAATAATTTGAGTACACAAAAATTTCTTGAAGATACTTATTTCTGTGCAATCTTTTAGTAATGCTTATTGCAGCTCCCAAACAGAACTTCTGGACTTCTTCAAACTGCCAGCCACGGTAAAGACTGAATACCAAAACCCTCAACCCTGAGTGACAAGCAGGTGCCACACAGCTCAGGACACTGCAGATTTATTAGATGTATCATCAAGTATTAATTTCTCTGACTATCTAAATATGACTTTGTAAGCTAAAAAAAAGATATCTGAATTTATACAATGTATCAAATCAGTTATAAGGTGCCAATACTGAGAAATACCTGGAATGGGAAAGGCAAGGAAATAAACAGGCTTTTGTTTTGCCTGACATCACTGGAACATGAGCTTGTGTTGCCCAAAAAGGTGTTCATTTCTCCAGCAAGGTTCAGAGCCCTTGGAGTGTCCAGACACATCCATCTTTCCCATGATGACCATCAGGAGGTCATCAAAGGGTCACCTCCCCCCTCTCTGGTGCCATCTTAGAAACTCAACAAGGTGAAGCATCACCTTTCCCGAGAGGAGAGTGAAATGTTTATCTACACTTTTGTGATTTACTTTTGCAAACCAAGATTGCACCTTTGCTCTTTGGACACATTCCAGGACAGACCAGACACAAGATCCATTATTCTGAATCTGCCCAGCAGGACATAAATTTGTCTGTGTGATACTCTAGTGTGTTACCAGATCATTCTCTCTCCTCATCTCAATGCAAAATAAAGTGTCATCATTTCATTTTTTCTGCCATGGGATTGAATTCCTTTCAAATATTGTAATTATTATCTCACTACATGCAGTATTTCCTCCCCCTAAGAGCCCACAGTTTCACAGAATTTCCTACATCCTCTGTTTTTATTGGAGTTATGCTCTGTGCCAAAGACCCCCAGCTACTGAATCTCAGCCCTTAACTTGGGGGCATTGTGGATTCTCCAGCAATGACCTCAAACTGCAGAGTCTCAATTTCTCTACATGGAGAACTGACAGATTTAAGAAAATATTTACATTAGTATTTCTTGACTATTAAGAAATAACAAATATTTTCAAGATTAAGAGCTGAATATAGACAAACAGTTACAAGGTTGACAGAAAAAATGTAAATTCATCCTTTTAGTTTTAAGGTTTTTTAATAGTTCACCTAAGCCCTTCAGTCATCAGGCCCATTTGAATTCCAGCCAAGTGTGCCATACCTTTGTAGTTCAGGCTGTTTCCAGCTTCATGAGAACCTAAACAAGTTTTGGATGAAGAAGAAACACACGTTTTCTTTTAAATACCAGGAGAAAAAGTTGCTTGGCAATTTTTGTGAGCATTCCATGTTCCAGCATTCCTCAGTACCTGTTAGTACTGAGACAATTTTAGCTCTCATTATCTGCTCCAAGCCAGCAGTAGCTACCAAAAAGTGGTAAAAATTAAAGAATATTATTTGAATCAAATGTGAAGAACAAATTAGCCAGTTGCTTGTCTTACCCCAGTGGGACAAGTTTTGACTCAATTTTTATTCTACTGCTTTGAAGAAAAACCAGTATCTAGTCATAAACATTTTAATAATATAAAATAACGCTACACATGGGAATAATGCTGTAACTTATAATGGGTGTCTCTGTCAAAGCATGAGCTGCAGAGGAACTTTCATTTTCCTGGTACTCCTTACATGGGGATTGGTGTGAAGCTTGGAGAGCAATTGTAAGGCTACATTATTTTTCAGGCTATAAATAATTAAATGAAGTGGGGGTTCTTTCAAAGACTCTCCTCACAAAAAGCAAGGCTTTTCAGAAGCAAGTTCTCTCTACCTTTAGAAAAGGTAGTCTGGCAATAATGATGCTGCAATTCAAATAGAAAGGCACTTGCCCTGCATAATAATAATCTGTGCACCTCACAAACAACACTAAGGTGCAGACTGTTTAAATATACAGGCTAGAAGCGGTGTATAAATTGACAGCTTAAAGTCACAGAGAATTATGGATAAGTTGGTGAAGCAGACTTAAAACACAACTCTAAAAACTACCTTTACAATGTTCATAAAGGAGACTAAACCTCCTGCCTTTCTCATGGATTTAAAGAGAAGTATTGCACAACAGACCAGACACAAGTAAAACATACCATTGTTGTCTCTTGCCATTATTCTATTGCAACATGAAGCTACTAAGTTGTTAAGTCATGGTTCCAAGAGTTGTGTTCTTACCAAATACTTGTAAGTCTTATAAATCTGAACCTCGAATTTCCTTAATGTCTTCACTATTGATGATATGAACAAGAACTAAAATTTGCAACTGCAAAGTCGGAAGAAGAGAACGAACATGCAAAGATATATCATGCAGTTCTCCTCTATTTAACTGTAACCCCTCAAAATACATGTGACTGAACTCTCCAACATCAGCAGACTGGTGTATTTTGATATAAAAATTACTTATAGCAGAGACTCAAACACAGGTTTCTCTCTTGCTCTACTCCTCACCAATCCCCCTCCAGAATGGATAATTCTGGCTCCTGTGAGGTTGAGGATAGAATGAAACAGAACTCACAAAAGAACTTGAACTACCAACCTTACTGCCAATCATATCACAGCTCCATTCTGCAAACATTCAAAAGGCATCAGACTGCCTGAGCACACTACTCTGCAGAGTGATAAAGCCTGAGAAAATCTTCCTCTGACACTGCAAAGAGCCGTGGCCCTAACTGATCGCAGATTTTCTCCCCAGCTCGTTGTACCCCAACCTTCATTTCTCCTCCACCTGTAGCTTTTTGCGCCACAATTTGGGAGCCTGTGGGAAGTGTCAGTCTCTGCAGACACCCTGCCAAAGCCAATAAGCACAATTCCAGTCTCTCCTGCACTTACTGTTGCTGCTGACCCAGTCTGAGCTGCCATAATTCAATTCCCCCACACTAAAACTGTTTTTCAAACCCAGCATCCAACCCAAGAGGCACAGCCAGGTGCATTCAGCTGAGTGCACAAAATACATCTCTGGAGGACAAAATATCCAGTTACTCACATTCCTGATGTCACTCACTGAGCTGGAGGAACACAGGTAGAAAAGCCTCAGTATGCAGTTTGAAATTCCAGCCTTGTTACCACAATGAGAGCTGGCACAATGTTCCCAGCCAGGTTCCAGTACTTAGGGAACAGAAGCCATGGGATAATGTATTTCAGTGAGAGCTTGGCACGGTTTCTTCTCTCACTGCTTCCCTAAATACCCAGGTTTGTGACACAAGTGAGAGTAACAGTTGACTCCTTACATTTACTGAAACTCCCACATACTGAAGTGTCAAAAAAAGTTCTGGAGATCTTAAAGAATCCTAACTGAACACACAGTGCTTACAAGGCATTCCACACAGCTGCAGCACAACACATTGCTAAGTACTTTTGGATGCAGCTTTGCCATGTCATTCTTGATCTGAAGTGATATATTTTTGGAAAAAAAACCCCAGAAACCAACTAAAAGCTAAGGAGATGCAGCAAGTACACTCAGAACTTGTCTTTTAGAATTAAATAAATACTGTAATGATGCAAAGAGCTCCAGTGTTGAAGTCACAGTCTTTAAAACCACTTTATACTGGTTTTAAATGGTTTTTCTTGTAGCAGTGTCTCAAAAGGAGAAAGGTGCTGGGCAGTGGCAACCTGTCACACAGGAACCATGAAAATGCAGTTTTTAAGTTTGCAACTTGGGAAAAAATACGAAGTTTTGCTGTTTTAACAAGCATAGTCAATATAATTGACAACCAAAGAGAAAGTTCAGAGGGTCATTTTCATGAATTAATCTGCTTCTAACCAAGTGCTGAGGCCTGCAAAGCAGCACAAGGTGCAGACCTGCCTATGCACAGGTTACCTACAGATCTATATCTAGCTCTGTTAACCCTTGATTAAGCCTGAATATAAACCTCCAATAATCTAAAGTGTAAAACGTGTGCACACTTTGATCCAAACATCAATGACTTAGCAATATTTTTTCAACTGATAAGATTTATACAAGGAAGAACACTGAAACTTCCTTCTGTGAACCTGCTATTTGGAGACTTTCCAGCTCACGAGCCTGTCACATTGAATAACTTCCTTCTCCCTGTAAGCATTCAAGCCATTCTTCAAAAGAAATTTCTCAGTTTTAAGAACACTCATCTTTGCAAACTAACACTGAAAAAATCTCCAACTGCATCTGTATATAATCATGTGACTGAAATGCTTCCCTCTTAAGTGAATAAGGAGCTGTATCTTACCTCCTGACACTAAGCCTTGCACGAACAATTTCCAGCATCTGCTCCAGAAGAAATACTGAGATAAAAATGTTTTCTAATCCATGAATACTTTTTTTTTCTGACAGAGCAAATGGAATCTATAATCTTTTCAAAGGAAAAGAACTTTTATTTTTATTAAAGTAGAATAAAGGGATTTCAACTACCATGGTTCTGAAAGTTGTTTCAGAAATAAGATCATCATGGTTTTATCTTCGTGCATCTTCAGCACTTCATGTGGAATGGCATTGCATCATCTCAGTCAAATTATAGGCAAACCACACTCAATTTTCATTCCAATTCCAAAGCTTGCTCAGCTAAGTCAATTTTCTGCTGCAGTAAATACCACAGCATCTTCTCTACCCAGTCTCACCAACCTGAAGTAATTTTCACATCTTGCTGTAAAATTAATCCAAGACAAAATCCTGTAATCTCTTCCATCACTGGAATGTTCCCTTTCTGAGAACAGAAGTTTCCATCCCACCCTGTATTCCTTATCTCTGTTAGATGTTCTTCTCCAGTCACCTTGATCCCACCTGGAGGTGGCTTACAAAACCCACCAGCAGGATTTGTAAAAGAAGTTCTTGCCTTCTTCAGTCCTTTTTGCTAAAGCAATGTTCCTTCAGCATTACCAAGCCACTGCAGTAGGGTAAAACTGAGCACATGCAGGAACATCCAGAGAACCCCTCTGTGGCCATGCACACCAACAGAAACATTCTGTGTGCTGCCCAATTAAAGTAAGAAATAGAAGAATATTACACTAGACAAGCTGTGCACTGGAAAAAGCTCCTGGTACAAAACTATGTTCCACAAATTACTCCATCTCTTATGATAAACACATTTACTTTCATAAATAGCTTTGTGCTTTGTTCTGTGGGAGCCAAAGCAATAAGACTCCTTGTTGTGATCAACAACAGGCCCCTGTACACAGAGCCCATTTAAAAATCTCTCTCAGCAGTTTCATCTTTCCTGTTCCCTGCCAGCTTTTCCTGTGTATCACAACAAGCTGCAAATTTGCACTTCTGGGGGACTGGTTCTACTTTATAGGCTCTGCATCTGTCACCCATTTTCATCTGAAAATATTCCCTTCAGAGGCCTCCTTGCATGCAGTTCCTCTGGAACTCTGAGCACATTTCCATCCATTTCCCTCTGCAAGAAAGAAGGACAGGAAAAAGAGGTAATTTTCAGCATCATCCAATTCCAATGGTTTCTAATCCATCTCTAGCTCTCCGTGCTAGCTGGTGATGTATGTTACTCTGCAGTCTCCAGGGACTTCAGAAACGTATATAAACTTATCCTCAACAACTCTCATTATTTTGAGGAAAACAACCCCAACGTGACTTTTACGCAAAGAAGAGCTCTGACTAAATTGAGCAGCTTGGCCAACAGCTATTGCTGAAGTTTCTGATGGAGTAGAAAATGAAGAGGAAGAAAAGCAACATCCAAACCAACACATTTAAAGCCTTAATTCAGACTTGTTAACTGAAAAAGGTGGATTTCAGATATTAATTTTTTGGAGAGCTCTGAAGTGGCCAGGCTGTTTGCAGCCACTGACAAGTCCACAGTTCACAACAGCCCCCACATGCAGCCTCTGATCCCAGCAATAGTTTAGGAACCCTGGAAATATTTGCAGCATGAAGGGAAAGTGAGAGTCACACAAATTTCTTAGAACTTGAGAATCTCCCACCCAGAAAACACCATATTATCAATCACAAACCATAATTAAATACAGCAAGCTGCCTCTCTAAACTGAAAATGTCCATCTAGATGTGCATCATAGAAAATCTGTATTCTACAGGACAAACCACAAATCAGTCATGACAGAAAACTGCCAAGTCTGAATACATTATCTTACAGCTATTACAGCTGTCACCTATCACAGAATCAGAAGAGTTTATGTTGGATGGGACCTTAAAGATCACCTTATTCCAACCCACTGCCATAAGAGTGAATCGGGAAATTTAAAGTGTGGATGCTCAAAAGTGGAAGGCAAATTACATTAACCATCTTCCTATTGAAAGCCCCCACAAACTTTTACCTAGTTCCTTTATTTATTGAAAAGGTTCTCTCCAAACATTTAATTTCAAGAAATATCATTTTCAAAACATTCATAAGGGAAAAAAGCTCTAAAATATACAAAAATTCACTTATATTGTAAGAAAAACATTCATATTTTGAACAAACTTGTCAAATGAAAAGTTAAGGTATCCAACTGCAGTTGAAAGGATTTGAAAACTGTGTGAAATAAGTAAATTTTGCCACCAACTGCAGAAAACCCCAGAACCACCACTCTCACACATCTGCACTCTTCCAAGATCCCCACTGTCTGATGCTGCATCGCTTTTCACTCTGTGGAATTCCCTGTAATCTCCATTTATCCTCACCATCTGCATTTCTCTACCCACAGCTTCACCCATTAAACTGAAATATGTACCAAAAAAATACATTTGACTCTGTTGAAAAAATTGGGAGGGCAGAGGCAGGAAAGGTGGAAGAAACACTATATAAAAAATACTGATGTCTTCTTGTCAAACTTCCTCTGCCTGGCAGTCTGACTAAGCTGTGTGTGCATTTCTAAGAACTCGAATCCACAATCCCCAGACTGGAAAAGTAGTTCTATTGCTGTTTGAGGGGGCAGGCTTTGCACCTGAGTGTCTTCTAGAGAGTTCACCTGTTACACCCTGGGATACAATTTCAATGGAACAAGGATAATTTTACACTGAAGAGTAACTACTGCCACTAAGAACTGTGTATGCAAAGCATGCAGAGACCTTAAAAGTCAAGATTTTTTTTAACTGTATCAGCCAAGCCAAAAAAAAAAAAAAAAAAAAAAAAAAAAAAGCAGCAACATCAGTCAGATTCACATATTCAAAACATTGGAAAGCGGAACATGAAATGTAAATTAATTAAAAATAACATGAACCATCCAGCACCTCACAGGGCACTTGTCCAGCTGGGGATGGAGAGAGTGGAACAAACCCACAGAGCTCATGGAGCAGAGCAGCCAAGGCACAAGACATTGCCTTGGGACCGTGGGCAGTGCCCAGGGAAGGGATGGGCAGGAAGAGGCTGCAGAGCTGGATGTGAGGTCATGGAGCCATGGAACATTAAACCCCAGTAAATTTCTTCTACTAAAACTGCTACTATTACTACAAGATATTAATTTAAAACTGACTTAATCTTTTCTTTATGAGTGAAATAAGTTAAATTAACAAATTGAAAGCATCACTATGAAATGGAACCTTAGGATTTTTCCTACTTCAGTTGATGCCAAATAATGAGCAAAACAAGAACTTTAAATTGCTGTGTCAGGAAAGAATGAAGAATTAGATGCTGGGCAAGGGAAAATGTTATTTGAATTTTGTAACTGGCAATGTTGCACTGATTTGTTAACTCAAGAACAGACACCTGTAACTCATTGATGTTCACCAGTCTGGGTTTCCAGTCCAAATATTAGAACACGCCTTGCTATATATTTCCTTTCTTTCAGCTTGATTTAATATAAACAACAGCACCAAAATGTTCATTACAATTCATAGTAAACCCAGAGTATTGGATGACAAGGTAGCTAAAAATCAACAGAGATAAAATAGCAATTTTCAAATTAAGAATGCAGGAATGTAGCTCAAATGCCTCTACAGTCAAAGGAGAGAGCTCTCATAAAACCCTTAAGGGCCTTTTACTTTTATTTAAAACACAAAGGATTAGCTTTTTAAAGCTTCTTTTGGAATTTAATTGGGCAAGTATAACTTAAAGTAGTCAATCTGCCTGGAGCACAGCAGCTGTGATGGGGAGAATGCTGCTGCAATATTTGGATAAATTCTCAAACAAAACCATAAAATGTCTCTGGTAATTAGTGGGTGATGTGAGAACTCAGAACTTGGCACTGGAATGCTGTTTGCAGAAACTGCTGGACTTGTTTACTGTGATTCTTGTTTCCAGTGCACAACCTTCACAGAGATTTTCATGACTTCATGCATATCACAGAACTAAAATTTGGTATTAATGCACATATTTATTTCTTCAATATCTTATGTGACATTTCTCTCTGCAGTGAAATAACGCAACACTCATTTTCTTCTAAAACTTTATAAGAGAGTAATACCACATTACTCTGCTTAAATTATATTACAGTGCCTAAATGTTACATGATGCTACATAACAGTTTGCTATATTCTATAACGAGATCTTTCCCACTGCACCCATCTCCTCAATTCTTGTAAATTAAATATGGTAAAATCTGTGCAATGCTTAAATTAAAGGTTCTGAGCTAATGGAAGCAGTAAGGCTAATGAAATGACCAGTGAATTAACAGGGAACAGGATTAATAGTAAATTATCACTGTGTTGGGAATTTAGCTGCAATCTTGTCCTCAAATCTGAACACTCGAAAATTAACAACTTCAAAAGAAAAAAGAAACAATCTGAGTTTTGTTCAAGCCTCAGCTTCCCTCCAAATTAAGAACTCACATTTGTATTGTTCAGTTTTGGCTATTTCATCCATAACAGGATTTAATGGCCTTTTCAAATCTGACTGCTTAAGTTTTAATATCTGCATTTGGGACCAGAATTATTATATTTTGTATCTGTTGTATATAAATACATATATCCATTTTTGAGCATTCTATTTCATATTAAAAAAACCTTAAGCTACTTCAAAATTGCAGAACATTTTTCAGTTTCTGTACAAGTATCTTATTGCCAAAGTTGCAGAAGTAGTGATGGTGCAAAGTTACTAGGAGACAGCAGAAGAAGATCACACCATTTGCCAGTTTGCTCAGCTACAACTGTTGTCTTTTTATTTTCAGGGAACACTTTCTGCTATTCTGCTTTTTCTGGTTATCCAGCCTGGACCTCTGTCCTGTTCACAGAACTGTGTCAAGCCTTTGGGTATGATCTGCCTGCTGTTTGTAAGAGCTGCAGTAACAACCACGCATCAATAACTTTTCACACTGAATCCCGCTGGATGCTGTATTTTGCCCCAGTCATAAGTGTTGCCATTTTCCTTACCTGCTTGGGAAGATTAGTTTCAATTGGACATTAAAAAGATGGCTGAGGAAGAAAAAATATCTCTAAAGAAAGCAATTCAGTTTGGTATTAATGGATATATTCCATCAGTACAACTATGCATCAGAAATGAAAGTGCCCCCAAAATTTACCACGCTTCTTTAGACAACATGCAAATAAAACACATGTGACTGGTCCATCAGAAAAAAAACCTGGATCCCTAATGGAGAGCTGCAGTCAAATGAGAGCCACCAGGAAAGCCATAGACTCAACCTTACCTTTAAATTAGCTAACTGAAACAGCCTGCTGCAATTTTGTAATACAAAGACCATGTTAGCTGTAGGTAAAAGGATTTCTGCATTCCCAAGCTACAGGAAATCTTTCCTTAAATTTTATATTTAATTTATCTCAGTTTTTGGTCTAACCAGCAATTAAGTTTGAAAGAGGATCCCTAAAGAGAACATGCCAGTTGAAAATACATTTAATGACAAGGAGAAGAATGATAAGCTCCAGGAGTAAGGTGTTAATTTGTATCTTAGGAACAATATTAATATACAGGTCAAATGTCAAATGAAATGGGTCGCAAAGAAACGCGTTACTTACAGACTTTAAATTGTGATTCAATGGCCCAGCAAAACATGAAGATGCGACCAGTGCTACTGAAAAGGAACAGTCTGGACTCGGCGGATTTTGTGAGACACCCCCAGCACCGCAGGACCAAATCCCAGCAGGTCCGGTTCAAGGAGGATGGTGTCAGCACCAAGGCAGAGCTGGAAGCTCATCCTGCCCGAGACACAGCACTCACAACTGGAAAAACAGAACTGTTTAGGGATCACAATTTTTTGCTAACTCAGTCTCCAACTTTTCCAAGGGCTCAGAAGGGGCTTCGGAATATTGCCATACAAACTTCTCCCAGCCTCAGGAAACACTTCCCAGTTTTTAAAAGGAAAAGGCTGACAGTAAGCAAATCACTGACAGAAATGCCAGCGGAGCCTACAAATTCTATCCAGGTAAATGGCAACCTTTGTGAACCAGATGTTTTGTCCTCAGAGCTCTGCTACTTGAGGATAAGTAATGACTTGGAGGATGGATGCAGGAATAGTGAGGTGGGCTTGGGTCAAAGGTCATCAAAAGCACAAAGCAATGGACCGAGGTACTCGGATGATTTCTCAGCGTCAGACAAGACAACTGCGTCTACACAGGTGCCTGAATACATTCATGTGAGTTTTCCACAAGACAGGAACGTTCCTCTGGATGCACCAGACACAACCACCGTCTCAAGTAATTCACTGCATTCTTCTACTGTCATCAATAGCAACGAAAGTCATGAAAACAGCACACTGTCATCTGATTCTGAAAGAGCAGAGCCTTGCCTAAGCAATTCTGTGGACTGCAGTGAATGTAACCCCCACTCTGCTGCTGCTGCTGAAGTGGAGAAAAGCAATTCTGAGCTGCCTGTAGCCAGTAAAGACGCCCGCAGTAAGGAAACTACTCCACTGTCACCCCCATCAAATCCCAGCTCATCTCCTTGTTTCCTCAGAGACTGTCAGCAGGCAGGAGAGCACAAGCCAGATTCCAGCTGTGTGATGTTACCAAGTGATAATTTCCCAACAGCGTCACTCACCAGCAGCAAAGCATCAAAACCCTGTCTGTCATGTAGTACTGAAATGGAGAAAAATTCCACCCAGTCAGATGTTTCCCAGTGTAACAGCTGTTTAGAAGGATTTCACAGAAAGTCTTATCCACCAAGGAATGAAATAAACCCGCAAAGCAACAAAGAGATTAACGAAATAAATCAAATTCACTCGGAACATGGCGAACTCTGTGCCCTACAAGGCAGGCTGCAGTCTGTAGAGGAATCCTTGCAGTCGAACCAGGAGAAGATTAAAGTCCTTTTGAATGTAATCCAAGACCTGGAAAAATCCAGAGCCCTCAGTGAAGGGTATGGTTCATTTTTAATATTAGTAATTCATCAGAAGTATAAACTAGATGTTAGCATTCTTTTAACCTTTGCTGCTGAGAAACACAGCTCTTCTGGTATTTAAAGATGAGTTTGCAAAAATGTATCTTGCACCCTTTTTGTGGTATTCAGGCCTCAGCAGAGAGGCAAGTCCCTTCATAGTTTGGCTTTAGCTGACACTGCCTTTACAAAATCCAGTGCAAGACCAGCTTATCAACTCCCTTTGCTACTTAGATTTAAGGTGTCAAAGCATGGCAAGATCAGGCACCCATGGAGTGCCAGACTCAGAACTAAGGACAGAGCATGTGAAGGCTCTGTCAGCAAGAACTCACTTCAGACTCTCAGGTTTCAGAGTGGCTCCCTTCTGCACCCCCATAACCATGTAAAAAACCCCCTGTATTTATTGTCAGTATAGTGACACAGGGACTGTGCCAAGGCTGCAAGCGGTGTTTATGCATTATAAGTAATTTATGCATTATAAGTAATAATAATTCCATAAATGAAACTAAGATTTAAAAATTTGACAAAGTTAAAATAGAATTTTAAATATTTTTATCCTCAAAACAGGTTTCAGAATATCCTAGTAGAGCTTTCCAAACTATCAACAGCATCACTTACTTACAGTAAATGCATCTGGTACACACTTTAAAGTTCTGTTTTGTTGTAAAGTAGTATATCCTTCAAACAATCTATCTTTTAGAAACTCAGAAATAAATCAAGGGAATAAAGATTCCATTTCATTTTTTAAACAAAAAAGAACATGAAGAGACTATGCTACCAGAAATTTGATCTTTAGCACAGAAATCTCATGCATGTAGATAAATCACTTATGCATGCAACTGCACCTTTAATTTTAAAATAAGATAATGTGTATCAGTTGTATTTACTGATTACAGTAATGACCAAGTCAGGTAATATTCTACATTTCTGTATTTCTGTATATTTCTACATTTCTACAAACTGTGCAAACACCACAACAAAAAAGCTGCACTGGGGGTTTTGTGTAGGTGCAGCTGCAGAAAGAGCCCAGAGTGTGACACTGCCGTGCTCACATGTGGGCAGAACTCTCAGGATAAAACTAACTGAGGCCACAACTTTATACACCCCAATTTTCTAACAACTTCTGAAGGAAAGAAAAAAAAATAAAAAGTCTATTTTAAAGAATTTTTTCTTTTTCCAAGTATTTTAGCATGGAATTGAAGTTAACATGTATGTCTGTTGAATAACTTTCCAATTCACAATTCAACTAAGAATTAAAATTTTTAAATACTATAAATCAAGTTAACATGTGATTTTACTCCATATATATTGCCTTTTTTTATCTGGAAACATTAACTGGCAATGTCCATCTGGCTGTTAGCATGAAAACACTTTCATTAACTTCCACTGTGCCCACATAAATTCTTGTTCTATATAACATTTTCCCCATACAATTCAGCTCCAGAAACTCCCACTCAGAGTCTTGTTCCTTATGCTTTTCTGGCAACAAATTTTTAATAACCTAAACACAAGGCACAAAATCCATGTACACAGACTAACAGAGAAAATGCAAAAAAATATTTACAACCCCAAAAATTCAGGTAAGAGGCAAGATTCGAGGCTGGGATCCAAGTATGCCTCGAGTTTCAGCAGTCATTTTTCTGCTGTGATCTTCATCCAGACATCACCTGAGTGTGTTTCCTTAGGAGGTGAGAGAAAAGAACACCCACTCCTTCTCCCCTGCACACAGTTCTCTAGGGGAGAACCTAAGTTTCAATTACAAATTTGCCCATAGCAAAGACTAATTTGCTGTGCAGCATGGTCAGATTATCCAATAATATTTGTAATCCATTTCTGCTCAGTTACCACATAGTTGAAAAGAAAAAAATTGTCAAATTTCTTGAAGTGTCACTCTGAAATTTAATGAGATGCTTCAATCCACCTTGGCAGATTCATCTCACGGTAACACTGAATGTTCCAAACACTTGTATTGATAGCACAACAAGGCACATGAAGAACTCTCATTTTCCCCAAAGCAATCAGAAAATTATTTTGGTACCAACTGATCTCCCCTAATTCAAATAAAACTCGTTAAGTATAAGTGGTACACTTTCTTCAGACATAATGAGCCAACAATCTCAACCTGTTTCTAATGCAGATCTCTCCATCATAAAAATATTTCAGCTCCACTTGTTGTTAAGCATGAAAACTCACTTTTCTTGCTTTCTCAACACTATGAATTTATCAGCAGTAAAAATCTGACTTGGTTATATTCAAATAAGGAAACATGAAAAGGGAAGACTGGAAAGCATAAGGACAGAGATCAGACTGATTCAGCAAATTGCAAGGATTTTTTTTTTTTGGAGTGTTTGTTAGAAGCAGTCTCATGTCTAAGTGTTTTCACAGCAAGTATTTATGCAAGAAACAACAACCAAAACCAGTATGAGGTGGGAAAAGTGCAAGACAAGGCTCATAGGGTTTGTGTGTTCCTAGAGAAATCTTCCAACTTAGAATTTGGAGCTAGAATTTCTAGTAGGGCTAACAGCGGGTGTGAACAGGATGGCTTTTGTTCATCAAAGACTCAGAGCTCTGTTGTTGTGTCTATAACTCCACATCTCATGAACTGCTGTCTGTTCCAGGCGTAACTTCTACCACACTGGGCAGGACCTCAACAACTGCAGCACCTGCCAGAACACTGCGTGCATCATTTACAGGTACCTCGCTCCCTCTCACAGCTCTGTCCTGCCTGGACACCCCCGGTTGTACAAAGCAGTGATTTGGTCACACCTATAAAAAGCCTCAACTGTGTCTAACCCAGATTTAAGAAAAAAAACAAGTGGTTTGTATGAGGAGCTTGGTTTGTTCCCCAAGCAGAAAATAATTCACAGGGGTGCTAGCTGAAAGGAAAGGGGGACTGGACTTGGGAGAATTCAAACAGAAACTTCCCTCTAAAGTTTCACGGTGTTATTACTGGCATGCTTTGAAAACCTGTGATGCCATTTCTGATTATTAAATTCCTCTGTGTGATATGTTTTAAAGCTAGGGTTCCTGTAGTAATTTTAGATCTTGGAAAAGAAACCCTCAGCTCTCTGAATGTCAGTGAGCTGCAACTACAGTTCATGTTAATGTGCAGAATTCCCACACTTTTCACCTCAGTTGTTATTAATTTCAGGGAATGCAGTTTGAGTGTAGGCTCCTTCAGATTTAAAGTGCAGTTTATACTAAACCCTTATGGCCAGAAAGCTTTGCAGGGCTGTGTTCTGGGAGCTGCACATGTTTCAAATGCTGTGTCTGTACAAACACTGTAAGAGCCTTCAGCTGTCCAGACATCAACCCCAAAGCCTGCAGGTACAAAGTTTTGCTTGTACTGTACACGTATCTTGTACACTCAGCAGGGGAATTTATAAAGACATCACTTAATCTCTGCAAGCTCAGTTACAAGGCAGAAAACCCATACCTTGGGTTAGCTGATTACATTTATGAAAATAAAGGGTAAGAGAATTTCTCTTTGAGGCTGAAACCTTTCTCTTCATTTCAAAGAACATGGCAGACCACTACTTTCAAAAGTTTGTAATCATTATAACTTTAATTATTTAAATGGAAATAATTAATTGAAAATACCCACATGGAAGTGTTTTTTTCACACTGCATATTATTATATTTGCACGAACCAAATTTAGCAAAGAGCTTAATAAACCGGAAACAGCACTGGAACCTGTGGTTCAGCATGCAACTCAGTCCCATATTGATGTCCTAAAGCCCTGATAATGAAACTTCCAAGCAATTAACATGTCAAAAATTGAACACCACAACTTCTCTGAGACAAAGCTGTAGGTCTTCTTCACAGGCCCCTGGATACCCTGGGAAGTTACACGACTTATCCAAGAGCATAGACTGTATTCATTATTTAAAAAAAAAAAAAAATTCCTTTACAATCTCTGTGTGGTTTATGGGACTAGACATGAAAAGGTCACTCCTTAGAATTAATATACAGGCCACCCTTGACTACAGGGTGCCTTCTCTCTTTGGAAAAATACCCTGTGTATTTAAATTTACATGGTTTCAGCACAGGATATATCTTGAACAAGCACCATCATTCAAAGGAAAGAACAGAGGAAGTAAGAAAACATTCAGGGGCCTTTTTGATTTACCAGGTAGTTTGCAACAATGATGGTGCCTGGAGGCTCACACTGCAATGATTAATAGAACATGTACAGAACACAGATGCTCTAAAAAGTTTCTACTTTTAAGGGACAAAGAGGAAACAAAAGGAAACAATAGCTTTTGATTTACAGAGGTGTTCCACAGGATGTGGTTATGAAAAAAGCATTCTGAGTGACTAATATTTGAAGTTCATTAGAAAATATTCTGAAAGAAACAATTATCAGTGTTTGCTTCAGACAAACACGTGCAATTCCTGTCTTTTATGTGGCCTGAAATGCTCATGCAAGTATTTTCCCCTAAGACAGCAACACAGTGATTACAAAATTAAGTGGTTTATCTTGCTCCCAGTTTTCCTGCTCTTAGAGAACCTCAGTCTCACTGCTGCAAGCCCTGCACATGCAGAGAGCTGCGTTGCTGTCACTGAACCATCTTTATCACACACAGCCCCCAAGTCAAACAATGCAGAAATCTCACAGAAATCCCCGAGTGAATTACACTGATCACTAAAGTAATAAAGAGCTTTTCAGCCTAGCAGTGACTGTAAATTCAGCTTTATTAACTACCCAGCAGGGATTCCAGGCTTGGGATTTTCCATCTAGATCATGTAATAGAAATGTTTATATTGTAATAAACAAATACAAGTAGCTACCAAAGCCAGTTATCATGGGTAGTATTAAATGAAGGCTGAATTGACCTCTTGTCTCTGGAGATGATATCTCCAACATTAAATTAAAAACTCTGGAGAAGGGTGGAGAAAAGGAACATGAGCAGATGCTACCCTTACATATTCTATAAACACAACATTCCATTCCCCAGAGCCCTTGGTCTGTGACTATCGAAAGGCATTAAGTTGCAGTTTTAATAATAAACTGATGAAATGCAAGAGCCACTGATTTTATATCACTTCCTTCTGCTTTTTTTTGTATTTATTATGCATCGTTTCTCATTCAAGAGCTCCTTCTACTCTTTTCTAAATAATCCTCCTGCTTCATTTTATCCATTGAGTTTCACTGTTTCATAAAAAAATGCCAAGACACATGAATTAAGGGAAACAATCTAGCTTATTTTAACATACTATTTAGTGATGTTTATGGATTTTGTATACAAATACAATTAAAAGTTTTTAGAGATTTGCGCATTTACTAACTTTACAGTTTTCTTCTGATCAGTGTCAAAATCACCTTCAGGGTCTTGAAGTGACATCCCAGCCCCCTTCAATGATGCTCTTTTCCTCCCATCATGGCAAATACAACCTTCCTACTCTCCCCTAAAACCTTCACAGCAACCACAGCTGACACAACTCACTCTCCTGCCCAGAAAAGATGATTGAAATAAGGAAAATACAGACAATACTGCTTAATCCTTGTCCACACTGATTCTTTTGAACCTCATATTTAATTCTATGCACTCATCTGCTGTTATCTAATTAACATCTTGGCTCTTGTTTGATATCAATAATAATTAGGGCTTTCAACTGAGGAAATTAGTTCTATTTTACTTAACTAACACCACTTATCTCAAAGACTTACCTACTGGCTTAATTTCATTTTTTTTGTTCCTAGCCTGTGTTCCAGTGGGAGACACTCACATTTAAAAAAGTTAAGCATGTGAGAGTTTTTAATTATGAATATATGACACTTAGATTATGTGATCAAAATCTGTCCTTTGAATAAAATGTATCGAAAGGCCATCCTAGTACATTTTCATTTCTGTCCCATTGCTTTGGGAACAATGTTGGAGTTCTTAACTCACATGAAGTAAAATTTTTTGCCCAAAAAAAAAATTATTTTCAAAGGAGCAACCCCTAAACCAGTTGTGTTTACCCCAGGCTGTATCACTGAATAACACCAAGTTGTTCTGAGGAGGGAAGCAGCCTTTGATACATACTTTAAAGGGGGATTTTCTCACTTACTAGCATAGGTCTCTCAATTTGTTTTCCATAGTGTAGAATATGACTTCAGACAACAAGAAGGAAGATTCCATCAGATTTTGAAAACACTGGACAATGAAGAGCAAAATGCAGCTTCAGCTTCTCCTCAGAAGCTGCCGCCTGATCCTCCAGCTCCCGAGAAAAAGGAGTTAAGGAGAAAGACAAAAAAGGTGAAAAGAAAATGCTTCTGGTGGATTTGACTTCCTCATGCATCCTTTTACATTTCAAAAGACACTCAAATGGAAAGAGCTTGAGAGCACACACCTGAAAATGTGCTATTGTGAAATCACAAAGGTTAAGAATGTTTAATTAGAGTATCTGAAAAATCAAAATAACTGAATTTATTTAAATCGGCTTACTGAATAAAGGTGCATGAAGATACTATTTTCAAGAAAAGAAATTGTTTCTTTCGAAAGGAAGTTCTCATTTTTTTCAAGGACACTTTCATATGCTTTGTAAAGACCTTTTTTCAACCGTCCAAAAATAACAAGGTTTAAATCTCTGCTTTAAAAACACCTGTAGGCAAAGCTAAGCATGTCACACAGCCTTCATTTCCCATTTATAAACAGCAAGAACTAAAAGGCAAAAACTTCATCGAGCTTTGAACAAACCACATCATCAATAACAAATTCAGGGAAACCTAAATTTTTCAAAGAAATCTCTTCTCGAAGGAGAAAATTAGAATTATTTCACATCCCCACTGAGATATTTCTGTTGCTGTCATCTAATATTAAACAACAAACAAAAGAATTCCATGTTAAGTTTTAACTCTATCCTTTTATTTGATCATTATAAAAAGCCACCATTTAGAAGTTTCAGCCATTTAATGGACTTCTCTGAAAAGAACTGGGGAGCTGTAAAACAAGAGAATGTCACAGTAACTCTTGTCTTAAACCCCTGCTCAAGCAAGGTCCAGTTCAGTGAATTTGAGTTGTGAGTACTTCCACACACAAGAACCTCAGCTCCTTGGGGAAGGCTGTTCCAGGATTTTCTCCTAACATCTAATCTGAATTTCCTGCATTCTGATTTGTGTCCTGTACATCTTGCTGTGCCCAAGCACTCCTGCAAGAGCAACTACACAGATAATGAGACCTCTCTCTTAAATCTCCACCTCTAAAGGACTGAACAAATCCAATTGCCTCCCATCTCCCGTGCTGCAGCCACAGCCAGGAATCCTGGTGGTGTCCCTCCAGTGAGCTGATGCTTTTCATATACCTGGAAACCTAAAACTGGGCACGTTCCCTCAGAGGTCATCACACAATTGCTGGATAAAGAGAAAGAATTATTTTGGCTACTGTCTTAACTGAATCATTTGCCCAGTCTATCCATTTAAGACCTGAATTGCTGTACCAAAATATCCCAAGATTTTTTTTCGCCTTAAGATGTAAATTAATATATGATTTAAAAACGGAACATAAAAATAATATTTAATGAACTGATCTGTATTACACACACTATATATATACATATATGCTGAAAAGATTTTATCAAATGTCAATGCAGCTATTTCTTTCCTCCAAAAGTACTCAAGTTACCATTAGCACAGGGTGTGCCAATGGAACCCAATTTATGATTGGTGATCCTATTATTTTACTCATGAAAACATGGTCACCTTTCATATGGGGGGCAGGGGGGAAAATGTTTTCCAAAGCAAGTTGAGTGGAATGTACTGCAGACCTTTTCTTAGAAGTGGCCCTGGTTCAGGGTATTCCAGAGATTAATCCCTGCATCTTATTTTTCTAAGTCATCCTGTATTAATTGTGCAATGTTAGTTATAAATGTCTGTACACTTTTTGTACACTTCTGTGTTCCTTGAATTCTTAGGGTTAATTACACATTTGAAAATACATTAAAAACAATTTTGCACAGAAGAATTTTGTCTGGAGGAATTAATTTCTTTATAAAACAAATCTTTTAGAAGAAAGTATGCAATATGCCATGGCTTAATTTATCAAAATTCTAAAGGACTGACACTTAAAAAACATCTCCATGTTAATTTCAGCTAGTACAGAAATGACAGGAACAAAACTGTCGTTGCTTTAGAGGCTTTTCAGATGGAAATTTATTTTTTACTAAAATGTCTTTAGATGCCTTTAGTGAGACAGAAAAGCTCTTCAGTAACAGGTTGGGGTTATAAAAAAGTAAGAATTAAATTACTCCATCAGAACACATCACTGTGTACATGCACTGCTTGTGCTGCTGTGCTAACAGCATTCCTTTTTTTGCATTAGTCTCTATAATTGATGTGGTGAAGGATTTACTAGTGTATCCGTTATTCTTGTGTATTAAAATAACATTTTAAGACCCATGTCCCCTGTGGTAAAGTATAATAATAAGCAACACCAAGAGCTTTAACACTGGTAAAACCAGCAAGTATTTTTTTTTCTGTATCGAACCCATTTTAAATAATTTATGATACAAACACAATATTTTTTGCTTCTTTTTCTTGTTGACATGCACAAAAAAATGCTCATTTTAAACTATCTGATTTTGGGTTTGCCCACGTAATGCATATGATGCCTTCAATTTATTGTCAAAGGATCCAGATCATCTAATTTAAAGAAAGCACAGCACTTTGGCTCACCACGTAGCACCAATCAATTCCTGGCCTCAGGAGAACTATGCAAAACAGAAATAGTCTTTTAGTTTAAGAAAGTCCAACCAAAGGTAGCTACAAGTAAGGCTCTAAGTCTTCCTTATGACCTGAAGAAACACAAATACTCCTGAATAGACTGATTTAAGTGCTTACAGGTTTCACATTTTAACATCTGAGCTTGATGGGATTCAGAACCATAACTAATTTTTAATCCTTAATCTCCCAGTCACAATGAGCTTCTGTTTTCTAGATTCCTGCTGCGGTGGTTTTTGATTTCCCGCTCAGTCAGTCAAGCCTGGATCATTCCCAGGATATGAAATTCTGGGGTTTTTTCTGACCTTTGCTCACAGGGAAGAACGGGAGGTTCCCAGGCCAGCCAAGCCCCAGCCATGCAGGAACATCCACTTCTCTCTCAGCCTTCCCTTTGCCCAGAGCTTTCAAACTCACCCCTTCACCCCAGGCTTCTGTTTTCCTGGACACGAAATATGGAATTCCAGTGCTGTGAAAGAACTTTCCTTCAGAAAGGCTGCAAGGAGTTTTTACCCCCAGCCATTCCCATTTTGAGTGCTTGACACTCAAAAGGTTTTCTACATCAAACTCGAGAGAGAGCATTGGAACAAAAAGCTTTTGTCCCACTGAAAGGTGGTGCTGGGGAGGTGTCAGTCCTGGATACACCAAGAACAGCAACAGGGTAATTTATTTTTAAATGCTGCTTGGCTGCTGGTTTGTTTGGGCTTTAAAATGTGCATATCCTAGCAACATGAAATAATTAAAATTTAAAGCTTTGTAAAATATAATTGGACAATCTTGGCTATATGAAAACATTATATGAAAGCACTGGGGTTTTTTTTAATTGTTTAATATTAAAAATATTTTAGCAATTAATTATTGATTCCTATAATAAATAAAAAAAAGTACCAGATACATACTATGCAATTTCTAGTGTAGAAAAATATACAGGAAGAGCAATATAAATTTGTAGACTTATGGAAGATAAAAGTATGGCAACAAAAAACTTCTCTGGTTTACAAAATTAAAGCATAATCCCCAAAAGCAGCTCCCAGACCAGAAAAGAAATAATATAAATACAAACACATTCCTTAATAAAACTGAAAAATAACCCACAAACACCCCATAAGTTGTCCAAAACCCCACCAAATAAACCCAAACCACAGCTGCTTGACAGCACTTGATTACAAAAACATAGTGGGTTTCTGAGAAATATATATTTAAATCATATATGCTATATATTAAACATTGCACAGAATGCAGCATATCCCAAAATTACTGGTTTTGAAATTGTTGTTTTATGGAATCAACTAGCTTTCTCCAAAAATTAAAAATGTATGAATTAAACATTGATTTGTCTCCTGCAACAGCAGTTCATGTAGGGCTTCTGAAGGTTCTGTGCACTACAATAGTCCTGCCAGCATAGACACACAAGATCTTCCTATTGGCACTTGATCTCTAATGTATATTTTGTATATTTCTAGGCCCTTTAAATGCAATGTTATGTTTTGCAATAAAATAAGATATTTTTATTAGGTTTCAGGAGTCAATTAATAATAAACAATGTTTAGATTACAAAGGAAGGGAACAGCTGTTCTTTGGGAAAAGAAAAATGAATGGAAAACTAACAAGGAAGTCGTGGAATCATTCTGCAACACTTCCAGGTAGAGCAAAGATGGCATTTTGAACACTAAACAAAAAAGCTGTACTTTTTATCCAGACCACGAGTATATTTGAACATATCAAATTCTCCAACCATGGCAGCTCTGGAGATAGTTTCTATGGTCATTGTCTGCTCTAGAGCAGCTTTGATTAAAAGAGGTCACAATTTCTTTTTATTTGAACAATATTATATATAAATACTGTCTAAAATCATCCCTGTGTAGCATAGCTACACTCATTTCATCATGTTAAACTGACATTGTGAGCAAAGTCAAATTTGGAAGTACTAAAGGAAACCTTTAAGGTGCATATGGTGGATTTATGATATTTCTATTTACTCAACCAAGCCAAGACTAAAAACAAGTATTTCTGTGTTCTACATGGTTTTAAAATTTGGCTTCTATGATTCTTGTAGGAGGACTTCACTGCATGACTATGACCTTTAACTAAAAGCTTAAATCTCATGAAATATTCAAGGTAAAGCTTGAATAGCCAGTTTCAGACAATAAACTTGTCCCTCTTTGTGAAAGTGTAGAAGCACTTCTGCAACTACAAACAGCCAAGGTTTTGTGGGGTTTTAAGAGTGAAAACAACCAAACAGCAGTCAAAGCCTTCAGCTGCTGAAACACCACAGTGGAGGCAAGAATGGCATTTAACTAAGTCTTCCCTGCAGTAGCTGCAGAGAGCCAAATTACCTTTCCACCACCACCACCTCCTTCTCCTGGAGAGATTATTTCTTTCTGAGCCTGACTCTCCTCAGTAATTACATGAACACAGCTCCCAGCAGGCACTTACCAGCTAAGCCCAAGGCAGAGCCCTCCCTTTCCCTCTCCCTTAACTGGCATCACAGCACGAAAAGATCCAGGCAACTGTAAACCCAGACCTCTGCCAACAAGCTAGAAGACTGTGAAAAGATCACCTGAATATGAAAATTAACCTGTTTATCCCTGTCAGAAAACAATGAAAATTAACCTGTTTATCCCTGTCAGAAAACAAGAAAATCCCCCGGGTAAATCAAATCCAGTTATCTGTCAGGTGCAAGGCATTTAAACTTGCAAGGAATTACAGCTCTTGTAAATTGTAACCATTGTTCTTATCAGTATAAATCAATATTAGCATTACTTTCCACAGCATTTTCAAGTTATAGTAAATTACACTGCAGAAGTTAATAAAAATACTTGCAATGTTCACAAACACAGCCACAGATTTAAAATCTACAGAGTAACCTATCCTCCTGGAAGTGATAGGTTTGGCCCCGTTTCGAAGGTCACTTGTACCTGTAGAACCTCAGCTACACAGTCCAGCTGCAGAAATTCCACACGTCCCACCGGTACCTGCAGAATTCACCACACTTTCAGCAACTTGGGCTCATCTAAGCCTTCTCCAGGACATAGTTCCTGACTATCTGCTTTGTTTTGTACAGATCAAGCATCTGGGCTTTCACAGCAAGTTTGGTCCTCTCAAAAGTGTTAAAGCAAACGTGAAAATTAACTTGGTGAACTCAAGTAGCGCACAGAGTGTGGATAAAGCTTTCTTTGCCAGTTCTTTCTGAATACAAAATACTTTTGTTCATTAAAAACAATTTATTTGCATGTAAAAGGCTATTCTGTTAAGAAGTGCTGCTTCAGCTGTAGAAAACATAGCAATTTACTGGAATTCCACTTTGAAAATCCTCTAAAATGTCCAATATCCACATATACAGAGGTGCTCGTGAACACAATTAGAAGCAAGAGAACCGCATTTCAAAATTCACACTGAATGTGTTCTTTTCAGGTTAAAACAGTTGAAGAAATTACAGTATATGGGAGGGAGAAAAAAAAGAAACAGATTTTCCAAGCCATTTCAATTTACTGTAACCAGCTTGTTTCCTACTGGTTTCCTAATGGATCTTTTACACAGGATTAAAACAGCTTCATTTTGCTTTTTCATGTGCTGTTTATGGCACCCAGAAATACTTCTTAATAGACTGGTTAGCTCATGTACAACACTCACATCATACTTTCCTTGTACAGAAATTTCCCTGCACTCTAGAGAAATGCAAGGGTCACTGGTCTTCATTCCAAACCATTTCCTGTTGTGACCGTGGATGTGCCCCAGGGTTCCACGTGAACAGCAGCAGCCTGGAGTTCAATAAACAGCTACAGGGATGTCTCTGACTTGCAGATGTACCACCAGGGAGTTCAAAGCAATCACTGGCAAATATTTCCTCTGAGGAACTCAATTAGTCTCCTCCATTATTAGGAGCCTGATCATTAGGAGGCACACATGCTCTGGTTGGCAATGATCTAAAACTGTTATTTTCTGATAGAAATAAACAGGGGAACACAGGGCATTTTAAAAGGCACACAATGTAACTCTTGTGGCCAAAATCATCAAGTAAACGATGCTATGATTTTGTAGAATAAAATAAATCTCCCAAGACAAGCCATTAAAAACCATCTTCCCATAAGTGAACAGTCAGAAGGGCAAGCTCTGAATTCCTGATTAATTCCTTGCATTCTCACAAATAGCCTAAATCCAGAGGAGTGCTCAGGAAATATGCAATTAAATCAGAATAAATTGCAGAATCTGTTCTCAAATATAACTCTTAAATCATGAAACCTCCATAAAAATAAAAAAAAAATCTCAGGTGAGTGTTTAGTGGCAGCACGTGCCCAGGTAGGTTGTTTTTTTTAGTTCTACTCATGCAATTTTACTTTAAATTAGTTGAATTACTCTTTTCAATGTCTTAAACCATGTTCTTTATATAGGTTTGCAAAACTTTCTTCTTTGCAAATATCAAATAACTTATTACTTATTGTTTGTTCTCTTACAGAGAAATCTTTCAAATCTTATGCTGTTCAAAGCTTACACTACACTGTGACCACAGTGTCACAGCTAAATGAACAAAAGAGTGAAGCTTGAGACTTTTTAAATTAAAAAAAAGTAATTCAAAAGGACTCCACAAATGCTATATCTGCATTCTTTCTGGGATAACTATAAAATGAGTTTCAAAGCATTGAAAATGCATTAAAATATTACTCACAATTAATGGATCTCGTCCCATTGTAATAACAGTTCTGTTCACCGTGCGTAGTAACTGAACCATTATTTCTTGAATATGGTGATAAGTTGAAGCCTGCAAATGAAAAAATCAGAGTTTTGATATTAAAATCATATCCCTTTGAAAAGTAAGAACCAATTATTTCCATTTTGACAGTTCAAGTTGTACAATATAACAGCCCTATTGAAAGAGCAACACTAATTCTTCTTGCTCACGCTGCTCCTTAGTTCCAGCAATTTCAGTGGAATACTCATATTTGATTTCAGCCCAATTTCAGCCATTCTACTGCACAACTGGTTTTTGTTTCCAACAGTCACTTCCCATCTCTCACTCAAAGGACTCCTGTTCTCCCCTTAACTCAGCAGTCTGTAGCTTACCCCTGGTGCAGTTCACGTGAGTTAATGTGCAAATTCTCTCACAGCTGCCCACATCTGTCAGTGCTCTCAGGACAGGCTGGAGCTCAGCTATGTTCTTAGCTGGCAGTCACAAGTACAGAGCTATTAAAGGAGAAAATTGTCTTCATTTACCTGAGCTGCTCTGGGAGGGCACAAACTGGACATGGTCTGCCCAAGTACTGCTCTTGTGCCTGAAGGACATTTGATTATTTATTCTAAATCCCTGAGCAAATGGGAATGACTTTCTGTTCACCAGTTTCACTGACCTTACTTTGATCACACAACTTGGGAAACCAGCATGCAACAAGAAAGAAAAAGTCTAAACAAATTTATAGTAGAAAATTGTATTTAGCTTACACCAAGACACTTATTTAACATCAGATAGAGCATGGAAAGGACAATCACAGAAGCTGTGGTGAGCTCTTAATAATATTTTAGGTAGCTGAGCCACAGTACCATCCCAGGAGAAACTGCTTCAGGTTCTGTTTTGCCTCTGAGTCAGCCAACATCTCCTCTGCTTTCTCCTATTCTGATTGCCCTGGATCAGGCCACACCTCGAGACAGGGACCTTCCTCACATCTGGCAATTTATTTACCATTACCACTTAGTCCTGCATCCTGTGACAATGACACACACAAGCTGAAGTGATCTCCTCATCTATCACAGTATTTCAGAAGTTGTTATATTCTATAAATGAACAATGTAGTCACAGAATAATTTGTGTTTGGTGTTTCCTTCTTTAAAGTTCTCTGGTGCAGTCCTATGTTTATAACACAACAACATTTGAGAGTGCCCACACAGAAGACACAGTTGTTGTTTTCATAACATTGTTTACCACTATAATTAAAAAAAAATATAATCAACCACCAAAACTGATAAAGTATGTAGTAGCACTTAGCACAGGGATGTAATTTGTTCATTAATTTCTATTTAAAAAAAAAAATCAAAGATGAGAGCTCATATAAGTTCACTTCCATATTTCAGTATGTGCTATACCATAATTAGTAACAGTTCAGAACACTGCATAATGAGGTTTAACATTTAGCCCTGACTCCATCATTAAAGATGAGCTCTATTCTTAATTCACAAGTAGCACATAACAAACCTCTCCTGGAAAGACTATTACATATGCTCAAGCACACAGAGGTTATTTTCTGCTAGACCTTTGAATTTTCAGAGAAACATTAGCAAATGCAATAAAATGGTTTCTCTATGAAACTGAGACTCCCTTTCTTCTTGATAATCTAAGAAACAATCAGGCAGTCAATACCAACATTGATAAATTACCAAGAACTATTTCCACACATTGTCAATACCTGAAATTTTCAGCTTTCATCTTACAGCTTCTAGCTTCAGAAGATACTCTAAGAACTAACTGCAACATGAAATGAGCTTTTTCAGATCATATTTCTCTTCACAGGGATGACATGGGAAAACCCACCATCATTTGGCTTCAGTCCATTGATTAAGCATACTATTCTTTTAGGAGCTAAATTGACTACTTGTTTCATATATAAATGATGCCTTGGAAAACACTAATTGTATTACTCCATTTAATTAAATATGGTGCTCAAAAATGTTTGTCTTCCCTGTCGAATAGATTTGCCAAAGCATGGAACAACCAGAGTTCATGCTCTGTAGGCAGGTCAGCAGGAGGGAGTGCTCTCACAGGACTCAAACACCTTCAGGTTCCTTCTTGGGCTGGATAGCACAGATTGGCACACATGTTAGTTAATAGAAAATCCAAACCAAACAAAATTTCACTCTCTTTCAAAAATATCTGCACAGGGTAAAAGAAGACAGTGTTTGACTTAGCTTTCATCTTCTATTTAAACTACTACAGGATTGGGGAAAAAAGCTATTCTGTTTTTCAGAATCTGAGTCAGCCCTGTACTTCAGATTCTGATGGTGTTTTCACTTATTTGGACAGTGGCACACAGGACTCACTGAACGGCTTCTTGGGAATTACAGCATTATGCAACCTGTACTTGAGATACCCACTTGGAAACACTTGTGTCAGTTCATTTCAGCTGTCCCTGCTCTGTCCCCTCCCAAACTGTCACCCAGCTCTGCCCTCCTCCCTGGCATGGGGCTCAGTGACAAACACAGGGGGCCATGGCACTGTGCAAGCACCATTCAGCAATAACGAAAATTACATTGCTGCATTATCAACACTGGTCTGGTCACAAATCTAAACCATGGCACTCTACGGGCAGCCACAGAGGAAACGAGCTCTGCACAAACCAGGTCCTGTGTGCTCACTCTCTGGTGCACCCAGCTCTGTTACTTGTATTCCTTCTTTGACACACATGTAAATAAAGACACATATAAAAGAATGACAATTTATTTTTTTAAACAGTAACTCATAAGCCTGCATTGTTCTGACTGAAGTGTCTCTGCAGAAGACCTTAAGGTAATTGGACCTGAAAGAACATGCAGAATTCCTGACTACATTCCTGTGAAATTCTCATTTGCTAAAGCCTTAAGATCTGCTTAAGATAAGTTAGGGAAATGCTTAAAAAAATTCTTTACAATTCTAAAGTGTTTCCTGGCTTGTTTGCTAGTGTTTGCTGAACAGCTTAAAATGCAACTGCTGCCAATTACTGACAATGCACAGAACAAGAAAAGATTCTTTGTATCTCTTGCACTTACAGTCTTAACCAAGATTCCACTGTAGATTCCAAGAGAAAGCATTTACTATTACATTTAATTTTGTAAGCACTATAAATAAAAAATTGTTCTGATTCAGTAAATATTAAATATAACATATATGTCAGATTAGGCCTTATGAGGGACTGCCAGGTTGCATGAAACAAAGTGTTGCAAAGAGGGGAAAGTGAAGTGGTTTTAATTAAAACAGAAACAAAAAAATCACTGATTTTACCACGACCTTCATCAATGACTTACTTGCAGTTCTGAGAGTTAAATGTATTTCACAGGTGCTTGAAGCACAATCTCAAACTACAAAGCTAATTTCAGACATGATGTCCTGGTTTAGGGACACAAACAGAACAGACAGCTGGGGATAGAAGCCTCATAAAGTCACCCCAAGACATATGATGAAGTTAAAGCAATGCCATTTACATCCAGAAGTTTTTTTCCTGGAGAGGAATCTCAAAATCAAGCCTAAGCAGCTCACTGAGATGCCCTACAGTGACTGTCTAGTCATAAAAATAAACAAACACTGCACAAAGCAGAGATTGTAGCTACATGCTGGCTACCTGCAGAACCCAGCAGAGAGGCAGCAGCTGAAGAAAACAGCATTTGAACAAGGGTCTGATGATTCCTATGTTCCCACTTGCTAAACAATGTGAGGAAAAACAGTAGAGCTGAGATGGTAATATAAAAATATCCTTTTCTTTGACAAAGAAAAAGCATTCTCCAAAAATTCTGTAACAACTTCAAAGATCACTTCACAGTATAAATTTGCACCTTATGAAACAGAACACCTACAGCTGTTTTTTTTCTCACCTGTCCTTTGTGTGCATTCTATTTCTGGTGATTTCCACAGAATAAATGTAATGCAAAAATATCAAAGTTAAGTTTCCAAAAAGTTCTGAATACTAGTCTGAAACCAGGTTTCTCCACTGAGATGGAAAAAACAGATAAAATAAGCACAAGACATTGGTGTTATTAATACTGTGAAATGATTCTGCTGCTAAAGGCTGAAGCTTTCTCCTCCAGCAGGTCAAATCATCAGTTTTCTTAGAAAGAGGCTAAGAAATGCAGGGAATGAATTGTTGAATAGAAAGCTGCATTCGTTTTAGGGTTAAGTGTAATCCCAGCTGAAATAATTTGGTTAATTATCAAACTAACTGTCTGTATCTAGATCACTGAATAAAGGCAACCTAAAAAATAACTTAGCCATATGTGAACCCTTTCATTTGCCTAGAGGTTACAAAGTATTTACTGCTGCAAGGCAAATACAGCCTCGAAACAAGATTTCTCACTTTAGCTAGAAAATAAACATGTGTGTTACACTCCGCATAAATTTGTAGCAGCTCTTGAAGACAAATCAGCAAGTGTGATCCTTGGATGCTGCTGTGCCCCCTTCCTCTGCTCCTTTTTCCTCCTTCAGATGTGTCAGCTCAATAGAAGATTTTCAGTACTGAAGCAGGATCAGTGTTTGGTGAAAAAATGAGATAACAATCCATGGATTCCTCTGTCAAGGAAGGAAAGAGCTACAAATGATGGCCACGCATTTGCTCTTGTGGTTACAAAGCCCAGTGCCACAGTTAATGACACATGCTTAATATATTCTAAAATCCATATTTTCTCTGTACTGCCAGAGGCAGGCTGGGTATGGACTTTCTGCAGCAGAAGCATCTGTTCTTTTGCTGATATCCCAACTATTCTACAATATTTCTTAGGAAAATGATGCCTCTAGAGGGCCCAGCATGTTCTGATACCACTGCTGGATTTAAACTTACCCCAAGGGGCATTTCTCTTTATATCAGAAATGCATCAGCATTCACTGCAAGCACAAACTGTAGAAAACTGTGACCCGATCATCTCACAGAGAATCTCCAGTTTACCTTCCTGGAAAGAAACTACTACAGGAGTACCACTTCTGGTGAACAAATGTATTTTTTAATGCATGTGTTTTAAATTCTCAGCAATTATTCTGCTTTTCTGCATAATGTTCTCACTCACACAAAGATGAGACACAAACCCATATTTTCAGTAGGCTTTAATGAGTCTTTTACATGTCAGCAACAGCTGCTATGGACAGCAACTGTTAAATTCAAAAACAAACTTCATTTGTGTGGTACACACAGAGGAAGTATTATTCCATCTTGCTTTACAATCCTGTTTTACCTTTTAAAGGATACAGTAACAAGACCAGTTACTTTGCATTGCAGCTCTGAGAGGATAAATTCAGTTTTTGCCCTATCAGGCTTTCACCATTTATCTTAAGAATTACATTTCAAATTCAAATGTTCCAACATTTCTTTTGTATCCCCTTGGATACAATCCCTCCTGAACTGCTTAAGTCTAAACCAATGAGGCAAATAACTCATAATACACATGGAAAGACTGCCCTGTGCAAACTGAAAAGCATCAGCAATATCAAAGATTTTATGAAATCAAGATATATGCAGTAATGATTTCATTTCCTGGGAAAAGATCCAAGGAGCCACAGTGAAAAACTCCTAAAATTACAACTTGCCTTAATCCAAAGTCTGAAAAGTTTGGAAGTATATATCAGAAAACTACAGTTGAGGAAAAATCAGCACATATTCACAAGTTAAGGAAATTACAGCTTTCTTAATGTAATTAATTATGATGTTCCCTCAGAATAAATCCCTCAAATTATGGAGAAGCTTCATTGAATAACCTACTGCTCATTAAAAAGTGAGGGACTAAAAAGTTCATTCAACATACTCTCAAATGAGGGAAAAAAAAAAGAACCACCCAGATGAAAATTTCAGTTTTCCAAAATGTCAGAAGTCTGATACAGAAACTACAGTTTCCAAGTTAAATATTGTAAAGAGCAATCTGTTTTACCCAGACCTTGCTGAAAGCAGAAACCATACCCTCCAATATTAGTACAGTGAAAAGCATTTATTTCAGAAACTACAGGAGTTTTTATGAAAGGAGCAAGATAAAATTTGAAATGTATTCTGTATAATTAAAATAATTATAGAATAATCAAGAAGTTGTGGTTGGAAGGGACCCTGCAAGGTCATGTAGCCCAACCCCTGCAATGAGCAGAGACATCTCCAACTGAATCAGGTTACTCAGAAGTCAGTATTCATCTTTAATACCTCAACTGCCCTTTGGTTAAAGTTTGTGAAAAATAGGAGAAAAGTTCAATTTGCCACTGACTTGTACTAAATATTTGAAACAGATTCATCATCATAAATAATTTACTTCCTAATCAGCTCAGGCTTTCTACAGACTTGGGCTCTCTACATCATCATCAATACTTACAGGGTCTTGACAGCTCAGAACCTCCAGGATGCTATTAAGTAATTCAACACAATACTTCCTCTCCTGGACCTGGAGCTGCTGATCCTCCTTCTGTTCCAGTAATTCCCTCAGCTCTTTTGTAATCACAGGAAGCAGAATGTCCCTGCATTCTGAAAGAAAGTAAATTATCTTAACAACAAGTATAAATGAAATACTATGTGCAAAGAAACCCTCCCCCAAACACTGAAACACAATATGATTTTACAGCCACTGTCCCAGTGTGGAATTGTTGATTTTCCAAACATGCCTTGGGAATATTCCAAACTTGTGTGGTATTTTCATAAGTCAACAGTATTTTCATATATCAAAATCAAAAATTACTGATAAAAATAATTTCCTTTAGTTAAATACTGAAAGCTGTTCAGCTTATATCAAACATTTGGGGACCAATTACCCACTCACATACAAAAAATCTTTAAATTAATTGTGTGTAAGTAATGACAGGATTTTAATGTAAGAAAATTACTGTATTAACTTCTTGGTGAAAATAAGACTCAAATAGCAGAACAGAACTATGTGCATTATTTTTGAAACATATCCTCTAAAGGCACATAAAAATGCAGACAAAGAAAATACTCTAATGAAAGGCCTGTCAAGCCTGTGATAGTGAGAGCTGTGCATACATTCATCCTTATTTAAATTTAAGGACACAAATAAATTCCAATCTCACATGTACATTGACTTTTTAAGAGAGAGGTGCTTATAGGAAATATCAGGAGTACAAGATACACAAAATTGAAATAATTCTAATGACAGCAATATCTATCCAGGAATAAAAAAAATATATACTTTTTAAAAGAATGATTTAGAGCACCTGGACACACAATGCACTCCCTGATACACAAGTGCAGGGTGAGACATGGTGAAACTTCTTCTAATGTGATTTACAACAAGCCAGGGGCTCAGAATCCCCCCAGAATAAGGGGTTTAGTATAGGAAGACAGAAGGGAAAGAAAGACAGGGAAGGGAAAGAGAAAGGAAAGAGAAAGGAAAGAGAAAGGAAAGAGAAAGGAAAGAGAAAGGAAAGAGAAAGGAAAGAGAAAGGAAAGAGAAAGGAAAGAGAAAGGAAAGAGAAAGGAAAGAGAAAGGAAAGAGAAAGGAAAGAGAAAGGAAAGAGAAAGGAAAGAGAAAGGAAAGAGAAAGGAAAGAGAAAGGAAAGAGAAAGGAAAGAGAAAGGAAAGAGAAAGGAAAGAGAAAGGAAAGAGAAAGGAAAGAGAAAGGAAAGAGAAAGGAAAGAGAAAGGAAAGAGAAAGGAAAGAGAAAGGAAAGAGAAAGGAAAGAGAAAGGAAAGAGAAAGGAAAGAGAAAGGAAAGAGAAAGGAAAGAGAAAGGAAAGAGAAAGGAAAGAGAAAGGAAAGGAAAGGAAAGGAAAGGAAAGGAAAGGAAAGGAAAGGAAAGGAAAGGAAAGGAAAGGAAAGGAAAGGAAAGGAAAGGAAAGGAAAGGAAAGGAAAGGAAAGGAAAGGAAACTATAGATGTCTGGATTTTGCAGATGAAGCAACAGAAGCAATCCATGCAGATTATTCTTATTTGAAGTAACAGCTCCAATCTACATGAAGCCAAGAGAAATCATGTCTGAAAAGCAGAATAATGTCTTGCCTCAGAAAGCATCTCTGCTCTTGGTAACTATTTCAATAACACTTATTCCAAGCTCCAAGACAAATTTAACACAATAACTAAATTACAAACTCACCAGTAAGACAGCAGTTAAAGAATACATATCAATACAAGAGCTGTTTGAACAGCAGCCTATAAATGAATTTCACACAGCCTACAGTTCCTTTGTGTGCCCAATTCTGCACAGACACGCTGCCTGCACTTCCTGCAGGCCACAGACACCCTCTGCAGCAGAAACCAAAGGGCTGCACTCACAAAACACAGAGTTCAGCCCAGCAGCAGGGGATACCAACACTCCTAAAGCACTTCTGTGTGGATTTGAGTTCATGGACACAGAGAACACCTCCCCTCCAGAAGTCAGGACTGGCAGCTTCGTGGTCACCAGCTGCAGACAGCAAATGTTATAAGTTTTCTGAAACTGAGATGTAATTCAGTACCTAGAACTTTCTTGATTTGCTCATATGAACCTCTTCTAGCTAATTGCAAATACAACAAATGCAGTGCTATTAGCTTAAGCCAAAACTAAACCAAAGAAACATCATTAGCAACAAAAATGGTTACACGCAATACATAAAAACTTGCTGAAATGTGATAGGACCTTTTAAATTAAGGGTTTCTATATTCAGTTAACGAATAAATCCAAGTTATAAAAGAGATTATTAGCTCACTGCTTTTGAAAAACCTAGTAAACAAGCTTAAACTCTGTTTTCACTATTACCTGTAGAAACTGTCCTTCAACAGTCTAAGGTTATCCAGGGGGGAAACAGTTCCTAATATGATCAAGTCAGAATTTATTCATCAAGATTCTGACAAACTCCAGAAACATTTAAGCTCTATTTTGGATATAGCACTTATTGCTAACCAAGTTCCATTTAATGGTGCTCAGCAGAAGGACCATAAGTGTAAGAGTCTTACTGAAAGATAGCACAGATTGAACACATTTTGAAGTGGATCAGATGAAATAGAAACATGAAATGGACTCACAAGCCAAGCAAGCAGTTCAGGCTGGATGTAAGGAAACCTCTTCCTCACACAGACAGCCAAGCAGCAGAACTAACAGGTTGCACAGTCTCTGTCCTGGAACAACCTGGTCTGACCTCAGAGCTGACCTCGTGCTGAGCTGGAGGTTGGACTGGATGCATTCCCAGATTCCCTCCAAGTAGTCTTCAGCTATTCTGTAATGGGTTAGTTGCACCACCTAATTAGTGGCTTGTCTTCATTTTCTTCTGCCTTCACTCAGAGTCAGGATTAAAACACAAAGGTGATGAATTTCTTGCGTTCAGGCTTGGTTGTTTATTAAATCTTATCTAAAGTACAGAGAATTCTGCAACACTTCAAGCTACCAGCTAAAAGTGAGCAAAACGGAGGTGAATCTAGCTAGGTACAAGGTCTTTTAAAGCTAAACAGTCCAATAGAGAACTAACACATTTATTATTTATACTTTTGACCCGATAACCAAACTCCTGTGACACACAGTGCAGCACTAACTGTCCAACCAAAAACTACTACCTGAAAGCATGAAGAAGGAAGAAGGCAGAAAGAGACAACACCCCAAAGCCTCCATTTTGTTCCATACTTACTACTATACTCTAAAACCCAAATTCAAACCCCTTCACTTCTATTCTAATTACACACCCGTGTAATTCTAACTCTATCCCTTACCCCCAACACACTTAAATTTGGAAGCCTTTTCAAAGGCCTCGGGTCAAAAGCAGTGTTCTCCTGGGGATCAGTGCCAGAAAGCACAGAAAAGTTCAATCCTTGACTGCCAAAACTGATCATCAGTGGTGGTGAGGCAGCAGCTTGGTGCACTGCAAAAATGCTCAGGAACTGAACAGAGAAGACAAGGACAGTGAGTAAGTGCCACAACACAGCAAGAAATTTACAGGAGATCCTGAATCTCTGGAAAATGGACAGACACTGTCAGAAAGTTAGGAACAAAGCTACATGTATGCCTGTATTCATGAATAATGGCATTTTTTGGGGCCTTGTCATTTTTTTATCCTTGCACTCAAACATCAAGGTGTCCTATATCAGAAGAGATGATGTCAAACTCATTACTCCAAAGACAGGTAGCAGTAATTGTCATTTCTTCTTATTTTAATCCCTAGCACTTGCACAGCATCTGTAGTGATGCATAAAAACTGCTTCACATATATTTCACCTGTATGGAAACGCACATACAATAAAATTTCTCTTTCCTGGTCTCCACTCTGCTCCATCCCCGTGCTCCTTTCCAGATTCTCTGACTGTGTGCAGGATATGCTGAAGGAATGATTCAGCACCTGCTAAACCCCACGTTTCTCTACAGCACTGTGGATCCCATACACCACTTGGCAGTAAACCTCACCTGCATCCCTCTCCTTACAGCAGTTCTACCCGTGCAACTCTTTGTGCCTCAAGTTCTCTGCTGTCAACCTGCTCTGTATAATGTACACTTTGAATTAGGATTCATAACTTACTCTAACAATCTGCAACAGACACAGTAACAGCTACAACTAACACAACATGAAGATGAACTTATTTAGGCAAATACTTTCAACCTTTCTGTAATGACAGATATACAGATTCCAAATCAACAGCAGGTGAGAAATTCAGCTGGTGATTCTTTCCCCATAACTATCATTCTTAAAAATACTGCCTTGAAAACACTCCCACTTCAAAAATCATCAGTAGGGAGTGCTATGCTAACAGGCTGTTCATAAGAGCAAAGTTCAGTCACATTACATTATGTGATATCTCAGCCACTTTTCACCTCTCACAAGGAAGATGGAAGGTTCTTTGCACTTTCCAGTTTCATATCTGCCAGGATAAACATACTTACTGCTCTCACTCCTTCAAAATAATATCCAGCTCAATTTTAAGATATTAGATGTCCCTTTGAACTGACAGTCCAGAAATACAAAAATTCCTTTGGGTAGCTTTCAAAGTTACTGGGAGCAACTGGATAATAAAAACCTATACCTAATGAGCTTTATTTAAGAAGCAAAGTAAGCTATTAAACTGAGCAAAGTCATTGATCAAGAGGAATCCTGTCTTCTAGATAAAGTACATATTTAATTTCTCATACAGAAAATAAAACCCTAGGATTCAAGGTAGGTGGTATGGGTATTTTAATCACCAAATTACATCTGACTTCACATGCCAGTGATACCCATTTGATCAATAACCAGGAAGCATAGATGAGATCATGACTATCAAGTTGCACCATACAGCTTAAAGAGGAGTGGAAACAAACTATATTGAATTTAAAACTCCTCCATACCAGCCTTCAGAGGTCACATAAAGCTTCCTACCAGAATTCAAAATGCTGCTGCATTCTATAAATGCTGAGTCTATAACTCATTTAACAACCACACACATGTATTTTGGTAAAATAATCAAATCTTTGACATAATTTGTCTTCCATATAGAGCCATTCCATCCTCTTTAAACATGGAGAAACAGGGCTTTTTGCATAGACCAAATTTTCTTATTGTACTGCTGAGGCAGAAGATACAATTTGTTTCCTCCAGTTTTTAGAGCTAATTACTCTGCAAGCTTCAGTAATCCCAGTTGTACTTGGCAATTAAGATTGAATCCGTATTTGATACATACAGAATCTCTTAAAAGGACTTAACATATGCAGCAGATCAATTATTTACAGGGCATTTTTCCAATGTGAACAATGTGGTAGTGTCAAGCTATGTGGAAATTCAAAAGTTGTTTAACTATTCTTAGCTATTATTCTTCCTTTAAAGGAAAATTACACCTGACATTGATACTAATATGAAAAAAATCAATAGATTTTAGTAAGAAAATTCTTTGTTTTGGTGTTAATTAGTTTGGTTAACATTAATGCTTTATGTCTATATTTTTTGACTGGCTGCTAGATAAACCAAGCTTGTTGATTATACAGGAGAATTACTTAATTTTGTAATGCACTTCTAGGACATTACTCATAAACAGAAGAAAAAACTAATTAGGTTTTAGAAGACTCCTACCAGTTAAAACCATCCCATATGAGGATGAATTTCCAAGATATTCTGAAAAACATATGCAATCAAAGCAAATTAAAAAGACTAGTATTTGTAGCCTGATCTCAGCCTGAGCCTGCAGGTAGACTAAAGTAAGGATAAACCTGTAGTTGTGTCTTTGTACCTGTGAAAACCCAGCTGGAACTATTTCACTAGCACATTACATAAAATATGAAATCCTTGTACTATCTTGAACTACTGTATAAATTTCTGATTATAATACTAAGGTATCATTGCACAAGTAACATAAGGAAAATGAGCCAATATCTTGTTTAAACATCAGCAATTCACTGGCCTGGGAAAAGGAGAAAAAATATTAAGAAAATTGCAGAAGACTGTAATTGAAAAAAACAGCTGAAGTAAAACTTTATGTTGATGATTTAGAGTCACCACTGGGTGCACCCTCAGCAAGGCTGCAGATGGCACTGAGTTGGGCAGGAGCGACACCTACCAGAGGGCAGGAAGGCTCTGCAGAGGGACCTGGCCAGGCTGCCTGGGTGGCCAAGGCCAGCAGGGTGAGCTGCATGAAGGTGAAGGGGCAGATCCTGTGCTCCAGGCAGGAGGGGACCTGGGGGTGCTGGCTGACAGCAGCTGAACGTGAGCCCAGGTGTGCCCAGCTGGGCACCTGGCCTGTCCCAGCACTGGTGTGGCAGCAGGGCCAGGGCAGTGAATGTCCCCTCGTGCTGGACACTGCTCAGGGCACTGAACTCTCTGTCCAGCCCTGGGGGCCTCGGGCAAGAAAGGCACTGAGGGGCTGGAGTGAGGCCAGGGAAAGGGTCTGAGCTCAGTCTGATGGGGAGTGGCTGAGGGAGCTGGGGGACCCAGCCAGGGGAAAAGGTGGCTCAGGGGGGACCTTCATCCTCTACAACTCCCTGAGAGGAGAGTGTAGAGAGGATGTTGCTGTCTCAAGTAGCAGAAACTGTCTCAGGGGTTGTCCAGTCCTGGCACAGGATGACCGATGGAGTCACCACCCCTGGGGAGATTGAAAAGATGGGTGGATGTGGGGACATGGCTGTCCAGTCCTGGCACAGAATGCCCAGGGCACTGATGGAATCACCACCCCTGGGGAGATTGAAAAGATGGGTGGATGTGGGGACACGGGTTAGCGGCAGACTTGGCAGGTTGGTTTTACAGCTGGACTCCTTCTTAAGGGTCTTTTCCAACCTAAACAAATCTCTAAGTCTGTGATGAAACAATTCACATTCTCACACCTCCTTCCATACCCCAAGGAAGCTCAAGACAGACAAGGGAGAGATATGGAGGGGGCAGAAGCCTATTTAAATACTAGCTGCTTTCTTTTCTGCTTGATAAATAATGTAAGAACTTTGCCAACAACATCTATTCTTCTTTAATGCTCAAAAGCATGAAAAAGCCCAACTGTTCTGAGTTCTTTTATTCTAGCTGCCCCAAACTTTATTTGAACACATAAAACATCAAAATACAGTTTGAGCATCTTGCATTTCCTTCATCAAGGTCTGTCAAAAGATTTAGTATTATGCATATTCATCAATCCCAAATTCCAACACATTTCTTGGAGAGGTTCCCTGGCAGCACCTTCCTGAATAAGGACAGGTAGGGTAATTGTCATCCAAGATGGAGCAGTTATATGTTTTCTCTTTTGGGTTTGGTAGGGTTTTTAAACCCTTCTATTCACCTTATTCCCTTTGGAAGATACCTAATGATTTCTTATATACCAGGTAAATTAAATTCAAACTCTTAAGTCATTAATGCAATCATGTCATTAAAAAAGACATTTGGGTCTCCTTCAGCAAAAATCACAGACGGGTTTCATTCTTGACTGCCTCATATGTGCAGCCAAAATGGTAATAAAGATTTAACACCACTTTTGTCTCCCTTAGGAAACACTGCTCTTGATTCCCTGGCAAGCCTGTAGTCATATCCATCTGTTAGGATGGCTTCATGCCCACTTAAAGACTGGCATGCCAATTTAATAAGGACATAGGTGTCATCTGAATACAGATTTAGAACAAAGCCTTAAAAATAAAGCCAGCGAACAACATTCTTTCAATGAGGTGAGACTTCTGATGGCAGCCAGTGCTCAGTTAAAGCATTGTGCTTCCTCGAAAAGGACATCTGTTCACAACTGCAGCAATCTTCCTGTTAAAACTCTTCCCTCTTCATTATTTGCAATTTAACTCTTTGCTTTACCAGGAAGCCCCGAAGTAAAGATTTCAAAATGGTATATTTTTCATTCATTGTTAAATCTAAATTAAAATTTTACAGCTTAGTTAAGAGCCACAGAGAAGGAAGTACAGTAGGTCACCTACAGATTCTGACAGCACTGCAAGATGCAAATTCTCTTTGCTTCCTGGAGTGTAATAGGAACATGAAGGAAAGAAACACGAGGGTCCTGTGAGGCCAGCACACAACAGCTGCGGGCAGTTCAGTGTCAGCAGGTGAGGCAGGACACAGACAGGTACAGCACCAACAGCCCCAGCACACCCCTGACCCCAGGAGCAGCTGCACAAGTGTGCACCTGCCAGGTGTGTGTTCAAGTGTCCCAGCTTCTGAGGGGCTCAGTAATGCCAGGCATTCCAGGGCAGCCAGAACTTCCGACACAACCCTGCTCTAGCTCAGACAGCATTTCCAGCACTCGGTGCCTTTTCCAGCTTGCAGTCCTTGCGGTCTGCCAGGCTGCAACACAGCCGTGTCAGCACATCTTCTCTGGCAGATTCAGATCTTTAAGGTCCCTTCCAACCCCGGCCACCCTATGATTCCATGAATTTTGACAAATTCCAATTCTCATGTTTCCTCATTTCATTTTACTGACCCCCAAGATGTGTCATTATCAACTGCTTTATTACGGTTTTGATCTCTCTTTTCTATTTGAAGTAATTGTAAGCCGCATTTTACACATATGTTTAGAAGCTCGTTGTTAAAACTAGTTCACCTAATTTGATTTCCCTCCACATAACAAGACTTTTAAAAAAATTTAACTAAAAAAATTTACAGAAATGTCATAATGGGTCAAGTCTCACAAAAAGTTATCAGCTGCAATATCAAGCATGTCTCCTACTACAGGGTAATGGCTTTAATCTACATATGTTCATAACAAATGTATGCAGATAAATACCAGCAGATATGTTTATGCCATGCTCACCTATACCAAAACATTGCAGCAAAAGAGCTGGCAAAAGAGGAATATTTGAAATATATGACTTGTAGTGATGTTTTAGAGGTAATGTGCCCCTGGGGGGAAAAATAAAAGGCTAAATACAAAATTCAAGACTGAATCTACAGGATAGACTGGGTTTCTACATAGAATTTTTTTAAAAGGAATATACGAACAGTGAATATATGAACACTAATTTCAATTTTTTTCTCAGTAGCTAAAAGTAGCAGTCACATGCATTAACACTCTGTAAGTATTTTTTAAATGTTGAGAAGTTGCATTGAACACAGGCAAAGGGGAAAAAAAAAAACCACAAAACCCCCACAGAATCCCAAAAATTTAGACTTAGGAACTCTTGTCAGTAGGAACTAAATAGTAAGATAACAATAGTAAAAATCAATATCTGCAACTCAGTCCTATAATAATTAAACAGAAAGATGCTTAATCAGAAATTACTCCTTCTACTGACGATTTAAACCTTTTGTCTTAATAATCCTGAATACAATATATCAACACAAACTAGCAACATTCAATTAGTGAAATGAAATGAAGTATTTCACAGGTAAAATTCTGTGATGTGATTATGGGTGTGTGCAAGTACCTGTCTTGTTTAAACAGCAATAGAATAGAAAGAGTTCTTCAGTGAGGAAGAAAAAATTGCTACAGTCTCAGCATTTCTTCTGGCATCTGGCAAATTAACCCCTGGTGCTAACATATGTCTCTTGCTGCTGTTCTTCCAAAATCAGCAAGTGGTTTGCATATGCTGAACATGCAGCAGCCGTGTCTGGAGCCACAGTGAGCGCAGGGCCAGCGCTTCCAGCCAAGACACAAACTCCATTCCACCCTGCCAGTGACCATCTGTGTGCCCTACTTAGAGCTCCTGCTCTTTGGGGTGATCTCCGAGCTCTGCTGCAGCAGAATACAATGGCCAAAGCACCGCTACCAGAACACGCACGTTTCATCACGCGTTGAAGCACTTTATATTCATTTCATGCCAAGAAAAAACAGTTCTCTCAAGACTACTCTTTCTCAGATTTCAGCATAATGTCAGTAAGGCCCATCTTAGAATAAACATGTAGTTCCAAATACTATAAACTCAGCAACGTTAACTACAATAAAAACTCCAAGTGATTTATGAACTTCTGTATCTTAAGTTGCTATTTTCTCAGAAACAGAAAGAGGGTGGGGGAATTTTGGCAATAAGTTTCCTAAAAATAAACAAATGAAACCTGAAAAGTAGTTTTACACAGAAATTAAGCAATTCTAACCAGACTTTTTCACAACAGGGAGACAATAATCCATTACATCCTATTAAACAGAGTGACAGATATGACAGAAGTCAGTTTCTTATATCATAAAAGAGACTCTAAAATCCCATTAGAGGTATTTATATGAAACAAAGCAACCATTTCTTTCACTTTGATCTTTTAAAATAAAAAATATTAAGTAATTTAAAAGCAAAGTGTCAAAAATTAATCAGATTTCTTGTTCTCTGACCAAAAAGGACTTAATATTTTCTAAAGACAAAACTGCATAAAAGTCTGCTCACACATCCTGTTAGAACATTCCTGAAAGTGCACAAGCAGTGGAAAGCATCCATCATCCTCCACTCAGCCCCTCAAATACCTGTACCCCCATAACCTCTCCAAGCTGTTAGTTTCAGAGCGGGAGCAAGAAATCAATGCCTCTACAAAAAATGTGGCAATGTAATTTAAAGGCTTCTAAAAGTGCTTTAGTACTGCAAGGTGCTTGAAGATCAGTTGCAGCAGAGGTGCACGGGACCATTTCCTATCTGATGAAAGCACTCCACCAGTCGACAGTGGAAATTTTGAATGTCTGGGAATACCTAGCAATAAATTCAATTTACCCTCAAGGTTTCCAACTTCAAGTTCACATGTAACTTATTTAATAAAGGCAAATTTCACTGGCTTTAATTTTTTTTTTTCTAAAACACTTTCCCATGTTTTCACAAGTCTGCTTCTTTAGAAAATGCTGTAAATATCAATGGGTCAAAGAATAGAAATGCTAGTATATGCAATCCAATTGAATTATATAGATAATACCTCTGGGAATGGATGTAAATTAATTGAACAACTGCAATGAACTACCTGGAAAGAGACTAAAATCTGAAGGGAAAATGGATAATCTGAAACATACGCAAATTAATAGACTTCGCTGTAATTAGCAGTGAAGTGAAATATATTCCATATTCATGGCAGAAAAAATACTACCTGTTCTAGAACAAATGTGAACTTTGGTTAATGATACTGTTGGCAATCTTACCTTAATTATCATGCTGAGATAGCCTACATGTGCTTTCATTCTTGTAAATGACCTTCCAGCTCATTGAGTGCAGTAATGAATCAGGAGGCATCTACACCCTACACACACTTGGTTCTCTACCCAATTAATTTTAAAATCAATTGTATTTAAAGTGGAGCAAAAAAAGCACATTTAGAATTTTCTATTTTAAGCCATGGCAATGTAAATGAAAAAAGATTTGTGTGCTATTTACCGTGCACATTATTACAACAGCACAGTACAGAAATGTTTTCATACCACTATAATATTATATATTATATAATAATGTATATGATAGTAATGTAATAATATTATGTTATATATAAATATAGATACTTAGTTGTGTATTGGTCTTTTCACATTCTTCTTCTGCCTGCACTTAAACATGATGTGGATTTCTCCCCCTACGGCATTACATTGTCAAGGTTGAAAACAAAAGATAAATGCAAATAATAAAAATTAAAAAAAACCAAACCAAAACAAAACAATTTTGATAAAAAACACCCTGTAATTATTAAAAGGATGATTTTCTGTCATTAGTAATGTAGGGGCATTTGGGTGAAAAGAAAGGTATAAAGATCATTACCAAACAGAGTAAATCCAATATTAAATACCCTAAAAATACTTGGGTAACACCACTGAGGCAACAGGAGCATTGTTAGTTGGCCATTCTGTGTTAGAGGAATGACAACTTCATGGAATGGTCTCAGGAAATGGAAAATATATTTGCAAGAGTCTATTTGGCCCTGGCCAGGTTGCACCAAGGATGCTGTAAAGATATACCTGCCACTCCAGTGAGAAAAAACAAAATAAGAAAGCAAAGTTGTCAGTTTCAGGCACTTAAAATTCAAAAATCATGACAATTCTAAATCCTACCTTACCAGCAAGGAGCTGTTTTACTCTGTCACTTCATCAAATTACCAACACGCAAAATGTTTAAATGAATATTTTCTAGTTAGCAAAAATGTTCTCTTGTTAGCACTATCATAACATAAATCATGATAGTGCTAAAATAATGTGTCATGATAAAGCTAAAACAAACAGGGTATATTTTAGTTTTATTTTAAAATGACAGCAACTAGATTTCTCTATTTTGGGCAAGTGCATCTTCAGAAGACTTCTCTTGTTTTAAACTAATACATGAAAAAAAAAAATCCATTTCCCCAGACTCCTCTAAAAAGAACACAGCTAAGTATTATTATATAATTATATACCAAGTATTACTATATTAAGTATATCAGTAAAAACATTTTAAGGTAGATATTGCACAATTAATCCCCACAAGCACATAAACAAGGAGTGAATTTTTACATTTTACCTAGTAGATACACTTTAACTGCCAATTACCAGTGCAAGTTTGGATCACAATACCCAGATATACAGGATATAGATGAAACAGCAGGGCTGGCAAATCAATCAAGTGTGATATGCTGCCTTCATGCTCTCAGCTGCTTGGCTCTGCTGTCAAGGGTGTGATGTTAGCAAAATATAAGAGAAGGGCTTCTGGGCAATACATTTTTTAAATCTACAAATTAAAGACTAAATTAATCTACTAACTACCTGTCGGGGAAAAATTGAAATGTATTAATTATCTGGTCAGCACTATGCAAAACCCACCATTTATTGGTTTTATAAAAGGTCCCCAGAATTAGAAATCCTCCTAGCAAAATTTCTTATTCATTATTACTTTAAAAATACAGAAACAGAAACTGTGTCCTCTTTTTAGAATTCACAATGCATCCTGAGGTAGACATAGCCCATGACAGACTATCTATTTATTTCAAGACATCAGACAAGCTGCATTTACAAGCAGCCAGCAATATATTATTATTATTATTATTATTATTATTTATCTGCAAGTAGTAAAAGCTTTACAGAGTATTTTGCATTAACAGACCTCAGCTAAAGGAAAAGCCTGTTAAACACATGAAACAAGCACCACACTAAGAAAAACTATAATGAAAGCTTCTTGGGAATCCAAAATCCACTTTTTTCTCTTCTGGAACACACAGAGGGATGCAAGAAAGGAGCTGTAGGATGTGCACAAGTTTTTTTTTGTAAGCTCAACTGTTTTCCTTCTGAATCTTTATTAGGGTTTATTCTTTATTATACAAGCCTGGGATCTGCTGTCCTGACCATCACTCCTGATCTGTGAACCAATAATAATTGTCCTTCAGTGAGACAAGCTTCTTTAAAGAAAAACTATTGACCTCAAAAAAAGCTTATACCTTACTTAATTTCTCAGGATTAAACACAGGGTAGCTGACTGTACTCTAGTAAGATCAAGGGTTCAGGAGAGTGCTTTATTTATGCCCAAGAGTCTTTCACTCTTGTGAGAGGATATTTTTCCTTCTGGTCTAAATTCTGCTCACCACAACACCACAGATAAAACTAAGTCTGATTTTAGAAGCAGCAGCAGTAAAAGCAGCTCATACTGCAATGACGTATCAGAGCCTGCTTGTAAAACAGAAGTACAGTCAACTAACCAGAGCAAACGGTGAATGTAGGACTAGAACTGTTTGAAAATTAATTAGGATCTGCTCTTATTAGTTTGGATCAGTGTCTGGATATACCTAAGCTGTAAGTACTTGTATTTCAACAATTCAAAGCAAATGTGAATTTACACATAGTTAAAAAATCACAGCTGTTGACCATGAAACTATTAACATAAAGATAGGTGAAAATATTACTTAATTTAATCGAAACAATAAAACCACCTACATTATTTGCTTGACTTTTTTTTTTCCAGGAAATATACAATGGTCTTAAAACACAACAGACACAGCTATTTATTGTTAAAGCTTACAATATACAATTCAGTCTCAATGGAATACAACACGGGGCTAAAAAAATGGTGACATTTTTATTTGTCCTGGCTAGTTAGAACTGCAGCACTCTCCTGGCAACTCAGAATGAGGTGAGCAAAGCAATCTTCTCTCAATCTACTCACACACAGCACTATTTGCAACCCAGTGTTGTAGTGTCAAGCTCCTGGAATCATTATCTCTAAGTTGTCAGAAACTGGAACTCAACTGAGTAGTCTGTGTGTCTTTCAGGTTCTGAAGGTTATCTACACAGTAAAAAGGTGAGGAGAGAGAAGCAACCCTCCAGTCCACTAGAGAGGAGTCAGAACCCTTGACACTGAGATGAAGCTAATCATGCAAAACTTGGCTACTCTGAGAGGATTCCTTCAGCAAAAATTCACTTCTTGTGCTAATACAAAGAAAAACTGAGCACAATGGTGATAAAGACATTTCAGTATCATTAACACTCCTGAGAGCTGAGAACGACACTAAGTTCTGACAGAGGTTGAGAAGCATTGTAATTCCTGTAAGTGGAAATGCTGCATTGCAGCTGACTATACCGCAGCACAATCAGATTTTTTTTTTGTCCTCTTCCCAGGCAGGGGCCTTGTGTAACATGTGTGTTCACAAGGCTTTGCTTCATGTTCCTATTCCATTATAGACCTTAAAATGGGTTGAAAGGATATATAGCTCACCCACCTAACCACTACAACGTAAGAAAACCACACAAAACTGTTCCTCTGAGCCCCACCTGTTCGTTGCTCTAGGCCAGCAATCACACTTAGCACAGCTCTTGCCATCCTGTGGAACAAGATGAATCCCCTCCAGAGCTCAGCCTTCTGGCATTCACACTCTTTCAGTAGTTGTCTGACTCAATTTCAAATATGAATTGTACAACACATAAGTCACTGAAAGTTTTCACACATTTATTCAAAGCCTTAGAGGCATTTTGTATTTACCTTGTTTTTTAAAAAGGTTGCTGCGTACAATTTCCTTCATGGACTGCACTTTCTGCTTCTGTAGTTTCACTGGTGGAATGCAGGTGTAAAATTCATATAGTAGTTGGCTGCATGGAAAAGAAAAATGTCACAAATATCATACAGATGAATTCATCAGGTGTTAATAAAGACAGAAAGGTGTTTAACAGAGAGAAAGAGCAAAAGATCATTTATTTCTAAACAATTATCAAACACTTATCACTTTTTAAGACTTACTTTTATTTATACATCATGAATATTGACCAGAGACCAGTAACAAACATATCCAGGGACCCACACTGTCTTCATTAGTAGGAACTGGTGTAGCTTTGTGGACCTAAACTGATCTAAAAGAATTAATTGCTGACAACTAGGAAATGTTCAAGAGTGACTCACCTCAGTAACTTGGCATCAAAAACCATTTCAACATCGTGAAGAACTGATGGTATGTATTTCAAGGCAGCAACCTGCATTGACAAATCATGGTAATTCTGTATGCTTAGACATGCATGAACAGCACAGAGCACACCACTGAGACAGATACACACAAAACAAACTGATAAACTCAGACTTCTTTCTCCAGACTGAAATTTTACATCACGTGAATAAATTTCATCACGGAGTTGCATATGCTGAGGATATGCAGAGGAACTTAACTACCATAACTCCAAGCCCATCTGACTCTCTTTGGAATCAGTGAAAGGGCCCAGGCTTTGTAGATTATCTTCTTGACAGCCCCTAAAAGTGTCATTATAATGCAAATAAGTAAACCAAGCACTGATCTAGGCAGGACCTCAATCAATTCCATCCAGAAATGTGCCATGCAGGAGGCAGAAGTCAGGGTCACCCACCCACCCCAAAGCCACCATTTCTAGAATAGATGAAAAGGGGTGTCATGTCCCTAGCCAGCCATCTGCAGCCAAGCTGTGGGATGGTTTATCTCCTGCTATCAATTCCTGAGCTGTGTTTTGACAGCATAGTGGGTTAATAGCCTGACAAGGCTAAAAGGCAAGTTACTATTCTTACATGGACAAGGAAACTTCAGCAGGCAACTTCAGGCTCAAAATCACCACTCATACTTAAGGCTTATATGCATAAAAATTGAACTTGCAGTGCTTTTACTTCACTGTGCAGTTTTAGAGTATAAATTCCTACTACCATTTCCCTAAAAGCTAAATTACAGTGATGTGAAGTCTTCTATTACTGATCTATTTAATGGAAGCCTATCTAGGTTCAGTATTTCTCTTACCTATACGCAGCAAGATCCTTTTTAATAACTTAGCCTCTTTCTTGAGACTTGGGGGCTTAGAAAGAAGACAGTCAGAGCACAGCTTTCTTTGGCTCTTTTTTAGACCTTTTAAACACAATAAAGCTATAATTTTACTTGTATGAGCTTCCACTGCACTAGCCAATTAAAAACAAAAAACAAAAAACCGATTATTTCTTGATTGAAAAAGAGCTTAGTCCGCAGAATGAGTGAATACAGTGTTTCAAAGAGACTCAGTGCTGGCTTATGATACCTTCAGATAAAGTTATTCTCCTGTAGATCTCATCCCACACACATCTAGAAAGGTCAAAGGAGTGTTTAAAGGCTGTTGCAACTTCAACAAAGAGATTGTGTCTTCTACTGATCTTGGGAAATCCCCGGGCTATTTAAATCATCCATACAAACACCTGTGTTGGGCTGGAAACTGCCTCCACCTTTAATTCAGGCACGTGCTGCTCCTTGCTTTTCAAGCAGCAGAGACTGCTTAGTAGCATCTGAATTTCATTTTACAGCCATTCACAGGTACTGTGAAAGACGTTTGATGAAAGACAGAGCCGCCAGTGGCCACAAAATATTTCAAGCAGTACTCCACTGACAGCTGGACTATCGTGCTGACTTTCACATATCCCCTGTTCTACACTTGCACAGGAGGGAAGTGGGGAGGATAGAGCTGCAACCTCTCTGCAGATCCACAGTCCCAGCTGAAGTACAATCATAAGTATATGAGTATATCCCCTGCACTATTTTAGACTCCCAAGTTTCATTTGCAATAATTGCTTCAAATGATGCACTATGGACACAACTGAGCACTGCCCTTAATGAAGTCATAAAAATCCTCTAGTCAGCAGTACAAGATGTTCTGCGTTCTTCAAACCCTAAGAGATTAGTTTTTTAAGTGGGATGCAGATAAACCCACAGCACTGCAGAAAATGATTCCTTGCATATACAACGTACAGTTAAATTTATTTTAACCTTTACTCCTGACCAAGCTTATTTTTAGCCGCCCTCTTTTTGCAGTATTACATTATACATATTCATGAAATTCGAGTACCCATGAGATGAAAAGTACATTCGAAGAAATCACTGGTGCTCTGTTTCTTAATCTAATTTTACTTGCTATCAAGACAACTTTAAGAAGTTACTGTGCCACCCCCCTTTGTGCACCACAAGCAAAGCATCACTATCAGTACCTTTCTAGGCTTATCCTCTCATTAGAAAACTGTACAGAGATGCATAAAGTCCTTAGAATCTACTGCAGCAGTAGGGTGGGTCAAAATTGCATGGGGAAGAAGAAGAGAAAGGCAGCAGCTTCATATTCCATTCTTTTTCACAGATAATTTCTTGTTCCTATGTTTCAGTGACCTTGAGAACATGTCACCTAAGGTTTCTGAAAGCAAGCAGAGCACAGGGAGTTGAGCTTTCTCCAATCAGTGCCTGGGAGCGAGCTGGGGAGAGCTGACATTTGCAGCAGACAAGACCATCTGTAGGTCAAACGTGGTGTGTCAGCTGGGGACCAGAACAGCTGGAAAAGGAGCAGGGGCTTGGTTTGTAAATTAAGGTTGCGAGCACAAGCCGGTCAATGAAAGGGCACACTCACAGACTATGAGTCAGAAGTCAACAATAGGATGATCTAAAAAACATACAAACTGAAATTTAAAAATCATTCATTCCATTTTATTCCCCAGAAACAGAGGGTGATTTAAACAGACACAAAACACATCACTAAAAATGATGGGCTTTTTCCCTGAGTACTCAGACAAAGGATAGAAGGTACTGATACCTCCCCTATTCCTCCTCACCCTTGAGCCTCCCTTCACCAAACTGCAGCTTCTGGAAACTGATTTCCAGGTTTCCAGATTTCAAAGATTCCCCCAGAAGTACAGACTTCATGAAAAAAATCTCTCTAAAATCTACAAAAAATCACCAGCAATGGCTACAGAAGAGCAACTGATAAATGCAACAAAGCTGTAACATCATCCCTGCCAAAAGAAATTAAAGAAAGGTTTAAGTCTAATGCCTAGAAAACCCTACCACCGTAAAGAAAGTGTAAGTTCTGAACTAATTGTTTTAAATAATTACAGGAGCAATCTGTAAAACCTCATAAAAAGAGAAATCCTTCCCCTACAGCTGCACATTGATTCTTGTACTGATAAAATCAAACCACTCCAACCTCCACTTCAAGGATCAGCCTTACAAGGCACTCTGCAGCTCAAATGGTTGCTCTTAAACATCAGCGCAGTAGGGATATTGAAAATACCCCTAATTGTAGTTTAATTATTTCATGCAATGCTGTAGATGAGAAGCATTCTGTCTGTATCTTTAAACAAATGATAACTTGACCAACCCCAGAAGTTTGTTTTTTTTTTTTTAAAGGCTAATGTGGATTAATACATACATTTCCAGTTTGCCAACAATAAATTAACAATTCAGTCTCCAGATGTTCAAAGCTTATATGAACAGTACTACAAAACAGAACCAGGTATCTGCCCTTCCCAAAGCCCAGGCACCACAGTAAGTCAAAGCCTCAGTCCACTTCAGTCAGCTTTAGAGCAAGGACTGAAAAGAGATTTTCAACTTTTGTAAATGTATAAGCATTTAACAGATCAGGAAGCAAGATATCACTCAGCAGATAAAGTTAAATTGAAACAATAATGTGCTTCTGGAATAGATGAGGCTGTTCCATATAACACATAATTTTATAAAAAATCCTTTCCTGAGTGAATTAATTTTCAATGCAAGTCTGAGTGTGATTCTATCAGTAAAAACAACCAGGATATTACTACTGGCTAAAATACTGAGTTCCAAATTTAAAAAATATATAGCAGAGACCAAGAAACTCCAGGTTTCAAAATAATTCTTTAAATCATCTACAGTTGAACCCAATAGGCATGTGGACAACCAAGGATGAAAGAAAAGTTAAAAATTCACATTCAAAGGCTCTGCAAACTAGTTCAAGTTTCAATATCCAAAGACACCCAATTACTTTAACTTTTTTCAGGGCTCCTAAAATTTTCTTCTCTGATATCTTCAGACCACAATCTACTTGAACACATTCAATTGATCCTACCAATCTGTGTTCCACTTAGCAATGATAATTCCAAGTGTGACAGATTTAAGTCAGTTTTAATATTCTGATTATTCCTGTATTTTTCCAACAGACTTTCTGAACTTCCCTCTCTGGCTACACAAACTGTAACATCTATGGAGTCCCGAGTGTCTGTGGGATCACTGAATAACCACCTGTCCCTTACCCTGCAAAGTTAATTTGTACTACTACAACATCCATCATTGTCATCTCAAATTCCCCAAGGGAAATCAGTGTCGGATTTAGGCAGAGGAGGATTTATGAATTTCTTTCTACTACTTTCTCCTTCCTCCCAGCAGAAATTATCTCCATTTTCTGGCTTGCATCCACCTACCAGAGCAGTAGTCTCAAGTATCAGCACTGAAGTCTCCTCCAAACAGGCACAGAAATACTGTCCCTTGAGAAAGCTGTGGCTGCCCATGGAATTCATTATGAAGTGGGAGGGAGTGTTAATTTTATATTCTTTGCCCCCCATTAAACTTATTTCTAGCAGCCAGCACTAAGCTACAGCTGGGCACTGCTCATTCCATGCCTCTCCTATCAGAATTTTATAACATTATTACAGTAGTTTTTATTTACTGTATGTAAAGCAATCTCTTTGTAGGCTTTTCTCAGAGACACAGCTGAATGAGTCATGAGTATTTGGAACAAGAGCAAAGTTATGATATAAACCAGTATTTCACATCTGCCATAAAGGTTCCTGCTAAAAAGAAAACTTTCAGTACCTTGTGCAGATTTTGAGACCCAAAAGCCCACCAGTGCTTCAGGGTTATTAATGAATAGGATCCATTTTGCACAGCTGATGGCACTCATTAGAAATCAAAAACTTTGATTTTCAATCTGGTATTGATCCAAGCATAACTATTTAGTAAGTAGTCTGTTTATGAAACACATTAATGTGCTCTTTAAAATCAGCAGAGATTTCTTTCCTTTAGTCTTTTTCAGAGATGCTCAGCTCTGTTTTCAAAGTTCTGCTGTTTCTGTTCATGTTTTCTGAACAGGTACAACATTAGGAACTGGCATTAAACATGGAAATCTGGAAATGAGGGTAGGCACAGTGACATTCCTCAGTTCCATGCAATGTCATGGTGCCACTGGCACAACAACCTGTTCTGAAACCCTCCCAGCAGCCTTTCAGAGGCACCACTGCCCCTTGCACATCCAGCAACTGTTAAGGAAGAAAAAGTTATCTATGAGCCTTTCTTGTCACTCTCAAGAAGAAACTGCCCTGCTCATCAGAGGGAACACAGATGGGCAATCCCACACAGCCCTTTTGAGATCAGGAAGGGCAGAATGCAGTGATGGGACATGTTCCCCCCAAAGAGCACCAAATCCCAACTCTTTCAGTATTTCTTTAAAGATGCATTTTTTCCTTCAGAAGTTTCTCCTGCTTCTGATGCAGTATGTATGCAAATGTATAAACTATTCCCAGGAAGGCCTCTACAGAATTAACAAGGAAGAGAGTATCTGATTGATTTTTATATGCATTTAGAATATTACTGTAACCATGGTATTATACAATTAACTTGATATTTAATTTCTCAGCTCTTTTGCAGTTGCACATAAAACACTCCTTGCAAATTGTCAGCTGATACAAACCTCAAGATCAACAACCTGAGGTTTTATTCAACACAGGCTTTTTCACAGGCTTCCATGTCTAATCTAAGTCATACCAAGAGGAATCAAAACACAGAACCAGAGGAGAATTCAAGCCCAGTACATACAATGAGTTTTTGATAAAGAATGCATGAAGCATCAATATGGCAGCTGTCTAATAAATCTTCTACATTTTACAGGAAATCTTGATTGTTTTTTATCTTAATACAGAACTGCAAATTATTTGATATTAATGATTTTAGTAGCTCCTTATTTTCTAGTTTTCTTTAAATCATTTCATTCTGAAGTGTTAGAATAACTAGATTGACATGAATGGCAAACCCTGATCCTATTTTCAGTTTAAACAATGTAACTCCCAAAGACTGAGACAATAAAATTTATTTTCCCAACTAAGATTGTGGAGTCCCTGCTTAGCATTTTCTGTAGAAACTCAAGAATCAAACATTCAGGTTTCACTGGAGGCTTCATGTCATTAGATTGTTTGAAACATTCCAACATCAGTGTCTGGGTTCTTTCCTTGACTATATTCATAGAATTTCTGTAAGTATCTTGTCCTGACCTTTTCAAACTAGGCTCCAAATTTATCAGACAACCTGCTCTTCCAATAGAGAGAAATTACAAAAGAGACATACTGGATACATTTCCTGAGTGTCTTTTCCTCAATTTAAAAAGAACCAAACCAAAAAGGCCATGTATAAAAACCATATAGAAAACCAAATCCAGCTGGTTTCCAAGCATATACCAACCTGCAACAAAATGGCAGTTTTATGCTGGCTTTTCATCAGGTTGTTGATGGATTCAAAGAGTCTCCTCATTGATTCTTCAAATTCTGTTTGTTCTTTGCCTTCATATAATCTGTTGAGAGGTGCATTAGGTTATCCTTTCAGAATCAGAAAGTTTCATCCTCCCAAATGCAACAGATTTAACACTAAATATATATTTCAGAAGTTGATCCAATATTACGTACATAGATATTTCCCCCATGGGTTATAACTGCTGTTCACTGTATCGTGTAGGGATTCTTCAGTTTGAACACTGCAATAACAACTTTCAATTGTTTTAAAAGCCTCTAAAGCATGATACCTCCCAGACTGGAGCTTATATAAATCATTTTACTTTCAAAGTAACTTATATGCCAAAAAAAAAAAAAAAAGTTTTATTTTTCTCCCCACTACAACTGAGCTACTCTAGGATATTTTTCACAAATTATGACAATTTCTGTCTTCTGCTGCTGTTGCCACTTTTTCCAAGAGCTATTTTTACTGGCCCCATTAACCAGTCTTCCTTTTGAAAAAAGTCTCTATTTGACACTTGAAAGTTTAAAAGTGCATTTAAATTGAGCTCACTCCATTATTTCTCCATTCCCTGTCTTAAAGTTTGAATCCCTCAGATTATCTCTCCTGTATTGTTCATACTGGCTCTTAGCACTAAACACTGCCTACACAAACAGTATAAACACTGGTTACATGAGAAATTAGTTATGTGAAACAGCTGTCAAAAGTTAAAGAAAAACAAGCTAAGAAAAAAGCCAAGATAACAAGAGAATCTTGAAATGTGAATAGAATATTGTGAGCTAAGTGTTGCCTCTTCTGCTCCATCAGAAGAGAAAAATCTATTTTCAAAGTTATGTATTGCAGTGTCATTTGCTTTTCTTTTCAATTTGAAATGTAAGATTGCCTACAATAACAATAATAATAATTGTCCAATGAATTTAGAGTTTCATACCTCTAGTTAACTAGGAGTAGATATGTGTAGATAATCACCTGAATATGCAACACATTGCAATAACTTACTTTATGACAGATTGTCCAATGAACACTTTTAGCAGCAAGATAACACAAGGGATTAAAATGAGGACTAAAGTTCTCCCTGAAACAAGCCCCTTCTGCTTTCTGACCTTCATTCAGAGAAGAAATTTTCCATAATCCTCTCCACAATGCTTCCTTCCCCAAAATTCTAATATACCCTTCTGCCATGACACCTATGATAAAAATATAAGATAAAGTTGTATTCTGTTCTCCTGAGCACTATCTCCTTCCTTGTACAGCTTTATACCTTGTTTACCTGTGTCCATCTCTATTGAAATAGTAAGTTCCTAGAGACAATAATATTTCTAAGTACTCTCCATAGCAGCAAATTCCTCCTGAATCTACTACTTTGCCAAAACATCATAATTCAGCAAGTAAATTTAATTTTAAAAAAGCATAAATCTACATGGATTTTTTTTTTTGATGGACAGAGTAATATCAGAGAAAAACTGTATTAGAGCTCCCGCTGAGCACAAGACAGCTAGAACAGAACACCTTCCTGTTCTGGTGGATGCCAGCCACAAACACAACACTCACCCTCCCTACAGGTCTGAGTCTGTCACTGCCTGACCTCTGCCCCTGCAGTCCTTCAGCCACAGAGCAAAGGGAAATCAGGACAAGCTCCAGGGGGAAACTAGCTCAGGAAAAATGGAGAAAGGTGAAGCAGAGGAAATGGATCTGTGGTATATGGGAAGAGTACAGTTACCAGTGGGTAATTTCTCTCCTTCCACTTTTCATTTCCTTCGTTCTCCCCTCCTCCTTTTATCCTAAACCTGAATACCTCTTGTAAATACTACAATTCTGTTTGCCTGAGCTACAGACACCCAGTCCATGGAGTCTTCCCTGCAAATTCCTTTCAGAGGAGGCCCCAAACTCTAAGTTCAGTGTGGTCATGGTTACTGAAATGACACTGCCCTGTGCACAGTCTCAAGGGCTGAACACGGAGTTCTCAAGGACAAGTCTCCAGCCTCCAGCCATCTGTTGAGACGTTTGGCCATCCACTGGTCTTAGGCCAAGGCACCTGACACAAAGAATAATCACCCTTTGAAACCTGCTGCTATTACTAAATTCATCTCTGGAACTTACACTGAGAATCAAAAATATTTTTTGAATACTCCCTCTACAAAATATATCTCAGCAATATCTGTATATGAGAGCAGTTGCCAGTTTTTATGTTTTATTTTTAATAATAATAATAATAATAATAATAATAATAATAATAATAATCTCTGTTCTAGAATCAACTTTCTCTACTTCCCAGGTCTCCTTCTATGTCTAATATTAGACAGCTAATTAAATTGCAATATCTGAGTACTTACTGGGAAAATAATGTCCTTGATCTAACAATGAACTTGAAAACATATTCCAGTGCTTTCAGAGTTCTGAGGATAGGCTCACATTGCTCCCCTCGGCTGGAAGTATCCAAGTATGTCTTCAGAACACTCATTAATTTCCTGGAGTTTAAAAAACATTTTTTAAAATAATTTTCATTATTATTTTTTAATTACATGTTTAGCTTTGTTGGCAACTCTAAATATATGTTCATGCTTAGTCAAGCACAAACAAGAAAACAGACTGTGTGCATTTCTGGGTTTATGTTGCACAAATTCTGTGAGGATAAACAAATGAGGAACAAATTCTTAGCTGCACAAGCGAGACAGAAATCTGAAATCCCAAAAGAACAGCATGACTTTACACAGTCCTGGAAGCACCTTTAGAGAAGTTCATAACACACATTCACAAAGTAACACAAAATAATCCTTCTGCCTACTTCCATTGAGCAGTGATTAAACACCACTGCATGCTCTAAGTAACAGCATGTAAATACTACAATATTCCAGTACACATAATATCTGCTTAAATTATTTCTTTTATTTAAACACTTTCTTACTCTGCATCCAAAAGCAACTTTTTGCTAAAGACATAGCTGGCTACTAAAGAGCAGAAGTTAATCTAAAACTAAGTCCCTTAATTTGTAGTTATAGAATCATCTTAAGTGATCAAAGCAATACTAATGATGCAATATTGATGCTAATGTAGCTATAAGAACTAAGATAAGGGTGGTTGGGGTTTTCTTCCTACGTCTCTACAGAAATGGAGACCTACTGTCCCCTGCCCTAAACAAATAAATCCCACAACCAAATCTCTGTAACTAATACACATCCCCAGCCTAACTCATATTTCAGAACCAAAATGCTGTGCTTCCAGCCTCTCAGCCCCCTGGCCATTACATCCATTGTGTGTTTCCATTTCCTCCTTTTTACAGTGTCTCTGAGTTGGAACAATATTTATCTGACTTCTATGTAGGCATAGTGCAAGCTAAGGCCTCTCAGAGCCCTCTAAAAGCCAGGAGAAAGGATGACCCAACAGGAACTGAATGAATAGGTAACAATTTGGCCAACCAGCTCTATCATAACATGGTTACAACATTTTTGGGACACAGTATTTCCTTCCTAGTTAGGAGTTAGGCCACACACGCTTGTTTATTTCATAAATGATTCTGGAACAAGAGTAAATCTTCCACAATGTTCATTGAATCAATAATGCCAAGAAAACAAATGATGTGGGGAACAATCATAAACATTATTATTTTGCTTCTACAACACTGATTAGATCATCAGAAACTCCCAGCCAGGTAAATCTTAGAAATATTTTATGCAAATAATGCTGTCCTGAGAGGTTCTGTACCCTTCCTTTTCTTCTTTCACAGTACCATAAAGCGTTAAATTATATGTGCTTCTTACTTATGGAGTGAGAGAGGATTGAAGAAGAGCACACAGTTTGTGCTTGAGCTTTCTGAGCCCACTAATGCTCACTTCAACTTTACTGAGGTGTGAGAAAGGGCTGATTTCACCTTTCAACTCTAAGCAACTCATGGTCCAGTGCATGATTTTTGTGACATTTTGTGTTGAGTTAGGACTGATGCAAATTCAGCACAGGCACTAGAAGATATCCCCAACTGTTCCAAACCTTCAGCTCAGGTCGTCCTTGTACTATTCATATTCCAAATTAAAGTTCTGCTTCAATCTGCCACTCCATTAAACTGCCAGAATGAGACATCAGGTAGATTAAAAACCTACATCTTTCCTGTCAGAGCATATCCCAGAGATCAGCACTAGCTGAAGATGTTACCTTCCTTCGTATTTCAGTCATTTTATCCTACCATCATCTGCAAAAGCCTATTCTAGGCTTTCCAAAGTAGGATTCCAGGATTAAATTTGGTGTATAACATGTCTGCACAGTTTTTACTCTCTTCTATGAGTCCATGTGTTCCCATCTGGGCGTCATGTGGAAGGTCCAAAGTGTTGAAAACAAATAAATAAATAAAAAATTCACTACAAGTCCATCCATTGGTGTGACCATGTAACAAACACTAAACTCCATTTCACAGCAGGACACATAACAAATGCCAAAATTCCAGTTCACTGCACTGAACCTCTCCTGACACAACATCAAACTAAAATGCATATGAAGACTTGACAGCTCCCAAATAATTCTTTTCCCTTTGAATTTGCTTGATGTGAAAAAATGTGGAAACCCATGTAGATGGGTTAAAGAGAGCCTTGAGTCCCCACTTGAGGCATTTCAGCTTAAGGCCAGGGATACTAATGGAGGGGCTTTACAACAAAGCATCTTTTGAAAAATTTGACAGGATACAGGTGAAGTGCTCAGATACAGCAAAATCCAGGTGACAGAAAACAAATGCCAAAGCATCATTTAACTCCAAATCATTTGCTATGGGTTCATTAATTCAACTTATAATCAAATGTGTCTCAGAGGCAGATAAGCAAACAGCAGCATCAAAACAACAGCCACCATAAATTACATCAGAAAAGTCACAAGCAGGATTTACTTCCTTTACATGATGGTGGAGGTTCAGGAAAAAAGAGAAAGAAGAGAAAACAAACTTACTTGTATGCCAAGGTTGCACTAAAGTGCTGTTGGATGTATGCCTCCAAAACTGTGTTGAAGTGCTGAAACTTACGGTCTGCAATGAGCCCTATGATATAGATCTAAACAGACATGGACACAATTAGCCAGAGTCACACTGCAAGCTTAAATATTAACTTTCTAAAAATATTTCTGGTAATTTATTATTTAAGCTTTTCAAGAAATTTGATTTTCAGTCAATTAGTAATATTCTTCAGTTCTGTAGAGAGTTTGAGACTAATTCTCTGAACTGAGAAACTTGATAGTTCATTCAAAATTCGCAGGTTTGTAACTTTGACAAATAAATTCATTGGTGCAGATTCTTACCAGTGCATCAAAGACAAGGATGTCATACTCATTACTGTGGGAATGTTCCATCATGATGTTAAACAGGGCATCCAAGGTATCCTGGAGAAACTACAGAACATGAAAAAACAAACTGATAACCAATTCAACTTGAAAACCTCACAAGAAAATTTTCTGATTGTAGACTTGGTTTCCCTCAAGTTAGAGTTTTACTACCTTTACTGAAGCATCACTTGAATTGAGAAAATATTTCCAAGGGTTTAGGCTCTAGTTGCTTTAATTTTAAGAACCTACATCCTCAGACACATGAGCAGTCAATAATACATGCTTAGCTCAAAGCTTATGGAGAAAATAAAAATATCATATAAATGACAAAACTTGCTAAAACTATGTTCCTTAGTGACACAGATTACTGGTTGCTATTTTCACATAAACATGTTGATTAAAAAGACTTTTCCAGCTTCTGTGGGTTGATTCAAATTCTGCTCTAAATCAAAGAAAAGTACCTCAGTGACTTGGGACACAAATCTCTTTGATTAAAAAAATCCACTCCTCCTTCCTCTTCTCTTCTTTTTTTATTTAATTCTCATTTCTTCTCTCCAGAGACATCTAATATTTATGTTTAAAGACACAAAGGTAATAGTATCTGCCATTTTCCAAAATCCTAGCAATTTTTATTCGTACACTCATTAAGTTAAGAAAGTGCTTTGTTGGGTACATAAGCAACATACGTAATCTTGGATTTAATATCAACATGTAAATTTATATTAAGAACTGCAAAGAAAGCAGTAGGAATTGTTTGTGATACTTCAGACAGACAAAGGGAAAGAGATGAATAGAGATTGTGGAAAATATGTTATCATTACTATCTTCATCTCCCAGGAATAATCTTGGAAATCCCCCAGTCCAGCAATAGCCAATACCAGAGATACCTGACATTAAAAAGCAGAAGGAAAGCTGGCCAGGACTGTGAAGGATCCTGTCCAGGTGTTGCCTTTCTTGCTCCCTTTAATGAAGAGCATTGCTCATGTCCTTGGCAAACTAACAAAGGCATTATGTATGAAGGGGCCTGAAGAATAACTATTATTAGAATAACGATTTAAAGATTACCTTCACTATTTAACAAAACAAAATAAATTTGAACAATTACCTTCACTACTTCCTCTCCATCCACAATCTTCAGCTTTTCCAGGTTCTCCTGAAGCAGCTCTGGCTTCATGCGCCACTTCAAGAGACCCAGCAAGCCCACTAATAGAAAATAAATGGACAGACATTAAAATTTAAATTCCGACTTAGCACTTTGTGCAAACGTTTTCTTTCTAAAACTCCCACCTGTTTAGAAGGTACATACCATTCTGAGTTAACTTTGTAGAACAAACAAGAGTTGAAATGTAAAATGCATCTTTTGAGCTGACTGAAAGCCCCCCAGCAGTACTTGAGCTCCAGACTAAGGTTGCTCCTTTGTTTTCTGTGTGCAGACGTGTAGAAGGCAATGTCAAATAAGCACCAGCATCCTCCATTTTTTTACTGTCCCCCTGAAAAACAAAACACCATTCATTACATATTTCACACCACCAGATTTCAAATTAGACTTATTTTGTACTTTCTAGAGAAGTAAACAAAACTGAGGTGCAGGAAGGGACTTTGAGGGGTGACAGCCCTGGCAGAGTAAAAACAAGAGCCAATCTCTCATTAAAATGTCCGTGGGTGTGGAACACTGCAGAATATTGAGCATCACCTTGAAGACTGTACACAGGATAAAGACAGCATGATTATAATATCTGCACACAACTTAAAAGCAGAAAACAGGACTGAGTAAGGAAAGAATAACAGCACTATTTTGGTATCCTCATTATAACTTTATACCTGGACCTTGAACATAAAAGATCAGGGCATGGTAAGATTGTATTTTAAATCAGACAGTATGCTGCAGTAACTAAATGATAAAGAATATGTCCTTTTCAGTAGAATGAACAGTATAAAAACTGAGAACCAACTGAGATATTTCCCTCCTCTCTTTCTGGGTCTTATCTCAAGATTCCCCAGGAAAGGAGTTTTAGAAAAAGACAATAAAAATCATTCTCCTCGCTGTTTAGAGAACACAGTGTTTCTTTAACAAAACTACTCCAGAAAATTTCCCTGATGAATTTGAGGTGTCACTTAAAGCTACAACACTGTGACGAGATAGGACTCAATTGCAGCTCTTTAGTCTACAAATGTGCATGAATAAGGACCTGAAAAAGACATGATCTAGAAAGACATTTAAAAATTTTGCAGTTTTTTATCTGGTTCAGGACTGCAGATGTGCAGTTTCTACTTTGTATCAAAGAGGTAAGGTTAAAAAGTGACTATAAAAGACGTAGACAGACAAGAAGTAAAACCTTTAAGCAGCAAAAGCACGCAGCAGTACCAACATCTATGATTGTATCAGGCTTGCCAAATAATTACTTCCCAAATTTCTGGAAGCAAAAGAAACTCCTGACTTCCTCTTTTTGGGACAAGTCAGACAGACAATGGGAAAAAGATGAAGTTTTTATCCAAAAAGATCTCAAGTCTCTCAAAAAGATCCAATGCCTAAAGACAGTTTAAAGATAGCAGTTTTCAAATTACTTATTTTGAGAGGCCAGGTGTATGACTGCTTTAAACACTTACAGTTTACAATTACTGCTTTTAATACTAGATTAGGCAAGCATATGTCAGAAAATCTGCCTGTTTCTCATAATCATAAACTAGGTCAACACCATTTAGAATTTCTCATCCATGCTGTCACTTCAAAAAAAATTACTGAGCTGATGCAGAAATGAATTAAGTGAAATTTCATAACCAACATTAACCACACAGTCCACAATTTCCCTTCTAGTCTCAGTATTTTAAATTATAGTTTCAATGAAAAGAAGATAAATAACTATATGTTGCCATTAATCTCTCTTGGCTTGCTTAAGCAATTTGATTTAGTTGCATGCATCTCACTTGATATTAATGATGCAACAAACTTGTTTACTGAGAAGAGTGCTAAGAAATAACTTAAGTTTCCTTTGTACTGGAAGTGATTTCTGGTTCTTAGTTCCTGCTAGACACCGTTCTCCAAGAGGGCAAATAAAACAAAAATCAAAACATCTGTTCCCTGATTCCTTCACAAAGTCAAAGGTGCTGTTTCCCGCCAGGGCTAACTAAAGTTGTTCTTCACACCCAAAACCAAATTGATGAAACTTTCACTTTTGTTCCTGAGGAACTACACAGCAGTTTAAAACATGCATTTTCCTAAGACTGCATTCCCAGATTATTGATGAGATAAAGATTCCGAGTGGATTAAACACTTCCCATATCCAGCAAGAGGAATGATACCCACCCAAGTACAGAGCTGCAGCACAACTTTCTCTACACTACAGAAGGCCAAAAGCACAAATACCAGTGAAAAGAGCAATCATCTCTCACTGTGCTTAGATAATATCTTTATGTCATTAAAATGCAGAGCAATATTTACTGACAATGGAACAGGCTACACCTGTTCATTTTGTTCAGATGAAAAACACAGTATTGTCTTTGATAGAATAATAAAATCAATATAGCACCAAGTAAATACACAATACAAGGGCAACAGTGTGAGAAAAGATGTCTTGTGAGAGAAAGAAAGGAAGAAATCCGAGCCCATACCTTTAGGACTAACAAATCATGGATGCCATCATGGAGAGTTGTTCCATCCTCCCTCATTAGTCTTATGTAGGCCATTGCAAAATTCTTTTCTCCCTTATCTTTAGCTGCAAAGCAAAAAATTTTGGGTTGACTACCCAGCAATGAATTAAAGTTCACTAAAATAAAAATTCCCTACTTACACTCTTGAGTCGACCTGTGCCTGAACATGAAGCGCAGATGAATCCTCTGCATGTCCTCAATGGGGACTGCTACCTTTTGTAAAATCAGAAAACAACAAGGAGAGTTATGGGGGGTGGTTTCACATGTAATAAGTTCCTATTTTAGGATAAATAAGCCCCACTCCTTCTGTTTCCCAGGTGCCTTTCACAAGCCATTTCAAACTTCTCAGTAGCAAAGTGGTGGCTGATAAGCAATGATCTGTTAGACTTTGCCCAAAGTCTGGCACCAGCAAAGAAATGAAGCACAGAACCCAGTGAGTTAATGCACACAGGTGCTAGAAAATAGTCACAGAGCAGAAAATACTCCTGCTGTTCCCCCTTTTAACCACAGAGAATTAGACACCTCTGCATTATGCAACTCCTGTATTTCAGATACAGAAATTGACAACCAATTTATTAAACAGGTGAAAAGGGTACAAAAATTCCAGCAAAATAAATTAATTATATTTTAGTGACTAAATTTAATGTAAAGCCTTGAGGAGGAACACAGGAACTTGCAGGTTCTTTATTATCAAAGCAATATGCTTTAGGTAAAACATGCAACAAAAAAGGCCAACTGTGTAAGGGAAAACACAGTTTTCATATTATAAAGTTTATAGTTCTAAAAATTTAAGGACTTCCTCACCTTTGTGTGCATTCACAGCTTCCTTTCACAAATCTTACTGAACTATGCCTTAATATTAACTATGCTTTTCAACAGGATCTACTGTTAGTGATCCTGTACACAAGGTTGAATTATGGAATAATTTTAAAAAGGAATTAGCATTATAAGCAGTAAAGAGAATGGGTCAATGTTTTCAAAACAACAAATAAGCTTCTGTTTAAAACCACACTTCCATTCCCTCCCCGTCCTCCAGCATCACAGGTAACACACCTTAAGGTAATAATTGCAAGCTTGTCATACATGGCTATTTTGTCTTTAAAAAATCATGCAAGCCTGCTTTGTAAGAATTGTTTCCAGAAGCTTCTGGGCATTTTCCAATCATACACATTAACACTTGATTAGCTAATTGTTAGTATTTCTCGAAAGAGAAGCATGGCAGCTTTTGATTTTTGAAATCAGAAGAGGGGGATTTGTGTTTGGGTTTTGGTTTGGCCTTGTTTGTTTTTTAATTGAAGCTCCTCATCTCCATTGTTTCACCAAAACGGAACAAATGCAGTATATCATTTTTGATGAGCCCTGTTAGGACATAAGGTTATCGAAGATGATCTCATTTGTTTTGCTGAACAAAACCTACACATCATTTTCTAGGCCAAATTTCAGGCCTCAGTGATCACGTATCTCTAATAACTGATGTATGACTAAGACTTCACGCTTCAGCTGTAGTCAGGGACAAGATGTTTTTCGGAGGAAGATGATGCTGTGCAAGCTTTGTGTGTGAGGCATTAAGAAGTGAAAAAATGAAGTGGGAGGTACCCCTGGCATACCTTGAGTGTCTCCATCCAGCGGGGCTGTTTAACCTGGTAGTAAACCACAGATCTGTACTCGCTCGAGGGCTTGTCCCCTGCTCCCAGGCAGACAGCATTCTTACAGAAGGAGGGAAGAAAGCGTGCTTAGTGCCTCGTTAATTTGGATAAATGTTGGAGCAATTTTGGGTAAATTAACTTGATCAAAAGCAGAAAGTCCCCTCAGAGTCCCGAGCTGGGAATTCCACCCTGGCCCTGGGTCACGGCCTCCCCTCATGGCTCCGCTTCCCGCCCTCACTGCGGGTTTAATTCGGCATCATTCAAAATTAAATCATAATGACAGCACCCACAGAGGGGAAGCATTAACCTGAAGACGCTGCATTTTCCAAGCCTCTGAACACAATGGAAATAAAAATTTACCGTAATCTATGGGTACAGCCAGTGTAATTGCATTTTACAAGGGTCACACACGGTGGCTCAGAGAGGTGTGTGAGGAACATAAAATCGACTTGACTTCTTCATCTGATGAATTTAAGTAACCAACACGTCATCGCAATCAGTAGAACAAATACAAAAGGAAAATAAAAATAAAATCTAGCTTGATTATTCCACTTATTTCTCCATTTATTTTTAAATACTTTCTTCCAGCAGAGTCTCAGAAGCCCTAGGCCGCACACCAGAGGTGACTTCCAAACTGGTTGTTACAGAGGCACGAACAATAAACAATTTGAATTCCCCATTCTTTAAAGACTATCTGAACTAGGACAGAGCCAAGCGAAAGATCTGATCAGCTTCAAAACTTGTGTTTTTGCTTAGTGAGTCTGTGAAGGCTCGTCTGGTCTGGCTGACTGCAGCTGAGTTGTACATGCAGAGGAAAAGCTATAGCTGGACAGGGAGGCACCAAAATCCTGACACCTGCCAGACATGAAACCAAAGTCCCTGAACCTGAAGGAAGCAAACATTAAATTCTCTTCTGAAGGCACTGATTCAGCCAATCTAATCCAGGCTGTACTAACTGCTGCAAAGGTGCAATAATCCTGCTGAAAATCCAGTGAATCTTAAAAGTCTGCTTCAAACACCAGGATGCCCTGTGACCGGAAGGGTGTGATGCTGAAGATGATTTGTATGGTCTGGTCAGAGGGATTTAACTGAAGAAAGCAATGTCTCATCTGCCTGAGCAGAGATTTTTCAAGATTTATGCACCAACTTGTTTGTCACCTCTGTGACATTCACGTGGAACAAAAGTCCTATTCCTTGTAACAGTGAATCAAGGGCTGGTTCTGCAAATTGAACTAGTCTGATACCTAAACAGACCCAACCAGTTTCTTGTGTAGTGAACACATACCTGTTATGAGAAACATTAATATAAATACATGGGTTTGAAAGTCTAGTGGTTTGGGGTATCTTTATAGGCAAAAAGGAAAAAACGATTACTCTTGTTATTACTTGCATTCAACAGCATTTCAATTAACTCCTCAACATTTTTGCTTAAATATATCTAAGGCATATTACGCACAGAAACTAGGTCTGACAAGGAGACAAATTCACTTTCTTCTAAGATTTGCAGAAATTATGTATTTGCAGAACTGAGAATGCATAATATTGGAATGCAAGATTTAATGCATGGTAATTGGTTTATTTCTCTAAGGAATTTTTGTTTATATGTGATTAGGCAGAATACAGAGTAGAGATAACTTCTGTGCATGTGAGTCATGGTCAGGTGCTGTCACAGGTATAGGCAGTGTTTTGTAATCAGGGCTAAAGTTTGTTGTGTGGACCTTAAATGTTATTTGGGATTAGAATTTTCTTTACTCAAGCTTTTAACTTACATTTTAGGTCAAGCAGGTAGTTGCAGTTCATAAACAAGTCATGAACCACAGTGTTTTACTCCATCTTTATTTTATCTCAAGAATGTCTTTATGATTTTACCCTCACAATCCCAACACTATAAAGCTCAGAAAATGGCAGGTCAAAAATCCCCCTGAATACCAAACTGGCAATAAACCCTAAGGAAAGGACAAAGGGTCTTCAAAATGGGAATAGACAAGCAAACACCGTAAATATTTATGTTGCATATGTAATTGTTGTCACTAATTTCATTCTTGTCATGTACTTAATTCAAGTGACAGTGACACAGACTTCCTGGCATAAATCAAGCATTTGTTATGTAGCAGAAATGGTACTTCTAACATTTCAGTGTGCAAATTGCGTTCCTCCGGGAATTTCCTCAAGAAAAACCCTAGAGTAAGAATGCAGTAATTGTCAGAATCAGCATTTGTTCCTTGGCACAGCTAAAATAGGTCATTCAATGTTATTCCTTGTTACATTTTTATGCAAGGCTTTTATAGGGCTTTAATAGACAGATCACTTTAAAACACAAAACTTGTCACAAGTTGTCACAGGATGGCATAAGTAAGGGAACTGAGTTTTTGAATAGTGGCGTTTTATTAAATGTGTAAGTTAAACCTTACATCAAAAATGCAGCTCATTTTTCTGTACCCCTCATGCAGAAAAAAAAAAAAACAACTTACAGGTAACACTTTTCCTTCTTCATCACAGACACACATTATGACTTCAACATTTCTCTGAGTTGTTTTATTGTATCTATCAAAATCTCCATACAGCAGTGTAATATAGATGTCATTTCTTATGTCTCCTAAAAGAGAAATTGAAAGGTTAAAAAGCAATTAAAATGCTCTGTGAGCACAGGATCAGCTGACCTGCACATGGGTAACTCACTTTTTGCTATGAAACAGATAAAAATGTATTATTTTCCATCTGAACTTAAATTGTCCGTTATCTTTGCTAAGGCAAAACTACGATGTGAGGAGAAGCAAAAGGGAGCTCGGGGTGACTCGAGGTAATTCTCGTCCTGCCCCGACACCTGCTGGTGAGCTGGCAGATGATCACATTAGGAATTAGGAATTTCTCTCCTCCGAAAGAATTCATATGACTGCTAAAAGGATAGAGATTTTTCTTGAGCTGGGGCAAGGGAGATTTCCATTCTTTCTTTTTTTAAAAGGAACCTGGCAGAGAGTGAGTGATTTCCATTGTAAAACATCTTGTCATACATACAAATGAAATCAAGATATTTCCAATTAATTTGTTCTTATTATTAAAGGACAGAAATAACTTACAATAAAAACAAGGTTGATTTAAAATTCAAGTGACATCCACCATAATCCACTTACAGGATAAGAAAGTTATGTACAAGGAGGTAGGTTTATCCCTCACTGTCTGGATTTTATTTTTCCTGTTTTAGTATTAGAAACTACTTTCCAAGGATTTCACTATTTTTTTAAAAGCCTCTAATATGGGAACATAACTTACCCTGAGTGAATTCTAAAGACCCTCTGAGTTAGCCATTAGAGAAATAAGTAAGGCAGCAGCTGATGCCTATTAACACAGGGAATGAGAAGAAATCCCTTCCTATCAGAGAACAAAGAACCTCCTACCTGGCATGATTATTTCAGGGAATCCCAGTTTTCTAGCAACAACAGTGGTTCTGTCTACAAGGTGTGGGTAATCCTTTCTAGTCTGAGTCACGTCTCCAACCAGCATTTTCACAGTTACCCACAGACCTATAAGATGAATATATATATATATTTTTTGGTAGGAAAAAAAAATACATCTTTCTTCAGATTATTGCTTCTCTACCCACCAAAACAGGGATAAGAATTCACTTTCCCCACTTAGTGTAGATGAAAGTAAAAGCTCTACAATGCAAAACTGTCACTATTAATTTAAATAGCTCCTCAGACTCTGTAACAAACTCACGGTTCCTCAATTGCAGCTTCAAAGCTGACCCACATCCATGGTGGTACTACAGCTCCAACATAAAATGAAGTTTCACAAAAAATACTGTGTTACTTAAAATAAGAAAAATGTGGTTTACCTTGTCCACCACTGTCACCTTTTGATGCAGTGATTTTGCTGAGGAGACTGTGTAAAAAGTCATTCTCTGCCACTACCCTACAAGAAAAACAGCAATGGCTGCTCAGGAATTAAGTGCTAAATATATCAGACATCATTTAGAGCATAAGTGACTAATGGCTTTGCAGTATTGCCTGCTTGTGATATATCCAGTATTTTTATTATATCTCACTCAAGTTGCAGCCCACTCGCATTCAGTTGTGTGTTCACTGCAGTGAAAAAAGACTCAGTCAACCACCAAGAACGATGTTTTGTGACTGTGACAATGTGAATGCACTCACCAATGTGCCACTCCAGCTCAGTCCACTTGCCCTGACAGACAGCTAGATGAACAAACTTGGAGTTTTTATCAGCTGCTTTTGACTTTAGAAACACATTCACACATAGCAAACATGTTAGGTCAAAATGGAAACAAGTGAAAAAATAAAACAGTGTGTTGTATCTGGGTCTTTCAGAATTAAATTTACCCTCCACAGAACATAGGAGCAGTGCTATGTAGGACACACAGAGTTATTTCCAGTATTTCCACTAGTATCTCTGCATTTGATTGGTGAGCATCAAATTGTTAGGCAGCTGCTCTGGCATTTCTTCTGAAGATAGTATATGCTAATTCTATTACTTTTTAAAGGAAACACAGTTTTTACTCTGATTTTTCTCAAATTCTAAACAGAACTAAGCTCATAAAACAGTAGTTGTCCTTGCTTGTAAATCTCATTTGTAACTTTTTGACTTGGGTTTGTGAAATCAGACATGGTATCAGCTGTCTGAAGGAGCACATTCATGGAATTACACACTAATGTAATGTGCCGTGGTACCTCTGCAGTTCTAAAATGCCACTTAAAGTCATAACTAAATAATTAGCACTATTACATTACATTTTTAAAGGAAAAAAATTCTTATTCTTTAACCATTTCACAGACTGTTACAGCAAGAGATAGATAGAGAAATATTTTCTTTTGCATGTAGAAAAAGTTATCTCTGATGCTCTTACGGATGAAAGGGAATGAAATGCTGCTTTTCTTCATCACTTTCAGATTTTCCTTTTATGATATCGGTAATATCCATGACTAGAAGAATAAAAGAAAAATCATCACAGAACATTATCATAGAATCATCAAGGACACATAAAAGCATTTTAGAATAGCTTCTCCTATCTACCAGCATTCTTGTGCCTCAAGGTAAATGTGGATTTTTCACCAGCAGGGGAGGGGTTGTGGGGCAGAGCATTTTGTGCAAAGTCCACACTACAAACAGGCTGCTGTGGAGAGAGAGGGAGGATTCAGACTAGTTTTTAGTATAAATTTATGAATACAAGTATCAGAGCTTTGGTGGTGCTTTTGGGACATAATCACCGATTTTATTTAATCTGCAAGGGAATATGTTAATTAATTGGCTCTGTTCTTTCACTCGCACATCTTGGCACTGTATGAATGATTAGGAAATAAAATTCAAAAGCGCATTTCTGACTTGAACTAAAGCACCATCTTTGCAGACTTCAAAAACTACAGAAACCAATTGATAGAGCTGATGGGTATTCTGACATGTCTTGGTAGAGATTTTAACAGTCCAGGGCTGACAAAAATCACTGGTATCCTGATTCAGCCATAGCACAGGAGACAGCAGGTACCTGCCACGCCAAAGGGCCGCCGGAGCCCTTGTGTGTATTTCTTTGAGTTACTGTCTCTCAGGTCCATCCTTCCCACTCGCACTATTTGGCAAACTAAATAAATTTTGTCTCTGCTAAGGTCTTTATTTCCAAGATCCTAAGATACAAACAAAAAAGAACCATAGTGTTACTTGGGGGGAAAAAAAGCAAGTTGTGAAATTGAAACAGGGCTTCCAGTAATAAACTGAATATTAGAAATCAATGGGGGAAATATAAGTAAACAAAGGTCCCCAAACCAAACAAACCCCCAAAAAATTCAACAAAGAAAAAACCTGAGCACATCGAAAGGATGAAAAAACTGACAGTTTAAAGTTTGAAAAATATAGAAGGTAAGATAGAGAGAATAATAACAATCAAGAGATACAGCAGATAAAACCAAATAAATCAAATCATCAAGGAATTCATGAGGCAGCAAAGGGGTCTGTAGAAAGGCCACTGAAGCACTGTCACTGCCTTAAAGAACTTACTGTCAGCTTGCTCTGTTTCTAGGATTACCTCTGCTTCCTTCTTCATCTTGATCACCCTTTATGAGATCTGACAGTGACCACACAGAAGAGAATTTCTTTTGTAAATACAAAGGGAAGTAAACTGGAAAACACTTACTGTGAACACCACTTTAAGATTGTTGAGCATATCAATTTCCTTTGGAAAGCCTCGACTCCCCCATCTCACCAAGTAGTTCTCACTGTTTGGAAGATAAATATCTCACTGTCAAGTGATTTAAAAATTCTCCCTTTACACAGTACAAAATTGCATAACAGACAGTCTGTGGTGATGATTCAAATCTAATACCAGACCAAAAAAACAATAAAAACACCATACAAGTCTCAGCAGTAAGTTTTAAGAGAGTAACTTGAATGTAACACAAGTGAGCACTTTTTTTTTTGAGGCAACTTTACCAGTCATATGGTAAAGTCTGTTTGATGGGAATACTCAACAAAATCTTAATCTACCCTGAAATTTACGCATTTAATTCTTTTTCCACTCCTCTCCCTTCAGCACTTTACTCCAAACACCACAATATTGCCCATCTAGAACAATCTCTAATATTTGGAATGGGCTCAGGATTTTCCAAATTTATGAAATGCTCAATGCAGGAATTACTTATGAAAATATTTGGAAACTCAGAATCCCATAGTAGCAGACAGCAACAAGATCAGTCCATGCTTAATTTTGCTTTTGGTTTCACTCTTTTTATTTACATATTCTTTGCATTATTATATTATTACAGCACACTTCCATTATTTTACTTCATTTTTGGCTGGTTCCATTTGCTACTCTTTTGCAGTCAGAGGAGGAAGCTTTACCTTATAATTGTTGACTTCTGTGGGTCATACAGGGACATAAAGAGCTCTGCATCCTCTCCAATTCGGCAAACAAAATTCCTCACAAAGACATACAGGCTGTGGGTGGGGGATGAAGACATTCTGGAGTACGATGCATAATCTGGTTGATCCTTTGACTACTCAGGAGGAAGAATATCAGTTAATAATAATCCATGAATTGAAATGGTGCTGCGCTACAAGCAGTTTTACTTTCTTGCATATGTACCAGTTAAAACTGAAAAGGAGAGCAGGGAATTGGACTCAGTAATTATCATAATTCTCTTCCACCTTGTGCTATTCCCAAGTCTTAGGCCAGTTCTTCAGCCAGTAGGCAATGATGTATAGGGGGAAATATTCTCCCCACTCTTAAAGAAAAGAGCAAATATCAAGATGTCACCACAGAGACAAGCCTACAAGCCTGAAAGGATTTATTTTTGAACACAGCAGGCTGTAGCAGAGGGCCTTTTGTGGGGTTGCAATGTGCTAGAGCAACAGCAGAATAAAGCCAGTCTCTTTGAAGAGGAGACAAATAACATGCTGAGATGAGGACACAGTTGAGCAGGTCCACTGACACAAAAACAGGCCCCTGGATTTTACCCAGCTCCCATCTGGACCACCAAGAAGCAACTTCTTAATACTTTTAAACCCACTATTTGTCCCTATTTTTAAAATAAGTCACCACAGTCTATTGCAGACTCCCAAGTTTAATTTTCCTTATATTGTCAGTTAATTACAAGGTGTTTTACAGTGATTTGTCATGGGTCTTATTGAAGTGTCATGACAAACCAACTATTTTCTGTTTGGTGTTTTACTTGCTTTTTTCCAGTTTACTTTCTCATAAATGGAGAAAAGAACCAAAGAGGCTTACAAATCCCTGCAGAGATTTAATATTGCAAAAGGTCAAGGAAGTGTAGTCACCAGCTTTGCATTTAAAAAGATTTAATTTATGCACTTGTCAGCTTTACTTTGGCACAAGAACTTCTGGTGTCCAGAAGATTATGCTGAATTCACCCTAGTTCCTCTTCAGTGGGATAAAATTCTTCAACTCCATCAGACCAACTAGCAAGCAGCAACACTTAGCAAACAACCAGAGTAATCATCAGATCTTATGAAAACACGGTGTGGTCAGTGCTGCTTTGCAGCCTGAATTCCAAGTGTGTGACTATTCCCTGTGCAATTCAGACTATTGAGTAGTCCATGGATGGGATGGAGACTTATTTCCATATAGGAGTTCAAGAACAGATGTAGGACCAGCTTTAGACACGAGCTGTCAGCCCAGCCCACAGCCCAAATCAAGAGCACAAATGCAATTCAATTTGAGGCTTAGTCATATTTATAACACAAGACTGTGGATCTACTCTTAAATCTGAGGAAGAAGTTTCCACCAAATGTTATGGTTCCATCCTTCAACCCTTAGACTAGTTTTTATCTGGATTTTAGCAAAGGAAGGATCAAGTTTAGCCAATCATTCCTACCATTTCCTCCTTAATTCGCTCCGTGATTTTATTAGTCGCTTCTTCATGTGCATGAAACAGGCTGATAACACTGGTTTTATCTGGATCCAGGATATTTCCATCTTCATCTCTAACTATCAGGTCTAGCTCAAGTACTCTGTGAAAACACAAAAAGCATAATGGTAGGGTTGTTTCCTTCTCTATAAAGAAGGCTTAGAAACGGAACAAACAAAGAGGCACTTAGAGATTTAAAGTTATAAAATTTAAATACATGCAACAGTATTTCACTGAAGAAAAATTTAACTATACCCCACGATTTTTTTAAGCTGTTGTCCAGTATTTAGGAATTTACAGAATTATTTACCAAAGCATTGAAATGCTTCTCACATAAAACAGATCCACCCTGTCCAATGATTTCTAGCAGCCTTCACTGCTTTTAGTTTTTAACACTCAACATTTGTAGTCAAGGTGTTTAGAGTCTTCCTGTTACCTTCTGCTTTTATGTTGCTCTCTCACCCTTTCTGTCCCAACACTCTGATCTCTTCTGCCCTGCTCCCACAGGAATCATGCCTTTTTTCCTGCCACTCTTTTTTCCTTTTCCCACATTGACCCCCTCAGCCCCATTTCCATTTCCCCTTTATTCCTTCTCCACAGTTCTGCAAGTTCCTTTCATGACACACAGCTCAACCCCACACTTTCAGGAGCTTACAATCCAAATAATTTTAAATATCCCTTTCATACCAACTCTTCCAAAGGAAGCACTTTACTGTCTCATAATACAGAAAGAATATAAGAGTGACAAAACAGAAGTCTGAAAGTAAATGAATTTTAATGTTGTCTTAATCACAGCTGGGCTTCTTTGATTGGAGAATTTCAAAGTAAATTCTGTTTTTGAATGAGCTTTCAGCTCCACAGAGTGCAGTAGGATATATGCATTCTATAGTGTGCTCTGTATTAATACAATTTATTACAAATGTGCATCCAAAACACAGTGAACAAGTTAAGAATTTCATAACACCTTGTGGTCATTTTTTATGCATAGTCACATATAATTGTAGACTTTCAGCTGCACAGAGGCCTTCAGGCCACAACAACCACAGTCACTTAAAATAGCAAGACACAGTTTATAAGCAGATTCTAAAGCCTGTGAAAGCAATACTCTGAGGACTTTTTTACCAAGCCCTCTCTCCCCCACCCCCAACTCCCTTATCAGATGGTTGGACACCATTAACCTCACACAAACCCACAGTTTTGCCAAAAAAATTTTGTTGCAGTGACTTTTTGTCAGCAAGGAGCAAACGAGACACTTTGTCAAATAACTATTCTGTCCCTGGTAGTTTCACTTCTATTGCCAGAACCAGAGTTCTGCCTGGAAATTCCCTAGTGAGCTGGGTGTGGATGTGTTTGTTTGCAGACTTACTGCAGTTTGTCAGCATCACTCTTGATCACACTTACTGGACACAGACCATAATTGTGACACATGGACAAGTTTTGAGCCCCAAGGATGCCGCTGATACATGTACACAGAGGCTGGTTATCTGACCTGGTATCTTCTCAGCTGACAAGCTCATGCATTTATAATTAAGAAATAAATCAATATTTTGAGAAAGCATTTTGCTATGAAAAACCTCATCATGATATCCATGATCATCACAGAAGTTACAGGGAGAAGTCTGAAAAGGAAGATCCGATATGAACCACACTCCTGAATTCCAGCCTGTAAACATGAAAACCTGATCATCATCTCTCTGGTGCTGTGCTTTAAACTAAATCATGCTTTCCAGAGGCAGTGTAGGCCACTTACTTGTTACCATAGTCAATTTTGGATGTGACTTTCTGTTTGAGTTCTTTGAGCTCATCTTTTGGCAAAGTCCCGGAGAGAAGCTGTGACCGCCACTCCATCAAGTCACACATCATGGACTGCACCTGCTGGAACCGAGCTTTCTTATTTGTCTAAGAGAGAAAAAAACCTCAGTAAGCTTCAGGCTTCAAGTTGAAGTGCAACACTGGGCCTGACTACATGTCAGGCTACATGTCATATGAAATGCTAAACGACAGCAGGAACAAGAAGTGGGCAAAATAGTGATATCCAACACATTTTTAAGGACAGAATATCCTATGTGATCATAAAGAAATAAGATGAAATTTTGTATGAGGATAGGGAATTATGTTATTTTTTGTTTTATTTAATTAGTTGTTTTAAAATTCTTTAAGAAATTCTCATCAAGAGAAAACATTACAAAAACTATTAACCTCTGTATGAGATACTGATGGGAACACCACCACCTGATTGTGGTATTAACACATTTAAGAGAAAAATGAGAGAATACACAGAAGTCACTAAAGCAGTTCTAGTGTCATTCACTGAAAATAAAGCATTGCTGGCCTAAATAAGGAGACTAAAAAGTGACATGCTTCAGAAAACTACAGCATATAGTTATCTCTTTGCCCCAAGAGAGATAAAGAAAAATCCAGTGGCCGGGATCCTGGAACAGTCAGCACAATTCTTGAAATTGCCAATTGTTAATAGCTACTTGCTCCTAGTAACCCTTGAACAACTTCTGTTCTAGCAATCCAAGAGCAACATGAATCTTTTTCAAATGCATCCTAGTTATCCTTTATACTCCTATCTGGAAATTTTCAAAGCTACAAATCAAAATTATGAAGAATTTATCATGCACAGGATGCTCAAGGCAAGTTCCACCACTCCTCAGCAATGCCAACTTTCCCTTTACAGAACCACAGAACCATCCAGGTTGGAAGAGACCTTCAAGATCATCCACTCCAAGGCTGATGGCTGGGCTAGATTTAAAGTCACTTGGCATTTAAAGCCACAGAATAAAATCTCAGCAATGAGAAAGCAATTTCTTAAATCCACCCAGATCCTGCCCTGAATGAAAGAAGAGACACTAATTTGAACAAGGCCCCAGTGTGCATAAACAGGACTACCAGGTAACAGACAGCATGGAAAATATCCTACCACATAGAGCTGCTTCCAGATGCTTCCCCATTCCCAGAGAGTAGTGGTAACTTCTTGGACTAAGGGAATCTCAGCAGGTATGACATGTTCTGTATGTCTAGAAAAGAGAAGGAAAGATTACAAAAAGTGCAGTTTCATGGGTGTATATTATATTTATATTGTATTATATGGGTGAGGTACATAAATGCCTTAAAATTCATTCTTTAGCAGACAAGCTCAATAATGTAATTAAACAGATAAATTCAATACCTTTTCTTTTCAGCAGCAGCTTCCTTGATGTGGATGAAGGATTTAGGAAATATTCCCTGATGAAGGAGAAAAGAATTTTAAATCCACACTTATTCTCCAAAAACGTTTAGGTAACACCCATGACTGTGAACATAAACTGCAATGACAAACTGTAATACCCAAACCAACTCCTGGTTATTTAGTTTTCTGTCCAGATGGGTGCATTTCTATTTAATAGATGAATAATAAAAGTTTGCCTTATCTCTTCAAATGTAGAATGCATAGGCATCCTTCTTCCTAAGAAGTACCATTTTCCAACCCAGAAAACTGTTCAATCAAATACAATGAAATAAAATAAAATTTAAATTCAGTAAAGAAATGTTAAATCTGTGCATCATCTCATATCTATTTTAACAGACTGCTGTAGAAAATAAATGGTCACCAGACAAAAAGTTCTAATGTGACTGTCCTTGCTCTATAAAAGCTGAAATGTCTCAAGTCATCCTAAAGGAATGTTTGACAATCTGTCCATGACAATCCTCCCCTGAACTTGCAAATCTCACCTTGGTAATTAACTAGATCCTTCGTGCATTCTTCTCTATTCAATAACTCACATATGGTACTTCAAGTAGCACAACAATTCAACAACAAATGTGCTACTTTACAAAGCCTTTATCTGAAATATATTGCAGATTATATAACCATTTTCTTTTAAGCACTGGATCTTAATCAAAACACAATCGTGTCTTATCACTTCCACATTTTTTTCATTAAGATTAAAGTTCAAAAAAGTCCATGAAGAAGGAAAATAAAAGAAGAAGGTCCCTGTAACGGTAAATTTAGTGATATCTTAGTACATAAAATTAATTATACTTCTTAAAGCATGTTATGCACGATGATCTTGAAGCCCTTTAGCAATATTAGGAATTAATTAAGAATTAGTTAAAAGGAAGTGGTTAGTTCTGGTAAATATTTTCCATTCTTAGTTTTAGGCTAAATTTTAATTGATAAAAATAGAAATGTAATGTAGAATAAATGGCAATAACATTTTCAGTCAAAAGAAATGTCAAAGTAATTAAAACACAGGTGTAGTGTTTTAATACCTTTGCATTGCTGCTCGCTAGAAAACCTTATACCAAGAAGTTACAATCAAAAATGTTTTTCTTCTAGAAAGTGCAGTTGAAACTAAGAAGTAATTTTCTTGCTACTTAACTCAGGAGTCATCATACTCAGGGTAAAAACTTTTCCTCTGTGGCTTTCCATTTTCAGGTCTAAGAATACTGACTTTATAAAAATTTTTATCACTTTTGTACATTAGAAATATTTAAGAACTTAAGCCTCATACAAGTGGTTTATATTGTTTGTAACCTAAAGAATCCTTGGGAAAAGTACAGAAACAAGCACATCTAGCAGCAAATTGATTCAAAATTCAATTCAAATGGTGGCTGCAGCAGTTGTTAACCTGAAGGCACGGCCATTTCTCCTTCATTGATCTGCTTTTCCCAGTCCTCACTTCTATTTACCAACATTGTCCAGGATGAATGCTGATCGTTTTACTCATCTTGAAAGGAAAGAGTGGAAAGAGCTGACTTGAGAAACCAGAACAGAGAGATCAGGACCATCTAGGCAGAGATACTCAAAACCCACTTCATAGGCTGACCCCTTAAAAACAGTCTCATAGGAACAGACAACGTGGTCTTACCTCTGCTCCTTTGTTCCTCACTAGGTAACCCTTGTACCAATCTAAAAGGAAGAAAGATCACTTGGTATGACAAAAAAAACCCATACATTACAAAGCACACAATAAAGATATGGGGTTTATTTCACATTACAAAAAACCACCGAGCATGGTGCATTTGTAAAAATTAATAGTTACTTCAAACATACATGAAGTGAGTAGCAGGGATTATATCAAGCATGACTTGCATATTACCAAATACGATTGTATTGTCTGCTTTCAAGCCTTGCACAGTAAGTACAGATAATTGTACACGGAATTTAGCACCCCCTGCTCACGTTAAAAAGGTAGAATAAAATATTTGTTTCACAAAGTAGTATGTGCACACCCTTAAATATCTATGTTAGCCATGATCTCCCGTGGTCCTGGACAGCCCACGAGGCTCTGTGTTCTAGTCCCAGCATTAATCCAGTGCAGCACCTGGTTGTTACAGATCCAATTTCCTTCAGTGGGATACGGTTAAACCATTCTTGTGAAATGAGAAACTATGGCTTTTGGGCCCAACCATAATAAGCAGATTCTTGGTATATTCAAATTGGAATGTCAAGAAAACTCAGGGCTATAAGTGGGCTCCTGCTCCATTTGTAACTAGAAAGCCCTTTTGAAAGACAGGAGTGCAGAACTGCAGCAGTGGCAAGCTAAAAACTAATTCAGGCTTTGTTCCATCTATTTCATGGTTAAGTCTCAATAAACTACAAAAAAACCCCATAAAAATCAGAGTTTTTACTAAATAAGATCAGGGACCACATCCACTGTGCATACACCTGATCAAGAAAAATCACTTGCACAGCAACAATGTTTAACTCTGTTGAAGACTTCATTTTATGTCCCATAGAAAGAATTTATGACCAAAAGCATACATTTTCTGATTTTATTTTCGTGAGCAGATATGATCTCTTTGCTATCACCCTTTCTCTCACAGGTATTGCAGCCATGCAAGCAAAGCATAAAATAATAAAAATAAATGCCAAATACCAAACAGCACAGTCAACAAAAGTGATGCTAAGAGTCACAGAATGATTGCTGATCTCAAAGAAAGAGTCAGGACAGGTTTTTTAATTTTTTTTTTAGGTTTTTCTGCAGTGAGATTTATTTTTTCCTCAGTGTTTCATCAATGATAAAATTTCATCTTACTGCTAAAACTGAATTATTTGCACATTGTCTCAATTTACAACCAAGCGTGTAAAATTGGCTTCATCCCATTTGCTGTGACAGCACATATATGTTCTGTGCATAAATTTTGTGCATGCAAAACCAACTAAAACAGGACATAAAGGAGCACAGGAAAAATCCTGCCACCACTGGATACTCATCAGCTGCAGCTGGCAGCATATTTTGAAGAGATCTGGTAAAAGATGAACTTCACTCACACAATGAGAAGAATTCCACTTCTTCACTGACAAACATATTTCATAAAGCAAGGCATGACAGAGCATATCAAGAGCAGGGGATTCAGAAAAGCTTTTAGATAAAAACCCTATGAGAGCTGCACTCCACTCACTGGGCTGGGCTGACAACAAATGGACCCCAGGAATCCAAAGCCTGAAATGCTATTTCTGCAACTAACAGACAATACAAGGATGAGGAGGTTCCTGGTTTGTATGTGTGTTTTTTTCTTAGCCAAAATGTTTAGAATGGAGGCTTAAGAACTACTTTTTTTAGGAGAGGTCATGAATCATTGTGACTCTGTTGACTGCAGAGTGACATCAATGTTTTCACTGATGCTTAAAGGTATTGAATTCATCTTGCAAACAGAAGAGAAATAATTATGTTTTTGTGGTCCAGTACATTGTAAACATGGTTTTCCAGGTGCTCCTCCCTCAAATCCTTTGTTGTTTCTGGACAAAACAACCTAAAGCTCTGTGTGGTGGAACAGGCTGGGTTCAAACAGCTTCAAAATCTTTGCAGCCTTGTGACCACAACACACCAGATGTCTCAACACTGAGCTGGCTCTGCCACTGTGCAATGCAGCAATTGGCTCTCTTTTTAACAGTTAATAAGACACATGTTCTATCAACAGAAGTGGGCTGAAGAAGATAATTTAACAATATATTTTTCAAAGCTTTAAGCAATTCATATTTTTAAAAAAAACTCTTGACCTAGTCAAGAGCATCACTGCAAATGAAAAACAAATCACTCCTACAGTGACATTTGCAGATGCCTAACTGCTGAGTTAGTAACAATAACTGCACTCTCCTTGCTTTCTACAAATGGGAACCCCAGTGGCTCCATCAAACCTACAGAGAATCTGTGGCTTGGGAAGTACTGACTGCCCATCATGCATGACTTGACTTGGACTTTTGCTGGTTTACCTGCTCAATAAGTTGGATGGCTTGCAGAACTGTTTCTATCATGCTGACATTCAGATTTCTTTAACTGGGTTTCCTCATTATACAATAGGATGATTAGGGTGCTGAATATCTCCTAGCAAGAAATGTTTAGTTAAGAGGCTAAAAGTGTAGTCCTTTAATTCTTAAATCAAATTTAATGTAACTTCCCCAAGGTACATCACAAACTGGCACAAACTTCACAAACTCTACATTCACCTTGATGACATCCTCATTTGGTAAAGACATCCCAAAAAAAACCATATACGGTAATACATCTAATTTTGGCTCTCCAGAAAAGATTAGGTTCTTCCTCAAAATGCACCACCACCACAAAAAATAAGGGCATTAGAAAGCTCCTGATGTAATACAGGGACTTGATGTGAGGTGAAAGGATTATGTTATTCACAAAGAAATGGAGAATGTGGCTTACCTTCACAGGATTCCTGGATATGGACCACATCACCAATCTGTAGAGCCAGCTGTTGTACCCCTGTGCCTTTGAAATTGTATATAGCTGGAAAAATGGAGGATGAAAACTGTATTTTTCAATACAGCCACACACAGTGAAACCAAAACCCACATGTGGTTATTCAGGTTTGGATACTGGGATCAATACACCAGGCTAGACAAACAGAACTATAATTCTATCAAGAGGTTCCATTTGTCAGCATTAAATAATCTCTTTATTTGTGAGAATGGAAAGGTGGTGAAAAGGGCCAGCACTGAAAGCAAAAACCAAGCAAATGAACCCCACAGAAAGCTCAGCAAGCACAGGGACACCAGTTATTGATCAGCTCTGCTCTGCACAGGATTTAGGAGCCCTGTTTAAATGTGAGCCTTTAATAAATACACAGGCACACTGCTGAGGAATTGTCTGTCTACTGGCCCAAAGGATTTAAGCAGTTTACAGAAATTTATGGCTACACCGGTATGAAAGGTCACAGAGATGCCTGTGAAAACAGAATTTACTGAATTCTTTCCTGGGTTTAGGTGCTTTAACTTAACCTGAAATTTTGTTTCATATGGAAACAGAACCAAATTTCACAATTTTCTGTATTGTCTGTATGACTCTGAAAAGAACACAGAAGCAGTGGATTTTGAAAGTGTTCTAATCAGAAACTTATCTGCATGTGGTTAAGAAATACCAGCATTTCACAGAGAATTCAAGAAAATGAGCTCTTTACCAGTTATGTTCCAGGGCTACAGGATGTGGGCTCCTATGGTAACCATACCTCTGTAAATTTTTTTTTTTCTTCACAGGCTTGGTTACAAATTTCTACAACAGCATTGCAGCAGAAGTAATTATTGAAGCTACAATCACACAGGGAAAGTGACTGAAATACAAAGAGTTGGAAGCCAAATTAAACTGTGCAGGTGGGAACAGGCTGAAGGTGACCCCAGGTGTGCAGGAAAGGTGCTGGTCAGCAGAGCCTTGGCTCCTGGCAGTGTCCCCATCCAGCCACACGCAGCAACCAAACCTGAAGGATTTTGGATGAGGGAAAGCTGATCTGTAAATCAGAGTTTACCTTCAGCATCTTCCTGCATTTCTTTTGTTCCCCTCCCCAGGTTTCTAAAGCAGGATATTCACCTTTGCTAGTCAAGCATGTATAACAATGTGTTTAATTTAAACATTTTACTTTTTTTACTTAAATTATTAAAGTCTCAAAATAAGTTGCCTTCCAAGAAAACAGGTGAAGTGGGAGTGTAGAGTTAAAGAGATTTGTCCACTCCACTTTACAAATATTTCATTAATCACGTTTCTTGTTTCTTTTGGCATAATTTTATTTGTTGTATTTCTGGAACAGAAATTAAAAGGAGTTTCAGATTGAAGAGGCTCCCAACAGCTCCTTCTCCTGAGTGGGGAGAGCAAGGCTTGAATCATTCAACATATGGGGAGGGATAAAATAAGTATAAATTTGAAGTTAGGCACTACTGCTCAGATTTTGCCATTTGTTCAAAAGAATGTTGAAAGCACTTCCTCAGAACTGCCTTAGCCCAACACAAAATTGAGTTTACATGGTATAGTTCATGTGTAATTCTATTCTGACTTGTCTCTCTTCCAGAAGTCAAAGAAGGCTAACCTCTCTGCAAAGTTGTTATGAGATTTCAAGATACATTTCCCTGGAATGTTTGGGAGGTGGGGGGATGTGGGTGCTTTCCCATGCTCTTAAACCATCTTCCTGAAAATTCCATGACCATCAAGATTAATGTTGACCAGTAAACACTTTAGACTTCAAAATATGCACTGTTCTACTTAGTTGTAGCTGTCTCAAAATATAGATGCAAATTACTGAGTCATATATTTACACAGTATTTCAGTTTTGAAAATTCCATTAACAGCCCTGAACGTACTGAAAGGTGCAGTAACAAACTGGCAAAGGAAGTGGCTCTATCAGCTTAGATATTTCTAAATGAGTAAGTGGAAACTTAAAGAGAGATATTTTACTGTAGAACTTGGATTGTCTGGTAGGATGAATTTAAAAAATCCCTGTACAAAGTTTTGGGCTATAGACTTATCTACACATTTTATAATAAACTACACCCCAAACCAACTTGCAAAAAATGTAACAAATAACCCAACACCAACAACTACATCCATAGCTCTTATCTACAACACCAGACAGCTTGACCATCACATCTGCTTTTCTTTTAATTATTAACTGCAAACAGAACTTTGACTGTTATGTCCAGTTGTGTTTTCTGTCAGCTGTAAGTGATGTCATTTCCCTCACAAACTGGGACCCTCCTGTATTTGTGAGTGTCACCTCAAGAGTTCACCAGCCAAAAGCAGGCTTCCCTTTCCTCCACTCTCTTTTGAGATTCTCACAGTTGTTATGTGCACAAACACATTTAACTCATTATTATCTTCAAAAAATAATATATGAAAAGCCCATGTGGAGTTCAAGTTTGTTGGTTTTGGTTTTTTTTTGTTTTGTTTTTGGTGGGATACTCACAATGGGTTGTTGGCTTTTTTAAAAATAAACTCTCTAGTGAGTAAAAATAAAAGCCCATTCAAATTGCTCTGAAGAACTCTCCTACTACTCTCCTCCCCGGCATCCTGCATTCCAACCATAAATACAAAATAAGTCAGCATCCTTCAGTCACAGGAGTGACCTGCTTGAATGCCCCAGCATCCACTCTAAATCCCAACAGCAATGACTGACCTCAGGGGCTGCTGAAGTCATGGCAATAAGATTAGAGGGAGAGATGTGGATGGCAGATGCCCTCCCCAGCCCCAGGCTGAGGTGTCCCCAGCTGCAGTGGATCTGCACACAGATGCTGCAGGATTCTCCCAGGATGGCCCAGAGAATGCCCAGAAACTCCAATGTTACAGCAGTGCTCCTACGTAGGGACTTTACAGTTCACTGACAACACAGTTGGAAGATTTTCCCCTGAACGAGCAGAGAAGGAAAACCATGTCTTTAGAGCTCACCATAACCTCTGTGGTAATTTGACAGCACACACAACTCAACAAACAAACAAACAAACAAACAAACAAACAAACCAAGAGCCCAGCGCAGAGCCCTGAGACTCCCAGCTCCCTGCGGAGCAGAGCTGAAGGCCAGCACACCACAACATCAATATTCCTCAGACAGCAAGTGGAAAATGCCAGGTCAGACTGCTGACAGAGCCAGCCTTCCAAACTGCCCCCTGTTCAAGCCCGGGTGGGCTTTGAATTCTATCTCAGGGAGAGGAACAATTCCCATCATGTCCCTGAGGAGTGCCCAAAGGATCCTCTCCTGCCCAGCCAAACAGAACAAGCTGCAAACACCACGACCCTCAGCAGCTTCTGGGTGGTTTTGCTGTCAGCCTCACACCCAGAGTTGAGCAAAGACATCTACCAGTGTCCATCTCAGCAGGAAAAACTTGAGGGCTGAAGAAAATCCCTGTTTCCATTGAACTCCTACTCATCTATTGCAGCCAGAGCAGCTGGGTGTGATACACAAATTCTCCTCACTGGATAAATGAGTACACTCTTGTACAGATGGCTGTGGAGACAGAAAACCTGTTAACCTTCTCTAATTTAAATTACATATCCTCCTCGAACTAGAAAATGGTCAGCAGAAAAAAAACAAAAACAACCCACCCTCACACTGTGGACCTTTTTAGAGAGTTTTCACACACAAAACTCCAGAGGAGTCACAATATCCCAGGTGACAAAACCCTTCCTCAAGGAGTTACATTTCCCCCGTGTTAAACCCCGTATTCTTGTTATTTACATGATTAGCCTGTAAGCTACTGCAAAATGGGAATGGCAAACAAGGAAAATCCCACAACCTGTGACACTGAAGCCATTTATTACCCCAAAAATCTTAAGTGCCTTTGCTGTTTTCCTTCACATGCAGTCCCTGTCCTTTTCCTTATAAAAAATACAAGCATTACATTGTTTTATTTTGCAACTCACCTTTCTGTAACAAGCCATGTTTCAAGTTGTTTTCCTTGGCTACTCTTCCACTCTTACACAGAATTTGAAAAAAACAAAATAAAAATCTAAAGTATTGCTGAACCTGCTCCTAATTTCACTTTACCATAACAGAAGGAGAATTTGGTACGATCATGATGCAATAACTCATGATGTGTTCTGCATATTCAAACAATTGCTAATTAATGGGCTCGGCAAGCACTCTGCTTCATTTTTTAAATATGCAGCTCTAATTTATAAGTAGTCAAGTACCCATAAAAGATCAATTCTTGGTGTTCTGGTACCATTTTCTTCCCATGAGAACAGGGTGAAATTATTCAGCAAGGAGACAGATAAATCCCAGGTGAAAATATAATATAGTCCTAACAGGATTTCCTGGCTCCCGGAAAGAAATCTGGAAAAAATGTGTTCCAGTATTCCAAATTAAGGCTCTCCCCTAAAATCTCAGAGAGCAAGTGTGCCTTAATGACATGGCCACAGTTCTAGGACAGGTCAGAAACTTAAACTTGTCCTAAACCTCGGGGCGGGGATTAAAACTGATTAAATTTATCAAATGTATTGCAAATCATGCTCAGAGGGTTACTCCACAGCTCTTAGGTAATGAGCTGTTATCCCAGAGAACAACTGAATCCAGATTTCCTTACTTGCTTCACCTCAGGGCCAGATGGAGGTTTTAGCTGACCTGAGCTACTTCTTTTCCTTCTTAAACTCGATAAAGCCAGGATGGATTACAAGAACCAGGAAACTCCAACATACCCAACTAGTCATATAAAGATACTGTCTCTGACTCTTTACCTTCCCATATAAAATTGTAGCACAGCTATTTTTTCTTAGAACTCTTCACGAAGAGCAGGGTATTCACCTGTGATTTTTCCTTTTCATGAAGGACCATAGATAAGAATATTTATTTCCCCAGCCTTTGCTGTCTCCCTAGGAGCTGGAACAGTTTGTTGGGTTTAGAGGGTGCATTTCATGAAGGAAACCTGTCCTGAACAAAGCTCTGCTCCCTTATACCTCAGTCTATTCAGATTTCAGAGATGTAGAATAATTCCAGAGGATTTTAGCAGATGAAACCAGACAAGCCAGTCCCAGCCCTGTGCACTCAGGCTGAACATGTGCTTTTCTACAACCACTCCTCCCCATAATTTTGCTTCAAAAGGACAAACATTCATTTTCAGATTCAACAGAACAGGAGTAAATCTGATGCTTGAGTTTAGAATGTCAAGATAATATTTCACCAGTAACTTTGCTCAAAGTCTGAGAAGAAGTTGAAGACTTTCCATTAGGAAACTGCCATCCAAAGCCACCAGCCTGCCTTGAATATTCCGCCCTGTCCATAGGAATAACACAAATTTATGCTGGGAATGCTGCAAGGCTACGAGCAGGTTTCATGTGTAAAACCAGGATTGTGCTTTCCTAGTACAAAGCTGAGTATCTGCTACCTGGCCTACTCCATTTAGTTAAATAAAACACAGAAGTGGGCACAACAGGCTGCAGTTTGCCATAACCAAGGGATGGTGTGGTCTTCCAGATCCACCCTGCAGCACACTCTGCTCATCCAAAGTGGGATGGGCCCAGTGTTGTCAAACTGAAACTCTGCTCATCAGCAGAAACTGAAGGCATCAGGCACACTTTTAATAAGAGACTTGAAAATTCAACTGAGGTTTGTAATCAGAGACTTAAACACAAAGATTTTCAAAAACCACAGAAGACAAAATATCCCTATATGCTCAAAAAGCTTCCAGTATGTATTATTCCAAAAGCTCATCAATTTTCACAGAATTTATGACTCAGAAGACTACATAGACTCAGTTTGCCCATTTTTCTTATTTCCCTCAGACACAGGAGGCATGCTAACAACAGACTGTAAATTCATAAACCTCTTTGTTTGTGACCAGAGTTGTCAATACCCCTTGTTCAAGCATCACAATTCCTTGAGTTTCATCTGCTTGAAATTTGGCAATCATACTATTTTCCTGCCAATTTCAAAGAGTGTAAATTTATTTAATTTATGGGACAGGAATGCCAGTGATGGTGGTACATGCTTCTTTGGGTTTGCTTGATTGTTTGAATTATTCTGGGTGCAAGAGTCTCCCATTTTTTTTTCACTGATGTATATAATGAAAGAATACACTTGGTTTCCAAGACAGAGTAAAATAAAATGTGAGACAACAGTTTGGCTAAGGAAAGGAACTTCTGGGTATAAGCTAAAGGCTATTGAATTTGTACTCATCCATCAAATTCAAGCAATTGTGCAAAAGCAGAGACAGAATGCTCTTAGTGAAGAAAAGCTACCATAAGCCTTAGGTATGCCCACTTACATTACCATTCTAATATTGTTGGGAAGTCCATTTGATTGCTGCTTATTTTGCTTTGTGATACACTAAACCACAGACACCACCACGATTGTGATTTTTACATACAAATATAAAGAGCCTTAGAAGGTGTTTAATAGAAAACCTTTCTACAACCTGAGAAATGGATGTGGGGCCAGCCCTATCACCATTCTGCAGGACACAGCGTGCCCAGGTTGTCTTTTATACCAAACTCTGGGCTCACAGTGAGAGCAGCAGGGGAGCAAGCAGAGGGGAAAGGAAATAGCAGCAGGTCTGCAGTGTCAGTTCTTCCCAGGGACTTACTCTAGAGTAAATTGCATTGTTTTGGACATGAAAACAAACATTGCTGGACTGTCATTAGTTTTTTGAAAGATTGTATTTCACGAGATGGTTTTTACTGTGTGAGGTTTGTTGTACCACTCAAGTACCATAGAGACTACTACAAGTGCAAAAATTAAGTGCTTTCTACTATTTGTAAATTTGAAACAGAAAATACTGACACCTTTTATTTTGTAATGTAAACTGCCACTAGAACAGGCTACTTCCATTTTGCAATTCTGCTACTGGTGGACATGGATGTTGAACAACTCATTATTTTCCTCTTATTAATTTCTTGGTGTTACATTTTATTTCATTAAGCCAGTTGGGTTTTTAATGTATATCACTAAAAAGTATGACCTACTTAAAATAAAAAAAAAAATCTTTTAGAAGCATTTAGAAGGTTAATAACTAAGTAGTAGCATGCATCTTTCCAGCACTTTAGCTGTGATTCCTTTGTTTAAGGCTTTTTTCAACAGCAATTCAGTCCTTCATACAAGTTAACATTCATTTTAAGATTACTTTCCTTCCAAAAAGTATGACTTACAAGCTCAAATATATATATTTTTCTGTAACACTGACAATAAGTGACAATCTTGCAGGAGCAACTGTAGGATTCCCCTTCCCCTACATTTGTTCCCCAGAACTTCTGGCTGCTGCACATTATACAACACATTATTTATTCAGTCTGCTCCTAACACACCAAGGTGGGAAAAGCTGCACTACTGTGAAAGTGGGAAAGCTGACTCCGGCGTACTTCATGCCATTCTTTTTGAAAGATCCAAACTTGGCACAAATTCGATCCTTTCCGTTAATCCACGCCGGTGACGGCGTTAACTCATCACGCCACAGAAAACACCTGCCCACATCCTGCTCAGAGGACAAAGACAGCGCCCAGATGGCAGCTCCCTGAGCTACTTACCCACGCCACTCTTCTCTGTCCTGTGCCATCTGGCCATCAGCCGCGAGTCCGTGAGGCTCCCAGGGATGCCCACCCCGGAGCGCAGGATTTGGGGACGCGGAGTTCAGGGTGGCCAACGCAGGCCCCGGAGGCGCCGCCGCGGCCCAGCCCTGGCACCAACAGAGGCAGAGGCAGCTGCGAGGGCTCTGTGAGATTCGCTGCCTCTTGGAGCTTCCTTCCTCTTTCTCAACTCAAGACACTGTGCCGCGGTGTCATGGGGGAGGGGAATCCCAAACTGCGTTTCTCTTGCCCCGTGTCAGCTGTGAACACAAAGGGACCAAAGCCAAGCCAGGACTGTGTGCCACCACCCTGGGCTGCAGTGACCATCTCTGACCACAGTGCTGGACACACCAACACCAGGCTGGAAAGGTTTGACTTCATCTTAAAACCTCTGCCCTTCTAACCTGCCCTCAAACATGGATTTGCGCTTTTCATGCCTCTTCTCCAAAGAGAAAGGGAGTGAAGACAAAGTCACCTTTAAATTTCTACTATTTTATGTTTGCAAGAAGAAGTAGGCGACTCTCTCTCTTCTCTAAACAAAGCAGTACTTTCTTAAAGGCTTATTGTTAATACAAAAATGCCAAAAGCAATTTTTAGTGTATTTCCAACCTGTGCTTCCACACAGGCTGCTGTGGGAGCCAGCTGGGGCAAGGACATCTTGGATGTGCAAAAGAGCAAGCCAAGTTTTCTGGAACATGGATTAAGGACAATGTACTGAATTGAAGGCAGTATGCCACCTTAAAGCACAAAGTCTGGGCTTTGCTTAGAGTTCAGAGTTAAAAAAACCCAAACAAAATCCCTGCAAGATTTACTGTTTGTTTGATCTTCTGCTTTGTACAACAAATTCAGTTGACAATCCAGTCCTCTGGATATTCCACTGCAGTTTAGCAAACATTGTTTATCCAAACTGTTTAACATTGCCATGCTACCTCCACCTCCTGATTTTTGATAACCATCTCCTCTGGCTTTGATAACACATAACATCTTATTTTTCAACTTTGACTAGCAATCATGTGGAGCACAGACTGCCAGCATTCCTTGTGGAATTCTGATATATATTTCTTTGGGAAAATCACTTCAACCTTTACCACAGATTGCTTGAATTGGTCTAATCTTAACCTTACTAGTTTAGAAAAGGATTTAGCTCCTTATTCTCCCTTAAAATATCACTGAAAGTCACATTATGTTTACTAAAGTGGGCTAAATTCCCAGCAGCTCCCATTATCTCCATTTACAGACAGCAAGCTTCATCTAAAAGTTCTTAATCTTTTCTCTCCCTGGAAAATCAACTTTAGATTGTTTTTCTGTCAAAAAGAGATTTTGAGGCTGAACGATTTCATCCAGTGATAATTATCTTCCTTACTCCTCCCAATCCCTTGCAGCAAATCCCCTCTTCCCCATTCATAACTTGGTCTGAGGGTTGCCTTGTTTTTATTCTCTTGTTCTATCTTGCTCTGCATTATTGTGTTCCCCTGTAAAGCAACAGCTCAGAGAAAAACTGTTCCTTTCTAGCAGTCATTTACAAACCTGCTTCTCCACGGAGGTCTCATACACCTAGTTAATACTACTGTCTTTTGAAAGTAAATGATCTAAAATACAGAAATTGCACCTGCAAAGTGGGATCCAATTTGCAACCCTTTTCTGATGCTCTGATGTGATTCTGCAGAGCACAGCATAAACAAAGGGACTGGGCTCTGGCCAGAGCTCATGTTCCCTCCAGTACCCTCTGGACTTACCCCAAAAGCCAACTCGATGGCCAAAACTCCCACAGGAATTGCTGCCTCCTGCAGCGGCCTGGGGTCCAAGCCCTGGCTGCCACTGACATACCAAGATAGGGAGTTCTGCAAGGAACAGCCTCTCCTGGAGTCTCAGGCTTCAGCCACAAGGTACCAATGTGCAGGCAGTGCCTGGGTTCAGGCCATCAGCTCTTGCAGTGATTGCAGCTCCAAGTGATTTCAGCTTGGCTGGCAAGGTACCTTTGGCTGGTGCAGAGAGATGAGAGCAGGAGCGCTGTGTAGAGGTTCCACAAAGTTCTTTATTGTCCTCTGCCAAGGGGAGTCCAGGGACAGCAGCATTCCACTGAACTGGGCAGGAGCAGGGGTTTTTATGGGGAAGGTATGGCTTGACAGAATGACCAGTGGTTTGGGGCTAAGGACACATGACCAATCGTTTTACAAGGAGATAAAGCGGGGACCAAAGCAATGAGAAGAGTCCTTAGCCCAGTCACTGTGACTGAACAACTCTTATCTAGGGGACAGTTCTCCAAGGAGGCCTCGTGAGGGGCCCTGCTCCCTCCACAGCCTCCCATTGCTATCCCCTTCCCTACTCCAGCTCTTAGCATTGCAGAGCTGCTGGAACTTCCTCCTGGCAGACTTTCATGATGATGCTTTTGCAACTCCTCAGCTACTGGAACCCACTGCCACTTGATCTCACATAGCCACCTTGTCCAGCTATGTCTGAAAAATTCCTGCCTGTAACTCCTAATGAATGGATTGGGGAACTAAATCCTTCCTTACCTGCAAGAGGAAAGTGCACTCAGAGCAAACCACACAGAGTAACCCTAAAATCCTGTTTTAACAGCAGAGAAGAACCCCAGCACAAATCTAAGGAATTAAGGTGGGCAATAGTTACACACTTTGCCTGTGGAGGCTTATATTCCAAGTTGGTTTATTTGTGCAGTTACTTAAACACTGGTAATCCTCAGAAGACAGGGGACAGACTCATCACCCTCACATACCTCACCCCTTTTTTCTTCATCTTTTTCAAGACAAGGTGTTTTAATGAAAATAGAAAATTCCTTGTTTCCCTTAAAAACAAAAACTTCTGGAGGCCCCTGCAGGCTTCCCATTCCCCCTCTTGTTTCACGGAGACTCCCTCCACGTTGCAGTTATTTAAAAGGCCGTCCCCAGAATCCCCTGTTGTTGTATTCAAACGTGCCCCAGCTCTCCTTTGGCCTCCCTACCCCTCATTCCTTGTAAATCCCGTCCCTAGAATGTTCTCACTCCCCCTGATCCCCATTGGGCCCAATTTGGTGCATGTTCCACCCATCTCCCTATTGGTTTTCCTGGTCCCCTTTGCCCATGCTGGAATAATCCTGCCCTGCAGAACCCTACACAAGGTCCCTTCCTGCCTCTCCATCAGTTGCTCAAACCACCTGCTGTGTCATTTCCCCCTGTGAGTGAGCTTGTGGTCACCAAGGCGACTCTCCCCACCAAAGGTGCTTTCAGAAGGTTGTGGCACCTCATGATCACCCACAGAAACTCTCCATGGAGGAAGCTCACAAGAAAAACGTAGCTTTTGGGGTCTGGGGACAAGGCAGAAGAAAGACAATTGTTGCTTCAATATTGCTATCAGTTCCAGAAAACAAGACCTTATCAGATGCTGAGTAGCTAATTACCCATTTCTTAGCTAAGCTGATTTCCATTGTAAAGAAGAATTTGAGCAGAAGACAGGAGTTGCATTTAACTGCCTCTAAATTCTATTCTATGCCAAGATCTGTGAGCACAGTTGCAGAAAAGCAACTGATGAGACAAACCAGAACGCAGTAAGAAAATTCAGCAAGACCTCTCATGCACAGTTCCTCAAGTGTGTTATGGCAAACCCAAAGCCTGAACCCCAGCCACGTTCCCCCACCTGCACTCCTGCAAGAGGATGTGTAGACACAAATACATTGCATAAGATTATAAAGGCTGCACACTTCAAGTGGACTCCAGCAGCACAGACTGTAAAGCAGATCCTGGGGGAAATTACATAATCCTAATCAGTTTGTTTGTTGGAATGACATCCCAGTTTTAGCACATAAATTAAGTTACTTCAACCTAGAAAAAATTTTAGAGATTCCACATGCCCAGTAGCTCAATATACAGTTAACTATATAGTTAACTGCAACATAAATCAACACACAATTAACATATCATTAACTGCCTTATTACACAAATCTACAGCTCAGTACTGCCATTTAAAATACATTATCCAAAGTCACCTTACCAAAGGTTTTCCTCTAAGTAGAGCAATCACCTACCTCAGTTGTTTTATGCTATTCGTGTCTCTCAGTAGTGACAATAAACAAACGCAACTTGGATCATTTTCATAAAAAAGGATTTTTTTCTAGCATGTTGTAGCATAAAACCCAGCATTTCTTCAACATAACATCATTTAAGTTCACATGTCAAAGTCGAGAAGAGCAACAGCTATCTCATGGCTGTACATTTGCTGTCAGTAATAATATCTTAGTAAAAGTGCACAAGAAAATATTCTCAATTTATGTAGCTTCATTGACAACAGACTGAAAGACTCAGCTCCACAGGAAATTTCCTATACCAGTGAAGGGACACAACCTGATTCTATGACACACAGACTCCTGATTATTTTGTTCAGCAGAAGTAGCAGCCACTGGGCTGTGCTTAAACAGAACTCTGCAGAAATGCTCTGATAATGAGATGGAGCTGCCTGGAAAGGGAGATGTGGTCATTTAAGGTGACATTCCCACTTTTTTAGTCACTTCTGCTGAGATCAGAGCTCAAGTTTTGTTGAAGTAAACGACTGATGGGCTAAAGCCACCCACATGCACAGTCAGAATTAACAAAATCCCAGGCACCACTTCAGACCTGGCTGTCTGTAAATAAACCAGGGGGTTGCAAGACTGCTCCCCCCTGTATTCTTTTCCATGATGGATTTAAAAAAAAGTCTTGAAGAACCTTCACCTTAACTACTGAGTCTTTCAGCTAGAAAACGGCTAATCCATTCACCAGAGGGAGCTCAAATTGTAGTATCATGACTCAAATAAGCAATCCAACTCCCATACAAATACCCCATCCAAGAATTAATGGAGCTAGCTAAAAAGCTCTCAGAATTATTCTGCATGAACTCCAGGCAGTTACAGAACTGTCTCCTAAAAACATGACACACAGCACCTTTGTTATCATTTATTGAGAGGTATTTTTTTTTTAACAAAAAGTTCTACAAAATATATCACCTTCATTTGAAAAAATGGATGTGTTTCTTCTCAAATACAAGCTACATTTTAAAAAGAAAGAAATATATCTTTATTTTAATTAATAGTACAAATACAAGCATCCATATAGTTTCAAACACTGACCACAAAACACGCAAGAGTGATTCACATGCACTTTTTGCAAACAGGTTGGCCTGAAAGTTGCAAAGTTATACACATTATGAGGAAAAATATTAAGAACTCCGAATCTGGAAACTGGAAAAAATTTAGGAGCAAATCACTTAGTTGAGCTCTCCATCAACTCTGTCCAGTCTGTCTCACCATGTAACAAAACCTCTGCTAACCAGAGCTTCTCCTCCACAGCAGCCCCATGCTTCAAAGAAAGAGCAGTTCATGCATTTAGAGAGGAGAACAGGCCACACACCCCTCAGGTCAAGTGCAGGGAACACAACAGGTGCCCTCGGGGAAGCCAAAGTGCAGCTCTGCCAGGCAATCCCACCCTTTGTAACAGCAGGCAGATCAATATTCAAGTTAGCAACCTGTGCACTGATGTGAGACAGAGTTCACTCAGCAGCTCCTGCTGAAGCAGGACCCCAGAGTGTCCAGGTTTCTTGCAGAAGTGATTTATTGCTGAGCACACTGAGTTTCAGAACTTGCCTTGGAAGACACATACAATGTGGAATGTTTCTTCTTCTGTGTTTTCTTCTCTGTTGAGATTTTAGTTTCTCTCTTATCTTCTTCTGTAGTTTCAAATCTGGATTCAGCTGTTAACCTATAGGCAAAGCAACCATTCTAAATACATATTTAGTTAATATAAACCAGGACTAAAATAAGAATTTTAGGCAAAATCAACAAGCCAACAGGCAAACAACACCATCCATATACAGAGACAGAGCAAGCACGGTTTAAGAAAATGAGACTAAATCAATGCATTTTTATCTCAGTCCTAATCACATTTAATCACTTAAAGCCTCCCCTCTACACCTCAGCTGCTGAAATGTTTGGTAAGAAAGGTTATTGTACATGTGAAGTGGCTAAGATCAGCCTTCAGAAACACCAGTGACTGTCTTGCACAGAAAAGAGATCCAGACCCCAAAAGCACAACTCCAGGTGAAAAGTCTGAGCAACATCATACAAATGGGATGAAATCAAGCTTCTTGCCTTTACACCACCAAAAAAACCTCCCCTTAAAATAAAACATGCTCCTTTCAACCTTGTTCTACATTACTATGGCCTTCAGCTTCATGCTTTAGTATCTTATGCTGGGCAAAAACTTATTTTCAGGCTTTAAATCAATTTGTCCACTGACAAGTTTTAATTCTGCTACAAATGTAAATGGGGATAAAACTGTCCCATTGCTGTTAAAAATATAGTTCTGAAATCAAAACATTAGATTGTGCTCAGATGCCTCAATCTTGTTTTTAAGTTAACATGCAAACATGCCATTAGAACAATTCATGAATAGTGGTATTTTACCCAACCAAATCAACCACAGCCCATTACCTGTTACACATGATTATTTTCATTTTCCATAATTTCTTTGTTAAGTTCCAAATTAAACATTACTTTATATAGCAACATAAACTGTGCACTCATTTATCAGCACATGCATTAAAGCAATTCTCTGGTGACCTTGAGGTTTTTAGTGGTTTCAGGAGCTCTCAAGTGAGCAACCCACATCATGGACACATGCTTTCAGTGATGTTTTACCCAACACAAATAGCTGCTACTCAGCTGTTAGAGATTTATTTGCAATACAGAAAGGTGCAGCTGAACATGAGGACTATGAAAAATGCTGTAACAAAAAAAAAAAAAAAAAAAACAAAACAAAAAAACACAACAAAAACCAAAAAAACAAAATGGGGAAATTCAGCTGCAGATTCAAACTGTGATGCACTGCAGGCCATGTGCATGTTATTCCCTATAAGTACTGTCTCAAAAGGCTCTGCTTCTCTACATCAGGGTTTGCTCCACCATGTGCTTTGCATTAAGCCCCCACCTGTAACTCTGATAGCTGAGCACCTTCTGTCCATGCTCACCTTCATTTTGAGCTGGACAAATCATTATGTGGTTACAGCTAGAAGGAATTATTCAGGGGGAAAAAAAAAATTGTTCTCAGTAGCCATCATGTGGTTTGCACTCCCCTAGCAACTGCAGCTGGGGATGGAGAGTTTCTGTCCATGAACCTGCTCCTGTGACAGATTTCATTCATTTGTCCCTCCCACTGTTCTGCCTTAAATAACTCTTGTCCAAGGCCACCAAAAACACTACTTTAGTGGCCAAAACTGCCAAGAGAATCCCTATAAACAAACAGAAAGAACTCAAACCAGAAGAAAAATAAAAACCACATTCACTTAAATTATGTCCCAAAGCAGCACAACTGGATTTATACAAAATATTGCCCTTTTTATGGTATTATATTATTGTCTTAGTATATAATGTAACAACTCTGACAACCACATTCACCCTGTGCCTCTTGGGGAGGAGGATATAGAAGCCGGGACAGAGAGTGAAGCTGAGCCTGGGAAGAAGGGCTGGGGCAATTTTCTTTCTTTCTTTCTCACTGCCCCACTGTCTTTAACTGGCAAGGAGTTAATCTTCCCCAAGTCTGGTTTGCCATGAGCAGGTGACCTCTGTCACCTTTACCCACAAACTTTTTCCACGCGATGCTCTCGCTTGTGCTGTGGAAGAGGGAGGAGCAGCAGATGTGCAGCAGGCAGCAAGCAGAGCTTCAGCCCAGAGGCCTGAGGGAGCAGCCCTTAGAGCACTGTCCTGGTTCATCAGGTGTCAGCTCAGGGAATGGATCACAAAGAACGACAATGGAAAACGCTACAAGCAAATGCGGGGGAAATGATAACATGATTCAAGCTTTGACTCCACAGACTTCAAAACTGAGATATAACTGGGGCTCCTTCTACCTTTTTAAGGAAGATGAACTTGCTTCATCAGGTGGAGCTTTACTTCCCAAGGCTGAGGGCTGTGCCTAAACCCCCAAAGAGTATTATTAGCTCTGCAGATCTCCTGCTGAGCCAAATGGCCACAGGCAATTGGACAAAGCCCAAGTGAAGTAGATTGGTGTATGTAATCCAAGTAAATAATTTAAGGCAGCAAATAAGCTCGTAGACATCTAAGCTCTTCTTTAGATCAAACTCAGGCAAACAACCTCAAATCTCAATGCAAAATAAATTCTGCAGCAAGGGCTAGAATCTGCTATTTCAGTTTAAGAAAGGAAGAAGAGCATTTCAAGAGACAAATGTACTTTTACTGACCAGATGGCCAAACTAAAGATACCACTGCACATAACCTTTGCATTGCCAGAATTCCAGTATGCATTGACAAGTAATAATCACCACCTTGAATACTTAAATCTGTAGTCTCAACATTCTCATATCATAACCTAATCAGCACCACCACCTAATGAGCTACTTCAGTGCTGGGTGTAGCCCTCTGGAAGGACACAGAGGTGCCCTGCACACACAGGTGCTGGCTGAGATTATCCAGCTGTACCTGCTTAAATCACCACAGCAAGGAAGTCCCTTCACACAAGGGAGTTTGTCACCTCCACAAGCACACACAGATCACTTCTGACCACTTCCTCATCACCTCCTGAGCTGAGAGGACAAATTCAAACACTACTTTCTAGAAATGAAGTTTTCAGCCCTTTCACAGCTATGGTGGCTGTTCTCCCACAATTCATGGGCCAATGTCAGAGCTCCACTAATTACTGCACAAAAACTATTCCAGGCACAAAATCAACCCCCAGAGACCACAAGAGCCTTTTCAGCTGCAGCATCACATTTCAGTTAACACAAGGTGAAACACTGACAATTATCCATCCTTATTTCTTCCTCCCACAAACTCTCCCCTTTTAGGTCCCCACTCCTGATCAATTTGCCAGTATCTTCTGTGCACAAGGTTAAGCCACATCTATCACAGAACAGTCCAGAGATTCCTTCAGTGTTTAGAAATCCAGCTTCTCAAATACTCAGACTTCAACATAACTTTCTATTTAATAGCACATCATAGCAGATCAGGGGTAAGTAAATCCTTATTGTTAGCTTAATATCATTACTGGGGGTTTTAGTAGTACATTAACACAATCAGAAACAAACAGAACATTCTGAGTGGATTTGCCTTTTACAGGCTCATATTATCACCGAAAAAAAACTTAACATGGAGTTTTGTGGCAGCTTAATTGTGTTTGTGGTTTTATTTTTCAAGCATTTTTCATGTTTTGTTCCTTATTTGAAACAACAGCAGTGGGTAAAAGATTAGAAACCTCCCTCTGAACTATGGTTTCATCTTCCTCTTCCACTTTTTCTACTCTCTCTGCTTTCCAGCATCAGCTCCATAAATAATTTCCACTCTTCACCCTCTCCCCAGAAGGTTTCCCCCTTCAGCTCCCATGAGCTATTTCCAACAGTTTCCTGTAAGCAGACATTCTATCTTCTTTTCCCAAAGCAACATGAGGAAGTAAAACTTTTCATATCAGGTTACATTCTGCCTGTTCCTTACGTGTAGAGGACACTGTCAAAACCCAATACCATCACTAAATTATCCCAATCTTTCCTCTCCACTTCCACCCACATCTGACCTTCCAGATCTTCCCTCCTCACTACCAAATCCCACATTTTAACACAGCTGCTAAAAGGGCTGTTTCTGCCATATTCTCTTCACAGTTTAAGAAGACTGCAGTGTTTGGCTATTTTAAGTCTGTTAATTGCACCCTTGAGTAATCGATCTAAGAGCCAAAGCATCAATCCTGTTACTCCTGTATGCCATTAACTTTGGCTACTTCTTCTAGCAGATATTAGCAAGCTGCAAGCCCAAAACATCTGGACTAACCTAGACTTTTTTCTACCCTCAAACACTCGAATATGTGTTTACAAAGACTACGAACAGAATACAAAAAGCTTTAGTTGAAAAAAGTAGAAAATCAAGGTCAGCATTTTTTCACTGGATAAAAAAGCTGGAGATATTGACTGTTCTCAGTTACTTTATCATCTAGCAAAACATAAATGCAGTTCTCAGTTCAGGGGAAAAATTTCATCTTAATTTGGAAGTTGTGTTGCCAGCTATCCTGCATCCAGACCATACATTTCATTTGTCTGACAACACAGATAGCTCATTAGTTCTCTATTATCCTGTACAATGAAAGTTAACACAATTCAGGTGAAGAATTACTTAAATAATTTTTAGGCTTTTATTAGCTAAATCTGGAAGTTGCTGGGGGCTGAAATTAGGTATGAAACTGGAACATGATTCCAGCTGCCTTTATTACCTTGAGCTGTAACACAGCTGTGTGGCAGTTTTGAGGGGATCAAGAACACAGACTTTCTGATGTTGGAGCAAACCAAGTGAGCTGTCATGCTCCCTGCACACCTTAAATGTCTTCAAGCAACTGGAAAGTTAATTCAGGGACTGTTTCAAGAGTCTTTCTTATTAGTCAGTGTTTTAGTCCTTCTAAAAGGTAGTGAGAGGTTCAGCGTGGGCAGCCGGAGCTGAGGAATGATGCTGCATGCAACACTGAGGAAAAAGATAAAGAAGTGGAGAGCACAGTTCATGCAGCGAAAGAAAAGAGATGCAGGTCTGTGCTGACTGCCTTGAGCAGAGACAGAGGCTGACACTGACCTGGGGACAGCTGGAGCCAAGGAATTGTTTCCACTTCTGCTATTCGAAGTAAAGGCGACGTGATTCTCATCTTGAATTTTAACTCTTTTTCTTTCTCTTTCAGGTTCAACAATGTTCCGTATTGCCTGGAAAGCTGTATGTAGTGGGGATGCTTGGAAAGGCTCGTTTTTTGGAGAAGCATCACTTTGCTCCAGGTTCTTGGTAGTCATCTTTTTCCCTTCCTTACTTGCCAGTTCTTTCACTGGACTATTTTTGCTGTCAAAATATTCACAAGTTGTGTTCACTGGAATTTTCTCCCTCTTCTTTTTAATTTTAGGGCCTTTAAGTAATTCTAAAGGAAAAAAAGAATATACTTTTTGTACAAAAGAGAAGCTGAAGATGACTTGTCCCCCCAACATGTTCATAATAAAACTAAGAACATTTCACATGACTGAAGAAGAGCTTGGAATAATTCTTAATAGACAGTTTATATCCCTTAAAGCATGTTTCTTCATGTAATCAGATCAACCCAAGAGAAGTTCACTTCAAAAAGAGACAACATCTTTCTCCTCATCCACTCTGTCTTTTCACCAAGGCTTTAAATTCAATGCTCTGAACTGCAAGCTGCTGACATAAGCTTCCACAAGTAACATTTTAAAGTTAAATCCTTTGGGTGTGGACAAAACCAACTTTCCTGTTTGGTTCCCTGTTCACAGAACCCCAGCATGGTTTTGGTCGGAAGGGACCGTAAAGCACATCTTGCTCCCACATCCAGCCATTGACAGGGACACCTTCCACCATCCCAGGTTGCTCCAAGCCCCATCCAACCTGGCCTTGGACACTTCCAGAGATGGGGAAGTCACAGCTTCTCTGGGCACCCTGTGCCAGGGCCTCCCCATCCTTACAGGGAAGTTTTTTCCTAGTATCTCATCTAGATATTTAAATAGAATCTTCTTCCTGCACAGCTCCCTTGCTTAGCACATACTCTGTCAGCTGCTTCTCAAGTAGGCCTCTCTAGTCAAAATTTAATCCATGTTAACAGTCACTGAAGTGTTTTCCTGTAAATGCTTTGCACCTTATTCCAAAGCTCCTGTCAGCTGCCTACACCCAGAGAGCCCAGGCTTCCCATCACCACAAAGACACTGCTGCTGCTCTGGGAAACACCTGAGATTTGATCCCACCCACTTGAGTATGTTTATCTACCTGTGCTCTACACAGCCCCTGAACACTCCCATTTGTGTCTGTAAAACTGCATTCTTTAGTCTCCTCAACTCAGTGTTCACATATTCAAGTGAGGTCTTGAGCAAGGCAGGACTTTCCTACTTCAGCTCAGCAGATTCTGGATCAGGTTATTTCAGAAAGTCAGCTATTTGAGCATTAAATTCTGGAACTAAACCAATGTCTTCTGTTTAATGTCATTCCATTTCTAAAGGCTGAGAAAATCAGAAATTTGTATTTTCCCAGACAGAAAAGAAGTACTTACCTTCAGGTTCATATTTCATTTTCAATTCATCCAGCATAACCCTCAGGTTCATATTCTCACTCTGACAAGCCTGCAAATGCCTCTCATTTGTGAAGAGCTTCCTTTCAAATTCCAGGACCCTTTGGCTCTCATACAGAGCTTTCATTCTCTGCAGGGATAGTTCATTTTTCAGTGCTTCAGTTTCCTTGCTGAGGTGGGAGGAAAATTGTAACAATCAGTCAGACTTAGATTGGTCTGGGTTTTTTCTTTTAGTAGAGTGACAACTAATCACTCAACTTCACCTTAAACTGGTATTTACATATTAGCAGGAAAAATCAAGTTTTTGTCCTAGAAAACATTTTGAATGTTATTATCTCTCTTTTCATAAGAGAAATAAACATAGACTCAAGACTAAGACTTTTCATACAGTTTCCTTACAAATTAACTTTTAATTGATTCAAGGTGTCTCAACTGCCCTGCATCTAGGAGTATAAAAAATTTCTGAAGAAAGCAATAATCATAAGCAATATTTCTGCTGTTATCTTTAAATGCAACCAGAACAAAACCCATCTGCACATGCAGTCAGTGTACACAAACAGTAACAGAAAAGAGAGGATAAAAATAAGTACCTAGAAGACAACCCTGCTACAGCCAGGGCCTCAGGCTACAAGTACTTACTTTGAGTTTTCAAGTTTAATTTGCAGTAAATCTGCATAGTAACCATTTTCAGAATCACTTCCTTTCGCACCATTAGCAGGTCTGGACTCCTCCATATTCTCATATAAACTCTGATAAAGAACAAGTGTCAGGTTGTCAAGCAGTGACCTTTCAGAAGCACATTAGCTTAGTTCTCAAGAAACATTTTCCATGCATTTTGATGGAGAAGCCTCTTCATAAAGGGATTTAAACACAGAAGATAAAACTCAGCTGCTCTGAGTACTTTCTCATTTGTTACAATGTCAAATAGCACTAAAACTGACAGCACTCTCTCATTCACTGAAAAAAGGGAAAAAAAAGTGAGTTGTCTCAACTCTAGAAGGTTTTGAACTGCAGAACAGCTTTCTTGCTTTTTACTTGAAAATACAGGGTATTTAGTTAACTCATAGGGAATTTTTCTCAGCATTTATTTCTAGGCTTCAGCAGCTGGACCCCAGAAGAATACCAGCCATGCTAATCAACAGTCAAAATCTCAAATCAATTACATATTTCAGATGAGGAAGTCGGTTCATAATAAAGATATTGTAACTGCAGCAACATGTGACACTGGGGTTTTTGTTTGGTGGTTTTTTTCTGAACAAGCAGAAATCCTGTCCCAGAGACCTCCCAGGCCTCTGTCAGTCACTTCCTACAGATACTTTTGATGGTTATTGGGATCAATCATTCAATTTCCCAACATTAGTTATTTATGGCCTAGAGATAAGTACAGATCATGCCTAAACATGACTAAACTGGTAAAACAATCAAGCTTCCTCAGTTATTGCTAAAATGGGTTAAGCCTGGCTTCACAGCACTTGGGTTAAATACAGAGTACAGGAGGCTGTCCTTCCTGGAAAGCATAATCCTACTGCACAAGCTAATACACCTCAGTTTGCATTCCAAAGCTCTGATAAGAAAAGGCCAAACAAGTCCAGAAACATGCAAGAATTAAGAAAGGCTCCCATTTTTCACTCTGGAAACACAGAAACATCAGTAGCATTACACTGGTGTATATAGAAGTCCTCATGTGCTTCTCACTTTTCAAAATACTGACAAGATGTTTTCAAGTTGCATAAGTGGATTGAAAGACATGTTTTAGAAGGATGATTAAGCAATTCAGTTTTGCTAGAAAAGAGCAGGCTTCAGCTGCAAAATTAAGACACATCAAGAAAATAAATATCCAGGAAATTCAATAGAGTTGAGACATTAAAGGGTAAAGCCTAAACACACAGATTAAGTGTCAAATGACTACACCTTCACAGAGAAAAATTAGATGGCACGGGTCAGTCAACTTTGACCAACTAACTAAATTTAAATGCTGGAAGTAACTATAAAAGACATGAAGGTGCTTCACACAGGACAAAAAAAATTTTCTTAGATAATTTTCTGCTTCTCTGCACTTGAGGAGTCTAATACTCTCCAGCTGTAAAATACAATTCAGGTCAAATAAAGATATGAGTCAGCTTTTGGATCCCCTTTTTAACCTAAGCGTGGACTTGAGATAGTTTTCATAATTTTTCTTGTTCTCATGTTTTTGCTTCCAATTATGATTTTCTAGTTAATGAAAAACCTTATAGCTTAAAACATACCTTAAATTTTTCTAGCTGCCTCACTTTCATAAGAAGATCTTCTATTTCACCATTCTTTTGCTCCAACATGGACTGTAAGCGTTCCAGCTGATCAAATTCTGCCTGGGAGCCCTTCAGCTGTAGCAGTGTAGCCATCTGCAGCTGGAAAAAAGGAAAAAACTATTTACAGCAAGTACTGGGTTAAGTGGCTGAAAATCCCAGCCTTTTACACAAAACTGTTTGGGTACTCAAGCCTGGTAATTCTAAACCTGAATACAGGAGAGCACTGGATGCTTGAACTCAGAATTATCACCACAGACACTCCAAGGCACAAGGACAGCTCAGATCTCACTGAGCAGTGCAGTCCTGAGGTGTCCCACTCATCTCTGAACTGGCTAAGGAGCACACAAACACACTGCCAAGGACACACACACAGCATTCCACATTCACACCATCAGCACCAAGCCAGCCACAACCCACTCTCAAGTCCAGGCTGATTTGTCAGAGCTAAAATGCATCTTGAGAACTCACTTAGGAAAACCCACAAATTTAACTCTCCCCATTTTTTCATTTCTGCTTTTCAGCTATAACACCATGTTTGCCTTCTACAATATTAACACAAGATTATCAGCTTTTTCTGCTCCTCCAATGGAATCCTTTCAAGCAAAAGAACACCCTCCGTCATTACAAAGAAGTAGTTGTAAAAATTTACATTTATAGCAACGTTTCTGTTGGTGTTAACATAATAATGTTGAAGTACAAGGGTCTTGTACATTGAGTTACAGGTGGTAGATTAGACATTTAAAGAACAGGAAATACAATACATCAAAGACTTCACAAGGAGTTAGTGAAAGCTCAGGTATTTTTATCAGTCTAGTTAATATGGATAAGGTAACACTGAGAGAAATCACAGGGAAAGGATCAAGTGAAAAAATGAGATTACAGACAGAAAGTGAGAAGAGCATTTACCCTATAGAATCTCCTATGTCACGTAAAGGGTATTGATGATTCTGTGCACAAAGTAGAACTAATGAAAGATTCAATCTTCTCCTCAGAGCTTCCACAGGATGTAAGGGAGGCAAAACTGTAAACTCCATCTCACTGGCCAACTAAAACTATCCTTACAGTTCCCAAGCACTGACACCCAACCTTTTTCCCTTTCCCCTTAAAAGCCCTCCTGCTAACTGTCAGAATTGCAAATAGCAGCTGATCTACATAACAGAGAACAGGAACCTAAAGAAACTAGAAAGGATGTTCTGGAGTAGGAAAAATACACTTGAGGTGGTAAAGCTTTCCCAGGAGCACTGTGAACGTTCTGTTCAGGAGACAGTTCCTTAAGATTCACCAGTAAATACCACAAAGTGAGGTTCTTCAACTAAAGATGCACCAGCAGTTACCTCTCCTGTGGTAAGCAGCTTTGAGTGGGGAGATCAGCTAAACTCAGATTGAGCTTTAACTGGCAGCATCTCAGTGCAGCACAACACAAAGAGGTTGTTAACAGGGACCTAAGACAGCAGCTTAAGGGAAACAGCTGTCCTAACCTGTGGGAGTCCAGGGTGTTCCCCTGGCTTCCCTGGATGCCTCGAGACCCTCCAGGCAGGGGGCTCAGTATAGTGCCCAAGACCCCTGGGGACTGGATTTTACTCCCTGGAAAAAATTACCAACATTGCAGGAAGAATTTCAAGTCACAAAAATTAAGTATAGTATAAATTAGATTGTTAGAAGGTAGAAAAGTGAGTTTTTAGAAATGTTTATATTAGGGGGTTTAAAGCCAAGATGGAAGATTTTGGGCATGGTATGTCTTTTCTTCTTCTTCATGTCATCCATCTTCTGAGTCAGGATGGCATCACTGGATTGGTTTGGGACAAAGTTGGACAGTGTAATAAAGGTGTCATGTATTGGAAAGTAATTGTAAACATTAGGAATGTAATTCATAGTATAAAAGATAAGTCCTGCCCCAAGGGCAGGCAGAGTGTGCCTTGGATCAACGTGCTACACAGACCTCTGTTAGCTAGAGAAAGAATTTCTTAGGTAAGAAAGAATAAACAACCTTGGAAACCTCAGAAAATGGCTTCCTGACTCTCCTTCGGTGCTCGGGCTGGGAAGACTTGAACTCTAAACCACCTAAATGTCCTGTTGTGGGTGATCTCAGGTTCAGGAGACCCCACAGGCAGTGACACTAACCAACTACCCATCTCCAATACTATCAGAAAAAATTTACCAAAAAATTCCAAATAAAAGCATTAAGTGCTAGTACAGGGACACCAATTTGCCTCCATTTTTGGTACTTTCAGTATTAGGGATGTTTCTTACACCATTCAATCAGTATGACTGACTTCACATCACAAGGAGAACTCTTCCACAGGAACTGATCCTACCCAATGACTTTCCTCACTCAAATCTTTGCTGGATCAATAGGGTTTTTCTTCTCCTTTAAGACTGTTGCTTGAACTACATTCAACCTACTCCACAAAATCTAGGTAATACAAACCTTCAGTGCAACTCATGAATTATCACCCTTGATGTTTAAGTGCTCTCCTCAAACTGCATGAACAAGCAATTGATCAAAATGAAAGGATCCACCTTAGCAATGGAAAACTCAAAGAGACCAACATGCAAACAGTTGGCAGCTCTGCAGCATCCTCATGACACTATCTTGTGAAACAGCTTCCGCTAGCTAGCCCTCAACAATATTAACCTACAGGCTCCCATTCTATAGCAGTGGAGTTTAACTTACAGGGTTATGAAAGTTATGACTTATTCTTACATCAAAGACAGGGAAAAGCAAGAAGAAAAAATATGGACAAAGACAAGAAAGCAACACAGAGGTAGGAAAACCCAAACCCCTTCAGTGTGATGGTGGCAAAAGCCTGTCCTTTTCTATGCTCATTCCTGAGAACCACAGATAATGCATAAATACTTGACTCATCTAGTACAAGAATTAGGAAAGAGAAAATGATTATCAAAACAAACTAAGTATTAGTTTGTGTTTTACTTTCAGCCATTAAACAACTACTTTCAAAGTCAGCAAACATGGTGCCTTCACTGTGGAGTGTTGTTGGACCATAAGAGTCAAACAGCACAACATAACCTCACTTGTTTTTTCTCCCATTTCCCTCCCCCCAGACTACTGCACTGTATTTTAAAGAAAACAAATCCCCTGGCCTGTGTATTAAAGCAGTGCCTTATCAGACCCAAGGACACCCTGGAGTATTACAGGAATCATCCTACCTTCATTCTTTGCAATTGTTCTCTACTGAATGCATGCTGTTTTTGTAGGGACTGATATTTTACTTTCACACTGATCAGCTGTCGTTCCATTTCTGCCCTACGGTCCTCCACCTACAGAACATTGTGAACAGTTATTACTGTGAAATCACAACACTTGCTGTCTCTTGGATGGTGACTCTGATAAGGATATGTTGCTTAGCAATTGGTGCTCAGTCCGCAAGTACTGCTTTTCCAGCAACAGTACTTGAAAATCCAGGCTACTGTCATTGCCATGTCACAGAAGGGAGTAGACAGTGCCACTGAAACCCAATCAGTGAAATGCAACATATTGTTCTTTTGATATCAAAATAAAGTAACATTTCATATGCTTCAGTGTTGCTGTAGAATAGTTTTGTCCACTGGCAACAGAACAATTAAAAAAAATCTGACCTGTTTCCCCAATTTCACCCATCCCCTGGATGCTGCCATGAAACATAATGCTCCCTCTGCATTTAACTCTCACTCAAAAGCTAATTCCAAAACTCTCCCAAAAGTACAAACTTGCAGACATTTTCAGGAAGTTTATAAGGCAGCTTTTACCAGCTTCTGCTAATATTTCACATACTGTCTTCTACATTAAAGAAGGATTTATCCGCTGAACAAAACTACTTAAGAGTCAAGAGCTGCAGACAGAACCATCATGAGCCCCAAGTCACAACTTTTGACTTGATAGTCAGAGAAGCTGAAGTGATTCCATTAAGTTCACTAACTCCTTATCTTCAGAGAGACCATGAAATGGTTTTCCTCATGTCAGACCAACACTGAAGTCATATTTGAGGGACAGAGGTACACATGACCAGATCAGGTGCAGATAGTCTCATATTTTTAATACAGCATAAGAAAGAAACAGAAAATACTTTTCAGGCATCTGTGGAATAGTTGTACCTCAGCAAAGAGAGAATTGCCTTTACTTGTAGGGTCCAAAGCTTGCTGCACTGCGTGATCCAGTTGAACCTGAAGCTCCTGATTAGCCTCATGAGCTTTCTAGATTAAAGCAAAGAGGATATTGGTCATTTAAGCATCTGATGTACTGCATACACGAATTTAGTCAGAGCTTTAACTCTTTTTAATTTTCTATACTGCAGCAGAGATTAATACTGTACTGAAGTCTTTAAGTGTACATGGAGTTCTAGTAACTACGAGACATTAATTTAATTTCACTAAAACACTTAGTATTCCACTTGTTCTTCAGGACAAGAGCACAACTAAAAGCTTTTAAGGATAAGCTTTGATGTCTGTCAACTGGATTCATGACATTCAGACAACTCTCCCAGCTATGTTCATCAGTCACAAATGCTCTACTTCCCAATACAAGGTTCTCCACAGCATTCAGCAGGAACTTGAAATAAAAAGGAGAATTCTGCCAGTAAGCTGTGAGAAGGTCCCTAAGAGGCAGAACAGTGCCATGAAAAGGCTCTCCTTTCACAGCTGCCACAAAACAAGGCCAACAGAAAGCTTTTACCACCAGGCAACACCAAACATGACCAACCATTATCCTTCTCTTTCCTCTCTCTCTCTCACAGCTCCTCAAAAATCCTACTTGACCAAAACCTGGCAACACATCTTGTGCAAATTTGGGATTATCTATCACTGTGCAGTAAAATTAAGAGAATACCTCTAATGCATTACAGTAAAAAACAACTTCCTTTTCCCTCTCTTCTTTTTCCCCCTGCAGCCGCTCCAGCTGGTTACGTAAGTTACTGTTCACAAGCTCTAACTGTTCTTTACTGCACTGCAGCTCATTCAGCTTTTCTTCATCAGTGGCCTAAACAAACAAAAAACAAGTAAGAAATAAATTTGAAACAATTGGAAGACAAGCAGGACCAAGCAAACCAGAGCCATTTGTTAGTAGTAGTTAGCTCTAACACATAATATTATCTTGAAGAAGAGAGGGTATTAAAGCTTAGGTATTAAAGCTGTTATTTTTTGCTGTGCACATTGCCTGAGTAAGAGTCAATCCTAACGTAGCACTGTACACAACACACCTAAAAATGAAATGAGCAAAAGGACAGAATTTCATCTTCAACTAGGCTATACTACAAATTCAGTGCTACTCACACACCTTCTGACTCTGGAGTTCAGTGAGCTCTATCTGCAGGTTGAGCATTTCTGAAGACATGGTCTCATGGACACGCTCAGACATCAGGTGCAGTTCTTCTGATTTGGCAGCAATTATTTCCTTCTGATGTTCCACTTTTTGTCTCAGCTGTTTCTCTGAGAGTCGGGTTTCATCCAGTTCTGCTTTCAGGTTCTCCAACTTAAAAACAGTTGACAACTAAATAGTAACATTTCATGGTAAATTCTTGAAAAGCACAATACTTCTAACTGTTCCAATTACAGAAAAAGTCTTGGAAAAACAAGAGTAGCTTTTAAAAATAAGCATTAAAATTTAATGTAATTCATAAGTGACTACAGATATTTTTTAAAAACCAAGCTACTACACACTGTAACTATTTATTTCTTTTGGTAGTTAAGAATTATAAGTTAGTAAGACTTGTAAGTCAATTATAAGTCAAGCAAGTAGTATCTAAAATGGTACTGACAATCTTTTAGCTATATGTTACCAAACCTTGTTTTTAAGGTCACTGATTTCTTGTCCATAGGCCCTGTCAAGCTGTTCTTTCTGTTTATCCAGCTGCACATTTTGCTGTTGCTTAAGGGAATCACACTCAAAATTCAAGCTTTCCAACATTCGATTCTTGAGTTCGATTTCTCTCTGAAGAGTGTATTTCTCTTGTTCAAATTTCTGAAAGAAATGACACACTAATAAATCTAGATGTAATTGTACACTGTTCCCTAAGCATTTATGAGAAAGCACAGGCTCAGAACCAAGATGTTTGTAGCTCATTTAGTCCTTTGTTGGGAACGTCAACTAGAGACTTGTAATACCCATGTTTTAAAAAAAATTAACTCATCTAAAATGTTATGATTTAAAACTGTTGTGATTATAACTTGATCATGCAATATTCTCTTCTTCATGGAAACTCTGTATTTCTTTGCACCCAACATGAAAAGTGTGGGTACCTTTTCTGCAAGCATCACAAATTCAGCTAGAGTTTTGCCCTTTCTACCTCTACAGAATCCAATTATGTTTAAAATTACTACAGTCCATCAAGAAGAACAGCTGAGTTCAAAAGTTTTTTAAGACAGCTAAATTGTCTGGTTCATAACAAATCTCATCAAGTCTTCCAGACTGAAGAGTAATTTTTTAAACAGCTTCCATCTGGAGAAAGAGAATCTAGAAAGCAAAAGAGGTAATAAGGAAACCAAATCAATCTAAATATGGAGATTTTTTTCCTTTTCAAAATAACCTAACTCTTGAGATACAAACCAAAATTATATAAAAAAGCTAAAAGCTGACGGGTAACAAAGTGACCTCTGTGGCCTAGACACAGCTTATCAAGGACAGGCTTAGCTCTCAAATACCCAGGGCAGGAGCTTTAACACAAAGATAAAGACTGGGCACAGGACAGGTTTGGGAGTGCACTGCTTGGCCAGAGCCAAGAGCAACACAACCCCAGCAAGAACCTGCCTGCACACTGGTACAGAAGAGCACACAGAGCTTTTTGAGAGGTTTTTGTGCCTGCTGGTAGAGCCCACATTTGTGTTCACAGGAACTGCCTCAGCTCTCAGACTGCAAAGAGAGCCAGAGAGAGATTCAAAAGCTCTAAAGAATGTGTAGGGTAAGCAGCTCCCACACAGAACGTTATTAAGGCCCACAGTTCCTACCCTCCACCCCTGGAATCTAAGTTAACAACCAGGCTTAGAAGTTGGCTCCAGCCTCTCACACAGGATCACAACCTATGGGAGCAGCTTGACAGCTCAGTACCTGCCCTCTGTGCTGGTCAGCAGGAAAGGCAAAGGAAAAGGAAAGCACTGTCCATCCAGAATAGCAGTGTGCTGCAACCCTCCAGCTGCTACAAAACAAACCTTTCAGCTCTATCCCAGGAGAAGGGATGAATGTACAACAAGAAACAGACTAATTGAAGATAAATAATTTATCTGAAACGTAGGCTGGCTGAACACAAACATGAATAAAGCCTTTATGAAAAGTGGAAGAGATTCTCCCAACTGAAATTTTCTTGAAAAAGAATACTGGTCAATTAAATAATACCTCTGTATTTCAGCACTATACTACTGCTTTTTCTGAGCTGCAAAGAAATGTGCTAATAAGTTCAGAACCCCTGGGTATTTGGAAAATTTGAAAACTTCACTACAGAAGAAATCGATTTTACAGTCTTGCTGCTAGCATTCTTCTCACAGCTTTTAAGTGATATAAAACTGACTGGGAGAGCATACACGAATGAATTGCTGAACAGAGGCAAAACACATGCTCTGAAGCAAATTTACTCTAGCATTTAGCATTCATTTTACATTAAAGGCAATTAGTCCTACATGATACTGAACATCTGATGCATAATTAGCTATGAAACCCTGTCCCAGTTAGATACAATTATGCTGAATGTCTTAAAACTGAAAAAAAAGCCCTCTCTACAACTACTTAGAGGTTTATTAAAATGCATTTCAAAGGCATGTGAAACACCTGTGCCCTTCAGAAAATAGTTAAAATAAAACAAAGTTCTGGTTTGGAAATTTGACAAGAAAAGGCAGTCATCACCTCAGTTTTCTCAGTCAATTCACAGCGTGTTTGATCCAGCTGATTTTGAACCTCACTTTGGGATTCCAATAAATGCAAACCATATTGTGCTGCTTTCCTCCGCTCGTTCTCTGCTTCCTTGAGTTGCTGTTTAAGACTTAAAATGGTCTCTGCCTCCATTCTATTTCTTTTTTCTTTATTCTACACTGCAAAGAAAAATTATTTTTAAAAAAATGCAGTAAATGTATTTTACAGATACGAGTAGTTATCTGAAAGAAGTTACTGGATTTCTTAACCAGGATAGAACAATGTATTTTTCCTTTAATACAAGAAAAAACAAGCTCACAAACAGACCTGTGAACAGTAAAATAACAGTTACTTGCTCATAAACTTGATTATGTCTAACATGCAACAAAAGCACTCCTGTGCACCCAACCTGGTTTCTTTGTACATCACAACCAAAGTTAATTTAGGATAGAGCTCTCTTGCCAAGTACAAGACAATTAAATAACCTTAGAAAAGCACTGCTATGCACTTGGCACTATTTTCTCTGTATTATAAACCAAGCCCCACCAAGCCCAGCATTTCTTGTGTGCACAAATAACACTTAAGACTGGTGTAGGCAGCTGCCTTAGCAGGACAGTGTACTCCTAATAACATTATGTAGGATAGAGAAACAGATAAAAGGTAAGGAAGGGAAGAGTCAAAAATAGAAGCCCTGTAAAAATATATGGAGTTTAACACAGGGCTTTGCATTTATTTAAGTGCTTAATGGAGTCTTTCAAAATTTAGTTGCTGGAGGCAGCTTACTCGTAAATAAACATGTTCTTGTCACATTTCAGAAAATTCATCCTTTTCTAACTGTAGAATGTATCAGAAGAACAGAAGGTGCATTTTCCAAGAAACTTAGTCAAAGTAAATCCAACAAACCAAATCTTTAAAACAACCAAAATCAAGTCAAATTAACACCATAAGCTTGTATGACTGCTTGCTCTCAAATCTGCTAAATCAGCCTGCTGCAAAAAAATCCTATTAAGACAGAAAACATTAAGTAACTTGGGCTTCTGAACAATATATGCCTACAGTTTTCTCAGAAAGTAGGAAATAACAGTGAACAGACAAACACAAAAAAATTATGCAGTTGATTTTTCAAAGTCAGAGCCCATATTTTTATGCAATTTCAGAATTAAAGTAATTCTGTATTGAAGATGTAACTCTGCTTTTTGTTCTCACAGCAGCAATTTATTTGTTACCATTTCTTACTGGCACATACATCATTCTTACGGATGTTATAATATCCATCCTTTGCTTCTTTTTTTGTTAATTTTTATTCAACATGAATAACTCCTAGTGGAGTTACCCAGCTTCTCCTCATAGAAAAGAATTTAATTAACATGCAGAAGTAATTGTGCCAATACTGTACCAATTCCTTTCCAAGGCACAAGACAGAAATGATCACATTCTGGTTTTTGCATTTTCTCCTCATTTGTTGCTATGCAGGTTTAACACATACAAAAGAGACTTTATCTAGTCAGGCTTTGAAACTTCAGTTTTCACCTCTAATCACTGCAACGCCTGAAATACCATTTTTATACTTATACTAAAATAAGTCAGTGAAGAAACACAGGCATTTTGCATATCAATAATTGAGGATCATCAGTACTATATTAATGCAAGGACAGGGACATCACATACAACTTAATAATGAAGTGTTTAAGGCAAGGTGCAGCAATACAAGAACACAGGCAACAACTTCTAGCATGCATTTCCATTAGTAAAGAGGATGAATGAATCATTGTTCATTTACATAAACAGAATTTTAACAACAGCTTTATTTTCTTAACAGACACCAGTATAGAGGCAACACAGCCATTTGGCAGCTCCTACTTCACTAAACCAAATGAATAACACGTTTAACTCACCTCCACAACCCCACTGAAGTATTTACTGGCCTTATTCTTGCACTCCACCTTTAAAAGAAAAAAAATGAACAGTTGTCTAGTCCAGATGAGCTGCCACCACAGCACAGCCCTTCAGAGCAGTCCCATTTCAGAACAGGCTTAACCCTGCTGGCTGCCTCATGAACATGCAGATCACAAGCTAAACCCTCACAGAAATGCAAATCTTATTCAAATCTCAGGCAGCTGTCAGACAGTTTAGATCAGACAATGCTGCCAAAGGATGGGCGTTCTGCAATTGGCCTTTGGGGCAGGTAAACAGGCCACAGCCAGGGTCATCTTCTTCTGGTACACCTGCAAACGTTAAGGGTTTTTTTGTCCCACTCGCTCCTATTCTTCCATCTCTTCTGCATTTCTCTTCCAGTTTCACATACAAGAACTTTGAGCTCCTAATAAATTATTTACTAGGCAACAGAAAAAAAAACCCAAAAACCTTAGGGTATTTTTCTTGATTTTATAACTGAAGTATAGATGAAAAGAGAAACAGCTTTCTTATTCACATATTCCTGCTGACTACTAGGGAAATTATCAAATATGCCTTTTGGAGCACAGCCAACCTCAACTTTTCCTTGTCAATTCCAGAGGAATCAAACAAGTCCAGGTAGTTTTGTTCATGAAGTTCCACACTGAAATAATTGCCAGGAATTTAATATTATACATGAGGCTAAGTAAATTGCTCTGAAAATAATGTTTTAAGATCAACTGCAGCATGGTGAGTAGGTGGGAGGGAAAAATAACAGACGTCAGTCTTCATTTGTTCTACTGAGTTACAAGAGTTACTCACTTTTGGCTAAGTATCTTCAAACTTTTAATGAGCAATTCTATGCTGAGAGCTGCACACCTCCATTATTCAACTACTGAAGTACTCCTTAATAAAAGTAATAGGGGAGGAGATAAAATGCAGTCTCCTGGCAGGCCAACTTTCTTCTCCCACTCCAGCACAGTTGCTCTGCTTAAACGCCTTTTCCCCAGGGCCACATGTAACAGCTGGCTGCGTTCTGACCCTGTCAGAAGCACCCGTGCGCTGCTCTGACCAGGAACACAATCACCAGGATGCTTTTTCTCCCCCAGCACAGGTATTCCCCCAACAGTTCCAGCCAGTTACTTACACAAGTGCATATCCGCGCCTACCACCGTGCACACTCAGGCTGACAGATGTCCGGAGCTGATCCCTTACCACAAACAGCTTCTTGGGTGGGCCAGTACTACAGAGAACACACAAATATCACACTACAGCCTCACCGTCCAGCCAGCGCGGAGCGCCGTGTGTCACCAGCGCCATGTCCCCGCTGTCCCCTCCTTCCGGGCCCGACCCGTGACCGGGGCTGACCCCCCACACCCGCTACGGCACGAACGGGCCGCGATGGGACAGGCTCGGCCCGCTCCACCAGGGACCGTGAGCAGCAGACGGCCACGGCCGCACCCGCGGCAGGGATCGGCAGCCCACGCTGGCAGCGGCTCCGCGGAGCGCAAACCCCGTTCGCCCCTCAGCCGCCCCTCAGCCGCCCTCACCGCCGCCCCTCAGCCGCCCCTCACCGCCGCCCCTCAGCCGCCCTCACCGCCGCCCCTCAGCCGCCCCTCACCGCCGCCCCTCAGCCGCCCCTCAGCCGCCCCTCAGCCGCCCCTCAGCCGCCCTCACCGCCGCCCCTCAGCCGCCCTCACCGCCGCCCCTCAGCCGCCCCTCACCGCCGCCCCCGCCCCGTACCGGCCGCTGCCGCCGTTCAAACTCGGCTCCGCGGCGCCGCCCAAGTCTCGCGAGATCCGCCCCTCGCGCTCCCGGCCCGCCTCCCGCGCAGGGCGGGCCCTTGAGGGAGCCGTGAGGGCTCCCGGAGCTGACCCCGGGACCGGGGCTCTGTGGGCGCTGCCGCGGGCTCGGCGTCCCCCCGTTTCTCGGTGTTAAATGCCACAGCGTTGTCTCGACCGCGGGAGCCAATTCGTACACCGAGGAGAGCGATTTCTGTTTTTCTCCAGTTTGCCCGAAGCAGGAGCTGATAACACGCGAAAGGCTGGCTCACCGACGAGCAAACCTTTCCGCTCTTCATGCATTGCAGCGAAGGCATCAGCACTCGCTGATTACGAAGCCCGTAACTTCTCTTTCCGTGAGCTCCAGCCGCTGTTGGCTGTTGTGTCTCGTTTCTCCTGCTGCTCCGCCAGCTCTCTCTCCTGAGGGGCTGCTGCCCCAGCCAAGCCTTTCCTTCATTTCTGTGCAGCTCCGCCGTCCAAGCCGAAGGCAAGCTCCGTGCTTGTAGCACAGCTGTCACTGACCTTCTGTTTTTCTCCCTAGCTTGCTCTGTTCATCCTCACTTTCGTACCACACAGGATTCCCAAGGAGGGATTTTATAGGATTTTATAGTGCTGAAGTGTCCGCCATTGGAAGATTCCTAAGGCAATGAAGGTCTGAGTGATACCACAAAGAAAACCCAAATCCATCAGCAAGAGTGTTTCACCATGGCTGTTTGGGAATCCAAGCACAAGTGTCTACGTACTTTTTTTTTTTAACCTCAAAAGAAAACCTTAGCAGTTTTTCCCTTTAAAGCAGTGATTATATTTTTAGTATGCTCTGCAAGATTAATATATTTTTTAACTTACTATTCTGTTTGATGTGACACACTTGCAAAAGCCACTGCACATAAACATGTGATAGCAAATTCTGCCTTTAGTGAATTATCAAGTAATGCAAGGTTAAATTCAAGCAACAGGCTGTAAGTAGATGCAAGGATAATAATCCTATTTGGAGCAACTGGGACAGAAATAGATGTCCCAAGAAAAAAAGGGGCTTGGAAAACAAGCAGAGTTTAAAATTTGACAGAGGGAGCCAATAAAACACTACTAGTATCAAAATTATGCTACTTCTACTTTCCTGTCAAAGTAGGAGTCTAACTTTTATCAATAGATATGGGATTAAAAGTTAAATACAGAATAGTCTAGACAGGCAAGAATACCAAGTTGATTAAAACAGGGACAGGAAACGAGACAATCCTGTTCTAATCCTGATTCTGCTGTGTTCACTGTGTGATTAACCAAATACCCACAGCTAAACCCCCTTGTTTTAAAATAAGGATAACAGTGACTTAATTAACAAATCCGTAGAACTCCCCTGACAGTGAGTACATCCTGGGAAAAAATAAAATTCATTGTAAATGCTAAGTATTAATGTGATTACTTCACCCTACTAGCCTGCTAAATTATAAAAGAGTTAGAACAGCTGCTGCTTCCCCTCTTTGGTCCCACAGTTATCTATGATAGCTGATGTTTAATACATGAAATAATTTAGCACACTCCAGAATATTTTCTTCAGCTTAGAATTTCCATTTATGCTTTAAATCAGAGTTAGGAACTTAGATGCAAAGTAACTAATTCATTATTTTAAAAAATCCATTATCTTCAGAGCTGTTCTCTTCCCCTTGCTGAAATGGCAGCGACCAGGGCAGTTTTACAGATCATATCTACAGCTTGCGAGTAGGAAACACAGGCCCGGGTTGCTAACTAGCTGTTAGCAATTTGGGAGGCAGAGTGACCGTCTGGCCGGAATGCTGCTGGACCATTCCCTGGTGTCACAGTGTCTAATTCTGATACTCACCAGCGTTCCGCAGCTCTGGAGCTGGATTTCAGTTGAGGAGGCTGTAAGAGGAACACAGAATGAATGACAAGGTCGTTGTGTCCATTGATTGTGGTACAGACGGCTTTGTGGAAACAAATATTTTTGTCCCACTTATCTGTGAGAGGACTGTCACTTTTCATGTCCCTTTTCAGCTTAGGTTATATTTAGTCCCTAGCTCGCTACTGTAACCATAAATTTACAGTTGGGCACTTTCCTCCTGCTTCTGACCTCAACAACAACCACCACTGTCCTTTAGAGATTCTACAAGTCCAGCAGCTACTCAAGTATCAATGTTTCCTAAGTGGAGTTTGTATACTTTTGTTTACTGACAGTTTGTATCAGCACACTTAATTAAATCTGTGCACTGATGACCCTGTATAAAATGGAAATCCATGTTTTGTGAGTCTTATCTACCAGCAGGCAAGAATTCCACATAAGTAAGGGATTAATTGCAGCAAGTAAATGTGTTGGTAGGGTTTTTTGTTTGTTTGTTTGTTTGTTTTCCTTCTGAGGAGGCTTGTTGCTTTTATCTGCAGAAAAACCAATAAATTAAAAAACCCCTCTTGGTCTTTCCCTGCTAATTGCTCAGGGTAACATATGAGCTGACAAATGTTTTACTAACCTTGCCTGAGATGCCAAATGCTCCACCGAGCAAGGAAGTTCCAGAAGTCTGGTGAGAAGTGCTGATTACTGCCCCTGCTTTGGCACAGCTGACCCGGGCTCCACCACAATAAAAACTTACTGGAGCATTAGAGCGTGGTTTGTTTGTTTGTTTCTTTTTGCAACTCCTTGCTCTTCCTTATTTAACATTTAAAGCTGCACAACTTAAACCCATGTTGTTTGCTAATGCAGCTTCATAAAAGCCCAGGTTCAACTCTATCCAGATTTTTCAGCAGGTAAATATGAAAATGTTCTGCTTTTTTGTGATGGGAAACTTTCACCTTCCATTAAATGGAAGCCAGAATATCGATATGTTTCCATTTTTTACTGTGAATACCAAGAGCAGTAATACCAATACCTGAGTTGTTCTGCGAGGAACTCGAGTAGCTCAGTAATTACAGCAACAGATTGAGGGCCAGTGACTGTTTCTAAGCCTCTCTAAACTATTACACAGTGACCTCATCCAAATCACTCCATCTCACTATTTCTGTCATCTTAGCAACACACGTCTTAGCATTTTTCTTACCAGTCTGACCTTAAACAGCCTTCTGTGGCCACATGTGATCACTGCAAAATCTATCAAGTACGTGTGAGAGTTACAAACACAAACTCTCAGGTTTGTTACTCCCTTACGAAACCTCCCCGTTAGTTTCAGTTAGATTGGTCACGTTTTTTCTGCTTGTTTGAATGGGACAGGAGCCTCACAATGAGCTTCCTGGATTTATGTAATCGAGGAACCCAGTTATGAAAATGTACTTGCTTCACTGTGCAATATATCCTTTAAAAAAGGGTAAAATTTGATGCATCTTTAATATTTTCCAAATACCAGTGGTTAAAGTCACAATTGCAAGATGTTGCTAAAAACAACAAAATAACAATGCAAGTTTTATGGTAACCTCATGGAGCTGATTTTTTTGTTGGTTTATGTCTGGTAACTCAAGGGATGAGTCAATCCCAGAATAAGTCTGACACTCAACAGAACCCGGAGTGTAGGGTGATCCAAAGTCACTTTAAGTTTTCTTTTATCAGTATCTCAGAAAGCCACTTGAACTTCACACCCAGCATAAATGCAGATATCCAATATTACCACACTGGTGGATCAGAACCCCCACTTCTCTTTTCCTGTTGAGTTTACTTACTTAGCACAAGTTTACATTCAACTTGTTGCACTGATATGTAGCAAAATTATAGCGTTTAAATGCCGCTCTCCTCTTTGGCAACAGCAGTAAATGAATACTTAAAAGCCACATTTCTGATATAAAAATATTTATATAGGCACCAACATCAACACTTGTAATTGCACAACCATGAACTAACCCAAAAAGTTACCATTCTCTGCAAGTCCTTTTAAATTATTGTAGCTAATATGCGGGTTATTGATACGCCCTCTAATATCAGAGCCCTCTAACGCAGTCGATGATACACCCGGCGTTCCTTTGGCCGCAGATTTTTATTCCCTTTTTATTCCCTTTTTATTCCCTTTTTATTCCCGGGAATGCCGAGCCGCTGCCGGGGCTTCCGCGGTCTCCAGCCCCACCTGGCGGCCGTCCCGCGCCACCGCCGTCAAATATTAACGGGAAAAACTCTCTCATCAGCTAACAAAGCTTCCTTTGGAGCAAAGGTAGGGCTCAAAGTAATTGTCATGGCTGAAATTCCACCCCTCCCTCACCCGCTAAACAGTTGGACAAAGGGATTGCCTTTGATTTTAATTGAATTAGATTTCATCCAGATCATCAGCTACATTTTGGATGATAACTTTAGCGCTGTCACCGTGAATTTTGAATCAAACTGAGTAAAAAGTTTAATCAGTACTACCAGCTGGAGGTGATTATCTAGTTCACCACCAATAGCTTTCACCTGGAGCTCATTTCAGGCCTCCTATAAAAGAGCCTGACTTCCCCTATAAATGTGATAGCTTAGGTGAGTTGTGTTGGTGCCCGTGAAAAAGCAAGGTAGGGGTTTTGTTTGTTTGTTAATTATTAATTATTTCTTGTTGAAATGTGAAGCATTTTTATTTTTTTGTGTCAAATAAGTTAATCTCTAGGCTCTTTTTTTTGGTTTAGCTTTTCTCACGAAGCATTTTAAAAGGTGGGATGGTATGGCTGTATTGGAGTTCTCATAAATCTCCAGTCCATTGATTTTTTTTTTTACCTATCAAGTAGTTTTGAAAATGGTTAGTGCTATGTATCTCTGATGCTTACAACAATGAAGAAGAATTCAAACCAAAAGTTGAAATATAGTAAGTTGAAACAGCTGTAATTCATTGCAAAAACATTCAGTGGCTTAAAAAGCATATTTCACTTTTGAGGTTAGCTTTTACTAGAAGATGCTGCTATGAAACGTTCAAGCTAAGGTTGTTATAAGTTGTCTGTGTATTATGTTGTTTGTAATACTGGATTTATTTATAATGGGCACTGTGTTCATAGCTTAATTTAGAGCCTCTGGAAACAGTGTTATATAGAAATGCATGAAAAATTATCAGTCATGTTTTCATAGACTGGGTCTGTTGCTCTACAGAAATTAAAAGACTAAACTTAAACTGTAGAATGCTTAGCTGCTATTGGGTTTCTGAAGCATTATTTTGTTGTTAAGTGTATTAATCATAAGTTGTAATAAGAGAGTAATGAATTGAATTGGAGTAATTTAGCTTTGTTTCTGTTCCAGGATTTCAATTTTTAAGACTGCTTTTAACAATTTTTTTTTTTTTAAATTTATCTTATCATAACTCTTAATTGTACTTTTCACCCCAAAACCTGTCTTACTCCATTTCCCTTAAAGGGTGGGCTCAAACTCTTTATTAGCTACACCTAGGGGATGCTTTCTTATTCTTGAGGGAATTTGCCTGATCGTGTTTGAGTCTAAGCAGTTCTGCTCTGACTGTAGAGCTGTTTAACATGTCACAAGACCACTTCAGTCAGGTAGAAATTGATGCTGTAGAAGTTAACCAAATTAACAGTAGCTCTTCTCTGATTCTATAAAGTAATAGAGGCAGAGTTTCATGGTTTTGAGGGAGTCTTCAGTCCTGTAGGCACCACTTTTATCTTCAGCTGCCTGCTTCCCTGCCAGTCTCCAACTGTATCTTCATCCACAGCAGTTGTCAGTCTCATGCTGGGACTGCTGGGCCCAAATGACCTGTCCTGTTAAGTCTCATCATAAAGCAGGTAGACTTTTCCAAAACTTCTAGAAAATGTTTGTAAAAACCCAAATAACTCCCAGCCTTTTTGTGGTGGTTTGGACTTTTTTTCTTTAGTGTATTTGTTTTCCCTTGCTTTTTGCTGTACTTGCTTTTGAATGCAAAATGGAAAATAAAAGCAATGAAGTGAACATGATTGAGTAAAATGGGGCAACCAGAGAGATGAAACAGAAGGGTCTAATCATTTAAATATGTTCTTTGTTCTATTTGCTTAGCCTGGTAAAATATTCTGACATTGAGAATCCCAGTTTCATTTTCTATGTAATTACACTAATTCATAGCTTTACTGGCAGATCAACAGCTTAGAGCCTAGTTTTAATTCTAAACACAATTGGCTTTTCTTTTGCTGTTAAGTATTTATGCTGTATGTCAAAATATAAAACTATTTCATCTCAAGTGCAAGATCTCACAAAATGCCCCAGTGAAGATGGCCTTGGGACCATATTTACTGTTTTGTGTCCATGGTTTTAGTACTTAATAATATAATTGATCTGTTTCCACAGAAAAATTGTGCTATTGAATGGCCTAAAATGTGTGCTCCAAAAAGCTTCCCAGCCCGCAGACCTTACTGTGGCATTTGGTGTGAAGCAGTGCATCCAGCTTTGCAAAGTCTTGCTTTAGCCAAACTTAGCCTGGATAATCTACTCAGACTTAGGAGGTGGATTCACCTGAGGCTTTTAGATTTCAAAGTACCTCTTGAGCAAACCATTATTGCTCTATACCAATCCTGCTAAAATACCAAGTTGCACACATATTCTTGTTTAGGTCTAAACTTGGGCAATGTTAACTAAAAAAATGCTAGTGTGAATTTGAGCAAATTCTCATAGATGATCTCAGCAGTAGTGGCTTGTAGATATTTATTTAAACTAAATGAGGTATATGAATGGTTCTGAGCACTAAAACACTCTTCTTAGGAGCAATATTTTAAGGATTGACTCATAATTGGGAGAGCAGCAAAATAATTGTACTGTTTAGCACTCAGAGCCAAATTTTGGACTGAGTCTGCCCCATTTTAAAATGGCTTAAGATAATTTGCTGGGGTGCTACTTTCTGCTAATTAGTTCAGTATGAAGGGAAGCAGCACTTCTTGTTACATTCTCGTTAAGGTGAAAGAGTAGTTCAGACATAAATGGGTTCAATTAAAAAATGAAGTGTGAGTGTAGTGATTTACCTGGGTTCTTCTATACCCATAAATTATGGTGTACTCTGGGTATCTGGACAATAATGCTATCAAAAGGTAAATTTCCTTATGCTTTTATAGGTTTTGAAACATCTGCTTATTGCCTTTGTTATGTTTTCATCATGGGTAGTACCAAATGAAAAAAAACCCACATATTTCTGTGTTTTGAAACTATTTGTTAAACTTTTTGATAGTCTTGGTAAACCCTAAATGTGGTAATAGTGGTGACAGGCACTGCAGCCTTTCTCACATGGTCAAAACAGGGCACTGAAAGTGCCTTTTCAGGGGTAACTAAGCAGCACAGTGAAAAACTTTTGACTATTTGATCTTTAGCACCAATTAGTATTCCCATACTAAATGTGCATCTAAGCCATGAACTACAAATTAGGATGCTTATGCATGTCTTCATTAAATAACTGTTTATTCACGATCGTAGAAATGAGAGCACTGTTAACTTCTGTTAGCCATTTGAGGTCAAATGCTCTTTATTTTAATTGTTAACAGATTCTTTTCACACTGATTATATCAAAGAATAGTAATATTAAAATTACAATGAGCCTCTTTTTTATCCTGTGGTACACAGAATGTCTTTGTAGTCTCAGGATCTGTTTTAAATTGTGTGTTTTGATTTGAGCAGCTGGGATCTGGGTTTGGTTTAAATTATCATGTTTAGATGAGTAATAGGACTTTAGAAATACTTTTGAAAATGGCAATTTTAAAACACAATACTGATTTAAGTAACGAACCATGGGATGACACTTTTTCTCCAAGTGAAAAGGTCAGATTTTCTTTGGTACTGTGATAAATGTTGGCAATTACTGGTCTTGACTTCTTGTAGACATGGCTTCTTATTAGAAGGGATTATGGATTAAGGTGAACCCCAAAGTCTTTTGACTGGAAAAATAGCAGAGACCTGTTTTACGGTCTGATGTGTCCCATGCAGGTACTTAGGAAATGAGGGAATAGGAGAGAGAGGGACAGGTTCCTGCAGGAAGGAAGACTGCGGGCTGAGCTGGGCATTGCCTGTCCCCATTTCTTAGGAGTAGTTAGGATACGAGTTCTACTGGACTTCAGTGTCTTATCAAAGCTTTTATTTTACCATTAGCATGGATTTTTATATCTGCTGTTGATGAGGTTTGTACTCATGATGTTTGCAGTTGTAGCCCCTTCTAACACCTTGGTATTTGTTGCATTTGGGGACCTATTTAAATTGGCTGATTTTATAGCAGGTTTGTGCTTTCCTTTAGACTTTATTGTATTGTATTTTATTACTCAGGGTTGAGTGGTGTAAGGCAGTTCTGCTTCTGTAGTTCTGTGCTACTCAGTTTTCAGTAGCTTCAGAGACATTCTTGTAATAAACTTCCACAGAGACTGCTAATGTGAATGAAGTTAAATTGTTTCTTTTCAAAGAGATGTGTGTAAAAAAAATAAAACAATCCTGTTAGTTCACACAAAGAATTGCCAGCTGAAGTCTTATTGCAGTTTAAATGCTGCTGAACCTGAGGAAATAATGAAGAGACATTGAATGTGCCATTTTCTGCTGCACAGTGCATCATGTATCCAGGGAGGTGAGACAGGTGTGCTTTCCCCAAATAACTGAAGTTCAGTGTGGTTTGGACCTCAAATTGAAGGCTGTTTGCCCTTTGAGCTATGAAAATGTTCCCCCTCCCCGCTATGAAAATATGGCAAGGTGGGTCAGAACTGGCACTGTTTCTTTTCTTGTATCAGTTTAACTGTATATTGAATTTTAGTCAGCTTTGACTAGGGCTGCAACTGAAGGGCTTGGCAGTTGTGTTGGCTCTTTGCTGTTCCTGCCTGGTTGCCCCTTCAGCAATATTAGTGAGAGATTTCTGTAGCTCCTCAGTGACTTAATTTACCACTAACCATGGTTAGCTTTAATCATGATACAGGGTGATGTTCTGTGTGACAGTTCCTTGCTGATTGAATGACTGATGATGATGAAGTTAATGGTTTTTTTTTTTTTTCTCCATCACATCTTTCTAAGCTTTACTTCACTGCTGTATCATTTCCCACAAGTCATTTAATCAAATCTGAATGGCAGTACAGGGCAGATCGTGTTTTTTCACAGTGAATAATTATATACCACATAAAGCTATTAGAAACTTTTCCTTTGGATTTTATATTCCAATGATGTTTTAAGTGGATCCAGGCTTCAACAATAGCAGCTCAGAGGTTTTGAGTGTTATGTAAACATTTTGTGAGCTGAATAATGCATTGTTTTGTGCTAGGTTTCACATGTGTAATTGGACAGTAGTTTATCTTTGGTTTTTTTTCCAGAATATGCTCACAGACTCATCTGATCTTTCTGATCTGCCTTGGAGTTGCAAGAATATATGAAAAAGAGGAGAGAGAAGAAAGGAAGTGTGTCTTGTACAACAAAAACAATGGCTGCTTTTTACTGTTATTTTACCAAGTATTGGATGGTAAAGCTGGCTTTCACAGGAAGTAAAGCCTTTCTGTTGCCTTGAGGTCTGTCCAGTGATGTAAAGTATTATTTTTTTAGTAGCAGAATTAATGAAAAGGCAAGGTTATCAAAATTGATGTAAAGCTTTAATCTTTATAGACAGTAAGCTGGGCCTTTAGTATCCATGTCTTGTGAACTTTAACTGCAGCTGATTTTTTTGGTTTGTTTTTTTTTTAAGATATTTGCTTGATCCTAAAGTTTTGTTTCATGAAGTATCATAGCCTTGTGACAGAAGTTAGACTGAAGCTGGTTTTATCTTGAATTACCATGAGGGCTCTTCCTAAAAGCTATTTTTATATAAAAAGTAGTGGGTACTTCTGATATCTGAATTTATTGGTGTGTAAGGGTGCTTCCAAGAGGTACATTTAGAAAATACTTATTTACATCAGGCAGGGGCAACTGCTGAAATTAGGAATTGAAATCTTCATTGCTTCCTTTGGGTTTCTGTGGCAGTGAATGTTGTGCTGTGCACTGGCTTTGGAAGCAAGAACTAATTAAACCCTGATGTAAAAGAAGAGACATCAATTGCCAGGTTTAGGGGAAGAGGTGATTCATTTGGCTGCTGGAAGCTGCTCATCAGAAAACTCCCATCACTTCTGGGGGGGAAAAGTGTGCAAGTCCTGTAATTAATTACAGCAGACACTCATTAGGTAATGTCTTTGAGGCTGCTTTTTACACACTTAGCAAATTTTAACATTAAGATTTTAACTCTTGAGAGATGATTCTGTACAGTTGGCAAGATAAATTTGCTTAAGCAATTCACTCTCTAGACATTGTCACCTTGGAGCATTGCAATCCCTTATCCAGTTGGATGCTATTCCCATTTTAGCTTTGACTATAAGATTTTCAAAACCAGTATTTGAGAACTAAAGTCCTTTTGAAGCTCTATGCAATTCCTATCTGAATCTCTGCTCTGCTGCTCCAGTTTACTATTTGAACCGTGTTAATACTCAGTATCTGCAAGAAATTTGAGCCCTGAAGGAACAGACACTCCTTAAAAGTTCTTTATACTTAAATTTCTAACAGAAAAATTCAGTCTAGGAGTTTATTTATCACTTGAGATGCTTTTGCACTAGACTGAGTTTTATCTCTCTGCCATTGCCATAATTCTGGAAGATGGACAGCCTAATCTGAGCTTTCTGAATAGAACCATATCACTATATATCATCAATATGAATGTTAAATGATTCTTTTGTCTGGTCCTTACTATTGATTCAGTGTATTCTTATGGTTTCAAGGTTTTCTACTGCTGCTAATTAGCTGGATGATTAATGAAAAGCATAATGAAGCTTATATTCAGAAATTTTTCAGCACAGAATATGAAACTCACAAAAGAAAATCTATGGACATTGTATTGTGTATGCAAAGTTAGCAAAGGTTTTAGCTCTAGTTCAGTGTATTAGAAACCTGAACTAGAAAAATTTCTCAGAGCTGGCTTGAACTGTGGGAGACTGATGCCTCTGGAAACACAGTGATCAGATTTCAGCTCTGCTGAGAGCTGCTTTGTTTCCTAGAGTGAGAGAATAGGATGGATCTACACTTCCACTGGAATACTTTTATGAAGTTGGTATTGGGTTTATTATTCTCATTTCTGTCCTCCTGCATTACACAAGTACAGTGCACTACCTACCACAAGAATAAGATTGTCTCACCTTTTGGGTAGGACTTAGGCCCTACCTTAAGTTTAGCAGCTGCCCTAATCTTGGGTCACTTATATAAAGTAATTATTTTCATTTTTAATTTCTAGCAGAAAGAGTTTTGGCAGCTGCTTCTCCGTTTGAGGAAGCAAGCCCAAATGAAGGCTTTTCCTTAGGCAAACTTTGAATGTGCTGGGCGGAGCAGGAAGACTCGTCCCCTGAGTCAGTTATTTACCACAAGCTTTCCTTTATTGGAGAGCACTTGTGCTGACTCCTTATACACCTTTGTAGTGATAGCTACTTATTCCTGCTTTTCCTTCAGGGGAGTAGAATGAAATGTGCCTAAGTTTTAGGCAGAAAACTGGCAAAAGTTGATGCAATTAATGCTCCTTCCAACAGAATATGAATTAAAATGAATTGGAGCAGATTGGGTTTAATCTCCTTGGCTGGCATCTTCAAACAAATGAAGTGTTTGAGATACTTACATGTTGAGCACCTGCCTCTCCTCAGGACTCCTGAAGTTCTCAGCTTTAGTACAGTCACATCCTGATGGAAGTTGGCTGCCAGTTTCTTGTTTGCTGGTGGTTTTTTAAAAATTTTTTTAGCCCATCATGGGCAGCTAATATCCAGCACAGAATTTGTGTTGTCTCTTAGAACTACCTCCTTCTGTCTCTGCATGTAGTCATCTTGCTTCTGGATTTGCAGGTCAGTAAAGCAAGTTAAAAAGTGCAAAACAGAAAGCGGCTGATGGATTTTAGCTTCATTAAAAACATGGTTTTGCTCATGGGGATAGAAGAGCAAAAGAACCTCAAAGGTATTTAATATAGCAGACTGCTTAAGGAAAGGCATTCAGATTATGAGCAATTAAATTACAGTGCAGAATGGATGAGAGGAGAACTTGTATTTAAGTTACCATTCATCATTTGGTATACTTTTTTTTAGCTACAGACACGTCAGTCTCTGAAACAGTTCCCCAAAGATAGCTCTTTGGAATAATTATGGTATACTTAATTTTGTAGGTATTTGGGATATGACTTGGAATGAGCAAAATGCATGTATGGGTCTGGATCAACTTTAAGCTGGGAAATACTGTGTTAACACTGAGTACAGAGCCTGTATTGGCAAACCTGCTTGTTGATGCTTTTAGTAGCTTGTTGCTGTGGACTTTCCTTCCAGCATGTTGTGTTACCATAAGTTAATGGGTAGCTGTGGTTATGCACAGGCTGAAGATCTCCTCAGGAATGTTGTTGGAGTCCTGCATGATGTTTATATTTACTCAGTTCTGAAGTATTGGGGATTAGTTTATGCTTTGACAGTCTGTTCACTCCACTTTTCAGCAGTACTGAAAGTAATTGAAAGTAATACTTAAGGTGGGAAATGAAATTTTTACTTTTCAAGTGCTGTAAAATTAAGGATTCTGAATGGAAGCTGTCCCAGTCCCAGACTGTCCCAGTCTGTTTGAAGGGTTCACTTGGTACCAGTGATGTTTTCAGTGACTTTCACAGTGAAGTGCATGGGTTTGCAGTCAACATGGAAATAGTCACCAATTGAAGCAGCAGCTCAGCTGTCTTCTGCCTGGGATTGTTTGTTTATTCTACAGAAAGGGATTTGGCTCTAGTAACTAACATGGAAATAAAGCACTTGTGGAAATGGATATTTTGATCAAGCATTGACATTCCTCCTTAACAAAAACCAGACTTATTTTTCAATATCAAAAATGCAAACAGGGCTGAAGAAACCATATTAAATATTCAATGGCTTTGTGCTGCAGGTGTTTTTTTGTTTGTTGTTATTCTTCCACTTGAGGTATATTTTTGTCAAAAATCTGTGTGCACTGTGGTTTTCCTTACTTATATAGCTTAGTGTGAAAAACAGCAGTTAAATCCTGAATTAAATATTATGAGATCCCATTCCACGGAATACCTATTTTCTTACCACTAAATAGATGAATTGCATTAAAATATTGTGCTGTGGCACCTTTTCATTTTCTCAGCAAATGAATAAAACTGAAATGGAACTGCTCAGAAAGGTCCTTTCCTTTCAATTGCATGCTGTGAACAGAAATTATAGCTGTCCATCAAATATGACCTTGGTGACATGTCATGGAGATGGCTCTTGATGCTGAAATTTCATTAAGACCTCATGTGTTGGCAACAGGCTTGGGGAGCTCATTAGGTTGCTTTATTAGGTCAATAGGTTGCTTGAGATTGACTGAATTAATGCATTTATTAGGAAATCAGGAATCTTTGGTTGTAATTGCAGAGTACTTTTGCTGTATGTTAGTCAGTGAAGTTACATTATCAGACAAGGAGTTGATGAAACTCAGGTCAGTTCACACATTTTATCTTGTCCACTGTTGGTTTGCACTGATCTTTGTGCTGCTGTAAAGGAACCAGTTTAAGGATGAGTTAGGAAGATCCAGGCAAGTTCAACTACGAGTGGTCTCATTGCACACACTCTAGGGGATTAAAAAGAAACAAGAGACCTGCTGTGGTAAAATTCTAAACTTTTTTTCCAATCTACCAGCAAGTCGTGCTCCACCACACTGCAGGAGTACTAGAGAGGGGTGAAGAAGAAATCAGTATTTTTTATGGACTCTCTCTAGTGGGCAGTACTGAGGGATTAACCAATCCCCAAAGGCTTAATTTTATCTCTGTCTACAGAACAACAGAGGTGAGTTTGTTCTTGGGGTGGGAGCACAAATGCTGTCAGGTTTTTCTGTTGTCCTCACAGATTTGGGCATTTGGATATTCCTCGTGCAACAATAATCCATGTGCAACTTTCAGTGTTTCTCTGAGCTGCTGGACAGTGAAGTACTGGCCCCAAGGACAAAGTTGGCTTTCTTTGAAGGCCTAGTAAAGCCATGTTAAGCTTGTTAGCTCAGACTTTTGTTAATATTTTTTGCTTTTGTCTGGAAGCTAATCTAGGAATAGGGAAGTGAGAGGAAAATATTTGGGCCTAGTGCAGTTGTGGGTGGACATATGATTTACACCTTAGCTGCTGTTGAAGTGTTTCCAGGCAAACACTACTTTTAACACATCTCTTTTTGCCATAAAATCACCTTTGGATGCAAAGCTTTACAGCTTGGAAGGAGTTCTTGTCTGCCTTCAGCAATAAAGTGTGGTGTTTTTACTGAAAGGCAGGAACTGAACATGGCATTTCATTGCTTGGACTTTTCAGCTGTTTTACTGAATTTTCAGTATCTTCTGAAGACATATTCAAATATTAATGGTAGTTGGGTTTTGGGTGTTTTGCTATTGCCAACAAGAGGCCAAGAGCCTGTGAGATGTTTGGCATTGGTAAGCCTATCCCACCTAAACAGTGCTAGCTGAATTTCCATCTCCGGGCAAATAATCCTGAATGATAGGCAGTAATTGCTGCCTAACTACGGCATTTCAGAATGTTTAGTCACAGTTAGCGTTTCTTTGGCATCTGTTGATTTTTCTGACCATAAACCAAGTGGGAAGAGAGAGCATATCCTGGGTCATTCTGGAGCATTTTCTGTGAAAGTCATGTCTCAGACATGTTTGACTAACACCTATCATGTGGGAGTATGAGAGAGCTGAAGTTCAGTCACAAGGGAAGACAAATATAACTGGCAGAAAGTCATGTTTTGCATTATCCATGATATGATTTCTCCTTGATCCCATGAACTCTTGCAGTTTCCAAATACTATGTAATTAGAAAGCATGTGGACATCCATGTGGTGTAATGGAGAAATATGTTTAGAAGAATAAATCCCTACTAGCTAGTTTTTTAGCTGGTGCTTTGAAATTCTCTAATTGGATTATTAGCAGATGGTGCCATTTCTATTGTTTTGCCTTGCAGCAGTCCTTTCTCAAAAAGGAAGAAAAAAGTACTTTAATTCTAATTAGAGTACTGTTTCATCTGGAAAATGTTGCCTTTAGTAATCTGCCTCACAGCTATTGTCAAATAGTGGTAGATAAGGATTTCAGTGATTTGCAGATCTTTCCTGGGGAATATGGATTATAACTTGTTTCTAGTGAAAAGCTCTCTGGTACTTACATTGAGAAATAATGCCACTCCAACATTTGTGCTGAAGGCCTTTTGACTGATTTCTTTTGAAGCTGAAATGTAGCTTAATTTTGATATTTTTTTTTTTCCTTGTATCTACTTCACTAACAACTGACAATACTCTTTCATTTAGGAAATCAGCTGCTTGCCATATTCAGGCAGCAAATAGCTCGAACTATTTCTGTTGTAAGTTCTGTGGAGGTAAAACATTCTGCTTGTAACTAATTAATCTTCCTGAATGCTATACAGCTCATCATTTGTTGTTTGGACATACATAATTAATCTTAGCAACTAGAGCATGAATTTGCAACAAGATTTGGGATATATCCTCAAACTGAGATCATGATTTTTATTATGATGGGAGCAAACAAGCAGAAGTTTAGTCTCGAATCAGAAACTTAATTCACACATTATTTAAAGTTATTTACTGATCAATTTCTATTTACTTTGCCCTATAAGGCTTGATTTAATTTTTTGTGTGTAATAAGTCCATTTTGACTATCAATATATAGGCTCTAAGATTGCTGATAAAGACAGGTAAGTTTATCTGTAAATTTAAGGATCAAATTTCTCCTGTGTTCAGAAAAGCTTTTGTTGTAGAATGCTGCATTTATGAAAAGCTTCAATAAAGTTTCCTCAGGGAAGCAGGAGGCTCCTGTAACTAAGATTTACAAGAGTAGAGACATGTACAATTGCCACTAAAGCAACACATGAAGAGCAAATATTCCCAGAATCCTGAACTGAAAACCTAAATTTTCTAAATGTCAAGGTTAATTGCAGTAAAAGTTGCTGAACTGTCTGTTAGTGTACCTGGATGGGACCTTTGGGGTCCTGACAGCATTTAATGTTTTCTGTCTGTCCTTACTAAACCCTAGCAGGACTTAGATGTGTTGTTTGGCTCTGCCAGTATTGATGCCTGAGAAGGTTGTGGTAACTCCTCCTGGCAGTTGAAAAATATCTTTGAAAACAAATGCAGCTTTTAAACAGTTCTGCCAGAGCTGTTGCTTAGAAATTACAGCTTTTTGTGTTAATCATTTGTCCTGTTTTGGTTATATTTCCTCACTGCTTTGGCCACCAAAACTGCTAGAAGTGATACTTGCACAAATTTGTTGTTCCCATCGAAGCACTTGTAATGATTGTGACATGGATGCAGCATAAAGTAGTTATTGAATATTGCACACTTAATCAGATGCACATAGAACCTCATGCAGTGTTTGCAATTTCTGTACTGGATAGGGAAGCCACATCTCTTTTCCAATCCCTTTTATAGATGCATTTTGCAATGAAAAAGGCAACATTGCAAATTGGGGTTGTTTACTGGAGAAATATCTGTGATGAAGCTGGAGAGGAAGAGTTCTATTAAAGTTAGCCTTGATAGAAATATATCAAGCAGCCTTCCATTTGTGGTGGTATTGACCAGTAATCTTGTCCAGGCTTTGTTACAGCTTTCTAACCTCTGTGTCTGGGAATAGTCTCAAAAGGAAATATAATGGTTCCTTTTCCATTAATGGCTCTCGGGTGGGCTGTGAACTCTGGAGTTTGTGTTAGTGATTAAATGGTCCTCACTACCTATACACTGATTTTTACTGTGGAAAGGCACTGCTGTCATGTACAAAAAAACTTGGCTGTTTGGCCCCCGTGAGATCCTTGGGTACATCATGGATGCAGAACCAGTGGGTTCCAGGGCCTGACCTCTACAGTGCTCCTGAGTACAGAGTCACTGGCAGCAAAATAGGGTTCTGAATGGTCAGTGAAATGCCATGTGAATTTACCTAAACAAAGCACCTGGACTTGAGCTGGAAACCAAAGATTTAGGGTTTTGTTGTTGTATGTTTGTGAGTTTTTACTGTTTGGAATTAAGAGTTACTTCAGCTTTGTTATCATCTGCTCCTTTCTGAACGTTACATTTATATTTCTGTTTTGGACAGCTGTAGTAGTGACTTCATTGCTGCAGCACGTGTTTATGGGAATTATCAGGCTTGAAATGTATTATGAGGGTTTTGTGCCTTGGGTCAGTGTCTGGTTTTTCAGGACGTGTGCTGGGCTCTCTGGGGTGATTCTGCTTGAAGCTGCAAGGCTGGCTGTTTGGTTTGGATACTGATTATTTGGAATGTTCTGTTTTAATGGCTTAAGCAAGCAAAGCAAAAGGAAGTCTCAAACTTGTGTTGAATTTGTCTGTATGAACTGAAGTTGCTCAGTGTTTTATCCAGCCGGATCTAAAGAAGAGCCCTCACAAAAGCCAAATTGCACCAGTAGGCATTGCATTGAGTGCCACTCCAGCACTCTGTGCTTAAATATCAAAACTGGTACACGTTGCCATCCAATTTGAGGGACTTTTTTGCAGTTCCTGAGAATGTATTCTAGACAAGAGAAGTATCCTAAACACATACAGAACACAGTCTGAGTTTTCTTTCAGGAGATTGTAAACACTTGTCATAAGAACTTGATGGCTGAAGCCCCAAAGAGAAAAGCAGCCTCTTTTAGGTGGATCCCTGGGATAAGTGGTGGAAGGAAGGGATGTGAATATCCCCTGGGAAGAAAGGATAAGAATGGAAAAGGGCAGGCTCACAGCTTAGGTAATTCACGTGTGCTCCCTCATGCATGAGGAAGGGGCTGGGACTCAAGCAGTTGTCTGTGCAGAACAAAAAGGAATCTGAGAATTATAAACAGGAATTTTTTTGCATGTTTGTCCTGATATTTTCCTTTCTGATGATATGCTGTTTTAGTAAATCAATAAACCTATCAATTGCCATGAAGGAAATGAGTTAGCTCAGAATCCTGTATCATCTATCAGCTTTCTCTCACTTCAAGAGGGAGATTTCACAGATGTCTGATAGCTGGAAACACTTAAAATTTGACCCTGTTGTTGTCAAATTCAGCCTGTAGTTTTCTTGGGCAATAATACTTTTGTAATGATAATGCTATTAGAATGTTAGTAAGTCCTAAGTCTTGCATTACTTCTGGAAGTTTGACTGTTACTGATAGAAGAGAACCTCTTTTTATAACCTGATTCTTCTACTAAGGTTGTGTGTTTCAATAAATAGCTAAATTTGGTTAATTGACATCTCCTCCAAGTTAGGGTGAATGGCTTGCCAGGGTGTCTGTGGCAGACCTTAGCTAATGTCTTAGTCACTTTTTGTTACTGGAATAAAACTTTCAAGTGTTGATTTTTCTTCTTTATTGGTGGTTTGAAATTTCTGAGTTCAAACAAAATTGTTGATCCTTTGTAGATGCTGAAGTAAAATTCTCCCAGCATTGTTCCACTGACTGTGGTAGTGTCTGTTTCAGGACCAGCTTCATTTCCTGGACTAGAGCAAGCTTACCTAAATCAGAAGATCATTACCCAGGCCCTGCTACTGCTACACAAGGCAGGCAAACAGAGCACAATGATGCCATAAGTTATTCTGCATAGTGGTTCCTGTAGCACTTAGATTCATGCGACTCTGTAGTCTACAATCATTAAGCACTTTTTCTCAGGATATAGCAATCCAGATTTTTACCCAAGAGAACTGGTTGTCTGTTCTTGGCAGTTCACCACATTGTTTCCAGTATAATTTTGAGTCTGATGCAGATCTGGTATTGATCTTAAAGGGTTGAAATCTTTTCACATAGGAGCTTTCAAACATTTGAATCCTTAATGGGGTGAGTTCTTTTCAAGCAGTCCAAACTCCAAGAGCTGACAAGTGAATCACAAAGTGCAATTTCTAAGACAAAGAAAGATAAAGATATGGATGTGTGCCTGAATGAAAATTCTGCTGAGAGCTTATCTTCTGCCTTCACCTCTATGAAATTGTGCCAGAAACTTGAACAATGAAGGCTTTTCTTCCAGCAGTGAAGTCATGGTCCTGTCCTGCAGCAAAAAATCACCTCTTCCAGGTTTTGAAAGCAATGCTCAGTAGTCTTGTTACTGAAGAGCTGGCATGGCAAAATTAAGGTGTAAGACCTGATCAAGCAGTTTGAACTAAGTCAAAATGTTCAGCTCCATCTGTAGCTGGCTCATGTACAAGCATTGTGGTCATGGAGAAGGGCTTAGAGCAGACAAATGGGAATAAATGTAACACCTGTGTTGCTTATCCCTGTTCCCCTGGGATATTTGTGTGGGATAGCAAAGCAGTAGCTGTGTTTTTAAGGAATTCTTGATATGCATTCCTGTTGTTTAAGTAATTAGCAGTGGTCCACCACCAAATAGCACTGTTTGACCCTCATTCTGTGCTTCCATGCTGAATTTCACAACTGGATCCTTTCACTGAGGTGTGAAATTAGAGGGGAATGTCATAGTAACCAGTAACTCGGGTGTTGTGCTGCTCTGGTATTTAACAAGCTGTATTTGCCAGCTTCCCAAATCAAACAGTTAGAGCACCTGTAACTGTTGCCAGAAATGCTAAACATCTTCTCAAGTTCTGCTTTTCTGTTTTTCAGAGTGTGGCCTTGCTTTCTGATCAGTTTTTTAATATCATCAACTCCCTTGGGACTGGAGCAATTGTTGTGTAGCAGGCAAAAGCCAATCTGGAGACAACAGGGTTGCATCTAAAGCTTTGTTTTAAGACAAGGCCCAATAGATAGCATTACTTGTGCTTTTGAAGCTTTATCTTAATCAAAATCCAAGCAAGATGAAAATGCTTTTTCCATGCCAGATGCCCTGACTGGTAGATGTCTCCTGATCCTTTTAGGGGGCTGAGTGGGTTTTGGTTCTTTTCTTATTGTTTTGTTTTCTTCACAGAACTCTTTAATCATAGCAAGTGTGACTGAGGTCTCAAACACATAATACAGAAGTGTTCCAATGCTTATGAATTTTTAAGATCTTATCCATCTTAGGAAAATGTAATTAGGTCTGCCAACTCCTGAGTTTTCTTTCCTTCAGTCTTCTTTTAATGTTAGTGGGGGGTCCAAAGCCATTTGCCTTTGTGTGTCTGTGGAATGATCCTTTCATCAGAGTTGGTAAGTACTGGCTATGTTTCATGAGACTAAAGCCTTGACCATGCACAAAATGAATGCCATGGGCAGGGCAGTGACATTAAAAAGGTTTTCAAGAGGAATACAGAGCCCAGAGAGCTAGATTAGACTTAGTAATGTGGAGAAAAAGGAGGATACAAATAAAAAGATCATATAAGAGGATAGCATTAATTGTACTAACATCACAAGTTCTTTACTTTAGAGCTGTTCTAAAAATTTATCATGAATTCTTCAATTTGTGTTCCAAACTGGTTATGTAACACATAGTGTCAAAAGCCATGCATGTTTCACAGTGAAATACCTTTAAAAAAACCCAAACAAAAAACGTGAAAATGAGTGGATAGTAATCATGTTTGTTCACAGCAGGATTTCTAGTTTGTAGTCCATTTTCCAGGAGTGAATTTGTGCACGTGGAGCAAGTATTTAAAAATGGGTAACTGGTGGAGAAAATAATTTTCTGCTATAGGTACTTTAAGTCTGGAGGGTTTTGCTGTCATCAACTTTACAGATATTGTTTAGCAAAATTTCAACAACATACAGCCCCTCAAAGACTTTTTCCCAGTTCCCCTGCTCCAAGTTATGCAGTAGGTAACTTTCAGTTCTTTTGCAACTACTGAACCCTGTGAAGGGACTGTAACCACTTTTCACCTGTCCAGTATTTGTACAGTGAGTTCAAAATTTTAAATCTTGATCATATCTAACCTACCATCCTTGCCAACATTAAATACTTTTATCACTGACTCCTCTCACTTCACATTTCTTTGCTTTCAAGTTTTCACTGATGTGGCGCTCACTTGGTTTTGTTTTTTGTTTGTTTTTTTTATTAGAGTCCAGTACCAAGTCCCTGAAACAATTTTGACACTGGTCAAGTTTCACCTAATAGGTTCTAATGGAAATATGAAGGGGAGAACAGAGCTCCCCATCACCACTATCTCATCTGAAAGTGATAATCCATAAATTATGGCTTACCAAAAGGAAAAACAAGCCCTTCAGCTGCATTTAAGCAGCCTAAATACCACCTTTGCTGGCAATGTGTCATGGCCTTGCTGTCCTGGTCCCCTGCCTTTGTGCTGCCATGGAAAGTTTGTGTCAATGAAGGATGTGCTACATGTCCTGGGCACACACGTGCCTAAGGCTGGGATGTGAATGATATGCTGTGGCTTCTCCAAGGGTAGACTGGTGAAATTAGAATTAATGCTTTTGGAAGTGTCAGTAACATACAGGGCACTTGTGCTGCTCAGTGCACTTGTCACACATGGAATCCCTAATTCTCTGTAGCTGTTTGACATGACATGTCACAGTGCCCGGTGAATGCCTTTGGAATTGCTGGAGATGAAGGCAAGTCACTTTGAGGGCAGTTTCTGCTTGCTTGAATGTATGATAACCTTCTGAGCCCCATGATAAATCAATGCTGTCACAGCTCATTTGACATGGCATTGCTAATGAAATACATCTTTCAAATTTATCTAGGTGACACAGTTTGTAGTCTTCACCGAACTTATTGACTGTGACCAGAATTTTGAACAAGTCATGGAGTATCTCAGATCAGGAGCCACAAGAAAATGCATTTGACAGTTACCCTTTACCAAAGCTGTTTTTGCCAAGTGTGGTCTAAATGGGATAGTAGAGATTACTTAATGTACTATATTAGGTCTCTATTATGAATGTGAATTACTATGCTTATTTTCTTTATTCTAGCCAATTTATGTGGAAAATCATGGAAATTAATGTACGTGTTCCAAGTCAAAACCCTCCTCAGAGCCAGTTAAACAACATTGTCTAATATACCTTCAACTGACATAAGTATTACTTCCCATTTCATAGGCAAATTTGAGACTGGTAATAGCTAATTATCTTGGTTCTCCTCTTCTGTTTACTTTTGTTTTTTACCCAGCTGCCACTTTACTGCCTCCCTCCCCCACCAAAAAGAGAAAGTGTTCCAAATTTAACTTCTTGTTGATTGTTTCCAGGAAAGGAAGATTGATCCCAAATTACTTATAAACATGATTTCATCAAGGGCTGAACTTGTCTAATGACAAAACAAGACTTAGGGCGTAGTTTCAACTGCTAAGAGGGTTTTAAGTCGGAGAAATGCTTTCCTTTAATGTTTCTTGCCTCAGCATGTGTCCTGTTCTTCCTCCCATCATTTTTTTTAATCCTGATACAGACTTATATGCAATATCCTAAGTTGTTAATATGTTGAAGTTCTGATGAAAGGAAATAGTACATAAAACAATTTGTTTTGGCAAGACTGTCTGCCAAAAGTAAGCCCTCCCTTGATGTGTCAGTAGAGAAGTAAACACAGGAGGGAGGAAAAATGCTGGAGAAACAAATACAAATAGAGTTTGGATACAGAAACACTATAAGTTTACAAATAGTATCTATTAAACAAACACTAAGACTGGAAAGTTAAACAAAATGAAGTTCCCCAGATACATGAAAGGTCTTACTAATAAGCCTTAAAATAAAACAGAAGATATGAAATTGAAGTGATGAGGTGATTTTTCTCTTCCCAGTTTGCGTTCTTGAGAGGCTTTACATGAGTTGCTCATACATTGGGGAAAATTTGAGGTTTCTCATTTGGGCTGTGATTATAATTTTCCTGTCTTATCCAGTCACGAGACAGCGTTTTGCTTTGTGGAGTACTTGGAGGATTGGAGGACAGAGGTTTTGGTTTGTTGCTTTATATCAAAAATAATTTGCTTGCAAGTCTGGTTTTGTGGCCTATTGAGTGTGTGGCTCTCAGTGTGTCTTGTAGGAGAGTTGGGTCATGTAAAATGAAGTAACTTGTAGGAAAGAAAAGGTCTGGGGTCAAGTGAGATTCTCCTGGACAATGAAGGTGCCTGGGAAATGGTGGAGGAGGAGGTGAGAGTGAGCAGCCCACCTCTGCATGGACAGCAAGCCAGGCTGAAGCACAGTCTGAACAGGCTTGCCTGCTTTATGCCACAACTTCCAGGTACAGGGAGAGTTATCTTCAGGGCTCTGGAACCCTGTTCTGGCACAGACTGTAGCAGAAAGTGGTGCCACTTTGCCATCACTCACTTCAGGTTATAAGGCACTGAGTGTTGGGTGTCAGGGCAGGTGAACTCCTAAGTCTGTGCTTTGAGCTGTAAATGAATTGACATCCTAATTCTAGTCCTTGAAGGGCTTACTAATGCACTCTCCATTAATATAACCAATGTGAAAACCACAGAAATAATTCCTAGTTTAGGTGCTAGAGATGTAAGGGTTATCACAAGAACATTGCAAAGCAAATCTAAGGAAAGATAAGCCATTTTACCATGATGGTCTCTGTCACTTGGTGCCAGAGATGTAGTACCCTTAGTTTGCCGCATAAATATCCTGGAACTTACCCATTGTGTTCTATAGGATGTGTAGTTCAAGTGGCAACAACTTTTCCAGTTTTGACCACCAAGTGATTGTAAAAGAATTGAATCTTAGAGTGCTAATTGCAAATATGAAGACCAGAAAATCCCAGAAGCCTGGCTCCTCTCTGTCCATTCCTTGTGCAATAATGTAACATGACTGATGTGGATTTAGCTTGCCGAAATTAAAGAAACCTTATGCAAAGGGTTCATTTAAAGTTCTCAAATGCTTTGAAGAATTCTTTAGCTTGTATTCCAACAAGTGTGGCTGCAGAATGTCAGCCTCTTTGCAGGCTGGTAAGTAGCATGTGACTGCTCCATGATCATAAGCCGTGAGACCCTTGCAGTTCATTTTTTACTGACTGAGATGTCTAGCAGGGCTTTTTCACCTCCTTGGTTTGAGGGATTTGCAGAATTGATAGCTTCCCCTGGGGCCAGCAGTGTTGAGGGAGGGGAGGAGCGTTTTGCCCTTTATCCTGTGTATCTGTCATGAAGATAGCATTTATGCCACCACTGATTCATGCTCTTGAGAAGACTAAGATGTTCTCAACTGTTTTGCTTCTTGGGCAGTTACAGGTTTAGGAAAAAACAGGTTGCTTGGCTAATTTAGGTGCATGGCTCCTTGGGTTACTTCTTTTGAAAAGCTACAACTTACCTGGGAAGAACTCGTGAAATTGTCTTGCTTTCCATAGTGTCTATACAACATTCTAGGAATTACAGCACCTGGAATTTTCATCTTTGCCAAAAGTCCTGTGCGTGTACCAAAAAACCCCACTTAAACGAGCTGGTTTTCCTGCATGAGAGGGAAACTGATCCAGCCTTGTTTTATACTCGCTGTTAGGGTGCTTCTCTCCCTAGAGTAAGCTGAACTCAGATGCTCAATTAGGACACTTAACTGCAGGAGTAGAGCCCTGAAGGAATGTGAGGGAGGGAGCCTTGCCTTCTGGGAGGTATTGTACCCACAGAAGGGCTGTGAGATCAACAGGAAGAACCGCTGCAGGAAACGGCCCCAAGGATGGATCAAGCAACCTGTAGCTGTACCTTGAGCAAAGCTTTCCAGTGTGGGTTCCATCCCCACCCTCCCACCACTTCTCACTGCCAGAAATAAAAGTGAAAGAGCTTTCTGGTTCAAAACTTTATTAGAAGTGGTTTGGAACTATCAACAAAGATTGCCCTTTTTGATTTCTGCTGTGTTGAGGGAAATACTGGGAATATAATGTGTGATGTAACTATAAAGGGAAGGGTGGCATCAGATGCCAGATCCATGATCTTCCTAGCTGGAACAATATGTAGGCACTGCAGGTCTTGGCTCACTGAGTTGAAAGTGAGATGACTCATGTAAAATCTTAGCCTTAGGAGTCTTGTTCATTCTGATAATCAGTAACTTAATTAATGCAAATCTCTGAAAACTAATGAAAAGCAAACAGAAATGTGTTTGATTTACCACTCCTGTAACTGACTCTCCTTGAGTAGGAGCGTGATTAGTCAGCTCTACTGCAAGATGCAACAGGCTGGGTTGTGCTTTCAGGGAAGCTGATCACTTAAAGTAATTGTGAGACTGTTAACAGATAGTCCAAAGACTTATCCACTGATGATAATGAGAGAAATTGATAATCCACCTGCTTTCTTTTGCTTTAATCTGTGTATGACTCTTGGCTAGAGTGGGCTTTTATGGCAATTGACCTAAAAATGGTCAACAACTCACTGGGCACATTTACCAGCTGTGGTTGAATGGGTGTTCCCAGGACTGAATTATTCCCTGCCCTGGCTGTTTGCTTCTTCATTTCCTGGGAATTATCAGTTTCTGATGAAACTAATAGTGGTAGAGGGTGGTATCTGGTTTTGATATGGAAGACTCAATTTGAATTGCTGCTGTCACCAAATTAATTATAACTTGGAGGTTTTCCTTAATTTAGGCTTATTTTAAAGCTGCTCTATTGCAAGTTCTTGATGCTGAGCTGTAGTCCTCCATCTATCAAGGTAGTGCTTGACTATGGAAAGACAGGTATGAGGTTTCTACTTTAGGTTTGATAGGCATCTTTAAAATAATAATTGTTTGGAAGACCTGGTTGGTTTTTTTTTTAAGTATTAAGCATAGTAGAACCTAGACAGATGATATCACAGTGAGTAATTGAAATCACCACACTGCCTCTGGTAGGTGCTTTTTATATGAGAATTGATCTTAGCATGAGATTGTTTTTCTTAAATCCCCACCTTTTTAACCTCTATTAGGCATTTAAGATAGATCAAATACATTGTGAGTCTGTACATACCTCAGAGTGTTAAAATACACTTTGAGGAGTCTGTCCCACCTAACCTTGACAAAAAAAAGTAAAAAAACCCTTTTAGTGGTGTAAATGGGGTAAGCATGACATGATGTATGGGAAAGGAACAGTGAAAATTACTCTCTCACAGGAATAATAAATTATCATCTCTTCTAATGCTCTTTTTTGCTGCCTCTGTCACTTTGCACCGATATAAAAATACAAGATAGACACAATGGGCTTAAAACATCTTGGTGTCTGCAGTCTTTGTGGCTGCTGCTCTGCAGCTGAGGAAAGTACACACCATAGCAGGAAAATATTTCATTCTTAAATGAGTAGTATAATTACAGAATATCTTGAGTTGGAAGGGACCCACTGGGAACATCAAAGTCCAACTCCTGCACAGGTCAGCCCCAAGAATCCCATCATGTGCCTTACACTTCCCTTCCATTAGCCCTTCTTTGGCCATTAATAGGATGGGAAGCTTGCCAGCTCTGATGCAGAGTCAGAGAACTGCACAAATGACATGGATTTCTCAAGTGTTATTTGCAGTTGTTTCTTATGTGGTCCTAGTCCCTGCAAAATATACAACAGCTATCACTTCAGTTAGTTTTGCAGATAGCAAAATGTCATCTCCTGTGTGGATCCATCAACTGCAGCACTGCCAGAACACTAATGTAGAGAATTCATTTGCTGAAGTGTTAGGAAATAGTCCCTGGCTCCAGTGTCCTTCATTTTTATTGCCCATCTTGTTTGGATGCACAACAGGCTTGGGCTTGGCCCCTGTTATCAAATTATTGTACAAGATATTGACTGAGGAACATATTCTCCTTTTCTCTTCTTTGCTATTACCAAGATCAATTTTGTATGTGTTGAACCTCTGTGCAAGTACTGATAGAGGCTTTTTTTTTTCCCCTACAAACATCAGTTATCCTGGGAGAGATGCTTCAGATAAGAACCTGAGCTGATGAAAAGTGGTGCAGAAAAAAATTCAGTAATGCAGAAATATGTGTTCTCTAGGAAGTTTGTTCATTGTTCAGTTATTATCAATGCTTATTGCTTTCCACAAGAATATGATTTATTTTTAGATAAATAGAATGACAGTAGTGGCTATTCACTGTCTTTGTTATATGGGTTTCAGAGGTTGTGTGTGGCTTTCAAGGTATATGTTGCATTGCCAAATGTATTTTGAGTGGAGGTTTTTTTGAGTCACAACCTTTGGGGGAGGAGGACACATCCTTTCAGCTGAAAAGCCAAAGGGAATAAAAATGCACATAAAGACTTAAGGTGTGACCCTCAGGATGGCTCTGACACAGGGTCCACCTTTAGTCCCCTTAACCCCCCCCCCCAAGTTACTTATCCAAGCTCTTTCCAGTTCCTAAGAAATGCAAGTAGGGCAATAAGCTGCTGAAATCCTCCTCAGGATGGTCATTTATAGCTTGTGGATCAGGAATGCTGCAGGAGAGAGGAGGGTTTTAATGTCACAGTAAAACTCTCTAACAAGAATCAAGGTGGTGCTTTTAACTGCTGGAATTTGAGCATGGGCTGAGGAAGTTGGGAGAGGTCAGGTCAAATGGGCAGGAAAAAACCATAGCTGCTTGTAACTCCATGGGACTTAGAGATTTTAATGCTTTCCCCTTCTCCCCTCACTTAGTAAGGGGTGCGTAAATAGTTCATAGCAAGCCTTGGGGGCATTATATTTCATATTTTTGGATAACTGTTTTTGCAGTTAATTCTGAGTTAAATAGATAATTTACTTGCAATAATTTAGCCCTGAAAAGTTGATGTGAAGCCTTATTCTCAGAAGTCAGAAATTCCTTCAGTGGTTCTTGGAATGACCATGGTGAAATAAATGCCCATTAACTCAAAAAATAGACATGGATCCATTTGGCCCTGGTGCTGTGAATTCTGGGCACTTTATCAGTCTTTCCTGCTGTTTACAGTAGCTGAATATTGCAGCTCATGTTGAGAAACTTGACTCATTTGCTGGGAAAAATCAAAACATTTCCATGACTTATCCCATGCACTCAGTAGGCTCCTAAATGTCCTTGAGTCCCCAAGTGTGCCATTGACTGAGGTGCAAAGCTCTGCACTGCAATGCAAAGATGCATCTTTTTTGTTTGTACACGAATCAGTGTGCAGGATGAAAGGGCAAGGCATTTCCGAGGCTCTCTGCAGATAAACTGGAGCTTTACTGACTGCTTCCATTTGACCCATGTAACTGAAACATCCTCCTGGGAGGGACAGGAAACACAAAGTGCTGAGCTCTTCCAGCACTTCCCTGGGCAGGTTGTCCCTGGCCTGATCCCCCTCCCAGCCTGGTCACCAGCTCCATCTGCCCCCTCTGCTTTTAGACTCCTGCACAACATTTAACAGAAGAACTTTGTTTAGCTTTTGCAATGCCTTCACATGTAAAACAAACCCCATAGATTTTATTCCTGTGAAAAATGGTATTGATCCAGAAGCTTTTAAGGTTTAGTTGGTGTGATCTGGAGCTTAAAAATGCTATCACAGGACATTCTCCTCTGTAAAACAGTATAATTTATGAACTGTTATTAAACTTAGTTTTCACATTGGAAGGAAGAAACGGAATCCCAAAAGCTTCAGTGTTCAAGCAATTGGGTAAAGTATAAAATATAATTTTAATATAGTCTATGAATTTTTTTCTGACATTTTCTCACTCAGACCAAAATATATGCAGGTCAATTTGAAGAAAGCATTTAGGAGCTGTCTGCTACATGCCCTCTAGTGATGACTGCAGTGCTGGTGACTCCTGTTCCATGGAGGGGTCTGATCAAATGATCCTCCAAGGAGTGTGCTGCTGATGGCTCTGGGCAGTGTCCTTGGATTCCTGCACTGAGCTCTGGCTAAGCTCCTCTGCAGAAGAGTCATTTGCAATTCTCTCTTCCTTCATCACCTTCAGCAATCTTGCCAGTGTTCCAGAATTTTGGCTGTGCTTCATCTTCGTGTCCATTTGTTTTCTTGCAGTCTGTCACTTTAATGCATAGCAGTTAATAAAGTAACAAAAATGTCAGAAAGAAAAATACAGTATGAGAGAGGTAGGTAGACTTCCCAGCAAAAATTGAAAAAATGAACTTGAGCAGATTGTAAAACAAGCACAACTGCCAGCAGAGAATTGAATGACTACCAGGAACTGGGCAGTGGCATTGGGAGCTGAACTTTCTCTTTGGTTGTTTCTGGGAAAGTGTATTTAAACCAGTCATGTTAGAGGTAACCAGGTACATTCTTTCTTCACCTGCCCAAGAACAGGGGGCAGGTGAAGCAACAAACACTTGGATTGATGGAAGTTGGGAAGATCCTAGATTTCACTGAATTCTTTGTGTGCTGTGGTTCCTCACAGCTGTGACTTTGCAGATTTAGTGTTCACCAAACACTTTCACTTTACTGCCTTTTATGTTTAAATCGAAGTTTGATCCATCTTAGAACATGAAGAACAAACTGAAAAAAATGCTTTGAGCAATTTAAATTGGCATTAGTACTCTTACAAACTAAGCTGAAGGCTCAGTGGATGTGAATGATGGGGTTGGAGTTCATCTTTCCTTCACTCTTCAAGATATAATGTTGACTGTAAATACAGAGCCATGTAGGGTGTGATTCTAATGCAGCAGAGAAGGTAGGTAGGTTAGGAAGTTACTTTGAGATAAATTGGAGGTCAAGAACTGTCTCAAGTGTTTATTTTGGGGGGTTGGGAATTGTGATTTTTCAGGTAGAAATGAAACCATCAATGGTGGTGATCCCCAGGTGGGGCTGTGGCTGCTGCAGGTAACAGCTCCAAGGTTTAAACCTTTAAATAGATCAGCAAAGGTATAAAGGTATCCAGAGGGAGTTAGTCTTTCTGTATTATAAAGTTAAGTAAAATTTCTCATATAGAAAGTTAAATCCTTGGTAGCTTTCAAAAAAAAAAAAAAAAAAACCACTGACAACTCTTCTGTGGTGTGGTGTAGTGTAATTGCCTTTTATGAGAGCTGACACACTGGCTCTGCAGGAACCAAACTTGTTCTAGAAAAATTGCTGTATATGAATGACATCAACTCAGTCTTGCTGTGGAATGGATGTCTCAGTGACTTAATGGATGGAATGTAACAGCAAACAAAGAACTGGGAGAATTATGAGAGCTTTTATGGCTTTTGTAAATACATGAGCAATATTTTGAAAAGCCAATTTAGTACTCCACTGAATATTGATGTTAGTAGCTTTATTTTAAATCATTCACTTTATCGAAGCAGAAAGTGACAAACCATTTAATCTTACATTGTGCAGCAGAACAACTATTATCTAATTTTCATCTCTTCAACTGTCCTTAAGTCAAATAGCTCAGTGTATGTCTGCTTGCACCTTTCAGTCTTATAATCCATTTGGGATAAACAGAAAGCAAAAATGCTTTAATGAGACTTGGTTGTGATGATTTGGAAGGCCCTGAATTATGGCAAATTTCTGTGGCTCAATGGAGGTCAAACAGTGTGAAACAGTTAAGGCAGCACTTGATGAAATTTAATTTAACGTAGACCCGTGTGTGTGGAAAGCACTGAAGCTTTAAATGAATAAAAATGTTACAACTGGAAAACTCTGAAAGGCTGGAAGGTGCAAATGAAGTTGATATCTGGGAAAGGAAAAACAAAGGAGAAAAACATAACCCTCTAACCATTCTGTAAGGCAGGACCCTACCAAACACTGATCCCTCCCTGAGCTGCAGGGAAGGTACTGCCTGTCTTGAAGGTGGCTGCTGGTGCAGTCTGAAGCAGCTGGTGCAGAGGTTTGCTGTCTCTTACTGCTTTATTTCATATGTAATGATGCTGCCATGGAAATCAGAAGCTCAGAATATTCACCTGGATGTAGGCTAAGGTGTTGCTTTGAAACCATCCTCAGCTCTAAGTGGTGTGTGTGCCAATTTACAAGGACAGAGGAGAAAACTTCCTGGTTTCTTTGTACCACCTGCTATGTGAAAAATAAAAACTAATTTGTAATAATTCATTATTATTTTTGTTTATTCTATTTTATATTTATTATTAATTTTGAGTTTAATTTTAATAGATGTTTATTAATGTGATGATTCTAGTGGTGTTGTACATTCTTCATATTAGATATGTAAGCTCTATTACCAGTGGAAACGCCAAATTGATTTTATAGAGATTGGCAGGTTTTTGGGTTTTTTTTTGAGGTCTTTTCTGACACAGATCACTTTCCAGCTTTTTTTTCCCCCCTTTTGAAGGCTGGAGCTCATGGTTTCATTGTGCCATGTCAGGATAGCTGTGGTTTGTGTGATTCTCTTCACATGTGTGATGGGCAGAGTGTCATTCCAGCTGGGACAGAAGCACTCAAAACCAGGAAGATTGTCATTTGGCAAGTTTGTCGTTAGTGTAGTGAATGGACTACAAAGTGTAGCACAGTTTTTTTCCGAAGATTAACAGAAGTATTTATCTTGCAATTTGGTGGATTGTGTAAGTGGCTGGGATTTCATTGTCAGGCCCAACACAGTGCTAAATGAAGCATTTAGGTTGTTAAAAAATACAGTGTCATTGTGTTTATTACCCAAAGGTTTTACTCATTATCTTGTTTTGGAGATGTGATCTTGGCTCTGGGCAGCGTCAAAACTTTGTGGCAATATTCCCTCAAGTTCTGAGCCTTAAAGCTTCAAACAAATGGAGAGCCACAATTCCAGGTCGAACTTCAGTCTCAGACTTGAGTGAGATCATAGTAGATGTCAGTGGGCACAAGAAACTTTGTGAGATGAGCATGGCAGTGTAAAACATTCCTAAAGAATACCTAAACTCAACGTTTCTGGTGGCAAAACCAGGCTCTGCTTAGGGGACAACAGATGTTTTTTCATCTACCATAATTCCAATGTTTAACAATGCCCCAAGAAGAACCAGCTACTTGTCTAAGGTGTTGTTATCCTCCAAAGATAAAAAAATAAGTTTGAAGCTGAGCCAGGGAAACAAAAAATAGGTTTGTATAACACGTAGGTAAAATCTACATGGGGCAGCTGTGGTTTTGGACTTTATTTTGTCCAACTTCTATTCTACTTGTTCAGTGGGCTGTAAGTGTACAGTGCCACCTGGGAGGTCTGCTCCCACCTCCTGTCTCTCAAAGTTTAGGTAGGACTTTCTGACCTTTAAATGCAAACACAAGAAATTTTATAGAAATATATGGCCACTTCAGATATTGATCCATTTTTAATTATTTTCTTTTTGATAGTATAATCTGTCTGTTGAATACGAACAGTAAGAAGGAATTATTGAACACTTAGTGCCACGTTTGTAGTAAATAAAAATGTATTATCAAGAGAAGTAGATCCATATATAAAATCAAGGGTTGAAATAAAAATGATTAAGAGTTTATTTCTTCTGAGTTCATAGTGGTATAACTGTAAAATCTTCAAGCTTGTGGTCTTCAACTTTCCAACTGAAATAGTTTAGGAAAAAAATCTAATTTAAATGAAGCTTATGCTATACTAATACAAAAACAGCTAAATATCCAAAGCAAAAAACCCAAACAAACTCCAAACCAGAACCCTGAAGAATGTAGTAATGGTATATCTATATCTAACAGCTACAAGTTAGGATGTTGTGGCATACAATATGTCATATTATATGTTCTCAGAACTGATAATAATTTTAATAGTAAAATGACACTGTGCCTTTTTATGATTTTCTATTTCTAAACCCTCCCAGAGGTGTTAACTGTGTGCCTAAATGCTGTTCCCTAGTGATAAACAACTACTGGAAATGCTCTTTCTCTACCCGTACTAAAGTCAAGAATCTGTCACTTCGGTGGCAGAAAGTAACTCCAGGTCCAGTGCTAATTATTATCCACCAGACAAAAAAATCCCAACTCTTCTGATCTCTTCTGAAATAAGCACTTGTGTGTTTATCTTTTGTAACCTCGTTGTGTACTCAAGTTTGCCTCCCCTTAGGCTACACTCCCACTCACTGAGTCTTAGCTAAGTAATATTTTGGTGCTTTTTCTCCTGCCCTCTTTGGAGTGGTTCTCATTTCTCTCATGAGCTTGACTGGACTGTGTTCCAGCAATAGGCTGCTTCCCTCACTGTTCTCCCAAGAGCGTTATCTTGGGATTTGCAACCCACTGTTGCCCCTAACTATTTTTCCCTTATTTTGCCTGAATTCCAGATTAATGGTTTGCAGGAATCTGAACTCATCATCCAGGCTATCTGGTTAGTTTTGAATTTTAGTATTGTTCTTTTCGAATTTTAGTATTGTTCTTTTCATTAGTTCCAGATATTGCCGACAGCGTGCTTATGAAGTGTGTTTGATTACAGATAACTGGTTGGATGAAAATAAAAACAACTACTGCCTTAAACAATACTGGGGCTATGTGGAATTCCAAAAGAAAGAGACCATGTTAGTGAAGCAAGAGGTGCCCAGGTGAGTTTCAGGGGCTGTTGGCTTAATTGCGAAAGTCAGAGCCTTTAAGTTATATGAAGATTCCTTGGGAATTCCTGTCCAAGGTGAGTTCTCAAGGATATTTTATGCCTTAATAGCTTGCAGGCTGTGATGCTCAGACTGAGTCTTAGTAGATTTTCCCCTATCTTCTTACAATTTATCTCTAAAAATACTCTCTCTGAATAAAATGGTATTGCAAGGAAACTAATTTCTTGAAGTTTGCAGAGCTCTTGTGTTTTTGAAGCTCTATTCCACATGTTCTCACTAAAGCATGTGGACTAGGTGTTTCCCAGTATTCTGTAATTTAGCTGCCACCCCTGAGGGGTGAATTGTCACCATGGAGTGTGACACTGGGTTCTGAGTGTGATATTAATGCTGAGTTTAGCAGGCTGCTTCCCTGACAGCTTTCCCCTCTGACAGGATTTCTAGAGCTCTGAAAAACATCCACGCTTGCTTTGTTGTGGCTTGTACAGCTGTTTGTGATGAGGAAGAGACTTTTATTTTACTTCAAGCTAATGAGTTAATTAGATCTTTAAAATTATTTTCAGCCTTGTTTAGTTCATGTCCTGAGGCCACAGGAAGAAGTGCTTAGAAATCAATTTATTGGTTGCTGATTAGCCCACACCCTCAAGTGTAAGCAAAGTTCACCTATTTACATGTTAGTTACTTAACAAGTTACCCTGCATCCAATTATTCCTCCAACTATTTTTTTTTCTGTTTGAGGATTTAGGTGTTTTCTTCTCTTTCTCCTGAATTCTGACAACATTGTGCTTGTACTTACGATCCTGCTAAGGTGCCTTTTGGAAGAATGGATGTTTCCTTATCTTTGGACAAAATATTCAGTTTAGACCAAGCTGTTTTTTCCCTGTTAGGTCCCTCAAGGGTTGTTTGCCAGCTCTCAGCCCTCACAGTGTGTCAGCCACTGGCCCTCAATTCTGCTGCCAGCCCTTTGTTACTGTCTGGTTTTGGTAGTGGCACAACTGCCAACCTTGGCCACATTTCTGTGAAGTGGCTGTAATTCAGTCTACATAGATAAATCATCTTTGAAAGAAAAACTGTTTTGACGCTTTCAATGCTCCCTGGTGGATTTTCCCTCTAACGTTCTAATTCTCTAAAACAGACTAGAAGTGTAAACATAAAAATAATCCTGTCAGCTCAGAATTCCATATTCTCAGGAGTCTCTTTTGAGTAGAACAAAATTATTTCTGGGTTAAGATCACCTGAGAAAAAAAGTTTAATGCAGCCCTTACTGTCTTGATCTCCCTTGAATTTTTTTAATTTAAAAAACCCAAAATAGCTATGCATCCTGAATCTGATACTTTGTTTTGCTTCTATCAATTTATAGAAATTCAAAAAGAATTTTAGTCATAGCGGCAACTTGGTACTAACAAATGCAAGGAATAATATTTTTAGATGCCTTTGTTTCATTTATTGGCGCATTTCAAATTGTGATGTATCAAAAAATGGAATTACTACAGAAAAGATGGCTAAATACTTCTGCTATAGAGCAAGAATAGAAGCCTAAATATGTATTTATAGGGTCTCCATATCCCAAAGCCTCAAACTAAAAAGGTAAAGGAGTTAGGAAAAGGGGAGGTGTTGGAAGACCAAGGAAATGGTTGCAGCAAGCTACCATGGATCAGGGGAAGAGGAAGCAATTGGCAAGGGATCAAAGTTTCTTAGAAACTGTTAAACTGTCAAAAAACCACAGAAGAAATAGTGAGTGTGAATGCTTTCAGGGTTTAATATTTTCGGGTGCTTTCTTCTTTGTGGACGTGGATTTTATGTGTATTCCAAGATAATAAATTTTCAAACTACGCTGTTTTACAGCTACCTTTGGATCTAAGCTTCTTCTATTTTTGGTACAGAGTTGGGGAAAATGGGCTGTAGTAGGTGTGTATCAGTTCTGAGAGACCATAGATAAGGTGGGTGTACCTTGGTAGAACTCTTCTTGTTCATGTCTTACACTGAAAAAGATTGTCCTTTCTTGGTTGGATGGATTTGGGTTTTGTTTCTGCGTTTTGGTTGGGGTTTTTTGTCTTTGTTTTTCCCCATCCCCGTGGAACTCAAATTTCCAATAGCAGGTTTGACGTAGCAGCTTATGAGCTCAAAACTGGATAAAAGTGTTCTCAAAATTAGGCTCACAATTAAACAATAGGGAAATACAATGTTTTGCAGCACAAGGTGTGATGAATATTTGTGACTTGGGAAACACAAGGAAATCCTACATCTTTCAGAATGTGAAATTGATTGATTGTTCACAACATGATGTTAGAAAAAACTCACCACCCTGACCTCTGAATCTGCACTGTTATTTAGCAGCAGTGCACTAGTTAAACTCTCAAGCAGTTAATTAACAGAAACTTTATTTTCCTGTTCAGTGAAGTCTAGGATGCTACCATAGAAAAGAAATAAATTTGAGTTCAATTTTAGTTTTTCTTGTTTCAGCTGATAACTGAGTGTCTCAAAATTGGTTCTTCATTGTTTTAATCAAGGTTACTTTTTTGATTTCTGCAGGAAATTGCTTTTGGTCCTGGTATTAAACTGTCAGTGATGTGCTACTTCAGCACTTCATAAAGGAAGTAAACATTTGTCCTGTTTGTCCAAACTAAACTATTTGTCCATAGTGAGAGTTGGTGAGTGCCAGCTGGTTCTTCTGGGTGTTCCTCAGAAAGGAAAGGGAGCTTGAAAGAAACATGACATTTTTCTTTACCCAAGATGTGCCAGTATCACATCCATCAGTAACTGGAGGAATGTAATGATCTGAGAACTTTGCTGCTTTCCCTGACTGCTGAAGCTGGCAAGAATGTGAGGTATCTTAGAGTTATTCCCTGGGTATGGAAGCAGGAGTATATTGGCCAGTTATATTGAAATGTAAATGCTGAAACAGTTAAAAAAGAGACTTATCAGTTGCACACACAGTAAACATTTGGTGCGGGAGATGGTCAGCTGTCTGTGTCAGATTATTTTGGACGTCGACTAAAATATGTGGAGTAAGGAGAGTAAAGGTGCTTGGAGGAGCTTCAAATACCTCATGCTACCTACAGTGTCTGAATTTGTCTGCTATCAATGCATGTTCCCCCACTCCCTGTGTATGGTCTTATTCCACAGCAAAAATGAGGGAACTTGTGCTCCCTGGCAAGCACAGAGAGCAGGACCCATCCTGCAAGGCTGGTCTGGAGAGTTCCTCAGCTCGGAAATCCCCAGAAATCCTGCTGCAGATCTGTCAGATGGGATGTGCGGCGAGGGCATCCTGTGCCCCGGGGATGTGTTCTGTTAGCAGCAAGTTGGGATTCTGCTCGATAAGAGACCAGTTCCATCCCCTGGCACACAGCAGAGGTTACAGGCGTGGGCACAGGGTGATGGGGCAGTGTCAGCCCCAGCCAGCACAGGCACAAGCCAATCTCCCCCCTGTGCAGAACAGAAGCAGCAGAGCCAGACCAGCACCTGCAGGACCATGGACCAGGAGCCAGGACCATGCTGTGATCAGTCTGAAATCTGCATTGCTGGCCAGTGCTGTTCTCCCTGCTCTTGTCAGCTGTGTGGATTGTCTCAATTCTTCTCAAGAGATATTATGTAGCTGCAAACAAGTTTTCGGAAAAGATTAGTCTTGCCTCAATCACATCTTTAAAAAGGCCACGATCAGCAAGTGAAACTGAAGTTCTCAGTGTCCCTTCAGCTGCTGTCCTTGGGACACTGTCACCCCCTGCAGTCCCCCACTGTTCCACCATCTCTGGCGTGGAAGGAAAGGAATTTTAGGCCTAGAATTTCTGGAGCTTCTTTTCGTAATTGGAGCAGCATTACTTTGATGGAATACTTGGAGACACTGATTTATAATGTCACTTGTGGGTGCTGAATGACAGTCCACACACTTGAAGCAATAGTTCTTGCTGTCACTTTCCTCTACAATCTGCTGGGATAATTTCTCATGCCCAGACTACTGTATAAACATTTTTGATGGGAACATCCATCACCCATTGCTTGTTTAGGTGTTACCAGACACCAAAAAAAAAAAAAAAAAAAAGCAAGCTATTTATCCTAGTAATTAATTAGAATCTACTTAAATCTTAAAATATTAGAGCTTTAATAAAGTTGGTGTGTATCCTGTAGTGTGATATATATATATATATGGTAGTATGGATTTTACCAGCATTTTCTAGTCTATAATAATCAAACTGGTGTTTTAATTTGAAGTTGAAATTTCACTCTGTTTCAACTTTGAAGTATAGTTCCTGTAAGAAGTAATTCCATATGCACTGTGTCTCCATAAATAACACCAGTGATTCTATTAAATATTTAGATTGCATAAAGTGTCATCATTTGTCCTGAAATGTGATAAGCGCACTGAGTGTTTTTCGGTGCAGGAAGGGACAGATATTTTTAAGGAACACTTAGCACAGTTTTACCTTGTGTGTTCTTCAAAAGCATCATTAATGAAGAAATTTTTTTCAGTAACAGAAGAATTATTATTTGTTAACAAGAAAAAATGAGACTGGTATGAGCGTTGTTTTAAGAGGCTTTATTGTTAGAGTTTTTTTCCAAAATGAGAATTCTGCATTATCTCAAGTATATGATGTTTACAATTTCAAGTAGTTATTTTTGACTTTGGAAGTAGTTTAAGGCAAAGACATGGTGAAAGGTAAGTGAAGTTTTCCCTCCTTACTTCGTTTTAATAACAAAACCAAAGACAGCACAAACAGGGTTCCTATTTTAACATTGCTTTTGCTGACTGGTTTAGGGGGTGAGGCTGGACACCTTAGTGACTTAACAACTGGCTTCAAAAGGAAACTCAAAACATTCCGACAAGTCTGTCCTCTCTACAGTAAGTGTGTGAACCTCGTTCATCCTGGTCCTGAATGTTTGCTGTCTACTCCAGTGGGGGTGTTTCTGGAATATTTCCCAGTCTTTTTGATGTGTTTGTGCATTTTTAATAACAATTGTCTGAGATTTTATATAGGTATTTAAGTCTTATCAGAAATCATGCTTTTATTATGCCAAATACTTGTTTATGACTAAAAGAAATTCACATTTGAAATTGGAAGTAAAAATTGTCAAGTCAGGAAGTCCATGAAAATAGGCTGACAGACCTTGGTCAGGTCCTGGAGTATAACAGGGAGTTCACAGATCCAGTTTCTGGTGGCCAGAATCAGTATGGGACAGCCCTGTACAGCAGGAGGGCAGAGAAGCAGGACTCTGTCGACCTGATTAGTTGGTTCAGTGGAAGATTCATATAGAAATGTCTTACTTTGACAGCAGAATAAGCAAGTGGACTAAAATAATCACAAGACAGCGTTAGTTTTACTTTGACATTTCCAACATCTATTCTGAAAATTCATTGTCAATAAATAAAAGTTCTTATTCCTTCTCCAGGTAAGTTTTGCTTATAGGGTAGGTTAATATATCTGAAGACATTAGATCCTCAGCTGAAAGATGTGTGTGATTAATGAATGCAATGCATTCATCTAACCTACTGCTAATTGAGTATTTTGAAAGAAATCACCTTACCATAACAGGTTGGGTTTTGTGGTCTTTTTTTTTTTTTTTTTTTTTTTTTACCAAAAGCAGTTACCTCGTGGCAATATTTAACCATGCAAATGTTCTCATTCAGCATGTCATTATCATTAATTGGTTTTGGTGGGGTTGCTATTACAGAAGATGTGGCCTTTAGTAATACATTCAATTAATTTTACCTTGGGGCAGGTTTTAGTGCTAAAGCTGAGCCCTTCAGTAGCTGCTTTGTTACTGCACTGTGAGAATCATGCTGTTCTCAGGGTCTCTCCTTGTATGATAGGTTTTCTTTCCGTGATAGTTAGACCAGGGAACTGATGTGCAAAGCTCCTGCTGTGTTTTCCTTGAATTTGTCCTTCTGCATCACTGTTAACTGATTTGTCATCTTGCATGTTGCTGTTCTGCTCGTTCACCTTGAGGCATCTCTGCTTCTGGGGTCTCACCTTACTGCTGTGCTGCTCAGGTGAGAAGTCAGAAGGCAGCTGACTGTTGTGCAGCTGTGATCAGGACAGATGATTTTAGTTTACACAGCATTTGTGCAGTAAGAATTCGGATCTTTCTGTACCAGTTGTCCCCTGAACGTGAACTCCTTGGGGCTGTGTAAGAGCTCTGTACTGTTGTCACACATGCAGCTCTTCAAGGAGAAGCTGGAGGGAGGCAAGGAGAACTCAGCCAAGGAGCTTGTGCTGGTGGAGCTGTGGCATCGTTGAGAGCAGCCGAAAGGTCCAGAGAGGATGCAAACAGTAGCACAAATCCTGCTCTTCCCTTGAGGTAGGAAATACCGAGTCCCATGTGGGAACTCACCTCTCTTGCCACTACAGCTCATTCCTAGAAATTTCCTGTTGCGAAAGTGGATCTGTAAAATCTGAATTCATGGCAGGCAGCTGAAGGGCTTTGGGTTGGAGGTGCTGGTGTCTATCCAGGGTCACAGAGGTTCCACATTCAGATGGAATTTGTGTGTGTGCCCACACTGAGCAAGGCTGCAGAACGGGGCACAGTGATTGAAAACTCACAGCTCTGCCTTGGTGGGTGCTGACTAACCTTGGAATTTCTAAATTCAGAATGGAGAGTCTGCGACAGTGAACTGAGTCTTAAGAAGGTTTGTGCCACGAGACTAAAAACACAGCAAATGTAGGCAGAGAGCTGCTGTTGGCAGCATATCAAATGCTGAATTCATTCCTGGACTTTGTGCTTATCAAAGTGTTCCAAAGGGAAGAACAGACTTGAGCTGGGAGGGCCCTCTGTGGTGGTGAGAGTAGCTGTCGGAGACAGGCATTGAAAGGGACTTTGTAAAATTATCTTTTTTAAAGTTCAGTGAGCCTTGTTCATAACATGTGATAGATAAGTAAAGCTCTGTGGAAAGGGGTGGTTGTTCACTATTAGTCAACCTTGTCATTCCTCCACTAAGTCTTTAAAGGCTAACTCCCATGATTTCATGTACTTTATGTAGTTTTGTGAATATTTTGGTAAGGAAAAATAATCTTAAATTTCTTGTATTAGTGTGATGAGCACTGATCACAAGCACTCTGTACTGAACACAATACAGTAGATGAAAATGATCATTGTCAGGGCAGTGACTGTGTAAATTCAGGAACCGGTTGCAATTTCTGCGTTTTTTTCCCCCCTCATATCGGATGAAAATAACTTGGTGGAAAGTGTGAAAAGATCTAGTTAAGGTATTGATTTCTATTCTCATAGGTGATGCATTTTATTATTTTTACATTGTGTCTGAGGGCTTTGTTTTTACAGGGAATATATAAAAGCTAGTTAAGCAACAGGTAGTGAAAATTACATTACTTTTTTCACCCAGGAAGGCATCAAAAGCTAATCCAGATGGGTGCTGAAGTCACTCTGCAGAATTTATTGGTTAGTGCATTAAATGTGCTGCAGTTCAGTAGAACCCTTAAGTGATTGCGATGCAATTTTGGAAACCACTTTCAGATGAGTAACGGTTCAAGATTTATTCTTTTGTGTGTAAAGACAAATAATGTGCACATACAGGTTCTCATTAGTTTGAGCCTAAAGTTTTCAAAGCTGACACAGTTAAAAAGGTAATTTAGAAACGATGCACTTTGAATATCTTGTTCAAAGAAAGCTTTAGGTATTGATTATCTGAAAAGCAATTTGTAGCAGTGCGTTTAATTTGACAGATAAATGTTGAGCTGGTAGCAAAATTATGATAATGGAACTTTAACAAAGTAAAATACAACTCTTAATAGTTAAAAAATAAAGCAAAAAATTACCACTAAAAAAAAAAAATCCCCAGAAAGTCATAAACTTCCCCATGATTTTTATGAACTCTATTTTTGTTTCTGAAAGCATTTGCAGTCTGAATAAAGGTAGTCTTACAGATGTTAGAGTTCTTAATTTTAAAGAAGTTGAAGGAAAATGTGTCTCCAAGATCTGAAAAAAAAAAGTGAAGTTATCAATAATTACAGCCAAAATATTTGCATTAAGCAGATCCAGAACACTTAAAGATGTTGGCAATAATTCTATGGAAGGGGTCAAGAGGCCTACTACAAAATCTGGGTGTTTCTATGTCTGTATACACAAGTAATACCCAAAGTATACAGCTTAACATATTTCATCATGGTTGCATTTCTTCTTAGTCTGCATTTTGTAACTCTGCTGCTCTCTAAAATCATTCTCTGTCAGTTCTTGGAATAGCTCTATTATTGCCAGGGTACTTGAGAATTTTAAATGAGACTTTACGTGTAATAAACTTCAGCAGGAAGAACAAATCTTTTCCTGGTGTTATAATCATGGAATTCAAGGACTGAGGAAGAAAAAGCCCTATAATTCTGATGTATACTAATTTAGATGAGTGATTTCAGAAGTTTCTTTTGCACAGCTAAAGATCTCTTTCCACAAAGCTTTTTGAGGCAGCAGTGAGGTGGTTGAACAATGTTTCCAGACATTGAGTATGAATTTAGTCTTGGTAGCGTTGCCCAGGTTTAAGGGGAGGATTCTTCCTGTTCCTTCTTTCTTTGGGAGATGATGCTCAGGATGGTAAATGGAAAACTCAGAGTCTGTGGTATATCCTGAGCTTAGCCATGATCTCTCTTGCCCTTGCTGTTTAGATGATTCATCTTTAATATTTGTACATACAGAAGATACTGCTCAGTTTTCATTTATGTTTCTGAGTTTTCCATGTTTTCTTTTTATCTTGACAAATGGTCTGTGCAGTCAGAACATAATAATATACTTGGTATTTACTTTAGCAGCAGCAGAGAAGGCAGAGAAGTTTCAGAGGTGAAAATTCCAGCTCTAATTGCATTAAATTCAACTTGCTCATCTCTTGGAGCTCAGCAGCATCTCCAGATGGCTATCCTGAACCTACTGAAAGAATTGCAGGTTGGTTCAGAGATGCAACTCTTATGGATGCTGAAAATTCATTGGGCTCCTTTTTACAGCGTGGGTCATCATTTTCAGTAATTTCTCTGTCTGGGTTGCAGTGAATGTGAAAACTCCAGATGTTAGGACACCTAAAGCCTGCTCTGTAGGTCAGATAAAAATAACTCCCAAGTGCACCATGATGAAAGGCTGAGGTAAACTGATGTTCAGGTGTGAAAGAATGGCTTTGTGGCAGCAATGTGTGGTGTCAGCACAGGTAACTTCATGAAACTTTATTTTCAAATACAGTAGTTTTAGTTCACGTATGGGAAGCCCTTTGCTCTGGATGTTCCCCTCTACCTGTTCCTCCCCGTGTAACTTTGGTACAGAAATAATTTGCTTTTTTGAGAGATTTAATATTTTCGAAGGAAAAACATGAAGTAGAGCCAGGCATTACAATCAGCATACATCTCCCTAAAGTGTTACTAAATGTGCCTTTCATTTGAGTTTACAGAAAACTTTTTGCCCCCCCACTCAGTCCAGTCTCCAATAATGTTTTTTTCATCACATCAATCAAATCACAGAAACACAGGATGAAACAAAGCATTGGCAACAGCCCAGAATTTGGGTCCAGTTTTTTCTAGTCAGGCACTAATCAATGTCAGCCAAGGAGAGAGAACTGCACGTGAGCCCCTGAGTACCTGGGCTGAATCTCTTGCTTTAAATACCCAGCTTAGGGAGCAGGGGGTGGCAGTGACAGCAGGGGTGACACAGCTGCAGGAGGCAGATTGACCAAGAATTTGGTGAATGAGGGCACAGAGATGGTCTGGCATTGCTGGGAAAGTCTTTCTGAAATGTCAGTAAAATAATAAGGAGCTTGGAATAGCAGTGAAGATCAAGGTGAACACCTGGAAGGGAAACCTTGCAGTCCAACTTGGCTGAGTGCTGAGTCTCAAAATACACAAAGGACAAGGGACACTTCCTGTTGTCTTCATGTGGGCATGGTAAATCTGGCATCCCTAAAAGGTGATGGTAAATTCAGAATTTACAATTCTGATGCCAGGCTTTGCAGAAAGGTTTGTAAGAGTAACGTCTCAAGCTGGATTGCCTAAAAGCTGCGTTGGCAGAGAGTTACTGCCACAATACCCCCCAGACTGGATGGGGATTGGAATGTGTCTAGCCTCAAGTGTAATTTTGAATTCATGATGTATTTTGCACAAACTTTAGGATTTGATGTCCCCTGAACACTGGAACATGACGTGGGAGAGAGAAGTGAAGCTGATGTTGAGTTTGAATAATGGAAGTCAGTACCATGACATGGAACCAGTCAGAGTCGTTGGCCTTTGACACACTTGGGCAGTGGTAATTTATGTCCTGAGGAAGAGACTTAGGGTGTCAGTAAGCAATGATGTTATTAACTATAGTCAAAATACTTGACTATATTCCCTCTGGATATGTTGTTCTGATTTAAAATAATGAAATCTCAAAACAAATCAATCCCAACACCCTTTTCTCTTCCATGAGCTGGCTGTTGACCTTGCAAATTTATTCTGCTTAATTACACTGGAAAGATTTCCAATCCAAAATGCTGGGTCAAAAAAAAAAGCTTGTTTGTGTGAAATGGAGAAGTGAACAGTTTAGACTTCCAAGTGAAACTTCAAAGCTTTTGTTTGACATTTTCTAAATCTGTCTCCTGTCTGTTTTAGGCTTTAAAAATGCTACTTCAATAATTAGATTGCCAGAAAAATTCTAGCTAACCACATAAATTTGCACTTGATGCACTTGGACCCATTCTAGGTTGCCTGTTTACAAAAGAAAAGTTCTGTCCTAATTCCTGGAATTAATTCTTACATTTTGGTACAAGGAAACAGTTGTATGACAATAAAATGGTGGAGAAATGTTCACCCGAAATTCGAACTGATCAAGAGTGAACAGAAATCCAGGCTTCCTACAGCAATTGCTTTCCACTTTCCTAGTTTATTGTAATGTCCAGTAACAGGATGTCTCTATTGCTTCATTTTGTGGTCATATATTTTGGATTTAGTTCCTTTGGATCTTGAACTGCTTACTGCTTGTTTAGTCACTTTCTTGATTACTGTCTCCTGTTCCATCTACTTCAAGAGTTAAATACCAAGCCCAAGTGGCCCAGCTGGTGTTTTGTGCTCACCACCTGGTGCAGAATGAAGGCAAATCTGTCATGGCACAAACAGCCCCGATCTGGGAGCTGTGTCCCATCCCAGCCTGGCTTGAAACTGGAGATAATTTTAGTAAGGAGGTAATATACAAGTGGATCTTTATTTGATGGCCTTCAGGGTCAGCTATAGAAAGATGTCCACAAAAGCCTTCAAATAAAGATCCACTTGTATATGACCTCCTTATTAAAATTATCTCAAGTTTCATTTATAGACTGGGGAAAAGGCAACAGGGTCAGTGCTGAGCTGTGCTCCCTGAAACACAGAACTGTTGGGGATGATGTGGGAAGCAGGTGCAGTGGATCCTGCAGAGTGTGACCAAAATTTCACTGGCCAAGCTAAAATGAGAAAGAAGAGGCATAAAAAAAAAAAAGGCAGACTAACAATGCAAGTGGAAATAATGATTGGAAGTTTTAAATAATTGTTTGGCAGTGGTTATGGAGGAGAAAGGCTGTTGCCAGATATGTAGCAGTTGTATTGAAACCTGAAGTACGTTTTCTGCACAGCATCTTGGAAAATAATTCCAGCTGTGATGTGGATTTTGATTTCCTACATGCTTAAATGTAGATGATTGTATATGACAAGACAGTAAAGAAGGTACAAGTTCCAGTAAAAGACATTTTAAAGAAAGGGAATAATAAAGTTAAATCTTTTAGACTATTCATAATACAAGAGTAATGTACAATGGTAGAATGGTCAACAGTCTTTTAATGGTATAGCGTGGGTTTCTAAGGCATAAGACCTCAATCTTAGAAATTATTCTGGCTATGAAGCCAGGTTTTTAGAGTTGCTATTGGGTAAATTGGTATTTTGACATTCAGAGACCTTTTTCAAGAACTAAAAGGTTAATAGCATAAGGCCTTTTCTATTGTAAATTGTATTCTCTGTGAAGAGGTTTGTTGAGGGTGAATCATAAAATGCTTCAGTACTTCTTGAAGAGAAAATGATAGAAAAGGAATTAGATTGTGGAATCCTGAGAGTTCACATATAAAGTTACATAGTTTCAGGATATCTCTCCTATTTCTTCCACAGTGACAGTGAATGACATCATAAAATTAAACTGTGTTTGAAATCAGGCCTACTGCTCGCCACCAGAAAGAGAAGCTGTATTTTTCAATTCTGTTCTTTTGTTTCCATATGTTGTATGTTCATTAAAGGACACGTAGTTGCCCTTTTAATCCCATTAATGAACCATTTCTCTTGAGAAAAGACAGCCATGATCACAAGGAAGTTTTATTTCAAGGCCAAACACATCATTTGCCAATCTTTGTAAAGAGGAACATTAACATTTAAGGCTTTCATTTGTACTTTAAAAATGTTTAAACTTTCTTAATACTTCAAAAGTCTGAGCGGATCAGTGTTTTTGTGCCTGGAAGTGGAAACAAGATTGGAAGTAACACTTTTGAGTCTTTTGTGTCCATCAACTTCGTTAAACCAACAGCATCTGGTTTCCAATTAGGAACCATATTGGACACAGACTGCTCTCATTCCAATAGGTTTTATGAATTTTCTGTAGCAAGTGCAAGATTGAGCTTGAAATCTTCAGTTCCAATGCCTTAGAATAACCATTAGGGAGTTTTCTTTCCAAGTATTGTCTTGGAATAAACTGTGAGGACCCCTGTGCAGCCCAGAGACCAGCCAAATCCTTTTTGCACTGTGCAGTGTGGCTGGTCACAGTATTGTCCTGATGCTTATGGTTTCACTGGGAAATTTCTTGCACTTTTTTTTTTCCCCCCCCCCAGGGTTTGGGGGTGTGAGATTAGAAAGCCCAAGCATGCAGGAATCTACAAAATGTATTAACTAGATATGCAAATCTTTTGAAGTGGAAAATTCCATAAAATGCTCTCAGATCCTTCGTTCTTTGGTGTTCCATGCCTTTCATACAACTTGCAGAGCAGATCTTGAAGAGTACTGTTAAAAATACTGTTCTACAGCCTTCCAGATCAATGTACATACATATGTAAGCACTTACAGGCAAAAGTTGGAATTCTTTACAGTACTTTGCTTTCAATTACCATATCCATTAAAGACATCCATAAGGGAAAAAAAATTTTCTACTGTCAAAGACCACAAATTGTTCACATTAATAAAACATTGCATATTTACTAAATACTTTTAGTTCTTTATATTTAATGTAGACTTTAACTTAGACAGAAAAAATAATTCTTGAAACATGCTTTGAAAAGCTCAGACTGCTCTATAACCTGGTGTGTATTATAAATCTTTGCAAACTACTAAATGGAGGCCAGAAGGCTGACTTGCCAAGGTCATAGCCCCTAAGTAACACAAAAACAAAATCCAGGTTTTCTGGTTCCTGCTTTAAGCACTAGATATTTCCTCTCTGTGCTCAGAAGAATTTTTAATGCGAGTGTGTTGGCAAAATGGGGATTTAGCTGCCTAAGCTTTGCATTGAACATATTTTTTAACTTCTGATGTTACTGAACTTTTCAAGTCACTGGTTGGAAACCACTCTCTGTTGTGAGTAGGTGAGGACTTTAAGCCCTGATGCCAGCACATGCTAAATGATATTTTAACTTCTCTTGCTGTACCTTTTGAAACAAGCATTCTAGGAAAGCACTTAAAGCTTCAAAACCAGACAGTTCTGCTCGACACGTTGGTCATGTGAACCATCCAGGGTGAGGTAATGGAACATTTCACACTGTGGCAGTGGCACTGCTCTAAGTGCAAGTGCTAATAACATTCAATTCCAATACACATGTGATTTATAACAGCTTTGAATGCTTTATTTTCTCCAAAGATGCCAAAATTTACAGCTTAGTTTTGTCCTCCAAGACAATGTAAGGTAATAAACACCCTTTCCATTTGAAAAGGCCTTATTTAGGGTACTTCTTGCCCCATCTTTCTGATTTGGGTTCCAAACAGAGGAAGTAGTAAAATATTTAAAACTTTAAGTATTTAGGTTACTGCAGCTCTGAAAACTTCTGCATTTAATCCACTTCAGCAGTGGAGCAAGAAGCCTGTATTTAAATTTCTAGCTGAGATTTGTGACCTTCTAACTGTTTGGGGGTTTTAATAACTGCTGGTGTAAACAGCCATGAATAATGAATTACTATGCCTTGAATTAGAAAAACAAACAACAGAAAAAAACCTGGAACAAACCCTAAATGTCCTCTGATGCAGAATCTCTCAAAATTGTTTAGTGATAATTTCTGGTGGAGACAGAACAAGCTGGAGCTAAGGCAATACTGCTTCATGTGGTAGTGAAGGTTGTGGGTTATACACTTTGACTTTCCAATCTCTCCTGTAACCCCACTGTCAAGGCTGCTATGTCCTGCATCAAAAGTGACACCCTCAAGCCTGAACAGATGCCCTGACCTCCTTGGCCTTTTATATATTTCAAAAGTATTGAAATTATTCAGATCTTCCAACTAATTTGGCACTTCCTTGCAGGATTATAATACTCCCTGTAAACAGAATGAAATGTCTTGAATATTGCTTGTTACATGCAAGCCACATTTTTATTGATTGCAGATTTAAGAAGAAAATGCTCCTTTATTAGGAGGGTTTTCTGTGGTGATAGCATCTAATAGTAGGCTTTGCTTCCTGTCTTTTACTCCTTCTGGTCATTCATTTACTTAAATACTGAGCATGAAGCAGAAGAAGCTGTAGCAAGCTGTGGGCATGACACTGGTAGCTCAATAGTTAATGCTCTATAGCTGATGGAATACATGGCAGGGTAAGCAGCAGAGGGGATATAATGTGGAGGGCTTGTTTCTGATATAGGATACAGTTATAATACAGAAAAACCTAATTTAATTTGCAAAGCTTTTAGGGGAACTACTTTTTGTTTACTTCATAAGCTGTAATTTAAAATTCTTTAACGCATTTAAAACATTCTCGGCAGCTGTGAAAGGTGCATGATCCCATCTCAGTGCTGGCTTTCTGGTACTTCCCACTCTGACTGCTGGAGCAATAGCATATAATATAACAGCAGAAACTACACTAAGGAGCAAGTGAATTCAATACCATCCATTATTAGAATTGAACGGACAGAATAAACTAATTCCAACTTTCAAGGGCAATTGCAATTCAGTCTCTGAATCTGAGCAAGAGAGAAAATAGATGGTTTAAGTCTCATTCATGATCTCCTACATAATTACTGTGCATGGGAGTTCTGCTCTAAGTGGAAGAAATCCATTTACTTTTCTTCCATTAAATCCATTTTTTTTTTTTTTTTTTTTTTTTTTTTTGCTTCAAGTTCCCATACTGTTTGTGTCCTACGTGGTGAACCCCAGCGTGCAAGGGGACAACGTGGCAGAGCCCTCCTGGCACGGAGTCGTCTTCCCTCTTACCACATCCCCCAGCAGGGCAGAGATGTACAGGTTGCTGATATTTTAACCTGTTTGAAGGGCATATAAGGCTTCTTTCCTTGGCTAGGCTTTCTCATCTCTATTTCAGATGGAGCACTAACCTTCAGTGGTGTCTCAGATCTGATGAGCGTTTTCGTTTTATGGTATTTTAGAGCAGCGCGTGCTTATTTCGATAGGCACGACATTTACAAACGGGGGCGCGGGTTGCCCAGTTTGACTGGTTCTTGACCCAGAGAGCAGCAGAAGGTTTTGCGGAGAGGAGCGACCGCGAGAGGGCACCGCGACCCCGAGTCCGGACCCAACCCAGCCTGAAGAACCCCGCTGGCGTTCCTCGGCATGGACGGCGTTCCCGAGTGTTTGCTCGGTGTCCTTTTTAGGCGATGTGCTCGGAGACTTTATTTAACTCGCTGTGTTGTCGTTGCATCGGTGGCTTTAAAATTAGGCGGGGTTTGAAATGCGCCCGTCAGCCTGATCGTGTGAGGAAACATTGAGTGATGTGTCTGATGTGCTTGAGAGCTCCTCTTGGAGCTGTTCGGAGAGCCTGGTGACTTATGATCAGATTCAAGGCTTGATTCCTTTGAAGTGATCAGAACCAGTCATTTCCTCCCCACCCTCGTGGTTGCTGCTGCAGGTGGGAGCTCTGCTCTCTTGTGCAGGTAGTCCTGCAGCACGGGCTGCTAGGATGTTCTTTCGCTCTTCAACCGGAGTGACACCTGCTTGGATTCCTTTCATGGGTCTTACTTTTTGCCCATAAACTTGGAGATTTCAGGTCTTCGTGCAGCTGACCGGTTCCCGTCAGGCCTCTAGACAACTGACTATTGTGCATGCTAAAAAATGAGCATGTGGGAGCCATCAGCTGTCCTGCACATGTGCATGCCACATGCACAGCACCAGTGCAGTGAGTCCTGTGCTTCTCAGACATGTCACACTTGCTGCACAGCGTGTGCCTGTGCACAACTGCCCAGGAAGTCCCCACCAAGGGACACAGTGACGTTATGCATGACACACCACGTAATTTAACTTGAAGTTAACTGTAAACGCTTGTGCTTGCATGTTTCGTGAAGAATGTGTTGGAAGTTCAAAATTGTCTAGAGAAGGGATTTTTAAAAAAAAGTTTTTCCCAACTTACCTCTCCCCAAGCAGCTGGTGTGATGGTCTGGTTCTGCCCACCCTGCTCCCAAAAGTCAGCTTTCCTAGGCTGGTACGGAGGGTGCTATTGCAGGGTAGAGGTACTGATGATGTTGATGGTGGATTCTTGAGAGAGGGCAGCTACGGAAGCACTTAGGTGAAAGCACTGCTTGAATGTAGATATACTCTGAACGTCTGCTTAATAAATGTCATCCCGTGCTAAAAGAAGCAAAACTACCTTTTTTTCCCCATACTTGAAAACAAATGTTTATGTATTAGCCAGTTTTCAGAGATGTTCTAAGTAGTGAACTACTAATTTACTAAGAGAAACTATATTTCTGTGTACTGTATTTCTTACTGCATATTTCTGTGTACTGTATTTCTTACTGCATATTTCTGTGTACTGTATTTCTTACTGCATATTTCTGTGTACTGTATTTCTTACTGCATATTTCTGTGTACTGTATTTCTTACTGCATATTTCTGTGTACTGTATTTCTTATTGCAGAAGTAGCAGGCAAGACTTAAATCCCTGCAGAGCAGACAGCACACCTTTGATAGTAATCTTGTTCCTAAGGGGTTTTACATATATGGAAATGTTGGTAGTGTCTAATACTCAAGGAAATGGTAGAGATAAAAGCTGTCCAGCTTTAGATGGCTCCTAAAAATAACTTGCCTAAATTTGTATTTATATTAGGAAGAAACACTTTATATATTAAAATTATCCAATAATTTGTAGTTTTGTGCAGTTTTGTGTTACACAGGCTGTGCTGACCTCTGCCAATGCCCTAGAAAGAGAATGAAGAGTGACTTGTTTGCCAGCTTGTGGCAATTGCTGTGAGCCAGAAGCTATAGGATGTGTGTGAAGGAAAACCAAGAGAGTCAACACTCTGCTCTATGTGGAGAGCTGTTTTAACTGGAATGCAGGAAAACGTGCCTCTTGGTTTTCATAAAAGTTAAATATGTTTCAAGGATAGGCTCAGCTTTTGGCCCATCAATTTTTCTGCCATTTAATCAAGTTCACTTGTCTTTCAGGGAAATTTTATTGTGAGGTATTACCACTGAAGCATGGAATATGTCAACTGCTTTGGATGACAGGGTTGAAGAGGTTTTAGGGATAGTGCTTCTGAGAATTTGAAATTCATCACAGATAAACAGTTTCAAAAAATTTCCATCAGCCTATGATGTCTGCATTACCTATAATCTTATTTACTGAGCATCCAACTGCTTCTGTACCCCATCCTGAGGTGAGGGGTGTGTGCCTCTCCTTAGGGCTGCCTTCAGAGCTGGGAAGATGATTGCTGGTGAGCTGGAACAGGAAAGGAGCCTTTCCTTGGAATGATGTTGCCTGGCTGCCAAGGAGAGTTAGGTTCCAACAAAAGTATTTCCACTGTCAGAATGAGCTAAGGGCGTACACCATCAGTCTGTGCGGAGGAGACTTCAGAGCTTTCCGAGTACTTTGTCTTCCTAAGCAGTGCAATTTCTGTCTTGCCTGGTCTGAAGCAGCTGTTCCTTGTTCAAGAGCTGATCTCTTGTAGGCTCACACTTGAGGGAGGGTGCTTGCCTCAGAATAGATAGTGCTGAGTGTCGCTGACATGCCTGGAGCTGGCTGTGCTCTCGGCCTCTCGAGAGGGAGCAGGAGAGGGGCATGGCTCGGGCCCCCCTGGTTATCACCGCTGCTTTGGGCACCGTCAGGCTGCAGAGGGCTCTGTGGCTTTGCCCCTTACTACTTCTGCTCATGCTGGGGGAGTCATTCTCCTCTGCCTTTTGACCCAGGAAAGGAGAGGATAATTTGGGAATCCAGGAAAGGTGATGCCCACCTTCCCAAGCTTTTGGTCTCCGTGGATTTGGGAGCGATGAGGGGATAGTGTTTTCTAATCTCTTCTGAAGCAGCATAAAGCAGCCACTTGAAGGGGTGACAGCCGAGTCCCTCTGGGTATTTTCAAACCTTGCGTCACTTGCCACTGAGCCTTCTAGAGCAGGATACTGCTATACAAGGGCCACTTCACTGAGCTTTGGGTTCTCATGTAAGGGGCTCAATCTCAAGGCTTAATTAAGATGGTTTCTATAAACAAATACAGTATTTTGTGCAAATAATTCACTATTATATGAGAAAAACAACTTTCTTGCTTTTTCAGACGAAGACCAGGAGGGTTGAGGGTTAACTTGTGGTCTTGCTTGTGTTATTTCACAAACTTGCCCTCCCACGGAAATGCTGGAGTGTCAAATCTTTGCTTGTTACAGAAGTAGCTGCTTTGCTGGCTGTGAAGGAAGACACTTCACTGGTTTGGGCAAAAGCAGCTATCCAGGAGGGCAGAAATGCCTCAGGTGATTCCAAACTTCAGTAATCAAAACATGAAGAAAACATTGCCAGAAATGAACAGGTTATTTAGGATGTGCCACTGTGGAGTAGAAGACCATATGTATAGCTTGTGGTGGAACACCATCTTACCGTGGTGTTTTTTCTGCTAGCCCTTCACTTAAAACACTAAATATTTGTAGAAAAAAAGATGAGAGCACACTGTGGGCACAATCTGAGAACCTGAGTCCTAATGTAACTTAGCCACGTTAGATCTTTGGAACGTTTGTGAGGGTTTTGTGGTAATGCTGGCCATGATCCTTGTTGAAAACTTCCTTACAGCATCAGAGCCTAGACTCCATAGTCATGGAGTCATAAGTTTGTGATGCAGATAAAGAACAGATTATCTGTGTTCCCAAGTAAGTTTTGTCTTTTGTACTATTTTTAAGTCTGTGAAATAAGAAACAATGTTTATTGAAACAGGCAGATGTTCATGATGTGCATATACCAGCTTTATTTTGGGTCAGGAGGTCACTGTGTGTATGATGTACTGCAGGGAGACACTTCCTGCTAAGGGGCCAAGACTTACTTTAAAAAAAAGCCTTGTGGCAGGACTTGCCATTTTCCCAGTGCTCTAGGACTTTCGGGGTGTGCTGCCTTTTTTGGCCCTCATTCGGTAAAATACCTGAGCCTTAAACCGCACCAAATCGGAACAGAACGACTGTGTGCAGGGGACCTTGCTTTTGTCTTATTAAGCAAACTTTTGCAAGTTTCAACTTTTGGTGCTGAACTTCAGTGCTCGAAACACAGCAGCGACCCCGCTCCCGGTGCAGAAAGCGCTCGGGCTGGGGCGGGACAAGGACGGTGCCGGTGTGTGGCAGCAGAGCCCGGGTGTCCCGGCGGTGTGCGGGGAGCAGAGCCCGGCTGTCCCGGCGGTGTGCGGGGAGCAGAGCCCGGCTGTCCCGGCGGTGTGCGGGGAGCAGAGCCCGGGTGTCCCGGCGGTGTGCGGGGAGCAGAGCCCGGCTGTCCCGGCGGTGTGCGGGGAGCAGAGCCCGGCTGTCCCGGCGGTGTGCGGGGAGCAGAGCCCGGCTGTCCCGGCGGTGTGCGGGGAGCAGAGCCCGGCTGTCCCGGCGGTGTGCGGGGAGCAGAGCCCGGCTGTCCCGGCGGTGTGCGGGGAGCAGAGCCCGGCTGTCCCGGCCGAGCAGCCGCCGCCAGGGGGTACTCGGGGAGAGCGAACGCGGGCAACAAAAGGCGGCCGAGCCTCGCCGGCCGCAGAGGCAGCGCGGAGCCGCCGTGCGCCCGTTCCCGTGCTCCAGCCCGCACATTCCTTCCCGAAACCCGAACCGAGGCCGGGGGCGGGCTCGCCCCCTCACAGGGAGCCGCTTCCCCCCGCCGCGGCGCCGGGCGGGGAGGAGAAGAAGGGGCTGCAAGGCGCCGCTGAGTCCCCTCCGCGCTGTCCCCGGGCCGGTCCCTCTCCTCGCTGTCCCGGTCCGTCTCCCGGTCCCTGTCCCGTCCAGGTCCCCGCGGGTCCCGAACTCGCGGCGCTGCGGGCCCGGGCCGGGCGGGCGGTGACGTCAGGCGCGCTGGCCAATGGCGCGGCGGGGGGGGCGCGCCCCGCTCCATCCCCGCTCCGCGCTCGGCAGCGGCGGCCGCGCCGCTCCGGCACCGCTCCGGTACCGCTCCGGTACCGCTCCGGTACAGCTCCGGTACCGCTCCGGCACAGCTCCGGTACCGCTCCGGCACAGCTCCGGCACAGCTCCGGCACAGCTCCGGTACCGCTCCGGCACAGCTCCGGCACCGCTCCGGTACAGCCCAGCACGGCTCCGGCACAACCCCGGCACAGCCCGCGGCGGGGGCGGGCCCGCGGCGGAGAGGTCGCTGCGAAGCCCCGGCCGTCCCCTCCGCGGGTTACCTGCCCGGCCCAGGTGGGGCGGTGCAGAGCGGAGGAGGCTGTTTTGGAGGTTGCCGCCGCTCCCGATGGATGTTTTGTGTGTGTTTGCCTCCGCTCCCGGGTTCTCTTTCATCTGAGGACGCATCTGGCTCGAGCTCTGTTAAACTATCTGCCTTCTGGTACCGTTCGCAGATAACAGAAAGAAACCTGAGCCCGAAAGGCAATTCCCCACCTTCTTCCACCTAACGTGACCTTCTCGGGCGCCTTTGAATTTTTGCTGGTGCTCCGGCGATGATGGCAGTGGTGGGTTCCCTTGGGCTGTACTAAGAGCCTCTTGTTTTCTTTTCCCTTTTTTCTTAGAGGCATTTCATCTTTAAGGGCCGGCTGCTAGCGCTCACTTTTATACCCACTGAAGCGCTCGAGAACCATGGTGTCTGGTGGGAGAAGTGCGTTTCTGTGCCTTGGAATGATCCTGAGCTTTTGGAGCTCCGTGAGTTGGATGCCTGTTGGAGGATGCCCGCATAAGTGTACGTGTATTGCTTCCAACGTGGATTGTCACGGACTGGGACTCAAAACTGTGCCGAGGGATATTCCCAGGAATGCGGAGAGACTGTGAGTAAAAACCGTTAAGGGCTTCTCGAGCACTTGTAGGAACACCTGGGACGCGTTTCCCAACACCTGCCTATCAGTGCAGAGTACTCGGTAACAGGAGTTCCAGCAATCCAACACGGATTAATGTTTTCAGGAGGGAAGGGGAGGAGCTTTTCGGGAGTTCAGCGCTCCTGCCGCTGTGCCTTTGTACGAACGAACGATCGCTTTCAGAGTTTCATGTTAACTTTCAGCTGCCGCCTGATCGGGTTTTGCAGTGACTTGCTTGAAATGGAGTTCGGAGCTGTACCTGGAGTGCTCCGGGCTGTAATCACTGTCAGTGCAAACACCAATTTAATATGCAATTAGAAACCTGGATGTTTTCACCTGGCGGCTGGTAGCAGTTTCTCCTTACTTTCTCAGCATGGTGATTTCATCACCGTGGAAAACCGACTGCTTCCATAAACTAATTCAGATGGAAAAATCACATTAAGCAGCCTCTAATTTCTGTTTCAAACTGCTGTGGGGAAGCTGGTTATTCAATTTTTATTCTGCTTCAGGGTTTATGATAGTAGCGTAACGCTGTGGGGAGCACGGAGAATAATGAATGTGTTCATAGCAAATCTCTTGTATTGTTAAGTTCTCGGGAGTTTTTAGCTGACTGTTCTTACTTGCTCAGTGAGTTCCTAGGGAGAAACTTGAGTTTTCCTATAGAGTTCTGGCACTCGCCGGGTGCAGGGGACGGCGTCTCTGACGTGCCTTAATGCATAGCAGATGGCACAGCTCAGAGAGTGCCTGGTGCGAGACAGGGACACGTCCGGGGAGGGAGCGATGTTAAACCGAGCCTGGGCCGGTCTGAGACAGGGACACGTCCGGGGAGGGAGCGATGTTAAACCGAGCCTGGGCCGGTCTGAGACAGGGACACGTCCGGGGAGGGAGCGATGTTAAACCGAGCCTGGGCCGGTCTGAGACAGGGACACGTCCGGGGAGGGAGCGATGTTAAACCGAGCCTGGGCCGGTCTGAGACAGGGACACGTCCGGGGAGGGAGCGATGTTAAACCGAGCCTGGGCCGGTCTGAGACAGGGACACTACCGGGGAGGGAGCGATGTTAAACCGAGCCTGGGCCGGTCTGGGACAGGGACACGTCCGGGGAGGGAGCGATGTTAAACCGAGCCTGGGCCGGTCTGGGACAGGGACACGTCCGGGGAGGGAGCGATGTTAAACCGAGCCTGGGCCGGTCTGAGACAGGGACACTACCGGGGAGGGAGCGATGTTAAACCGAGCCTGGGCCGGTCTGAGACAGGGACACTACCGGGGAGGGAGCGATGTTAAACCGAGCCTGGGCCGGTCTGAGACAGGGACACGTCCGGGGAGGGAGCGATGTTAAACCGAGCCTGGGCCGGTCTGAGACAGGGACACGTCCGGGGAGGGAGCGATGTTAAACCGAGCCTGGGCCGGTCTGGGACAGGGACACGTCCGGGGAGGGAGCGATGTTAAACCGAGCCTGGGCCGGTTCCCTCCGCTCGGCGCTCCGGGGTGACCCCAGGAGAGTGAACTCAGTTGTGCCTCACGTGGATTAACCCGTAACTTAAAATGTTTTTGAACTTGTAAGCAAATGCTGTAGATTGTATGGCCTGACTTCCTGTTTTATTTCCTTCTGGGTCATAGACTTGGGGAAACTTCAAATTCTCGGGCAGTTTTTCCTCCGAGGAAGAAAGCTGGATGAGGTTACTAAGCAAACAAAGTTTGTGTGCGGAGAGCCCTCCTAAAGGCTAAGTTTTGTCCCAGAATGAAATTTTATAGAATCCTTGGCTGTTTCTAAATGCATTTTATAGTGCTGAGAGCTCTTGAATGTTAGCAATCTGCAGCTTTCTTACTACAGTATTCTACAACCTTTAATGTTTTGTGGCTGTATCAGCCGTCCTTTTAACCTCAGCTGTGTGAGCGATAGCTTTCAGATGTCAGTGCTGCAGAAACCTGAACTTCTCTGCCTGGAACCGTGCGCTCTAAAATTGACGGGTAACAGCCTGCCATTTTAGAGCCAAAAAAACCCCAAATCTGGAACAACAAACCCCACAATAATCCAGTACCAGGGGAGCATGCCAAGTACTTGTGATAACACGGGTGGTTTGTGTGCTTCACTGGTGAGGTTTGTGAATGCTTTAAAGAGTTAAAGTCTAGAATTAAACTTTTAAATTGCAGGTTAAAATGATTCACAAGCACCAGGTTTGTTGGCCCCCTGAGAACCATTTCATAAATGGTAATTTGTTGTAGATGGAGTTTTAGGAGGGCTGAATTCATGCTGTTATTGGGATTCGTTTGTGAGAATGAACATCACAGAGATGTGAACTTTGCTTGCCTACTGCAGGAAGCTGAGCCAGAAGAAGAAGGCTCTTGGCCTTGGCAGGTTAAGTGTTAAAAAGAATGAAGGAGAGCATAATCATTGCCTTGGTCTTGTTCTTTTTGGTGTTATTTACAGATTTTAATTTTAGATTAATGGCTGTGAAAAGAACAATAGTAGCGATTTCACAATACGCAGTTTGAACATTGAACCTCAGAGATACCACCACTGATAAATATTAAGTGTAGCTGTCTTGGATGGTTTGTTTAGAGTTTTTTTGCATATATAAATAGCATATTGTTGGATCATTCAGTGGCTGAAACCCTGTGGAAATAGGATACAGAAGGTCATGTGGTAACACTTAATCTGCATTTTAAATACTGTTTTCAGTTTTCAATTCTGTCAGTCCATTGTGAGCCTTTCACTGTTTTTGTAGTGTTCACCAACATCTTCATTACATCTGTTTTAATGCTTCTATCAGTTCGTGGAAATCTAGATTTCTACTAATTGCACTAACTTGGGTTTTCTAATGTAAGCAGTAGAGTGAAAAAGACTCTATTCCTCCGAGTCTAAATTCTGCTCATAGGTGAAACATCAGTCAGCCACAGGATATATCAGAGTATCTCATTTTGCCCTGTGGTCCACAGCAACCTGTAACTATTTATGACATAACAGTGGGCTGATGTGTAATCTTCTAACTAGTATGTTTGGCATGTAAATAAGACCAAATTGATCGTATCTGAAATCACAAAAATATTTTTCATCTCAGAGAAATGTTTATATGTTGGGAAAATAATTTTAACAAGTTTCTTGATGGCCACACAAGAAGTGCCTTTTTAAACTTATGCTCTGGAAAGGTATTTATTTCTTTCTACGTTCTCCCGAGCTAAAAATTCTGCATACCTGTTCAAGTCAGAAACTTTTTGCTTTAATTAGTAAGAGATCTAATGGCACCACTTAAAATATTTTGCCACCAAGCTTTTAGAGTTGTGTTTGGACAAATGTTACAGATTGTTTGGGCTAGTGGAGCCAAGTTAAATATTATTCAAATTTGTGTTAATATGAAACCCAGGAAAACTGAAAATATAACATTAAGGAAACAATGGTAAATATCTTTAGGGGAAAAAGAATTTCTTATTGAGAAGTTCTGTTAAATGAACTAGCTTTGATTACTGATTCTTCGCAAGAAATGAGGTGCATGCTTGATTTATTTTTTTTCCTGAACTCTTTGAAGGTCTGTAGGTTTGTACCTGTGATTTCTACCTTGAAGGAAATCCACAGATTAACCAGTGATCCCAGAAACAGAGTTATAAAACAATCCCATGCTTTTATTTTGAATTTTTACACAGACCGATTTTTAATAGTAGCTTTGAAAATATAGCAAGTATTAGGTTTGTGTTGCAGTTTTTACCTTGTTATTACATTCTATGATAGTCTTCTAATTGTGTGATGGAGATGGAAGCTTTGGCTCAGCTCTCATGAAGGGCTAAAAAGAGGTGAAAACTCTCCTGATGCACAATGAAATTACTCAGTCTGGAGAAAATAAGTGGTGAAGCAAATCCTTGTCACTTCCAGGAGTGACTTTCAATTATCCTCGTTGTGGAGAAGGAATGCTCAGGATAGCCATCATATTCCATATTTGCAGTATGTCCTCATGTTGCAGAATGTGATGCTCCTCAGAGGCCCTTGAGCAGGATGGTAGAGCTGCCCTTGTGGTTATTGTTAGTATTTACTGATCCCTTCTACACTTGTGAAGCACTTAGCACTTTACCAAAAATAGAAGTTGATAGAATTCTTGTGTTTTGGAGAAAATCTGGTAATTTATTAGATAATTTCTGGAGTGGGCACAGTGATTCATATATTTTAGCTGAGCAACTGATAAAACATTTTTACCTGAAGAGTATTTAGTATGTAAACACACCCGTGAGAATCCTAAATATTTTACCTTTCTGTAATGTTCCTTAGGATTGCTTCATCAAACTCCCATAATCAGAGTTTCCTTAGCTGTGGTTCATTTCTCAGATGTGATTATTTGTAATTTCCTTCAGTGGAAATGTTTTATATATATATAATATTACACACATGGCTGTTTATAACACTTAATAATGCTGATAGCCACGTTTAGTTTGAGATGATGCATAAATGTAGTGAGCAGATCAAAGCCACCTGCCTGACAGTTGAGTTTTCAGCTCTGAAAAGAACAAGTGATACTGAGAAACTGCTCAGAAGTCTTCTGGGGCAGTGTCTGCCTTCTGTTTGAATGTGAAGCCTGAGCCTTTGTATTTTTCTTCCCATTCATGCCTGGTTATCTCCCTGTCTGTTAGCAACACATTATATATGTATAAAAGCTTCTTTGGAGAATTTAGCCATGTTTGAGTTCCTGATGAGTTTATGTTTGGTGGCTTAGGCTCTTGTTTAATTGATAGCTCTCCTGTGTTAGTCATTGTTCTGTTTTGTCTTTCATTTGAAGGATTCTTTACGTTGCTAAGTTGATAGAGCTTGCAGGACTAATCTGTTCTGTGCTTTGTCTGAGCAGCTAAATTGAGTGTGTCCACATTTAGGTGCAATTTAGAAGCTTAGTCATCTGCTTACTCCTGAGTTTTCATGTGGTCTGGGGTTTCTGTTACACAAATATATTATTATGGTGGTTTTGGCCTAGGTGCATGGAGCTGCTGAAGTTGCACTGGTTTGTAATAAGTCTTCAACTTCCTCATTTCTGTCTCCAAATTAAATCGAAGCTCCTGTCTTGAATGCTTCCATATTCCTGCAGAAGGCGATGTTAAACACATGCAAATATAATTATGTGACTCTTACACTGACATTCTGCTTTTCTAGAGTTCTTCCCACTAGGGATTACCACTCATTTGTTTGTAGTAATTGTCTCCAAAACCTTGCATGGAGCATTTCTCAGATATTTTTTTCCCTAGGTCATGTGTCAGTAAGTGGATGTACATGGCTTTGGCTTGGAAAAGCTTGCTCTTGGAGGGACTGATCCTGGGAAAACTCAGCTGGTTTCCCCGATTTAATGAGGATTCTTCCCTTTCCTAATGCAACTCTGACTAGTAGTGCTTGAGTGGATGTTGGCACGAACTTGGGTAGGATCAGTCTCTTGCTGTTAAATTGGTGACATGGTTTTGAAGTGATGGTAGCAGGAAGGAGGATGAAACTAGCTGTTGTAAATTGGTAGCTGCAGATGCAAGTAGTGGCCATTGTCATGTTGCCTGTATTTATTTGCACAAATTTGGATTAGATTTTGAGATGAAAGAGACCAGACTACTTCCTGCAGAACTTTTTAATAAGCTTCTCTGAGACCATTTACTTTTATTAATTTTCTTACTTTTGCAGCTGAGTATTGATTCATGCAAAGGAATTAGGCCAAAGGAAAATCGCCCCTCTAAAGAGCAGCTGTTGTCTTTCAGGAAGTCCTAAAATACAGATGATGAGGATTGCTTTTATATCCCTGGAATTTGTTCATTGTATGGGTTTGGGGAGGCATGTTGCCAGGAATGCAGGTATACCTTACCTTTAGGGATGTGAGGCCAGAAATAAGTAAATCCTAATACTCTTTTATTGGCATAGTGGTTGTATAAACACCTTGTGTTGTACACTGTCATTTGACCTTTATAGTGAAAACTACCTGTAATCTTTTGGAATGTCACTGCCAGGGTACAAGCATTTCCAGTTGCTTACAACAAAAGTAGCTTGTCGTGTGTCGACATTGACTTCTGATATTTATTGTCTGTGTTTTTGAGAGTTTTCAGGCTGTTCCTCAAATTCCACAGAGCAGAGAAAAATTATGTTCTCATAGAAATCTCACAAGATGTTTGGGAATTGCGATAATAAGGGAAAAGAGCTTGGCTCTAATAAGGATATTCAGTGAGTAATTTCAGTGACTGCATGCAAAGAAGAGAGCTTGTTTACTGCAGAGACTATTCAGAAGGCTTAAATCAGGATGTATTCCCTCCCAGGAACTAACAGCTCAAATAACTTGAAGCTTCATTTTCCCAAAATAAAGTTTGTGTGGTGCCCCTCGTGCTTGATTTCCCACAGTGGGGCTGGGAGCACCTGTAGGAATCCACCCACACATCTTGTGGTCCCCCAGCTCTCTGAAGGAGCTTCTCTTTCCCTGTTGGGATTATTTCCCACTCCTGCTGGACAAAACAGTGGTGTTTGTCCTCCCTGGGGAGAAGGAGACACGACAAGCTTATAATTGCGGGTGAGGAAGTTTGGGGAGCAAAGCTGAAGTGAACCTCGAGGGGCAAAGCTTTTGCAAGAAAAATAATGTTGGCAACATGAAGGTGAATGACTACTACAAGGGACGTGTGGCAGAGGCTCCTTCAGGTGGTTGTCAGTCTGTATTTATAATCTGCACATTCCTGCTGCAGGGATGCTGATGGGAGCAGTGGTGGTCAGGAAATGTTGTAATAGAGGTCACTTCTAGTCCCTGTGCTCTTGTGAGGTCTGAGGGACAGGCTGGTGGGAAATGTGCTTCTTGTCCTTGGCTCCTTTCTGCTGCTGAGGTCTCAGGAAGCTTCTGGAAGTTCTCACTGGTTCAAGTGCTTTAGCATAATGTGATTTTAATCCAGGACTGCTGTGGTGACTCCCATCCCTCTTATGTTCAGTAACAGGTTTTGTTTGCCAGTGTAAAGCTGTATCAGTTCTACTTTTTTGTTTGTTGTTCAAGACATATTCAGGATAAGAAAAGGCTGGGTTCCAGTCATATTTGGGTTGCAATATGGCCCAGGCTGCTCTGTTTTCAGTATTTTCCAAGTCTTTTCTCCAGAGATCTGTAATGTTTTATTTCCAAGTCTGTTTTTGAGTGTTTTCCTAGTCAGACATATCATCATTTAAGATCTCGAATGGATCTTGTCAATGGCAAGCACTGCTTCTTCCCCATTAGCAAATGGCTCTGTAAGCAGCTGACAGTTTGTCTAATGGTATTAAGTGCATCAAAGATAAGAGGAACAGGTCTGTGCTCTGTACTCAGTAAATCTGAGATTGAGTTGAAGGCCATCTCCACAGAAAAGGGAATTTAAGAAGATGATTCTTACCTCTGCCAGTTATTTTCAGCCTTTCCCCCCCCCCCGCAACTGAATCTGGTCTGTCAGTTGTCTCTGTGAGAATAAATTTTTGTATTTTTCTTTTACACCATCTGTTTGATGGCTGCAGTATATGTTTTTAGTCTGATGATTGATAGATTTCTGGAGCTTGCAATTAGATTTTTACCTTTCTATTTGTGATGTACTTCTTTTTCTAAGACTCTAATTTTGTCTCTCAGGTAGAAATGAGAATATAGCCATGGGTCCAAATCTGCTTTGCTGTCACTGGTGAAGGGAGCATTTACAGCAAACATGAACATGGTTAAAATGAGGTAGAAAACTCAGTTTTAAAGCTGGTCTTGTCCTGACTTTCCATTGATCAGACTTCAAAATCTATCTGAAATTTGCTAATAAATAGGTTATAGAATTGATCTTACCCAACAGCTAATTTTTTACCTTTTTTTTCCCTGGTAGTTGCAATACTGTTGCAGAAATGATTTTTAACTTTCTGTCAAAGGGACTCCTCAGGAGAGTCCTGTGTTCTTCCTGCCTGGAGGATGCTGTGTTTGCTTTATTCCTGCTCCAGCTGCCTGGAGAGGGATCAGCCTGGTGCAGTCAGTACCAGAGCAATGATAAAGACTCCCAAACACCTGTAAATGTTTTTGGAGTCCAGGCAGCACTGAGGATTTTGAGACACATTATCCCTGTTGGTACCTCACTGGCTGCCATGTGCACCCATGGTCAGTGTGGTTTGGGGCAGCATTGTTGTATTTAGGAATTAATTGGAATTAATGTTGTATTTAGGAATTAGTGTTGTATTTAGGAATTAATTGCCCCTCCTCTGTGGTGTGGGGACTCAGTGGTGACATTGTGCTGTGTCTCTGCATCCTGGCAGTCACCCAGAGCAGCAGGACACAGGAGCTGCCTGCAGTTCCCAGGGATGTTTTCCCTGCACCTGGACAGCTGTTTGAGTCTACAGAGACACAGACTGGTGATTCTGTTTCAGCCAGGGCTCCATGGAAGGGGAGGATAGACTGCTCTGGAGGTCAGTGATTTGGAGATCAATAACCCATTTTTAACAGCCTGCCAACATGTGTGTATGAAGTGTGGGGAGGATGGTGATGAACTCCATTTCTGATAGATTTATTATTATTTTTCCTTCCAGTCTGATGCTGTTTCTTGAGAGGAGTGGTCCTTGTTTAAAAAAACCCAAACATTGTTGGGGTTGAGGACAATGCCTGCTGTACTCATCAGTTCTGTTTCATCTGCTTGTCTTCATCCCTTTGCTCTTTTTTTCTTTTCAAACAATCCTTTGGTAAAACTTTGTTTGCACACTGCTCAATATGAGGAAATCTTTGGCTATTGTGAGGTGCTTCTAAGCACGACAGCAGAAATGGTAATGCATTTCATATTAGTGAAGCTGAGGTTCTGATCTCCAAAATCACAGCACTACCAAATGCAGCTTTTAATGCCTGTCTGCAAATTTTATTTCAAGAACTGGATTCTGTCAAGGTTGGCTATTTCACTGTGGGAAGAGGCACAGAATGGAGGGGAAGAGTGTGGAAATCAAGTTTCTTGCAAAATGTGTCAAAAGATAAGCATGTAACTATTGGGAAGATAACATTTTGACAGCAGAAGTAGGGTGTATGCTTGTGCATGCTAATATTTAGGGACTATTACTGAATCCTTGGGCTTTTTTTTCCATTGGTCTTTTTTGTTTTCTCCTGTGGCAGGTAAGGAATGTGATAATTAACTGGTGCAGAATACAAGTGTTAGTAGACTGTGAGGTGTTACTGGTGTACGTTGTTGTGGGACCTAATAAATAATCCTGAAAGTTTCAAACGTTACCATGAGTTGTGAGCCTTGCTCACTTTCTTAGGTCAGAGTAAAACCTTAAAATAAAAAGTAAAATCTTAAGGCAGTTTAGCAAAACTGTCCTGCTGAATTGTCATCTCTGACATTTGCTCTGGGTGTGCACTGGGCAATATTGAGCACTACTTCAAATATTTTAGCAGCTTTTTAAGTTGAAGTACTTGGCTGTCTGTCTGCCCAAGAGGGTTTTCAGTGTTAGCATTAAATGCAGTGTCATTTGTTAAGTGATACCACCCTAGTGAAAGGGTTTGACTTCACTTGGAAGAGTTTTTTCTACAAATAATTTGTCCCAAAAAAGAAAATATTTCAATTCTTGACTTCACTTTTCCTTTGAAGGTTACAAAAATCTTGTCCAAAAATGGAAGACTCTACCTTAGAATTTTATATTGTGTTCTTTGGGATGTGCTGTCTTATCCAAGGAGAATGAACAAAGAAATGCTGCATTGTTACACATTCCCTATGTAAGAATATAATGTAGCTTTACATTAATGATTTTTCTGCTCCCCCAGTAAGGAAATAGCAAACAGCAGTTTGCCCATTCTCTCTGGTTTAGGATAGAGTGTGTAGCATATAAAGTTCTCATAACAGATGTGATCACAGGACATGCAGCCCATTAAAGTAATCCTGCATATGTATGTCATGCTTGTCCACAGCTATGGAGACAGCAATGTTTAATTCAAACAGTTGTGTTGTTTAAATGACTCTGAGAAATTTCAGCAAGGAGAAGATGAGTCCAGAAAGCAGTTTACGTGTCCTGTGCCTTCTTGTTTGTCCTAAAGCATGTTTTGCCTGGACTTCACTGGGAACTTAACCCATGGATTTTCTCCAGTTTTGTCTTTTGTCTGTGTGATGGTTTTGTTTAGACTGGGGAGGCATTATATATTAGGAACGTTTTTTTGAAATGCTGATTTTGGCAAAACCTGGATGAAACATCTTTGTTTGGGGAGGGCAGCAGTGGTTACAGCATCACTGAGCAATGTGGGAGCCTCTGGGTCACAAGCTTGTGTGAAATAGTTGTAGAGTGGTGAGAAGAGGCCCTGGCAGTCTCATCCTCTTGAAGTGGTAGAGCTGGTTAGAGATGGGGTTTTGAGAATACAGCTGGGCAGCAAAAAAGAGAACTTATTGTGAGGGAATGGTACAGGGAAGCAATTGTGCATTTCTGAAATGCCTAGATAAATGCAGCAGGGAGGTTAGCTGGAAACTAGAAAAAAAGAGGTTGGAAAAAAAAAAAGATGGAAGGGAAATTCTTGAGCAAAGAGAACTTGTTTTCCAGAAGTGGAAATAGATACTGAGAAATCAAGCCCTAAGGGAAAGGCTGGTTCTTCAGAGAGATGAAAACACACATCTGGATATAAGTTTCCCAGATAAGAATGTGAAAGTGTAGGAAACAGCCCAATGATCCCTTGGAGCTTTGAGTTTTAATAGATAACATGTGAAAAGGCAGCAGAAGATAAGGAGCAATCAGAAAGAAGTGTTTTATGGATTTTTGGGGGTTTGTTTTGCATTGGTTTTGGTTTTATGTTCATTCCCTGCTCCCCCCCCACCCCCCGAAAGTTCTTTAGCTAATTGCTTATGAAGTTTTTCAGAAGATGAAAATGGATTGTTCCCAGTTGATGTTAACTTCATTTTATAGAACAGATAATTTCCATGTTGGTTCTTCCATAGCCCTCACATGTGCAGCAGGGTTAGTGCAGAGTGGTTTTATAAGCACAAGGAGTTTCAGTAACTTGAAACATCAGATTTCTGTGTGAAGGCTTTGGGAAAACTTGAGTTTTGTGTTCACTTAGCAAACATTGTGAAAATCAATTCAGCTTTACTGCAGCAAGTGAAAAACCAAAAGTGGGATGAGGATGGAGGACAAAGAAGGTAGGAATCTACTTGAGAGTGAAGAAAATTGCTTGTAAATTGGTTTCAACATCTGGCTGCTAACATCAAGTCAATACAACCCTTCCTTCAAGATTCATTTTACATATTAAAACTGTCCTTGAAATTTTATTGCAACATTATGACTTCCTCTAATCCTCAGTGGCCTCTGTAGACATGTTACACTCAGCGTGGTGGTGCTAGGAATGAATAGAGTTGGTGAAAGGGGATGCTTTTCACATTAAAAAACCAAAACCCTGAACAGCAACAAAAAGAAAACCCCAAACATAAACAGAGATCTCTCTTACCTTTCCAGGAAAGGATCTGGGAAGGGTTTCTAGTCTGTGCATGTCTGAAAGTGAGCAGGGTGCTGAAATCAAGGCTTGATTTCCATGCCAGGCTTCACTAAAATAATTTGTTTGTTCATAGAATGTCTTTCCAAGTTACCAACAATTTACAGCAGTCAGGAGCAGGTGTGAAATATTGCAAGTCTGAAATACCAGGTTGTCTTATTAGTGAAGAGCACCCAAACACTGCAGTTTCTTCACTGTGATCTATTCGGTCACACACCTCAGTGTTAAGTGAAATACAAAATTAAAGCAGTGTGTGTGCTTTGCTGAAGTTTGCAGCAATGCTTTTTGCCCAGATGAGTCCAGAAGTGTCAAACATTGAAGCACAGGCACATCTCTGTTCATATCCTGATGAGATTGTCCCTGGGGTAGCTGAGTGGAAATGTGGCCCAGAGAATGCTGGACATGGTCTGATTTCTGCCTTTGTGGCATTCTGAGCTTGGGAATAGCACTGGGCTGGTCTGATGACCTGAAATGTGTGTAACCAGCTGGTCCTGCTGGACATGAAAGAAGAGCTACAGTTGTAGCAGTTAGGTAGGAATGGCTAAACCAGGTCAAGGATTGAAAAGAAGTTTCAAAAGTGACCTTTAGTATGTGCAGTAGTTAACCTTGGGTTTTATCTTTTTAGTAAGAATTAAAATGATGTTTCAGCTAATCTGACACAGAACGGTCCTTACGTCTCTTTATGATGTGCACATCCTGTCTTCTTCGTATTATGTTTCTGTAGCAGATGCATTTTAAAGTATTTTCTATTATTTTTAATGCTTCATATTTAAAGTTTTCTGCTATTCCCTGAATTCCCTCTCAAAACAGACAACAAATGCTTGTTTTACCTTTTTCCTTTGCAGAAAATGTAGAATCATGCAGTCATTAAGGTTGGAAGGGACTTGATGAGATGTCGTGATTCAGCCTCTGCTCAAAGCAGAACATGGGATTCAGACAGGAAATGTCCCTTTGGATCCCAAAAACCAGAAATTGCCTCCTGTAGTATTTTCAGTGACTTTTCCAGTACCCAACTGAGGCTGCTGCTGACCAGCTTGCACTTTGTCATATTGTGCTTTGTAACCTTTTCAAGGCAGGAGTGATATTTGCCTGAGTTGGAGGTGTCAGGGCTGTATCAGCCTGATCTCTGCACCAGCAGATGTGTCCTGTCTTCCTGCAGCCTTGTTCAGGTCAGGAGCTCTCAAGTGATGCTTGAATTCATCTTCTGCCACTCCTGGCTGTTCCTCTCCTCCTTGAACACAAGAACATGGGAGACTGTGCTGGGGAAGGCTCTGAGCACCTCAGTCTGTCACTGAACCATCACATCTTGTTTATTATTTTATAATTCATGCACTGCTAGGAGCTTTCCTTGATGACCCTTGCCAGCTTGAGCTCCAGAGGAGCTTTCACTTTCCTCAGCCCATCATCATTTTTGAGGTTTGGGCTGTGTTTCTGCACCCCTGGGTGCTGTTTGTCCTCTCCCTCCTGTGCTGGAGCTCCATCACCAGCTGCCTCCTGAGCCCAGGTGTGCACTGGCACTCGAAGAGGTTCCAGGACAACCTCCACCCCTTCTATTCTTCCTGCAGTGTGTTCCCTGTCTTTCACCAGGGCCTGGGTGACACTGCCAGAGGAGATTTGGAACACATCAAGAGCAAGTACAGGACTCCAGGGACAGAGGTGAAGGACACAGGAGTGTAAAATCTACTGTTCAATACTGTGCTGTCAGCATAACGATTCCTTTATGTGGATAATAAAACCTTTGCATTCTAATTATTAGACAGGAATTCCTGCAGGCTGAGACAAACATGTATTTTCTTGGAAGAAGCAGAATACTTGAATTACTCAATCTATTATGCTGCTTTCTGTGGGCCTTGGTATGACTTTCACTTCTGTCTGCTTTAGGGAATTCACCCACTGCACAAGTTGCAAAAAGTTAAGTTTGTTTTTGTTTTTTTTTTTTTTTCTGGGTATTTCTTAACATTTGTAGTTTGCCAAATATTTTTTTTTCTTGTTTTTATAAGGATGAGGGTAGAAGTGTGTTGTCTGCAAGCAGTTCCAGATCATTTGGACACTTAATGTGTGTTATTAACCAAGCACTGCTGTAATGGGCTTGAGAATGGACAGCTTATTCACAAAATGAGGGCACTTAACCTCCAAGGTCCGTTTTCCTCATTGTTCAGACAGAAAGAAAACAGTCTGACTCATACCTGAAAGCCTTCTGTAATCAGAACAGAGGATCTAACCTTTTTTGAATTAAAAGCTGTCGTGTAGGTGTGTTACAAAAACGTGATGGACTGCAGCATGGGATTTGCACGCTCCAACTATTGTGTGGCTGTTTAATTGCTGTTTAAATTTTCCTGAGGACTGAAACTCTCCAGTGTCACACACATGGTATCCAGCAACTACAGCAAAAATGATGAAATGTTGAATTGTGACTTGATTGTTACTCTTGTATAAGATGTCCACATTGCTGGATCCCAGTATTGCTGTGTAGTTCTTGCTGAAACTATGCAGAATATTCAGAAAGAACTGGTGGTTGTGGCAGGGCTTGCTTTTTTCTCTCTTGATGTTTCTGCACCTGTGGCTTGTTCTTACTGCAGGTCAGGCAAGGGGGTCTGTAGTCTCTGAGCTGCTGGTTATAGTTTGCAGTAGGATCTCCCTTTAACCTTTCTTTAATATAAATTCAACAAACCCAGGTGTCTCAGCCTCTGTTCAAATGTCACCAGACAGCTTCCTGATGGTCTCTTTCCTGTCCTGGAGAGCCTGCACTGACCCAGTATTGCAGATGGGCTGTCAAAACATCCACAGGACATGACAGCAGTGAATTCTTTTGAATTCTGAGACCCCTCTGTCTGTGGCTGAGGTGACCTTTGCTGCTTCAAGGGCCACTGCTGGAGTTTTGGGGCACAATGGCACTCCAGGAGACTTTGCTGCAAAGCCTCTTCCTGCTCATGCAGTACCTCACCTGTGATTGTTGCATGGGTTGATTTCCTCTCAGATCAGAGGGCTTTGAATATTTTTCCTCTGTTGAACTAAATGATGTGAAATGTTCAGAAAGTGACAGTCTTTCTAGAGCTCAGTAGAAATAAAAATAAATTCTCTTGGTCCTTTACAAAGTCAGCTGTTCAGAAGAAAAAAAAATAACATGAGTTTTCTAGAGATGAAATGTACTGTTCTTTGGGTTTTTTTTTTCCAAAATGGAATTACCTCTGCTGAATATGATTTTGAAGTTTTTGTCTTTCTTTAGAAGTGATGTTCATACTTGCCCATGTGATTTGGAAACTAGTGGAATTTGTGTATTTCATAAAATCCAGTCCCAGGCATTCATTTCCTGCATTGCAAAACTTGAGATGAAAATATGTTCAATCTGAAGATATGCAGATTGTGCTGCCAGAGGGCTTCAGGATAGTGTTATAATTGAGTAGTTTATCACAGTAACTTTGAAGTTCTTGGATTGGAGGCAAAGGAGAGAATTGCCAAGTGCTTTCTGGTGGGAATTATGGTCATTTAAGGTTAAGAGGCTGGTGGCAGTTCATACCCATTAAAGAAAATTAGTTGCACAGCAGAAGTCCTGGAAAATGGTTAAAATAATAAAACAGATACTGGGTGTGTGAGGAATGGAAAGGACAGCCAGAATCTGCTGTAGGGGTGCATTCACACATGGGAGTGGATTTTTGTCCCTTTCCTGGTCCTGGTTTTAGCACGTTCCCAAGCCAAGAACTAAAGCACTCCTAAAGAGGGGAGGCTTTACTGAACAGCTTTTTGCCTCCAGCCCTACAGGTAGCTTTCCTAAAAATCAAGAAGGTTTTCTTCATGGCTTTAAGTTTCTGGAGTGCAAGAGGTAGCCAGGTCAAGGGTGAAAAAATGCATTGCTGTGGAAAACTCAGGTTTCTTCCAGCTCAGGTGCTGTGTTTGGGATCCTGGTGACTGGGGATGGGGAAAACAAAGCACAGAAAAGCTTCCAGCTGTCACTCAGGATGGTTTGGGCTGACAAAGTCCTTTAGCAGTGCAGTGGCACAGAAGATTTGTTTCTCAGGACTGAGGGCTGCTTTATTTACTTGGAGGAATTGGGCTAATGAAAAACATCAGTAACTCCTTAGGTTCAGGAATCTGGATTAATTCATTATCACTTGAATTTCAGCTCCCATGTTTTCAGTATTGATTTGCCATTTAAAATAAACCCTTTGGAACATGGTACAAATTAATCATAGCAAAGGACGTGTGTTATCACTTCAAAACAGGTGTCCTTAAATTTCTTGGAAAATTATTTTTCTTCTGTTCTTCATGAACATTGGGAAGTTGCATGAATTGTGTCCCAGGTGAGGTTTGTTTTGATGGGAATTCTAGATAGTGTGTTTGATCCTGACCTGTTTTTAGGGGGAGCAGAGAGGTTTTCATTAGTTCCTCCTTTGTTCTGTGACACAAATTTAATGCATTCCTTCTTGGAAAATACCAAAAATGAGGTGAAGAGAAATGCATCTTCCCTGTAAATTGTGGGGTGTTTGTTGAATCAAGATTCCTTTCAGAGTGTTGGGTTCTGGGCTGATTTGTTTGTCCCTGCTGTGACAAATGTGTGTAGCTTGGAACTGCTGTGTGGTAACCACTTTTGAAACGTAACAGGAACAGAAACTGAACTTTGTGTTTGAGGTTCTGTGAGTAGAAATGAATATTTACCTCACTTAGGAAGCAGCTGGACAGGAAAGAATCCTAGTGCTGTTTAACTTGGGTAAGAGCTGTTTTTTGAACTGTATTTAATTTTTCCTTAAATACAGTTTCCCTACTGCTCTTTTGGAGATGAGTTTCTCTACTGCTCTTATTGAATTCTTTATTGATGTAAATGAAAAAATATCTGAGGACTGTACTGTAATTAAGTCTGGTGCCCCTTCTCCTTAGATAACAGGGTTTTTTTGTTTTCCATGGATTTTCATTTTGTGTAATATTGTCTTAGGTTAAAGACAAATCATATTCATTAGACAATAAATATTTTTCAAAGTACTGCCCATCTAGGAATGTGTTTGTCATTGAAATGCAAAATCAGCTACTGCCATGAAATTAGTGGGCATCAAGGATCTTCACTTTTGTTTTTAGGAATGTCACTGTTTGCCAAATGGGCACCTGAGAATTCTCTGAAACAGAGACAAATTCGTTGCTCTTGAGCACTTAGTGATAATAAATGGCTTTAACCAAATGCAACACCTGTTTTCCTTCTAGAATGGGATCTAAATTTAGGCAATTTTTTTCTGACCAAAAGGTAACAGAATTAGACCTGAAGTCTGATAGTTTTTCGGATCGGAAAAAAATGGAAGGTTTTTGTTTGTTTGTTTGGGTTTTTTTTTTAAGCACAAAATAAAACCTTTTCTTAAAGCAAATACAGCATTTGCAGTGAGAACATTAGAATGAGTATGGCTTTTTTTGTGCCTATGAACTTGTGCAGTGCCCATGTATCAGAGGCTGCAAAATGAAACCATTACAGAATTGTAGAGAGAGAATTGGTTTGTGCTTAAGTAAGATGCTTCATTTTGGCTTCTGAGTGCCTGGAAAAGCACAACTGAGCAACCAGAGCTCTAAAATGAGTTGCTGATTGAAACCTATAGTCTGGAAGCTGTTGAGGAATTAAGTTAAGGATTGACCTGAGTATGTTTAAGATTCACAACTATGATGAGGTCCCAAACTTTATTATCTAGATTATCGTGGATATTATACTAGAGAAAGGGTTTAGATGGTAGAAAAATAACCTCTGACTGCAATAGGAGCTTGCTACAGTCTAGTAGGGTTGCTTTGAATTTTTGCATCCTTGCATATAGAAGGATTTGAATGTTATAGAAGGTATTTTATTTACACATATCTACTGAATTACTGAGCTGAAGGTTGTGCAAGACTTCAGCAGCTGATTGCTGTTGTAACTGGCTCTTCTGTAAGAGCTGTGCTGCTCATTGTGGGGGTGATGGGGTGTCAGATTCAATCCTGGTTTGGTGCATCACACAGGAGGGAGGCTCTGAGCTGTCCGGGATGAGGGGCTGGCTTTGCCAAGGCTGGAGCACCAGGTGTGAAGAGACAAGTGGATTTGCTTCTCCATAAAGTTGTAAAGTTGATGCAGTCCAAGGAGGAGGGTGGGGGCTGAGACCAGCATCCGAATGTTTTGGAAGAGTTGAGTGGCTGAACAGAATAATTATCAATCAAAACGTAGCAGAGGAAATCTCTGCACTCCTGGCATGCTCCTGGGAATGTTGGTGCTCTAAGACATTGAAAAGTCTGTCTTAAATTCACTTGATTGTCTTTAGAGAAGAATGAAAGATGAAGCAATTCAGAGGAATTATTGCAATGAAGCAGGATTTGCTCCAGTTGCTCCAAGCATCCCTGTTTGTAATAAGTGTGTACATTGTGTGACTCAATCTTCAGCATCTACCAAATATGTGTTGAATTAAATTGTTATTAGAACATAGCAGGACATGTTTATGAGTAAAGCTCCCTTAACAGCTCATCTGAACTCACTTTCATGATGTCTTATACCATTCTAGTCCAATTCAAGTTTCTGTTCTCACTGAAATAATTCCTTCCACGTCTGTTTTCTTAAAGCTACCACTGTAGCTACATTGTTGTTAGCATGCTTTATCCCACAAATTATGATAAAATAAATCAATAAATTGACAAGGCAGACCTGATGTCAAGAGCTTTACCAAAGCTGGTACAGATGAAATTTCTGATTTATGTTTAATGCAGTGATAATCATCTTTGCTGCTGACACTCCAGAAGAGCCCTGTATTCCTTAATGGAGTTTTCTTAGATGTTTTTAGTTAATTAGACTGTCTTATTTGAATGTGAAATAACAAAGAGCAGTAGCTGGTCCTGTGGGAGAGATAGATGTGTCAAGTAGGATTCAAGATCTGCTTGGCCCCACATACTGCCCAACATGCAGGAATTCTGCACAATAAGAATATTACATAGAATTATTTCATCTGGACACAGATACGTGTTGGAATGAAATATAAATTAAATTTGCCTTCATGGTATTATTTTCCTCATATCTTAGATGATTTCTTTTCCAAGAAGTCTGTTTGGTTCCAAGAGTCCTTTTGAACACTAATGTGTTTGAAAGCCAACCAAGATTACATGTTAAGGTTTAGCTCTTTGTAGTTGAAACCCACTAGTGAGCCCATAATCAGCTGCCAAACTTTATAAAGGAAACATAAAGTATTATGTTGCCCACAAATACCAGCTGTAAACCACTAATGCCTGCATTAGTTCAGTAACTTCAGAGTCACAAAGTTTAATTGACTAATGGGGTAACCTGTGGCAGTCTGCTGCTTTGCAGCAGCGTTAGACCTACTGTGAACAGGAGGAGGAAATTTTACATAGTTCATCACAACTTTAGTCTGTTTTTCTTCAAATGGCAGATAAGCCTTGAGGCAGAGCACGCTGGAAAAGGCAAATGTTCAGAAGGTAAACACTGTTTTTTAAAACAGACAGAGGCTGCAGTTATGGTTTGAGCTAAGTGAACTTCATGAGGAATGTTTCTCTTAAGGTTAGGACATGGTGCAAGTAATTGGAATAACAGAAATGGAAACCTTTCACTTACACACTAAACTTTGTAAGTGATTAATAGGATGATTGATACTGTGTATACAGGATGGGCTGTGCCAATCTGCAGGAGTAGAGGAAAAAGCAATCTCGAGATAGGAGTTGATCAAGGAATGTTAAAGTCTTTCAGAGCAGAGCTGCAGATTTCCCCAGGGGAGGAATGTTGAGTGTTCCTGAGGCTGAAAGCAGAGAGGAATTGTGCTCCTATGTGGGACTGGTGTCTCAGACTGGGTGTGGTGGAGAGGTTGCTGCGTGGATGGCAGGAGTGGTGGTTCTGCACGCACTTGTTGAAGCCAAGTAAAGCTGTGCTGGGATCAAGCCTTACCAAAATACACAAAAACTGGGGCCACGGACACCGTGTTGCTCCATGTCCTTTGGCTGGCTCCTCTCTGCCTTGGGGGATTCCAACCAGCTTAATGCTGTGTTTTGCTAGAGCTTCTCTGAGATAAAGGGAAAGCTAGTGATGGAATGCCATGAAAAGCAGATGGGGAGCAACATGCAAGTCAAACACAAGCTATTTACGCGTTGCTTACTCCAGACGTAATTCTTTCCAACGTTTCCTGCAATCGGCTCGCTGGCACACCAGTGAGCAGTTAATGATGCACCAGGGTAGAAGAACTGAACTGAGAACAGAAGAGGAAATTAAGCTGGAAAATCTGAAAGATGTAGGCAGTGATTCAAAGGTGTTCTTGGGGAAAAGCCTGAGTCAATTGACAGGATAAAGACAAATGGAAGAGAATGGCTGGTACGAGCAGTGGGAGTGCCCTGTACAGGCTTTGTGGTTTCTTCTCTCCTGTGAACCTTTCAAAATACAGCTGACATAAGTCACGTGAGGGTGCAGGCTGTCTTGTTCATATAGCTGAAACATAATCTTTATCCTTGCTTTCTATCTGTGCATTCCTGACAGCAGAATATTTCTTACATTATAGAAATGCTAGGATGCATGAACTAGCTCCTAAATTTTGTTAAATCTGTTTATAATCCATTTTATGATGTAAGGATTTTATTAGAATTATTTTGATGTTTGTCAAAAACCATTAGAAGTAGATTCCAATATTCTTAAACACTTATTTCTCTATGTGCTCTAGTGCATCACATACTGCTTCAATCCAGTTAAGGTCTTGCTTTCATTGAAAGATTGATGTCAAATGTTAGAAAAAGTTATGCCAAGAATATTATATATTTTGTATCTACATGCCATGTTTTTGATAGCATGAAGACCAGGAAAGAAGACCAGATGTTTATCTTGTCCCTGTTGGATAGCACTAGGCCAGGGAGAACAGTGTGGACAGGACTGAAAACCATAAAATATCCAAGGCCAAATAACAGGATGTGCTCGACTGGCAGAACTTTAGGGGTTCTTGGCAAAGGCAGGTCTAGAGGAGAGAAAATGGCAAAGCAGGTCCTATAGCACCAGTGAATATTTCAGTCGTCTGGGTAGGAGTCACTGAACTAAGTTGTCCTCTTCTCAGACTGTCTCACCAAAGTTTCTGCAGCTGGTTGGACTAACTGGGGTTTAGAATAATAAATTTGGAGTCCTGTACTCTTGTTTCAGCTGTTTTGTACTAATTGGGTCTTGGGTATACACACCCTCTTACAGAATTGTAGTCTGAGGGGGAAAAAAGTATATAGTGAGCACTGACACTAGAACTAAAAATGGGAGAAACCTCATCTGTGAGAGCAACATGGAGGAGGAGGAAGCAAAAAGCATCAGGATCAATAACCTGCTTCTTGAGATTTTAATTGAAATGTTTGTACAGTTTGAGCAGCTGGTGGGTGCTCTAGTGATGCAGATATTTTCTGCTCATGGAATTTTGGGTGTTAGTTATAATGTCTGAATGCTGCTTTCTTTGTCCTCTGCAGGGATCTAGAAAAAAATAACATCACAAGAATCACAAAGACGGACTTCACAGGGCTGAAGAATCTTCGTGTCTTGTGAGTATAACACAAAACTTGTCTGGTTTTTTATGAGACTGTTTTAGGGTGCTACTACTTAGAATTTCCATAATTCCATAGATCAAATTCTAGTAATTTTGGTATATTATTCCGTTGGTATTCTTTTAAACCAGGCAACCTGAACAGTTTGTGATGCGAAACAGTAAATTTTAGTTCTATACTAAAGTGACCGTAGTTTCAGAGCTGTTCAGTTGTTTCTTACTAGCTTTGACTAAGTCATGTGGTAAAGATTCTGGTCTGCTTTACAGTTACTCATGCATACATCAATTACATTGAGACACTAGCAAATAGGACTTTCAGGTTTTGGCCACTGTAAGGTACAGTCCCATTAACAACGTTTTGCATAGAATTAAACAGAAGTTCATCGAGACTAGCTGTAGAACTAGAACACAAGGAAACTGGTGAGGTTTTTTGGTTAGTATACAGTCATAAATGCAAAGATTTTAGGTGGTCTCTGTTTCATGATCTCAGTATCTGTCAAGAGTTTAACCATCCCTGTAGACAGGCCTTGAACATCACTGCACACCTTGTCATTCCTGGCTTCCTGTTTTCTCTACCTGAACCTCAAACAACACCACCAAGTTAGTGATGAAAAACTTTCCTCTGAGTATCTTCTAAAACAAGCTCTTAAAGCTGCACCTCTTGAACTCTTACAGTTCTTTAGTGATAATTCAAGTCATATTTAAGTCCTGCTAAGGAAAAGGTGAGTCTTTGCTCCTGCTACCTTAACAAGGTATCATATACTAAGGAAACACCTCAAATCCATGAGAAGACTTTTTGTTCTTGTGTTTCTCTCATCTCTTGTCCTCTAGCAGAGGAGTTCTTTGGATTTCCTTGGCTCCCATCCCAACTGTCAGTACCATTTTGGGAATCTATTAAAGCACATGTGCTATGCTATATTAATGCTAGTAGTTGTTTCAGTTTGGTTGGGTTTTCATAGTGTCAGACATTGCCTAATGCTGCTGCAGTCTTTTATGCCTTCAGGAATAACCAAAATGTACAAATGGCATCTTTACATGTTGCTCTTTGTCCTGTGTTCATTCCAGGTTTATGTAACTCATTTACTCAGGCTTTGTGTAGTGTGGTGTCTGCCACAGAAGTCATTGGAATAAAACAGCCTTCAGACTTTTCTTAACTTTTCTTTGGTTGCTCTTACAGTCTCTGCATAATTCTGTTGCTAAACCCCTATTTTTCCTTTTTTATTCCTCCCTGCCCTGTTTGCTGGGGAGTATGGTGAGAAGGCAGAAATGCCAGTGACTTCCCAGAATCCCAGAAATCCCAGTCCATCCCAGTGTTCCTAGAAGGTTCTGTTTGCACACATCAGAATGAGGACTAGGAACAAGTGACCTGGAAACCTGTAGCCCTGGACAGCAGAAAAAAAATCCTCCACTCTCAAGCAAACACCACACATCCAAAATGCTCATTTGTGCACCTTCTCCTTTCATCCCTTACAGCTTCATCCTTTTCCCTTTCCCTCACAGAGTATTTCTTCCCTGTCCTTTAAACAACATGACTCTGTCCTTCAAGTGCTTGAGTTTTGTAGTGTTATATTTCCATTTTCTTGGTGTTATCTGTGGAAGACACTCTTGCTGTCTGTGCCCTCAGCTCCTATCCAGTCAAACAGCTCTGAGCATCCTCAGAGGACAGAGGGCAGAGGAGTGGCTGCTGAACAGGCAGTAGTGTTTTTGCTTGGTCTTTCCAAGGGTCCAGACTGTTCAGAGGTGTTTCCACAGAATGTTCAGAGGTGTTTAGTCTCTGCACGAGTGCTTTCACAGCAGCAGGAATGGGGGTGTGCTGGAGGAAGGGAGCAGGTCACCTCGGATGGGGCTGTTGGGATCTCTCTTCCTTGGCTTCCACTTCACCTGTCAAGAGCATTTCTGCTGTGGCAGAAATTTGGGCATTTCTGAATGGCAGTCATGCCCCGCACGCTGTAAATCAGGGAGAAGTCAGTCTCCTTTGCTTGTAACTTATCCCAGTGTTGGTGTCAGGTGGAGGGAAAAGCAGGATCGGCCCCAGTGGGAAGCTGGACCTGTCCCAGTGTTTGTGCACCCTGTTGTACACTGGGGCTGCAGCTGTGTCACACAGGTTCCACCCCTTTGGAGCACTTACAGGGATTTGTATCATACAAATACATGTGTACAAATATGTATTTGTGTTTGAAATCAGTGCAGAACAGAGTCTGGGCAAAAATATACATTGCCATTGAGCGGGTTCCCGTTGTGGGCTGTAGAAGTCAGGTATCTCAATTTTGGCACACAAATAGCCTAGAAAGATTAGGAATGTCACTGCCAGCCTCCAGACCAGCACCTTTCTGAGCAAAATGTGGGTACAGAAGTTTAGGAACAAAATCATTTACCAGATGTGGAGGTCAGGAGGAAAATTTGGAGTAAATTTCCTGATTGTGCCCAAGAGAAACAGTGCTTCTCTGCCCTGGCTATGTTAATCATAACCAGTTAACACTGGTATTGGTACTTAGGTGAAAAGCATTTTCATAATGTTTGAGGAGAAGTGAGAATGCTTTCATATTTTGTTAAAATTAACTGGTATTTCTGGAATTGCAGACACTTGGAAGAAAATCAGATCAGTGTGATAGAACGTGGAGCTTTCCAGGATCTGAAACAACTTGAACGGCTGTAAGTATCTGTATTTATACCTATGGAAAAGCTACAGGCTTTGTACCTCACTGTTAATGATCCATAATGTAAAATGATAATAAAATTAACTTTCTATATGAAAGAGAGAGGTGAGTCCCTGCCCAAATTAAAGTGTGCTCTCAAACACAGCTGGATTTATATTACGTGATAGCTAATACTTGAAATAAAATGTAGAGTGGCTGCCAAAAAAATAGAACTGGAAGTGAAACCAGAATCTCAATAGCATTATCAAAAGGACATTATCTGGGCAAGTCTTAAAACTGGTATGTAGAGGAAAGATTTTTTTAAAAAATAATAATAATTTAATACTTTGTATATTTTTATATTTTATATATGTCTATGCTGATAGAAATTGCAATTTTCTCCTTTGAGATCCACAGTATTTCTAAAACTGCCTTTAGTTTTAGTTTTCTGATTACCTTCATTTCCTCTGAAGTAGCATAATGCCAGTGATAGCAGTGGATTCCAGGGTATCATGGAAGACAGTGGAGGAGGGATTGTAGATTTCCTCTGCTTTTGATAGCAATTAAATTAATTTCTTTTCTTTTTTGGAGATGGTGGATATAAGTTGTCTCTTAATTTGGAATCAGTTTATAGGAAACTCCTGGTCCTGCAGGAGTATGAATTTAAATATTAAAAAGGACAAAGTTAATTCTGCATCCAGTTGCTCTTAGCTGGGTGTGCTCCTTATCATCATCATCATCATTAATTCTGTCTGCTTATGGTGGGAGCAGGACAAAGTCTCTGTAAAACTGAAATACCTTGGAGAATTATTCTTTGTTAGAGTTAGGTGACCAGAATAATATCACAAGCTGCTTTGGAATGCAGGCTTTTTATGCCTGATTGGTAACTGTTATCTGCAAGGCATTTCTTGTAGGACTTGTTATTTTCCCATTGATATTTTCTAAAGCAGCTTTCAAGAGTTAGGTGCCCACTAGTAATTATTCAAGAGAAGTCTGGTGTATTGAGCTAATGCTGTACTAAAGCTGTTTCAGATGATCTCAGGATTAGATTTGCATTGGAGTTGTTTAATGAGGGCACTGAACATTTAAAATTAATTTACCCAGTACTTTTGTCATGAATCAGAAAACGCTCTGTCTATGGCAGTAAGGGAGATGAGTTTTAAATTCTGATTATAGCAGATTTTCATCTATGTTGAACTACAAAGTACTTTCAGGTGCAGGGTTTTGCCACTGCTGATCCTTTTCAGAAAAAAAATCAAACCCAGCCCTAGCTTAATTTTCTAAAATTAAACATAGCTTGATATTATTTAATTTTTTTTTTCACATTGTATATCATCTTGAAGAGTCAGTATCCTAACTACCAGGTCCTAGTTTTAATCTCCTTTTATATACATTTGTATACACATATAGCCAAATCTTTCTTATACCTGCATTTATATGAAGATTCATGTACTTTTCTCATATCTGTATTTAGACAAAGTTTCACATAGTTAAATTTTGAAAGAGTTTTGGGAAAATTCCAGGAGAAGGGCTGGTTATTGGTAGCCAGAACCAATATTCAAGTGTCATCTGTGTGTTGTGTTTCTGCAGAGCCTGCTCTGCCAAGAACTGAAAACAATATCTATTGTGAAAGCAGAAGGCAGGAAATATGATACCTTTAATAGTGTCTCTTTAAGTCTGTGATGTTTGAAAGTTTCAACTTGATTTTTCTTCCCTTTTCGAGCTCTTAACTTGGCCTGTTAACCATACTGCATCTCTGCTTCTCTTTTAGGGTTGCCTGTCATTAAAATATTTCCTAAATTAATGTAGTATGAAAGGGAGGTCTGGAAACTTGCAACTTTTTTGGTATTTTAGTTTAAATCACTTTTAGGACAAAACTATAAATCTGAGGGGTTTTTTTTTGCTGTGAGTCAGTAGGATTTGGAGAATGGACTGTGGAAAGTTTGGCGTAACTTACAAAGGCTAAATTGCAACATTTGAGGTAATATTAAAGCTATTTTATTAAGTATTGTCAAACATTGCAAAATGTTAATGAAGAAGGTATGTTGGTTGCATTTAAAAAAAAAAAACCTGGCTTTTTTCCATTTAATTTCTTTCAAATAACAAAAATCACTTACATTGCTTCGATTTTGGAATAATGTTCTTTTTTGATCTATTGAAGTGGATGCAAAAATAATCATTAGCTTATTTTTAAACAAAGCAGCTGCACTGGGTCAAACTTTAAAGAACAGGAGTAGTAATTTCTATTCCTGGCAAAATACCACACATAAAGGTTTTCATTCAAAGTAACAGTGGAAGTATGTTCCACTCCTCTCCTCATGGCAAGCATTCAAAGGGCTTAACCTCAGGTGAATATTGGTGCTCACTCTATTTTCACTTGTCTGGGTATTGAAGCACTTCCCTTGTTATTATCTGAGCAAATTAGCAAACTTTTGTTTCACATGTCCTGTAAAAGTAAACTTTAAATAAAATGTCCTTAGAGCTGATACCTGCTGCTGCCAAATATGCCATGGGGGTGGACCTCCAGTTATTTGGATTTGTTGGATTTACTCTGATTTGTCTTGGGATTTTTTTTTTTTGGTGGGACATTAATGCTTAAAATGCAAATACAGGAGGATATTGTCAGAATTGAATATTGCCTCAATAAAATTTGGCCACATCAGTTGTAGAAGAAACATCATGCAAGGTATCTTAAAGTGACAGACAGCACAAAGCTGAGCAATGAAGCATTGTGGAAGTGGAAGGTAGAAGCCATTTCATTTTTTTGGCATGTTTGTACTCAGCACTTGGAAAATGCAGGAATCTAACCCATTGTCTCATAGCAAAACTCTGTGTGTTCAGTGTAAGTTCTGCTGAATCCTAAGAGCCAGAATCCTGAGAAAGAGCAGTGGTACTCACCACAGTGGAAAACCCAAAATGTTTCCAGTGCTTTTATTGCAGCAAGGTTGTATGGCTTTATTCTAGAAAGTAAAGATTAGTGGTGAGGTAGCTGACCACTATTTTGGATTTTAGCATTTCAGTTTTATGCTTTGCTATTAACACCGTGTAGGATTTTAAGATAAATGATTATGAAATTTCATGTGCCAAGAGGATCAGGAGGCAAATTGGTGGGTCTGAAAGATGAACTGACATTTCTTCCAGAGCCAGATGTATGTCACACATTTATGTGAAAAATGAGGCAGGATATAAGACACCAACAGATCCTGACTTTTCCACGGCCAACTGCCAGAAATTGTCACGTAGCTCTGTAATCTTCAAAAGAATGGACTTTGGCTGATGGCTGCTTCTTTCTACTCAAATTAGTGTCTTTAGCAAGCATAAAAGGTCTCAACATCTGAAAACACTAAAACTGTGTTTTTGTTGTTTAGGGGAGGGGGGAAAAATGTATAAGCTTGGCCAAATCAAATCTTCTCAGAGTCGGGGAAAAATAATTAGCTCTAAGAAAATAGCAAAAAACCTAGAATCCAGATTTTAACCCTGGTATGGTTTTGGTTTGGTGTGTGTGAAGACGGAGGTCAGAATGGAAATTACATTTAATTTTTAACTGCAGTGTGATGCTACTGTGCACTGAGTCTCTGTAAGCAGCTTCCCAAATGCTTGATGGAGGTATTAAAGTGTATTTATTTGGCACAGTGTACTGCAAAATTGCTGTTAGTGACCAAAGATGCTAAGGAAAAGAATAAATTGTTATGTGGTGCTTCACAATCTGGGTTTCATAAATTGAGATTGAACAGGCTTTAAATAAAACATGTAATACAAAAAGCATCTTCCACAATTACCATGCTGTGTGGAGAGACTGGTAGGTGCTTCAGAGTAGCTGGGAAAGTAATAAAAGCATTGGGCAGTTCTTTGCTGTTGTAAACAAAACCAATCCTTGGCAGCATGGACCAGTCCAGAGTGTTTGCACTAGGCTTGCAACGTGTGCAGTTTGGATGTTCCTGCTGGAGCTGTGGGCACTACACATTTCAGAGATCTGTAAAGATGTCTCACAGTTCACATGGAACCTTTCAGGAAAAAAAAGCCTCCTTGTTTTTGTCCCCATTTTCCTGTGACACGGTGGATAACACATCCCACTGGAAATCCATGCTCACAAAATGCTTATCTGGGAACGCAGAACAAAGACACTCTAAAATGGATTTAGAGCTGTGACTGGGTATTTAATCACTTATATCAGTTGTGTATTTCCCTCCTGCTGCTCCAGCTACCACAGGGGAGTTGGTTCAGTACCAGGTTTGCTGCCAGGGGCTGTGGAGGTGTCTCTTTGCTCTGATGATGGACTGATGGATTTCTCTGCTTTCCCACCAAAGGCAGCAGCATCCTCCTGGCTCCTGAGGAGCTGGGTGTGGGATGTGTCAGAACCTGAGCTTCACTTCCCTGCTGTGCAGAATTCCTGCTGCAGCAGCTGCCTTCATGAGGGAAAAGCAGTCCTGTGGTGTCCAATCCTAGGTCACAGTCTGGGTGTCAGTGGTGCCATCTTTCATAAATGGGGGAAAACATTTTCTCTCAGAGACCACTTGTAAACTGAACCACTCTTTGTGGGAGCTGGCAAAGAATAAACAAAACTGAAATTGCCTTTGTGACCCTTTGAGGTGTGTTCTGGTCTGGTTAGAGGGATAGATTAGTACTTAGCTCTTGTTCTGCCTGCAGCTGTGAGCTAAGCAATATGAAGCTCCTTGTTGCATCGGCTGATGCCTGCAAATTCAAGTAATATTTATTGATATTGGTTAATGTGTAATTAATATTGTTAATAACATTTCCCCCCACATCCTATTAGAAATTATTAATTTAAAAAGTAATAAAAAAAGGAGTCCTGTAACCAATATGTGACAAAGCAGTCTCTCTTACCTTGCATTTTCAAGTAAATTTAGCATTGCTTTTCAAATGAGTGCCTGTGTGGCTGTTTACGTTGTGAGAAGTTCAACGTGACAAGCCAGAATGTTTTGGGTGGGAGTATCTGACAGGGTGTTACTGGTTTTATTCCTGGATACTGATGGGACAATCATGGAGAATGGAGCACTTGGTGCTGCAGAATTTTTCTTGTATTATTTGAGTCCCTTCCATTCGTTTTTACTGTCAAATCTGGGGTTTGTTCAGGGTTTCCCTTTCAAACAACATCTCTGAAAAATACTTGATAAATTCATGAATTTATTTGGAGGGACTAATTGTTTCAACTTGCCTGGGTAGAGTCTGGCTGCTTTGTTCAACAATTGTGTTGATTTGGAGTGCGGGTCTGCAGTTTCTAGGGGCTGTAATGCAGTTTTTACTGTTTTAGGGTGGCCATGTCATCATCACTACTTCACCTGCTGTTTTCTGACCCTGAGCAGCAGCAACACCCTCACACAGCAGCTTTCCATCCTCACTAGTTCCTTCCTGATACTATTGCCCAGGGTTGCACAGTGTGGTCCTGCCGCTGGCTCAGAACCAGGAGGCTGGAGGGAGGCTCCATGTGCCCTCAGGTGTGCCCTGGAGAGGTGTTCACTCACCTTTACCACAGAGTGCACAGATCAGCCTCATCAAAGGCATCTCCACCCAGGGCTGCTGAATACACCAACCCCCCATCCAGCTGAGAAATCCAGGTGGAAAAGGTGCAAAGGTGGCAGAGGTCAGAGGAGGATGATCCATCCTTGCCCTGAGTGCAGCTGCAAATTGGCACTGCTGGAAATGGGATGTGGAGCTGGCTGGGCTCTAAGTCAGTCCCAGAAATGGGGACCTGCTGATTTTTACCTGTTGCAAGACACTGAGCTGCCTCAGTTTTCCAAATCTAATTCTGCCCCTGCTGAACTAGCTGACCACCTTTTAATTATCAGGTATATGCTGTTCTTTCTGTGGAGAGGGCTGAGGTGCTGTTTTAGCATACCTGGAGCAGAGGTATTTAATGGACTTCCAGCTGCCCTTCACCCCTGCAGGAGCTCACACAGGTATCTGACTTCAGAGGAGATCTGTCAAATCACCAGTCAGGGATTCCTGTTTCTTACAAGACTTGCTTAACAAAACCCAGGCAGAATCAGTAGCTTCCCTGAGGAATGTGAATTATATCAAGAAGATAATACAAATTTTCCTCACGAGCTATGATGGAAACTGCTATGCAAGATGCAAATGGTGGACTGCTGGGCTCACACAGGACAAAATCAGTGACAAGGATGGAGGAGTTCTTGTGGATCTGTATGGGGGAGTGTGAGTGTGTCTGCAAATAAAAGGATAAAAGAGTAAAATAGATATTGACAGATGGAATGTGAGTAGTGCACTTCAGTCAAACAGCACTGGGGAGGAATGCAGGTACCACCTTGTATCCATCCTCACCTTGGCTCCAGCTGACAGCTCACCTTCGTTAATTCTTGGAATGAAGAAGGAAGCTCATTAACTGTGTGCTGCTTTTTATTCAGTGTTATGTCCTGCTCTAAATGTTCCCAGGATATGGCTCACATGCTTCACTTATCTGTCAATACTGTGCACTGGCTGCTCTGGAAGATTTCACTAAGATGTATTTTTCTTACACTATTTAAGTGCCAGTAATTTAGAGAAATGTCAGTTCCTTGAGTAAATGATCTATCAGATATGGTCAGGAATGATTATTGTTCTTTTTTATTTAAAGGAGCTCTCCCATTGCTGTTCCCACACTTCAGAGATACAATCAACATAAAACTGGGAGAGGAGGGGGCTTTGCAGCTATTAGTACAAAAAGTCATTTTTTTTCTGCAAGGGAATGTTGCAAGATGTCTGGTACGTGCATTTCCATATAGAGTCAAGATTCTCACAACAGTTAAGGATGGGAGAAAATGCTTGAGTAAGGCCTAGTTCATGCAGATACCCAATTCATATGGTGAATAAAGTATTCTATCATTTATATCAATTTTTCAGAAGAAATGTTCCCTTATTTTGGCTAATTTTCCCTTATTGTAGATTTGGCTGATTTTCTCTTACTGTAGATAATGTTCCCTTATTTTGGTAGTACAGGAGTAGTGACCAGGAATGCTCAATCATTTTCCATTTGTACTGTGAGCAGTAAATGCACATCCCAAAATGAAGCATGCTAAAGCTTTAAGACTGTCTTAATATTTTTATAGTCCAAAATATGTGACTTTCCCTTTGAATTTTGTTGATTCCGTGTCTGTAGCCACCAGTTTTGTCAGGAATTATTCCTAGAAACTTGTTGAATTTTATTCAGAAGATCTACCACAGGGCTGAGATAACTAGAACCTTGAAACTACAGAATTTGTGTTATTTTTTAGAAAAGCCAAGTTTAAAAAATGGAATTATTTTTTTCTTAAACTCTAATAATACGAATTCTGTTCATGGTTAAAACTGAATATTGTGTAATATAAATGTGCACCACAATAACCAAGTAGTCTATATTCACACAGAGACACTTCTGTAATGTCCGTGCTCAAGATTAATTACTGTTTACCTTCTCCTGCCAATAGGGACTTGCAGGTAGAATTGTTTATTTTTTGTGAGACACAGTGGTTCAAGTGTAAGTATAGATCACTAGTGGAGTGTGTGTGTGTGTGTGGTGAAACGAAAAAAAAAATTAAAAAATCTTGAAATGACTTCTAGAAGCAAAACCTGGGTCATTTTCAGATGCCCCCAGTCTGTGTTTTGCTTGTACAGAAAGTCACTGTCCTGTTCAGTGTCTTAATAAAGCTGTCTGTGGTTCTGTTCTAAGTATTTCAGTAGTTTAAAACACATTGTGAAAAGGTCAGTTGATTTTTAGAAGCATCACTGGGAACATGACTTACAGAAAAGTAAAGAAAAGTTGAAACATGAAAAAAAATATCTGGGGCTTATTTTTTGGAGGCAGACTTTGTCATTCTGTGGGCTCTGGGTACTTGAAAAAGAGCAGTGCTCAGCTGTGGCATGTGCTCTGATCAGAGTCTTTCCTCAAATGAGAGGCATCTGTGGCTTGGATCTTGATGTTGAGGCTTTTTCTCATTACATTAAATCTTATAACTTTAGTTTTTATTGAACTTAATCAAGCATTACTGCAAGCATTGAAATATGTATCTTTTCTGCACAGGTGAGCTGGTGTGGTGTGAATACAGGTTATGTGCTTGAAAATACTTTCTATTGCTTACAATCCATTTAGAAAAACATAGAAGATTGCCTTTTCATACGACCCTCTTGAAATTATGGCAAGCTGTCAATTTGCCAAAAAAAAAAAAAAAAAAAATCCTGCATTTGCTGCACTTGGTCTGATAAAGTGGGTGCAGATGAATTGAGGAAATCAATCCCCCAGTCAGCCTGGCAAAACGTGCTCCACAGGTGTCAGCTGTAGGTGTGGAAATGTGTGTTTCTGCACCCCAGACACTTCACTGGAGCTGTACTTGATGTGAGGGGCACAAACATTCGGAAATGATAAAAATGTCATCCTTCTGCTGTTGGTGAGTACCTTGCAGGGGGTAGGGCTTGTCCACGCAATCTGGAGGTAAAATGGAAAGAACAGGTGAAAAAGGAACCAGAGAACCTTGATCAGCTGATGCTTTGTGAGTGTCCTGCACTGCCTGCTGCTTTGGGTTTCTACTGAAGCATCTTTATTTAGAAAAGAAAAAAACAAAAACCAAAAAAACCCAAAACCAACCAACCAAAAAAAAAACCCAACAAAAAAAACCCCACAGCTAAAAAATCCCAGCACCAAAAACAAAAATTAAGCCTGTGTTAGTTATAAATTAGTTCAGAGATTAATCCCTCCCACTCTTATCCATGAGTTTTGTCCAAGATCCTTATTTCTGTGTTTATTTTTATGGGACTCTTGCTGAAATAAATTTTAAAATGGTACAGCAGCTGTTGCATCCTTACACTTTGGGGACAGTGAATGAAATAGCTTTAAGAAACCACTTCTCTGAAGTGCAGAGGTGATGTTTTCTAACAGGGTCTGTGCAGTTGGAAGAGTGATAGTTCCTAGTTGCTGTGTTTATGTCCTGTGGACTCCTAGAGGGCACTAATGCCATCAGATTTCATGGCTTGCTCTGTCTCTAGCACATAATTCTGTAATTATACATTACTCAGCCATTGCTGGACAGCCAAGCTCTTGGTTATGGCTGGTCCAAGAGCAAACCTTTTATTTCTTTTGCAAACATCATTAAAAAAAAAATAAAAAACAAATAATGAAAAATTGACCTCTCTTTTCCAAGGGAAGCCATTAGCAGCTCTGTCAGTAGGCCAGCACAGGAGGAGTCCAAACACAGGAAAAGTGCAGGGGAGGCTGAGGGCAGTAGCAGGGAGAAGGATGCAATGCTTCAGTGAGAGGGTTTGGTTTGCATTAGTACCTCTGACCAGGGCCACAAAACAACGAGGTTTATTTTAACAACATGAAAATAAACGAACCTGATTTCATCAAAAACGTTTTTGTAATAGGTCACTGACCCACAAGAACTCATGGAAAAACAAATTTGGGTCTCATTTATGCAGACAAGAGGTTCTGTAACCACAGGATTCTTGAGCTTCCGAGAGCAGTGGTTACAAAGCCAGTGGAATAAGGACACTTCCACTGCAGTGTAGCCACAGCTCAGCTGGAATAGCTCATCAGCACTGGACATTGCATCAGAGCTTTTAAACATTATTCTTTTCTGTGGCTTGTTTGTTTGATTTTAGCAGGTTTTTTATATACTTGATGAAGATTTATGAGGATGTTTGCTTAAGCAAAACACTTAAGGATTTAGCTGTCATTTCTTCCTGATCTGTAAGGAAATGCTTAAGTGTCTGTGTTACTGTTGGGTAAGGACTGCTGCATCAGTGGTCTGGAATTATTTGGGTGAACTTTATTTAGCTTAAATAATTTCATCAAAAGGGTTTTGCTTCTTTGAGCTTCCTCATATTAGAAGGATTATGCTGCTTGCCATCCCAGAAATACCATAAGTGTTGGCTGAATTTCATGCTGTTGAGCACAGCAATCCTTAAATAATCCTGCTCCTGAGTGAAACGTTGATGAATTCAAAGCACTTAACCTCCTTTTGGCCTTGGAGAATACATGAATATGTGGGTCTTGAAGTCTCTCTGCCATGGATCAGATGAGTACAGTCTAGACTTTGCTTTTCCTGTGGCACAACTCCGTTTTAGCTGTGTCTATTGAAAAGGAGCTCCCCTCAAACTGCACCTTGCTTCCTCATGGAACAGAACAAACCATGTTGGCTTGCATTTAACTTCATGTTAGTGTCATGTTCTCAGTTCCTTGGAGATAATCTCTTCTCTGGATCTCTCTGCTTGTGCGGAGGTGTTCTAGTATGAGGATCCCCCCCAAAAAAGAGAGGATTTTAGAGTTCTTGCAGATGTTATGGATGTTCCATGCACATTCTCATGCTTGTATTTGGTAACTCTGTGTGGAATAGATGTTCTGTAGTATATTAGGAATTCAGAAGAGAAGTGGGAGCTGCTGGGTACTGAAACACTTCAGAACATCTGACCCTGCATTTGAAAACCTTCTGGGAAAGCAGAAGTGGATCAGAGTAATTATCACAGAAATCGGGCGCTCTCAGCTTTTAGGCAAGGTGGATTTTGTGGCTTTCTCAGGAGATGATGTCCTTTGGCTGAGCTGTGAAGGGTAATTCCCACTGCTGACAGAGCAGTTGAGAGCAGTTTCTAGTTGATCTGTTTGAATAGGGCAGTACCTTACTGGTATTGGCTTTTTGGTTGTCAGATTGAACTCAGGTGTGCAGTGTGCTCTTCGTGCCACTTCATCATTTCCTTAAAGTCGTTCCATTGGCTTGGCAGGATGGACATTTTTCTGTAAGCATCAGGTTTGATTTCAGCAGGAGATGATCCTGCAAGTCTTCCTTTTTTCCCTGGTTCTGCTTGGCACAGATCCCTGGGAGGAGCAGCACCACAGTGCCCCGAGCATTCCTTACTATATATGGATGGTGTGGGGAGCAGGGCTGGTGTTGCCTTATTCAAACAGGACCAGGATTCTGTTTCTTCTGCTAAAAAGTACAATAATAGTTGTACTTACAAGTTTTGCTGCTAATTGTTTGCAGCAATTTCTGACTTCTGGAAATAATGTTTATATAAACTTTTAAGGCTTGTCAACAGGGGCAGCATGGCTTAGAGATGTGAACACTACTTAGAATTTACTTTTTCCTTTCTTCATAGGCTTTCAGCCCTGACCTGGAGAGACTACTCACTGATGTAAAAAATATGGTTTAGTCATGTCTGTGTTACTGTCTTTACAAAAATTGATGAAATATTAAAAGTTATGGACATTTAAGGGTAGTCCAGTAGATGTTCCTTGGATTCTGTTCCTGTTCTTTTCAACATAGTCAGTGGAGTAATGAAACATTAACCCTGTTTTTATCATTCTGTATGAGTGTTTTGAAATTGCAAAGTGTGAGTTCCTAATTTTTTTCAGATTTGAAATAGGAGAACTTTCTAAAAAGCTTTTCAGAAACTGAGAAGCAGCTTCAGCAGAGACCATCTCTGCTTGAGGATTTACAGATGAAGCTTTTTTGGCTTATTTAGATGGTAGCTAAAAGAAATTGTTAATTGTTGTACATTAAAGTCTTCTGCAGACAGATATAAGCTATTATACTGCATGTGTGTAACTCAGTAGTTCTGTAAACTTGCTGCTGTGTTAAGAGACTGAGCATACACCTCTGCTTGTCTCTTCTGGAGTTAAAGGATTTTCTTGCTGTTGTCATCTATAAACAGTCTGACACTTAAGAGTCCCTATTCTCATCTTCACTTAGGTTGGTACTAAGGTTTCTGTCCATTTCTGTATCACTTTAGGGCATTGATTGCAGTTTTTTATGATCATGGGAACGTAGTTAGGACATTTTTGTTTTTTCATGTTGGCTTTGGGAAAACATTGAAATTTAAACCTGTTCCTCCTGCTTCCCTTGCTAGTGTTACTAGTTTCTTCCTAGCCAGAGACCATCTGTGTAGTTCTGTCCTCCATCCTAATGTCAGATTTTTTCTTATGAAGAGATACTTAGGGGGAAAAAAAATAAAAGATGAATTTTAATATTGAAAGGTCTGAAGTGTTATAGAACCACAGTTCCTGTGCTGCTGAAAAGCACAGACATATACTCTGCACTACTGAGAGAGGGGAGATAATCTTTCTCAGTGTAATGAGAAGTTGGTAATAAAGGTTATTACTTGTGACAGCTTTGAAAATGTGAACCAGGACCACCCAGCTTGCTCAGTTTTTAATAAGGGATCTCAAAGTTATAACTCTATAAACAGTTTTCCTTAAAAAAATGGTCCCTTAGCAACTTGCAGTGGTATCTCTGCCCATTTTTTTGTAAAAGATTCTGAAATAACACATCACGTGGATAAAGAAGTTCATTTATCCCACACCATAATCCTGTAATATGGTTGTTCTGGGCTTCCTCCTAGTGCCCTTATTGAAATTCCATTATAGATCGTCTGGCTTTATTTCCTAGGGCAGTAATATAAAGAGGTGATGACAGAAAGTAATGGATAAGGTTGACTTTTCTTTTACTGGGTGCTGCATCTTGACTGTTTTTCCTTCGGAAGAGGAAGTGATACAGAGCAAAGGAGAAGTTACATTAACGACCACAATGGAATTCTTGACTCTAATAGGATTTTCTGGTGAAGCCATTGCAGGCAGTTGACTGTGCTCCTGTTCCTGCTTCCCAAGCCAGTGCTTCAGAGAAGAACTTAGTTACTCCTTGGAGTTCAGTAACTCCTGTCTTTCTGTTTGAGTCTTTTATGCATTAAGTCATTTTTGTTGCTTCTTGGTTCTGCCCAAGCTTGTGATGTAACCACTTCTTCCTTAAAGTAACTTGTAGGAACCCTTTCAACTGCATCATGTTCCCTGAGCCACATCTCCAAGGATGATGCCACAGAGCTCTTGACAACAAAGGAGAAAAAGGGACCTTGCTTATTGCCAAAAGGGAGACCCAGATGTTTTGAGTGTGAAGTAAAATAAATGGTCAAGTTGGGGAGTGAACCCAAAGTTGCTTGGATAATTTCTGAGTATTAAAGGCTGAAGTAGCAGGACTGCTCCTTTAAAGTTACCCGCTTAAAATTTTTAAAAGCACTGTAGTTTTGATTTTTCTGTTGGAGAATGAATTGTGTAGCAGGCAGAAATGTGCATATGGATGTTAAACTTAAAAGTTGTTGAACTTGTGTGGAAAGGAACTGAGTGCTACTTACTTCATTAAAAATATGAAGTGCTCTGATTTTGGGTCGAAGCTGGCAATGCTCAGTTGAAAGGCAGACAGGATTTGGAGGCTGATGGAGTATCACACATTTGTGGGATTGAAAACAGAAAATTGCTGTATTTGGAGACAATAATAAAGCTGTCAGGTGTAAGTCAGAGCCTGTTTAAGCCTGTAGCTTAAACTTATGGGTGGAATGTGTTCACTAATATTAGTTAGTACAATACTGAAAGATACTTTAAATTAAAAACAAAGATGTGCAGAAGAGATTTTTGCTGTGAGATTATCTAGCAAAGCCAGGTCCTTTGCTTTTTTCCTCCAGAGCCATGTAGATTTGGTGTTTTTGCTCAGGCCTTGAATATTTGCAGTTTGTCTGAAGTAACTGATGGTATGGTATTCAAAATTTTCAAACTGAGTCAGTGGCATTATGAGAAATCAATTGCATTGAAAAACTGCACAGTTTGCCAAGTTTGAATAAATAATGCTTGCGTTGCTTGTATATTGGGCTTTCATATTGATTCCATAGTCCATGGGAAGCAGGCATGTGTCTCTCTGGAAGGACTTTGAAGGAGGAAATTTCTCATGGAGTGAGTGGGCCCCTTCCTGAAAAAGCCTTACTTACCCCTTACTGAAAGGGGGTTTGGGTTTTCTCTGATTTGCTTCTTGCTCAGAGTAAAATTGTCCTGCAGCTGCGAGAACAAAGCACGAAGCTGAAAATGCTCTGTCTCAAAATACTAGCTGCAATTCTATTTGGTTTGATCTGTTAATGTTGCTTCTCAGAACCTCTCCTTGTGCACCTTGTGTACAAATGAATGAGAAGTCAAGGATTGTGATTGAGAGGATTGCGATTGCACTGAAGCTTTTTCATATTATCCCAATTTATTGTGTAAGAAATGTGTAAGTCTGGTATTTTAGATGCTCTTTTTACCCGTTTATTTGATTTCTGAACCCTGAAATTCTTCTGAACCTTCTAAAGCCTTCCCTGGTGATACTAGCCCTGAGAAGGAAGGGATGTTCTGCATGTGAGGGGTGTAACACTGCAGGATTGTTGGCATGTCTTCTCCTTCAATTTTCAGCAGCAAAGAATCTGGTTTAGATTCTTCCTGCAAAAAGATTAAAATAGCTGCAAGTTGAGCAATATTCTAGTTCTGCTTCCATATGCATTTTGTTCTTTTCCATCTATGCTGATCATGCCTTCAGCAGAGATTAAATTTAGCTCCTCTTTGCTCTTATTGTGACTGGAGCTCCATGAGACAACAGAATCAGAATTGGATGTGACCCTTCCAATGGTGTGAGCATGAGGGATGCATCTGAAATCAGAAAGTTTGTCCTCCAGGAAAAGATGACCTCTGCTTTAAGAACAAATTGAAAAATTTCCTACCATATTGAGGGTGTTTTACACACCCAGAAGTTATCCACAAGGAAAAAGCAAAATAACCTTTGTGAAGCATAAGTCTTTTGCTCCATTTGTTTCAGAGAATAATCCTGATAAACATCTTCAATCTTCCTCTAGTCTGGTAGCATTGCTTCTTTCCAGGCTTCAACACTTGTTTTTTACTCCATGTTTTAATAATCAGGGGAATCTTAATAGTTAAGTTTCTCTCCTATCCCAGCTTCAGACAGAGGAAGGAATATGATTAGCCTGGTTGGAGCCAGGAAGGCAGGAATTTCACAGTTAATAACTTCTCCATTGTTTTTCTAAGGGCCCTTGATATTCTGTGATTGACACAGAGGTTGTTTCCCTCTACCCCTTTGCCTTCAGGACACAGGAACCCCCAGTTGGGCAGCAGGGGAGAAACTGGTGCTTGTTTATATATATGAGCAAAATGGTTTTGGGAGGTGAGAGGAAGTTTTTGTCCTGTGTTGGAACAGTGTGTTTGATGCTGTGTGGGGCTGCTCTAAAGAAAACATAATGAACCAGAGGGCAGCATGGTATGTATGGACTTAGAAAGGTCACAAATTCTATTAGCCTGCATTTTAGGCCATTTGAGTGATAAAGAAAGAAAATGCAGTTTGTAACATGATAATGCTGTGAAGTACAGACATTTATGTACTAATTTTATATGAGAATGGAAGTCAACATTCAGTATTAAAGTTTAGTAAGCAGCCATTATTAAGAATGTGCCAGTGATATACAGTAATTTCAAAAGTAGCAATATTTGACTTTTGCACCGAATTCTTGCAGACAGAAGAATGGGCTTTTAGCTTTTATCCTTTGCAGCTCCCTAAACATCTTCCAGCAGAACCTGAGCCTCGTGGGAGAGCAGAGTCCTGGCATGCTGGGCTCCATACATGCCCTGGAGGTGGTGGATGGACTCCTGGAGACCCTTGGTTTGCACATCCAGCACTTCGTGTGCACTTGGTGCCTGGTCAACTATTTTGGGTCACTTTCTGGGGACCCGAGGAGCAGGCTAACAAAACAGAATATGCCATGTTCTGTTTCCTGTGCATAGCAGTGGTTAAAGGAGTCTGGAAGATGGAGCGAGTGCACTGCATGGAGATTGTTGACTGCACAGCCAGCATGTGTCTAATCAGAGTTAATAAATTTGACTCAATGCAGGTATTGCCAGAGCTGATATGACTCCTGGAGAGCCTCTCTGCACAGTTCTTCAGCTTCCAGGAGGCTTTATTAGTCTGGGCTCCACGCTGTGCACATCCAGAGCTGCTTCTGATCCAGCATGGAGCTAATCTGTTCGTGGCATTAGATGATTATGCATCATTCTGCCCAGCACTCCGAATTCCCGGAATACTTTGCAGGTCTTATTAGCTGTAAAGCATCCAGTTCAGAATACACTGGAGACTGAGCAGCTGCATTCCCATCCAGCAGTCCCAGGTCAAATAATGTGGACCAGATCTTGCCTGGCTGTGTGCCCCAGATCCCTCCCTGCCCCTGTGTGTACCTGGCTGCAGGGCTGGTGTGTTCCCAGCCTGAGGGAAGAGCCCAGTTCCAAAGGTTTCTTTTTGTGCTGCATCCCAGGTGGCATTCCCTGTGTGAATCTCAGGGATTTAGCTTGATAATGGTATTTTTTTTTATTTGTAGTCTACTGTTCAGATTCACAAAGCTGAGCTGTCATTCCTCCATGGTGTAGCCGCTTATAGCTGCAAAACTGGCTTGGATTTAAATTCATTTTCCAGGTATATCCTGATGTTATTTATATTTTAAGTCACTAATTTAAAATCAAGAATATCTATATTTGTCAATAAACAATGTCCTCAGAATCATTTTACAAGGTTCTGGCTCGTTTTGTTTATGAACTTTTTGCAGACTATTTTTATTTCACTGTTACACGGCTTCACCATTTTGTTATAAAATCAAAAGTACTGCTGTAATTGAAATTGGAGGGCTGACAGGAGTAAGATTTGTGCAGTAATGGGTCTAGGCAAGCATGTGGGAAGGGGATCAGATCCCTCAGTGTGCCCAGCCCGTGCTCTGCACGTCTCCTGAAGCACAGCTCCATCCCTGTGCTGGCATTCCTGATGTTTGCTTCACCTTGCACTGCAAGTTTCCCTCTCTGTCCTAGAACTGATATGATAGGTGGGGATAAACTTCAGTTCTTGTCAAATGATGTGTTAAGAAATCTTCCACAGCATCTCATCCATGCTTGGCACTTCTTTGTCAAACCAGAGGAAACAGTGCTTATAAATGACCATTAAGAACATTTGGTCTTTTCATTAAATAATCTTTAAACACATCACTGTCTTTTTTTTTTAAATTTAAAAACATCCTGTCTGGTATTTTGATACTTCTGTATTGAGGACTTTCTTAATGGCCTTTCTCTCAAGCCCAGGAAGAGAAATAAGATGTGTAATTGGGATTTTTTCCTAGGTTATTGGTGGCTTTCTGGCACATAATAAATATGAGCATGTTAAATGTGTCCTACATCAAGTGTGTTTAAATTTCTATGAGGTGATCTAGTCTTATGTTTCAGTAAGTATTGCAGTAGAAGTTATAATACAGTAGGTGATGTTCAACAGAAACAACCCCCTGTTCATTCCCTTAGCTCCCCTGAGAATCAAACTATGAATAAAATGACTTTTGGTGGAAGTTTAAACTTGAAATAAATCTTAGGAAGTGGTGGAAGGTTTGGAGAGTCCCATAGCTTGAAACAAGACATGGATGGACATTTGTCTCCAAGTGTTTGGTGCTACATTAATTTACTTCCTTATCAATTAGCAACATAACCTGGCAGTAGAGAGCTGCAAGCTCTGGTTTGTGGCAGAAATAAAGCTCTCCTGAAGCTTCTGGAGGATGGAATCTGTGCAGGAGCACTGACCACTAGTGCTGGGGGTGTTTGAAAATAAGGTTTGCATAAGTTGAAGCAAAGGCAGAATTTCATTGAGCTCTTGGCCTTGGTACACAAATTCAGTTTGCTTTCTGCTGCAGGGTAAAAAGAATTTCACTTCAAACAATATCATATTAAAAATATTAAGTACATTTAGACCCATACAAAATGTTTAGTGCTAGTGAAGAGCAGGTCACACTGTGAATTTTGCAAAGGTCCTTGTGTGGATGTTACTTCATGTAATGCTTAAAAGAAAATCAATACGGGAAAGAACTTCAGGTTGAGATATCAAAATGCTTAGGAGACTTAAAAAGGGCAGCTTCAAAGTTGGTCCTTTTACTACTACAGGTAGTAGAGTTGGCCCTTAGAAATAATAGAAAATAATTTAAGATGTTCAATCTTTTGGATTAATTTCATAGTAAATTAGAGAAAAAACCTTGATGATAGGTTTTTTTTCCCCCCTCTGGGTTGTTTGTGTCACTGCATGTTGTAAATGTTTGACTTCTCAGGCTGAAGCTTGCTAACCTGGAAATACAATTTCTTGTTACTACATATATTTTCTTGTCTGCTTGTTGGTGTGAAACCTTTTGTTCTAGAAACTTAATCTGGTTTTGATTAGTTTCTTTGGCTTAAAACAATAAGCATAAGCTCAGCATTTATGAAATCCTTGCAAGTAGAGAAAAGAGTACTCTTAAAACATATTCCTGGGATGTTGCTTTGAGATGAGTCAGATGACTTTGGGTTGGCAGTGTGTAATTATGTGTGCATTGTGAGATCTGAAATGATAATCAGACACGGGAATAAACATTTGACACCGTGTGTAATAGATGCATTTCACTGGCACTCTTGCATTTTGGATGATTACTAAGTTGATTTTGTTCAGTGTTTCTCAGTGACTAGTGGTGGCCTTGGTGAAGGAGGATGGATGAGGAGTGCTATGCCCTGAATGAGTAATTTTTTGTTACATTTCATCCTGTTATTCTAAAAGATAAACATGATTAACTGAAATAATGACTTTGATGAGGGCTAAGTAGCACCTTGCCATCAACTTTGAATTAAATAAGATAGTTTACTTAGGTATAAAATTGTGAAACGTCACATGGGTGAAAGGGAATCCAATTTCAAATCTTCCCGTGTGTTTTCTCAAATGCAAAATTAGCATCTCTCATCTTCTTTAAAAGTTCATTTGCTTTTTTGTTCATTTATCTCAAAAATGCTATTGAGTAGTTGGTAAAAGCTGCAGGAAATAACTTCAGCAGATACAGATACTTGTTCTCATGTGGTGTGTGTAATGCACGGGGCTCAGCCTCTGTGAGCTTGCAGACACAGCCTTTGATCTGTTCTAGGTGTCAGAAAGAGAAGTTAAAATTCCCCTCTCTCCATCACCCCTTTATCTTGCAAGACATGTTCATATGGTGGCCATGTGAAAACTCTGCCATTTGAAACCCCACAATGTTAGTTTGATCTCAGGAAGGCCTTTCAGTTCCAAAAAGTCTTGAATTCTGATAGTGAACTTACTCAGCGTGCAAAAAACTGGAAAGCAGATATGGGGCGCTAAGTAGCAGCGGGTTTATAAAAGTTCCAGGTGTCTTTGGAGATCAAAACTTCAGCAAAAATAGATCTGCTCTGCAAGTAAACCTGGAAGGTGGACTGGGAACAAAGGGGGCACAAAGACCAGCTCATGTATGAACTTAGAGAACAACTCAGCTTCCCCTTACGTAGTGGGCTTGTTTGTAATTAGCTCAGTTCAGCACATTATGCAAATAACATTCATTAGGACTGTGAGAACAGGTGACTGTCTTCATTAAAAAAGAACTGAACAACAAGATCGTGTCTTCCAAGCAGAACTCTTAGATTTTGCAGAGCTGTCACACGTTTTATGGAGAGAAGGCTCATGCTTTTTATAGTTACAGGGCTGGAATAGCTTGGAATGGTTGTTTTCTAAAAACTGGCAAGTTGTCACCAGAGTAAAACTCACATAGTGAGTGAGTAAAAGGGACTAATGTATAAACACTAATCTGTTCTCTGAAATGTTCCTGGAAGAATCTTCAGGATTAATATTCTATTTCAAATCACCATGTAGTCATCTGGTTACCCATATGTTCATATTTTCTACAGCAGTGCTCAGGTTTTCCAAGTAAAATTTCAACTTCAAGAAAAATCTTTTTAAAAAGAAATTATGTATACTACAGAAATAATAGCTAATCTGGGAATAATCTTTGTTGGTCAAGTTACTGAATTTATTGTGCCTTCATTTTTTGAAGGAGAATGAAAATCCAAATTCCTGCCAGTTGCTGTTCCTGAAGCAGAGTGAGCTGAGTGTACGATTCTTAGTAGGCATCCAGAAGAAAATGGAAAGGTTATGTTTGTGTACTCATCCATATTACAACTTTGTGGTGCCTGTCCCTTGACTCCCCACCACGTGGATGTGGGCAGGAGCTCTACAAATGACACAGTTTGACTCCTGTATGAATAAAATGCACAAGGCATCCAATGGCAAGTTCATAGCATGAGGTTTAGTGCAATGGGAACTTTATGTGTTTATGCATAATAGAATAAACATCTTCAATTGGAAGATAATCTAATCTATTTTTTTTTATTCCATTGTAACCGTTTAGGCGTCTGAACAAGAATAAATTGCAAGTTCTTCCTGAGCTGCTTTTTCAGAACACACAGAAGTTAACTAGGCTGTAAGTATAACCTGATTTATTTTCCTGTGGTGTGTTTCTATTTTATGTTCCATATTGTGCAGATTCACGTGTTTGTGTTTTGGCTGAGGCGAGAGGTTTAATTTTTATGATACTAAACTGCCAGTTAGTAAGGGTTTTTTAGGGGGTGTGTTATGTTTGCTTGTGTGCAGTTGTAATTTCATAGAGCATAAATACCAGAGGGAAGAGAAACCAAAAAATTTTTCTGTTCCTCGTATATTCACCAGGATGACATCAAGGTGACTTATTTTGAACTCTCTCCGTAGAGCCACAGAAACCATGGAAAGTGTCAGGTTCATGTATTTGGTTCAGGCTAGGTGTCCACAAAGAGAGCATGCATATACTTATTTTAAAATAAGGGAGGTAGCTACAAATTCTTTAGTTTGGAAAATGAGCTTTTCATGTAAGTCAAGGCTTTGCCAGACAGACCAGCAAAGTTATGGCTGCTGCCTCGTAAGACGAGAAATTATGGAGAGGTAAACGATTTTTTTCCTTGAAATATAAAAACTGTGATATAAAATGTTTGGATAGCATCAAGGCCCATTTCAACAGCAAGAGAAGGATATAATGAAGTTGGAATTTTTCTTTTTTTTCTAAAACGTATATACTTTTTTAAAAGTATATTGAAATAAAATGGATGAGCAGATGCCTGGGTAGTCAAAAACTGAAATAATTTTCTGTATCCTGCCAAAGTTAAACTCACAATCCAGACTGGCTTTTTGAAATTTAGTAAAACTGCTCCTTTAATGGAACGGTTTGTGGAAGATCAGATACTAAGACTTGTAATTTGGTTAGTGAAATTGTGATGTTATTACAGGGTGGCTTAAAAAGTTCTCCATTCATGCAGATTTTTTATAATTTTTTTTTTTATACATCAGTGTGCAATCAAACAAACCCTTTAGACAGTGCAGTAAATTCTTCTTCCTGTGGAAATCCAAACCACATGGTGATAGTGCAGATTAATTTAGGAATCAGAGGACTTTAAAGAAGTAGGGTCTTGGTTTATGTTTAAAAGGGGCAAGCTGAACAGTGCTGTGCAACAAGTGATATTATTTGGAGAAATTTTCTAACAAACTTCTGATGACGTCCAAACTTGCTCATGAAAAATTGCACAAGTCACTGCCATCATTCTGCAGAAGTGAAAAAATATATTAAAAATATAAGCTGTAGCTGTCTTTCAGTCTTAAAATCTGCTTGGAAAAATCTTTGTTGGACTTCTTTTTTGTCATGACTTTTGAATTCACTGGGATGTATTTGCTGAATGGATTTGCTTGAGCTGAACAATTTGCTTGCATTTCATAATGTTCTTTGCATGGTTTTGAAATTTTGCATCTTGCAACTCTGCTTAAGTATGAAGTGTGAGCTGGGATTTAGTTGCAGATACCTTTATCTGGTCTCTGGAAGGTGCCAGTTGTATTTATTTGTTAGAAGAGTTGCTTTAGGTGGGTTGGTTGTCTAAGGATGCGATGATGATTTCAAGAGAAAATCATTTTATAGAGTTTACCCGGATCTCTACAAATTCCAGCTTAGCATGTTGAAAATTGCTCTGAGTGGTCTCATTGTACCTGGATATCATGAGAGGAACTGTCTGGTAATTTGTGGTTTCAGAGGAATGCTGTGTGTGTTGATAACTTGTGTGCATCTGTCCTCAGGAACCTCGCACAAAGAACTGAAGTGAAAGTAGCTGAGGCTCTTCAGGACCACAGAATGTGTTTGTCAGTAGGTCCTGTAATCATGATACATTATAGCCCTTAACAGAAAGGGCAGTAATTTTGCTTTTAGAATATGAAGATTGTAATAAAGCTACACAGAATGGAATCTGGATGCTGTGTTCTGTAATGCCTCCCAACGGATGCTGACGGAACATTTGTCTTTATTCACTGACATTCATTCAGTCTTGCTTGCTGTTGAACAGTGCATTAGATGGATCACTTTAACACTGTTTGTCAGAAGAAACTCGCTTTTTCTTTTGAAGACACAAGTGTTATATAAATAGAGTGTGTATTATAAGCAAATAAATCCTAGCTCAAGTGAATTGTTACAGTTCCAAGTGTAGTTTGGTTGCGTGTTTTTCTGTCATGGGACAAGAATGAAAAATGTGTTTCCTACTAGAATTTCTAAAAACACGCCCACACATATATATGGTTGCTCTCTATTGTTTCATGTTCCTGTGTTGGTCCCACTGCTGGTAGATTCAGAGCTCTTTCTGACTTGTCTGGATGCAGCAGTGCCCCTCTGCTCTCCAATGCTGGAGTGGAGGGGCAGTGGTGCCTGCATTTCTCCCTGCAGCTGCTCTGACCCAGCCTCTCCAGAAGAAAGCAGAGCTGAGAAAAGTGATGAAAGGACATAAAAGTAGTGAAACAAAAATCAGTAAGACAGGCTGATGCAGGGCTGAGGTAGATTCTGTGGGATTTACAAGGAGTGAATTTAAATGAACATTAAAAAGTGTAGATAGTGCCGAACTTAGTTTTAATTTTCCATGGTACAGCTATAGTACTTCTGCTGCCATATTTTTCAGCTCTTCACTCTGAGTTACTCAGATGTTACTCCAGTATTTTCTTTGTAATAATTATAATCCTCATAAAGTAGAAAATCCAAAAGTCGAGTATTTTATTGTGTAAGCTTGCTACAGCTCAAGCAATGCAAAATTTTCAAGAACTCAGTTCAGTGTGTCCAGATTGTAAGATTTGGGTTTATTCATTGGAACAAAGAGCTCCTAGTCTTGTCCATGGAGGAAATAGAGATTAATTCTGTGATTCTGAAACTGCCCTCTCCAGCAGGCATGCAGTGAATGTAACACTCCGTGGCTTTGTTAATGAAATTTCAAGCTTGACTTTTTTTTTAAGATAAAGCAAAATAGAAAGATTACATTCTAAATTTGGTATCTTGATAAGAGTGTGAAAATGAGCATGTTTATTATCATGAATAAAATGTGGTGGAGATGGAGTGACGTAGCTGCTTAAATGCTTATGGAGGAATTTTGTGTTCTGGAGGGTTTTGGTGAAGGCCTGTTAATGTTTCAAGAGTAGTTACAGGCTGAAAAAGCAGCTGAGGGTTTTTCTCAGTGTTCTGTCAACCAGGCTAAAACCTGGGGCTTTACTGGAGGAGCCAGCTTTGGTTCTGTAGATTGGTATCAGCAGAATCTCTTCAGCCCTGCTGCTGCTGGGAATCAGAAGGCAGGGCAGGGTTTCCTGTTGATGATGTACTTTAAAGCTGCAGGACAAACCTGGGGGTTCCCATGCTGTTCCATGTGCACATGGTTTGGGACAGCAGATTTTCCACTGAAGTCCTCTTTCTGATAACCACTGAAATTAAATTTAGACTGCTTCTCAGATTATAACTGTGTCCACAACCCTCACTTCAACTCCAGGTACCTTTGTCTTTTTCCTCCGAGCCTCTCCTCAATTCAGACCTTCAGGATATCCTTGCATCTTTTACAGGGCTGCTTAGGCTTCGTTGTCACATCTGGTTGATATTACAAGCAGGAATATATATAGTGAAATAAACCTTAAATGGAATATGAGGAGTCCCACAAAACGAGTTTCTCATAAGGCTTTGTGCCTTTTCTTCTAGAAAGAGTGGCTTTGAGACTCATGGATTTTGTTTGCTTTGGTTTAGATAAGAGTTTTAAGTTTAAGTTGGTTGGTGAGTGAGCCTTTGATTAGATTCTCTAGTGGAAATGCTTTTCATTGCTCTGTTGCCTTCACTGCCTAGGTTTTAAACCTTCTGAACTGTTTTATCTGGGATAATTAACCAATAATTCCAAATGCAGGCACTTTTAATGAGAAAACTGAATCAACGAAAATATATTTTTAATGAATTGAGAAATAAAAGTATGAAATATCTTTTTATTTAATAGTTTCAGATACTTACTAATATCTATCCATTAAGTAACAGGTATTTTTAATACAAGTGATGAAATGCACAGAAAAAGTATAATAAAATAAAACATCCAATTTAACAGCTATTAAACTAGGTTTTGATTCTAAGGCAATTATTTTCTTTTATCTGAAACAACTCATAAAATTTATCTGCAAAGGTTGTAAGCAAAAATTTGTGCCTGTTTCCTTTGTGTGAAAAGCTGGTATATAAAATGATTGCAGTGCATCTGCTCTTCACTAAAAAACAAGTATACTAGGGGTCAATATACTACTATACCTCAGGCTAGCTGCTAAGTAGTCATGGTAAAGCTCCTTTGTATGTGTGAAAAAAACCTCTTAGAAGGGCTCTAAACTCAAGTCTTGCAGTGAGAATTAATGCCTCTACCAAATTTATAGGGATGGACCATTTGTTTGGTCTTATTTATTTTTAATGAACTGTCTCAGTTGTCACTTGACTGAGCAAACCAGGCTCTGGAAACTTAGGTACTGAAATCTGATACCAAAATATCAGGATAGTGGAAGCACCCGTTAGACTCTGAAATGAATTTGTTTCCTTTTTTGAGTAGTATCAGAATCTGAATTTTATTCCAAAATTGAGTGGGAGCAGAGCCCTGTGGTCCTGAACTGACACAATTTGGGTCCATAGCTGAGCATGCCCAGTACCTTCCAGTTTAAACATTCTAGTCATGGTATCCCAATATTTTGTCATATTCATTTTTAGTTATTTCTAAAGTAGGCTACAGTAGCACAAGCAGCAGAATGGAGACATTGTAGACAAGTTATTTGTTTTAATAAAGTGGCATTTCCTCTCAGTACCAGGAACAGCCATTCTGTAATGAGTTGTTTGTCGTTGACCTGGTGTTTAAGTATTTGTACAAACTTGTGAGATTTGTCAGAGCTGGATCAGTGGGATGCTCTTTTCTTGTCTAGTGGAGTATTTTGAAAGTTGATTGATAGATGGGTAAAATACTGAGTAAGTACTTGCAGCACACAAGGCAAATTCTGGGAGTAGCTTTGAGAAGAGGCAGTATTCAGTTTTATCAGAATCACACAACAGCTGAGGTTGTGTGCTGGGCTGACCCTGGCAGGACACTGGTGCCCAAAGCTGCTTTGTCACTGCTCTTCTCAGATGGGTAGGGAGAGAAAATATGATGCAAGGCTTGTGGGCTGAGAGAAGAGCAGGGAGAGATCCCTCACCAGTGACTGCCACAGGCAAAACAGACCTGACTCAGGGATATGAACTTTGTTGACAGTGAAATCACAGGAGGGCAGCGTTTTAGTTTTAGAAATTGCTGTTTGCCATCTCTTTCCTTGACTCGTCCACTTCCTTTTGGTATCAGTGTGTGTGCAGTGTGTGTATTTGATTTTGTGTAAGTAGTTTCCTGGGATAATTCCTGGTAGGAGCAGCTGTAACTATTTAGTTAGTGCTTTGTTTACGAAGCTGCCCTGGTTAGACATAAATGTGAAGGTGTTCTCTCCTTCCCTGCAGGACACTGCTGTGCTAAGGCAGGTGTTGGTCCAGGTGGGTCAGTGCCTGGGACTGGACAAGTGCGGTGTGTCTCAGAATTTCCCAGTGCCTGCTTTCCTCTGAAAGCTCAGATGTTTATTGTAGCCAGGGGGTTGTTGCACATGGCTGTGATTTGCCCAGGATTTGCTGCTGGAAGCCCTCTGAGAAGTGTCCCTTGTAAATCCTCCTCTCCAGCCCCATCCTCAGCCAGCTCAGAGCATCAAACCTCGACTCCTGGTCAGATTCAGCTCTTTCATCTCATGGGTGTCATTAAAAGCTGTGCTTGGAAAAGCAACCAGATCATAAATTTTCTTAGTGTCCTCTTCATTTCTCTGTTTGTTGTCTTTCTAGAAAGAAAGCTCTCCCAGATTGCTGCCTCAGAGCTCCATTATCATTTCCATTAAAGCAGGATCCTGACAATTCAATTGTCGCAGGAGTTTGAGTTACGGTGTTGCCATGACAAAAGAGCACGGGCTTGTAACTGGGTGTTTTTGTGGTTCTATCCACATCCAATAACTGTAGTTTTACTGTGTATAGATCACAGCAGGCCTTTTCAGAAGACAGTAAATAATTACAGTAAGTGTTTGCTGGTCTCTGGGGTGCACTTCTGGCTTGGGAAAGATGTGCATTAGGTCAGGGGCTTGTGCTGCAGATAGCTGGATGACATTTACACCATTTATCAAGCTGAAGTCATTCTAGATCTTCTTTTGGGCTCTGCTTGTAAATAATGTATTTAACCTTTACATTTTTTTTTAATACAAGTACACACCAATTGTATTTGAAGAGTCTTAAGGATCTTTTTCTGTCTAAATTAGTGCAGAAGAATAATTACAAACATTAAACCTTTATAAGATTATTATTATTATTATTATTATTATTATTATTATTATTATTTTGAGAGTAGAAAATAAAGGAAAACACATTGCAAAGCCAAAAGGCTTCCTCCTCAGTGCTGCTTTTTCCCCTGTGTGAAATTGATTATTTGAAATGATAGTGTGCAGAAGTCTTGTTTCCCCACTAAAGGGAAATAGGCACGACTGGGGAAGAAAGGGTGTTTTTTGTGAAAATTACTGTTGGGTTTTAGTGGCGTCTCCCTTCTAAGAAGGGTTCTACTGCCAACTTCTGTGATCAGGTCATCTTATTACAAAGCTATTTAAGGGAGTTTGTGGCAAAGGATTGTTCATTTCCAGAAGAAATGCCACACATGCAGATTAAGCATAAGTGTGCTTTGGGAATAAGTTGTTTTTCTCTGTTAGCTGAGTAACTACTGCCTTGCATTTCCAATGTTTTTTTCCTTTGCTACTCGAAGGGCGACATCTTTTCATTGATATTCAGCTCAAGAAATTGGGAGGCTCCAAATTAGCGGGATTAATTTGCAATGTAGTTATTTGATAATTATTTGGTAGCCTTAGCCATGCTGCTGGGTGTCCATTTTCCTGAATGTTGGGGTTTTTAAAGCGCTCTCAGATATATTCTAGTTTCAAATCACGTGGCTTGGAGATAGCACATTAAAAATACTGTTAATATACTGTAACTGGCTGCCCAAAGCAATCCTGAAAATACTAACACCAACAGCAGCCTTGTGAACTTACTAGATCCAGTCCATGATTTTGCATCAACAGAGCCCTTGTATGTAGTTTCAGATGCTTAAAGTTTCCCTTATTCTTAGCATCAAACAAGGAATACTGAAAAATTCAGTGTGTGCTCATAATTAGACAGTAAATCCCATCAGAGTTTCTTCATTTTAAGAACATCCTGGAGGTGTTTAGAAAAATGAGGCTTTTCTGAACTCGTGCAGAATCTGCTGCTGCTTTGAGTGAGTCCCAGCAAGGGCAGCTCCATGGTCGGGCAGCTCCATGGTCAGTCAGCACCTGGAGAGCTGCACACGAGGGTTCTGAGGTGGCCGTGTGTGCTCTGCCAGCTCTGAAATGTGTCCTTATTAACTGTCCTCAACTTCTGTCTTCAGAGTGATGAGTTTCAATGGGGGAAAAACAGTGACTCAGCTTCTGCTTACCAGGGCTTTCACACCACTGAGCTGTTGTGTCTCAAAACACAACAGTTGGGGGTGGGCATTATTGGCTCACTGTTTTCTTAGATTAGTCTTCAGAATTTGGGCTTTTTTTTGCTTCTGTGAGCAGCAGTCCAAGTTCTGTAGCTCCCTGCATTGCTGGATTCTGGTTCCTGGGATGTGATTTGTGATGGCAGGGCCAGGGAACTGCTGGTGGCTTCTTGCAGGGTGGATTTATCTGTGCCACTCACGGGCTGCTTTCAAGCTTGACAGAGGATCGAGTGACTGTGGAGGTTGCAGCTGGAGATTAATTAGGTTATAGCACAGGTATATTATTACTGGGAGGTTCTGACCTGATGGTTTATAAGCAGTTTCTTTTCTGGAAACTGGATGGTCTTGGTAGTCTGTGCAGCTCCAAGTTTGTCAGGGTCAGATTTACTGCATTTGCTTTGTTAATGTGGTTTTTTTTTGGCCTTGCCATTAGAGCTAGTCAGCAAATGTCAGCACATCGTGGTGTACTTGCACTCAGTATTGCTGTGTGGATATTGCTTTCCTTGTTTGCAAGCTTCCTTTTAATCAATTAGTTATTAAGTGATTGCTTTTTGCCTTTCCCCTTTGTCTGTACTCTGAAAGGAGCTGAAAAGTGTTTTCTGAGTTCAGTGCTCCTGAGCTGCTGGAGTCTTGTCCATGGTTAGAATGAGCAGTGGGAAATTCACTTGTAAATTGCAATTTCTGGAAGTAGGTGACAATGCAGAGTGAATATAAGTCTCTTTTCTTTTTGGTGAACAGGAGATTAGAATACATTTGGCATTATTTTCACACTGAGGCAGTTTCCTCACACAAAGCGAATGTAGGAACAGATTGAACTGATGACCCGAAGTGCAGACATCTCATCTACGCAACAGGAAAAATATCATAATGATAATGTAAATATTTCTGCTGCTTTCCATAATAGACTGTCATCCTGAGGCCAAAGATGAGTTTACATTCATAGTCTTGTAAAAGTCCTTTCAAATACTTTGGAAATATGTTGCAGATAATGAGAATTTCTTTTAGTGTGTGTGGATAGTAGATGTAGGGGACCTGATCACTGGTGTAGAGATACTGATGAGTGTTAAACTGCAAGTGCTGCACACAAAGTCTTGATTTTCATCCGTGTCTTCAAAAAGAAAAGGCCATTTCCCATCATCAGTTTTCTGGCTCAGCTCTTCTGGTTGTTTCATGGCAGCAGAACCCTGATTTACCTACTGAGATTTAATGCCCAGTCAGAGTGCCCCATGAGGAAGGGTTTGGTGGGTAAAACGATGCAAGGCCAAATGCTTCCTTGTTTTAATTATAATTTGGTTTTCTTCTTGAAATCTGCAACGTGTACAACGGGAAGCTTAAGTCAGGCTTTCTGGAGCTTTTCCATGTGTTTCACAGGGGGAACAGGCCATGCCTGTTTAAAATATTTCAGACACTTAAAAGTCTCGAAAATGAAAGCTGCTATTACTTTTAAATGCACTAGGTTTGCTTTTGAAATACAGTCATAAATGATCCAGGATTTCATTTTGATTCCAGCCCCTGCAGTTGGGAGAGCCATGGGATTGTAGCCTGGGGCGTGTGTGTGCCTGTCAGAAGGGTCAGAAGCTGAACCAGGGGATTTGATCTGGAGCCTGACACAGCTCCACGTCCCCAGTGCAGACTGCTCTGTAAAACTTACAAGGGTAGAAAATATTCATGAAACAAAATTAAAATAACCCTTGCAAGCCATTAAATGTTAGGGTGCTATGAGAATAGATTGGCAAGGGCGGTTTATCAGCATCTCGCCCTCATGACTAAGGCAAGGATGTTGTGCAAGGTGTGCCTATGAACTGCTTTTATTTCTTCATTCAGTGTAACACACTGAACACAAAAGGTTATGGCACCATGTGTTATACAAAGTCCATGAGCTGATTTTTAATGTTTCCCTTATATAATACTTTGGAACTTAGTGAGTTTATTCAAATATACAGTAATTGCCACTGTTGAATATTGAGATTTTCTACAATGAAAATGCAAGTCCTATGAGAAAATTGGCTGAAGCATATTTGAAATTAAGCACCTGCCTTTTGCTTTGCTCTGTTAAACTCCCTGATGGGCTGTTGCTATAGACATCTATGAAATGTTTTTCAGGAAACAGCTGATATGAATTTACTCCATTCCTATTGATCTGTGAAGGAATGCTAAGTTTAATGTTTTGAATGGTTTCTGTGCATAGTACAACATCAGTGCTCATTGAACTGTGAGGGGAAAAATGCTGACAAGAAAAGCCTCCGATATGAAACCAAATATTATGCTTATACAGTTAGTTTCTTTTGTTGAGAGTATAATCTTGTATCCTACCATACAGCCACAGGAACAGAACTCTCTGTAAGTTCTGGTAATCATTCCTGGGTCAGCTCTGCCTCGCTGTTCTTGCAGGGAGTGAAGAGGTTGCTGAGTGCACTGGGACATTCAGTCTCTGAGCCCCAAACTGATTGCTTTACAACAAGCATATGCACAAAGGGGCTGTATCTTCAAAAGCACTGGATGGAATTTTTGCTTTATTTCACCTTGAGTTTGTACTTTCCTGCTCTACTTTTTCCCAACAGTTGCTCAATTAACCCCGTATCTTAGAATCCCTTACTGGCAGCAGAGTTGATGGTATATTGTGCTAAGTTTTTTTACTAGGACTTTTTTCTGCAGAAGTGGCAGCCTTTGCAGTGTCTTGATGTTATTTGATCCCAGGACTTGCTGGTATAGGAGGTATTTGACTTAAACTGGAGCCTTCCCTAGCTCCAGAGGCCTGATGTTGCTCCTGCTCTATGAAGAGCTTGCCAAGGGCTGTCCTGGAAACACCAGCCTGGGACAGTGCACTGCCACTGGGCTGGCTGCAATAAAACCCCTACATCTGTCCTTGGCTGGGTTTGTTGGGAGGACACAGTGGCACATACCTGTGTGAGTGAGGCTGCAGCTCCAGGAGTCTGTTTTGGTGGCTGTTTGGGTGTTTGCCATGAGATGGGAAATGCACTGCTGTGGTCCCAGAGTGTCCCTTCCCACCAGCCCTTCCTCTGACAGGAGCTGAGTTATTTGACATTGCTCAGGTGGGCTGCCCAGGTTTGCCTTTCAGGGCAACACTCATGGAGTATTTTGATAAAGTGTAATTTACATGCATCAGTAATTACAGGCTCCAGAGGGACCATGGTATTTTTTTCCTGACAGGACAGAAAACAAATTTCCCATAAGCCTGGGGAATGCAACATGCCACTTGCCCCAGTTGGTGGTGAACTTCAAAGGAAAGCAATGTTTCTTTTTACTGGCCTCCGGTTTTGCACTATTTCATCTTCAAAACTGGCATTTCAGTTGCTTGAAGGGAATTATTTTTCTTCACTGCTTGTTACTCTTTTTTTCCCAAATGGCATTGCTGGTTTTTAAAAATGAGGACCACCTCACTCTTGTGCAGCTGGAGCTTATTCCAGCCCCTCTCTAATGGGGTAAACCCATTTCTTTGTGTTTAAATAAGCACATGAACAAAGGGCCAGTTGCTGAGTTGGCCTGTGATAGCTTACAACAGGCCATGTGTCGGGTGTCAAACTTGGCAAAAGTAGCAGCAAGATTGTTTCTCACTTCATTGTTAAGGTTTGTAAATAAATACAATTATATGTAAAGTGTAAGTGACGTACCTTTAAAAGTTGAGACTTATTTATTACCAGTCTGGGTTTTTCTTTTTCTTTTTTTTTAAACCTCTCTTAATTTGCTTGAGAGAGTCCTTCCTTTCTAAAGAATGAAATGAAAAGGGGAAAAGGATTTTAGGGCACATTGAGCGTAACATGAAACGCGGAAAAGTGAGGACTTATCATTTAGGCTTGACTCTGTAGCCTTGCCCTAAAAATGGGGAAGGAGTTCAGTTAGCAGAAACTTTCTGAGGCATTTTTTGTGTGTGCCCCAGCGTTTGAGTGTCAGATTGGCAAGAGGAATGCCAGACTGAGCTGCTCTTTGGGTTTTCAGCCTGGCCTCTCCCTTGTGTACCCTGACCTGAAAGATCAACACAGTTAAAAACTGAAGGGGAGCAATTTTTATGTATGAAAATTCCAATATTCATCAAGAATCAAGTTCTAGCAGTTCCCAGTGAATATTCAGGAGCTAGAGGGCTGCTGGAGATGCTGCTGTGTTGAACAGCCTGTGACAATGCTTCTGTGTAACTTCAAACTGCACTTTTTAAATTATGCAATGCTTAGATACTTCACTGAGTTATTTTCTTTAGTAAATTTCCACAATTAACTTCATCTGCGCAGGTTGAGGGGATTAGCTGTAGAAATAGTCAGTGGCTTGTCTTGCCTCAGCAGTCACTGGGTTGCTATGAGTTTTTTCCCCACTAATATGCCTGCTTTTTAAGGTTTTCATATTTAGTATTGTGGTAGCAAACCCATTTGTTTCTTTCTTCTGTAGAAGGAGATTTTTCTGGTCTTCTTGCCAGAAATACAAGAATATGTATACAATACAATATAAGAGAGAACAGAGCATATTAACCTCATCAGTATTGAATTGGCTGTGTTTTGAGTGGGAAGTTGAACCATATGACCTCAGAGGTCCCCTACAACCTGAAGTATTCTGTGGTTAAATATGTTATTTACAGTATTTAATGCTAGGGCTTGGAAGCTTTTAGCTGGTTCAAGGTTTGGCAGATGCTGTGGATGGGATCCAAACTGTGGAATTTCTTGGTTTTTTTGTCCTTCTTCTATTCAGAATGAAAGATTAAATGTAGTAGACAGGATTTTTGTGGGTGCTGGAAGATCCTGTGCCTGAGAGGTGCAAGACTGTGCTCATCATCAGGATGTTGGAGTATGAGATGAGATGAGATGTTGGTTTTCAGCTCCCACAACCCTGGAAAGTCATCAGGAGCCAGAACTGATGAACTGCTGCTGAGGAAAGAATATTTCCTAAATGTTCTGTGCCATTTGAATCCACTTGTAACATTGACTTTGGTGTCCTTTTCAGAGGTAGGATGTGCCTTGGTGTTCAGTTTTTTTACATTTTATCATCCTGCATTGTATTGTGGGAGGAATTTCTTTGCTCTATCCCTTTTGTGAATGTGTCTTATTTCTGCTTTGTTTAAAAGCAGCCTGTAAAACCAGAGTGGCTGATCTAGGGGGCTGTGGTGGGGTCATGGTGTGGCACAGGAGGAGAGGTGCTGCCCGGATTCTGTTTGAAAGTAGTATAAAAAAGGAGAAGGAAAAAGGGAGTATAGTAGAGATGGATCCTGTTCTCAAGGTTTTCCTTCCCAAGATCCTGTTCAAAGTGGACTTCGATGGATGATGGATGGATGGATGGATGGATGGATGGATGGATGGATGGAGGGATGGATGATGATGGATGGATGGATGGATGATGGATGGAGGGATGGATGGATGGATGATGGATGGATGGATGGATGGATGGATGGATGGATGGATGGATGGAGGGATGGAGGGATGGATGATGATGGAGGGATGGATGATGATGGATGGATGGATGGATGGATGGATGGATGGATGGATGATGGATGGATGGATGGATGGATGATGGATGGATGGATGGAGGGATGGATGATGATGGATGGATGGATGGATGATGGATGGAGGGATGGATGATGATGGATGGATGGATGATGGAGGATGGATGGATGGATGGATGGATGGATGGATGGATGGATGGATGGATGAAGGTTTTTCTACAGGAGGAGGTGTTTCAGGACTGGCCTGCTCTCTGTTCACATCCAGAGGTGAAATCTGAAAGAAGGAGCTTGGGCTCAACCTCCCAATATCTAAGAACTTAGATCTTGAATTTAAATGTTATTAACTTAGTTTCAGGTTGCAGCTACAGAAAAAGGTTTGTTCCCTATCTCAACTTAATCTGATGATCTTGATTTAATTTACTGATTTATTTCCAAACACTCTCTAAGGTAATGTTATTACAATGTCAGCAATCTGTTTAAATTGCAGAAAAATCCCAATTATTTATTAAAAAAGTGGTTAAAAGGAATTGTTTTCTTGAGGTCCACTGGGTTATGCTGAATTTCAAGCATGTTTTAAGCTGCTGTAGCACTGTCACTGTCACTAGCCCATGTCACAGAAGGGGTTTTTATGTGAAGATTCAAACAGGCCCAACCAATCATTTCATGATTTTGAAACTTGTGGTAAAGCTCCAGCTAAGGAAAGTACAACATTATTTCTTGCATGATGATACTGGTGATACTTCCCTCTGACATTGAAAGAGTCACTTCTTAAAAGTGTCCTCAGGAAGGCTCAACTTGACTTATTTAATTAAGTCACTGCTTTACAAACTTGTACTTCAATGTGTAAATCAAAGGGTTGGTTTTTTTTTTCCAAGTAGTGTTGGTTTTTATCCTAAAAAAAAAAAAGAAGTTTGTGTGAGTTTTTCTGGCAGCCATCTGTATACAAAATATTAAACCAAAAATTCCAAAAATCTAACATTTGTGTTATGCAGATTAATTAATTTAGAGTTCTCAGCTAGTAGGCCAAAGAAATTATTTATGCTGTGGAGACTGGCATGTCAGGGACAGGTAATATGTGAAGTAACTGTTAACTATATGGATGAGACATCTACTTCAATTCTAGGAAGGTTTATTTTTGAAGAAAAAAATTACATATTTAAACTGCTTTTCTGATTTAATTTTATTTTTCTAATAAAAGACAAATTCAGTTCGTGAGTAGATTAGAACCGTACAATATTATTTAGTTGTTCCTCATTTCGTATTTTTACAGACTGAAGAGAGACATCACCTCATAGCTCTGCATCTTAAATAGTTTCAGATAGCATAACTATCCTTAATTACTTAATTAAGGAATTATTTTCTACTTTGTTGTTTTGAAGGCATTGCAAATAATTGAGTACACACTTTGCACAGGAACTTCTCATGAATCCATGCATCCCACTTGTTACTATGTATCGATGATGCTTATTGAGACTAGTACATTATTGATTGATATTTCATAGGATTATAAATTTTATAATTAATAGAAGAAAATATAGAAATTACAGTTGCTGCTCAGTGCTCTTATTCCTTTGAATTATGCCAAGACACCTGAGTATTTGAATTAAAGGATGGAAAATATTATTTTTTTTGCTTATTGTCAACTCTTCCCTTACTAAAACACGTTTAGAGACTTTTTATGGCAATTGTGGCTCTTTTTTTGCAGAATTTTGTGTAAGTGTGAAAAAACTGGTAGCATTTATTTCACTTGTAAAAAAATATTAGAGGACAAAAGAGCGATCCATGTACTGAGAAGAGGAGCCAGAACTGGCATCTGCCAGCCTGGCAGAGGATTTTGTGGCTGTTGTTTTTTCTCTGCTGTGGCACTTTGGTTTTTTCCAGGCTAAGTCATGCATGGCCAGAGGAGCTGGGTGAGGATTCCTGGTCCAGGTTCCTGATCCTGCAGTGCCAGGGCGAGTTGTCCCTGGGCTGGGACAGACCTGCCCATCTCCTGCAGCTCCACAGTGCTGGAAACTCTGAAAGCACTCACTGCTTCACTGCCTGAAATCAAAACTGGCACAAAAGGCCATCATTATAAACCCCTGGGAAGAAATGCAGTCCTTTTGAACTTCTGCTGACTGTTGAAACAAACCCCACCCAACCAAAAAACCCTAAAGTCAGACAATTAAAAAAACCCAACCCCCCCCCCAATAACCAGCGCTGTCCTATGTCGTTGCCTTTGCCCAGCTGAGTCTGTGTTCTAAATGTACCAAGTTAGAGTCAGGAGAGCAGCTGGGGCTTGCATTCCCCATTGCTGGTGGTTCTGACTGTGTCTCTGCACTGAACTCACTCAGGTGTGTGCAGACTCCCTCTCCTGAAGTCTGACACTGTTCTGCTCGGCATTAACAACTGTGTTAGGGAGCAACTTGGGAAAACAAAAATCCTGCGTGGAAAAACATTTCTTCAGTGACTAGTAGTTGAGTTTCTGGACTGATCTTTTAAAAAAACTGTGGGAAAATATTAATTATTAGATAATAAGGCAAAAAAAATAGCTGATAAGGGCAAGGAATTTTGGAATGTGGTGGGCAAGACTCAGTGTCCTGATTGGAATTTTCAGTTGTTGAATTAAGAGTTTTATTTAAACAGCTCGGATTCAAGAGGATTGGATGGCATTTTGAATTAAGTAACTTTCTGTGGGTTAGTTTACTGTTAGACAGCAGTGGTGTTAAGAGCCGGTGATTTATTTTGTTGTAGGTAGCCAAACATCTTTGTGTGCTGGTTGTTCCACACATACATTTTACTCACCCTCTTGGTAGGTACTTTTTTCCATCACTGCTCCTGCATATATTGTGCTGCTGCTGAGTTGCTCTTGGAAACCATTTCTTAGTATGGACATTGGGAGTGTTTTTACAGAAAATGCAGTGCTTAGTAAAAACAGCATGTAATGCAACAGTATATTAGCAAATAATTACCAATGTGCATACTATTATATATTCCATGAAAGTGTTACAGTAATGCTACTCCTTGCCTTCAGCTTGTTGTATTACTGGCATATAGTATAAACAGCCAGCTATTGAGATAGATGGGAATTTTTGAATGAAAGCTTTTGTAGAATTAAAAATTGCTGGGTTTGGGTTTTAATGGGAATATTGGGAAAATCAGACACTACCTGAATTGTCTGAAGTTATTATAGAATAAGCAAATTCTAAAAAGACTGCATTGTGATTGTTCCTGTTCCTGAAGCACTGATGTTTTTTCAGCAGTTGTAAATCAGTGCTTAAATAGTCTCTTGGTGTAGAGACAGGACACAGAGTTTAGCTGTGCCTTGCCTTGAGGAGTCATGAAATTTTTTGGTTAAACACAATGAACTTGTAATGGTGAAATCTGAGTGAGTGATCGAAGTAATTTTCATTGCAATTTTCTTCAACGCTTCCATTGCCCAATTTTGTGGCATAATAGAAGGACGCAGATCAGAAATTGAGTTATGGTTCCTGACAAAATTGTTCTTGATATTAATAGAAAGGAATAAAATAAATCTGAGCCATTTTTATGCACCACTGAAGAGAATGTGTGATGGTGAGCCTGGAACAGCAGCCAGGCTGGAATAGAAACAGACCTTGAGTTTATGAGCTTGAGATAAATATTTAAAAATGCCATTTCACTACGTGCAGAGTGTATTTTTCACATTTCAGTCTGGTTTCCTTTTAAAGTGTGTGTCAGATAAGAGCACCTGCTACTGCTGCTGGTGGGCAGGTCTGGAAGCCCAGCCATGGGCAGAGAGCCTGGCTAGGGAATGGCTCCAGGGACAGAAAATGGAGGAGGAGGAGGAGGCAGAAAATGGTTTCAGTATGGGCTGGGTAGTGAAGCTGAGAGGGGCAGTTTTGGAGAATTTCAGCTATGTCATGGGAAATGGCCACAGCCAGACTTGTGATTAGCAGGAGAGAGCAAATCCTCTGGGTCACTGCCAGGGTTCAGGAGGGCAAAACGCTGCTGGGCTATCAAATTGTTGCCATACTTTGTTTAAAGAAGAAAGGGAGGGGAAATATAAGTGGGGAAGAAAAAAAAAACAAAACAGCCTAACAAGGAAGCAGATGATTTTCTTGGGTGTCAAAGGTGCCATCATTTTAATGCTGCTGATATGTACAGCCTGAGCAGTGCATGAGGGCAGAGAAGAGCTGGAACAAGTGACTTCAAATATTGAAGATATTGAGGAAATCTGAAAAGTTAATAAATACTCAGTTGCTTTTTTTTTTTCTTGTAAAATTTACCTACATCAAGGGTATTTATGTATTACTTATCCCAAAAATAACTTGAAGCTGATTTTTCTGTATCCTAACTGCAAAGATATCATGTGGCATATTGAGGGGTATGAAAAAATATTTTACTTTTTTTAACAAATAACAAAAGTGTATTCTGAAGGGACACTAATTAGAGCCAAAAGCAAAGTAGACAACTGGGAGTACTGTCAGTACACTAAAATCCATTGAATTTTTCTGGTGTGAGGCAATCTGTTGTAAATACCTGCTGTATTGGTCAGACCTGCCGAGTGTGATTTGTGAGAGCACTCCAGTAGGAGTTTCCTGGTTCTGGGACACTGCAGCTTTCCAAGTCAAACCTCTTTATTCATTCACCTCAGGTAAGTAAACAGAGGTGTTCTGTTTTGCCCTTCTGTGGCTGCTGCCCAGACCACAGGGCCGTGGCTCGTGAGCAGCTCTGGGGCCAGACACTGGGACTGTGAGGCTGTGCCACCGCTCCCCACCACTGAGACAGCTGGTGGCTCACCACAGGAAAAGCCACTCACGTTGTCCTCACCCCGTTTCTCCAGAGCTCCTGCCTCACCGCAGGAGCAGGCTGTAGGGCCGATTGTTCCAGCGGGGTTCAGTGGGAACCCACGGCCTGTGCATGAGGCTGGATCTCTGGATCCCTGCCCCGAGTCACCATGGCATGTGTCCAGGGGGATGCCAGGGCTCCAGGCTGCTTGGGTTCCTCCTACCAGGAGCCCTTGTCTCCCTGACAGTGATGCTGCCCTGACTCCCCCTGTGGCTGTGCAGTGCCAGCATGCCCAGGGCTGGCTGGGAAACTTGCTCCTCTGGAGGTTTGGCAGAGGATGGAGGAATTGCCTGGGTGGCAGGAGAAAACGCCAAGTCCTTTTTACCTGGCTCAGCTCTGAAGTTCTGCAGCCTTGTCTCCTGATCACAGGTGTGGCTGCTTCCAGCTACCAGCCAGGGCAGGGGCAGTGCAGCAGGTCAAAGCTGATGATGCCAGACCTGGAAGTGACAGAAATGCTGATGAAACTCTCCAGAGAGCCTGTGTGTCAGGCCTTACATCGTGCTCCAATTTGTTTTTTGAACACTGGGCTTTTATTTATTTCTCGTTCCCTCACAATACTAATGGCATTTCTAGTTGATCTTTCTGATCTTTCATTTCCTTACATGTTTCATCTTTCAGTAAATACAACTCCACATTCTTTACTCATGTGTAAGTTACAGACAACTTACCCTAAAAGCGACTCCCTGCAATGTACATGTCAGTAATTATATTTTGCTCTGTTAATCTGATTGCTTGAATTAATCCATCCAACCTGTTTCTTTAGTAAATGCAGCAAACTTCCAGGTTAGTGTTTCAAGAATAATACTGTAAATGAGCAGAGCTTTGCAGAATTCTATGCCAAATGCTGTCTAGATGTAGAGTTCTTTCCCACACAGAGCTGTCCTTCCCCCACTCCTCTGCAGCAGTGGGAATCAGAAGCATCACCCATGACTCGTGGCACAGAGCTTAATATCTGCTGTGGAAGCTTGGAACTGAGTCTGCCTTGGCCCCAGATGTAAATGTGGGACTATTTGCTGACTAGTTGAGAGTTGACATGGAGCATTTGGCTGGAGGACGACATTGTGAGTCTTCATGGTAATAACACCGATGTATTTGGGTCGCCTAAAAAACCAAACCTAAGAAAGTGCAAGTAGTATATATATATATATAAAGTATTCAGTGAATACGTTAGAGTGAATCAGTGTTGATTTTGATATTTCTTTGCAATTTTAGGTTGAATGTCAGCAGTCAAGTAGGCTCTTGTTAGTGCTTGAGATTGATGGGTTGTCTCTTAAAAAACATCAATTCTCTAAATGAGAATTCATTCACTAAGAAGTAGCTAAATCAGGTGTAGAAGTAATAGCCAGGTTTTCCCCAGAAATAAAGCTGTTCACTTGAGGTGACTCCTGAGTCTCTGGTTTGGCCTGAGACTTTGGGGTTTAGGTGTGTTTCATTCCTAAAGGATCAATAGAATGGATAAGCACAGTGTGCATGTCTGTTTTGTGTTCTCACCAGTGGCTCCATTGAAGACTCTGTCAGAGTCACACGCAGGGTCTGAAAGGGACTTCTGAGGAAATCTCAACCTCTTAGCTGAGGGATTAAGAGGTCACCACAAGAACTGGGCACATAGTCCTGGAATCAGAGGCTGAGGCAGTGCTGTGCTGAAGTGCTGGGTGTGTTCAGTGCAACCAGTGACAAAATATTACTGGGTGCTCTTGGTAAATTTGGGGATGAAGTGGAAGGAGGAACAGGTATGAACTGTGGGACATTCTTCAATGGATGGAGAGCTAACAGGGTGTCTAACACAGAGCTACCTGGAAACATATAGGAATTTCTTGAAGTTTTCAGCATTCTTAAAACCAGATGAAATCCTAAAAATGCCCAGATGTGTAGAAGAGATTTGCACCGTGAATGCATGAATACCATAATGATTGACATACTCAGTCACTTTGAAGTATGTTTTAAATTATGTTGTTCTCATGTAGTGCTGTGTGTGAAATGTTTTGATCTCACATAGGAAGAAGAGTTAGGTCTGTAAGAACCACATGAATGGTGTGAGAGAGCTTTGCAGTGTGTTTCTGTGCCTGGAAAAACTGGCATCTTGTTCCCTGTCATCAGCTCAAGATGCGAAAAGGAAATGTACAACTGCTGAAAGTTGTGCAAAGAATCTGGTGAGGAATCTTCTGTCTTTGAAGATCTCCATATGTGAAGTATTCATGCATGTTTTGAAGATGACTTGGTTCTTGGGACTCCTGAAGGTATTAGGGAGGAGTAGCAGGCTTGTGTTTGGCAACAGTTTAACAGCACAAACCAAATCACAAATGCATAAATATGGTAAGTTATTGTCTCTGTCAAAACTGAGCACAGTTAGAAAGCTCTGTCCAACTGTGATCTGTGTGGTCTGGCTCCTGGCAGTCAACATACTGGAAGTGTAGAAGTTAAAGTTCCAGAAACTTATCTGCAAGGAGCTGTCTGAGCTCCTGATGGGCAAGGCTTGTGTTGTCAGAGATCAGATCGTGTTGTTCTGATAGCAAACCATCCATCTTGTTCCTATTGGCTGCCTTATTCAAGTGAGGCTAAATTTCCAGACTAATGTGCCTTCCAAGTACTGAGAGTGCTGAGGTTCATTGCTGGAGGGAAAGGTGTGCTCAAGGAACTGTTTGGAGTGAAAATATATGGCTTGAAAATCATGAAAAGTTTCTAAAGGGAGAATGGGAAAGAGTAACTGGAGTTCAGAGAGAGACTATAAATTGCACCTTTAATGGAACTCCATGCTGGGCTCAGAACTAGACCTATAGAAAACAGACACTGTACCCCTTGAATATAAGAAAAATCTGCTTCTGCTTCAATGCAGTCTTTCTTCCCTGTGTGCACCTTGCTGTATTTGTAGTTGCACCCTGCAGCACCTCCCCATTGCTCAGCTGTGAGCTGACACTCTCCTCCAGACACCTCCTGCAAGCCCTGATGGTTTATGGCAAACTATTTCCAAATAGGCACGGTTTTTCATCAGTTCTGGAAACATATAGAACTCCATGGTGCTGTTCATGACTTCCATATCAAACTTGATAGTTAATTTTCAACAGCAGTTGCTGGAAATCCTGGGAAATAGTTTGTGTGGCTTTGAGGATATTCTCTGAGAACAGATGCAGTGCAGAGATTCCTCCCCTCTCCTGCAGGATAACAGTGTTAGAGGGAAAAAAGGACATTAGAAAGAGGTCAGAGTCAGCTTCCATTCTGAGGCTGGTGGAGTAAGGCTGTTGAATGACCATGGGAAAAAAACTCCACAATTGTGAGACTGGGTGATTTTCACAGGGCAAACAAACCCCTTAGTCAGGGAATTGTGTTTCTGTAAACAGGATGCACTAGTTTTGCTTTTTAGACGCTTATATATGTTAATACTTGTCTTCCAGCCTTGCCTTGATTTCCTTGGGGCTGATTCATTGCTGGGTTTTGCTTTGCACATCACATCCTGATTTGGATTTTTGCTGTGTAGGTTTTCTGTTTTTCTTCTGAAATAAAGTCCCTGAGGGTGCCATGTCAGAGCTGCTCTCCAAGCACCAACCAGCAGAAAGGGGGAGAGATGGTGATAATGGACAAACTGGGTTCTCTGTGTGGGTGGTTTCCAAAAACATTTGCCCACACTTTTATATCATGAGCTGCAAGTCAGTCGTGTGCATTTGCAGTGTCTTTATTCTGAATTAAGGTGAGCTGGTAGACATGCAGATTTAGAGCCAAAATGGTTCTTAACTACTAGTGCTTCTGCTGAAGTTCTGCTGTTTTGCCACAAAACAGATGGAGCTTTACTAAGGTGTTTCATAAAAATTCTGGGGATGGCTTTGACAGACAAATCAGGAGGAGAATTTAACACTCAGATGGCTCTAAGCTGTCCCAGGAAATTCTCAGCAGAATTTTTTCTCTCTGGTGATTAAAAAAGTCTCCTGAGAGTGGGGACTGTGAATGTTGGATTTAGAGAAAAGTCTGCTGCTTCTATAGTAATGAGATATAATTGAACAAAATGTTTAATTCACAAGAATGTTTTCTGAGGGGTATTTGGGCCCCTGGAAGAGAAGCAGATTGTATAATCCAGGTAGGCATTTTTTGAGGAGTAAATTTGAATTTTTCTTTGATGCTGAGAATTAACATCCACTAGGCTGGGCCTAGTGGTGAAGTGTAGTTATGGATTTAGTCTTCTATTCAGACAAGCAGAAAATGTATTCCAAAGCTTGTCCATCTCTGCTTTTCATGAGCAAAGCCAAGGTGAGTCAACCTCCTCATTTCAAGCTGTGAAAATCTTTTGGCCACCTTTGCATAAAATGATGGAGTTTTCCAGTTCCTTGTAACTCTGGTTTGTTTGGTTATTTCCTCATTTGACTTCTTGCTAGCAAAGATTGTCTCACTAGCCTCTGTCTCAGCAAGTGTTGTGTGAAATGAGAGTTCTGTAAGCTCATAGTTGTCTTTGTCCATTCCAGCGTGTTTGGGTAGTGAGAATGAGCCGTGTGATGCTGTTCCTCAGCCTGCACTGGGAAATCCTGTGAAGCAGAAGTGTTGTGGCACATGAGAAAATATTTGTCAGTAGGTGTAAAATCAGAGATAAGTTAACTTGAAATACTGGTTAAGTGCGGGGAAGAGTCTTTGGGAGCACATGAGGAGTTTGGAGGTGAGTGACAGGGAGGAAGAGAGGTGGATTTTGTGCAGGACCTCCCTTGCCTGGGTTGGGCTGTGGGGCTGGCTCCGTGCAGGTGATTAGGAGTTCCTGTGGAGCTTTTCCATCTGAGTTACGGTTCCTGTCAGAGGTGGCAAGGTTTAGGGGCAGGATTTTCCTCTGAAAAGGCATGGACAGAGGTGGTGACTTGTCAGTGGAGACTGACTGGAGGTGTCAGCATTCCTGGAGGTGGGAGTACACCTGGAGTCTTGCAAGAACATTAAACATTGATCTTTTCAAAATCATAAATAGATGTGCATTTGTTTTAATAGGCTGATCAAAGCATTAACCTCTATGGCTTTAGAAATTTAAATTAACTTTAGCTTTTTTTTAAAAAACTGCAACACTAAAATGAAGAATTACTTCTATAGTATTAGAAGTGTTAGAATATTGATTAGTGGCTTAAATCTTACCTGCTTTTGGAAATGTTCTCCTATATAAATGTGAAAATGGGAAAATACTTAGGTGATAAAAGAAGTGCTGTTCTCCCCTGGAGCCTGTTCTGCCTTTTAAGGTGTAAGCTGTAAGAGTTTATGTCTTCCAGAAATAAGAAATATATATATCTGTTCTCTCAACTGTGTGTATAAGTGTTATCTCTGCTTTTTCCATTGTGAGTGTTGTTTAGCCTAACTTTGACTTGGTTGTAATGTTTATTTACCATTTGTTTTCCGTGTTAGTGTGGACTCTTGATATGAAGTGTACATTGACTGTACCATAGAAATACAAAATCACAGGTGTAGTTACCACCTCTCTTCTGAGTGAGGGAGTGTGTAAATTTTACTTTGCTGCTCAATTTCTAAGTAATCTAAGGCCTGATAAACTTAACATTTTCCTTTGTATACCTTAATGCAAATTTATTTTCCCCTGTCTGTTTTATTAATTTTGCAGACTATTTATAGATCTGTATCAAGCAGATTCTATATACAAGTGTTGCTTGATTTGTCGGGTTTTTTCCCCATTTATTTTTTAAATTGTAATTTCATCTGATGGAAAGTAATCACTGCATTTTTAGATAGAGTCTGTATTTTTAAAATAGCCCTCTTAGCTTGCTGCAAAAAGAGATTATGCAGAGAAATAGAAAAGTAAATATAAACTTAAAAAGGAGATGAGATTGCATCTGTGACTTATGCTTAGGCATTTTAGGAAGAGGCCTGCTCATCAGCTTCACTTCAGAGGGGATTTTTGCTATTAGTGAACTTGTGATGCAGAAAGCTTCAGTCAGTCTTTAAATAGAAAAGGGTGTACAGCTGTTTGGGGTTTTTTCTCATCCTAAAAAGGCAGAGAGACTTTAAAGCCCAGTTCTGCAGCTTCTCCCTTTTTTGCAGAATTATCAGAGGGAGAGATAAGAATGAATTTTGTCCCTGCCCCTTATCAATGACCCTCCCTTGGCTGATGTGTCCCCTGTAAGGAGCTGACAGAAAATTTTCCTGCTGCAATTAGATTGGGAAGTATTGAGACAAACGGTACAAGTAAAATTCAGTCACAAAACACTTCTGCAGGTGCCTGGGGCAGGGAATTCTTGCCTGTGCTGTTCCTGCCATCTGAGCAGCGAGGCTGAATGAGCTTGTCCTGTCCAGTGATGAACAAACTCAGCTGTACAGAAAACCAGCTGCAGTTCAAAGGCTGCAAGGTGGCATAAAATAGTGGAACCCAGGGTGGTTCAGGTGAAGAAGGGTGGTAAGTTAATGACCATTCCTCAGAGGTGAGCAGGGATGCAGAGCCTTGTAACATAAATATTCCGCATAGTTGCTTTTGGAAACCTATGTGTGTTTTTCTTTTGGGCTTTTTAAAATCCAGTTAGCCAAATAATCCGAACAATTTTCTTGTATTTATTTAGGCAGGAAGCCAGCTTCTCAATTTGTCCATATTAACAATCTGAGAATTTAGAAGAATAAATATTCTATGTAGTTTTCATTCTCTTGAAGTATAAAGTATGTTAAAAACCTTCCCTGTAAATGTCCACCTTACTTTTGTCTACAGATCAACAATTTCTGATTGAAAAACTGCCTCATTTCAGGGCAATTAATTTAGCAGCTCGCAGCAAATTAATGGTAATTGTAACCTTTGGACAAAACTGTCTGATTAATCATAAGTATTTTGTGTGCAAAGATTTACAAACTTCTGCTGATTATGAAGTAGGAAGAAAAGTCAGTTTATTTTGCTGAAATTATTTTTAAAAGCTCTTCATTTAGTGCATCTCCTTTTCCTGTAAAAAAAAAAAAAAGTTGCTACTTCTCTCACCTTTTGACTTCATAAAAGTTTCCCAAATAAAGTAGCAGTGTTTATTTGGAAGGTAAATGTTTATTTTTGTGCCTACAGACAGGATGTGCTTGTGCCTCCCCTTCGTACTTAGGAGGGGAAGAGGAAAAGAACTGAAGCCTGGCTTTGGCATTTGAGAAGTCATGACAAGGTTTCAGTCTTAGCAGAACTGCTGGAAAGGGGGCTGCTGGACCCACGCAGTCAGAGGTGATAGTTTTGTCTGCCTAAGCACAGGTAATAACTGCAGTGACCTGTTTGATCCCACAGGCAGCCGTGTGAGGGGGTCAGAAAATCCACTGAGATAACAGAGCTACAGAGCACAGGCACACCAGAAATCCTGCTTCAAACAGAAGAGAGAGCAGAACACTGACCAGAGATACTGGCAATGCAGCAAGTCGTAGTTCTCCAAGATTTATTGGGTGAACAGAAAAGTAGCTGAAAGAAGTTTGTGAAATAATACTTGTTAAGTGAAATTAAGCTTTTTGGTCTGAGTAATTAGTGCAAATAAAGAGCAGTTTGGCTTGTCAGCAGGAGGTGCTGTGGTTTGCACAGCTATACCTGTCTCTGAGCCTGGTGGCTGCTGCTGCACCTTTGGTACCCAGGGGATGCCCAGGGGATGCCCAGGGGTGCTCAGGGGATGCCCAGGGGTACCCAGGGGTACCCAGGGGATGCCCAGGGGATGCCCAGGGGATGCCCAGGGGATGCCCAGGGGTGCCCAGGGGATGCCCAGGGGTACCCAGGGGATGCCCAGGGGATGCCCAGGGGTGCTCAGGGGATGCCCAGGGGTACCCAGGGGTGCCCAGGGGATGCCCAGGGGATGCTCAGGAGTACCCAGGGGATGCCCAGGGGATGCTCAGGGGTACCCAGGGGATGCCCAGGGGATGCCCAGGGGTGCCCAGGGGATGCCCAGGGGATGATGCCCAGGGGATGCCCAGGGGTACCCAGGGGATGCCCAGGGGATGCCCAGGGGTGCCCAGGGGATGCCCAGGGGATGCCCAGGGGATGCCCAGGGGTACCCAGGGGATGCCCAGGGGATGATGCCCAGGGGATGCCCAGGGGTGCCCAGGGGATGCCCAGGGGTGCCCAGGGGATGCCCAGGGGATGCCCAGGGGATGCTCAGGAGTACCCAGGGGATGCCCAGGGGTACCCAGGGGATGCCCAGGGGATGCCCAGGGGTACCCAGGGGATGCCCAGGGGTACCCAGGGGATGCCCAGGGGATGATGCCCAGTTCTCACTCCCTGAGCAGGAGCTCAGTGCCCGCTGCTGCCAGGGGGACCCAGCAGCCCTGGAGACGTGTGGAGATTGCAGATCCCTGCACAAAGCAGGATGGAGAGGATGAAGAGCAGGGACAGGAAATGGTGCTTGGCTTGTTTGTTTCCCAGCAGTGGAGTTATAAACTCACGTGTGTTTATTTGATGGTTTAAGTGTGAAGGTTCTTTGGAGTTCTTAAAACTTGCATGAGCTGGTGCTGTTTAGGCAAGCCCAGTTTTAGCAGTGAATTTTGCAGTATAAGAGATCACTATTCATTACAGAATTTGCTGTAACAAAGCAGCTGGTTCCTCTGGGCTTTTATTTCTTCTTCTTCATATTATTATTTTTTTTTTTTTGGTGAGCGAAATTCCCTTTACTGTTTGCTGTCCTGGTGTGACAACCAGAGCTAGGCAAACCCCATTAAGAAGACTGGGGCCTTTCTGTATAATCTTACAGGAGCTGAAATGGAAACTAGCCACTTGAGTTGATTGCATTCAATTTACATTTGTTCGTGGGTGATATGACACCTGTAGCATTGATGTATAAAACCTCCTTGGGTAAAGCACAAAGAACAATAATATCTGCTTCAGGAAGCTTTATTTACTGTTCTCAGGCAACTTGTCTATTTATTTATTTATCAAGGCTGTATTTTATTGACATTTTTGCTTGGTTAGGGTGTTGTGTTGTTTCCAAAACCGTATCTGTGATATTTGACAGATCTGAATTGTAAAGCCAGATATGTGTCACCAATAGCTCAGAACAATTTTTTTTGCATTTCTAAATATTTATCAACATTTATATGAAGCTACCTGTCTTTGTATCTATAGTTACAATTGCTACAAGATTCAGTTAAATCAGTAATAATATCAGTTCTCAGATATATCAAAAGATTTTGCAGAGTCAGTTCAACTGTAATGAAAAATCTTCCTTTTGTGTAAGTTCTTAGTGAAATTCAAACTGTGGCAGTAATTCCAAGGTGAACTGATGTGTAGGTTAGGGGTGAGGGAGAGTTGCCCTGAAAATGAGCTAATGAGCATCTGGCTTGAAATGGGGAATTAATTCTTGCATTTAAGAAATAGGTCAGGCTGGTTAACAGGCATTATCTGAATTCAGCCCTTGTTTGTAAATACATTTGTAGTTCTATTGAAGACTAATTGTTGGGTGGTTTGTTTTGGCTTCTTTTTTCTCCTTTCACACATAGTCCCATTTGATTACACTTTGATCCTACTGTGGTCTTCTGTAGAATCTTTATTTAAATTTTTCTGAAAATGAAGAATTTGGTCTTAGTTCCTCTTTTTCTGCAATCTTTTTCCGTTTTTCCTATGCTGTTTATGGTCATTTAGTTCAATATTTCAGTCTTTAGATGAAGACCAACTTCTTTCAAGCAGTGAGAACTAGAAATCCATCCCAGGGTTTTGTAAGTTTGGATACACAGAAGGTGGTGCTTTCTTACCACAGCAGGTTGGATAATGGCACTTTTCCCCCTGTAGTGGAAGTTCTGGCACCTGACGTGCAGGACAGAACTTGAATTTAAGAAATTGCTGTGTTTTTAGATATTGCTTGGCCGCTTGCTGTGAGAAGTGATGTACTGTATGCCCTGTATGGGTGGCTTCAATAACTGCATTTTCTTTCCTCAGAGTACTGTGAACATAGTGCTGTTGTTTGCTATCTTTGACATTTAAATTCTAACTGAGTGAACAAAAACACACTTTGAGGTTTTTTTCACTTCTGGTTATGTGTGGGAAAGTAGAAAGCAATAAAAGGTATGGGAGAAAGAGATGCATAGAGGAGATGTTTTGTTTCATTCCTGTCCTTTTTTGAAATTATAGTAATTTGCAAAAAGCTGCACTTAAGTCATGAGAAATAGGGGCAGAAGTGGCTGGTGCCCTGTGTTATACAATATTTTTTTTGAAACCTAAGATTAAAATAAATAAATAAATAAATAAAAAAGGAAAACACTAAAAATCAAAACGACCTCCCTCAAAACCCAAATCCCAGAACATAAAATCATCTCTACATCACTCTCTTTTAATGATGTCGCTTTCTGCATGGATCTTCCAAATGGGTTGTGACTTTTTAATCTTCCTTATTATAGCTGTGGGTGCTGCAGTTTAAGGACACTTCCAAACATGTGTGCATTGCTTGATCCTTCAAATATCTAATCCAAAATTTGGGAAATTAACTATGAGCTATGAGAAGAGTGTATCTGGATTCCAGAGTTTTTTCTTTATTCGCCTCCCTTCTGAGAGAGTCATATAATCCTCCATGAGGCTTCTGAATGTTGATGGAAATTCAGTGTTTGTGACTACTTGCAAGTATATCTTGAGAACACTGTGAACTTTGTGCATGTGGGCATTGGCAGCTCAAGTCCCTTTCAGCAATTAACTTGAACTCAGCTTCCTAAAGCTGTGCAAACCCATTCAAACAGTGACAGTGAACTGCTGACAAGGGGGGAGATCTCCCTGGTCTCTCCAAAACTCTGCATTTGTTGTACATGGCTTATTTTCTTGCCAGGTATCACATACTCACAGAAAGGCACTGTCCAGAGGAGAAAATACAAACACTGAGTGGTTAAAATGAGCAGTGTTGCCTGTGTGGCTTGGAGGCATGGCAGATTTGGAGGAAGAGCTTATCTCCCATGCAAATTTAGTGTCTGCTCTTCCAGACTCTGCCCATTTGTAGTGACTTTCGTGGGAATTGCTTCTGATATTTGGTAACCAGTTTTTAATAATAAAATCGCATTAAAGGAATTTTTGAAACATGATGTCAACAAATTGCATTTTAAGAAATAATAATCCACTTAATCCAGACTTCTGTCTACTGAAAAGATTCAGGAATGGAGTATTTTGTGCTGTTTCTGAAGGAAACATGATTATTCACTTGCAGGCTTTTTAATGCTAATATGTAATAACAGCTACTGCAGACAAATGGTCCTGTGAGGTTTTATTGACAGCTGTGGTGATGGGTTTGGCATCACCATGACTCACTTGTAGCCACGATCTCTGACTTTCTTTGCTGGTGCATTGTTGGGATGTCACCTCAGAGGATCAGTGATTGTATCTACATGTTTTCTTAGGCTGAATTGTTGGAGATTAAATGATTGCATTGGCATCACGGTTTGCATCCAGTTAGCAAAGCTGACAGACTCTTGTTAGTAGAAAAAGAGCTATAGTTAAATAAAAATACCCCAGCAGCAAAGCAGAAACACCCCCCACCCCACAAACAGACAGTGAATCTTTATATTGTAGTTATATTTACAGTTAAGCTAATCAGGTTTTATTTGTAATATTTTTTAAAGGGAAATGCTCAAGTTGAGAAGTGAGAGGCTGAAGGAGTCCTGGGGACTGTTCATGGAGGCAGTACAGAGCTGTACTCAGTGTTGATGTATAGTTCCATAATGTGCAGGAAACGTGTCGTTTCACTCGGTGCTGCAGGATCAGGGGCATAATCCATCTCACCCACTGTAGTGTGACGAATCAAATCACTGTCTGACAAGATCTGCTGCTTGGGAGCTCTGCAGAGATGAAATGAGGTCTACATTCAAGGGCATGTGAGAATAATACTTTAGAAAATACCTGGGGATGAGAAATAAATGTACCAAAAAGCAGCTAAAAAGTTTAATTTTTAAAGGCATATTTGCTGTGTACAGTTCAATAAGTTAATGCTTTCCATACTTTGTGCTCACAGAAAGAAAAAGCAGAATGTGTGTTCTTAAGCAGTTCCTCAACAAGGGCTAGTCCCATTTCTGTCATTAACGAAGGATAATGTCTGGAGTGGCAAATGTCCAGAAAAAGCAATCCACTATAAAGGCATAGTTACTTCAGTCAGAGAATTCGAGCTGTGGTTAAAGTATCAATATTAGCTTAAGAAAGTATTTGGCAGAGAGAGAGTCCAAAACACAACTGGTTACCTTACACTGTGTGTTTTGCTGCGGCGCCTTGCCCTGCTTGTCACAAAGGCACTTTGGAGCAGGAGGATACATCTTAATCCCTTCCCTCTGAGGAAGAGCTAGGTTAAGAACAATTTCGGAAAACCCTGGTGTTTAGTGGGACGCGGGTGGAGTGCAGAGCTGTGTCCTGCCCTGGAAGTGGTGTCTGGGTGAGGAGGAAGGGATTTAACATCATGGTTTCCCAGTTCCTTCCCCAAATTCGGAATGCCTGGGTGAGAGTGTCACTCGTGGTGCACCACCTCCCATTCTGGCCCTCTGTAACACTCCTCCTTGATGATTGTGGGTTTCCTGTAAATTCAAGGCTACGGCATCTGTGCATGAACTGTTTGCTGGAAGAATTCCTTCCTTTTATTTGTATGCTTGTGTAACCAGTCTCAAGCTATCAACACTCCTTCACACCCTTCCCCCATATGTAGCTATTTAAAAATAAAAATGAACTCTGTCTTGAAGTGGGAAGCATAAGAACCTTTGTGGGTTATTCCAGCTTTGTGAATATATATGGGTCTAAGTATTGGTCAGATAGGAAGCTTAATTTTGAATGACTCCTTTGGGAATATCGTTCTGGAGGGGAACAGGGCTCTGCTTGATCCAGCTAAGTCATGTTCACTGTCAGCATTGCTCATTTGCTGTGATGTGTTTCAGGTTATTTTAATGTTTTGGCCAGGCTTTAACTTAGATATTCAGCTATGAGGGTCTTTATGCTGCTTCCAGTGTGGTGGAGCTGCAGTAATTTGTGTTTAGAATCAAAACGTTTTCTGTCTTGTACAGAAATGGGCTGTTCTGACACACCTTTCAGTATTTTCTAATTAGGACTTAATGAAATGCGGCAGCTCCCCCTTGTAAACAGATTATCTACCCTGATACAGCAATAGGAGAGTAATTGGAAATGTGCTGTAGCCTTTAAGGGGATGGGTGAGTGTCCTGTGTCCGTTCTCATGCTGTCATTCTCAAGAGTTGATTCTGTGGTGAAAAGTCAAGAAAGGTTAATCTTTTCATAAATGAGATTAAGGCTAGGGAGCAACATGATTCACATTCCAAATATAATTAGCAATAAATGCATAAAATGCACAATTACTTGCTTTAACTGTGATGAAGGTGATGGAGGGTTTTGGGTTTTTGTTTTTTTTTTTTTTTTTTTTTTTCTTTTTTTGGAAAGCAGCATCAATTCAATTTTGGAACATAAACTGATCCAGTAATGCCCTGAGTAAAGTTAAAACCAGGAGACTGATAATTGGATTGCATTTTACATTAGCTAACAAAATTTTAATTTCTTTAGCAGTGTGTTTGTTTTGTTTGTTTATTTGTTTGTTTTCTTTTCTGAATCTTTATCCCTTTACTTTTTTTCCTTGAGTAAGAATTTCAGATACAAATTAAATTCAGGACCATTGATATTAAATGCATCTTCTCTAAGTGTAAGGGTCTTTATAAAAGTATTTCCTATTAATTAAAGGTATTGGTATGGAATAAGTTTATCTTGGATATTAAAAAGGTTCAGATCTTGAGTGCCTTGGGGTAGAGTGTTTTCATAATTGAAGAAGGGGGGTATCTTAACAATATCAAGACCAGCAGATTTCCTTTATATTTTCTCCTTTTCAGTGCCCAGATTTCTTCACAATGCAGAGGCTTTAAGTTCAGGATTTTATTTGCCTTTTTTTTTTTTTTTTCCTCTCTTAAGAGGATTCTAACAAGACAATGCACACTATTGCAGTGTTATCTTGACTTGATTATTTTGTGATAGATGGCTTTGGCATTCTCTAGTCTCATCCTTCTAAAGTATTTTGAAAGATTTTCTTTATTCATAATAAACATCATCTCTCAGAAACTGATAATAAAGGTCTGTTAAGAGTAGGACTTAAAAATGTCAGTTTGTTTGAACAGCTTGTGTTGTTTTAGTACAAATTGTTTGGTGAGTACACAAGGCTCCAGTTCCATCTGAATGGCACTGAATTATGCTGAACTAATTATATTCTTGCTTTATGTAGCCTGACATTTAATTACAGAAATTAAATTCTCCGTGCACACCTCACCCCATGAGTGCATGACATGCAGCTCTCTTTCCTGTACCTCTCTTTCACCTGCTTTATCTTCCCATCAACTTCTCATTTGCAACAAAAATGTATTTTCATGAGATCTTTTACCTGAGATGTTGCCTTCAAGTTGCAGATCATAAGCCATGTAAGCAGTTGGCATAGGTGCCATTTTTGAATTATTTTCAAAAGTGTGTATCAGTCTTAACTGATGGAGTTGAACTCTTTTCAATAAATTACGATTTGACCTTTTTTGTTCTCCATGGAAACCAGCCTTTTAATATTGCTACTGTTCTCCAGCAGCTTTTGTGATGTATCTAGATCTGTAAGCAGATATTAAAGGAGAATAATTCCACACCATCACTCCCTTCACCCCCCTTTAAAGAACACCATTTATTTAAATTGCATTTTCAGGTATGGAAATTTGGATGAAGCATTGGATGAAATGGTAAATATATCATCTGAAACCACTGTGGAAGCAGGGACTGGTGTGGCAGAATGGAGCAGTCAGTTCCCAAAGGATTGCTCCTGTTGTGAAACCTGGATGTGTCCCTGCAGTGGAATTAGGACAGGGTACAGCAGTGTAGAATGCACTTGCATCGGCTCACAGCCTAGGAAAGAAAAAAGTTCATTTCCTATAAACGTGTTAAAATACAAGCAGATCACCAGAAGTCAAGTTTAAGCACTTGTGCTGAACACAGCATAAAATGTTTTTTGTCCTGTGGTAATCTCTGAAAAATCTCTTAGAAAATTAGAACTCAGTCTTCGTTATTATGTTGCACTTCCTTTTCAGTATTAACTTTCCATTAAATACTGGAGCTAGATCTAAGCTGTGAAGTGTATCTGGAGATCGCTGTGGCACATGATGGCCTCTGGTTCTACCTGGAGTCATTTTAAAATAGGATCACGATCCTGTCACATAAGGTTCTTCTCAGCTCATAATTAGCTCTCTTTGTTTTTCTGGGTGATGTTGCACTTTTGAGATGCCTGAGACTCTAATGCAGACTTTAAACTACCTCCATCTGTAAACATGCAAAGGAGATGATTTGGAATTTTTGGAGCAGTGTCCAGGGAATTCTGAAACGGATGTTCATGAGGAAATAGCTCTGTGCCAGGATGAACAGGTATTTTCCCAAGGTGTCATCACACAGGGAAGGAGACAGAGGACTGAGCTGTTGGTTTCAGCAACCAGCCTGTTAGTTTGTGACAATTCCATTGCTCCATCTACAGAATCATTAGTGTAAGATGCTCCAAAGCAGAGCTGTAGCTGCTGGAGATTATTGAAAACAGTACCTGCAATTCGGACAACAGCTGAAGCATTTTAGTCCCTTTTCGGCATCCTTTTGCTTCATAGAAGTTTTTAAGACACCATCTTTTCTGTTCAAAAGCATTTTAGTTATGGTCATCTGAGACAAAATACCAGAGTTGGGATTTGTTTGGGTTTTTTTGTGGTTTTTTTTTTTTTAACATGCTGCTGTAGAATTAACAGCTTTGACTCTTTCTCTGTGAACATCAAAGAAAATGAAGTGTTCTAGGATCTAACATATTGCCTATTAAAAAAAAAAAAACTGTATCATGTCACTGAGTACTTTGTCCAAATGTAGTTTTAAAAGACTGTGCCATATTATGTCCAAATGTTAGTCTTTAGAGTGTACAAAATAGAGTGTTTTTCAAGCCTTTTTTTTTTTTTTTGTAGACTTAAGATCTTTTACCTTTTTGGAAGGACTCTTGCACTCTCAAAAGTGAGAAGCCTGGAAAGGACTTGTGTCCAAAGTCTGTTGTCATTAGGCTTTAGCAAGTTAGAGAATAACCTGAACACAGGAGAGAGGGGCAGCAAAAGCAGAGAAAACCCGGGGCACGGCAGGTTTCTTCTGCAAGGTGCACTGATGGATTTCCTCAGTGACCTCTCATTGAGCTGCTCCCTCCCATGGCTGACACAGGGCTGGAAGACCCCAAAGCCTTTTTTTTCCTTGGCTCACTATTAACTTTCTGTGGAACACAAAACATCGAGGGGCGTTTGGGGTGCTGGGTGTGAGGAGAGGTGTCTGGAGGCAGTGGAAGTGTGGGCCTGACTGCTGACCATGCCCAGCAGGACGATTTGGGGGTTCAGAGCTGCTGGCACAGCTGTGCTTGCACAGCTTGGTACGTGGGTCGGGTTAAACTGGGGGAAAAGCTGCAAGGGGAAGGTGGCAGTGCGTGTTCCTGAAGAGCTGAACTCTCACTGGAACTTCAGCCTCATGGAAGGAGCACGTTTGGACACTGATGGATTTGTGGAGTCACTGAGGTGCTTGCAGGCATGAAGCCTGCACAGCTCCCCTTCTGATGTCAGGGAGTCCTGTTTCCTGTGGCTGCTGCAATTCTGCAGAAAAAAACATGTGCTAAGACCAAGGAAAAACGTTTAAATTTAAGTGGGGATTTTCAGGCAGGTTTAGTTTGAGCTGCTCGAGGTCTAAGCACTGCATGATTGTTGACCTGAGTATTGCAGTGACTGCACAACTCCCTGCAGTGTTGTTGTGTGAATAAAAAATCGTGTAAAAAAGGGCCAAACACTGAGCTGCATCTGCATGTGTCACACAGCTGGATCTTCATCACGCACCAGTACTAGAGACCAACTAGTTAATCCTTTCTTAGCATCAAATTAATGTATTTAAGATGAAGTTTCATGTCTTGGGGGTCACATTGCTAGGAACTCCGTTGTGTTGTCTTCAGTTTATTTTGCTGTCCATGTGTGCCTGTTGCTCCAGGAGCAAATATGGACTATGTTTTTAAGTTAAAGCAACTGGTAAATGATGACAGAAATACTGACTAGCAGAGAAATTACAGATATTTACCAAACTGCTTTGAATCTCCTTGAAGGGATTACAAATTCCTGCAGTTGATTTAAAATAAACAAACCCAAAACTTATGTCCTCTTTCCTTTCTGTTGTGTGGTCTTTTAATAAGGGACTTTTTTTGTTGTTTTTTGGTGGCTCCAATTAGAAGGTTTTCTTGTGCTAAAGATTGATTAGGGGGAATTTAGAAGAATAGAGCTCTCCAGTTCAAATTACAAAATATACAAGGCTGTTCAGTAATTACATTTCCTGGGGCTGCTGCCTGCACTTGATGCAGAGGTTGGTGCAGAGTGGGAAGGCCTCTTGAAAACCAATATCTTGAAAATGTGGCAATCAGTGCCTTGAGAGGGGACTGGCAGAAAATTAAGTCTATTGTAGAGATACAATGGTTATACTTCGTTGTTTTAAGGAAGTAGTGTCCACACAGTTACTAAACCTCAGTTTTAATTTGAAAGGATCATAACCTTTGTAGGTCAAAAATGTCAATTAATGCTACAAGAATGAAAGAAAGGTGATAAAAGCTTCTCACAAATGGGGCTGTGGTACTCAATATAGATGATGATATTATGGCAGAGCACTGTCTTAGTTGACACAGCACAGGTTTGTGTGATTATTACAGTGCAGGACATTGCTTCTGTGCACAGAATATCCCAATTCTGAAGTTATTATTGAAGTAAGGTTCTGTCAGAAGATTGTGCTTTAAGCATTTCCAGTGATTTAAAAACAAATAATTTCCAGTGATTTAAAAACAAATAATTTTTGTAATATGTGAGTTTGTTTTCTTTGTTCCAGGTTTCCCAATGAATTTGATTAAAAATACGAAAATATTATAGATGCTGCTTTAGCAGTGATACTTATTTAATTTAAAAACAGAGGTCATTTAGATAGGTTCAGATTGATAGAAATATTAGAATAATTGCAACAGTGGGTGAAAATCCCAACTAAAGCTGCTTTGACTGAAAAAAAAATGCCTTTGGGCAGAAAGATTTTACAGAAATATTTAGTATATGTTATTTTAACATCAAGAATTTGTAGGTTAAACGTTTTGGCCCTAGAGCCTGACTTGGGGTGATGTAAAAGTGCTCACTACAATGTAGGTGTAAATATCCAGCAGTGCCCTGAATGGCAGGGGCAGGGCAGAGGAAGGGATTGCAGGCACAAAATTATTAATACTGGAGTCCAGAGAGAGGTTGGTGAGGAGGCCAGGAAAGGGAAGGGAAGCCAAAGGAGAAATGAAGTGGAGAGAGGAATTACCAAGAGTGCAGAAACACAGGAAAGGACAGAGCTGTTGTGAGAGGGTCTGGCCAGAGCTGAGTATTTGCTTCCCTTTTTAAATTTTAAATTAGCTCAGAAGTCTGCAGTGTAATATGTCATCCATTTGTTGTTGTTGTTGTTGTTGTTTTTGTTAGGAAATAATTTGTGTGAACCAAATAATGTGGGCATTTTTGTTATTTGGGTTTGTAAATTGCATGTGAACATACATTAAACTGGTTAAAAAATAGACTACAGGTCTCCCTATCTTCTTTTTCTGCCACCACTCTGAGAAGTATTCTGCTTTATTTTAGAGCACTGAGACCATCAGCTAATTTAATTGGTATTTTTCAAATATCCAATTTGCAAAGTATTTTTTTTAATGCAACATGTATTTTTATTATTATTACACATTTTTATGTATATATGTTTTTATCCTTGAATTTCAGAAGTTTAAGAATACTGCAGTGAAGAAGGAAATCTTAAGTTTAAATGATGTTATAAAGAAATTCAAGCTGCAAAACCAAGCAGTGATACTTTTTGTTCAAGTGGTTTTTACTTTGGATGGATAAAATTGTGCTATTTAAAAACATCAAGGTTTTATCTTGTAAATGTTTGAAGTATTTGATAACTGAAGGTAGTATCAAAATATGGGAATGGGATTCAGAGGACATCTTTCTGTGCAGAAGAGAATACATGTTTCAGGCTGACTTTTTAAAAGCTCAGAGGATTCCAAGAGATAAGAAAATGGAATAAATCTAGTCTTGTATAAGAAATATCATCTCCCAAGAGACAGCATTCAGCCACTGAATGCTTTGTAGTTTTATGGTGCTTCAGACCCTGAGGCTTTTTAAACACCTTTATTTCAATTTCTGGGAATTCCAAGCTCTCCAATTCACTTGGACCCTACTTCACTAAACCCAAAGCTGCTGCAACTCCTCAATCAATCAATGTTTTATTGATCATGACAGGGGAATTGCTGCCCACAGGCAGAGGCCAGTGCAGCACCAGTTTGTGAGACCATGAGAGACTTGCCCAAAAATGCTACATCCTCCTCGAGCTAGATGTGTCTTCTGTTACAGAAAGATTACAGTGAAAAGCCCAGTTCTATTTTACAAGCAGAAAAAATTATTCAGGGTGAATTCCCATTCTCTTTATGGAGTAAAAACCACATTGTCACCCATGTGGTGTCAAAGCAGAGATTTGAACTCCCCCTTGCTCTGCCACGTGTTGTGGCTAAGCTGTAATAATTAAGAAGAAATAATAGTAATTAAAAATCATTATATTGTGCTTAACTAGTAAGAAGGTATTTTTTTTAGAAGTTCTTTCTAACTGGGGTTCAAGAGGAGGAAAAGACTCTCACTTCTCGCCCAGCTGAGCAAGTGAAGGCTCAGGGCATGAGATTGGTTTTAGCCATGGTGTGAGTGTAGGTAAAGAAGTGTTGAGAGTGAGTTGTAGTGTTGAACATTTAATTATGTTGTACTTCCCCATCCAGCTGTTGAGTGTTAAATGTTTGCCCTGGGTGCTACAAATTTCTGTTCCTGTACATATTTTGTAGCAGCCTTTTGGTATACAAGATTTACATTTTTGTCTTTCTGATCAAATGGAAGATTAAGTTTATTTCTGAAGAAATCAAGGATTTAAAGAAGTCCTCTTTGGTTTAATCTCTTTATATCAACACATCTCAGAATGCCTTTTTTTCTTGAGCAAGCAGGTGTTTTTGTTGAAATAGCTAACTGCAGATAGCAGTCCCACTGCAAATGTTAAGGCAAATCATTTAAAAAATCCAGTTTCTGTTAAGTTCTTTCATGCTTTTGAGAGGCTCTTCCTGCTGGAAATATTGGTGTACTGATATACCCCAAGGGCCCCTGCTGTAGGCTTAGAGCTCAAAAGGTGAACATTAAAGTCCATTATAACATTTAGGGTCATGAGGGTTTTCTCATGTGGTCTCTGTTTACTTTGGATGCTCCTTTGAGGCTTTTGAGTGTGAAGTGGTGGAAGAAAACATACAAATCCAAATTTCAGGTCGTAGGAAGACAAATAGCTATGGGAGAATTCCTTTGACAAATGCTCTCTGCCATGGATATAACTGTGACGTTTTGGAATATTTTATCCTTTGAAGCTGTTTGCCTCATTGTCTCTCTCTTTTCAATTTCTCATTATTTTTATGTGCTATATACCAGTCATCAGTTTGTATTCTAGATTCTGGTTTTACTTTCATTACATGGCAACATGCTTTCTCCATTTATCTTGGTAAGCACTGTTCCAGACTCTTTAAAGAGAAGTTGCTCATGCAAAAACTATGCTGAAGTGCAAATCTGGACGTATTCAGAGAGCTGTTGGATTCATTTTGCTCAAGCTTTCAATTGATTTTAAGGTATGAAAACCTGGGCTTTTATCCAACTGGCCAGGCCTATTACACCATCTGCTTTTGCAGATATTGCACCTTTCTTTGGATCTGCTGGTGATATATTTAAGGTATTCACAGATGCCGTGCTGAGAGGCACCATTGTGGATGTCATCAGTGATGGGGCAGTGGGAAAGCTCAGATCTGGGGAGGTGTGATGTGACTGCCTTGATTTTTTCAAAGCTAGTCCAAAAAAACCAAGATGGTTAATCCCTGTTTAGGATAAATGTGTCATTAGCACAGGGACTGAGGGAGAAAAATGAATTTCGGTGTTTCTGTCAGGTTAGGTAAAACTACGCTGTTTTACAGAAAATCAGGGTTTAGCAATGAGTGTGTGAGAATAAAACGTTTTATGCTAAAACCCCAGGAAGCTAGCCCCAAACTGGTATTGATTCTTTGGTGTTTGGTCTTTGTGGATCCTTATGTGAAGAATTTCCTCTGATTCTGGGGCATGTAAGTTTTTCCTTGTGGGACTTGCCCCCTTAAAGCTTTGGATGTGGTGGCCTGAGTGTCTCGAGTGTTGGCTCTGTGCCCACAGGTCCATATGTTCTGTGTGATTTGACAAATTACAGTGAATATCCTTTCCTCTTGTTTCTTCTTGCTTGCATCACAATCTCTCCAACAAAACAGCGTCCACTGGCAAATGTTTTCAACATTTCAAGGAAGATGCATGGGCCCGTGGGTTCACACGGGTACACCACCTTTTCTACCAGGGATTTTGACACCTGGCAATATAAAACTCCCTGCAAAACATAGCTCTGGTTTATTTGTGCGTGAAACACTTGTGGAGTCATCCTGTGCACAGCACAGATGGAAATCTGTGCACCGTACGAGGGCAGCTCAGAGGTTAGATCCTTGAAATTTTGGGCTGTTCTTTGAGCAGCTGGAGAAAGATTTCCTGCAGGTTTATTTGGTGACTGATCAGCTTGTGCCAAAGGATGCAGTTCCCTGAGACTTTGGCTCCATCTGCGAGAGTAACTGAGCATGGTGCAGGGAGAGTGGCTCACAGGTGTAGCATGAGAGTAAAGCAAAAAAAAAGAAATAAGAGCAGCAGCTTCTCAGTCACTGCTTGCAGCAGTTCTTGCCAATTAAATAAAATACATTTTAAGGAACGAAATCGTAGGGACATTCAAGAATGTTTTAGAAAAAAACTCGACACATTGTCTATTTGAATTAATATTTAACAAAATACCAGATTTTCCTGTTCCCTAAAGCTTTAGACTGCATGTTTTAAATGGAAAAAGACTGGAGATACTTAGGGGTGCATGAAAGTGCAAGTGCTGTTAGCTAAACTTCATGGAAGGATCAGCCCTAAGCCAAGGTGAAGCAAGAGCATCATCAATGAACAATCTGGATGGAAAAGAGTAATATGTGGATGACTGTGTAGAAACAAACATTATTTATGTCAGTTTGAGCTAAATCACAGATAGCAAATCTCACATCTCTCAGGCAAATTAAAGCTTGTTCTCCTGAGGTGAATTTGTACCCTCTCAGTGGCAGGGAGTATTAAATACAGAGTAATCAGGAGAGGCTTGGGGTGACCAATGCTTTGTTCATGTACAAAATTTAACCCCAAATTAGTACATTTGTTGGTTTGTATGCACCCCAGCATGCAGTGGTGCACAATTGCATCTGCAGTCAAGCATGACCTGCAGCCTTTCTGGAATGCACAGAGTTACAGCACCAGGCCCTGCACATCGGAATTCTTCCCAGTCATGGTGAGCAGCTTTTGGCTCTTTAAAGAAATCATTTTCAGCGGAGAATATTTAGCAATGTGGAGAACAGTGCAGCTCAGATTACAGATAGTTCTGTAAATGACTGCTATGAATGGATGGACAAGCACTGAGAGAGCACTTTTGTCAGATTTGGCAAAATGTACCCTGTGAAATGGGCTTTATTTCACCAACATTTTTTGCTGCAGGAAGGAATGCTGATAGACGCTTCAGCATCACCACTTGCCCATGTTTTGACATTCCTATCATCTATGTGCTATTTGCAGGGTTGTTTGCTTTCAAATGGTGCTGCTTTTTGGAGGTTTTTCTCATCCACTTGTACTTGAATTTTAATTTTTTGGTTCACAGGGATTTTTGGAGGACCTCAAAATACGGGGGTTCTGTTTATGTTCAAACAGAATTTCATTTCAAGATATTAAGTCCTTTTCTAAATTTTCTTCTGACATGAAGTTTTACAATGTATCTTCCATTGTATGTGGGTGTAATATGGGTGGCCACCATGCTTTTCCTCTGTGACTGGCAACATCACATTGCACAGATTAGGGCAAAATGTGATGTTCCAGAATTGAAATTTCTGAGATGCACATTAATTTTTATTTGTGCATATTAATTCTTTTCCAGCTAAACTTCTATGAACCCTTTAACGGTTAATTACTTCTAAGTTCCTTTAGTATTATGCACGTGAAATTATCATAATTTAACATTTACAGAAGCTTAAAAATTACTCTTGAAATAGGGAGATGTTAAAATTTTTTTGGGGGAGTGATTGATTAATTAGGAGCATCCATTGTTTTTCACATGTGCAGTTTTCTTTGAATTTTAGTCTATTCTCTCAACTTTGGGAAAAAAAGGTCTGCTAAATGAGTTTCAGAAACTGATTCCAGGCCTGATTTCTTCAAGCAAGGGATTGGTATGGGAGGAATGCTGTTATCCTGCATTCTGTGGCCTGGAAACCTCAGGAGGATTATACAGTCAGAGGATGCTTTTTTCCTTTTTTAAAATGTTTCTGCACTTCTCATTTGGCTTTATGATTAATACTGGGAGAAGTTGTTTGCTTGCAGATAAAATATATTCAGTGGCACTTGGTGCCTGATGCTCCTGGCGTGTTCTGTTCATGGCACGTTTGTGTAAACTCTCACAGCTTTGAACTCCTCTAAGGTTTGTCTTGTTCATCCCAGGATCTGTTGATAACCAAGATCTCACTAGAATAACCAGAATTTAAGGGGAATCTCTGGGAACTCTGGTTTATTTGCAAAAGAGGACAGGAAAGCCTTACCCGGGTGGTGCCATTTTGCAGATTACTTATCAAAGAAAGGAAGAAGATGGGCTTGTGTGTGAAGAAAAGAAGCACCCAAAAATACTACCCTGAATGTAAGGCAGTCTTGTTTTAATTTCAGTGGTTGCAATAATAGCCATGTAAGGAGCATAAAATAGGCAGTCTGAGCTGAGCAGGGAAAATTGTGGGGTAAGACCTCCATTTGTGTAATCAAAGCATGTAATAGAACTCGATTGTACACAAATTTATACTTATGACAGCCTTCATTTTACATTCTATTTAAGAGGACCTCTGTATCTGAAATTGAGTAGCAGGCTTGCCCAAAATAAAACAGCTTCAGAGGGGATGCTGTTTTGTAATGCATTCCCTAGCCAGCCTAATCAGAAGCCATAAATCAATAGGCAAATAGGACATGGCACTAATTAGTCAGTAGAAAATTCTACCAATGTGTTTTTCAGCAGAGACCTGTGCCAAAAAAGTCCCCCACTTGTTGAAGGCATCTTTTCGACTTCAGTGAGTAAAAGACAGATCTGTTTTTTCAGAAGAAAATTTATGTAAATGGTATGAGATTTGTGTCTAACTGGAGTAGACCAACATATCGGTAACTGAAATCAAATGTTTGTGAAAGTATCTCTGGGATAAATCTAATCCTATCTGATTTCTATTAGCTGCTTTGTTTTATAATTTAATGGCTGTCAAATTTGGCCCTCAATGTCAGAATCCTATTTAGCCAAATGTCATTGCCAAGGCAATCTAACAAGCAGTGCTTTTGGTAAATAAAATTTGGCAGAAGGTTCATCAGTGCATGTTGTGGTTCTGCCAGCTCCAGTCTGTATTTCACACATGTGTGAATTCCTCAGTGCGTAGTACCTCTTATCAAAAAGGCATATTTTAGTTTCATGCTTGCCAAGTTTTTTAAAAATGGAAAGGTCCCCTCGAGTTGAGCCCCGCAGCACACAGGATGGAGGCCCAAATACCTGCTCCAGTTCTGTGTGTGAAAGCATGCAAAGACTTAGTGGATGCCAAATAAGAATCTAATATTGAAAAAGCTATGAAATAAACATTCTTATTCTTTCACAACTGTTATTTAATTTAAATTGTGTTATTCTGTGGTATTCTGGTGTCTGCGCCCAGCTGTTAATTAGGACTTTGGACATGCACGGCTGCAGGGGTGATCCCTGAAGGAAATATTTCCTAGTCTTTCACTTTCTAAGCACAATTTATGTCTTTCCAGTTGAGATATTTGCATATAAACGGCTATTCTGATGCATATTCTTGCTGAGTTGCTTCATAAGTCTTCTGAGATGCTTCACAAGAATGAATATGTGCAATCTACATACAAAAACTGCTGCATATGACAAAAAAAAATCTGTTAAATGAATTTTCTGTGAAGAGCAAGCTTTTGGAGAAGCAGAATGTTCTGGGAGATCTGGGATAATTTTAGAATACAATTTCCCTCATTTTTCCCTTTTATTTTGTAAGTTCAGGTGTTAACATGTAATTTCTCTTTTAGCTGTGTGCTGGAGGATTTTTGCCTTTGGAAAGAGTGGACATTTTATTTATACTTATCTCATGTTTTTGTGAGGTGACAGCACCATGTGATATGAGAGAGTATCTGTGAAACACATTAGTGCCTGAATTTTATCTTTACTGATGTTTAATGTCAGACATATCCCAGTGGAATGTGAGTAGGGCACTTAAGTCCTCTAACAATTCAGCTTTGCCATGAAAAGGACAATTATTAAGACTCATTGGAACCTGAAACTCATAAATCAAGTAATGTGGAAATTCAGTATTACAAATACATGGAAATCTTGCTCAAAATGTATTTAATCCTGTTGAAATGAACAAACAAAACCCCACTAAAAAGCCTAACCAAAGAAAGCCCCAAGAACTACAAGCTCAAATCTGTGCTAGTGAACTGGCTAGTTCTTCACTCCCAAGTGAAAATATATATTAAAAAAAAAAAATAAAAAAAATAATAATAATAAAGAAGCAGAGACAATAGTTTCATCCTTTAGTAAGCAATGTGGATACTTCAATTTACTTCCACAAAATAAAACTTTTGGCAGAATGCAACAAAAGGTGAACAGGAGGGGGGCACTCCAAAATCTCTGGTTTTTTAAAATAACGGCTTTGTAAAAAAAATGGGTGAACCAGGGGTTCTTCAGCTCTAGGAGGAAAGGACAGTGGTTCAGCAAAAGTCTCTTGATTTTTCATCAGCTCTTTCCCCTGATGCTGGAAATTGGAGATTGACTCCTGCCATGACTCAGCTGTGAGATTATCAGCTCCATCACTGGGTTGTTCTTATTCCAAGGTCTGTTTTAAAAATGTGTAATATCACAGTGTAGGCACAGACACAGAATGCAGCTTGTGTCAGGTGGGTCTGTCAGTGTGTCCCAGGGGTGAGAAGGGAGGTGAGCCCTTGGAAATCCATGGTGGGATAACAGGAGGGGACCCATGAGATCCCATGGAGTGCAGCCTCCCTTGTGCTGAGCATTGCTGGGGTCAGCGTTGGCTTAAGTAAACAAGTTAAGCTTGTGCAGGGTATGTAAAAAATCTGGAATCTCCGTGCTTGTTTTCCTGCAAGAGAGGATTCTTTGAGGATTTCGTTGTCCTGCTTTTGATAAAATGATTCCTCAGTTTGTGTAATCATTGTGCAACCCAGGCTTTTGTAAAGGGGTTTTGTTTATTGTAAGGAAGGAGACAGATGTTTTTTGTAAGAACTCTTTTTTTTTCCCAGTGCTTTCTAACATAAAAACACAAAGTTTGTTAGTTGGTGCTGTAGTCCATGACCAGTTGTGCTGTTTATAACTTTGTGCTCTGGTTATTTCACTGGTTGTGCGAAGTCTTCATTGAGGAAATAAAGCAATACTCTCATGGCCTGAGCAATGCTCAGGCATTAACCCAGTGCTTTTAGAAACCTCTGTAGTGAGTGCTGAGAAACATCCTGAAGGATTTGGAGCTGCTACTTTGGATATGCTGTTGGATATTCATTCCTTCCTGCATACCTTGCACCCCTGTTGGTTGTGCTGTCGTAGGAAATGTGGGAATGGTGAATCTCAAGTTGCATAAATGAAAGAGGATAAATTATGCAGCTGGGTTTAGGGAGAAAATAAATTATTTGTTTTCATAAATGACTGTTTCAGTATTGGGCATCAATGTCTGAGTGAATGATGGGTGTGCATCCCCAAAGTGCTGTTACAGGCCTCCTGTTATCGTGCCCATTGCACCATGAGTTCTTAAATGTCCTCCTGGAACTCTTAGAGATGCTTTGGACAGGACAAAGATGATTCCCAATCTAGTGAAATAATCTCTGCCTATTTTAGCAGCGTATTTTGGGATGGATGGAGTTCCCCTCAGGGCTCAGCTGGGAGAGTTTGGCTGTAGTTTGGCCACATCGCTCTTCTCAAGAGTGCCAGGAGCCAGTCATCCTGTCAGTGCCTTAATCAGGGCTTTGCATCTCCGTGCATCTGGGACACATTGGTTTGTTTGCAGTCCCTGTTCCAGGTGGTCAGGCAGGGAACCAGCTCTGTGATCAGAAACCACACGTACAGCAAGGGCTGCAGACGTCGAGCGTTTGTTCCCCGCGTTCTCAGTCACCAAGCAAGGGTAGTTAGAGGAGGAGACTATTTCTGGCATAACAAGGGTATAATTTGGAGGAATAAACTCTCACTGTATGTTCTAGCCATTTTTTAATGCAATTTGATGTTTCCCTTAAATATGCCATGAGATCTTTAGCTCTGGCAGGAGATGAATGCTATATTCTTCTAAACAACATCAGATACACATGCATCATACCCGGATGTGGTAATGCTCGGATTTCCTCCCAAAAATTTCATAGCAAGCAAATGTACAGAGTAGGAAGTGAAAAATATCTTCCAATGAAAGATTCCTGACATCTTTCTTGCTATAATAAATAATAATAAAAAAAAAACATAAAAAAACTGTATTCACTGAATCACTGCATTCCATACTCATAATGTAGCAAACATTTAAGGCAGTGATGCTTAAGGTAACTTGCAAGGAATGAAGAAGAAGAAGAAAGATCACCTAAGTTATTAGGGAAAAAACCCAAACTCCTCATGAGAACACAGCATTGAAAGTTGTGGAGAGCTGTGTTCTTTTTCCACTTACCCTTTTGCTTTACAAGGCTCTGGAGCCCAAGTTGTCCAGCCCAGTATTCAGTACTCCACTTTTGCCTTCTGAAGTGTATCCTTCGGTTGAGAATTCAGTTAGAGAATTTCCTATGCTGAGATATTCCCTTTAAAAGGGAATTTAAGAAAGGTTTGGGCCTAAATCCTACTGGAATGAAGTAACAGTTTCTTGGCTCACAGGTTCTGAAATCAAGTTGAAGGGCCAGATTTCTGAAATAAATTAAACCACTTTTTTTAAATTCATAGTCATGTCAAGACCTTTACTGCAATAAAGGGCAAATCTTATCTGAAGTGCTAGTCTTTAAGATCTTTCCCAATGCTTATCTTCACTTTTCTATTGAGAAAGCAGAGATCAGACTTTGAGTTGTGGATTTGCCAACATCTGTCTTCAAGCAGTGTAGCACAGGTGTCTGCAAGGAATATTTCAAACAACAGAATTGTAGGTTACTCATAGACTGCATTGTATTCAACAGTGGCTGCAGTTCCAAGTCTCTTCCATGCTCAAGGATGCTGTTCTCTTTCCCAGTTTCCAGTGTTTCCATGTGCAGTGGTGAGGGTGTTGACTGCAATATTCACTTTGGATTACACAGAGACTTTTGAGATGCGCAACATTAGGCAGGATTATGGTTTGGATGAAATTATCTGTAGGCTGTTCTAAGTTGTTTTTGGCTTTTTGTTTGGTTTTTTATATGTTTTTTTGGTTTATTCAAGCAAGTTCTAGGACCAGTGAGGAATGAATATTGCTTTTTTCCAGCCTTACATTGCCTATGCTAAGAGCAAGAAAAGAAGGCAAAGTATTTTCCAAGTGTACTGCTGGATCATTTCTTGTGTGGGACTGTGCTTTGTGGAAAGATGAAACACCCTGTGTTTCACATCCAGTGTGGTTCTACTAACTAAAAAATCTCCATTTTCTGAGGGACATATTGCCAAGGTAGTCCAGGGAGCTTCTCCAGCAGGAACAGAAGAGGAAAGTTTGAGATTAACAGAACTCTGAGATGTGTGCTAGCATAAATTTCTGATACATGCCATGTTTCCTAGCAGCTGGAATTGGTTTTGTGGGGCTTTTTTTTTTTTTTTTTTGCAGAGTATTTCTCTGCTCTTTTCATGTTCTTCCTGCTTTTTCTTAATGTTCTCTTCAATTTCCCCTTGCAGATTGCAAGTGAATTGAAAGTCAGGATTGACTTGCCAAAACTGCTGTTTTTGAGTATGAAATTAAAGAAAAGAAATGTGTGTTTTCTCCGTGTCCTCAGTGGTTTTGCAGGGGGCAAAAATGATGCTGTTATATGGAAGAATGGGGAGGCAAACAGCATATGAGGAAATCCAGCAGCTGACAATCATAACCCAGCTGAGGCTGGCAGGGAGATCTAATCCAACCTGCCTGAACTTCAAATCAAAACAGATTTTGAGCATCTCCAAGGATGAAATTCCATCACCTCTCTGGGCAACTTTATTCATAAGACACCTACTGCAGCTGTTTGTTCTTGCAGACAGCAGCTTACTTTCTTAATTGCTGCTTTATTTGGGATAGCAAAAAGTTTGTAGACCAGACTTTTTGGCAACTTTATTACGAAATACAGCTTAGTACAAATTCTGTCCTTTTTAAGTGAACTAATTACAATGAAAACAGATGTTTGTATTTATTGTGGAGATGAAAACTTGATGCAAGATCGCCTTAGTCCAGCATTAATTGACTTAATAAATGCTTGAAGATTAATGAAAGTATAACTCTCTGCAGCTTCAAAAATATTTTAATAAGTTAAAGTTATGTTATTCGTAGAGTGGTTTGGGGTGGAAGGGACCTTAAAGGTTTTCTAGTTCAATGGACAGGGATGCAACTCACTAGAACAGGTTGCTCAGGGGCCCATCCAACTTGGCCTTGATATGAAGCTTGAATAAATAAATAAAAATTACTCACCAGTATTTATTTTTGAAGTTAATAAGCTAATATTAAAGTTTAAGTGTTAAAATTAGTATAAATATTCTGAATAGTTTCTTTTATCTGAATTTTCTTGGAAATGAAAATCATTGTACAAACCTCTTACATACTGTGTATTTTTTCCCCTCGTAGGGTGTCTCGTGCTGCAGCAAAACTTTCTGTACAGAGCAGTCATTTAACAGATTGGATGTTAAAGGCTGCAAAATGAATGGTGGGATTTCGAGGCATCATGTGTAATAACTGAATTAAGCACCATGCACAGTTATATAGTGAGAGTGGTATTATTTCTATCAGAGTATCTTGGAGAAGCAGGAGGTGTGCCAGGTTCTGAAAGCCCATCCTGCCATAGCTCAGCCCAGCCAGAGCCCAGAACGCCCAAACCTCGGCGGTGCCGGTCGTGTGCTGCTCCAGGGCTGAGCACAGGGATCACGGAGCTCAGCTCTGCCTTCTCCCTCATCCTTCTCCCCCTGTTTACACCTGCCAGAGCTAAACCCGCTCAACAAAACATCCATGGAATGTTTTCGATTGGTGTGACCCGAGCACCCCCTTCCCAAATAAATCGGGATGCGGGAGGGGAGGTCCGTGTCCTCGGAGGGCACAGCTGGCTGCTGAGAGTTACAGCTGAAGAAAGCAGCATCCAGCAGCCACTCTGCCCTGCCCAAACTGCTCCCTAGATTTGGAAAGAACTCTTGTTAGAGGTGGGATGGGCACGATGGGTCTTCTGCCTGGAAAAATAGATGTAAAAAACAGTGCCCAACCCCTGAGTCCATCACAGAAATCTTCATCCCTCTCTTTGGTAGGTGGGATAGTGGGAGAGGAGTGACACTTGAGGAAATTTCATTCATATATCACACGTGTTTGTGTATTTTTGTTTTCACAGCTGTGTACTTCAGAAAGATTTATTTGCTATGAAACTGAGGAATAGTAGCCTTAAAAATCAACAGTCCTTTGGCAATGTGATCTTCAGTAATGAACCAGGAGCCTGAGGGAGTGGGCACAGCCTGTGGGTTATGAGGCTCCCTGGTTTCTGTGGGATTCCTACAGAAGGATTCTGAACTTCCTGCTGGCAGAAGCCTGTGGTTTTATATTGGAACAAAACAGAAATATCCTGGTTGGAAGTGGAGCCTAGCATTTAAAGCTGGTGATGTTTGTGCAGTGCAGGTGGCTGGTTCCATGCCCAAGTGTTACTTCTGTTGGTCCCTTTATAACCCTGATGTTTTCCTGTTGTATCAATATGTCAGTAGTTTTATTCAATTATTAATTGAGATGATGGATCATTCTAGAGAATTTTTGCTGCTGAAAGTTTCTTTTTAAAAAACTTCTCTGTAATGCAGATGCTCCTTGTGTAATTTCACAATTTCTTAATTTCTTGAAATCATACCAGGGTTGTGTTTGAGCTTGGCAAATTTTAAATTGTAGGACTGCCATAGCAGTTTTGGATGGCTGGACTAAATAAAGTGGTGCTGTAAAACACTCCTCTCTTTCCAAAAAAGCAGTGAGAAGGTAGCCAGACGTTGAATGGCAGTTCTTGTGCAAAGCAGTTAATCTTTATAACATGTTTCTTAAAAATATGTCAATGTGCTCAGACGTTGGCAAGTGTAAATTTAGTGGTGATTAAGTGAAATCATAAGTTATGCTTCATAATATCTTTCAGTCTCTTTTTCTGCTTTCCCTGGGCAGTAGCAGGTTTTTTTCCAAAGGTGCCAAGTTTAGTTTATAAATTAGAAATGTGTAAGGAAAGAATGTTCTCTGCACTGACTCACTCTGGTGTCTGGTCTTTATTCCAGGATGTATTGATGACAAAGTATGCTGTGAATTTAGAACATCTACAGCCCAGGAGGTGGCAAATTGCTTTCTGCTTTACCTCCTTTTTTGCATGCTCATCAAGCTTGCTTCTTGACCTTTTGTACACCAAGTTGCTCTTGCAGAGCAGAGCAGTAGCACAGGTGTGCTCTTTCAGGGAAAAATGCAGCTTTTCTGTGGTATCATATTGTAAAACTCCTGCTTGCCTCCCTTTGCATTCAAAAGTATGACTTTTCTCTATTTTGATTTTTTATTATATATTACTCCTGAGAGCTTATGTCATTGATGAACCTTCAAAATACCACCTAGAAACTAATTAAAAAAAGAAAGAAAGAAAGAAAGAAAGAAAGAAAGAAAGAAAGAAAGAAAGAAAGAAAGAAAAGTTTTTGATTTTTACATCTTTTTGTTTAATGGGAACTGTGCTGGCTAATCAGAAATCACCTCTGTTAAAATTAAATCCTGAAGTAAAACATTTGAACAGTCTCTAGTCTTGACATGGGAAGCCACCAGAAAGAGAAGTTGGAAGAAAAGCCATGTGGGTGCTGCTGCATCTGACCCAAGGCTTTGTTCCTTTTTCCCCTTTGGGAACCAATCTGTTCACTTCTGTGGGATCCAAATTCATGCCCCCTTGGAGCAGCAGGCTGAGTGGCTTCCTTCACATCTTGAGCTTATTTGTTATCCCCAAATCTCTTCTTGTACTAGTTTTTGGGGAGAAGGGGCTTTCTGGATCTGTCACGTGATAGGAACGCAGGCACTCATTGAGGAATTTTCCTTCCCTACTCATTTTTTGTTGTTTTTTATTTGTGCAAAGAATTGACTGAGCTCTCAGGGTAGGTGACTTAGGTATTAGGCTTCAAGTAGATTTTTGCAAAGAACCATTTTTGCCTGAATGCTGGTGTGTGTAAGTGTTGTGTAGGTGGGTTCTGGTTGAGGGTGGATGCCAGAGGGTGTATCAGTGCCTCTGAGAGATCTGCAATCAATTGGTTTCATTTCCTCTCTTGACTGGATCAACTAGGCAGCTGTTGTTTTCTCTCCGTAGTGAGGTTCAGAACTAAATTAAACTCTGCTATTACACACCTAGCTCTGCGAGTTATTTCTGCAGTCATCTGCAAGTGTTTTTTCTCAAAGACAGATGATGAGTGTAGGAGAGGGAAACATCTCTGCAGAGAAGCTGCTGCAGCAGCCTTGGTGTCCCTTGTGCAGTTTTACGGTGGATGAACTCTCAGCAATAATTCTGTCAGTCTTGAACTGGAAATTTGGGTTTATTGCTACATAAATATGGGCTTGGTTTGGAGTCATCATTATCTTTGCTCTGGATAATTGCCTACAGATCGATCAAAATCCTAAAAATAGGAGCTGATAAAATATGGGACATGCTCTTCATTTTTTATTAATCTGAGGTGATGCCATCAAAGTAGTAATTACATTTCCATGGACTAATTTTATGGAGCTTGAATCTGTGGGTTTCTTTCTTCTTTCACCTTTTTCACCATCCTCATCCTAGAAATATCTTTTAAAACTTTCACTAAATTTAATTCTTTTACTGCTACTTTTTATTTCTCCATAGATTTGAACACATTTTTCATCTGTGCTATTTGGTTCAATTACCCGACTTTCACAGACCTTGAAAAATCTTTTAGGACTGTACTTGGGGTTTTTTTCCCAATAGTTTTATATATTTTTATGCACTAAAATACATTTGTGCTGTTAGGGTATTGTTGTCTATCACCAAATTCATATGTAGAATTTTTTGTTTTGCTAGCCCAACACAACTATCTTAAGCTCAAGATGTCTCTTCTTGGCATGACATTATGTTGTTACATAATCAATTTGCATTCTGCTTTTGATGGATTTGAGCTGAGGAGTTGGTGCCTGGGCTGGAGGGGTCCACGGAATCCCTGGAGCAGCTGAGGAATGTGGTCCTGTGGGAGTCAGGAGGCTCCATCAGGCAGTGCTGGGATCTGCAGCAGCCTGTGACATTTCAATGCCATCCTGACAGTGTTTTGCCTTCCTGCTGTGCACGGGTGGAGGGCATGGAGCTGGATAATTAAACTTTGAACCAGCAAACAGAGTTGAGGGGCTGGGGCTTTGAAGAGCAGATCACAAGGATGATTTCCTGTGGGTTGCTTTGCCTCGGATGCAGCTTCACGTGGAGCTCAGCCCCAGCCCCTCCTGGCAAATGTGGCACAGGCAGCTTCATCCCTCTGGAGCCACCATCAAACTCATTAAGGGCTTTTCCTAAACTGAATGGGGTGATTTTTAGTGCAGTGCAATCTTCTTCCTCTTCCAAAGCTCTTTGGTTTCTGTTTTAGCAATGATTCCAAAATGAAATTTGTCTTTATTGCATCATTGGTAAACTGATGTAGTTAGAAGAACCTACACCCTTTTGATATTTTACGTTCAGGCAAAACTGGGGGCAAATCAGACAAAAAAGATTAGCATTCAGTCTTCCCTTCTGATGCTGATGCAACTGCTTTAATCCTACAGATGAAGCTCTGTACGTGGAAGTGTTGCCTGAGAGTCCCTCAGCAGAGAGCACCATGGTCTCTGTCAGTGGAGACTCTGCCACTCCAACCTCATCACCTCAGAATTTCTCTAATTCTGTGCTGCTAACAGCGTGCCAGCCCAGGAGTGACTGTACAGACTGAAATACACTCTCAAACATACATGCAAGCTGTGCACGTAATCATATCTATACACACATGTATGCACAGGCTTTATATCAGCTCTTAACTGAATGTGTCAATGCTCAAGGTCAGTCTGCCCTGTGCAAATGAACTTTAAATTCTTTTTGGGTGCAAATGGAGAATATTTGTTTACTATTATCACCTTTGAGCTTATGTGTGTTATTCACTGTCAGGAAGCTCATTCTCCAAATAATAAATAGACTTGCCAGAAAACTTTTCACCTACCTTAGAAACATTCTGTAGGGAAAAAAGACTTTATAGATTAATTCATGTTTCTTGCTGACTTTGTAAAAGAATTTGAGGGTACATAGTAAACTTTTATTAAGAATTTATGGTTTCCTGGCTTACATTTATTGTGTATTGATAAGAACAATCTCATTGTTTTAATGTGACTCTATTGGCTTGTATTCTTTTCTCTGCCTCCCATCGGTGGTTTCTTAATGAGTCAAAAAGAAAAAATATCCCTGGGGAGGACTTGAGAGCAGAAGGTAAAGTTCAGAACCAGAAAATTGTTTTCTTGTATGGGACAGCACCTGGCTGACCCTCTGTTGTTTGAATGTGGCCTGAAATTCTTTGTGGTTGGAGTGTAAAACCTTTGCCAGCCGTTGCCCTCTGGCAATTAGCAAGTCAGCACGGAGCTGGAGAATTTTTGTACCAGAAAAGGAGCAAGTGGGTGGTGGTGGCTGCAAACACCCTCAGCATCGTCCCTGAGAGAAGGGGGCACAGGCTGCATCCAGCAGGTGAGAGGGACGTGAGCAGGGTGGAGATTGAACCCTGTGAAATGTTTTGTGCACCTTGATCCACCAGGAAATATCCATTTTCTCACTGCCTGGTATCTGGGGTGGAGTGAGAGAATTCCATAGCGCAGTGAATGGGGGGTTATTTTTTTTTGTTTTCTTTTTAACTTCAAGGCAAAGTGTGACCTTCTAATGCCTTTTTTAACCTCTGAGCACTTTTTCAGTTCAAAAGCAATTTAGTGGCAAACAGTAATTAACCTGAAGGGAAACACATCTTTGGGTTTTATTGTATCTCAGTATATGGGTCAAATTAATAAGAGTTCAGAGGTATCATCTGTGGCATTTGAATATATTAATAGAAAAAATATCAGCAGACTTAATTTAAAATTTCTGTTTTCAAAGATCTAAGTAAGAAAACTCCTTTATTAGAGCAGTGGTGTTTTGATAGCTTAAGCTTTTTGGTAGTTTTTAATACAATTTTGCTCTTTTGAGACGGTGATGGACATCAGATGAAGGCTTGGGGTTATTTAGGCTTTTGTTTGTTTAGTACATGATTTCTGATACAATTCCTTTGTAATGTTTCAGAGACAGCTTGTTAATGCAATTTAACTTTTGTGTTTATGAACAGAGGACAAAGATGCTGTTTCTTACCAGGGATCACAAGCCCCACAAAAGGAAATAAATTTTTAACACCCAATATTTTCAAAGCCTATTACAAAGTCTTCAGAGGAACTAATTTAACATCCTCAACCCTGCTTTGGGCATAAGAAGACTGTCTTAGAAGGGAAAAAAAAAAAAAATAAATAGAACATAGAGATTAAGTCAAGCAGCATCTTAGTTTTCAAAGTATCAGCTGTTTAACAGGTTGAAATCAGGCACAGGATTCCTAGGACATAGAACTGGGGCCTCCATCTGAGGGTGTGCTCAATGTTCCTCATCTGCTCTGGGGTTTTGTTCTTTAAAGCACTTTGGCATCATCTCTGCTGCACAAATGGGCTCTGAAGGTAATAATGGACCAACAGGTCTTCTAAGTGACTAATGACCCTCCTAACAGAGAGAACAAGAAGAAAATGGTGGTGGAAGGGCAGAAAGAAATCTAAATTCACTCAGTGGTTTTTACTACCTGAGAACCCTCTCCCAAGCTGTTTATAAAATATTAGGTTTGCATTACGCAGCTGAAGGAATTCACAAAATGTTAAAGCTGTGACTAAACCCAGCCCGTTAGGGCTTTTCCCTTTGGTGCTCAGAGAAATGGGAGTTGAGGGAATTGACAATGAAACATTGCAAGTTTTCAGCAGGAATATAGCTAAGAATTGATATTTTAAATGGGGCGGAAGGGAATTAAACCCAAACACAAACTTCAGCACCATTACCCCAGCAATGTATGGAATGCATTGCTCTGGGAGAGCTCCTTCCCTTTTGCCCCCATCCCCATCCTCGGGTCTTGCAGCTCTGCAAAGCTCTGCTCAGAAAAGCAAGGAGAGATGGTAGGAAAAAGCCAGAGTTGGAAACTCTGAAGAAGGGCCTTTGAAAAGGGATCATGTTCGTTCTCTGGGCCACACAGCACTAGGAATTTCCATAGGGGTGGAAGAATTTACGATGTGCAGCCTGTCCATAAGCAGCTCCTGCAGCCTGTAAAGCTCAGCCTGTTTTTCCTCCAGAAAGGGCTGGTGGCTCTCGTGTCCCAGCTCACCCGGGCTGGGGTGATGCCCCTGGGTGATGCCACCCTGGCAGTGCCCTGCTCTGGTTGATCCTGGCCTGCTGTGTCCTGTGTTAGTAACAAATGTGAAACCTTTCTGTTCTGTGTCATGGGTTAGCAAGAGTGGCATTGTCACTCACATCACCAGTGCTTCGCCATGTCACAAGCCTCCCTCTGAAACTGAGCACAGCAAGTATTATCCAGGTTCACTGTTAAAAGCTGATTTTTTAATTTTTTGTTTTAACTCATGGTTACTTTTGATATTCAAGGAGCGTGTTTAGTAACTTCATTGAGACATCTCAGTAGTTGCAGCAAACATGACAAGTTATCCTTTACTGCAGTGGTGTTTCCAAGAATGAAAGATAGAAAATATTAGAGGTGAATGTCCTTCAGTTTCTAGAAATGAGGAACAGCAGACCAGATTTCATATCTACAGACTGACCCTCTACTCTTTTCAAGCTACTCTTTTTGGCAATCCATCAGGAGAACTGAGCACTTGGAATTAAATGTCATAAAGGTCACACAAAAATTCACTGGCATAACCAGTAGTAAACCTCGGAATCTTATTCCCAGAGCTCCATTTGAGACCAAGGCATTTTCCTCCTGTCACTATTCATTCCTGGCTGAGCGGATCTTTTTCTTCAGCAGTTGTGTCAATGACCTCCTGCCTTTCCACAAATGCCATGTAGCTTGTTCTTGTCCTTAAACCTTTGCTGCTCACCAGCTCTAACACAATATTTTCACTTTATGACAGGAATCTTAGGAAGGATTTAGACGGTCCTTTCAAGTTTTTTGTTGTGTCCAGCTCCAGGTTCATGCCTTGCTGTGCCACCTTTGCCTGCAGAAGGCTCAGTGCTCTCCCAGAAGGTCCCAGAACGTGCCAAGACCAGCGACACCAGCGACCATGGGTTCTGCTGGCTGCTCCCAGTTCTCCCCTGCACCTGATGGAAAAAACCACAAGGAAACAAACACAGCCCCTTGTCAGGCACATGTGGGGATAGCAGAGAAATAATCCTTCATCTGTACATGTTGGAGGTGGGAATGTGCTTTGGAGCCATGGCTTTGGTCTGGTGGAACTTGAAAAAGGAGAGATTTCAGTCCCAGATAAGGAACTGCTCACCTTTTGATTAAGCAGACCAAAGCATTGGCCCTTTCAACACACTGTGTAACGTGGAGAGGTCCAAAAGAAAAGCACTAATTTTTCAACTCAACAGAATGCAAAGGTCAGGATATTTTTAAGTTCATACTGTTCAGTTTCTGAAATGCTTTGTAGTGAGCTGTAGCCCTGTGGTTTCAGAACAGAGCAGTTATTCAGGTTTAGTAACATGAAAAGAGTTTTATGAGGTTGAGTATAAAGAAGTGTTTCCAAGTTATGCTAGAAAGGCATATATAGTTACTTTTGAGACTGTTCTCAAAAAAATTCACTTGAAATACCAGATTGATAGATAGATGTAATTTTTAAATTTTTAAATTGTTTCTATTTTTCATTTTTTTGCTTTCTTTGTTTTTTCCTAAATAGCACCATTCTGCAACAAAAGTGCAGTCAGTTGCTTCAGTGATTAAATATCTGGAAAAGCTCTGGAATGGCTTTGTATTAGGAAAAATAAGGCATCCATGGGTAGGTTCCTAGATGTGGATGAGGCTTTTTGGGATTGCTCCCATGGACAGCTTCATGAGCTTTACTGGTGGCAGTGGTTTGACCGTGGCACAGGCCAGTTTGAGTGATGTTGTGGAGGATTTAGGCTGCTGACAGAATTGAGTTGATGTACAGGACTGAGGTGCTGGTTGGTCAGAATGGGAAAAGCTTTGCTATGTTTAAAAGCATTTCATAAATGGGAAGTATGATGGCTGTTGTAAGTGGCTGTGTGATCACATGAGCTTTATCTCAGAGCGAGAGCAGTGTTTTCAAAATGTTACTTTTAATTCTACAGTCTTATCCTATTTTAAGAGTAATTAAGAACACAGTAATTTTGAGTTTCCTCATTCTCTAAGAAATTTTTCAATGGAAGCAGTGAGTGATATCCTGTCACATTTCCTTTTGGTGTATAGGAGTGCTAAGAAATTCTAGGACATGGAAAATTGAATATATAATTCTATTTCAGTTTTTGGAATTTAATTATGTAAGAGGAATTTAAAACACTGCCTTGGAATTATCAGGCTGTCTGATTTGAATCAAAGTAGTCTTATATGCTGCTGCAAGTATGCTGGAAAGAAAAAGGGAGATAAATCTCAGTTAATAAAAAAATCTGATACCTGATCCTGCCTTTAAATGTGTTTAAGTGATATATTCATCTTGAGCATGGTCTTGCTCCTGATAGTTTTTGCCCTGTGGTTTATTTTGCAATTGCTAAAGCTATTCCAGATGCCAGAAGTGCCAAACAGACAAAGCAGTGATTTCAGTCGACTTAAATTCAGATTATTGATTTAAGGGGTCAGTAGCAGCATAAAAATACATTATACATTTAATGTGTGAACTGACATATAAAGTCTTTGAGTGGCATTATTTTGGTGACAGGCAAACATTTAGTATGGTTTGAATTCAAAATCCATCAGTTTTTAAGCTAAGGTAGGCAGAAGTGTTTGTAAATATTATTTGAAAATGAAAAATCAGAAAGGAAGATTGTCAGATTTTGTTACAGGGCTTTGGAACCAAAGAGCCATTCTGGATTTATGGTTCAAGAGAAAGTCAAACATGAGTTATTAGGATGATTGATGGGAAACTAAGCCATGATTGTAGTGCAGGCACACTTTTGTGGAAAGTCTTTTGTGGAAAAGGCTTTTTACCATCACATGCAATCCTTTTCTTTCCAGGTGTGTTTAGCCAAAGATTTTCTTTCACTTGCCTGCGCTCTAGGATTTTGTGTCCCGTTTTTCCCCTGAAGGATGCGAGGCTGTTCTCATTGCTACTCTCTGTAATGTTGAGTTTGGCAAGTAAAATGAAGTAGAAAATTACAACAGCATTTACTTAAAAGAATTATCTGATATGGATCATTGTTATCTCCTGAGAATCCATTGTGTGTGAGCACATCCATTTTGTATGAGCGGCCTGTGACTTGAAAGCTGATCCATGTAGGTTTTCCCTGAGGATTTATTGATATTAAATGAGGAGTAGGCATTGAAATCAAGGCTGCTGGGTGAGGGATCAGCTGGCATTGCCACTGAAAAGTGCAGCTCAGACTGTGAGTAGTTCTAGTGCTCTGTAAAGTTCCTGGAAATCTCCTTTTCTAAGTGATGTCAGTATTTTTAACATCACCATTACTGAGAACTTGGCTTTTCTACTGCATCCCCCACCTCCCTGCCCCCAGAACCTCAGTTAGGATTAAACAAATGGCTTTAGATATAAAATATAAACCCATAAAACTACAAGTGTAATGCTTGGAGACCCCCCACCACCACACACACTTTTAATTAAGTGACTGTGTTGTTTCCAGATGAGAGGAAAGATGACTCATTTGCTGACTTAATCTCTATTTTGTATTCAAAAAGTAAAAACATTCTAAGAATTACTTCAAGTTGCACATTAGCACCTGCATCATAATTGGATGTACTGTATCTGTTCTCAAACTAAAATTTTTCAGTCTGATTTTTATTTTTTTGTCTAAAGCTTAATTTCTAGAGCCTGAACCTAAACCTTTAGGTTTAATGAAGTTTTGACCTTATAAAAGCAGCGTTTTGTCATGGGAAATGCCAGGCTTCCACCAGGAAATTGTACTTACACTTTCCATTATCAACCTAAGAGGTATCACTTTAGTCATGAGTATTAAAATCCAAAGAAGGAAGCCACTTTAGTCAGTACAAGGCTCTGCACTGGGGTTCAGAAAACTTGGCTTGTTTACAGATTTGCTGGTGTTTAACTGTGTGGTCAAGGACAAAAATGTGTTGCTAATAATTGTTCCTGTGCCATTATTTACTTTTCTTCCATCAGTAGCTCAGTGTAGGGCATTTCTTTGGCTTACACCAACCTTACCTGCAGTCTCTGCCCCTTGCTGTGATTAAAATGGTGACCACTGGCAACAAATACCAAACCTGAAATGCTTCAAGTGGCTGCAAAGCTGCAGCTTTTCTACTGGAAAAATTCCAGGGATTTGCCTGCAAGCAAGGATTGGCTTCTGGGAAAAGCACAGAATTGACTGTACACCTCTGCGCAGAGTTTGAAAATAAATAAAAAAAGATGGTTTTGTTGCATCAAGATACAAGTAGTTGCCATATTCTTCTTTCATTAGAAACTGAGGGAAAGCTTGAAAAAAACCCCAAATTTTGCTATACACCCTTTAATCTTTGTCTTTAACTAACCTTGGAGGATGGTCAAACACCTCTGGGTAGTTTTTAGGGTTGTCAGTTGCTTATTTATTGAGTGCAGTGGGATGGTGAAACATTGACAATCCCTATTACATGTCAGGACTTGGACAGATGCAGAAAGATGTGGCTGCTAAACTCAGTTTAAAGGAGAGATGTGTAAAGTGTTTATTGCACCCTGAAATTGAATTTTAGCATTGGTGATGGTGCACTGAACTTACTTGCCATGCTGTGACTATGGTTATAATAAAAGTTTTAAATAAAATCTCTCAGTAAGTGCGTGTGTTTTATATGTGTTGCACAGTTTTGTTCTTTGACTCTTTGGCCATGGTGCAGCTAAGGAACAGGGGGAACATTTTACAAAATGATGAATATTTCCTGAGTAAAAATGAGATGTTGTTGGGAATGTAGAGAAAGACAGACTAAATCTCTTCTGTTTCCAGCATGCTGTCAGCTGGGCTGAGTCATAAATTCTTCAGTCAACAGCAGTTCTACGAACGCTGGGAACAGAAATGTTAGTCTTGTACAGAGAGTAAAGAGCTGAGACTTGCAAGTGAACTGAAAGGACCATGATTCATTAAAATCCAAGAAAAGTAGAGGTCCGCAGGTGAGAACAATATATTCTTGTCATGTGCCCGTTCAGCACAGCACAGTCATTCATCATTCTGCTCCTTGCTGTAACCAGTGTCTGAGGAGCTGTGTTTCCCTTCTAGGCATCTTCTCCTTTTTTCTCCTTCTTTCCCCCACCCCCATCCAAAGAAACTGCAGTGGAATTTTGCTCAGATATTTGCTTCTAGTTCCCCTGTTGAATCTTCCATAAATCTCTATCTGTTGGGTCAATTACAAGTCATTACTAGAACAATTCATTATAGGCTTCAGTAAAGTTAATATGGTTAAATTATGAACAACTGGAGGTTGTTTTCTTTCCTGAAGTTTTCCTTGAGGCTGGCAGAGTGGTGTGAGGGGGCCACTGGGGCTGGGGGAAGAGCAGCCCTGCAGGAGCAGGGGCAGGGCTGGCTCCTGCCTGACTGACCCAGTGCTTTGGGCTTTGTCTTTATAATCATTACACCCCTCCTATTTTTATTCTGTCCACACATAACATAGAACAATTGTTTTTCCCCTGTCTCTTGTTGAAGTAAAAGGTTCTCTTCAAGCAAAATTTATTGTGGATTTACAGGCACAGGGGAGTGGTGCTTCCCAGCCTTGCTGGCAGAAATGTTCCAAGCACACAGTTCACTACTTTGTGTGACCTAATAGGGAGAAAAAACATTATTCTTCTTAAAGACTGTCGTTTAATTAGCTTTGTAATGGATTTCCTTTGACTTCCTCTGCATGAGAACTACTCCATTAGTTCATTACTATGATTTAAATGCAGCTAATTACAATCAGAGCTAAATAATTGTATTCAGGTATTTCAGCATATTTTGATTCTCATATTAGCAGTTTCCAGGCAATTCATCTCACTTGTGTCTCATTTATAGCCTTTTTAGAAATGAAGTGATGGTAACATAAATGTCTTTGTTTCTATAAAACAAAAGGGAAAATCAATAATGTCATCTATAAAGAATGTAAGTGTACCAGCATTGAAAAATTATATGAGTGTGAAATGCTTCTTGCCCACTTCTGAATGAGAATATAATATTCTTCAATAGCAGTTGGTATCTTCAGATTTACAGGAATGGAAACCAACAAACAAAACTACCTGATGGAATTTCAGTCCCAAAGCCTGTAGGATACTGACAAATCAGGCAGAGGTTAAATGACTTCATAGTAGCTTAAAGAGAAATCAAAAATATTTCAAAAGTGCAACAGGTAATGTTTTTTCTTGGTATGATGTTTACTAAGAACTATTAATGGGTTATCCTGTTGTGCAGAAAACAGAGTAACTAAGCAGAGACTCCTTTCCTGTCCATTGGAAAAGACACGTTTGAGGTTGCAAGGAAGGTATTTTTTGGTTTGAAGGGTTCTTTGGTGCTTTGTAGATGAGTTGTGAGAGCAGGAAAAGGGGGGTGATGTCAGCCATGGAGGAGCTGTTCCCAGAGCTTCCCTGCCCGTCTGTTCCTGCTCTTTCTGTGTGTGGAAATGCAGCCTTGCTCTGGGGGCTGGGACTGGGTCTGGAACACATTGCTGCTGAGTTTGTGGAGTCTGCAGATTTTTTGAGAATACTTTCCTCCTGACATTTTGTAGTCTCAGGATCTGGTTGGGTCGAGCTTTGATGTTTGTTATGCTTATTCCAGTTTCCCTGATGTCCCTCAAGACAGTGCTGTTAGGTGGATATGGTGTGTGTGCTGGTCATTAGGATATTGAGGCTATGAGGGTACTGAGTGCTGGGGTTAATGTGTTTTAAGTGTGGGGTTCTTTATGACTGTAGATGTGACAGTGATTTAAAATAGATTCGAGTCTATTTTGTGTTCTCCATAATTTTGGTATGGGAGGTTTTCCAGCATGAGCATATAGTGAAAACTCAGAAGGCTTAACTTGGAAAAACCCAAAGCTTTGCAAACCGTGATGTGGCTGAGTTTGTGTTAAAACTGTAATATTAAATATACATTTATAGCACAAACATTTGTACTATTTATTTACTTTGTGCTCTTGGACAGCTTTACATGTGTGAGTGCAGTAATGCTGTGGAGTGGGGTAAGGCAGGTTCATAAATCTAAACCAAGTCACTTCCAGGTTGCAAACGTGTCTGCAGGTCATTTTCCATTTATGCACAAAGTACAGTTGCTGTAACTGGGATGTGTTGTGGATCCTTTCACTGTACTGGAAATGCTTTTGTACAAATTGTGCAGATGACAGAGTGGGAGCAAAGGTTTATAAAGTGACTTGTCTCCTGAGCTGCCAGAATTGGGCTGCACCTGCAGCTCCTTGCCCCTTCCATCACCCCAAACTACCCTGGAATGCTTTGGTGCTCCAGTGGGAGTGTTGGACCTTCACCCTGCTCACCCCTGCCTTCTAAATTGTGATTTACGGGGTTTACTTTGTTGAGAAGGTCTCACTAAAACACCAGAGGAACAGCACAGGGAGTTGTGTTTTTGAGAAAGACCCTGCTGGTTCTCATGGGCTGCACATTCTCCTGGAGTTCAGGTATTGGCTGGGATGATTTCAGGTGGGGGACCATGGGTTTAACTTCCCTGCTTGGCAGCCTTTCTAAAGAACTTTTAGCAGAGAATGCTTGGGATTTCCCCCCATACCATGCTTGAACCAAGCTGGTAAATAAGAAAATAAATACTTCAAGGAAAAGGGATTCAGGTCTTCTAGTACAAGTGCTCTGGATAGTGGAAGGGTTGGTCTGACTAGAGAGCAAACAAGGCTGAGTCTGGTGCTAGAACTTAAACTTCCATCTCAGTTTGAGTGAAATCTTCATGAGTAGAAGCAGAATGGTTTGTGGTGTGTGCCTGTGAGTTCCCACCATCACAGAGGGAGAAGGCAAGTTCCTGACTCCTGATGTGGGACACACTGCGGTTTATTTGCACTGTGGTTTGTACAGGGCTATTTCTCAAAACATCAAATTGTAATGTTGTAGACCACGCCACATGTTTTTGTATGCAGTTGTAGTACAGACGTGCCCAACTTTCATTTTTAGTGCATCCATCTTCCTATGGTTGATGCTGTAATGTGCCTCCATTTTGTGAAAAACTCCTTTGCCCCTTGTTGCAGCAGCATGAAGGATAATGTCAGCTGTTCAATATTTTTTTTAAAAAAATGCTTATTTTTCTGCAAATTGAATACAATTATGTTCAAGTTACCAATTTCATAATGCTGACTTTCAGAGTAAAACTTAGTTTTACTGTTTCTTTTTTCTGTAACTTATTAAAAACACTGTCTATATTTTCATACACTTAAATCCTTGTACACATTTTCTGATTTTAAAGAACAAATTAAAGAGTGTTTTCTTATTACTGTACATCATTTTTATAGTTCTTTTTCTCACTCTATAATCCCAGTGGGATTTTTTTCTCCTATGCCCTTTGGTGGTTTATATAATAAACCCTAAATGAATGAACATGTTGCCCTTTGCTAGTAGATAATAATGAAGGAGGTGCCTCAGATAATAATTAAGAAGGTACCTCAGAATATTTCTGGAGCTGGATCTCAAGAAAATGTCTTAATTTTAGCATGCAGTTTGCTATTTTTGATGAGCTATATGGCCCTGTTCTACTTCCAACACTTAAAGAATGTGGTCTGCTAAGAACAGATGGTGTCATTTAAGTTTTATACTGATTCTACTTAAACTTTTAAATGAAGTCCTTATGCTTTTAAATGTTTAGTTAAGACTTACTGATTGTTAGCAAATTGAGAAAAGTTGGTCACAACTGATTACCTGTTTAGAGACTGAAAGAAGTAATTGTCTCAATTTTGAAAACTCTGTAGTCATTAACATCATTAGTGGATTCTTGTCATCTTGCAAAGGAAACAGTGAAGCTGGTTCATAAGCTGGGAATCATAGGTGGACCTGGGCTTTTCCAAAAGCCAGGAAGTGGTAAAACACACATGTGGTTTGCTTTAGTTGGGAAATAAACTTGGATTCTCCACCAGTGAGGCTGATACAAATGAGAAATCACTGATGTATGTGCTCCGCTACGACACTGTCAAGAGAGATTATTTGAAAGCACACAAGTGCTGTGTTTTTGTCAGCTGTTTGCCTCCCCTTACGCAGCTACAGAAGCTGCTGTTTGTATAAACTGCCTTTCACACATTTCTCAGTTTTCAAAGTTACTAAAGAATATTGTTCATCATTTACACTCAGTATTTGCTTGATAACTGCATTAATTCAGCTAAACTTTCATTTAGAGAGCTATGAAAGTTCTTTTAAAGAAAAATAACAACAAAAAATCCCCAAAGCAAAACCTACCAGACCAAGCTCTCAGAAATCCTGAAAGTGGGATGCCAGGTGAGAATTTGTCTTGCAAGAGATGAGTGAATGATCTGGGTACAATACTGTGTGGTACGTGCGTTCCCAAATGCATTGCAGCATGCCTGTGAGTGCTTTCTCTGGGACGTTCTGATAGCAGACTTTGTGATGAAAGGACAAAAAGGCTGCATGCCAGCTGGTGGTCCTGCCCTTCTAGTGCATTTTCCCCCCTCAAACTTCAGCCATTGTGATTAAGATATTTCAAGTTCTCTTTTCCACGCCAGGCTGGGCAGGGGCAGCACTCTGTGTGTGTGTGTGTGTGTTCCCTGCTGTGAAAAGTCTGCCAGTGAGGAGGACTGGGCCAAACCCAGTGTCTGTGCAGGGGAAGGGATTATGGAGTGCTCACATGATAATTTGTGCTGTCAGAGCTCTGATCTCTGGCAGGGGAAAAGGACAGTATATCTAACTGCTGAAAATAATTTCCAAAGGGATCAGCTACTCAACCGTTCCCATCATCGTGAATTTGTATTTCAGCTTCTTTCCTAACTCATGTAGAACTGCAGAGGAATTTCAAGGGTAGCCTAAACATTTCCTGGGTCCATGAAACATGTCAGCACAGCTCTGTGTGCCCCTAAGTGAGAAGCTGCTTTCTGGCTGCAGAAATGTGTCTGCACTGGCTTTTGCCAATACAGTTGAACACTGTTAAGTGCTGCTCTTAGGGATTTGCTCCACGGTTTTGTGGTGTTTGCTGTTACCAAAGACTTTGTAACTATGGAGAATTTGAACCAATAGTCATAAGTGTAGAGTTCATTTCAGTAAAGGGGTAGAAAAAATAATTTGGGGTGACAGAATTCGAACCATTGCTTTGCCGTGGGCATTTTGTGGTTTTTACCAATTAATTAAATGGTCTTTGGTTACATGAGTCTGCTGAGTACCCACCAGGCTGGTGTGGTTCCTTGTGGATTAGCCTTGGCTCAGCCTGTGAGAGGGGAACTGCTGCTAATGAAGAAGTGATTCCACTTAAGGACATGCAGATGTGCTATGAAGTGTCTGTGAAGCAGGGTGTTCTGTGTTGTTTGTTTGTGTAAATAGAATATAGGTTCCTTTTGAGGCAGCAGAAAAAACTTAATCAGCTTCCGGAGACTAATGAACTGATACTACTACCAAAGGGGCAGAAATATTGATTCAATCACTAATAAGAAAAACTTAATAATGAAATGTAGCCTTCTATTAATGTGTAAATTAAAAGCAGATGCTGAAGATGAATGAATGCATGGATTAATATTGGGTTTTGTTGTCAGAATTTATGTTGATGGGAAATGGAGGAAATGTACCCTTACTGAAATATTTTGTAGTGGTTGTTAACACCTTATACTCTTTCTAGGACTTGCCTGTTTCATGCACTGCAGTATAAATGTGTAAGCTGTTAACAGCAGGATGAACATTCAGCGAGTTGAACAAGCACCTGCTCCCATAACTGAATCATTGTTCAAATTCCCGCTGCATTTCACAGGTTTAAACCCTGACAAGGATTCAGATTTACAGGGCAAGACATCTCACAGAACTTGCAGTGCCGTGCCCCAACCAGTTCTTGCAGGCTTTGTGTACCCAGGGTGGCTGCGAGGGGATTGTGCTGGGGAAGGCTGAGGTGCTGTGGAGTAGGGTTGGGCACCAAATGGAGCGGAAAGGAAACGTTCCCCTGAAGTTATCAATAATGAAAGACTTCAGTAGCATGAGAAATTCCACCCCCTGCTTGCCTCAGGAAAGGGATTGTAGGAACAAGAAAACTATTTAAAGAACTTCAGGTAGTAGTAAGGCTGAGCCTCTTCCAAACTTGCATTGTCTCCTCATTGTTGCAGTTGACACTGGTGATCTTTCCAAAATCAAGTGCTTGTTACTCTTAAGCACATATATAGTATGTATAAGTATATGAGTACTCATAAGTAGTTTTACCTTTAAAGAATGAGAAATATATGAAGTACTTGAATGTAGGCTCATTTAAAAACAAACAGACAAAAAACAAAATAGCTGCTACCTCTCTGCCAAAAATCCCAACACTTGTTTGTTTTAGACTTTTTCAGTCTGATATAGAAGTTATTTAAAGCCTCGAAGCACTGGATTTCACAAGCTGCTTTGTCGATGGGCTCTTAGATATGACAGTGGTTGAATGTTTTTTCCAGTGCACAGCCACCTCTGCAGTGGGTGACACTCTTAGAAGATTTGGCACGTGTATGAATTCAGCTGTTGAGTGTTATCTCTATTACGTTGGCCAAACTAGCTAGTCATTTGAGAGTATGTATTCTTAATTTGTATGTATTCTATGTTTGCCAGACAAATTTCTATGCTTTTAGAGTCATAAGTTGACTCAAAGTGGTAAAACAGCTCTTTGTGCTGCTTTAAGGACACTTATCTTTGTCTAGGTTAGACATTTTCCTCTGCTGTGGTTTCAGAGCATTGTTTTTTTGTGACCAGCTCAGCCTGCTCTTTCTTGCTGTTTAACTTGTGAAATTGGTAGGAGAAGAGTACAAAAGTAGAAGTAGACAGGGAGTAAAATCTAGTATTTACTTTCACAATGTCATGAAGAACCAGGTAGAGACATGAAGGGTTGATGCTGCAGCTGAGCTGTAGCTATTTGTAAAATCATGATGTGCATGCAGGAATTCTGTCACTGCTAGACCCACGCAGAAAAATATTTTGGTGTTTTACCCTTCTTTCAGACCTTTGCATCTAGGAAAGGAAGTAGCATCTGCTCTTGACTGGATGATGAGTGTGTCAGTTACCTGATAGCACCATTCTTCTCTTTTAGTTCCTTCTTTAAGCACAAAGTATAATTACTGTGGTTTGGGCCAGGCAGCTTCTACATGACATTCACGTCCTGGCTCTGAGGGATATTCTGATCCTAGCACTGGAGTTAAACACCTTTCAGCAGTATTCCTAGGATTCTCTAGATACGTTTTTGCCATCAGTCCATCTTTCACAGAGTAAACATGCATGTTAGAGGGGACACAGCCCTGTGCGTGTTATTTTGGAGGATATTTAGAGATAACAAAACTCGATCTCATTGTCACAGGGCAGGCATTTGTCTGATTTACTAATCCACAGGACATAAAACAGTGTCTAAAGTAGGATTTGTCAGACCAAAGCATGGAGGACCTGGATTTGCCCCGTGCAGATTATTTGTTTTGCCTGACAGTTCTGCAGCCTGCATTTCCTGTTGGCTTCTCTCCCTCATTGCAGGTTTTGATTGACCCCCTCCAGCCCTCACAGTGTTTGTAGGAGCATCTCTGGATGATCCCATCTGGCTGATCCATCCCTTCCCCAGTGTCCCTGTGGGATCTGAGGGCTGTGTGGGTGTGCTGCAGCCCTGCTGTACAGGGAGAAACTAGCCTGGGAGCTGTTGGGGGTGCAGAGAGGTGACCAGGCACACTCGGATGTTACCCTGCAGAATACTGCTGTTCCTCCTCATTCCTTCCTGCTGGACTCTCTGCTAGAGCAACATGTTTGACTTCGAGGTACTTTATTCTTCCCTGAAGACTTTTAATTCCTATTTCCCACCTGCCAGAGCAAATTTCTCGATGTCTTTTTACTCTTCAGGCCACTGTCCCTTGCAGTTGCCTTTGTGTAAATCTTGGTTTGCAAAGCTGCCACCGGAGCAGGGGGTGCAGGAAGCCTGATCTGCTGGAGTGGGGCTGAGCCTGCTGTAGCCTGGACTGACACTTAATGTTGTTTCTCTTTAGTTTCAGTCAGGATATGGTGAGGCAAAATTAACTCAGAGAAATTTTGTAAGCCCCGAAGAAGAAGGGAGGATGGGATTTTATGAACAGGCAAGAGACAAGCCCTGAAATCCCGACAACATTTAACTGTTGATTGATTAACTTTGTTTCTAAAACATACAGCTGACAAACTAATGCTGAGATAAAGGAAATGTTTAAAAAACTATTTAGGACATGTGATCTTTGTAACGCTGATTCACTGTAATCTGTCAGAATGTAAATTGTATACACTTAAATCCCAGATAATCCTGTAATTTGCAGCTCTTCATACTTCAGATGATTTGTTATATATTTCAGAAGCAATACAAAACTCATATTTGGGTTTAGTTCTATTGCTTTTATTAAGATAATATTTAGAGACTCCAATGAAGAATGGAGTACCACGTGTGTTCAATAAAAATATGGTTTGTGTTTAAAGCAAGTAAATTGGGAAAAGACCCCAAAGTTTTCAAGTAAGCCCTGAATCAGCTGCTCTGAATAGAAGGCTCTTGTTCCTTTCAGCTTCATACCTCCATCCTGTGTTTACCTTATGCATGAACAACCATGGTGTTACCTTTTTCAAGTTGCTCAGTTTGAATTAAATGTAATCTTCTGTAACGGGGACTCCCCAGAGCAGCAGCACTGAGGGTTTAACAACAGCAGCACTTGGGCTGAGTCGCGTTTGCAGTTTGCTGACATGGTGCTGGGACCAGTCCTCTCTGATGTTATTCCAGGAAATGCCACGTTCAGGTATGCTAGGAGAGTCTGCCCTTGGTCATGATTACAGTCTTTTGTGGATGTGAAATGGCTTAGAATAACTTTGCCAATTTTTAACTAAATGCTTAAATATTTTACTTTGCATTACTTAATTTACTTGTGACTTAATTTACTTCGTGACTGCTCATACTCTGTGGATTCACTTAATAGGAAACCTGTCTCGTCTAATCAGGTGCTTTTCAAGTTGTTTTTTTTTTTTTTTTCCTTTTTGAGTTTAGGAATTCCTCAGTTAACTGCTTTTGTGTGATTGCTGATGTCAGTAACAGGCTCAGTTCGTCCAGAAGGAAACATCAATGCAATTAAAGGCCAGAGGTGCAAATGCCTCTTGCCTTGGGAGAAACGGGTTTCATCCATTAATTATAGAGGCATTTAACCGTTCCCAAGGTAATTTGAATGTTTTCAGCCAGTAAGGACAGTTAATTCTCACCCTTCCAGCCCAAGGAGCCCTGGCACTGCTTCCCCCAAATCTCCCATCTCTCCAGGTGGTCCAGGCTGTGGTGCTGACCCGGGCAGGCTCAGTGCCATGCCCAGATGTTTCTGAGCAGTTCCACTGTTCAGGTGGAAGCAGCTGCTCTTCAGTGCGCAGAAAACATTCACACCTGAACCTGCAGTAATAGCAAAATGCTTTGTATTAGTCCTTTCCAGTTAATGAAGCCAACCATAGAAATAAATAGGTCTAAGATTTAGGTATGAAAGTCCAGTTAAGATGCAGCTGACATAACAGAACAAGACACAGGTTTTAACTGAAACAGTTTGGGGTGGTGGAACAAAAATCCTTACCATTTTCTGTAAGCTGACAAATATCCCTTCGGTTCAAATATTTCTTCTAGAAATTAACTGCAGGAGCTTTTTAATAGCTTGAGCAAAAAATAGTAATAGAAAAGTATCTGATAACATACAAATATTAAGTTTCATTTTTGGCTTTGTCTGTGTGTACTTCTAAGAAAGTATTCCAAGCTGAGGATTAAAATCCCAGAACATTCTCCTAGTCTTGATTTGGTTTAGAAGAGAAGTTCCTTGCTTCAGAAGCTGGCTGGAATTCCATCACACCTCTAACTTGTTATTTCTGAAGTTATTACATCTGGCATTCAACTCTTTTGTGCTGCTGTGCTGTGTCAAGATTACTTCCTTGGTCTCTTTGTTTCTAGTTGCACTGATATTGTTTGGAACTATTAGTGTAAAACCATTGAAAAAAAAGATTCTTTTGTGTATTTATTTGGTTGATGTGATGCTTGAATTGCTGCAGGTCTACCACTGGCAATTTAAATGAGACTCATGCAGATGTTATTGACTTTCCCAGTTTATATTTAGTTGGATTGCCTTGTATTTGCAGTGCCTGCCCTTTGGAAGTGAGCAAGCATCACTCAGGGTGCCAGAATTAATCAGGAAACAGCATGGGATAGCCAGGAGGGCTGCATTTGAATGCACCAGGATGGAAATGGGAATTCAGTGGGTTCTGCAGCTGGAAGAGGCAAGTGTGGCCACCAGCAAGCAAAGGGGCTGGCAGATGTTTTCAAGTGAAGGCATTTGATTCTTACCAGTACAGAGAGCACCATTTGCATCCAGGATCCCCCAACTGCTGCAGGGATTTCAGCAAGCTCACCATAGAGCATCCACTGGGCAATTTCATGCTGGGCTTGATTGTCTGCTTTGCTGTGCTTATCCCTGGGGTACAGGGAGGGTGTAGGGGATAATGGAATGCTTCACATGTGGTCCTGTTACAGTGAAATGCCTGAAGATTTCAATTCAGTTGGGCAAACACAGCAAAATAAATTGGATTTCTACATGAGGAAAGGAAAATTTTGCTGCTCTTTTCAAGTGCAGTACTAAAAGTATCAGCACACTGCTGTACCTTGCCAGATCATCTCAATTAAAAGTGATTGATAAAAACAATTATTAAATAAAAGGATAGCATAAGTAATGTGAATGTTGATACTCTCCCCTCCCGTATGAATTTTGTCTGAAAGCAAAGTATTTTCTGGAGCCAATGCATCTTCATTTATACTTCATTTAACCAGGGAAAATATCATAGCAGCTGTGCCAATACCTAACAGTAATTGTGAGAAATGCCCAACTATCTGCTTTGTTTGCTGGGAGTTGAAGACTGTAGCGAGGTGATGAAATCCACTTAGCATTGTTCTATCATACCCTGTATGTTCAGTGCTATTATTCAGCCTGTGCAGGCAAGTCCCTTGGTTTGACATCTGAGTCTTCCCTTGGCCAGTGATGAGTGTGTCTGTTGTTGAGATAGTTGATGTGGGAATGTGGATAAAATTAACGAAATGCCCAAAGAATCGCAAAGCTGTAATGTCTGGTTCGCAATCAGATATGGCTGTTGTGTGGACAGATCCTTTTTTTAAGTACAACCTTTCTCTTGAAGAGGATTGACTTCAAAATGTATTTGGTTGTGTGTGGTAATTTTAGTGGTTCTGTATACAAAGAAGCTGAAAGTCAAGAGATAGCAGGGACTTTCACTGGATCATGCAGTGGGTTATTCTGGCCAGAGCACTCAGCAGCTTGACATGAGGTCTGGGAACTTTCCTCTGAGGAAGATGTGGTGTAACTCCTGGTGGGTGTTGAGCCTGTGTGAGCTCTGCCACACTCCATGTACACATTCTTACTCGAGACAGAACCCATTTTGGAAAACCACCTTAAATTAGGCAAATACTATGCTTAAAAACAAAGCTTGACACCACAACAGCAGCAGACAAAAGCAGCAGCTTTGCATCAGGTGGTGACAAAAGATCACTTCCTAAGAAATGCCTTGATAACCCCAAAGAGTCCAGAATTTGTCTTCCACACACTCGGAGCTTCTCTCGTGAGGCTGCTGGTCTGGTGGGTGGTTTCAGAGGAACAGATGACACTGGACGTGTAACCCCAGTGAGTTATGATTTGAGTTCTCAAGGTGTGGTAAAACCAGTCATCTTTCTGTGTAATTGGCTTAAAGCAAGTTCTGCTTGAACTGTGCACATGGCTCTGAGCTTGGGAGCTGGAAAAAGCCCCTTTCTGTGCATTAGCAGACTGAATGTCTCTCTTTCTCATCATATCTGAGTGCATGGAATGACAGTGCGTGTACAACAGCAGGACTGGCCTGCCTGATGAGGGGTTGGTGTTCTAGCACTGGCAGATGGTAGAAAAACAAGAGGCAGAGCTGTGATTTTGAAGGGGAAATTATTGCTCATGGGTCACTCCAGCTCACTTTTGATGGCAGAACTCTCTAGAATGTCTGTATTTGCAGAAGGGATGATCAGTTGGTAGTGACAGTAAAAAATAGGATGCCCTTATTTTCTTCCCTTTTGTTACACTTTCTAATGACCAAGGAGGCCAAGGGGAAACCTCCTACCTTGAAGTGCTTAACCAGATTCCACAAAGTCCATGGGTAGGTCCGAGGAGGAAAGACCTGTGATCTTAATCTGTGCACTTAATTGGTTTGGCTGCAGTAAGTTTAATGGGGAGAAAGGTAATATATAGATGGCTCCAGATTTCATAAGCCTGTTAAATGCAATTTGATGCCTTTGTAATAACTAGTAAAACAATCTGATCTTGTCTTGGAGATGTTTTCTGTAGTTGAGAGTATGAAGATGTTGCAATGAAACATCTGGCATTCATTTCACTCCCTAACAGAGGACAGATATAGAGGTCTTTGAACAAAGGTTAATTTGTTCTCTTTTTTTGTGTAGTATTTGTGTGTTACTTGTTCTGCTGTTGTAGTGAAACTGAGTTCCCCACTCCCCGTGGGAGGTGATGCACAAGGACTGATGCTGGGTGTGTCACACATCAGGTGTGTCACATGTCAAGTGTCTGTGTCACATCTCAGGTGTGTCACACGTCAGGTGTGTCACACTTCAGGTGTGTCACATCTCAGATGTGTGTGTCACATCAGGTGTGTCACACATCAGGTGTGTGACATATCAGGTGTCTGTGTCACACTTCAGGTGTGTCACACGTCAGGTGTGTCACATCTCAGGTGTCTGTGTCACACATCAGGTGTGTCACACATCAGGTGTGTGTGTCACATCTCAGGTGTCTGTGTGACACATCAGGTGTGTCACATCTCAGGTGTGTGTGTCACACATCAGGTGTGTCACACCCGTGTGCCCGAGCCAGGTGTGGTGTTAAGGAAGGGTCATGAATGATGTGATGGACAGGACTGTGTTTTTGTACAGGAATGTTTTGGTGGGATCCATTCCAGAGGCTTTTCTGCACACCACGGAGATGTGTGCCCTGCAGAGCAGGGTACAGGGGGACTGGGGGAGCCTGGTGCTAAACTGCAGATGCCAGAGAGAGATGCTTAGGGTGTGACTGTTCTAGTGGGTGTCTCAAGTGTTTTCTCATCTGAAGAGGAGGAAAAACCTTAAGATTTTGTTCCTTTTCTGTCTTCTGACATGTTACTGGTTTTGGAACTGTGCGTTGAATTTCAGCCTTAGGTGTACAATAAAATTACAGCCGGGTGTAATAAAATTATCTGTGTTAAGATTTTAAGACTTCAGCTTCTCTTTTCAATCTGCGTACAACTCGGATGAAGGATTTCCTATAAGCTTTTCTGGAAGCCTAATTTCTCATTTTACTACTTTGATCAGTTTAGCATTGATTTAATTTGTAATGACTGTTTCCTTTATTGCTAGATTGCAAGATAAGTGTTGCCAAATTAACTTTATTTGCGTGTTAAATTGGAATTTTAGAGATGCTTTGCATTCCTTTGCAGGGAAGGTTTGTCACATGCCACTGTAAGTTGTTAACAGACAGCTTATTTTAAGAACTGATGGGCCTGTCCCTGCCCTGCCTGATTATCCCTGTGCCCCCTTAACTGCTGTGTATTGATTCCAATTAACATGACTGACATCCACCACTGAGGGTGAAGTTAATCAGCCAGAGGATCTCCTGTTGTGAATTCATTTCCTCCTCTGGAGCTTGTCCTGTGCAGTTGAGCATTTAAAGAGACTAATGCAGACACTGCACAGAAACGTCCAGTCTGGGCAACAAGTCTGAGCCTTGCAAACTAAAATAGCTTTCTAAAAGCTGTGCTGCCCAAATAAAGTTGATACGCTTTTGAAAGGTCAAGCAAATCACCTTTTCCTTCTATCTTGGTTATTGATTGCTGGAAAAGGTCATCAAATTTGGTCAAATTTCAGCAAGTATGTTTTTCAGCCTAGCAGTGACTCAGATGAAACAACGGGAGGTTTTGTTAGTGGTGGTGGCATCAATTTTTATATCTGTGCTTTGGATGGTGAAACATGAACAGTTTTTGGAAGCTGGAAAGTTTTAGGGTAGTGAAAAAAGAAAGGTTACTGAAGTAGGCAACTTTCTTAAGTCGTTAATATTTATGAGGGATAAAATGTTTGCTTTTATAGAGTGAAGTTGTAGCTGAAAGGACTGAATACCCCCCTGAGCACAAACCAGGCAGCAGCACATGTTCAGATTGTCTGCAGCAGCCATCCCTTCTTCATCACTGCACCTGGCCCTACCTGGAATATGAAAAGCACCAGCTGCGGGCTAAAATGTCAGTCTGGGTTAGCTTCAAGAGTTAAGAAGCAAGTATAGAAGGAATGGGAGACCTGGAATGATCATAATGAATTGATAACTATCTGGTTTTCCTGTGCCAATTTAGCAATTTGTAGCTGTTAGAATGTGAGCTACCATCTGGCTTCACAGATCTCTATCTCCTACTAAATTACCACGACTGGTCCAGTTCTTACTGAAAGTTTGTAATTCTGACAAGCAGCAAATAAAGAGAAAACCCTGCTGAGTCCACGGATAAGGCTGATACTCCCCTCTGGATGAAAAAATTGCTGGGTTTTAATTATTTCCTAGTGAAACACTTAGGAAGCTCAGCTCTTCGTATAAACTACAGCTCTGCACTGTTTGCTTTTCTAACTGCATAGCTCCAGTGTACTCATGTAGGAATGATGCCTGCTACTGTAAGATCTCATCTGTCAATGGAAATGCTGCTTTCAAGTGATTTGTTTTACTCTTTACTGAAGCAGTTTTGTAAATCTTGTCCATGAGGGAGAAAAATTCAGCAAGTGCTCATGGCCCAGTTACCTCGGTGTGGTTTTATGCATTTTGGCTATGGCTGGTATGGTTTTGTCTTCCCATCATGGCATCAATAATGACAACAAGCACAGTGATTTTACTTGGATTGTTTTTCTTCTTGACCAGACGTAGTGTGTGTAACAGGAATACAGTAAACTATTATGCAAATATATAAACTTTTGTATAAATATTATTAGGAGCATATTACACAACCAGCCACCCAGCTGAGTCTTGCTGACTAATTCCTGTGCTCTGTCTCCCAGTATTTCCAAAGAGTTTATATATATATATATATATATATAACGAAAGATTTATTACATTCAAGCACATTTGTCTCCAATTCCACATGAGAACTTGCAGAAGGTAGGCTGTGGAATTGTCTCCTGTGATTCAAGACTTAGTGAATTCAAGGTGAATTGTTTACTTGCACTAAGCGTGGTCGTGCATAAATTTAAATTTTTGTTATTTCCAGATAAAAACTGAAGTTATATTGAACAAAGACATAATTTTTCTTGAAACAAGATTTATTCCTAACACTGAATGATTGTTTCATCAACGTTTGTGAATTAAACACTGCGATGGGAGATAAAAGGTTTTCCTTTTGCTGAAAGTACAACCCCATACCTGGATACTGAAAGCTAGTCCTGCAGAAAATCTCCCTGGTTACTCTCAGCCACTGAGCAGTGAAGGTGTGGATCTTGAAGCATTCCAGCACTTTGTATGTTTTACTGGAAATCTTTACAGTCCCCCTGTTCATTTTAGTTTCCAGCTTATGCCATGGTATGTCACAACTGCAGGCATTGCCCTGTCTGTAGTAGCTTATCCAAGCAATGTATTCCTTAGCAGTGGCAGACTGAGGATGGGGAGTGAGCCTCTGTTTTCCTTTCCCTGCTACTCTTGGAGCATGACTGCAGTTATTATGGATACCAAACTTTGATAAGAGATGTTAAAATAAAGGCAGCCTGTATTGGAGCTTTCCAATTCAGAGTAGCCACGAGAGAACACCAGGAGAAAGAGGCTGGTAGTATTTGGAGAAGGAACTGGTATCTAGCACAAACTTGGGAGAACATTTCTTTATAAATGGGTAGATGGTGACACACTGTTGTGTGCAGGTCTTTGTATACTGAATTGATGGTTTATATTGCAATTAAACACATCTTTTGTAAAAGCTCTGCCGTCTCCCGGCAGTGCTTCATTCGAGGCATTTCTCTTGTAGCTGATTATTAGGAAATTGAATCACCAAGCTAAACAGGTTTGTGCACACATCTCCAAACTACTAAGGCTAATTTTATCGAGCTGGAACTGCCACTGTGAGTATAAGCCTGCTCTATTGCAAAAACAGACTGTTGCACATTGTATCGTATTGGAAACTTCATTTTAGTAGTTACTGCCTGTGAGAGAGCAGAGTGAAGGGCTTGTCATGACAAGCACTTGTGATTCTGTTTCAGAAATGCCAATGTTCCCTAAACAGAAGGAGAAAGAGATTTATTTTTTATGATCACTGTTATTGTTTTGGACAGCTGATTGTTTTTCTTCTCTGCTTGTCTTTGGCTTGCTATGGGCAGATGTAATAAATGATGTAACATTGTAACAGGAGGAAATGACCTTCTGTTCACCGGCTCAGATACGACAAGCACAACCTCCTGAACTGACAGGAGTATTTTCTGTTTTGATGAATGGGCTCAGATTTTATCTGGTTTCCCATGGTTACTGGGAAGCAATAGCACAGTTAGCAAAGCTCCAGAGGGGGTCCTCTGCTATTTATAAGTCCAAAACCTCATCATAAAGATTTCTATCAGGGTATTTCACAGATAGTCTCTCAAAATTCCACCCTCTAAGCAGAGGCAAATGCAGGTGGTGGGATGTTAAAGAACTGGGCATGCATGTGATGGGCAATCCATCTCTGAGTGCCTTAGCAGCAAGGTGTGCTTTCAAATGGACAGAATACTGGGGACACATAAATCCTATTGAGTGCTGTCTTTCAAAGCTGAGTCAGAAAACAAGGGGGATACTGTGAGGCATTATGGACTTATAAATTAAAATTGCATTTCCTGGTCGTGTGGATTGCATGTAAAGAGCATCCATAGGCCAAATGTCTACATTAATCTTATATGGTACAGTCAGAGGAGAGGAAGAGGAAATAATCTATTCCTTGTGTGTCTCCTTTACTTTTCCCCCCAGTTGGGTGTAATTGTTTAAATTTGGCTCCTCTTTATTTTTTGTTTTTTTAATTTATTTTAAAATCTGGCCTGTTGTCAGGAGAACGTGAGAAGTGGAGGGGTTGGGGAGGGAGAGAGGAGTGTGGCACTGGGAAACAAATCTCTTGCACCTTCTGATTCTTTGCTTTTTCTAGGTGCTTTCTGAGAACAGGGGTAAGAATCAGCTTTGGTCTTTAATTATTCTCATTCCTACACGAGCATCATGCAGAACCTGTGGCAGATGCAGCACATGCTTCCTTTCTTGTGGGGGAAAAGTGATTTCTGCCTTCCAGCCTTACCTCTGTGTTTGGTGTTGGTCTTCTGGAACCGATGGGAACCCTTTGAAGAGTGTATTTTGGTTAAAGCTTTTGGGTATGTGAAGTTTATTTTGTGTGCTTCAGGTTACAGTTTGTGGCTTTGAAGGGGGACTAAATGGAATCCAATGCTTTATATCAAAAGTTTAAAGAACTAACAGCATTTTTAATGTAATAATAAAAATAATAAAAATAATCATTATTATAGTTAGGCAAGTCATTTGTCAGTATTAGCAGTCCTGCCATTTTCTGTCCATAACAGGCTTTGTAGGCATCTTAAAACTACATTTAGATAAAAATAAGACCACAAATACATAAAATGTTTGTAAGCATTGCACTTACAACACAGTTGCAGCCACAGCAGGTATGCACTGTGCTTGATAAAGACTCTTTTTAGGCCGTGTGTCTTTGATAACTTCTAATGCAGGGAGTCAACCCTTTGAAATAAATTGATCTTTTAAGCAATGATTTTAATAATGTAGCTAAGAACTTTTTTGTTATGTAGAACAGTTCTTCTTGGTCTCAGCTTTGACGATTAAATTCATTTTTCATGAATTCACAGTGCTCCAGGCTCCTGTGAAACCTTGCTCAGCTTCTGAGGATTTTTTTTTCCAATGTGTGATGTGAATTGTGTTAAGCCTTTCCATAATCAGAAAGGTAATTTAGGCCTTTCCTGACCCCCTTTCCCCCCACCCCCCTTCCTCTGAAGAGGGAAGTTTCAATAGAGTTGGAAATTCTCCAAAGGCTCTTATACAACTGGTACATTCTGCTTTAACATAATGCAATCTCTCCACATTTTCTGTTTTTCCTTAATTAACGGGTGGATGGAAGGAGTGTTAGATTCAGTTTCACAGAAAGATTTTGTGCAACCACACAAGACAGTGTGAAAAAAAGAGAAGGAACCTCATAGGAAATAGTATTTTTGAAAAGTCAGCTGCGTTCTAGCAGAGTGACTTTCTCCTGCTGCATGATGTACTGTATTGCTGGAAACACTGATTTGGTGAGCTGGCTGTCTCTCATGGATTAATTGAAGGAGAATTTTTTTTCATGTGGCTCATTAAATAGGACATTCTCTTCTGTGGAGTGGCACTTGGGCTGCCCCAGCCTCCATTCCTGCATTTTGGTTGAGCTGCAATGTTGCTGTACTGCAGCTCTGGGTACGTGTTTGTGTAAGGAGGAAAAACTTCCAGGTGGGGAAATGCAGAGCCTTTAGCACACAGGTGCAAATAGGGAAGCTTTTCTGCAAATCATCCATGCAGAAATTAAGAGCTGAAAAACTGTGCACAGCAGTGCATGTCAGTGAAAGCAAGGGGAATGGCTGGAGATTAGAGGCAGTGGGAGTTTGTGAAGTTAGGAAGCATCAGGAAAGGGATTATTTGACAGCTTTAACAGATACTAGCGACAGAGAAGGAGTGAGGGGGAGGGAAAATCAAGACTGGATGGGTGAAATTTTAAGTTGCTTGTTTTTTAAAGGAGTAGGTAGTTCATGGAGCTTAATTGTGGAATAGGAATATGTGTCTGATAGTCTGTGTTCTGCATAGAGCAGACTGTAGCCAGCCATAAAATAAATGCTATCTAGATTACCACTAAACTCTTTCCCTGCAAAGCAGAAGTTTGTTAATTAAATAACTGGGTGTTGCTGCATGTAGTTCTGTGTCTATAACAGATATTCCTTCTGCAGACAAATGGAAAATGTAAAACAAAAATCCCAGATGGGAGACCTGAAGGGAAACTTCTCAGCATAATCTTGTTCTAGTGATTACGCTGTGGTGTAGGAGTGCTTGTATGAGTGAATTTCAGTTTAAGGAAATCTTTGATTTCTGTGAAGGATATTCTGATAGTGTGGAAGGGAAATATGTTGAGCTGCAGACTACAGATTCACTTTAACAGAACTTCCCCTTAGTTTGTTCATCTAACTTCGCTTTAGCATCCACGTTCAGAATTCAAATTCAAGGGGGTTGTTGATACATCAGATGGTTTTGGTAGCATTTAGAGGAACCCCAGCCTGGAGAAAAAGGCCAAGGTGTTAATGGAGCTCAGCAGCTTCCTGCCCCTGGGAAGGAGCCATGCCCTGCAGCAGGACATGCCCTGCTGGGGAGCAGCCTGGCAGAAAGGTCCTGGGCCATGAGATTACCAAAAGCCAGCGATGTGCCCTTGGGACAAGGCTGCCACAGGTGGAGCAGCATCACCCCTGGGCTGGGGAGGGATGCTGGTCCTCTGCTGAGCAGGGTGGGACACACCTGTGCAGGGCTGTGCCCAGAGCTGGGGTCAGCAGCACGGGGCAGGAGTGCTGCAGTGAGTCCAGCCAGAGGGGAGACTGTCAGAGGTGTGCTTCTGGGAGACAGGATGAGCTGCTTTCTGGTTCAGAAATCTACTGGGGCTTGGTTCTCCTGTGCTTCTTGCAATGATTCAATAGGTCCGTCCTGAGTACTCCTCACTGCCACCTGGGATGGTATGTGAGAGGGTTGGGTGGTACCAGTTGGAAAAAGTTAGTTATGGTCTGGTAGGGTAAATCCTGGCATAAAAGGAAACACTTCCTTGTGCTTTGCTGCGTTACTGCTGAGTTTTACATGATGGATGTGACTGCGGTGCCTGTTTCAGAGGATTTTAGTGAGGGTGGGTAAAAATGTAGGTATTTGTTTTCATCTTTATAAAACCAGATTTTTACTCTTTCCTAAAGTGCAGAGAAACAGCTCTTTCAACCATGAATTAAATATCAAAACACAACAAACAGGTAAAAGTCTCAATTCCCTTTTAATGTATTTTTCTGTAAGATAATTCCTGAAGTTGAGCAGAGCCATCACACTTCTCACTTTTTATGTGTTAATAAGAGGTAACATATTGAGATCATAAGTTTTGTGGGATCTTTTGAGGTTTTTAATCCAACACCTTTCTGCAAAGCTCTGTGCATCCCTTAGAGACCTCTTCCCTGGCAGAGGGAGGAGCAGGGGAGGTGCTCTTCCTGCTGGACCACAGGTGAGGAAACCCCTGGGAGCTCAGTCCCAGTCATGCTCTGCACTGAACATCCATCTCCTGTCTCAGTGTGCAGGAAATGACAGTGCCAAGGCAAAGGAGGCTTGCATGGACAGAAAGTGTGTGTCTACACAAACACAGGCTCTGGCAGTGTGAGCAGGGTCAGACAAAGTATTTTTCTTTTCTTGCAGTTGGATTTATTTTGAAACTTGTAAGCTTTTCAGTCATTCATCATCCATAAAGATACTAAAATTGAGCATTACTGAAACTTGGGTGTATTATTTTGAGATGGAAGGCTAGCATTCTTATTTAGATTAACTACTGTTTTATTAAACCAATATACAGAGATGGTGGAGGTATACACAGGCTAAAAGAAATACTCATTTTGTTGAACCAAACTGACAGGCCATGATTACAGATCATCTATTTCTGTGATGCAAACTGGAAATTAATATAAACAGTGTGGACCAAACCAAAGGCTTATGTTTTGCTTGTTTTTGATAGGAGCTGTGTGGTAGGGCTGTCTCTGTAAATCAGACCCAAGATTTATTCAGTGTTGTCCTGTGAAAACAGTCCAAGTTAGTACTCATTTCTGAGAGTAGCGTTTTGCTCTCTAGAGTTTTTAGCTTTGAGATAGGGAATACCACAGCAGCTTGCATTAATTGTTGGGCGTGATGAAATGAACACTGTGTATAAAATCCAGTGTTCCCTAAATATCAGATCAGATAACAGACACAATTCCAAATATGTAAAGAGTGGGCAAACTTTGATGACAGTATGATAAATCCTGTGGTAGTTACAGCTAAAACAGGCTGCTAATATGCATCTGAGCTCAGGAGATATTAAACTATATATAGATTCTGCTATTCTTAACAGATTGTTGTTGAGATACCTGACACATTTTTTGATGTTACATGCATTCAGAAGAGCTGAGCCTTACATAATTTCTGGTTAGTGTTAGTTATGTGAAAACATATTAAAATGAGTGGCCTAGTTAGGAAACTCTACCACATACGCAGAAAGGCAGGTTGGAATATTTCTGCCAAAAATGCAGAAACTCTCTCAAATCCAGGCATTGGGTTCTGTACATTTCTTTTGAATCTGGCAGAGTTTCAGACTCAGAGAGAGGTGACCTGTCACATCACTGGAATATTCAAGAGGACCTGAGTGTCTTCCATTTTTGTCACTGTCACCTGTCTGTCCATGCACTGGGAGGGTGAGCAGAGGGACCAGGCTCCTGGTAGCTAAACACCAGCCACAGGAGAAATCAAATACATTTTATCAGCCTTTGGCTAAGAGCTACCCAGGGCAAACAACCCTAGAACATTCCTCAGACAAACTCCCAACAAATGTGTGAGCACAGGTACAACGAGATCCTTTAGGGGCTCAGCTAAGCTAAAAGGCAAAGAGAAAAGATGGTGCTGGGGTGGGGATTCTCTGATTTTATGGTCTGGATTCCAGTGTGAGGATAAGCCCGGCTGGGGTGAGGGGGGCAGCACGTGTGCACTGTTAATGACTGATGGACTGCTGGTTCTTCACGTAGTGCTGGCGCTGCTAGAGGAGCACAGGGCTTTTGGCTGCACAGCCCCAGCTGCTTCAGGCCAAGAGAGTTGCAGAAGGATGTATTTATTATATGGGCAAACTAGTTCCCTCCAACAACCTTTGGGGAAATTGTGCAATCATTTCTGTTGAAGGTTTTAGCTTGCTTTGCAAAAACAAAAAGCAGCTGGGAATAGCATTGTCATCTTCAAAATATTGTGTGGTGCCCCTTATCAGCTTTATCTATAATATCCAGCATTTCACAAACCATGGCTAGTAAATCTGGAGATTATTTTTAATATTGTCCCTAGAATAGTGTATTTGGACTGTGCTTACAGCCAAAGCATTGCTTTGGGTTTTCAACACCTGAAATGTGTCTAAGTTGACCTTGCTGTTCTCTTTGGGTATTCAGTTGCCTGTCTTTGATAGGTGATGTAATAGGTCATATGCTGTTCAAGTATTTCTAGGTCTTTATGTCTATTTATTACCTTCTAAACATTTGCTTGCTGGTTCTGTTCTCTTTGCCAGGGGCTGTTAATCACAGTAGTTTATATTTAACCTTTAGCACAGAGACAGGAAAGTTCCTTTTTTTCCTTCCTAGCAGGATAATACCCAAGGCAAGTGCTCCTGGCCGCTTGAGGAGACACATTACTGAGGCAGGTGGGGCTTTGCTTTTCCTCCTGGCTCTCTGTGTCTGATAGAAATGCTGTCAGAGGACCACTGTAATCTATTTCTTGTTTGCTTTGTAAACATTTGGGGAGGTATGGATTTTCCAGCTCCTTACTGAGGCTTTACTCAGATTAACCAACTGTTCCACTGCCCCTTTGCTTTCTGCCATCTTTTGCTCTATACAGTGGAATAATAAAGTAATTTAACTCTTGAGAACCATCTCACTTCTGATTACAAAATGGTGTGTTCATAATGATTCAGCTGGGACACCAATTTGCAGTTGAACATTTTCACTGTTAGTGTGGTTAAAGATTTATTTTCAGAGCAAAGCATCCACAAATAGTGCAGCGTGATTGTGGAGCATCAGCCTGCTCTGCTAAACAGCTCCAGTCCTTTGCTAGGATCTTACAGGAGATTTATTTGATTTTCTACACCACCATAACACTAATAAGTGCCAGAGGATGGAAGTGACAGAAGATATTTTTGCAGGCTGCTGTGGGGATGCACTAGGTGGGACTCTGCTGGCTCCTGGCACAGCCCTGTCCCTCTCCTGCCGTGTGCCAAGGGCTCATCCAGGGTTCCTCAGAGAACCCCTCTGCCTCCCAGCTGTGGGTGCAGCCCCACGCAGATCAGCTGCTGTGCTTCTGGGTCTGCTGAAAGGTGGTGTTGGGGAGCTGGGAGGCAAAGGGGAGCTGCCTGCGTGATCCAGGGGTCCCTTCACCACCCCCCTGATAAACACAGAGGAGACAACTTAAGAGTGGCTGCTCAGAGGAGGAGATGCTGACAGCTCTTGGGTGGATGTCCCCTGAAGATCCTGAATTTCTCTGGTGTCTGTGACTGATGACATTTTTGGGAGGATGCTGTTCTTGGCACCATGGGGGTTTGGGTGTGAGCAGTGCACACTCAATGCAGACGGCAAATCCTGCCTGGGTGCTCTGGGCATTAAAGAAACAGCTCATGTTGTGTTTCACGTTGTGGTTCACACTGTGGTTCACGTTGTGTTTCACGTTGTGGTTCACGCTGTGGTTCACGTTGTGTTTCACGTTGTGGTTCACGCTGTGTTTGACGTTGTGTTTCACGTTGTGTTTCACGTTGTGTTTCATGTTGTGGTTCACGTTGTGTTTCATGTTGTGTTTCACGTTGTGGTTCATGTTGCGTTTGACGTTGTGTTTCACGTTGTGTTTCATGTTGTGGTTCACATTGTGGTTCGCATTGTATTTAATGTTGTGGTTCACATTGTGTTTCACATTGTATTTCATGTTGTGGTTCACGTTGTGTTTCACGTTGTGTTTCATGTTGTGGTTCACGTTATGGTTCACGTTGTGTTTCATGTTGTGGTTCACGTTGTGTTTCATGTTGTGTTTCACGTTGTGGTTCACGTTGTGTTTCATGTTGTGTTTCACATTGTATTTCATGTTGTGGTTCACGTTGTGTTTCACGTTGTGTTTCACATTGTGTTTCACATTGTGTTTCATGTTGTGGTTCACGTTGTGGTTCACATTGTATTTCACATTGTATTTCATGTTGTGGTTCACGTTGTGTTTCACGTTGTGTTTCATGTTGTGGTTCACGTTATGGTTCACGTTGTGTTTCATGTTGTGGTTCACGTTGTGTTTCATGTTGTGTTTCACATTGTGGTTCACGTTGTGTTTCATGTTGTGTTTCACGTTGTGGTTCACGTTGTGGTTCACGTTGTGTTTCATGTTGTGTTTCACATTGTGTTTCATGTTGTGGTTCACGTTGTGTTTCACGTTGTGTTTCACGTTGTGTTTCATGTTGTGTTTCATGTTGCAGTGGGTATAACTTTGCTTCATCATGATCTCAGTGTGATCTCAGAGACAGGAAAATAAACAGTGACAAGAATGTTTGGACTAAGATGTCCAGAGTGTGTGAACTCTGGCCCTCTCCAGTCTTCTGTGAACAGGACCTTTAACAATTCAGAGCTGCAATTTTTGCTCTTTTTGAGTACTCTTTAACTGTTCTTCAAGTGGTAGTAAAAAAAAATCATTATTATTCAGTAATAAAATTAATTTACTTTGAATGACAAAATCTGTGTATAATTAAAGGAACCTGAATTTGGGGAAATAACCAAGAAAAACTTGCTCATGCCAAAATATCCCATGATGCTTCAAGAAAACAAAACATAACCAAGGGTTGAGTTGTAACCTATTGTATCTTTAATTCCTGCTTAAAAGAGAAAATCCCCTTTGAATTAAAAAAAACCCCATATCTCTATTGAGAAATTAAATGCTCTGTATTTACATTTTCTTTATGAAATGAGGAGTGAAGTCATTGCACTGCGTTCTCTTTTGCTTTTCTGACATTTGATTTCACAATTTTTAGTTGAGTCAAGTTGTACTTTCCATTTAAAAAAAGAGATTTGTTTTCCCTTGCATAATTAAAAACTACTGCTTCCCTTGGATCTTCAGCCAAGGGTTCATTGGTTTATTTTTTTTCCTTTCTAATTTATTTTATTTTATTTTTAATATTACAGACTCTTCAGACAAGATTTTAAATTTTTAGGGGGTTTTATTACTTTCATAGACTCTAAAATTGCCCTGAACTGCACGGAATTTTTGAGAGCAGTTGAGACTGCCATCTTTAAATCATTGGAGCACAAAGAGAGCAGAAGCAGATGTTGTAAAACACTTTGATCTCTGTTATGCCAAGAAATTTGGTAGTGGTGACCTAAGCAAGGTCTCACAACGGCCCTGGACACGTAGATTTGAAATAGTTTGAAGTTCTGACTGGCATTTGCAGCATCAGAATCTGGGAAACAACTGCATTTTAAGCTGGGAAAGTCCATCCAGTTCTTTTTAGCTTTTATTTTTCCTCCTCACTTGGGAAATATTTTCAATTTGGCCTTGTGTTGTGGAGATTTTTCACCTGCTTGCTTTACCTCAGCACTGCCAGAGCTGGGGCAGGAAAGTGCACAGCCCAAATTTCAGCATCAGAGGGATTTGGGGTTTTTTTGTTTGTTCTTTTTGGTTGTGTGTTTTTTTTTTTTTCTTTTTTTTAAATTTATTTATTTGTTTAGAGCTTTTGGTTTGGTTTTGGTGTGGCTTTGTTTATTTGTTTGTTTGTTTCTCTTTTTTTTGTTGTTGTTGTTGGTAGTGTTTTTTTGGGTTTATGCTTTTTTGTTTTTTCAAAGGGCCAAACTCTCTGGTGCTGCAGATCAGAGCTGAGTGTGTTATTTCTGAAGGTGCACCAGACACTCAGGCTGTAACACCCTGCACTTGATGTTTGGCTGGCAGAGACCAGGAGTGAAAGCAGTAAATCCTGCCCTAAGAACTGCTAATGCCTGTTGACATAAATGAGTATTGAGGGTTCTCAGCAGCACTGAACCTCCACTGCCACTGCCAGAGGCCAGCTTTAAACAACTCCATCTTATTCCTACTTATGTCCCCAGCCTGGAATTTGGATACAAGCTATTGTTGTTATTTCATAAATCGTGTTTTAAAGGGGAGGCTTCCTTGCTTCTGATTTATTTCATCTTCATCTCTGCTGTCTTCATAGGGGCTTCAGCAAACCATTCTTATAAATGATTTCAGATTATTTCAAGATATTTTATTGTCATGTTCTCTGGTGAACCAGGAACATAATATTCTTCATCTCTGTGGAGGAATTCTAGGCAGAGCAAATAATTCATCTCTCTGCAGAATAATTTTATTATTGTTTCCCTTGCAGAAAGTTACAATTGCCCTATTTTTAGAAATTACATAAACTAAATCTGAAGCAGTTTTCTTAGAAGCACAAAAAAAGGAAGGAATGGATTTTAAAACCCATATTCACACACTAGGAGAAGGATTGTATCTGTTTTCTTTTCTAAAATTAGATGCTGTGAAATATGGTGGGAATTGAGTGCAGAATCTGCTGCTGTATCCCGTGATGGGTTAGTGATACTCCATCCCCTGTACTCATACACTTGGAGAAAGCCAGAATGCACTGTGATATTGTAAATACAGTGGACTGATCTTCAGTGCACCAATATTGGTAAAAATGGACGGCAGAAGGGATTCTGTGGTGTGAATCCTGTTTTCATCGAGCAGGTTTGTGTGGTCAGGCATTTTTATAGAGCTCTCACGTGGAAATAGAAGAACAGAAAAATTAAATATTAACACTGGCATTTGGAGAGAGTGGCCAAAGTGCAGTGTCCCAGGGGTGTGGGGAGGAGCAGCTGAAATGTCTCTCTCTTGGAGGATGCTGATCATTGGTAAGAGATGCCCCAAGTACAACCAGCATGAAACCAGCTGTGAGCTGTGTGTGTTTACAGCAGCTGAAACACACACCTGCTTGTTGGCTTTGGAGCTCTGCTTGTTTTCATAGCTTGTGGCCATGGCAGAGGCTCCCTGCCAGAAAAAGTTAAACACAGAATATCCAAGAACCCAGCTGAACAACGAGCTCTGTCTTTACATGGATGAGTATATTTGTGTGGCACAGAAGTGCTCCCACTGGAAATGCTGATAAAATTGTAACTAAGCTTATACAGATTTCTCTTCTGATCCCTTCTTGGTACTGGGGTTTGAACACAGTGAGTAGGAAAAATACATGAAGGGATAAAATTCTTACTGGGAAGTTGTTTTTTTTTGTCCTGATGAAGCAGTGTGGAGTACTCGCTTGGACTGCTTATTTCCTGGAGTATTTGAGGAAATTTCAGTGCTCATTAGGATTTTACAAACTGTGGAGATTTCCATGAGCTTCTTAAAACACTTGAGAGACAGAATGATAAAAGTTTTAATTTCCTTTCTCCCAGTTCTATTATAATTGTATAAGACTATATGACTATAATAATAATAGTATATATGCAACAATCTTAATTTAATATACATATATAAATGAGGATTTATATCATAATTGGATAATTGTGATGGAATATTTGAAATGGAAAGTACAATTTTTTTTATTTTAAGAGTAAGGCGACAAGGCCGAAAAAAGTTAACTGCTGTGATATTGGAGGATATTTCAGGAAATTCTAGAAGGTTGTGTGAAGTAGGGTAGGATGTGCTCTCATCTTAGCTGTAAGAAGAATATGATTAATTAAAATGTGTATTTCCATTACTTGTAAAAGTGCCAGTGGACAGCCATTGATTTTTGCTAAAGTGTAACTGTTTTATATCCCAGAAAGCAATTGCCTGCTGCTTCTTCTTCCAAACAGCACTTGTGAATGATGCATTAGAATATGTACTTTTATATACTCTGGCCTGAAAAATGCCAGAAGCAAGTGTTGAGTCTTGAGTGAAGAGATTTAAATTACTGGAAGACACTCAAAGAGTCTCATTTGGTTTCCTGGAATTGTAAAATTTTAAAAAGCTCTAGTTTTCTGTGAGGAATTTTCTCATCATTCAGGTAATGCTGTGTATTATTGCATCCCTCTAAATCCATGGCAGGAAGCTGGAAATGTGAGTGTTCAGAGCAAGGTAAAATTGCAAGAGGTTGAGCACCATGAGATGGTAGAGAAAAGGAAAGTTTGGCTGGGCTGGTGTAGCTGCAGTGATGTTAGAGTGTGCTTCCTCCTTCTGTGGGTTTTGTAATTATTTCTCAATTTTCCTTTAATCATTCCACAGAATTTAGGATAGCTGTTCTGATCTTAAACCCTCTGCTGTTCAGGCCTCGAGTGTGAATGGCTGTCGAATTCACGTAACCCTGATTGCTCAACCAGACCAGGATATTTTCATTTTCTCTTACACAGTAACCTGTTTTCCAGCTTTTTCTCTTTGTCCATGTCTTCCCTTCCCTGAGCAGTGTGGGGACAGGAACTGGAAGCAGAGTTTTACAGAAAACCAGCCTGTTTTACAGCAGACCTTTTGCTCTTGCGCCATGTGGGGAATCCACAGGGAGCTGTAGCCAGGCTGGGATGAGCTTACCTGGTTTCTGTGGCAGGATTTGGATACACAAACAACCACACTTTGGTTGAAACAACCTTAAATCCAAATTGCACAACCTATCATGGAGAGTCTGTACACAGCAATTTCTCTCTGAGGCAGCCTGACATTGTAGGCTCCGGCAGGAACCAAGCCCCTGTATCCTCAATCATGTTATCACTTATGACCGATACATTTCGTGTTAATAAATATTTGTTTCTTTTTTGAAGCAAGGTAGGGTATTTTCTAGTATCCATTAATTTCAGGGGAAGAAGTAGATTTCTGAAGCTGAATTGAGCCTGCCCGCGGGGCTGGCGGAGCGGGCAGGACGCTGGGGTTTGCTGGGATGTGCAGGGCAGGGTTGCTGTGTCTGTGCCCTCCAGAGCTGTGTGCTGCCAGCAGGGAGAGGACACCTGCACAGGGCATCTGCAGCACCAAGCCTCTTCCTCCTCCTCCTCCTCCTCCTCCTCCAGGGGAGCCAGAGGGAGCAGCTTCCCAACAGAGTCTCTCCCGGGGCCAGGAGACTGAGCCGGGATCCCACCATGCATCACTTTGTGATGTTCCACAGCTGGATGGTTTTTTAAAGCTTTGCATATTCTCTTTGCAGCCACAAATAATGCGTTCGTTCAGGTTTACGTAGTTTTGTAAAGACGATTCATTTTTGAGATACTCAATAGGGTGAGAGGAGGATTTGCAGACAGAAAAGATGAGGGTTTATTTTTCTGTGGTTTTTTTGGGGGGGAGGAGCTTTTTAATGTTTTTAGCCTTGGGCTATGAAGTGCTGGAAGTGCTAGAGAATGCTTTATATTTTTACTTATTTTTATCTGTGCACCAGGCACTCGTCCATGCTCTCTGCCCTGCCAAGAAGGCTTCAGCATTAATGTGACAGACCACCCTGCCCGTGGGTGAGGTGTGTAATTCTTTCTTGGAGCACAGATCTCGAGCAGAGGCTGCTTGTTATGTCAAAGTGCATGTGGTTTTCTCACACGAGTTACTTGGCAGTCCAGAGAAAATATTAAACTCCACTTAACTTGGAAAGACCAGGAGGTCTTAAATGCATAGTAAAAAATGTCTGCATTTCATTTTTTCTCTTCGATCTCTTATGGAAAGTCTTGGCAATGGTGAAGAGAGATCTTCCCTAGCTCTGAAGTACATCCCCATGTTTCAGTGTTCTAACCTGTCTGGGTCAGGAATGGCTGCTGCCAGTTGTGTAAGAATTATTTTTTTTCCCAGTGGTTGCCTGTTGAATTTATAAATAGAAATTAAATGTCTGGTATTAAGAAGCAACTAAACTCCCAAATCCAATGTTTGGTCCTGGGAAGTACTGGGAAAGTCTGTTCTCTATTTCTGCAGGTGGCCCTTGGGCCTGCTTGTGCCACACAATTTTCGAAAATGTGTTTTTCACATTAGAAGTATGAATATTTTTCAGCATCAGTATTAGTATTTGTTATTATGAGAGGGCAATTTTTTTTCATTTAGTAGCTTTCATTAAAGGTCATAAATTAAAGTTTTTAAAGCCTCTTGCCTATTAAAACAAACAAACAACTTTCAGACTTTAAAGCATATTTAATTATTGGAAATCATTAGAAATTCTCTTCTCTGAGAATTTTAGTCCTTTAATCAAAATTCCTACTGACAATAATGGAAATTTTTCTTCTTATGCAGATAGCCATTTAAACAAATGCTGAATATTTACCTTTTTACTTTCTACTTTAATAATAATATTGATATTAGAAGCAGTTTGGAGAAGTGTTCAACTTAAAGGGTTGTTTCAGTCAGAATTGGGCCATTTTGCTCTGAACACTTGTGAGAAACTGGGGGCTGCTGGCATTCCCATTCTGCCCATTCCCATTCTGCCCATTCCCTTGCTGCAGCAGCTGAGGAAGGAGCTGGGCTTTGTGCCTGTGTACATGGCAAGGGATGGGGATGGGGATGGGGATGGGGATGGGGATGGGGATGGGGATGGGGATGGGGATGGGGATGGGGATGGGGATGGGGATGGGGATGGGGATGGGGATGGGGATGGGGTGGGATGGGGATGGGGATAGGATGGGATGGGGATGGGGATGGGGATGGGGATGGGGATGGGATGGGATGGGATGGGATGGGATGGGATGGGATGGGATGGGATGGGATGGGATGGGGATGGTTGTGTGAGAGTTGGGGCAGCTGCCAGGGTGGAGAGAGAAATTCGCTGCACTTACTAGACCTTACAAAACACAAAAAACAAAGGAGGGGCCAGGGGAACAGGGGTCAGGTAAATCTGACACTTCAGCACTCAGCAGCTTTCCAGGAGTTCACAGCTTAGACCCAAAATCCTTACAGGAGCAATGCCAGCGTGTTCTTGCTCGTGCTGCACTGGGAGTCAGTTGTGCAGGAAGTTTTCTGGGCTGCCTCTCCCAGTGTGCCTGGAAAGCTGTCTTAATGTGGAGCTCCAGATGTTTAGAACAAAACTGTGATTTGGGCTCCATGCAAAACAAACAAGCCCCTCTCTGAGCCACTGGCTGTCAGTAAAGCTCAGCAACCAGGCTACTGCAGAGCACCTCTTGAAATTAAATCCTTCATGCCTTGATTAGTTCTTTGTATGTTACGCTTGCTTGGAAAGTTCTCCTCTTGCCAGCCTGGTGTTTTGCAAGATTTCCCCCTCTCAGACCCAGAGAGGGCTCTGAAACTTCTCCTGCTGCTCAGTGTTCCCAGAGCCAGTGCTGAGCCACAGGGCAGCCACCTCTGGAGCGCCTGTGGCTACAGCAGATGGAGCAGAGAGGTCCTGACCAAAATGTCTTTGGATTCCAATAGCAGGGAGCTGAATTTTGAATCTCAAGGAGAATAATAGGGAAAACAGCTGCAGAATCTCCTAGCACTTCAAGTACAAGCTCTCATTTTAAAATGAAAAATTACCATTTCATCAAACTGACATAAAATTGGCTTGTCAAGTACTGAAAATAAAATGTGTTTTTCCTTTATGTCTCATTCCTTTTAGTTTTTCATGATACAGTTCAGTTTTCAGCTATTCCTTGTAAAAAACCAGCCACTCCTAGGATCTTTATGAAAATGAAAGCCATCAATTTCATGTGAATTCACAACTCCTGAAACTGAGGTTTTTAGCCATCCACCACCAAGACTTGCTGCTGTCTGTATCCAGCAGGTCTCAGAGCAGTCTGACTGTGGGTTCTCTTCCTACTCTGTATGAATCAGCCTGGTTCATTAGAACTGTTAAAAAGCAAACAGCTCCAACATGTACTATGAAGCCAACACTACAGAGCACAGGAGTTGAAATGAGTAAATAGCAAGTAATTGAGCTTTGATGAACCTAGATATGCCTCTAGGAATCTCCAACTGCCTCTGAATTCCCTGTTCAATCCACTGTATGTGTTTGAACTTATGGAACAGCCTAAATGTTCGGGTGTTGTATTTTAACCATAGTGTTTCCACTTGGTTTTGGAATATATGGAGCATTTGAGCATAAAGTGCAGTCATGTTGTTGATGTGTTGATTGGAAAATGTATTTGTAATCTGTCACAGAAATAATGATTTGTCCAGATGTGGGTATCAAGTACCATTGAACTCCTGCTGTTTTGTACAAGCTCTGAACACCAGGGCTGCTGCAGAAATGGGAAGCATGTTTGTGAACAAGTTATTCCCCTCCCTTTGCCTGCTCAGACTCTGCACCCAATGCTCATGTTCTGCCCCATCCTCCATCTCTGGCCCTGCCCTGACACGATGCTCGTGGAGCAGTCCCCAGGACTGTCTCTAGGATTCTCACAGCTGGAGATGTGCAGGACAGGAGGCTGGACTGTGGCATCTTTGATCATGGTTCATTACCTGTGCACCCCAGTTCTCATCCTGAGTCAGCACTTAATTCCTAATTCCCTTATTCTCCTCCTGTGCTCAGCTATGGAGGATACACGGGTGGAAAAGCCCTTAATACAATACTTCCTGTTTTAGGGAACTTTAGTAGATCCTCTTTGAGTGTCTTCAGGGTTTTTTTAGAGGGAGCAGGTCATTCTGTGGTTGTTAAAGCTTTCTGGGACAAAAGGTTCATCTTGTATAGAAGCACAGTTGAAGCAATGTGGAGGGTGTGAGCCTGGGTGGGTCCCCATGGCCCTCGCCAGCCATGGGCTGCTGGAATGTCCTTGCCTTGATGCCAACCTGGGAAAATCAGTTCTGATCTGTTGCCATCAAAACGAATTCATAAGGACTTGTTTGCTGCCTTCTCTGTGTTAATACTGATGGGATTTTTTACAAGCATTTCCCAAAACTAGGGCGTTGTATAACACTGGGTGGTCTAACAGAGGCATGTGATTTTTAGCTCTTCCTGGGTTTCCTGCAGTTCAAAATGGTGCTATTTGCTTTAAAGCTGCTTGACTTGGGTTTGGCGAAGGTGCTGGGACTGTTATGATATACACTGTTAAACACAGCTACAGAATTCCAGCCAGCAGCCCTGTTTGCAGAGGTGGGGATTTTGTTGGAGTAGAATTTTATTAAATTTACAGAATAAATTTAATTAAAAGCTAGTAATTTCTAACATCTTATTTACAGTGTGTACAGATTTAATGCATTGATAGCTTTTAATTTGCACTTGGCAATTTGTTGAAGTAATTTACTTTGTAATTATTTCATGATTGCTAACACTTTGGTGCCATGCCCCTCTCTGCTAAAATTTTGTTGTTGTTAGCTTTGTGACTCTCTGATCTTTGTACCACTTTGTGTATGGTAGTTCTTCATACCGTCTTCTAATCTTTGTCGTTGTTCTAACTTAGACTTTATTCTATCTTCCTTTGCTCTACTTTTGTCTTTTCCTATGGCCAGCTTAAGAGAAAAAGTTCAACCTAAGATGTCATTTTGGTCTGTGTCAGTCTATGGTCTGTTAAATGGACAGCATTTCCGTGCTGTTTTTTACATGGCAGTATTGTTTCCTATGCCTACAAGTGCTTTCAAGGGCAGAGGGCTGTGCCCAGAGCACTCCAGTCTATAGGAGTACAGAAGTAGAAAGGATGTTAATGTGGAAATTCATTTGAGTGATCTAGGTACACATTATAACTGTTTTATGCCACCTGTTCCCCGTGACAAGAAAGTGTTCTTCATCCCTTAGTGATAAGTTCACCTCACCTTAACTCCATGTGGATTTTTAGGCTCAGTTCTGGACTGCCTTACACAGCAGCAGCTTCTCAGACCCCAGCTGGTGCTGGAGGAGGCTGCTCTGTGTGCTGGAGAGCAGCAGTGGCCAGGCTTGCACGTGTGCTCGGGGGGAAATGGAGCCTGGATGGAAAGTGAAGTGAGGCCAGATGGAAGTGCTGTTAAATATCCCGAGTAGCCCAAGTCTTAAAAGCTCTGTTTTCTTTGTAAAGCTTTCCTGCTATTCCTTCAGCTTGGGACATGTATTCCCAGTGTTTAGTGCAGTCACCAGTAACAGATGATGTGTTTGCAGCCGCAGCCACAGCCAGGCATGGCCCGTGGGGCTGTTCTGCTCCTTGGCAGGGACAAGTCTGTACCAGACTTGGATGAACATGTGTCTTCCTGGTGAGGCAAATGCCAGTGTCATTTGGGCAACCCTGGGCCTTCTCAGTGCTGCTGACCTCAGATAGCACTGCTGCTCCAGACCCAGGCTGGACTTGTTTATCTCTTAGCTCACAGGGTGCCTTTTACTACTGTGTCTGCTGCTTGTCTTGAATAGGAAACTCGAAGTGGTGTTGCTTGCTTTTCCTCTGGCTCACACTTCAGTCTCAGCCTTGTTATTCTTAAACATACTTCAGAGAACTGCTAGAAGGCTTGTACAAATCTGCAATGGTTTGTGGGCTTATCTCGGATGTATACTTTAGTTTGAAGTATGTGAGATTTCTTCTTGCCCGTTCTCCGCTAGATTTAAAAGTTACAGCTTGAAAAGTGACTGTTGGTAATGGCAATTTATAACAGCCTGTGTCCTGGAGCCTAATTTATGATGAAAAAAGCAGAGGATTTAGCAAGTTTAAAGCTTCCCTGTCTGTTGCTCTGTTTTAGGCATTGTGGGACAATCTAGCATATGCTTAGTTAGTCACTGCTTCAAATGGAGATGTATTTCAGCTTTGGTACCTAATGGCTTTTGCAGACAGCTTAGATAATGTTGCCTTGTGAGATGCAGTGTGTTCTTACATTTGCCGTGGCTGCAGAAGAGGAGGGAGAGAGCTGGTGGTCATTTTGTTTTTGCTGTGGAACACAGGCTGTTGTTTGGCTGGTGTTGCTTGGGGCCATGTGCAGGGTTCAGATCCAGTGTCTCCTGTCAGGCTTTTTGGTGGCTGTGGGTGATGGGGTGGCTGTGAAGTCTGGGCCTCACTTATTCCAGCACAGTGGCCCTGTCTCTTCGGCTCTGATAAGACAATGTCTGGGATAGGTTTGCTGTGCGGTCTGGGTCCCACACGGTGCCTGTGGGGACCTGGCTCTGCCGTCCTGCTGCTCTTTGTCCCAGCACTGCGAGGAGCCCGGGGGTCGGGGGCTGGCATCAGTGCCTGCAGCTGTGCCCTGCCCTGTGCTCCCGTTCCTGGTCATCCCTGGCTGTGCTCCGTGTCCCTCCGTGTCCCACCAGGCTCTGCTGTGCCAGCACCTCTGCAGAGGTTGAGGGTCAGCCCCTGCAGTTCTAGGGTGGGCAGGATTTTGCAGGAGCCGTTCCTTGGATACCATCTGGGAGGAGAGCAGATGTGCTGGCACCTCCCTGTCGATCGCTGCTCTGCAGGACTGAGCTCACCATCAGCCCAGTTCACACGGCTGAAATCTCTTTCTGTGGATTACTGCTTTCCTTTAAGTATCACAACAACACATTAAACACAGACTTTGCAGTGATTTATGCTAAGATAAACTACACGTTGATACACAGGGGTTTGGTGTCTCAGTTTCTGAGTCTGGTTATTCCCCATGCATTAAATTATTGTGTCCTCTGAAATGGAAGCAGCTGAAATCCAGTGTTGTATAATTTCTTGCACCATTTTAACAAAACTTATCAATGTGATCTGAAGTCTGCAGCTGTTATTTAAATAATACAGATGTGTTTGTTCAAATTTACATATAGTAGTCCTGGTTTCTTTCAAGTTCATGACCAGCTTTGCCTCAGATTTATTTATTTTTTTTTCCAGATGCAGGGAGACTGAAAGGGTGGGACTTTCTCTACCTTGCAAGGTCACAGGATAGAGGGAGGCAACAGGAACAGAAGCCTTGCCAGGGCTGGCAGAGCAGCACCCTGTACCAGAATCCCCATGGTTTAAAAAATTCTGGAAGCCAGTTGGGTTTTCATCAGTGCCTCTGCTTGCTCATGCACCCAGAAGCTTGCTAGTGACAGAAACAGAAGTTCAATAAATAGTATAGCTAGAGAAAGAGTACATAAATTCTCCTTCCTTCCCCCATTTTGAAGTGGAGAAATCCTTTTATTCAGTTTGGATGGTTTTGATAACAGAGCCAGGATTGAGCTGAGATCTGCATTATAAAGATTCTCTGATATACTGGATGCTTCCAAATTACTCCTAATCCTATGAACTAAGTCTACTGTGTTTATTAGAATTGTCAATGTATTTAGCTTTTCCTCTACCCGTATAAGCATTTTTACATCTGCAGTTCTGTATAATGATTCCAAGGTTTTTCTTCCTGCCCACGTTTTACTGGACTTTTTGTTAGCTTGATTTATTATCTTCCTAATCTTATTTCAAAATTCACGTGGCATGTAACTTCCTTGGCAAGTTAAATGTCAGGCAAATGGCATTGCTGTGTTAATTTAAATTTAATCAATAGATAATGTGCTGCAGCAGGAACACAGACGAGCTCAGCAGGTCTCTGACTGGAGATGTAAGTTTTCTTTCTTAAAGAATTTTGGGGTGCTGTGTAAGAAATGGATTCTTAATATTCATCTGGGACGTTCTGTCATATGAAATTTCTGAAGTCAGTGATCCTCTTTCAGTTAAACTTAATTTAGTTAGAATGCATATAATTTATTATATTCTAGTATTTTCTGTTCTATTTTTTTGCATGGCTATTGTCAATATTATAAATAAATCTACCTTTGAGTAAGACCCAGCTTGTAATTTGGTTTGGGGAAGGGACTTGTTAGCCTGTTAACTTGGCTAAAATCTGAGTATGGCTTTTGTAGTTGTGAGTGGGGAGTGTTCAAAAACCAAAGGACAGAGCAGTTATTTAATTTGTTTTGAGAGTAAAATTTGGGTAGTTTTTATTTGAGGATAGCTGTTGGCCTCTACAGAAAATAAAGGACTTGATACATGGCAGCATGTGGCTCACTGTAACCTGCCAGAGGAGGTGCAGGTAGGCCAGGATTTTGGTCTGCTTCTGTACTTTTCAATTACTTTCTGCCTGGTTTTGCTACTGGTTCCTTTTTAATAGCAAATGAGGAATGAATAAGGGTATGGTAGGATAGCTGTGAGTATTTGCACTTCTATGACTTCAAGTGCCACTCTGAGAAAAGAAAAAAAAAAGTGAGTGGAGAAATGTATTTCCATTGATAAAGTAAAGAAATAAAAAGCACTATAATGTCCACAGCCCAGCCCTTCCTGAACACAACACATAGCAGGTGATCCTGCAAATAGCAAAGTGAATTAAACCAAAAGGAAGCTCTTCTGTCTTAAATTTTGCTCTATAGCAAACGCGTTATGGGAACTTTGGCAGTGGAAAGTAACTCTTTGTGTTGCTTTCATCTCCAGGGGTTGGTTGTATGTGTGGGAAGCATGGCTGAGATGTTGCACCCTGTTTAAGGGTGTATATTTAGATTAAATGAAGCAAATTGGCTGGTGAACTCAAGAATCACAAGCTCACAGAGCTGGTATTTCTTCATTTCAAAGGTTAAAAGAAAATCAGAGAAGCTGTAGCAGAAGTCTTGAGATTTAATTGGATGAGTAACTATCAAAGACTCTGACCTGGGCAAAGCCACTGAGTAATAGCAGCTGGCTAAATACAGATGCTGGTACATTCTGGAAGGTTTGCTATTGAAGTTGTAGGTGCTTCTGCACTGAAGAAATCTAATATAAAGTCAAAGTAACAAAGCATGGAAACATGGTAGCTAAATCCATTCCGAGAGAAGCTGCTAAGCTTCTTAGAAGTGTTTTTCCTTCTGCTTGTTCTGCCATAAATTTGGCAGCTTTATATTTCTTACCACAGAACTGCCTGTTGGTGTAAAGAAAACCAAATTCCTTCTTTGCTGGTCACCAGCAACATCCCTCGTAGCAAAAGGCTCAGACCTGGTGCAGGTTTCCACCCTCAGTCACATATTTAGTAAACATTTAATTCAATTTGGGTATTCACCTAGGGAGGAGATTAAATGAGAGAGGTCAAGCAGCTGCTGAGTGTTGAGTAATTCTATACCTTGGACATGTTGAGATTTTAATAAACATCAAGGTAAATGGTTTGAAATTGGAGCTGGGTTTTGAGACTGAAGAAAGAAAGGGTTCGTCTTTCGGTTTTAATTATGAAACCAAAGAGACCTCTATCCTCGACTCCTGCAAGCTGTAGGAAGGTATAATCAACTGTGTTCAGCTTTGATTCTGTATGTGAGAATATCCTTCAGCTACAGAATAAAAAGACAAATATCTAAAATATATATTTTTAAATTGTTTTGGAGGCAGCCTACGTACTTGTCTAAAGAGCCTGCAGTGTAGTACATGTTTGGGATTATAGACTGTGTTACCAAGTTAAAAAAAAAGAGCAAACAAGACTTGGGCACCATGTCTGTGATATCCTTAAGTCTGATTATGATTAAGTGTGATTCTTAAATTCAGCCTTTTATTTACATTCATATGAATAAATAGTGATTTGTGTCAATATTTCCATGTTTATTTTGCATCATTCACTTGTCTTGGGTTGAGAAAGGTGGTTTGATTTCTGGTGTCAGTCCAGGATGCTGCTGCAAAGGTCATTGTCAGTCTGCTGCCTCTCGGGTGTGACAATTTGTTTGCTGTGACAGGAGGTGGGATCCCTGGATGTGTGTGGTGCAGAAGCTGTTTGTCTTCAGTTGCAGAACATCCTCAGAAGTGAGGGTGCAATCCATCACCCACTTAGCCTGTGAAACAAGACTTTGTTGCCCTCAGGTTTGGAGTTTTAAACAAGTTCCCCCTCTCACACTGTCCTTACCCTGGGAAGGAACTGAGCTCCCAGTAAACACCTACAGAGCCCTTCATTCTGCTCCTCACATCTGCCTCTTCCATTATTCCTTGCAGTGTTTCCTGATGAGCACAAGGTGCTAAAGCTCTTCCTGTCCCACTGACCTGGTCTGGTGGTGTTCCCTCACAAGTCCCTCAAATGTCTTCCTCGTGTGCCTTTGGTCTGCCTTGCTTTTCACTTGTGATATATTATCCTTTGCCATCTCATCTTCGTCTCTCTTTTTAGCTTCAGCTGCTTGGAGTCCTGGCGTGTAATTTGCAATTTTTAAGCTACAGTGACGATGGATAGCTTTGCACCTGAGATTCAAGAGATCAGAATGGTGCTGTAATAAAAACTGATTGGAAAATAATTTATTTTCATTTTCTTCTACATGATGAGATTTATGGGAGCTTCCCAGGTGTAACAGCATCTGCCCCATGTGACCTTCAGCTGGAAGTGAGTCTCCTTTGCTTCACAGTTCAACCTTGAAACTATGTTTTATTCAGCTCCAGAATATTTAGGATAACTCATTCCACCATGGGAAAAAAAATAATTTGCATTTGTAGTTCCCCCTGCTATACGTTTCTTCTGATTGTAGATTCACTGTGTAGGTGATGTGCAAGTAAGAGATTCATAGAGATTTGTTCCTACTTTGAGTTACATACAAAATACAGGCAGAAAAGTTGTTAGCTTGGTTAAATCTTCATGTACTTTTGGTTTGTCAGTAAAACCATTAGGGCACCTCAAGACTGGCTCTTTCAAAGAAAAACCATTCAAAACACACTTACCCAGACATAGAAAATCTGTTTGGAGTGCTGACTTTGAAATATTAACCTTAATTGTCGTTCAAAGTATGCAGTAATCAGCAAGTGATTTGAACTTTATTTTGTTTGGCTGAATTGATCCTGTTAAAATACTGCTATGGGGGGTGATTTGTGTGGGGAAGGCTTTATTGAGCAAACAGAGCAGTGAGCACTGTCCAACTGGTCAGACCAGAGGTGTTTGGTGTGTCAGGATGGGCACACGAGCTCTGTTTACACCTGCCTGGGGCTCTGCTGGCACCCACAGACACGATACTGAAGGTATGCCACACACACAAATAGGAGCTGCAGGTTTCATTGGTTTAGTTTGGTTTGGGTTCTGATTCCCACCTGTGCAGGTTTTTTCTTCATAAATATTTGCATCCTGGTTTTGAGAACAAGTATTTAATTTTTTAAATTTTGTCTTCACGGGGTCTTCTAGCAAGAGGTTTTATGTTTCTATGTGCTTTATCAAAAATAATTCTTGCTTAGATGCACTGATGACTTTATTTGATGTATTCTAATTCTCCACATGTGAGAAGCAGTAAAAATAGTTCTTGTTTTCTGCTTAGTATTTCATGCAGTCTCAATGTATCCACTGTCCAGCCTTCCCAAGCTGAAAGTCCAAAGCTGGCTCTGTCCTTGTTCAGAGAGCATTCCACATTTCTTGAGCTTTCTTATTGTTATCTTGGGTTTGGAGTCGTGTCACACTGAGATTCTCAACTTTGACAAAGGCACTTTCTACTTTACCATAGTCCCTATGTCTGAGGAGGCTTCCTGCTGCCCTGAGCAATTAACTTGCTTTTACAACATTGAAAAAAAATCTGAATCATCCCATCAACCTTGTTGTCTCATCTACTGCCATCGTTCCTGGACACACTGCTCAGCACCAGTGGCCCTGCTTCCCCATCAGTGTGGAGCTCCCCATTTATCCCCAGCTCCTGTGCCTTACTTTTTAATATTATGAATGCACACAGAGACCCTTTCCTTTTATCCTGTGACTGCTTAGTCTTTGAAAATGTCTTTGGTGAAAGACTTTGCAAAAAGCTTTTCAGAAATTAAAACACACTGTAACAGCGAGGTCACCTTGAGTAATAGACTTATTGGCTACTTCAAATAATATTTTTTTTTATTTTGTGGTAAGACTTAATTCAATAGACACCGTGCCAACAGGTTTTCACTATATTAGGTCAGTATATGCCTTAATCCTGATTCATGTTAATCCCAATTAAATACTAAGATTTCAGGAGTCTGTTTCCTTTTCTACTTTGAATTGCTTCTGAACATTGTCTTTACCTGTGTCACCTTCTGGTTGTCTCCTGCTGAAGTCACTCAAGCTCTGCAGCTGTCAATGCAGAAATGTTGTGCTCGTATTAAAGAGCTAAAAGCAGCTGGGTAGAGTAACATGTGAAGCTTATCCTGAGACAGTGAAAAACAAACAAAAAAAAAAATCAAAAAGCCAAGGTATCTATCTTTCTTAGTCAGAGCTGCTCTTTGAATGACACTACTGAAGGTGATCTTTCTGTGATTTTATCAGTGTTGTAAGGCCCCTTCCCCTGCCTTTTCATTTCTGACATTTCCTCTGGCTCCCACCAGATTTAAGGGAAAGCTTCGGAGTGGGAACTTGCTGAACTCCAGTTTAATTATTTCCACATTTCTCCCATGGTGTGGCCTTAAGTCTCAGGGGCATCTCTGTTGTGTCTTTATCATCTTTTTGCCCCTCTGCTACTGCTCTCTGGCAGTTTTCTTGTTTTTGAAATCTATCCAAACAGACATAGTAGTACTTTTTATACCTTTAGCGAGTTTTTCCTCAGAATCCAGAATCTGCCTGGATTTGATCTCATTATTTTTTATTTACTATTGGAAAGCTGGTATTTCTCTTCTCTGAGATCCTTATATGCCTTTAATCAGTCTTTATGCTACTTGAGACACGCTTTAAAAAAAACCTAATTATTATATCCAAAACTGTATAGCATCTGTAATTACTTCCCATCACAAAATAACTGATCTGTAGTTAGGACAGTTTCTACTGCCAGTACACATATGAACATGCTTTTTTTGATTCTTGTGTGGTGGCTTGTGATTTTGCTCTTAAATTAGTGATTAACTGGCACTTGCCTCCAGTCTACTCTGCTGCTTATTCATTTTAACTCTACGTTAAATTAGGATGCTGCAAAATTACTACCTGGAGTGTCCTTTGGGTAACCAAATTGTTTCAGTGGTTGGAAATTTCAGGACCTATCAATTTAGAGTCAATGGAAGAATGTATAATTATTTAGATAATTTCATGTCATTTCACTAAACAGAATTATCTTAATATCCCTGTGCAATCCAGCAGTGTAGCTAAAATAGTACTTTGATGGGCTCTATCAGAACAGCACATGGAGATTTGAGGATCACCTGCACACAAGTGGCTGCACCATGCTACCTGTGAGCTGCAAACCCTCTGGAGAATCCAGCTGCCAGCATCAGCTTTGTGTTATTCTGCTGCCGACCAAGAGAAAATATTTCAAAGCAAATTTGAGTCAGATGCTACTGCTTGGTTCACTGCATCTTGGAGATACTTTGAGCTTAAAAATAACCCGCAGAAAGGAATTTTCAGCTGCCTGTACCTTTCTCTTGTGTGGCTGATGTCAGTTTTAATGAACAACTTAGTAAAAGAATACTCAGTTTCCTTTATGACTCTTCTTTTGAAAGTTACCTGTTGCTGTCTTGTCTTCCAGCTGCAGCTCTTCTCATTCCAGTGTGAGGTTATTACCTGCTGACCTTTGCTAAGGTCAGATTACTTTGAGCTTTGTGTCTCCTGTGCTGGAGGTTATATTTGTGTAACCCACAGGTAACATTTCATTGATGTGTCAACATTTATTTTCAGCTGGACCACAAAGTGGTTGCTTGCCTATCAAATAACTCAAGTCAGCAGCTGATTTTCATAAGCAGTGGAGTTACAATTGGCCTTTTTGCTTACTGAGCTCAGTGTGTTCTCCCATCTGATGTTCAAACCAAGCTTCAAGCAACATTTAAAAATAGGTGTTGCCCTCTTCTGTATTCATGTTTTTAGACCAGTAACTAAAAGCCGTGACACGGGAGCTGTCGAGGAGCACCAGGCATTTCCCATGGAGCTCAGGTGGGCTTTGGCTGTAAGGGGATGTGAAGCTGCTGTGTTGTTTTTACTGGAGCCACCTCCTGCACAGACCACACGAGCTGGTCTTAACTCACATCTCTGTATTTTCCTTATGGAGGGGAAAGGTGTTTTCTGCTTCCTACAGGATTGCAGTTTTCTCTGTGTGGTCCCCTGCTGTGCAAATGGCAAATATCTGCTGTGACTGCTAAAACAGTTCCATCAGAATTATTAATTGCATAATTAGAATGTATAAATAAGACTTGTCACATGACTTTGATTCTCTTGCTGAAATTTTAACATATGATGGTGTGCTCTGGTAGCATGCTGTAGTAAAAGCAGTAATTGAACCATCAGACCACAGTTTCCTACTAACATATATTCCTTATAATTATATTTTTCCATGGCTTAAGAGAAAATTCACAAGGGGACAGTCTGACTCTTTGCAGGGCTTGCTGCCTCATAAATCATTGTCACCATTTTGACTCAGGGACTTGTGAACCCACAGAGCTCGCTGTCTCTTAGCGGGTGTCCATGGCACACAAAAAGATGAACCAAAAATAGTCCAACAAGTTATGCTTTTTCCAGAAACAACAAGAAATAAAGACATTCTAGGGATCTTGTGACTCTGAGGTTCCTTTTGTGTTTCTGGTTCAGTCACCAGCCTTGCACAATAGAGCACTGAGCTTTGTGTAGCATCCCCAGACTCCAGATTTCCTAAATTATGAATGTCCTGGTTTTTAGTCCATGTGATCAAGAAGGCATCAAATGGAGAAAAGAACTCTGTTCCTCCTGGCCTATGTGAGGTGTAGGGCTGCTACTGCTTCCTTCTTCAGCATGACATCTGCCAGGAGAGGCAGAACTGTGATGCCAAAGGAATTAATTAGGAGGGACCTTGTGTGGCATGGGTGAGCAAGGGCTCTCATTGAGTAGGGAAGAGAGAGGGAAGAGCAGAGTTTGCCCTCCATGGGAAGGGGTGAGCCCTGACCAGTGCACAGGCTGGGGCAGAGCAGTGGTCATGGGGCTGCTCTAAAACCCCCAGGAGCACCTAAATCCCTTCACAAGGCTGGGACCAATGAGCAAACAAGGGACACTGGACAGTCAAAACAGAAACCCCAAACCAAAGCAGCAAATTAAAGAAGTCTAGAATAGAGAAGGGGAAAAGAGGAGGTGGAAAAGCACAAAACAAAACAACAACAAAAAAAGAAAAAAACAAACCAAAAACTAAAAACCAAAACATCAACAAAGAATATATAACCTGTAAAAAAAACCAACCATTTTTAACATTGCAACACAAATATCTAATGGTAAGTATTGGATCTTATTCTTGTCGACAGGAATATTTAATTGTCTAGTCAGTAATTAAGAACACCTTCCACTGCAAGTCTCCTAGACTGCCAGTAGTAAATAATTAATGCTAAAGGAGGGTTATTTCTCTAAGTGGTGAGTGTTTGTTTCTTCCTTCTTCCACTTCTGGGAGTAGGTGAGCAGTTTGCATCTCACATCAACTTTAAAGATTCATATTCTTTTGGATTAAAAATCAGTTTAGAAGTTTTCAGTATGTAAAATTTCACTGAGTGAGATGGGGAAAAGAAAATGCTGAGAGGAAATAGAAATCATGAGAGGAATCCATATTAGCAAAAGTAGCCCTCACTCTACCTGATGGAAAACTAGAATATCTGTGTGACTTATAAATTTATATCCTGTAAATTGTTGTTAATTTTCTAGATGATTCAGCATTTGATACTTACATATTAGAAGGATTTTTTATTTGTTCTCCTTTGTCAAGTCGACAGAAAAAATACAATGAATGAAATCTCCTTTTCTTTGGCTTTGTATTTATTAAATATTTAGGTTGCAGCTCTTTGTTTTGGCTATTTGCACCTGTGCCTTCAGGGAAATATTCTTCTAAATATCCTTTGACTGTTGCCACAGCCAGGCTAGTCTGGATGTTTTAATGGCTGCACCTATAGAACATATACAGGCCATGTTAATTACTTCATGAGTAATGCACTTTTTTCCCTATGCAGTTTTTAAGTGATCTCAAAGCATTTCTGCTGAGGGGAAAAAGAGATTATTTTTAGATTTTTTAAATGCAGAAGTTCTGGCAAACAAATTAAACTTTCATTCTTAAATGAGGATATGCACTGTGAAGTTTCTAGAAAGGAGTACATCTACTGCCTTGAATGACTTCAGAATGGGGTGTCTGAAATGGCAAGCAACAGCTTTGCTCTTAGACCAGTAAATTGCCAGAATGTTCCCCATGAGTTAATGGGCAGGTGGTGATTTATGGAGCTGCTTTTGTGTGCTCTGGTTCACAAGCAGCAGAACACCTTGGGCCAGTGATGTTTTGGCTGTCCAGCCTCATGCCCAAAGTGTGGAAATGTCTGTCCATCCCCATGTCCAGGCTGTGGAAATGTCTGTCCCTCCCCATGCCCAGGCTGTGGAAAACCTCTGGCCATGCCCAGGTGAAGCTGGGCTGGGGTGGCTGTCCCATCCTTGTCCCCATACTCAGCCCCTGCAGACAGAGTAGCTGTGTGTAGCAGTGTCCCAAGACAGTTCCATCAGCTGGTTTGCTCTTCTTTCTTAATTTTTGAGAACCTAAGTATTATTCCCTGTGCTCTGCCCTTTATATTTTCTGCATAATTGTTCTACCTCCTTTGAGCTGTAGCACATCTGAGCTGTGCTGGTAACACTGGACAAGACTTCCATGTTGTGCCTTTGCCTATGGCCAGACAACCCCCCTGGTACCTCTTTATACTCTTCTAGACAAGGCAGTTTTAATGTCTTTCCCCCCTTTTTCTGAGGTGTCCAGACTGAAAGTTTATAGATGATGGTAGGTTAGTTTTTGCCCATCCTATAAATGCTGTATAGTGGCCTCTGTGAACCTGATTGTACAGTGTTAGTCTTTCCAGTAATCAGATGCAAACACATTTGAAAGAAGAGAATCTCACTTTCACTTGTTTGCCCAATTTCTTTGACAACAGTAATCATGATAAAGAGTTAGTGCTCTTCAGATGTCCTAGTGAAAAATGGTCAATATTAAATTTGAAACCACAGTCTCATCAGCAAAAATAAAAGATTTCAGTGTGAGTTTAGAGAGAGAAAAATCGTATTACATTTCCTCTTCCTTACTTTTCCTGCTTCAGTAAGTCCTTTGCCTTATTCAAGAGATCAGTGACTCACTGAGCATATGGCAACAAATCTGTGGAACTGGTAATCCCTGTTAAAGCAGAGGCAATTTCCAAAAGTTAGGCTCCTTGATTTATGAGGAAGGGTGTTGCTCTCTCCCTTTCTCCCCATGCTCACATCAAGCTCTCTCTGCAGAAGAAGGCTTTGTTTCATCTGGAACATTTCGAGCCTGTCTTCTCCCAGTGCTGGAGCAGCACGTGTAACATGAATTGACTCTGGCAGCACACAACTGGCTTGGAGCTGAGCAGTGTGCTCGTGGATCAGACAGTTGTTGCAGTGAAAATGTGTTATCCCTCACCCACAGCAGGCAAAGGTCAGCAATTGGCTTAAGCTGTTCTTCCTCGTGCTCCTCTGTCAAACACAGGGCTTTTTCCTTCCCATTTCTGAGCAGGCTGCTGAGTTTGGTGGTGGGAAAGGCCAGCAGCCTCTCCTCCTCAGATAGAAGAGAAACAGGAATCGGTGTAATTTCCTTTGGAAGTGAGCCCTCCCAAAGTGGCCTTGATAAAACCCACAGATGAGCAGTGCTACAGATCCCTAATGATCACACTGTCACAGCACGTTGCTCAACAGTATCCCAGCTGAAGCAGAGGTGTTTTCCAGCTGCCAGGGTGGTTTTTCATGGCAGTATCATCTTAAGTATCTTTCTGGCAGTATCTGTTTAATTATCTCCTGTGCAGCCTGTTCTTGAGGCCTTCAGCTGGCAAAGGTTGTTTATGTGAAATGTAGTTCGTGTTTGCTTCTGGAGTCTGGGTTTTAGAATAATAACAGCAAAACACTGGGTGAGGTATTTGAATATTATTAGCAACAGATGATCCCTCTGAATCAATGTGTTGTGAGATTTCTTTTTTCTTTCTTTTATTAATACTTATTGTAGCTTTTAAATAGTAAGCCATGGGTGTTAAGCTACAAGACCTGGCTGGTACCCTGACAATACCTTAGAGGTGCAGAATGCCATGTTGTCCTCATAGGTTTGTGTGTGGTTGAAACAGTCTCATAGTTCAATATGAAGTTGTAACTGTGTCTGGGTAAAAACAGAGAAAGTGTCTGTGATCCTGAGTAACAAGAAAGCAGAGTCAGAGTTCCTGATGTGACCAGTCCCATGATACAGTCAGATGTCACCACGTTATCACTTGATTTCAGACAGAATCACCCTTAGCTTGCCAAGAATGCAGCAGAGACAACTCATCTCCGTTCTTGGCCCCAGAAGGAAGAAGGAAAGGACAGGACCCAAGCAGGTGCTCACAAGTGCTGAGGGACTGTGTCCCTGTGGTCCCAAATCCATCCTGCTGCCCATTCTGGCTGTGGGACAGGGATCAGCTCCACAAGCTTCAGCCACAACTCTCTCTGCACTAGGGCAGAAAAATTTAATTATTGATAAAAGCCATCCAGTGATATTAACTCTAATCTCCCTGAAGTAACTTTCATAAAATTCTTGTCCCTAGAATCAAAGCATTACCTATGAATAAAGCTTTCATTTGGAAGAGAAGAAGGAACTTTAAAGCTCTAATGGATGTAAGAAGCTTGAAAACTTGAATGCTTACAAGGCTGAAAAAAAAATTGGTGAATAAAGTGATATGAAATCAATAATAGTTCCTTTTCTTAGGAGTTCTAACTACTATAATTCTCCAGTTCTGTGTTTGATACTGTTGAACAATTAGCTGACTATCTTTATCTTTAATGCACAAGAGTCAAGTCCCCATTTGTGGGACTTTGGAGATTCTTAGACCACAAGTGTTTCCAAGATGGAGTTGGAAGAGTATCTAGGAGAAATGTTTTGCTAAGCATGAATGTGCAATTACCAGAACATTTAAACATAATTTTAATGGATTATTGAAATTCATTTTTTCACTTTGTTTTTTCTGTTCATCATTCATAAGGCTTAATCTAAAATATTGATTTCTTGGCTTGCTATGCTAATTTTGGTTTTATTTTTCATGTGTGGGATAAAGAGTAAAAGTGACTTAATCCTCAAAAGCTGCGAGGAATGTTGGATCTGGCACTGAGAAAATAGTTGGTTTGCAGTGGGAATGGTATGGAAACCAAATATTTCTAATGCTTCCTAAAAGAAGAAAAATGAGCAGCTGAGGACTTGCAACTTTCAAACTTTTATCACAACTCATTAAAGTGCTTATGTATTTTGTCAGCCATTTTTGCAATAGCTTTAGGTTGGAATAACACATCACCTGCATAGTTCACTTTTCCACAGAGAAAACTCAGAGTGGCAGAGAGTAAAAGCACAGGTAAAATTTGGTTGTGCGTGGGCTCCCAGCCACGATGCGAGTGGCTTTAACAACACCAACGTGTCTGAGTATAAACCCACTTTGTGTTCTGGATTGACAGGGCTGCTCCTCGTGAACTGTGCTGCATTTCTGTCAAACAAACCAGTGCAAAACCCTGCCAGCACCAGAGCACCAGCACACACAGGTTCTGCCTGAGAAAACACAGATTTTTAAAGTCCCTCTGTGGAGACGGCCTTTAAAGCTGGGATTGGGAGAATTTGCTGTGCTTCCCATTAACTTATTATAAACTGTTCTTATTCATTTACTGAGCTCCTTCAGGCAAGCATCACAAGTTGTGTGAATGAAGTTTTACATGAAATTGGACTGGTTTGCTCCTGAGTTTTAACACAGTTGCAATAGGATTTGGCTTGGCTTAAACATATGTTTGACATTTGTGGTAAATCTAATTGATGGTTACTGTTTTTATGGCAGATATCTCAGCCTATTTTAGACTAAAGTGTAAAACTAGTTTGTACACATCCTTTCTAATCTCACTTTTGTACTGCTACAGCATTATATGGATTATGAAGAGGGTGCTTCCTGAAAGTGAAATGCTTAAATGCTGTATGGGAAGAGATCAATCTTTGCTGTTCTTGCATTATTGGTCATGCACCAGTGACTGCATAACATTAAATATTTTTGTCCCATAGTTTTGTATTATGTTTGTATTCCTACTAGAAAAGTAATAAAAATATCTTTTAAATGTCTTGAAGCAAATATTAATGTTACCCTAGTTAAATGTTCCCGTGCTATGACTACAAAATCTAAAAATAATGAGCTAGGAGGCTTAATACCACTGGGAAAAACACAAATAGTTTTGGTTTTCTCCTCAGTTGTTAAGTAAAATTACTAATTACTAATCCTCAGTTACTAAGTAAAAGATTGTATTTTCTATAGACATAACCTCAATGAAAGGTTATTTATTATAGGCCATAATTAGAGGTCTTATTGGTGACCGCCTTAATACCAAGGCTATGCTTAAAGTAGCATGTTATAGGTATTGTGTGAAAGAAACAAACAAATGAGAAAATTAGAATTTTTCAGTGCAAGAAGGGGTCAGTCCTTAGGATGTTTTGTTTAAGCCAGGAGTGGTTAGGGGCTTTTGTGGTTTTTTGACTGAGAAATCTTCCCCAGGCACGTGACGTGATGACTGCAATGGAGGCACCTTCCAGGGGGATGGCGGGGCTGGGGCTGCCAAGGTATTGGCTATTTACTGGTAGCAAACTTGGCATATTCCTGGAATATTAACTCCTGTCATATTTACTCCTGTTGTATCTGGCAAGAGGCTAAGGGGTTCCCCTGCTGGTGCTGCTCAACTCCAGCACCTTTGTCATTCCTGTGATTAATTGGACAGATCATTGCCAGGCCCAGTGCTTTTCTCAGCAGCAAAACATGAGAGTAGGAAAAGAATCCAGGCAGCTTTTCAGCTTCTCTTGCTTTCTCTGTAGTCACTGTATGTTAATGTGCAAATTGGTGTGCGCTGAGCACACAGCTCGGTGCAAGTCTCCCCAGAATGGAAATCAAACAAATGTTCTCTCCTAACATTTCCTAAGTCTTTGCAAGTGGCACAAAGATTACACTCCTGCTTTGGAATGGTGAAATGGCTTCAAGATGATCTGTGGAAAATACTGGATTATGATTTTGGGCGTTTATTAATTTCTGTAGAAAAAAAGTACATACGCGTTATTATTTTTCCATGTTCTTTGCCTAAAAGGCAGGTAAGGTTTCTGCCACTTCCTTTGATGCAATTCACACAACTCAGGGAATTAAATTGCAAATGAAAGGGGGAATGAATGCACTAAATGGCACACATGGTTCTCATGTACCTCGTGGCTGTTTGGCAGTCGTGCATTTTCCTGTGCTTCCCAGTGCTAAGCTTTTTGTACATATTGACTTGTAAGATGAGTTGCTGATTGATTTTTCACCTGAATCACTGGCTGCTCTGAGGGTGCCTACAGAGAAATGGTGTCACCTCTGTTACAAGTATGGCTTGGAAAAAAATGACTTGAAGGGAAGGGAAAGCATGCCAGGCTGGTTTACACAAGGGAGGAAATGCTTCCAAAACACACAGTCCTCATTCACAGCAGTAAAATATTTCTGTGTTGTCATTTTACTTTTCAATTTTGGGCAGTGAAACTCAAGTATTAGTACTGTTATTTTGGAAATAGAATAATCTGGCAATTCTGGGTACCAAAACCTGCAGGAGTATGTCATTCCAATCATATTGTCAGTCAAAAATCCAGCCAGCTGGATTGGGTTGACTGAGGTAAACTTCTCTGTCTAAAAAGGAAGTTTGGTTTATTGGGTTTTGGGGTTTTTTTTAGTCTGACAAGTTATCTGTTGAGTCAGCCTGTAACTAACTTTTAAAAGTTTTTTAGAAGCTTTTCCTGAAGTCAAATATAAAATTAAACAAAATTCTTTTCAGTTAATTCTCATCAGTGCCAGTTGTTTTAAGTATCTCAAGCATAATCAAGCTAAATATCCTTCCCTTGAACTTAAAATCTTTATTTGACTGTACCTTTGTCACCAAAATTTTTGTTTTCTTCTTCTCAGAATCTTTCAACTTCACCTCTGTTTCTATATTTCATGTTCTCTCTGGACAGGATTTTCAGATGCAACTGAGGAACACAGATGGCATTGAAAAATAATACAAACTTGGCTACCAAATCATATTCCTTGCCAGTCCTAGCATTTTGTGTGCATGTCATTTGATGTGTTCTCTGTGAGCTATTGCCCTGCTTGTTGACTTGGTGAATCTCCCTCTTTTGCCATCACCTTGAGTCCCTTCCCCAATTTGCCTTTAAATGTGGTGGGAAGACACAGGCATCAGAGATTGCAGATGGGAGCCCTGTTTGTACCTGAAGAGCTGAGCTGAGCTGAGCTGAGCTGAGGTTTCACACAATTTCTAGAATGTGTGTGAACTTGGACTTGTACTGCTGGGTCTGTACCCATAGTCACAGTGTGGATACGGTGAGGGGACACAGAATTCTGATCAAGTCAGAATTCATTTTGAGTCATGCTTTTTTCTTCCTGAATCTCCTCTCACTATTTAGTTAGGTCTGCTGGGGTTTTATTAAGAGCCACACATGATCATTCCAATGTGAAGGCTGTTTCTTCCCCTGGCAGAGGTACCCTCAGATGAAAACTTCCCTTCAGCAGGAGCCTGGGTTCAATGGAAGTTTTTTCTGATTTTGTTCTGCTATTATCTTTGAATGCCACATGTATGCTTTGATTATTGTGTGGTCCTTTAGGCTTTCTGCAATGTTCCCTGCTTTTGATAAGTGAGTATTTTACAGCTTTTGAGGATTTCTGCAAGTTCTTTTGCAAGTGTGGGTTTTGTGGGGTTTATTCACCCCCACCTAGCTGTGCTTTTGCACTTAACCTCTTGGACTATATAGTCTTTCCTGTGCCATTTGGACCTTCTGATGCTTTTTGTCAAATGTTTTATTTCCTTGGGGAAAAGCAATGGCTTTCTCTCAGTCCTTCCAAGGTAGCTTCTGATATTTTCTTCAATCTTCAGTGCAGTGTCTTTAAATAGTTTCTGTGCTGCCCACTATGGACTTCGTGTGTCAACTGCCTCCTTTGAACTCCTCTCATGTTCCTGCAGTTTCTGCTTCTGAAGTTAAACAAACAAACAAACAAAAAAAATCCACTGAGCCACATTTCTTGCTGTTCCTGCAAGGCCATTTCATTTGAGGCTGCAGTGGTCAGTGCTGCAGAGGGCTGGGGCTGGCTCTTCCCCAGGTGCCACTCTCTGCTCAGGGGGAAGTGTTGCTCCTCTCTTTGAGTGTTCTTTGCAGATCTGCTGATGATCACACTGATGCCTTAGGATTTTAGCTTTTATATGTTTCAAGTCCTGTACTGCATTAGAGTATAACTCTACCCTCCAAACAGAGTGTTAGCTACTGTCTTCACATTTTGGTCAGACAAAACAATCCCTCTAGGGCTGGAATTCAAGGACACCCTACTGCCTCAGGCCCCAAAAAGTACAAACAAAAGTGAATTTGGGGGAAGCAAACTGGGGGAATATGACTTCATTACCTGCAGCTGTAACTGGAGGATTAACCCCTGATATGTAAATGAACCAAACTTAAAATTGTCTGAAAACCCCGTGACCATTGTCCATCTTGGGTGTAGCCTCTGGGCTGCCCAAGGTGCACCTTTACCTTCAGTAAATGCCTGCTTTTACTCTCTTAACCTTGTCTAGCCTCTGTTCTAGGCAGCCACTTCAAGGCATCACCACCCTTGGATGTGGCTCTGCTGTGCCTCCTGATGTGATGTGTTCTGGTTTCCATGGAAGGCTCCCATTACTGTTGTGTTTTTTCATCCTTTGCAACATTGCTGCTTTCTTCCTGTATCTACTTAGATGCTTCTATTTCTGGGCTTGCTGTTGCTACCAATGGCACAGTAAAGCCAGAAATAATTTATGAATATCCAGAAGAAGCCCTGTCTGGCTTGAACCTCTGGTGCAATCTCTGGTTACATTTCAAGGAGCTTTCAAAAGTTTTAAATTTAAGTAAGAGATGGTGCCTGCTAGCTAAAGCCAGATTGCAGGACACACTCCTACATTCTCCCTAACACAGGAAATGGAATTATCTGATAACTCCTGTCTAAATACTGATTGCTGCTGTGCTGCCCCAGTCTCCCTCTGCTTTTGCTGCACGTCCACGTGTGCCAAGCTGTGCCGAGAGCTGTCATGGCTCGTCAGTCAGCATCACCCAGCACAGCCCTGCAGTGAGTGTTTCCTGTAACCGGGCTCTGCAGCAGGGCTGGGGGAGCTCAGCCTCCTCCCCTTCCCTGCCAGCTGGGGCTGATGTGCCAGCAGCTGGGGATGAGCCACCGAGCCAGGGACATTGCAGGTCTATGGAGAAGTTAATAAAAATGTCGTGTGGGAAAAGTGGGATGGGGAGGGAGGTGAGAGGAGGTGAGAGGAGGTGAGAGGAGGTGAGAGGAGGAGGAGGAGGAGGAGGAGGAGGAAGAGGAAGAGGAAGAGGAAGAGGAGGAGGAAGAGGAAGAGGAAGAGAACTCCCCCGGCTGTGGTGCAGGGCTGTGGAGCCACCTCCTGCCTGTGCTGGGCACCCCTGGGTGTGTGTGCAGGATGGCTGGGCAGGCTGGCACGTTATTTAATAAAACTGCTGCTCCTCCTGCCTGGTTGAGGAAATGCTGCTTGTGTCGTGCTGTGGATGGATTTTGATTTGATTTGATTTGATTTGATTTGATTTGATTTGATCTGATTTCTGTGCTAGCCCAGCTTGCCCTGCCGTCTCCTCTGGTGTGGGATTCTGCCCATCTCTAGGAGAGCCTGGGAACACAGAATGAGCTGGAACAGAGACAGGCTTCTCAACTGACCTGAATAAGGACAGGGCTATACCAAAAGCTTGGTTTTCTTTACAGCAACATGTGATTTAGTTTTCAAATGCTACAATATCTTGGGGAAAAAAAAGTTGAATTGATTCTGGCTTGTTCATGCAACCAGCCATGGGCAGTCCTGGTTGCTCACAGTATCTGCTGCTCTGCCCTGTGTGCCTGCATAGAAGACAGGAGTAGTAATTTTACTTTTCTCTGCTGTTTGCAACTCCTTCTGAATTGGGAAAATTTCAAGAGAAACAGACTAGAAAACTGTGTTTCTGAACATGGATTTTCTTTTATGGATGGATGAAGGAACTGAAGAATGTAATTTGCAATTCAAGCCAGGACAAATTTACACTTCCAGTTCCTGATGAGTTCAGCTTTGTATTTAAATTTAAAATATTTCCTTAAAAAATAAGAAAATATTTTTTAAAAAAGAAAATAATTAAAAACGTGTTTTCCTGTAAAACATAATTACTTTTAACTGACTTTAGAGGGCAACACAGGAGCTCTGTAACACTTGAGTTCCCTGTGACATTGAATGCTCCACGCCAGCACACCTGTCTGTGGTCCCTGACATGAGAATGGGGGGAGCTGCAGCCATAGATTGCTTTGCCAATTAATAAAATCCATGTCATGAACGTTAAGTACAAGATGAAAGTTTTGTAAAGGGGGAAGAAAACAACCCACAGGCACGAAAAGAAGTTGAGAGATGAGCCTCACACTGGAGATGTCGGCTCATCTCATTATTTTTATAATATGAAACTGGTTTATACTTGTGAATTTTCTTTGCATCAAATTTATTACGAAAATTTTCCTTTACCCCACTCATATGCTAAGCTGTTCTCTGAGTATAAAATGTATTTCTTTGTAACATGTTTTTTCATGCGTTTTGTTTGTTGGGTAACTTCACAATGCTTTTAATGTAGTTCGTTTGATCTGTTGAGGTAAAAACAAGATGGAAAAATGTGAAATAAGGGTTGGTATTTTAATCATCTTTTGCTACCGAATGCACTTTGCTCTTACTGTGCTTTTATTAAGAAAAGCTAAAAAAAAAATTACTAGTGACAAAAATTTCCCAGAAGCATCTCTACTTCTTTTAGGCTCATTATTCTCATTGTCTAGAAAAAAAAAAATAGGAATTATGTGTAAACATCAGTAGCTTTTGTTCCATCTGTCTTGAGCTTTGGTTTTGTATTTTTTTCACATACATCTGTCATGGTTCTTTCTTTTTTCTTCAGTGCAAGAACTTTTTCTGAAAGTATATCAGTAATTTTGGAAAGAAGAGCTATTTCTAAAGTAGCAAATATTTCCTTGGTTTATTTTTAATGTCTTTTGGAAATGAGGATTAAATTGTTCATCAAGGCATTCAGGAGCTGTTGCCTGGAAAGGGATTAGTGAAGGAAAAAATGAAGGAAAAGTAGAACTGGACACCTTTTTTTTTTTCCTTTGAGCTGCATACAGCATTTCCGTGGAAAATATTTGTGTTTTCATTTTTATTTGTATGTCTAACTGGTTTAAGTGTGGAGAAATATTTAATTAGGGATTAATGAAAGACCCTTTTATATGACAAATGAACATGCCTTCGAGCTAGTTTCCTCTGTTTAAAGCTCCACATTTCTGAACTTTTAATTACAAGTTTGAAAGAAGTAAAATAAATGAATACATTTCTTTATGAAAAGGTTTACATCTAAGCCATACATGTCTCTGCATCCTTTCCATTCTGTTTCAGTAGGGTTAGCACAGTTCTTCAGTGAATTTGGCTAGAGACAAAATACTACATTTGGCTTTTCTCCAACTCCTTGGAGCGCCGGTGAGGGACCTCTTACTGCTGAAGTGATTCTGTTTTTTTGTGAAGTTACTTCCATAAATCCAGTTCCCAGTTTAGCAGTCAAACTGGAGTTTTGCTCCTCATTGGCCATGTTTGCCTCAAACAGCCATTTGGGGGGCTCAAAATGCCATCTCTTCCCCCTGCCCCTCTTTGAACCAAGGAGGAGCAATGCAGGACTCAAAGCAAGAACTGTGAGGAACCAGGCTTGGATTTCCAGTTTGCCAACCTTTACTGGAGAGGACAAAAGGAATTGGCAAGGGCTGTGTCACTCACTGCTGTTCTCTGCCACAAATCTCTCTCTTTGTCATTGAAGAGCAGAGGGATTTGGAGTTCCACTGAATCCTGTATCACTGAGGAGAAGTTTCAAAGGAATTTTTTAATAGGTGAAAGAGCATTCCAGAGCATGTGAGCTGTGATTGTCCATGTGCAGGAGCACCTTTCACAGCCTTGCTCCTCATAGGCCTCTGGAGGAACCTGAGTGAGCCTCAGCAAGCTCATCAGTTCATCCACTGCACAGAAACATTCATTTTCCCTGCCCCCTTTTCTCTTTCCTTTTGGTTGGTAGGGAAACCCAGGGATCTGACAGTGAACTTTTGGTCTCAATAAAGCAGTTATACTGAGTTTGGGTGGAATGTCTCTGAACTCCACTAAGAGGGAGAAAATGTGGAAAATGCTTCCTCCAAGCAAAATATGAACAAAATGTTGTGATTCATTAAACTCCTTCCTACTTGCCTGCAAGTGAGAACCTTAGAGTTATTCAGCTGAATAGTGCATGGCCCTGAGGGGGCAGAGCCAACAGAAAAAGAGATGGCTTCAGTCCAAAGAGCAAAATGCATGTTTTCAGGGAAATCAGGAAATTTTGCTTCAGGCACATCCCTACTTGCACAGTGAGTTTGTTATATTGGGATTTTATGTTGCTGTTTACTTTGGTTTTAAATAGGAAATGAAAGCTGCCTTTGGTGTCACAGAGTGTCTGGAGGGTGCTCCACAGAGCAGACCATCTGTCCTCCTGGACACCCACTGAAAGTGTTCCCTGTCTGTGAACATGCACAATAGGATTCTGCTAAGAAGGTGCACGGGATTGTCTTGAAGAAAAACAAAAAAATCCCCAACCCTATAACCAAGACCAACCTTCTCCTTATCTGGGGAAAGCCTGGTTCTGGAGACTACCCTGTATTTATTTTGTATAAAATTCTCAACTGTTTCAGATGTTAAGCCGACTACCTACAGATGAATGTGGCTAATTCCAAGGGGCACGTGCAGAAAAACTCCCACAGATATCACCACAGAGGGGTTTTGCATGAAAAGGTAGAAACAGGTGGCTACTGGCTGCTGAGAGGACATGGGAAAAGAAATCCTGATGCCACACAGATCTGTTCTGTGTTGTGGGAAGAGCGTTGACTTTGCTCCAAATGGTGAGGAGGAAAAGCCGTGAGTGCTCCAGGAGCAGCAGAGGAAAGAGCTTCTAGAAAGCCCCGTGAGGGAGGCAGGGAAATGTGAGCAGCACATGGGAAAAGCTGATCTGCTGCATTGGGCTCATGGCAGGAATTTTAGTCCCCACAAGCCTGCCAGTGGGGTGAAGGGGAAACTTGGCCAACTTGTAGCTACTACACACAGTGACTGGTGGGATTTGTGTGTTGTCCCTTCACCAGGAGACATCTGATAGGTGCAGTTCCATTACACACCTTCCTTAGAAGCAAAGACAAAAATTCATCCTTGTTTGCTCATCGCTCCTTTGTCTGCAGATCCTGTCAATGGAAGCATCTTTGTGCAGGGTCAGGTCATTGGATCGCTCTTAGTCCTGTGCAGATGGGAGATCTTAGTTTATTTTAAGCTTTTGTTTTCCTAGATGAAAATGATTGTTCGGCAAGTTGAACTCAGAGTTTTAGAATTACTTTTCTTGAGCACATTACAGCACCCACATCCTATTGAATCACACTGTGTAGGCTCTTGGCAGCAGCGACTTCACATCTGTTTTACAATTTTTGAATCTCTCTTAATATAATAAAGATAATGTTTATGAGCCTTTAAAACTGTGGTGTTGGAAAGGGTCGGCTGACTGCTGAAAAGCTGGTGTGATGATGCAAATGAAATAACAAGAATAGACATGGTCTGTATTATAAAAACATGTCTGACATGAAAACAATGGCTTCTTCTAATCCTTTAAGGCTGTGACTACGGGTTGTCCTGCAGATGCTGCCTTCAACTTCATTTAACTTTGGCTTGAAAAGGGAAAGACTGTATAAATACAATGAGTTGATCTTTGGTGGGATAGCTTGTGGTGCCATGCTGCTATCAAAGGGAATGGGGACCCCAGAGTGTTGCTGTAGAGCAGCTTCTCAGCACTGCAGCGTGTCCAGGCTCTGCTGAGTGAGCTGTTCTTCAGGCACAGGAGATGAAGACACTTCAGTGAGCAGTGAAGTGGTAAACGTCAGATAATTTCAGTACGGGATTTTGATGTGATTGCTAATACTTGTGGGTGAAGTATTATGAACTAACAAAGGCCTGCTCTGCTGATGTGCATGGAAGAAATGCTAACTGGGTAATGCAAACCAGATAGGTGTAATTAGCATGCAGCTAGACTTCGTTAAAACATATGTGAAGGAATCATTTAGCTTAGTAAGCAAAAACAGTTGTTGGTTCTATAAGTATTTCAGCAATCCTCCTTCTTAACAACAAAATTTACTTCCCTCCTGTGTTACATTTCCAAGAAAATATTGGGAAAATTTAATTGTATTGATTGTCCTCTATTGATGGGCCTGTTTACTGTGTTTCACTTGTCAAAAGCTGCAGTCAGTAACACTCACTTGCCAGTGAACTGATTAAACAACCAAGTTAGCTATTCCTGCACAAAAAGAAATCTTCTGCTTACAGTCCATGTTTGTCAAAATAAATTCTTTGTATTAATGAGATGTGTTTTTTAAAAAGAGGGAAATTGTGTGTTCTTATTGGGAAGAAACTGTCTGTAAAAATGTTAGAATGTCCAAATCTGGATAAATTTGGTTGGCTGTGTGCAGCCATTGCCAGTATCAAGGTTATCAAGGAACGGGCCTGGAATACAAAACCCCAGAGTTGTGGTGGGTTTTTTTTGTTTTTTTTTTTGTTTTTTTTTTGGGGGGGGGGGGTTGGTTTTTTTTGGTGGGTTTTTTTGTTTGGTTGGTTTTTGGTTTTTGTTTTGTTTTGTTTGTTTGTTTGTTTTAATAACAAGGGTTAAAAAAAAACAACTCAATGACCCAGAGCTGAATGTCTTTTCTGTCAGGCGTTTTCTACATTGCAGAATCCACGTAGTTTTCTCATGGATTTCTCAATAACATTTAGAGTGAGCACTGGCTGTAGCACACTTGGCTATTGCTGTAAAGTTCATAACTTTTTGTCTCAGTTGCTCTCAGTCACCACGCTGCCAAAGCAGCCAAAGGTTGGATCTCAGAGTAGGTTCAGGGACAATTCTTCACCTCCTGTGTTCAGGAGTCTCTGAAGACATCTTATTTGTGCAGAACAATCTCATGAAATGTTCTTCTCTGCACCAGCTGAAGATTTCATTCTCATCCTGTGTAAATAGACTGGCAGATGTGTTGGAAGGGTTTTCCCTGAGAGAAGTGGAGCTGTTTTCACAAACAATTTTTATTCTTTTCTTGCATTTTTATATCTGTCTCACTGTCTGAAAAAAAGGTGTGACATTCAATGCTTGGGTTTTAGAAAACTGAGTCAGGAAAGCTGTGGTTTGCCAGAATGGTTTCTTTCAAGAATATGTTTTTTAAATTACATGTTTTTTCCTGAAAGGAAACAAAACAAAAAAAAAGTCGTTGCAAATTAATGGGGAAAAAAAAGGGAATTTGAACCATGAGAGTCATTGTGACAGTGATTTCATATTCTGTGGCATTGCTGATGGTGCAGCATTTGGCTCAGTGTTGCTCTGGGTTGGCTCTGTGTGCAGCCATTGCCAGTGTATTTATGTATTTATGTATTCAAGGAATGGATCTGGGATACAAAACCCCAGGGTTCTTTTTTAAAAAAGTAACTTGTGGAACCAGAGCTAGATATGTTTTGTCTCAGGTGTTTTCCACAAATGTAGTCCACACTGGCATGATAACTTCTTACCCTTTTGAGAAGTTAAGATGCAGTGCTGTGATTATTGCAGTTCTGTAATGATCGTAGGGCACTGTAATTATTATGGGCTACTAGGGGTCAAGGTTTGGGTATAAACAGAATGCAATTGGAAAAGTCATTTGTTTATAGCAAAGTATCAGGAGAAGCATCTTAGATGCATTGAAGGTAAACAAACAAAACTGAATCTCTGAGGTTAGCCTGCAGCTCAGAGTCATCATTTTTCCTTGGGATTGCCCCAGTTGTTTGGTAAATTCAATGTTCTTTCATGTTATTGGCTGAATTGGAAAGTTGAGAAATGTGAAACTAGAAAGATGTTGATGTTCTTGACATGATAGCTGATATAACTCCAAGGCTGAGGCCAGCTCGGATAGCAGGTCTGCTCATGTAATTAAAATTGGTTGGACTTGCAGGCAGTTCCTTGGCTGTTTTACAGGTCAGCATCAAGTACCAGGTTCTGTTTTGTAGCTTCTTACTTATGGGAGCATAAACACCTCACTATCACCATTTCAAGAATTTCTGGAGCAAAAGCATCTGTTTAGATCTTTCTCTTGAATGCTTCCACCTGCTCCAGCCACAGTGTGGGTGCCTGACTCAGGTGTCTTCAGATCCTAGCAGAGAGGTAGCAATGGAGGGGTTTGAAATCCAGAAGGAGCAGCACTAAATAATCACCAGCTTCTGATTCTGATGGAAAAGACACCATCTGTCCTTTCCTTTCAGAACATTGCAGTTACCAGGAGCAAGCTTGATTATCCTTCCAGAGGGGCTCCAGCAGGGAGAGGTCTGGAGCTGTGCAATGATAAATGTTCCTAATTAACTGGTGGCCCCCACATTTGACATCCCTGCTGATCAGAGGGTGCATTGCCCACGTCATGTCCCAGACCACCAGGTGCTAGAGAAAGGAGGTAAAACCAACAGAAATGTATCACTTTTTGCTTTCAGGGGTGGCAATAACCTCACTAAGTAAATATTGAGAGAAACCAGACACCAGTACTTTTCTGCATGAAGACCTAAAATGTCATTGCTTCAGCTCAGAATTAATAAATAATTCTCAGTCAGTTAAGAAAAATAATTCCTTCATGCGGTGATGGCCCAGGTCTCTCTTCAGATCTGCATTTCAGTCACTGATGAGAAATTTCCATTGTTCATGAACGTTGCTCATTATCAGGCTCAAGGCACAGAACATCTCCTTCAGAATGTGGCAAATGGTGGTGGGAGAACCAAGTTGTTCCCCCAGGAGAGTCCCTTGGCTGTGGGAGGTGTGTGGAGCAGGGCAGCAGGGCTGATGGGGACAGTGAACCCAGGAACTGGCTGCTTTCAGGGTTTTATACATTTGTCACCTCTACTCAGTGTGTCCTACAGAGCTGGGTGCAGGCAAGGGCTGCCCCAACTCCTCGTGCAAATATCCCAGTAAGGAATTAATTAATGATGGTGCAATCATTTGGCTTTTCTTGGAAGAGCAGTGAAATGGATGGAGAGTCATGGATTATGCGCCTTCGCATTAAAAAGGAAAATAATTTATGGAACCTGAAAGAAACTGTGTTTCCTGCAAGTGTGCTGATCTGTAAACTGCTTGATTTGTACTGCCTGCTGATGCTCCCTGAAATTTCAGTGAGATGAGAGAGAGGACAAAAATTAGAATAGACTATTTGGCATTATTTTCCTATTGTATTATTAGTGTTTGTTAGTTTTTTATTGTAAGATGTGTTTCATTTATGGAATTTGTTGTTTGTCTTTAAATAATTTCTCTATGGGTAAAATGTGTCATAATTAATATCACTATTACAACACTTGTTTGATATATCCAGTTAAACAATTACTACAGGACTATTTGTAAATTATAGTAGCGGCAGAAAAATCAATTAGATGTTTGTTGCAAAAATCATTACATTGATTGCATTTTATTTTTTCCTTCTTTTGCTTAATGCAGAATGGGAATGACAAGAAAATCAACCTACTACTCTAATTGTTTTCTGTAGGACTAGCAATTATACTTGTTACTGAATTTATGATCTCATTCACAATTTCATTATTTTACATTTCAGTACACACAGCCAAATGCAATAGCTATGAGGATTGTGAGTTTATGGTCGTGGATTTCTAGTATGTTGCTGCATTCAAATTATTTTAATTATTCATTCTGAAATGGTGAGTCTTTCCAAGTTTTGGTAGCTATTAAGAGGGAGGAAATAGAGCTGCTTCATAATTCAGTCAAATAATATCAGATATTTTAGCATTTCAAAAGAGTTTGAAAGAGAACTGAAATGCAGTTTAATCATACTTATTATATATAAACACATATACAATATTTATGAAATAAAATTATAAATAAATGTATAATGTTATGGCAGTAACTACATACTCCTGAATTTCATAGAATCATAGGGTGCTTCCTACCCTTTCCTCCTTCCTGGTCTTAATGCAGAACTGTGTGTGTTTCTGAATGACTGAGAAGGATCTGGAATTCACCAGGGAATTCTGCCATTCCTGAAGGCACTGAAATCTCTTGGTTACCTGATGGATATTTCTTTTTCATGTGTTCAGGGAAGGCCAGAGAACAGATCTGGGGTTTCTACTTTCTATTTAACCATATGAAGAGGTTAACCAGACCCAAATTTGTTCTAATGGAGCTCTTATTGCTACACCAACTGTTCTCCATCCCAGATTGTTTCAGATCTGGCACCTGAAGACTCATGTGAGCTGTTTTTCTTCTCTCCTACAGAGCACAGATAACAGTAATGTTCTGTGAGTAGCATACCATAATAAATACTGTTAGATGGTAGATGTGAAAAATCAGCTTCTGAATTTTGCTACAAAACCAGAATAATCTTCAGGATGCTTTGGGGCTCTGATGCTGCATCCTGCATCTCAGTATCTGGATTTAAGGTGGGGCTTGTTTCCCATGGAGGCAGGTGAGCTGTGGACCTCAGAGTGCCCAGATTGTGCAGTCTCCATCCTCAGAGGGTTTGAAGACCACACAGGATGAAGCCATGAACAACCATGTCTGACCTTGCAGCTGACCCTATTTTGCACTAGGGACAATCCAGGCTTTCCTTCCATCCTGGATTGCCCTGTGGCTGTAGGGCCCTGGCTGATGAGTGGAGGAGACACAAACCTGATTTCTGATGATTTTGGATGCAGTTGGGAACAAGATATTGCTCTGAAAACACAGACATTTTTGTCTGCCATAAGTATTTTACTGATCCAAAATAATTTTTCCCAGATATTCCTTTTAATTTAGCGTTATTTCTGTCCCTGTGAATACACTTAGTTGAAAGTCATGCAATTAAACTGAGTCATCCACATTAGTCACTCCATTTTTATTGTATGAAGAGATTTCCTTATATTTTCCTTTGCTGGCTTTGTTGTGACCCTCCTAAAATGACACAGTTTCATTCAGAGAGAAATAGAAATGGACAGTGAATCTGGGTTTGTAATGCCCTGGGACTTCAATTAGTTTCTGAACTAATTAATTTCTGAACTCAGAAACTGATTTCTGAAGCAATCCTTCTCAGGCAGGATTACTGTCTTGCTTTCCCAGTGTATATGGCTTTCATTATGAAATACAACTTTTTAATCCAAACCTAGTAGGATGATAACTTTTTTTGGAGTAGGCTTCCAACCAGTCTTTCACTTTTTCCATGAGCTGTCTCCATCTGTTTTGGGAGATGTTGTTTAAAGAATGAGTCCAGTGCCCGATGATTATCTGCTCTGACTGACAGTCAGGGTAAGGAATGCACGGGCCCAGCGTTAGCAGGAGCACTGCTCTGGAATTACAGCACTGGAATGGCATCTTTGACCCTGTGCAGGCTGTGAACCTCACACCATGCTCCTCGTGTCACTTAGAACACAGCAGCCACTTGGACTTCCAGCAGGTACCTAATTCTGGGATTAACTGTGCAGGGAGGCAAATAACTGCAGGCAAATGACTGCAGAATTTCTTTCTTTGTTTGTACACTCACCATTTCCAGCAGGATTAAATGGAGAGATGTGAAAATTTGTGATAGTCAGGCCACATTCCTGTGTTAATGAGTCACCTTGAATGCTTCTGCCTTAATTGCACTTTTACAGTATTTTGCTATTCAGTATGTTGCAATCTGGTACCATAGGCAGTAAAATCTTTATGCCAAAGAAAAGGGTAGAATTAGTGATCTAAAATGAAGTTTCATTGGATTTGTGGTTTGGTTTGGTTTGGTTTGGTTTGGTTTGGTTTGGTTTGGTTTGGTTTGGTTTGGTTTGGTTGGTGGGGGGTTGTTTTGTTTCCTTTTGTTCATTTTTGCTTGGGGTGGCAGTTGTACAGAAAATACCATTTGAGTTTTAGTGGAGTTCACATGGCTCCAGGAGCTGGGTGTTACTCCAGCAGTGAGGTTCAGTGGTAGTGTTCACACTGCTGATATCAATATCACCTTTGAAAGCAGCCAGTCCCTGGAGGGAGACCTTTCAGCTTGGTTAGACTGAAGCATTCCACAGTTTAGATGTTAATATTTCTGGCCACCTCTGAACCGTGGTGCAAAGCTCATTGGAGAATACAGTTTAATAGAGCATAAAAGTATCAGTGATCATGCACTGTTTATCTTGCACGAGTGAATGATCATTCAGTGTTCAATACAGGATGTTGTGCATCTGAATTTTTACTTAAATAAAATCAGTGTTTGTTCTCCTGCCCTGGTAATTGGAGAATCCTTGCAATAAATGATCAGTTTCAGCAAATATTTATAATTCAATGAAAGATTAGTTTCATTTTCTTGCATTTAATGGAAATGATGATTTATTTCATAGGTTCTGCTATAAATAGGACTGGGGGACTTGGTTCTGGGAAGTGCAGAGGGAGTCAGGCAAGCATGAGGACTCCTGACTCCATTTGTGTTTTCCTTTTATATAATTTTTGTAGATGAGTGTTAGTAATCCTCTTTAAACTGGCAGAAAGAAATATTTCATACGTTTTTCCCAGCCGGGCAAACTGTGTGGTGCTGCTGGATACATCTGGACAGGGATGGACCCTGCCCATAGCGTGCTTTCCCCAGAAATCCCTGTTGTGTAGCTTGCTTTAAATTTGTGTTAATGTCATCTTATTTACATTAACAGTGGATGTATTCAATTCCTTTAGTTCTCTGGATGAATTTCCTTGGACAGAGCCATGAATTTCTTGGGATAGAGCCTGTGTGGCCTATTGCTCTGAGCAGGAGGTTTATCAGAGCACTTGGGGCTGTGCTAAGGGGGTCTGGGTGCAGTAGCTCAGCCCATGGCCCAGGAGCTCTCCCGGGGTGTGAGAGCCTTTCCTGAGCGTGCCCATCGATATTTCTGTGCAGATGTAAGTGTGTCCTGTGTCACGTCAGGAGCAAGGTACAGATGTCTGGTGGATCACTTTCCTTTGTAGCCCCTCTGACTCTTTCACCAGATGCCTCGGAGCCTGCTCTCCAAGCCGTGGTGAACACACAGACCAGGGGGAAGCCACTTGCTGAGTGCCTTACATCAATAGAAACAAATGTATTTTTGGTTACTTACAAATGTGTGATTGCTTGAAGAATGAATTTCCAAGGAAAGGGAACTTGGAATATAACTATAATGGGTTATGCAGGCTTCTGGCTGGAGACCTTCAGGGTTTGTTTTATGTGTGTCTTGTTTGCATTCAAGTGCAATGAGAAGAGTACAGAGCTTTTTTTTTTTTTTTGCTGGACTGTGGTGTTAAGAGTTCCCTGAAATGAATCTGAGGAACAATTTGTCATTGTGATAACATCAAATCCATTCAAGATCTCTTTAATTATTAAAAATAAGTTTTGGATTAAAACAGAGCCAAAGGTGTACAGAAAATAGATCAGGATTCTTTTCTTGAATCGTTTTTATCCTGAGCTTGTTCCACAGTGATTGCTTTAGAAACAAATTTCAGTAATGAATATTTGCATGTTGCACATGGTGAAAATACAATGAGCTGAAATGGTAGAGTGCAAGTTGAGCAAGTAACCATCTTAGTATTATTCAATTGGAGGAGAAAATAGTCTACACAAAGATACTTTTGTGGCTAGGACTGGTTGTTTTAACCATCGGTGATGTGAAGAGTTGCCAAATGTGTTGTTTGTGACTCCCATGCCTTCCCAACACAGAGTGTAAAGAGAAACAGAAAACCCCCAAAGTACGTAAGAGCTGGGTTTGCACAGAAACAGTTGTGTAGCTCAGCACTGTGCATCATCAGCCAGGGAGGATGGAGCCAAGAAAGGCATTTTGCAGCAGATGCTGTGGAAATCAATTGTTTTAAGTGGAGATAGCTATTTAAACATCTTATTATAGAATGGGGTAATTGCAATAGATCACCAGATAAAATAATAAAAAATTCTCTGTTAATGGTGTTGCCCTCGATCTAATAACGAACTGACAGCACACTCTGTTGGTGAGACCAAGCTCTCTACAGTTTGTCCTTGCATAAAGATGGTACTTCACAGTTCTTCTGCAGGGAAGCATGCAAAGTGCTGAGCTTAAGTACCTGATAGGAATATTTTTATAATTTACTGTTAGAGGAAGAAAACACAACCAGTCTAACAGAGGGAATCAAGCAGTAGGGGTATTGAATGTTGTACGTGATCTTTGTACTGTGGCCTTTGTGAAATATTTGTCCTCCGAGGTGACAGAAGCATCTTTGAGCCCATATAGAAACATTTCTAACCACAGCACTCAGAAATAAATTCTTGTTATTTTGGCTGTGCCACAATGTGGCTCTTTCATGCAATTAAATTATACAATTAAATTTCATGCAATGAGGAAAATGAAAGGGAGGATGAGGGAAAGCGCCTTTTTCTACTGGAATTTTTTAGGAATCCCTTTCTTTGCAAATAATTTCATGGAGTCTAAAGTCAGACTAAACAGTGTATTAGAAATGTATCATTGTATGGAAGATTGCTTCTGCCTTGGTAAACAGAGCGGGGATAGAGTTGCTCTTTGTTTGATGTGCCTTCTAACCTCACACAGTACATTTAATTCTTCCCAGAACGTACCAGTGTGAGCACGGCTCTTTTGAAGGTTTCCCTCATTGCCTGTACCCAAATTACAGAGTGCTTACCAGGCACACACCCACACAAATACAGGCAGAGGCACCACAGCCTGCTGCTGCTGCTCTCTGAACCAAGGGAAACATTTATCCTGCTTTTCTCCTCTGCCCAGCACTCCAGAGCACAGCCTGGTTTTATTAGTGGGTGTCAGTCCTTTCCCTCCTCCTCCCTTCCCTTCTTGTTTTTCTGGGAGGTTCATGCACCCCTGGAGAGAGCCTTGATGGGAAAAAGACCAGAAGCTGGATTTTGGGGAGCTCTAGGGGTAGGGCTGTAAAGGGAGAGGAAAGGAACAGAAGAAAAGGGGTTTTAACACTGTTACAGAAGAGAATCTTGGGTAGCAGTTTGGTGGAGAGTTTAAAGATCAGACAATAAATTTACTTAACAGAGACTAATCTACTGGGACTGAACTTCATATCCTGTTTTTGGATAATATATTTCCTTCTGTGCTCTGGAATGAATCTGTCATCTCAAGTCTAATAATGAGAGGCAGAGGATTTTTAATCTCTGACCCCCTTCAATATAATTTAATAAAGGCTGGTTTCTTTATTTTATTTGGAAGCTGACTTATTAAACTTCTTCTTAACTTCACCTCTGAAAAAACACAATTCAGGATTTTGCGTTTACTTTTTTTAAAAAACAAAGTTGTGGTTTTCTGTAATGGAGAACAATGATGTACTTGCAAAATCGGCTCAGAGCAGAGTTGTTTATCTCTTCTGCAGCATCTGTGCAGAAATGCAGGGCTGGGAAGCAGAGTCAGGCACGCTGCACATTCTTGGCTCCTCGTCCTCACCGGATTCCATCCGACTGGGGCAGACAGGGATGGGAGACCGAAAGCCTGGCGTGTGACTTTCTGTAGCAGTGAATGATGGCTGAGTGGGAAGCTGAGCTTCAACCGTGGTAACCACATGCATCAACAGCTACCAAATCACAGTGCTCCCCTCCAGCAGGCTGCTCCTGGTGCCGCAGTGGCTGCTGCTGCTCTGCAGGTGCCACGCCACCGACCTGCACAGTGGCTTTGCCAAGCCCCTCCGTCCTCTGCCATTTGTTAGGAAAAGCTCTCCTCAGCCTCGGGCAGCCCCCGAACGTGCTGGGATTATAAATCACTCCGTGGGCCTGTTGAAAGCTGCTGCTCCCAAGGAATGTGGTGGCAGGTCGCACCGAGATCGCTCCTCTTGCTCTGCCTGATTAAGGAAGAGTTGGTAAAATACAGCAAAGAACAAGGCTGCCTTCCCACAGCACGCTTAGAGTACAAAAGAGGAGGAAAAAGCCAACAAAGCCCTTTCCTTCAAGGTTTGGCAGCAGTTTAAATCACTTAAATTCAGGGCTGGTGTCCTCTCAGGGTTCCTGTGCCGAGGATGTCTCTGGCACCAGGCAGGCTCCTCCAGCCATGGATCTGTGACACCCAAGGCACTGCTTGCTTCCTACATGAGCCTGTTTAATATGGACTTTCATGTAACTAGCTTCAGCTTCTGAGTTGTTTGTTTGGGGTTTTTTGGTTTTGCTTTTTTTTTTTGTTTGTTTGTTTGTTTGTTTGTTTTATTTTCTTTTTTCTTTCTATTAAAAAAGACCAAACAATGACACGGAGGAATTTCAGATTTGCCACAGAGAATTCTAGAGGCTGAATTAGAAGGGGTAATGCAGGTCATGAAAAAAAATTCTTGGATTTCTGTCTAAAATAAAAGTGTAGTCTTGACAGTGATTAAGAACTTACTTTCCAGAAATTCCAGTCTAAGCAGGCAACTCTTGAAACTCAGTGCTGAAGTTGTTGCTTCCCTTTGAATCTTCCAGGTAGCCATGTCCTCTGTTCAGTTCATGTTCTGAGCACTTTTGCTTTGCAAATGCTCCTGAGGTGTGGGGGCTCGACCACCTTGCAGTGTGACTGCACATCCCTGTGTTACTCAGCCCTTTGCAAACAGGACCTTTAGAAAACATAGATACAGCTAATACAGTGTTCTTCTGAGAGTTTGGATTCCTAATATTAACACAGAGGACAGCCCTTTTTTTTTGAGCACTGGAACTCAGAATTTAGCATATTCAGGTGCTGGAGTCCAGCTGAAGAGAATGATGGGTTTGCAACAACTGAAGTGCTGCTTGATACTTCCCACTCAGTCCTAGTATTGGGGCCATGTGAACAAATGTGGCTCTTCTGAGACTGTCTAAGTGACTTCTTTGTGGCTGGTGTAGGATTAGTACATTTTAAAAATCTTGAATTTAAAAATAGGATCAATTTAGGGATGGCAGTCCTCTAGGGATCACGATTAAAATGGGAATATTTTGTTATAATCTTTGGTTTCCATAGGAACAGCAAGTTATAGACTCATCAGATTCCTGGTCTCTCTTGTATCCCACTGTTACCTTGTTGTTGAACAGCTTTCCTCTTCAGAGCAAAACTCAATAACTCTTATTTTCCACTAGCTGTAACAGGCCCAGTAATTAGAACAGTAAATTTTGTCCAGTAAATAGGGTATGTACTTAGCTGTGCTGATGTGGCTTTACAGCAGAAAAAAAATGGTGGTAGTGGCAGCTTTAGAACTGATACGAGTACTTTTGTAAAATTTAAACAGCAGTTATGGGAGAAAAAAATAATAGTTTTGCTTCATCTTGATAAATTACATATTATGAATGCCTCTGTAGTACTTTGTCTTCAGAAACACTTATTAAAATATTTTACACACACAGGACATTTGCTCTTTCATTTTGATTATAAGTGAAAGAAAAAGCAGATAGATAAACATTGACTATTCATGAGTGGTAGTGGGGACAAAAGTGCAGGTTGAAAGACAAATGGTGTTTTTTCCTTGGGAAAGGTGATTTCCTGTAGCACAGAGACAAGAACCCAGGACTAGAACATCTGGAATGTTTGGCTTATCCCCATTAATTTTGGAAGTCTATCTTGTGACTTCTGTGGATTTATATTTTCCCTCCTTTTTAGCACTCTGAGTCATTAGATTGTCTGCTTCATTATACACATTAGTACATCACACTCCATAAATCCAGACAGTAACTCCTATTCTGCAGAATGTGGCTGTTATTTCTGCTTTTGCTGTCTGTATGCATTCATATCCTATTTTTTCCCCACTTTTTTGAAGGTTCCAAACTTGGCTGTTTGCGTAGGAACAGAGACCTAAATCCACATCAGTGACCTCAGGGGGCTTTGATGCTTCATTCAAAGCAGGCAGAATTTTGAATCACATTTACGAAGAATTCTCTGAACTGTTGCTGGATGGAAAGCTTTTCACACACTTTCCCTTTTTTTTTTTTTTTTTTAAGAAAAAGAAATAAATTAAAAATATTGAAGGAAGGGAAAACAAATATCCCCAGTGGAATGGGAAGCACAGCACCCTGTTTCACCTCTGCGGGCTGTCTCTGCAGGTCAGGTCCAAGGGGATTTTAAGTGGGCTCCTGGGGCAGGTGCTCGTATGGTTTGTGCTTGTTCTATGAATAAATAAATTACTTCAGTCTCCAGGACTGTCTCCAGGGCCTTTCAACAACACTATAAATTCTTATTATCCAGACAAAATCAAAACTTATTTCTAGTAGAAAAAACAGGTCTTTTGTTTCCTTTTTTTTTTTTTTTTCTTCCCTTCTTCTCAGATTCTTTTAAGACAAAAGAAGCCAGGCAAAATTACCTAAAATATTAAGATCTTCAGGCAGACCCAGCTTGGTCTTCTGTAATTAACTGGGTAACACATGTGGGTTTTTTTTTTTTTTTTATGAGGGAAATTTGTGAGTGACTCAGCATTCCTGGTGTACCCTACAGATACTATGGAGGGGCGAACAAATGTCATTTTCAGTGTATTTTAATCATCTAGAATGTCATCTTAGCATCAGGTTTACTTGAGTGATAGCAGGAGAGGAGAGCCAAGTGTTTTCTGCTTTCTGGTTTTCCCCTGCCTAGGGAGGAGGAGAAGCCAAGGAAGGCTGATGGCTGCCTGGTGCTAGATGTCACTATCTGTCATCAGTGACATTTGACAGATGTCACTGGTGCCGGTGTTTCTCTGTAAGACACACTTTTGGGCTGTGCTAGTCTGAATTTTTAAGTTAGTGAAACTGTTTTAATTGCAATAAACCATTCTTCAGGCTGGCCAGAGATAAGAGTTCATCAGCTAAACTGTAAGTGCTGAAATAGTAAAATATTTTGCCTATCTTTATGATCATTTTTTTTCCAAAGTTTATATTTGCTGTATTCTGGGAGTGTTGCAGATGAAGAGGTTTTACCATTTTGATCTCTGTGTCTAAAGGTGGAAATAAATCTTATAGTCTGAGCAAGATCATTACAGCTGGGCTTCTTCTTTGGATCCTTCAGCTTTATCAGGGTGTAGTGAGTAGAATATGACGTGAAGCCACGTTAAATTCTATTTAAGTTATAGAATAATGGTTTGTGGATCTTTTCAATAACTAAAGAACACGATTACCTCTGTTAACAATGATGACTGAATGCAAAAACCTCTTCAGACCTTGTGCCTTGAGCTCCTTGCAAGCTGAAGAGCTCTCTGGACCCCTGGGATGCAAGAAGGAACTGTGAATTTTGAAGATAGAGAGACACTGACCTGGTTGTTGTTAATACTCCTGGCTATCCAGAAGGTCTTAGTTTTCTCAATTGAATTTTTCTTTGATTTAAATAATTTTTGTTAAAAATGTGTTCTACATTTATGGTAGTGATGGGAACCAGTGCAGAGTGTAAATACCAACTCGGGAAGGGAAAAGATGAAGCTATAGCAACAGTGCAAGGCAGGCAGACAGTAAACACTCTTTTGGTGGAAAAATAGAAGTGATTTGTAGAAAGGAGATAAACACAAATGGCATATAACTTAGTGTAGTTGCTGTAGATATTACATTATTTCTGCAGTGAATATATAGTGAACAATGAACCTGTGCTCTCTGAGACCTTCCTGAGAAATATTTCAACTGTAACTCTGTATTTCAGTCACTACTTTGAAAAAGATGCTCTTACTTGCTTTAATGTGGGAACAACATCAATTTGTTTCATACCTTCACAGCTACAGTAGTGAATGAACTTCCCTGAAATAACACAGCTGAAAACCTTGATATTAAGTTTCCCATTGTGGTTCACCTTCAAATGTATAAAATATAAATTACAACCAAAGTAGTTGCTTTCAGCAAGTTTGGAAGACGTGATATCTGTGCATTATAGGGAAAGGTGTAATGTGTCCATCCCTGTCACTCTGACTTCTCCAGGCAGCTTTATACAGTCACACTTGATCTATCAGAAACTATAGTTGCTGGAAAAGTTATGAAAACATCGACTAATATTTTACAGACTTGAGTTTATTTTCCCAAGGATTTTACCTTTCATTTATCCCAGAGCCTTTCTTCAACAAACTGGGTGGCGAAAATATCATATTACCCTCGAATGATGGGCTCAGCTTTTCCCAAAATGTGTGATGGATGGATTGGAAGTGTGTGGCCACTGACTCATAAAAGGAGTCTGGACATGTCGAGCCCGATCTGTGCCTGGTCCCTTCTCCAGGTGCTGATGTCCCAGAGGGGCTGAGGCTGAGCTCCTGTCCTTGCTGGAAGGAAGGGGGTGGCATTTATCTTGATCCAAGATAAATGATCCAGTGAATGATCCAAAACAAATGATCCAGTGCTGGAAGTTGTGTTGGGGTGGTTTGATGAAGGTGTTTCTGCAGCAACATGTCAATGGAACATCCCTCATGAGCTTTGGTGGGTGAAAACTGGAAAAAGTAAGGGGACAGCTGGCTGTTAGTTTTATCTACTAGATATATGCATTTCATATACTTAATTACAAGGGTTTTTAATCGTTGGCACAGCAAGGCAATTAATTATCTGTGAAATTCCACACAGTGCCAATATTTTTGGGTAGTGTAAATACTGTGTTTTGTTCAGTGAGACTTCTAATAGGAAATTGTATATTTGCTCAGAGTCACAGGTAGTTACACAGTAATCTTGCATATTGAAGCTTTGAGTTACAGAAGCAACCCCAAAATGTATTAGAATCTTACTTTTCACTCCTATCAATAATCAAGACTGTTTGACAAGTTGGGGTTTTTTTAACTGCCATAACAAAAGATTCATGTAGAATACTTTTATTAACCACAACCAAGATGTAGAATCCTTAATCTGAGAGTCATAAAAAGAGATGTTCACTTTGCACTTGCATATTTAGACTAAAATCTGTGTGAAGAACAGATGTTAATTGAAGTTACACAGTGCCTGAAGACAAGTACTAAAGAATTATAAATATGATTATTTGTTGCGATAACCTAATTTTAAAGGAAAGGTTTTAATTTTTGACCATGGAGTCATTCACAGCCTCCAGCCAGAATGATACATGGATTCAATTTTTAGTATTTGAAGCACTTGAGGAAATAATTTCAACATTTAACTGTGTCAGCGTCAAAACTATTATTTGTGGAGTGCAATTGGTTTTGGTTTATTTTTTTCCATTTGATAAACTGGACATTTAGAATAAAATATATTGAAAAATGCATTTCTTGACAGGGCAATTAGGAACCTTTCCTGCAATGGAACCTCTTGTTCTTGAGAATGAGAGTCCAGTCATGGTAGATGATGAGCTCTGAATTTGCCAATTTAATACTGTGGATATTGGTTTGCATTTTGATTTCTTCACCACAGAAGATAGAATACTCAGAATACTAAGGCAGAGTAAGAACATAAATGCATTGGTTTATGGGTTTTGCTGTGTTTAATCCACACCCTGGGTGTATTAAGCACAACGGGGCTGTGAGCGATGAGTCCAGATTTCGGCTCACAGAGCTGCGAGCCCTGCGTTTGACTCCTGTCCTCAGCAGCCTGCAGAGTGTCCTTTAATGAGCTCATCATGGGGAAGGAGCCCCAGCATCTCACTGGCAGCGAAGGGGCAGTGCCAGAGAAATTCAGGGCTGTTCTTCCTCCAAGCAGCTGCAGGAGGCTGGTGCTGCTCCGTCCCAGGAGTGGAGCTGGGCTGCTTTATCTGCCTGCGCAGGTGAGGAGCAGCGGTCAGCGCTGGGACCGACCCCTGTCCCTGCAGCTCTCGCGGCGCGGAGCAGCCAGCGCGTCCGGCCCCGGGGCACACGCACGGGGCCCTGCACACTCCTTTGGAGGACACCGCTTCAGGCACCGCACTCTCAAACAGCTGGAAAGGCACTGGAGTGGGCCCAGCTGTGGCTCCTGGTGGGCTGAGGCACTGATCAGCAGAGGGCACCAGATCAACGCAGCTGCACCTGCCGGCGTGGGCGCAGGTTGGCCGGGATGCAGCCGGGGATGCAGGCAGGGATGTAGCCAGGGATGCAGGGAGGGATGCAGGCAGGGATGCAGGTAGGGATGCAGGGAGGGATGCAGGTAGGGATGCAGGCAGGGATGCAGGCAGGGATGCAGGTAGGGATGCAGGGAGGGATGCAGGCAGGGATGCAGGTAGGGATGCAGGGAGGGATGCAGATAGGGATGCAGGCAGGGATGCAGGTAGGGATGCAGGCAGGGATGCAGGGAGGGATGCAGGTGGGGATGCAGGCAGAGATGCAGGCAGGGATGCAGGTAGGGATGCAGGTAGGGATGCAGGCAGGGATGCAGGCAGGGATGCAGGCAGGGATGCAGGTGGGGATGCAGGTGGGGATGCAGGCAGAGATGCAGGCAGGGATGCAGGCAGGGATGCAGGTAGGGATGCAGGCAGGGATGCAGGGAGGGATGCAGGCAGGGATGCAGGCAGGGATGCAGGGAGGGATGCAGGGAGGGATGCAGGCAGGGATGCAGGGAGGGATGCAGGGAGGGATGCAGCCAGGGATGCAGCCAGGGATGCAGGCAGGGATGCAGGGAGGGATGCAGGCAGGGATGCAGGCAGGGATGCAGCCAGGGATGCAGGCAGGGATGCAGGCAGGAGTGCAGCCAGGCTTTCATCTCCAGCACAGAGCCTCAGAGTGCCTGCTTTCCTGGAAGGCTTTGGGGTCATAAACATTATTTCTATCTTAGACTGTGTTGTTAAAAAGATAATTTCATGTGAGCGAGCTGCTCCAGTATTGGCTTTCCAAAGGCTGTGGGATGCCAAGCCACATAGTCACAGCTGCTGGAAGCTCAGATGATCTGTTTTGGCGTTTCAGGAAGATTAAGATTATTCAGTCATGATTTAACACTTGAAAACAAGAAAAAAAAAGTATTTTTTTTTTAAACAAACGTCCAACCAGCCCAACATCAGATGACTTTGGAGAGGTCAGATGGCATTAATTTCACATTGCCACAGTAGCTGCATGAGGAAGGGTATCAAAAAATGAATGAACTAAGCTTTCCTAAAAGCCCCACCATCTTCTGGATTGTTTTTCTTTTAAGAGTTGCAAAGATATTTAAGTTTATCAAGATTAACACCTGAAAGAATAAGAAAAAAACCCCAAGTATTTATTTAGTGAAAGGCTCACAGGTTGCACTGCAAAGTGCCAGCCCTTCAGTGCCCCAGTCCTTCCTTCCCTGTCTCAATACAACAAAATATCCTCAGCTCCTGCTCACTTTTCCTGAAGGCTGCACCAATGTTTAACTAACATAAAGCTCTGTTTTAGTGGAATAAATGTTGGGTACTTTTTAAAACAAGAAAGGAAAGGCAGAGTAGATGAAGCTGCAGACATAAACTGTGTTTTTCAAGCTATACAAGCTCTCTTTAATGTTTTCACCAGAGTGCATCACCCCACATAATTTCTCCATCTTTTTATAGCTGTGCTAATGATGTTCTCATTTCTTTTGTAATCTGTTGCAGTCCTACACATTAGATTCAGTGATGACTTTGCAGAAAACACAGATTATGGTGTTGGCAGGAATTCCCTTCCCTGGAGGTACGAGACATTTGAGTTAGGTGATGAGAGCAGAGTTTGCAGTTTTTCCTGGCAGTGGTTCAGTGCAGTTCTATATTTATTGTGACTGAAAAAAAGCCTTTTATTTAGTGTGTGTATGAAATGCTTCTTGCTTCTCTTCTGGAATTAGTGAAAGTTGAGAGCATTTTATATCCTCAGAGATTTTACATTTTTTACTAGTGAATATCAATGTGGCAGAAAATTTTGATTAATAATACCTAAGGCAGGGGGAATACAGGGCTTGAGAGAGTTGCAGTTTATTTGGAGAGAACAGGATGAGGGTATCAATTGCTAATCTGGCTACTGGTACAGCACTAGAGCAACCAACATTTAATTTACTTTTTCTGAGAATGATATGAAAAGGAAGAAATCATTTTCTAGGCCAGACAAATTTGTGTATGTGTCATAGAAATGTTTTGAGGCCAAAATTAGTTAATAAGACATAATATTGTAGATCATGCATTAGTTTAATCAATGAGTTATACAGGTCAGTGAACTGGAACTGATGTTAGAGGGAACCAAAAAGAAAATTAATAATTTAAACTGTACTGTATTTTTGTCATAAAGCTGAATATAGGCAGAAGAAGAGGTGGATAGAAGAAATAGAGACACAGATTATCTGTGTAATTCATCCACCTGTTCCTTCCAGTAAATAAGAAAATCTCTTTTCAGTCCTAAATCGGCCTTCTTTACATAGGTTAGCTTCTGCTCTGTCTCTTTGTCTTCTCAAAACATTTTCAGATCTTTAATGTCTCAAGAATTAAAAATCCCCCTGTAAACTAGGTGTTTGTAATAACTCATGTGCTTGGTTGTGAGTAGCACACGCTCTCAGCACTGGGGCTGAGAAACCAGCCCTGAAGCAATTTTATTTGTTCTTTCCTCACTGATTTGAAGTGAAACAACTCAGTGACTGAAATCCATATACTTCTTAGGGCACAGTACCTCATCTCCCCCACCCTCATTAAATAATATTTAAAAGTTACTCTTTGCCTGTCTACAGCACTCAGGCTGCTCAAGCCTTGCCTGGTGAAGTGAAAGAATGATTGAAGTGACTGGGGGACCACAATATCCACAATATCCTCAATATCCACAATATCCTCAATATCCTTCAGGGTCTCTCATCAGCCATCAGCAGGGCCACAGGGAGCAGGTCAGGTGCTAAGTGTTACCCTTCAAAAGGGTTCTGGGGAGCACCTAGACAGCCTGAAGTCTTGCAGACGTTTTTTATTAACTACTTATTTAGGAAAGCAGGGAGGCATTTTCTGCTGTAGCCTGAAAACCACCTCTGAATACCAGAAATCAAATAAAATTCCCTATTTCCTGCCTTCCCAGAGGAACTGCATTACCTATAAAGCTTGTTTACCTTTGGCCTGTGATTAACAATTCCCCAAAAGAAACTATTTTGGATATTCCAAAAAGGAAAGACAAAACAGTGATATAGGTGCTTCTAGCATCCATGTGAGAAGAGTAAACAAGGAAAATTATTTCTATTTCTGTGACTTTCCATTTGACTGATTTGTTTGCCTCTTAACTAGTAATGGATGGGATGAGAAAATATCCAAACTGTGATTTTCAGTGGGGAGTAACAGTCACATTTGTACATATTTCCAGTACTTTTTTTTTTTTTGGTTTTTTTTTGGTAACCCATGTCCTAGTTTATGTGCCAGCAGAGAACATCTATGTACAAGTCAGCTGTTTTTTAATAAATATCTGAACATCCATGCTGTGTGTTTCCTGCAGGAGTTTTCACCACCACCACTCTGGGACACAATTGCCAGTCCCTGACTGTGAGTTTTGTGTTCTCCTGAGACTCTGCATGTGGTGGGAATGTGGAAGGAAAGGTTAGGTGAGTGAATGAGGTGCAGGAAAATGATGGGCTGCATTCAGCATTCAAGCAGAGCCTCCTCAGGGCAGTTCAGCCTACTGGCCATCCTGTTTGGTTGAGTCAAACTGGCATCTTCTCTTTCTCTGTCAGAGTATTAAGATTTTCACAGACCTGCAATCTCAAACCAAGAAATTCTTCATTGTTAAAGATGTTCTTCAAAATGTGTTTGTCTGTGTTGTTTTTTTCTATTTGGTTTGTTTAAGATGCCAAAAATTGGTATTTCCTGAGTGTCCAGCATTTAGGTAGTTGAGATGAGATTAATCATAGCTCTCTGTACTGAATTTCAGTCATTTATTAGAAAGAAATTATATTTACAACCCGTGGGCTTGTGTGGACAGTCTAGGATCCATTCTTGCTCATGGCTTCCTAATAAACAGTGAAAAATCAACCATTGTTTCAATTCCAAGGGTAGAGCATGTGAATATTGAAAAAAAGTCTTTGCTAAAGGCAAACTTACTAGGTTTTGCCAAGAAGCTTGAGCAAATGAAGAGCATGATTTGTGTCATAGAGCATTTATGAAATTGAAACAAATAGAGAAGACATTTCATTTTATCCAAAATCAGCACCAATGTTTTTGATCTAATGGTTAGGTTAGGTGCTCTTCAACAGTAGAAGATGATTCTATTACTCTTCTAGTATTTCTGTCCCATAGACAACAAAAGCCCCACGTGAACAAAATCCAAACCAGCACAGAATGACAAGGGGATGGCCCAGTCTTCCTCATATCCAGGTGCCAGAAAATGGAAGAGGCTTGAGTCCCTGAGCTCATATTCCAAATTTACATTCTAGAAACTTTGTACAGGTGCCCTTTTGCACTAGATTGTTTTGTAAGTGGAAAGCCAAGTAGTTCTGCTGAATGCTTTCCTGTCATTTGTGGTTTGTGTGCATTTGGATAATGTAAAAATATCCCCTGTGAACTGATAGGCCGTGGTATCAGAAGATCTCTGCTTGGAATCACACATCGACAGACAAGGAGATTGCTTTCTGCTTGTGTTTTTGGAGAGGCTTAAGGAATTTGAAAGTTAGTGGAAACAGCATCTGTCAGCTATTATTGTAGTGTTGTTTTTCCTTGTTTAGCAAGTTGTCAACAACTGAATTGACAGAAAATCAGGCAAATGTATTTTTGTGTACAGTCCTTGACAAGTGGCGGAGGCCAATTTGTGTCTTTTCTTGACAATGACATTGTAGGTTCATGTGCAAAATCTAAGCAAGTTGTCACTTCACTGAGAGACATTGAGACAATCAAAAATACTTGCTTTCTGTTATAGTAACTATTTAATAATTCTACTGGAAATAAGAACCAGTTGGAAAATAGAATGTAGTGGCAAGATACTTCAGCTATCTCTGAAGTGAGCTAAATGCTTCTTTTAGTAGTTAAACCCTTACAGATGTCAGCTGAGGAGAACAAACATCTTCATTATTTATTTATCACAAGTGAAAACTGATTTTTCTACTTGTTCATTTTTCTGTCTCCATCATGTCCACTTCAAGGCAATGATAAGCTGAGATAATTTCTTTTTTTATGCATGTTTTTGAAGTTTCCTTCAAGGTGGATTGTAGTCAAGAGAATCTAATACGACATTGTCCATCTGCGATGCTTTTCCAGGAAATGCTCTTTTATCTTTAATTTGCATATGATTTTATTTATGTTAAAGTCACCATAAGAGCTATGGTAGTTTTTACTGTCTCCTTCAGAGATTTTAAACCACCAGTTTTAGAACTAGATGTGTGTAAGAATTGCATTCAGGGGTTTGGAGGAAGAGGACTTTGGCCCCAGTCTTTTGGATTGAATGTTTTACTGTGCCTTCAAAAACCTTTTTCACCAAACGTGACCAAAACGTGTTTTTAAATTCTGGGATTTTCAGAGTGAGTGCAGATTTTAGCCTAACTGCAAGAAGGCTTGTAGGAAAGATCTGTTAAATATGAAAGAGGTGGGGAGTACAAATCCCAAACTGTTTGGTGATCCCTTGTTCCCTTCTAAAATTCTGAGTTGATATTGCAAGGAAATTTTTCTTTGGAGTGTAATGTTTACTTGGGGAAGATGGTGTTAAAGTAAAAAAAACCTTTTTATTTAGCTATGACATTCTTAGGATCATTTAGCTGCTAGATTGGGCTGTGCAGTGTTTGAAAAGAGGCAGAAATTGCAAGATAAGATCAACTGCTCACCTGGGGAGACGTAGGAAAGTTTCATATTTGAAGCACATGTTCCAAATGCTAGTCAGGAATGGATAGCATTAAATTCTTACATCTGGCACAGAGCTGTTTGCTTTTATGTTGGTTTCTTTTCTTGTTTTATTGTTTAAAAGGATAATAAAACTTCACAATAATATCTCATAATCAGTATAGAATATCTCCAGGCACCTTTTGAATAGTGGCTTTGCCAAGAAGAACATACATTGTGGTTTATTTTGCCTACAGAAATGCTGAGGGTTTTCATCTGGATCCCTTTGGAAATAAATTTATGATTTTTACCAGTGCAAAAAAAAAGGAAGAGGAAAATATTCTGCACTGGCTGAATAGATGGTAATTAATTTTGACTGTGTGGCAAGCAGAATTAATTATCCAAGCAAAGTTACACCTTTGGCATGGCTTCAGCTCTTGCAGTTGCCATAAATGCCCCCTAGCCAAGGTTCCTGCCATTTCCCTTTGTTTTTTGGTATGGTTCTGGATATGTTGTAAAGAATAAATTCATAATCTGCCTTAAGATGAACAAGAATTCCAACTCATAGTTTTTTAGTATGTTTTAAAACAAGTTTTAGCTGTCCTTTGCAGATATTGGTCTTCACTGCTTGTTTTTAGGATTGCAGAAAATGGACTAAGAGCAAGGAAAAGACTTGAACAGAGAATGGTTGTGTCTCCATGACAGTTGGAACTCTTTGGAGTTATTTCAGTTCTTTCCAACTATTCCACTTTGTTTCAGTTAATTCCTTTTTATTCTCAAATGTAATTAAATGCAGTGCTGATGGCAATAGACTGTTCATTTGCTGTGTTTTGCTGGCAGATATGTGTTAGCTGGATCATGCGTGCCCTGTTTGTCCACTCCTCCCTGGATATTGGCTGTTGGAGACAAGTGCTTCAGCTCAGATTGGTTTTACATTTCTGTTTCTGTGGCTTCTGCTCTAGATTTATTTTTTTTTTACCAGTTCAAATTACTCTATAATTTTCAAAATTAACTGTTTCCTTAGGACACTGAGGGAATCAATATCCATGCATATTTTGAAAATCCTAATCACAATGCTTCCAGCTGGTGGTTCCAGGGTATTTTCTTCCCTCTAGTTACATTAAGGTTACTGAGGTTACTCCTTCCTACAGTCTTTAACCCTCCCCTTAGTCTAATGGGGCTGATTTTAGCTGTCTCTAAAGAAGTAGTTGTTTTTTGAAGGTGTCAGCCAGAAAGTTATCCCAGGAAAGTGTAGATGGTGTTTCCAGGAGGAAGAAAGCCATGCTTTGACAGTGGTGTTTGGTTGGTCACGCTGACATGTTCTGATGTCCTTTCATGGAGCCAGAAACTGGGTGGTAATCCCATGACTTGTGCATCCCCTTGTCCTTCATCTCTTTGGGCCCTTTCACTCTGTGACCCATCTCAGTGAATCTGTGGCTGGATTTTTCCAGATTTACAATTCCATCAGCTTGACTTGGCTTTAATGTTTGGGGCTAACCACCTGGAATAGCATACTGCTTATTTTTCTTAATGCATGAGAAACTTATCCATACTATTAAGATGGCTTTTTGAATTTTCTTATAGAGGAACTATCTGGAAATATTCTGGGAATAGGTTGCAGTTCCAAACAGAGTTGTGATTACCAAGCAGTTGGGTTTTTGCCATCGGCAAATGATCATTCACTTACTAATGTAGTGAACCATCTTAAGAGAATTTGTCTTGCTTGTCTCCTGTTACTGTTGGTTATAATAATTGGTGTGATTCAGGCTCTTAACTCCTTGCAAATTGTTCCCATCAAATTAGATTTTTAATCTGTGACAATGCTAAATGCAGTTAATTGTTTATGGAATGTTCTATAGCATAGTGATAGGGACAATTTTGATCAATCGGGTGGCCCTAAAGCATACAGATCCAATACTGCATCACTATATTTCAAAAATCATTACTGTTGCTTTGGAAAGTGCCAGTCATGGTTAAAGATGTCAGCAAATTTTAAGAGGAGGGCAGAAAATATCAGTTTAAAAGTCTTGATTTAATTTAAAAGTCAATGCTGAAAAGTGTGCAATTGTAATTTTATTTTCCTTCTGTTACACCCACTGATGTCTGTCATGAGAGCAATAGGCCAGACATGGGATTAAAATTGTGGTATTTAAGTAATTTACTAACTACTGTTCTGCAGTTCTACTCTTCCTTTAGATTGCTGGCTTGAACTATAAACTTGATTATTCTTACACCTCTAAGACATTTGACTAAACAAATATTAATTTAATATTAAGGGTTACAGAATGGAAACTATTGCCTATACAGGACTCACATTAGAAAAAGGACCAAATGTAATATAAAAGGCAATCTTTCATAGAAACACATAAATTGAATCCTGAAAGAAATACCTTTCTTCTGATTCTTTTTCTGTAGACAGACAGTTTCATCAAGCATGCTCCCAACAGATAATGTGAATGTCAAGGTGTAAACAGGTCTTGAAACAATCCTTTAATTTGCCATGAGAAGTTATTAGGGTGATTGTAAATTATGTGACTTCCTCATGCTAATTAAACACAAAATGAAATCTAGACAAGCCATTAAGAAAATTAAAGTTTAATTCTGTTGCATTCCAACATTATGGAAAGACACATCTTGGAATTGGGATTAAATGGAGCATTTTAGACTGAATATGTTGACACTGAAATCTGATTATTTTCTGTAGATGCTCAGACACATCAACTTATTCTGAGCTGCCAGCACGATCCCATGAGGGATGTTTGCTTCTCAACCAGCCTTTCCTAGATCCCAACCCTGCTTTTTCCTCTGGTGTTATGGATCAGAAGCTCATGATATTCTGTGTCTGAACTGTTTGTTTGTTGTTTTTTTTTAAGAGGGCAGTTATGTTTCCCCAAGATACCTGGAGAAACATATTTGGTCTGCTTTGCCTTTGATAGATTTCTCTACCAGTGCCACAAGTCCTTGTGTTTCATGAGGAGTAGGTCAGACTTCAGAAGGGCTCCTGCCATCCATCCTCCTCTTGCACGTGCATGTGTAGGACCTCCAGAAGGTTTCATTCAGCATAAAGGTGTCCAGTGTAATGTTTTATCTGTGATTGTGTTTCCTTGTGTGACTTCCTCACCTAAATTTTAATTGTGCTGGATGAAATTAATAAATAAATAAATGTGATCATTTTTAGAACTTTAGGTCGAGATTTTTCAAAACAACTCTTCTCACATATAAAAGGTGTTAGGAAAACAACTTGGAGATGTCTTTTGTGTCTTTTAATTACAGTATTGACTACTGTCTCAGTAATTTTCCTTAAAGTTTTTAATTTATGATCAATGAAGATTTTGTGAAAAAGCAGAAGCCCCATTTTTATTTCACACCATACATTTGTCTCCTCAACTTGATCAATAACAAGCAAACTTCACTCTTGATATTGGAGTTCAAAGTTTAGCCCGTGTGCCTTCTTAAGCATCACATGTGGGAAGGAAAATCTTACGTACCTGATAAGTTACTTTTGTTTGAAATATTTTTCAGGTGGTTTTTTTTTTGGGGGGTGGTCATTCACTAGGGAAAAAAATCATTAATAAAGTCCAAAAACTCCCTTGCCTTGGGGTTATTGGGGTTTTGTCTCTAACCAGCTAAAAGGAAACACTTAAGCCAGATAGAAGCCTACAATACCTCCACATGGCTAAAATTGCTAAAATTACTGGGCAATTTTGATAAGTAGTTATTATATAAAAAGAGGGTTTTCAAATGCTTTACTGACCAATGGCTAACCAGGGCCATGCCATAAGGAGATTTTAAAGAGAAATGCAGCAGATCTTCAGTCTCTGTGCATTAGGAACTGGCACCAGGTGGCTCAGGAGGAGCATCCAGGATCACTTGGTGCTGTTCTGGCTGAAGCCCTGGATGCCTCCTGTGCCACAGCTATGATACCTGCAGTTTTGGGTTTACATCCACCAGCTGGACTTCCTTTTTAATTATGTGAAACTATCTGCTAAAAGGAGAAACACTGTGTGTGCTGTTTATCTTATATATTCAGGAACTACAGAAATGTCTTGGTTTCTCGCATTAAGATAAAATTCTCAAAACTTATAAAACTCAGCTGTAGAACAGGAAAATTCTCTGAGCTGGTGTTTTTATTTTTCAATTGGATGCCTTCTAGTGCCCAGGGTGTATATTTGACTCCATTTTCTATGGCTGCTCTAAGTAGAAAGCCCTGAGTTACACTTTATTTGTAAGGTATGAGCAACCAAAGCAAGGGTTAAACAGAGTCCTGAAAAAACCTCAGGTTATGTAAAACCACATGCCAAGTTTCTAAAGTGAAAGGCATGAAAACAAGTCATAAATCACTGTGTCTGCAGAAGATGGAGTCTCCATTATTTATTATTTACACACCATTTTGCTTTGCCCACGAGGAAGCTCCTTGTCGGGATGAAGCTGTAACTATAGTGATAACACTCTTGGAGCTGCAGCTTCCAGCCAGGAGAGCACCACAGCATCCTCTTCCAGATAGGAAGGTGTTTCCAGATAAGGAAAGGACCATTTCTCTCACAGTAATTTTTTTAATGGAAAAGTATATGTAAACCACCACAGAAGGAAATTAAAAAAAAATAAAAACAAGTGAAAAGAAAAGAAAATAAAAACAAAAATAAAAAAAGAAAAGAGGGGTTGTTAAGATACTTCAAGAAAAATACATTTATACTTCTTTTGCTTATGTATTCCTTAACAGCAAACAAGAGCAAAGAGTTTGGGGTTGTTTATTGGTTTTGTTTTCTTTTTAAATCCATGCTTTTGGGGAAAAAAAAATTACAATTTCTTTTCTAAAGACAGTTTTTCAAATGCAACTATGTAAAAACATGCTGAGGTTATTTTGTATGTGTGCATTTGGATCTAAGTATCTTTATAGCTCTGGCTAGAGCCAAACATTGAATGCAGACTTGAGCTCCCCCTGTGCCTCTCTGGACCCACACATGCTTCCCTGCTCCTCCAAATCCTTTGAGAAGAGCCTGCCAGATGGAGCAACGTTAATCCATCCACATGCATTCAAATTTGCAAAAAAACCCCAGATTTGATAAGTATCTCCGAGGTTTCTGGGTGATCTGAGGATGTTTTGAAGGTTTTCATGAGATCACCTGTTTGATTTTTACTTGTTGCAGGTATCAGCTCTTTCACTGCAGTCTGCTGGCTCTGCAGCTCAGCTCCCTGAGCTGGTTGGTTCTGTCAGTCCCCTTTTGTGCTGAGTCTTCGTGGCTGTGACAAAAAATATTACTCTTCAGGATAATAATAGTCACCAAAGAAAAGCCCATTATTTTGTGACAGACAGACTGTGTCTGCAGAGCTTGTTCAGCACTCAGGCAAGAGGGGCTGAGTTCTCAGCACACCTGGACCTTCTGTGAAAGGGACATATGGGGAGATGACACGGAATGGCACTTTTAATAATTACAGTTACTGTTGTGAGCTACCTTGGCTCTGTGATTTTTCTGTGTTTGACTCGCATTTTGTCTAAGAGTTGTTAATTATCAAGTGAGTTTTTATTTAGAATGATACGTTCTGACACATCATATGACAGTAGTTTATACACTCTAATCAGCTGTAGTTCAATTTCAAGGAAAACTTTCATTTATCTTTTCTTTCTCTTTGCTAAAGAAAGGTTTTAAATGTCAGTGTGTAATACAAAGGCTTGCTTTATTTTCCCCCAATGATGTTTATTCCTCTCTTCTCTCTGTAAGAAGTTGCTGTGTTCTCTGGGGACAGCACCAAAACCAGTAGTCTGAATTCTTGGACAGCACCAAAACCAGTAGTCTGAATTCTTGGGCTTTATCCCATGTCTATTCTTTACTGCATTTCTCCTCAATAACTCACTTTATCTGTCTGTGTTCCTGTTCATCTCATGTATAAAGTGGGAATAACAATATTGTGACTTCCTTGGAGATAAAGTAGGAATTTCTTTCTCAAAATCAGTAAGTAAAATCCCTGTAAAGGTGCAGTCCTTGTTTTCTCACTCTCAATAAGATGTCTTGAGAATCTGCTTCTCAGCTTGGACAAGATGCCTGTGGAAGTATCAGGTATCTTGTCAAAATAGTAAAAAATGTTGCCTGAAGTGAAGGTATTTTGTAAACTTCAGAGACAAAAAAAAATTATTTAAAAAGTTTTCTGAGAGATTTGTGCTTTTCCTTTGCAAGAGAAGATAGAATTTTATTCTCTGCCCACATTAATGGAAGTAATTTTCAAACATTAGGATTTCCTGTAGGCACGTTCTCCACCCCATATTCCCTGATTCTGCATCTCACAGACAATGGTGGCTTTTTCTGAGTAAGTTTTTCCAAAAAACCAAGATGTAGCAAACCCTTGGTACAGAAAGGTTGGTGTTAGAGGCTCATTCTCTGCTGTTTCTGGAGTGTGTCTCCATCTCCATCTCTGCTGGGTTTCTCCTGGCAACAGAATTGCCTGGCCTCTGGCAGAGCTGCATGTGGAGGCAGAGCTGCATGTGGAGGCAGAGCTGCAGGTGGAGGCAGAGATGCATGTGGAGGCAGAGATGGATGTGGAGGCAGAGATGGATGTGGAGGCAGAGATGGATGTGGAGGCAGAGCTGCAGGTGGAGGCAGAGATGGATGTGGAGGCAGAGCTGGATGTGGAGGCAGAGATGGATGTGGAGGCAGAGATGCATGTGGAGGCAGAGCTGGATGTGGAGGCAGAGCTGGATGTGGAGGCAGAGGAGCTGCAGTGTGAGAGCAGCAGAGGACAGGATGAGCAGCTCCTGAGGGTTTGCACAAAACAAAGGAGAGAGCACTGCAGCTCCCAGGGAAGAGGCAGCATTTCTCAGTGTGATTAAGTGCTTCCATGGAGCTGCAGCAGCTACAATAGCGCTTACATTTGGTAACTTCACTTTTATGGAATGCTTTTGCCAGATTTTTCAGCATTTCAGTGAATGTGTGTATGTTTATATTGGAGAAAGGAGTTTGCTTTAATGTCATCCCTTCCGAGACACACTTGGTAATAAACAACTCCAGATCACACCTTACATTTTTTATCAGGAGTAAACTCAAAATGTTAAGCTGAATTTCAGACTAAAGCTGTTCATCATTTGAGAATACACCTGGGTTTTTGATAAAATATGTGTATCTCAATACAGGGTTAGTATGTGAAATTCAGACACCCCAATTTTATCTAAACATGGGATTAGTGTGTGAAATTCAGGCACCTCCTGTTTGTTATTTTCTCAATTTTAGGTCATGATGTCTTTTGATTTCTGTCACTGAAGTGATTAGAGCTGAATGAATTTTCATGTGTACAGGTTGGGGAATGAGAGGAATTGGTGCCATGTGTTTCCCATTGTGGGAACCTTTATGATATCATCGACAGAGAACATGCTCAATATGCCTTCCAGACCTGGCTTGCTATTTAGGTTGTGTGATTGCTTTGGACTGTGTCAGGACAATATTCATATTCCCCTTGTTGCATGAATATTAAAATATTTAAAGCATTCAATTGATAAGAGGAAAGAGTCCCCCCACCCCTCCCCTCAAAAAAAAAAAAAAAAAAAAGAGAACCTTTATATTCCTGATGAATATATGTGCAGTTATCTCATTTAATGTCTAAGCCTCATTTTGCCTTGGCCGTTTCAGAAGCTCCCTATTCAATGGAGCACTAATGCTCACCTATCCATCCTTAGGTACACTCAGAAAAACATATTTTTGGTCCCACTTGCTAGAAATAAAATCCTTCTGTCAGCATATGGGTAACAGCTGTCATTACCACCAGCCAGTTATATAGTCTGCTGTCCCAGTCCTTTATCTGTCCAACTCCAGACACTAATTCAGAAAATCAGAATAAATAATCAAGGCATGTGGAGCTGGGGCCAAGTGCTTTTTATTTACAACACCTGTTGCCTTTCGGAGGGTTGGCACTGGCAGTCTGAGCCACAGCAGCTTTCTAGATTTCCAAACTGGATTGCATGAGAAGTGTCTTTACAGGGCTTTTTTGTTTGTTTGGGGGGTTTGTTTGTTTGTTTGTTTGTTTGTTTGTTTGTTTGTTTTTTGTTGTGTGTAACTCTTCATTTTTTATTTTCATTAAAAGGTTAAAACCCAAAATAACACCATACATCTTCAGCAAAGGACTGGGAAAAAAGCAGTGTGTGGAGCTGTGCCCATTTTCACCTGTGGTACACGACTGTGTGCAGCCCTAGGGCTGCTGTTCCCCCTGCTCTTGTGGTGCTGGGGCAGGGGACATTAAACACCTCAGAGAGAAAGCTCTCCTGCCCTCCTCCTCTCTAGTCTTTTTTTCTTTACCAATGTGTATGCTCACTGCAGTTCTCTTTATGAATCCTTGGATTTTCTTGTGTTAATTTTCAGAGTGCAGTTTGTTTCAGGTGTGGGGAGGAAGAGAAAAAGGTGGGGGGGGGGGAAGTGCCTGTCTTCCTATTTGCTCAGACATTTCCAAACTTTTAACTTTTTTCTTAATTTCTGCCTCCTGAAACCATGTCAGTTTAAGCTGAGATGTTTTTGATGTTTCAAACTAAGCAGAGCTCCTGTGTCAGTGTTTGAGCTCAGTCTGAGCCGATCCAGGGATAGGGCTGCTGGCTTGGCCAGGTGCTTGGGGCACCTGGTGTTTGTTGTGCTGAGGTTGTAGTGACCCAGAGCAGCTCAACACAGCCATGCACTGCTCTGCTTCCTTGGGTGTGAGCTGCAAATAGGTCCCTCCTGTGAGTTTTTGAAGGCACCAAAATTTGGTATCTTCATAGGAACTGGAGGTAGATATGCTTTGGAGGACACAGCCCCTTCTGCAGGTCAGACAAATTGTCCCTTTCAACCAATTAGTTGAATTAGTTAATTACAGTAATGAATAATATTTTATCTGTCCAGAAACCTTGTATTGCCTTTGTCTTTAAGCTGTCACAAAAATTATATCTTGTTTAATCAGAATTCACATCAGTTTTGTGTGCTGAAATTTAGAAAAGTCAATAGAGGATTTAAGTGTCTAACAAAATTAATTAGAATTCTAGAGTAATTTAGGCTCTGAAGATCCAATAGCTCTCTAAAGCACAGTTAATTATAGTAATTTTTAAAAAAATTAATATTGACTCTCTTCTGTCATGGGAAAACCATAAACTCGAGCCTGAAATATGGAATGTGTTCTTGCAAATGTATGTAGGTACATACATACACACCACACACACATATATAAAAATATATATATATATATATATATGTTTTTATATATGATTTTAGCATGTAGTTCCAGCTTCTACAACAGACTAGAGTGTCCACTGTGTGGTACGCTGGCTTTGCTATCTGTATTAACAGAACTGAAAAATTATGCACTTGAGTTCACAGTGTAGGTGATTTTCTGTGCTGTTTTAAAAAAAATGGTGAGAATTGATTGGTCTCTAGGTTTACAGCCGCACAGATACAGGACAGAAAGGAAAAATGAAAATACAGCCTCTATATGAATACAGCTATACGCATGTATTTATCTTAATTTGAAATAATTACTTTCTTGGAAAACAGCCAATGATTTCTCATTTCTGCATGTAAACAGCATTTATTAAAAGTCAGAGAAGATAAAATACATTTTGGATAAAAAGGCACTTAAAACTATTAAAGAAAATTATTTTTGTTCTAGAAAGAACCACCTTTTCTTCACTGAAGGTTTTTGGAGGCTCAGTGAAATAGCTGTTCATGCAAGGCTTCTGCTGCTTGGGCTTTAATCATTTTAACAAGGATATAACTTGTATTATATGTAGCATGTACTCCATGTCTGTCTATAAACCTACGTATTGTACTCAAATCCAGAATTCATACAAGAAACCTCTGAGTATTCAATGTCCTGGCAAAATGCCTCGGTGGGAAATGAGCACAGGCAGAGCTAAAGTGGCTTCAAAGCAGTGCAGGACCAATAGGCTGAGCCTGCACCATTTCAGCGCTGCTGGGGTGGAAGGGGTGAGGAAGGCAACAGGGAGCTGAAGATGGTAAAGCAGTCTACAGAATAAAACCCACCTGCCTGTTCAGAGGTGCCTTTTCAAAGACCATGAGTGCCTCTAAGTGGCAGGAGTAAATAAGAGTGGCAGAGTTAAATCTTCATGTAGCGCACTCCAAATGGGATTAAAGGTCAAATCCATGCTGAAAGGATCTCTCCCTTTGCAGTTTCCTGCATTGGAATTACCACACTCTGGAGGGGAAAAACCAAAATGCAGACCTGGTGTGACCTGATAGTGAGGAGATGCTGTGGCTTCCCTTGGTGGAGTTTCTCTCCATGTTTCAAAACTCCCTCAAAGATAGGCATTTTCACTAAATCCATGTAAAGAACCACATTTGTGCTTTTCACTGCCCCTGGAGCTGCTGTTTATTCTTTGACTACTGAGACTAACCAGAACAAAATGTAATAATAGTTAGGGTTTGAATCTTAATTAATGTCCTGACTGTCCATACAGTACATGTTCTGCAATGGGCAGCTCGTGGGGGTGGCTGACTGAAGTCAGACCCTTGGAAAGCTCAGTGGGCTCAGGAGCTGTTCCTTGTGGCTGGCACATCTTTGCACCAAAATGCTTTTGGAACAGGCTCCTTCTGCCAGTGGAGCCCTTCCCCTCTACCTCAGCTCCAAACCTCCCCTCTGGTACAGATACTTCATGGACTTTTTGTGATGCTTCTGTGATTTCATCCATTACCACCAAATAAAATCTTCTCCAACAGTTACAAGCCCACTCCAAAGGGACAGGTTTCTTTTGGACAGCACCACAACCACGCAGGAAGAAAGTTTTCATTTTCTGTAGTCTTGCCAGAGATTAGTAGGGTTTTTTCCCCTACATAATGGCTTTAACGAGATAAAAAAATAATCCTTAAAAAATTATTATCTTTTAGATATATATAAGGATGTCAAAAGAGTAAAATTTGCTAAATTTAGATGTTTTGCTGTCTTGGTAGGAGCATTCTCTGTACTCTGTCTATGATCCTTCCTTTGGTAGTTATGTAACTTTTATTTTGCTCAATACGTTTTTATTTCAGGTTCGTGTAAAATGCTAGTGTGTAACAAGTGTTTTCTGAATAAATGAGATGGCTTAAATAATCTTTTTTTTTTTCTCGATAACTGAATTGTAATGACAAATTTGATTCCCCCAACCCTAAAAAAAGTTCAGAATTTTGTTCTTCCTTAAGAGCAGGACTGGAGGAATCCCTCAGGTTTTAGAACTGTGCTTAAGATAAAACTGCTCTTTTGTATGTTCTAAATTAGTGTGAAAATGTGCAAATGTCACAGGTTGTTAATTACTTGAAGCTAGGAACTTGGAAGTAGGACAGGAGGGGCTCTAGTTTCACTTTGATGAAATGAAATTTCATGGTCCCCCATAACTCAGCACAGAATTAAGGAGGAGGTGTCTCCCAGGTGATAAATTTGCACTGTGTAGCCTGAAATTTATTGGAAGCTGAATTCTGGTCATAGGGTCAGTTTAGGAAAACTCTGCCAGCAGAGCAGTTCTCTGGTCCTGGTACCACCAGCAAGATATAATTAAATATGTTGTTTGGCCAGCAGATCAGAGTGGGAGTTGGAATTAGGGTATGAGAGCAGTGCTAGCACAGCCAGACAGGCAAGGTGCAAATCAGCCCTGCTCGCTGCATTCTTCCTTATTTAAAAGGGAAGGGGGGAAAAATGGGGGTGAAAAAGATTGGTTCGTGTTGTGATTACCTCTCGAAAGGTCTCAGAAAGTCTGACACTTGGAGAGCTAGGAGGGCAAGACGGGGTGGAATGGCAAGGCAAGATTGATCCTTGAGAGGGTCAGGGAGTGGGGGAAAACATGTTACAAATGGTAATAAGGCAAGTTAAGAAAAATGATACCAGATGTGGCTGTAATGCCAACAATCAGCAAAAAAATGTAAACATATATAAAGCTGTAGTAATAAAGCTGTTACAGCTGTAATGTTCAGGATGGAAAGAAAAATGAGGTCTCTCTTTTTAACTTCAGCTCTATCAGGCTCTGCCTCTCCCAAATCTTGGTTTTCCCCTCATCCACTCCATCCTGTCAGACCAGTGATCCACCTTCATGGAAATTTGGTAGAGGCCATTTCCAATGTTTTATATAAAAATAAAATACAGCACTGCCTACATATTGTACAATGAACGGTTCTATTTATATCAAAGAACACTTTTGAACTCTTCAGCATATTTCACAACCAATTACATTTCTAAGTGCGTGGAAGCATGTGAAAATTGATCCCATTCAATCACAGAGTGTGAGGGTTTCAGATGAGCCCTGTGCAGCCACACATCTGTGTGTGCTGTCTGTCCTCCTCTCCTGGATCACAGTTCCCTGAGCTGAGGTGTGCCCTGATGCTGGCACAAGAGATGTGAGGCCACCCAGGAGGCCACAGGTCTGCCCAGGAATCTGTTTCCTGTGGATTCATGTGGATTCACAGTCAACCTGACCAAGAGTTTAAATCTCCTGCCTCTGTTCCAGACACACAGGACTTTGCCCCAGAGCACCTTAAAACCTGTTGAGAACTGGGTGACCATTTTAAGGGCACACCTTATTTTCTCATCAGTTATAAGGTCTGGGAGTTCTTATACTTTGCTAACTGTTTTTAATATGCAGATCTATATAACAAACATAACTTTTCAAAATGCCACTAAGTTTGTGTATTCCTACAGACAAATGATTCATGCCTGCAGAAAGCTTTGTTTTTCACTGGTTATGAGCTTAGTGATTCAATATCTGATAACTAAAGTGTTTTCTATTGATCCCAGGATTCTTCCTAGTTTCAATAATGCAATAGCTCTTGAATCATTTATTAATAATGATGAAAACTCTCAGGACTTTCAGTTGTTCCCAGCTTTCTGGGACTCTCTAATAATTGCATCACATCAGCCTAGTGAGTTAGTGCAGTCCTAATGCATCCTGAGTGTGAATGACTAAAAAGTCACGTGGCTGTTTTAAGAGCTGTAAATTTTGCATGTAACTGTGCAAAAAAGTGCAACCTTTTATGGTTTGTGGTGTAGAATCACTAAGTTTGTGCCATATTCCTCTCATTTTATGGACTCTTGTACATATGATTAAAGGAATTTTTTTTTAATAAGCTGTTTTGTAAAACTACACTCTGAGCTTGCAGGGAGTGGATACATTTTAATGGTGCTTGGAATTTCCAGTCTTAGTTATTATACAGAGTTGCTCAGTCCTTTCCTTATTTAGTCAGGAAGCTTTTCAGATTATCTGTCAAATAATCTGTTCCACTCAGCCTGAGCATTTCATTCACGTATTCTCACAGTCCTTATCATGGCACAAATACTTCTTGTCTTCTTTTGTTGTGACTTTTTGACTGCATCTCTTATTTGCAGCCTAGTGGGGAATATCCTAATGCCCAGGCAAGCCCTTAGGATTGTTTCCATCAGGAAGGACAGCTTTGGCTCAGCTGGGTGACTGTGCTGTTGGCATGACTGCAGCAGGATTTCATGCCTGCAGTACAGAAGTGTTGCTGACAAGAGGAGCTGTAGAGAGCAGCAACGTTGTCTTCTTGCTTGTCTGTGTGTTAGGTGCTGGTTTTGAGTGTGACACTTTGATTTGTACCCCCATGGTAACCATTTCTGAGACATACCCTTCTCCTAAGATGATATGAGATCTGAAATTTGTGGCTTCTACAGGTGTTTCAAGCCATTAGTTCAAGTTGATTTCTTTATTCTGTCTCCTCAGTACTGATTGCATGAAATGTCTTCAATAATTCAAGTTCTTAAGTCACACTTTGTAAAGAGTCAATTGTCTTATTAGTGATTAAAATTTCCTTCCTATTTTTGCTTCATGCAAAATAGAATCATTGACTCTGTCTGGGACATCCATCAGCCACCTCTGTTCCTGTTTCCAAACTTAAGCTATGTGGAATATGCAGTCTTAAAACAGGAAAAAGCTCTTCAGGAGGAACAAAGGCTTTTGCACATTGCTGCTATGACCTGGAGAGCACAACCTACAACCTGTCAGGTACTTCCCATTGTGTGGAGAATCCATCTATGAGCAGTGTCCTCTTGGTGCCTCTTTTGCTCCTGTTTGATCCCACACCAAGCCCTGAGTGCTGTCATCCCCAGTGGTCAGGCTCTCACCTCCCCTCTGCTCAGGTGGCTGCGAGGGGGAAGAGCTGCAGCACTGCCTGGAGCTCTGGTTGGTCTTGGAGGGATGCTGTGCTCAAAATCCCTTCTGCTTTCAATACAGCATCAGCAGCACCAGCTGCCCTGGAGTGACAGCTCCATGGGTTTGTCTAGAAGGCATCACTGATCTGGAGCTGCCAAACAGAGTATTTTGACAAAGAAGAAATAGCAAAATAGTCAAATAAGGGAAGTAGGTTTTGGAGGAAAAAATCCCACCTTATTATAGGATTGTAATGAGCCACTTTTCTCAAATGCTTATACAAAAATATTCCCCAGAAGACTTCAAGGTGATGAAGCAATGGCTTGTGGGAGCTGTTTGGTACTGACTTTAAAATAGAAGACATAACAAAGCTTTATGCACCCCCCCTCAAAAAACACAGCTCTGAGCTATGGATAACAAATGGAGACAGAGGGAGGAAAACCACTGTTGTCAGGTTAACTTACTGCTGAGAAATTCCCTGTGACTTTTGTTGATCAGATTTATAGTAAGTGAAGATAAACATTTGCAAGAACAGTGTGTTGTTCTCCCAGTTACCTCTGCAGTTCCTTGGAACACCGACCTAGTTGTTCAAAATGCACTTTCAGAGAAGTCAACTTTTCATGAGGGCCACCCAGAGAGCGAAGGATTCCAGTGACTCCCTGGATGTGCTCGTTTAACCTCTTGTCTCCAATCTGTGCCAGGCTGCAGGAGCTGCTCCTGCCCCACAGGTGCCCAGCCTTCACCACCCACAGCAGCCCTGGGCAGACACCAGTCGAGATTCTCCTCCGAGCCTGCTGAAGGTGCTTTGGTTCCTCCATCACAGCAGAGGAAAATGTGTGTGGGAAATGGAGTGCTGGCAGGAGTTCCCACTAGCCCTTTGCCCTAAAGATAAGAAGGGATAAATTAAATAAATAGTGACACTGTGGTCAGGGAGGCAGGTAGTTCAGAAGGGAGGCAAGAAGTCAAGTGTGGGAGTTGGGAAGCTGGTGCAGACTGGGAGGAGGGAAGAAGAAAGCATCATTAATTATTTTTTTGAGTGCACCATTCAGTTTCAGTCTGTTGTTAAGCTATGAAGTTTTTCACAGGGATTTTTAAATATGTGTGTATATATATATATATATATAAAACACCTTTTTAAAAAATCCTCATTCTTTCTTTCTAAAATGTGGGGGGTTTAGCCCAAAATGATTCTTTGAATGATACTATAATCCATCTCACGGCCTCTTATTTTGTCTTAGGAGAATGTAAGTGTTTTTGTAAGAATAATCTTCTGCCTGGAGTAAACAAAGTTTAAAATTTGCATTCCCATCAATAAGAACATAAACATCTGTGTGCTTTTCTTGTATTGGTTATGGAACGGTGCCTGCACTGGCTCCTCGCTGCAAATCAATGTCACTCCAGGACTGAACACAAGGCTCAGCTCCAGTGGCGATGAGGGGATTGCCGGAGGTTAAAGTTTAAGCCGTGAGTGAGGTTTCTGTGCAGGGTGGAAGGCCCAGGTGTGGTGGGTGCTTGGTTCCAGGTGAGGGCTCAGCCATCGCGGGTCCCTGAGGACAGGGAGGGAGCCGAGCTCATCCCGCCTCTCTCTCCCCCAGGTGTCACTGTTGGTCCGCACTGGGTCCGACAGCCGCTCCGGCTCCATCACCTGAGGGGTACCTGTGCCACAGGGCTCTGGGACAGGCCGTGTCCTGCTGGAGCGCGGGCAGCGCTCGGTGACAGCCGCGGGAGTACTGCGGGCTATTCTGTTGTTCGTGTGAACGTGCACTGTGCATTTCCTGCTCGATTCAAGTGGCGTTTCCCATCCGTCCCGGAGCTGAGGTGCGGACGGAGCTGGCGGGAGGATCAAGGGGCCATAGAGCAGGATGTGAGCTGGAGGTGGGACTGTGCCTGGGCCGCTGTGCCTGTCCTGTCCTCAGAACGCTGAGCGCTCCCCTGGCGCCGCAGGGCCGTGAGGAAGCCGGACACGAAAGCTTTGTCAGCAGCTCTGCGAGTGTCCCATGTCGCCACTCGCACCTGCCAGGCCTGGGGAGCCCCGCTGTCACCCCGCTGTCACCCCGCTGCCACCCCGCTGTCACCCCGCTGTCACCCCGCTGCCACCCCACTGCCACCCCGCTGTCACCCCGCTGTCACCCCACTGCCACCCCGCTGTCACCCCGCTGCCACCCCACTGCCACCCCACTGCCACCCCGCTGTCACCCCGCTGCCACCCCACTGCCACCCCACTGCCACCCCGCTGTCACCCCGCTGTCACCCCACTGCCACCCCACTGCCACCCCGCTGCCACCCCGCTGTCACCCCGCTCCCAGCCCGCCCGGCCCGGCGGCTGAGGAGACACCGCGGGCACCAAGGGACACAGAGGAGGGAAGGGGAGATGGCAGCGCCCGCGCCCTTGAGGAGCCAGAGCAAATCCATCCTGCAGTATCCCAAAGCTGGGAAGGCAGGCTGCTTGGCTCCTGGTTAACGAAAACGCAGTGCAAATTATTCTGTTCCCGAAGATGGTTTTGATTTGGGACAGGCCGCTGGTGTCACTGTGCCGGCCGCCCTGCGGAGCGGGGCAGGGAGCGGCCGAGGCCCCGCAGCGCTGGTGGGCGTCCCCTTCAAACGGGGCCTGCTGCCGTAATGAAATAATCACAGAATGCCAGGCTGTTATCCAATTAGGCTGACATTTCACCATCGCTGGCCGCTAACTGGATTAGGGCCATTGTGAAAGGATTAGCTGTGCGGCACAGCCGAGCGGAACGAGCGAGGCGCTGGCGCTGGGCACGGCCGCGGGGGAAGCAACTCATTACACACAATAATAACACAAAGTATTTAAATCTGTGACACTGTCGTGGGAATCCTGTGCGTCCTTGGGATGGATTTTCTGATAAATAATTCAGGGTAGTGGAAAACAGGAGCATTTGTCTGACTCTTCTCTCTTTATAATTGCTGTTTGTTGCCATCTGCATTGCCACAGAAGCTGATGTGCATTTTCTGGAGTGACAAAATAGCCCAAATACTTCTGTATTTGAAATGTTGGAGTTCATTTTATATATAATAGTTCGTGTGAAGCTATGCTTTGTCCCTGAATTAACTATTAAAAAAAAAAAGCAGTCTGATTAACAATCGCTTCTGTAAGTTCACAGCAGGTTCAGTATTTCCCAACCCCAGAGCTTTTCACTTGCATTTTCTTCTCCTTTGTTTCTCACTACTTTCATTCAGATTTGGATTGATATAAACACTGAGTGATGGTTGTTATTAACCAGTCAGACTGTGCAGATTTCAATTTCCAGCCTTGCACTTCACTCACATTAACCACGCTGTCACTAAATGCAGTTCTAGTTTGACTATTATCATCTTCAACGCATGATGGGCCTTAGTGTGTTTTCTGTGTACAGCATTTCCGAGGCTGCTGAAGAGCTACTTTTCTATTGGAGTACAAGAACTGCAAAAACAAAAAAAAAAAAAAAAAAGGAAATTAGTTTGTCAAAGTTGAGAAAGAAAAACAGTGCATTGAAATTACTTTGAAACTATTTCATTCTGCTTGTCTCTCTCCTGCCAGCTCGAACTCTCATTGAAGTCAATGGGAACTTTGCCATAGAATTAAATAAGGACATAATGGAACATTGCTAACGTCATTGCCTTGGCTTTCCCCTCCCCTTCCTAAAATGGTTTTCTTCCCCTCTTTCATTTATTTCTTCTTTTTTTTTTTTCAATGAAAGTTGACACAATAATTATCTGGAGCCATATTTAGTGAGTGTAATTGTAGTATCTCTTTTCATGCATGTATTTTCTCTAAAACATTAAATCTGATTTATTTTCGTTCTGGAAAAGATTTGCCATTCTGTGGGCAGTACTAGATGATTTTTTAAAATTACATTATTTGTTTCAGCATCTTATCAAGTATTGTACTCTGTGAGGAGAAGAAAAAAAGTACTAATAGCTGTGAATGAGGTGGCTTTGGGTGCATTGGAGCAGAGGCTGTCAGCCCAGAGCTTTCCTTCCCAGACCTGTGCTGGCACCAGCTTTAGTTCTACACAGCATCACTTGGATGTGAAGCTGGCTCTGGAAAAAATAATTGTCTTGGATTTCCTTGGTGGAAGTGTTTGGATTTGATTCACTACCACAAATGGCTTTTTAGCTGCCTTGTCTGTGGAAATTGTGCATTTCCAAATATTTAGTTCCATATAATTATTTGGAAAATTTTGAAGTAAAAGCATTTCAACACTTATTTTGTTGTTTAATTAGAACGTTTGCTAAAATTGAGCTGTTCCTGCTGAAATTTTCTAAATGAGATGTTAAATCCATTAAGAAGATCTCAGATCTGTTTCATTTGGGTATTCCAGTTTCTGCTGTGGACACAGGTTTTGAGCTTAACTAAGTGTGACCTTTCAGTCTTTCTAAATGGGGCTATAGTTCAGTAGTTCAAATCTAGAAATTCATGGAATTTGCTGTGAAAACTGCAGCTCCTGCTTGTGCTTTATCAAGGCGAGTTCCTTCCCTGATCAAAGCCCATCAGCACTGAATGTGTACAGATTTCTTTTTACAGGGTGACTTGCTAAGGGATTGAAGCTGTACTTCCTTCTAATTGCTGTAATGGAATAGGCATAGGAAACAAGACATGCAGAAAATCCCTGTTGAAGTTTTCCCAGATTCAGCACCTAATTTCCCTTTAAAGTATACAGCTTAAGCTGCTCATTTTTCCACTTCATGCAAAATAACCCTAAAGTAAAGCAGATTTGGGGAAATTGCTCCTCGCAGTGCCAGCCAGTGGACAATCACTTTCCAAGCAGGTTACACTTGACCCTTTGGTAGCTTTTTTTCCTACCTCTCTCCCTACTTTTCCTCTGCTTTTATGGGTCCTGTCTTGCCCATTTCCTAATTATGTTCGTGGAACTTGATCATGATATGAGTAATTGGAGTTCTGATACAGGCTTACAGCATGCATTACAATGTAATATGAAATGTAGACACTTCTGCTCTAAGTGGAAGTGACAGATCAGAGCTTACAAATTGCATTCATTCATTTAAGAACCGCCTGGGACCTCTAAATTGATCACATGTGTTGTATGGATTATGTAATATTAATTACAGTGGTATCCAATAGTGCAGCTGTGGTCTTCGATGGTTCTATTAAATCTCTGTTTTCAGGGGGTTGTAATTCAGTTCTGCAAGTCTTCTACTTCACGGGAGGAAAACTTGAAGTATAATTCTTTCTTCATTGAAAAGGAGAAGTGTTACCATAGGTAGATATAAATTCAAGAGTGAATCAAAGAAACAACAATATCCATGACGTCTCAGACTTCCAGGTATTTTTATACCTGTACTCAACTTTTATATCTCTAGAATGAGCACTTTTCATCTCAAAACTGAATCTTTTCTGTTTGAAATAGAGAAAATAATTTCTTGCCCTGCTACTGTGGTGTTAATTTTTTACATAAGCTGATGACACTTGTGTGTTTCATGACGTATGTTGTCAATTGTTGCTATATATTTATTGTATATAAGTATATTCCATAAATATAAATATATACGGTATTTATGATGGACATATGTGGTCATTATTAGTGCAGGATTAAACTAAGGCAAAGATACTACATTGTTTGTCCAAGGTAATATAAAAAAGAAGTGAAATTTTAAAGTGTAAGATCACATCTGCATGATTCCTGTGCTCAGTTTTCCTAAGTTCAGCTTTTCAGCAGTATTGATTTGATGTTAAAATATTTGTACGAGGATGTTAACGTGCTGCCATTATTTTGTGCAATATTTTGTCTGGGTTGGGTGTTTATACTGGGCCATGTGGCCATGTGATTTTAGTGTTTTGAAGTTAATTAGGATTAGTCACAAACTTTGCTCTAAAAGTTAATTTCTGCTAGAACTCCTAAGCTGCATTCTAGGGCTGATTTAATTTGAATGGTGAATCTTTTGATTCACACCTTCGGGCTCCAGTCTGTCTAACAAAAATAGTGGCTAGTCATGATACAGAGAAATTAAAGGGTTGTACTAACTTCCTACAAATTATGTTAGAAATTTTAAAATGTCAGTTAAGCTCTTTAGGATTATGAGCCTGGCTGGGTGTTGGTGATTCCATCTGCAGTGAGACTGCAGACAAAAATAAAAGTGACTTTTTCCCCTTCGTGTCTAACTTCCAGTTCAGAATGACAGCAAAATTCCCCAGGCAAGATGGTCACAGCCCTTCCTGGCTGCTTGAATATTAAGATTTCAGCAGTATTGTCTATAAAATGATGGATTTGTACTGTTTTCCCTAGACAATATTTGCAAAACTTGTTATTTAAGGCCTGCATAAATGCTTTTTAAATACAAAGAAAGTTCCTAGTCTAGTATGTAGGGATAAATACCTGTCATGATGGAGCTGATTTGGGTTTTTTTACATTTCTCAGAACATACATTAATATTCATGCTGAAATTATGGGATGTAAGTAGCACATCTCCTTTTGGATCCTGTTTTAAAGGAACAGTGGCCCGCATTCTCTTTCTTGTCCTTTTGATTTGTTATTTATTGATGTTTACTCTAAAGTTTAGAGCAACCTTTTATGAAGTAGTTCTTTCCAGTTCCTCTCAGTATCTTCCAGCCCTGAAGAGCTGCACCAGGCCCATGTGCACACTACATTCCTCCCATGTGCAGCACGAGTTATTTCTCAAAGCAAGGATGCTTTTCAAGCTTGCAAAAGCATTGTAAAGCAATCTTCAAAGCATTCTGGATCAACCTTACTCCACTGACAGGAAAATAAGATAGTTTTCCTTTTTTTTCCTTGTTTGTACACCGCTTCAATTTCAGTATGTTTAATGCAGTGAAAAATGGTATTTATTTTTTTTCTTTTAAAATTGCAAAAGAAAAATATGGAATGATCCACTAGAGTGAGAAAAAGGTAAGTTTTCCACTGGGATCACTTAACTTGCATCATGTTTAATACTCAGATTTCTTTTTGGATGAAAATATTAAAAATCCATGTGGATACACCTGCCTTTTTAGAAGGATTTTTGTTGTAAGGTCTGGATTGATCCACTGATCCATGTATTTATATTGTCAATCTCTGTAGTTGATAGAGACAATTAGTTTTGTTTTAATCTTTTGCCAAATGCAAAAGATTATCCTTCTGTTTAAAGGAGCTCCTTGATTATAAGTGTGATTTACATCATCTGGTGAATTAAGTTTTAGCAGTATCACAAAACATAATTAGAAGCAGAATGAGCTCTTACTATCCTTTAGACTTCATATTCTTCTGAATTTATTTTCACTTAATTGTACTTTAAATACGAACAGATACTTCTTAGAAAATAACTTTAAAAAAAAAAACCCTTTGAAAATGCTTTAAAAAAATTACTTACGTGTCTAATGCAGTGTTTTTGCCAATAGGAAATATCAGTTCTGCATGGAAACACAAAGTGTTGCCTTATGCTTATTCAAGGGAGCAGTGTTTCCAGGAGTGCTTTTGTTCAAACGTGCACTTGATGGATTTTACTTTTTGGAGTCACTGCAGCTCTCTGCTCACCCAGCCATCAGGAAGTCTGAATTCTCTTTGCGTCCAAAACTCTGCAAGGAAGAGGTGGTCATCCCTTGTGGGTACTGGTGCAGGATTTCAACACTTAGCTCTCAGTTAATTTCCTCTCTACTTCTGGCTAAATTTTCCATCTCCGTGAAGAATTTCCATTTCCATGAGAAATCAGCCTTTTTAATTTTTTTTTTTTTTAATTTAAAAAGCTATGAAATAGACACACTGGACAGCAGCATTTTGCAGCTATTGTTATGCTGTGTGATCAGTCTGGAAATGTGCAGAAAGGACTTTTTAGGATTTAAAAGTGGGCAGGTCCTTTCTGATGGGCCACTCAACCTCACAGGTTCTCGGCCTAACATCACTGCAGTGTTTATCATTGCAAAATGACCTTTTGTTTTCCTGGAACTTTTTCTTCAGCTTATACTTGTCTAAAATGAGTATAACTGTGTGCATTTAGAATCCTTGATGGTTGTTTTCCCCCCTCTTTTTCTTCTTTAAATTCATAATAAAGTAATTTCATACTTTTCTTTCCTAAATTTCAAAGGCTGCCCACCCTCAGACAGGGCTGTGGGGAAGGTTTAAAGCGTGGTTTAAAACTGCTCTGTATTATTCCTTTGCTGCAGGTCTTAAAGCAGCTTTGCCATAAAATCTGGTGGATATGTACAAATTTTAATCATCTGGCTTAATAGGGTGGCTCTTGTATTAAATACCTGCACGACTGAATGTTTGAACCATATTGTGCTGTTGGAAAATCCACCCCAATGAGATCTCACTGGAAGTTAGAATGGTAGAAGGAAATGGAGTTCAGGGGAAATTTAACAATCTACTATTTATATGGAATCAAAATGGTTTTGAGGTGTAAAGATGTTTGACTTGAAATGCTGAAATCAAATAAAATAATCAAATAAGCTTTTATTATTGAAAATTTTACTTAAGAGTTTTTAATGTCTCAGCATTTTCATTTTCAAAAAACTTTTTCCTTCTACCTGAGGACTGAATGTAGTCATTCCATGATTTTTTTACATGAGGGATTTCAGGGCTATTTTTGGAAGAGGAAGTATGATGACTGTCAGGTGTCAATGGCATTTCCAGTCTATTTACCTACTTGTGGCAATTTTCTTTCAAAATACAGGGTTATGAAGTATCTGAAACATCTGAAGAGTTTGAAGATCCCCAAAGCTCTTAAGTACCTTAAGACACATCTCTATTTTGATTAAACTAATAAAGAAAACTTGATAGATTTGATCAAGACTGAGACTTCTTTTGAAACATTAGTTTGCGTTTTTTATACCAAGAAGTTTAATTTAAAATAATTTTAAACTCTATGCATAATGAGAATGTTTCAGCATCCAGTATAGATTAAATACCATTATTTTAGTTCTTAAACTATAAAGAATCTTTTAAAGAACAATATACATTATTCAGTGGTTTATTGTGTCTCTTCCTAAAGGCAGCAGAGAGGAAATGAACCAAAATAAATGCTATTATTCATGACAAATAGCCAAAGCAACACCAGTAAATAATGAGACCACTGGTACTTAGTGGGCAAGCCACAGAGGATTTTAAGATGATAAACCAAATTATTATATTCATATTTATTTGATTTTCTCACTGTAACAATTTGAGGCTTTAACACAGGAGTTTCCAGGCTGGCTGCAGATCATGTATTACTGCATGTAATGATACCATTTGTTTTGCTGTCCCTTGTTCAGGGTCAGTTCAAATGTTTCCAAGTTTACCAACCCTTTCCTGCACCCCAGCTACATGTCAGACTTATAAATATGAAATTATTTATTTTCTCTCTCTTTTTAAGCATCCTGGAAATGCAGTGCAGGTGATTCAGGTGTAGCCCCTGCTGAATATCGAGGCAGTTCCATTACAGTAATAAAAACTTTTTTGTGACTTTCGTAAGCCAATTTTCTTATGAGGAAAATCTCATCTCTTCAGCCTTTATCTGTGCCCAGTCTCTTGGTTTTCTGTAGCTCAAATGCAGCATTTGCATCAGTCACTGGGACACTCAGTGCTCTATGCACAGCTTTCTTTAGGTGCTGCATCTAAACTCCCTGCCTGTACTCGTCTTTCTCAGGTCAATAAATACTCATGTGGATAGTGAAAAAAGAGACAACAAAAAATGGTGTCATTTTCAATGTTGTTTCTTGGCTCTCGGAATTTCTGATTTTCTTTGCCATGCTTCTCCTGGCACCTGTTGTCATTCTCTGTCTTTCCGTTTCTCTGAAATGTGAGTATCTCAGCCCAAAGTTGCTCCAAGCTGAGCTGGATTCCCTTCCTGACAAACCCTATCCCTCCCAAATAGTACACATGTCTATTTACCTGATGATTTCATTATGAGATGTATTAAATTTAGTACTTCCAGTATCTTCTGTTTGAGCAGAGTCCTTGATTTAGGTAGCATTGTGTATATTATTTATTTGTTCAGAAACTATACATAAAAACTGAATAGATCATGTAATCTTGCAGCAGAATGGTCATTCACGTAAATAAATAGGCCAATAAAAATAGAAAATAATCCAATTATTTTATAACTTATTAATAAACTCAATTTTCTGTTAAATGTATCAGTCATCTGTAGTCTCGTTAATTTTTCAGCTCTGTAGAAAAACATCTCTGTGGGCTGGGGGATGTTCACTTTAGGAAGCTGACACTGGTCAGTGAAGCACAGCTTCCCTGGATGAGGTCCAGCAGTTACACTGTACACTTGTGTCAACAAATGCCAGTAAACCACCACAGGCCCTTTGCAGTCACCCGAGTTACTCAGGCAGTTGAAAATCCCTCAGAATTCAACTTCAGGGGAATGTTTTAGGCAAGTTCTTCCTTTTAAGCCGAGTGGCTGGGCACTAATGCAGGGAGTGTCACATCAGACATCCCTTTGGCTGATCAAACCCTAAATCCCTTGTCCCACTGCCCAGGGCAAGTGTCCCTCTCTGAAGGGACCTGCAGTCCTTCTGCTGCATCCTGAGGGAATATTCAAATATAGTTTAGTGGTTTCTCAACAAGTCACACTGGCTCAAGACATATCCCAGACAAACAAGCAAGAAAAAAATCCCTGGGATTTTTGTTTATCAGCATAAGCGAGACAAACAGCTTTCCTACATGCACTTATGCCTCATAAAAGCCCTTAAAATTACAGAAATGCTGAACCAGGCTCTCAATAATGGATGATTTTGCTCTTTTCACCTTTAACATTAGTTGAGTGAAAGGGAGTGATAGCACTGAAGAATTATGTGGCACTTGCAAAATGATGTTTTGCATGTCCCCTTCTACCCTTTGCAGTATTGCTAAATACTAGGAAAATTCTGAAGCCGTGGATGTTGGAGCAGAGACTGTGTATTGGAACTCAATGGAAATATACTTTCCACCAGATTTAGTTGAGCTGCATTTTTTAATAATTTAATTAACGAATACCACATACTAAGTCAGCTCCTAGTTGCAGTATTTATGCTAAATAATACAAATTGTACTTATGCTATACTAAGTGGAAATTTTCATCTAGAAATGCGTTGTCTTTTGTGAGCCAGAATGTGCCTGTTTGGGTAAGTAAAATGAGTCTTACAGACTCTTCTGGCAGGATGAAATCCAGGCTTCAGGGGTATTTGAAAATTTAGACTAAAAGTGAATTCTCCCAATCCTTCCTTCCTTTTTAAAACCCAAGGACAATGTTACAATACAGGGCTGCTGAAACATTTGAGATTTCACTTTAATCTACACTTCAGCTTTAAATGTCATGAATTAAAGTAATTAAGATTAATAGAATTCGGTTCTGAGCAAGAAAAGGCATGCAGGCTCTGAATTCTTGCTTGTATCTTTCATTGTACTGTGTAAGGGATATTAGGAGTACCAAATGGATTCCCGTGAAATAAATGTGTAGAGTTGTACTAACTACTGTTTTTTGCTTCTTTTTGAGGGATTTTCTGAGCAGCACAAACTATTTTGGATAACAGAAATTTTGAAGTGCAGGATGTTAACAGATGTATTAAAACTGAAAGAATTGCTTTTGCAGACTGATTATTTTGCAGGTCAGTTTTTATGTCTTTAAAAATACATATTTTCTCTTTAGGAAACTGCCAAATGCCTCTCAATATGAGCTTTTTGCAGTGTCGAGGAGAAATTTGGGCAGGTAGAAGGTCTATTCATTGCTTGTTAGCCAAAATGTATCCTTTGCCATGCATGGAAAAGTACAGGTTGTGACAAATTAAATTTCTAGAAAACATCATGAGTGGAGAGATGATTTTAGTTAACAATTGAGGAGTTGTTTATGAAACATTGTTTTGTGTTACCTTTGTGTGTGTGTGTTGCTGCAGTGTGGTTTTAGCTGGTTGTCGATGCTCCTCAGGGAGGGCACCTGTGTGAACGCACATTAAAACACACATGACCTTAGCAGACCCAGTGCTGTCAAGACAGCTAAAATAGTCCCTAGCATATCTTCTGGCTCCTGCAGGATTCAAAAATCCACTGGGTTTTTGAAAACATGGCTCCTTTCAAGTGGGAAAATTAGCAGAAGATAATGACAGTCTTTTTCCCCCAAGGGAGCGCGCACAGCAGTTTTTGTGTTTTCAAGAGCGACAGATTAAGATTTTCTGAGGAGTTTGAGAGTGTTTTCACAGAGGCATTATGGAAAGCGTGTTTTGCCATGTGAGATTTATAATAGCCCTCCAAGTGTTTGATATGACTGGGGCCCGTTGGCTTTCAACAGCAAACCCTGTCTGTGGCAGGGACGGAAGGGGTGATGTTATTGTGTCCAGAAGGCAGGGGTGACACTCAGTGTGTGCAGCTGGCTAAAGAGCTCTTGGGATCAGAACACACACAAATTGCAATATCCATCCTACCCAGGCAGCCCTGCCCACTGTGGGGTTCAGAACTGCTGCTCATCTCTCAACCTGAGAGCAGATATGGAGCTTCACTGAGCTCAGAAAGCAAGGCCCATTTTTGTTACAACACTCATGCTCATTTGAACTCTGAGAAAACAGCTTTTTGTTCTCAAGTGGAGCTGCAGTTCTTGCAAAATCTCCCCCGTTGCATGAGGTGCTAAAGGAAAGGAATTAAGAGAAGTAGTAAAGTCATGATGACTGAACAAATTGTTGGGCTCTGTTCTTGCTTTCATCTTCAGGCTATTACAAAGTCAATTTAAATGGAAAAGTGAGCACGTAGCAAGTGTTGTGTATGTTGAGAGGAAATTGTGTGCATTGCAGTTGATGGTGCTTTCGGGAGTGAGGTGGATCTGTACCTTTGTGTTTGCAGTGAGTGCTGTGGGAGTGCCATGGCCTTGGCCAAGAGCAGCCATGGAATTGTATTTCTGTCTGTTGGTGTTACCTCATGCTGCCTTCATTCTCCCCCATCCAGGGTATGGGGATATTACAGCCAGGGAGGTTCTTTCAAGGCTCAGGTGGGTGTTTAAAATAAACTACTTTTCCAGTGTTCAGCTCACTCCTTGAATTACATTGGAACTTAAGATTTTCTATCCTGTTGTCATACTTTCCTGTAAGACTGTGCTGATTCATCAGAAAAAACCACTTTGTTATAACACAGAAGGGGTGTTAAATGAATTTAATATATGGAGGTGATTTTTTTGCCTGGTATTTCTGTCTTGTGGGAACAGGCCAGAGCAAAATTTCTTCTTAGCATGGTAGAAGATTGGGCTGTGTTAGTAGTTTTATGTAATGAGTTGGACTCCTGAGTTGAGATATTTCAAAGTTGGCCATAGTTTTTAATTATTACAAGGGGGAGAAACATTTGAGAAAAACCCATGTTGGATCTTGGGGATCCAAGACTCCAGTGGGCTTTTCCTAGCTCTGTCAGTACTTTGGTTTGCTGTCACTGGGAATTCAGTGTCAGTATTCATGATGTGTAAAAAAGTGATACCCACTAATGTTGCAAAGTTTATTTCAATATTATTACGATATTTAAATGCCTTACATTAGTTGCCTGGAAAGACAAAGTATTATAATTGTGATATTTTGATTTTTGCATGTGTGTACAGTGAAGAAATCCCTCTTAGCAGGCACAGTTTCATAGTAAATAGCACTGGAGGGCTGCAGAGAAAGTGGATGTGCAATAGCAGGAGTGCCAATGTAATTCTATTTTGTTCTTCTGTGTGGTTACTCCTAGGGGAGAAAGAAGTTAGTGATTAAAGTGATTAGATACCAATATTGTTGTGGTATTAGCTGGCACCCAGGCAATGCTCAGAGGTGTGTCACTTCATAGTGGAGCTTTGTATATGATTTACTCAAGGCAGAAGTATTTAGAGTAATTAAGGGGAATAAGAGCTTAGCTGTTTAGGGGTAGTAATGACTACAGAAGCAGCAATAGTAATGGTATTTGGAAACACGTGGTGACAATCTGGCCCTCTGTATTTCTGCAAGGGTATAGTTGGAGCTCCTGTTGGTTTCTAAAGCAACTGTATTATTTCTCTAATTGACAAATCTTATGCAATCAAGCACCTTATGCTTAACCTCTGGTTGTATTTCCCCTTATTTTTTCCTGACCTAGAGTAAATGATTGTCATTTTATGTTCCAGCCGAAGTCCTTGAAATGTTCCTCTCCAGAAAGGGACTCAATATCACTGTACTGTTCCCTGAAGATTGCTGGGTACTGCGAGGGTGGAAACCATTTGCTATTACTTAATGAAAAAATGTCCTCCATAAATCACCTCTTCAAGTGGAGCTCACAGTGAAACAGCATGAGTCTTTAGCACTGCCAGCACTCTAATAGACTTATATATCCTGGGTACTCATTATTTGCTGGTTGTTAATTATAGAGTGTGTTTAAGACAGGAAATCTGGTGTGCTTCTTAAGGAAAAAGCAGCATGCCCCATCCTACAGATGAGAGGGAGAGGGAGCAGGCAAAGGAGGGGAAGGAAAGGTCTTTTAGTTTAATTTAAAGGAACGGACTACGTATCTCACCTGCCATGAAACCCATCTGATGTTTTAATACATGTAATTAATGTCTGCCTGTTTTTACTTTTTATCCCTGAATATTGAGGCTAAAGGATTTTAAGACCTCCAGAAGGGTTATTGCTGAGTGCATCTGGGTGCATCTTTGGGAGATGTCGTTTGCCATTTTGGTAAAAAACCCCCAAAACTCTTTGGGTAGATAGATGTGTGAAGCATGTCCCTGGGTAGGGGGGAAGCTGGAGATCTTTATGCAGCTCCCTGCTTATTAGATCTGTTAATCTAATTAAGTGGTTCACTCTGACTTCACACAGGCATGAATCAGAAGCAATTCATCTCTGAAGTCAGTTGTGTGCAGTCGTTATCCTGGTGGAGGGGAGATGAGGGCTAAATCCAGTGCCTGTGAGATCACCTCTCCTCCCAGCTCCAGGAGATCACATTCACATGTATGTCACTGGGTAAAGTGTATAAATAGCTTAACAGCAAGGATTAGCAGCTCAGCTTTTCCTTCCTCCAGGCAACTCTTACTGGCTACTTTCTATTTCTGACTTTCTGGAAGGTTAAATTTTCTTCATAACTTCAACAGAGAGGCCAAAGGGCTCTGCCAGCAGAGCCACTCTCTGCTGTTGGGGACTCCCTGTCTGTCAGGTAGTGGCAGGTTTTGAACCCACTCCAACAGGAGACAATGTCTGATGCTCATTGCCTGCTTTCCAAGCTGTATTATAGAAGGAAATCCTCCTTTGGCTGAAAGGCTGCTTCTCCTGTTTGAGAGGGAAGAATTGGAGGGTAAATGGAAAAGACAGGAAAGGTGGTGTTCACCTGGTCTTTGAACCCAGGCTTTGTCATTCAGCTCTTTTTGTTTGTTATCAATAACCATAAAAATCCACAGGTTACTTATAAGTAAGATCCCATGTGATCTTGGAAATAGTGAAATGTTTAGCTATGGGAGAATGGAAAACTTACTGCTCTGTTGGAGATGTTCTGTGTGAAGATGTCATACCCATGGGAGCAAAACAAATAATTGGAACAACAGAGGTTTCTCTTGATTTCTTGCTAGTTAATGATCCTAATTTCTCAAAATATAGTAGGGAGAGACAGCATTCCTTTCCTCAGGAAAAATATTTCTGTATCTTAATTTCTGATAATGTATACACACATTGTCCATTAAATCTAAAATTTTCTTCCATACATTCTTGGCTCTTCTCAGATCTCATTACATGTGGAAAGTGTTTAAGATCCAACTCTGTTGTGCTAGAATAGTCTGCATCCTGTCCAGCCCAGGTGCTGTGCCTTGGAGGAGAAAGGAGCTGACATAAAGCTGACAATGGGCTGTCTCTGTGGCAGGTTCTTGTCTTCATGCAAGATGTGGGCTGTACAGAGTCCAATGGCTGTATCACACCAGGAAATCTGCAAAAGAAAGGGTTATGAATGGAGTGCTAATTAATATAGGGTGTTCCTTCACTGAGCAGTTTTATTGTAGTATAGGCTTTAATAAGGCTAATTACATGCAATTTATATCAATAACCTGTCAGGCTTGAAGACCAACAGTATTAGAGAACCTGTGTTAGGAGCCATTATTTCCTTAAGAATACTTGGCACCTTTGAAGACTTTTTTTTTTTTTTTGAGATAATTGCTGTCATAAAGCCGTGATGTAATTTTTATTGATGGATAAATGTATATTTATATTTACAGCATATAAGCTTTATAATTTTACAGGAGATGAGTGGTTTTCCAAACCCTTTTTAGTAAGGGTGCTGCATAGCTGGGGATCAAGACTTGTCTCCAGCAGAAGCGGTGGAAGAAAATGTCTGTGAATACCCCAAGTGTGTGGGGGTAGTGATGAGGTGCTCAGGCTCCTCTCAGTGGTGCCCAGTGAAATGGGCACAGATTGAAGTCCAGAAAATTAAGCAATTTGGAAGTTGAGTAACCCATTCTGGGTGGCTCTGCTTTGAGAAGGGAGATCCACATGATCTCCAGAGGTTCCTTACAAACTCTCCTGTGACTGAGATAGCTTAATCTGGTCATTGTCTGTCCAGCTTTGAGATGTCAGTGCAAGGATACTTGGTAGTATTTTTATTCTCTCTTTTTGTTTCTCACCTGTTTGTTTTTTCACCTTTCAGTGCTGATTTTAGACAGAAAAATGTCAAGGTCGTGTTCTGACCTAAGACTGTAGCACCATGCTGCTAATCAGAGGTCATTCATACCTCCTGCTCCCTGGGCTGCTTTTTCTAAAAAGCCCTCTTCTAAACATTTTCATTGCTTTGTAGCCTTGATGAAGAGAGGGAAGCTTGGCCCAACAGTTCAAGAATGGCTGTTCTGTATTCAGACAGGCACCAGCTTTATAAGTATTGCTGATTGCCTAAGATTTCTGTAAAAAAAAATAAATCCCAATTTTGTAGCAATTTTCTGTGACCTTTGCTTACTCTTCAACTCAGTGTTGGTTTCCAGATGCCTGGAGTCAGGTCCAGTGGTTGAGCTGGAATGTGTCTGTTCAACGGGTCAATGGTGCTCAATCAGCACCATTACCTTACCCTGGATAAATGAGGGGAGTGTTGGCTCCTTTCAGTGGGCAGAGCTTACCTGAGCCAGCTGGGCTGTTCCAGCGGGCCCTAATCCCTGATGGGACTGCACTGGTGAGCAGTGATGCTGCTGGTGGGAGAACAGAGCTCACCCTGTGTCCGTCCACTGCAGAGGAGATGAATCCCTCTGCAATTAGTCCTGTGACAGCCCCCTGGAATCTCCTTTGAGATAAGAAAAACTACTTGTTTAGAATGACTCATGCTAGAAAGATGCAAGGTCTTCTTTTTATCTTTTTAGAATATTATTGGTTAGGTTTGGTTCTTTATAATTGGTTGTCCCAAACAAAGAAAGATAATGTAGTTGGCCAAAATGTGTTAACCCTGTTTTCCACTGGTTTACTTGTGATCCCCCCAAACCCTATAAAAGTACACGTGTGATCCCCCATCTTTGGATTTGTAGCCTGATCCCTTCAGGGACAATAATAAAGCCTGTGGAAAAAGTCTGAGCTGCTCTCCTGCTCTTTTTACGCCAGCTGGAAACAACAGGTTTCTGTGAGAAACTATGAAGCTAAGTGCCTGAAAGGCCAGCGCTCACAAACCTTGGAACTTTCTCCTGCCCAACAACAACAACTGGTCAGGGAACACAAGGAAAAGTTAGAATCCACCACACTGAAATCACTGCAGGAAAGCCCCTGCTTCCCTGTGTCACAGCCAGGTACAGTGCTGCTGGCAAATTCACAGAGGTCAGAACTGTCAGAGGAGTTGGACGCCTGATAAAGCACAGGGGAAGATTCTTAATGCTGAATTTGGCACTGGGCTGTGCTGGCTTTGCTGTTTGTGAGTGCCCATGCAGTTGAGAAGTTCGTGTGAACTGCTCGGACCTTTGCCTTTGCAATGATCTCTCGTCGGCAAAAAGGCAGCGCTCTGAACAAACATCCCTGTGGTCATGTGGAGTTGTGCTCCACGTTGTGCTGTGGAGGCTGTCAAACCTCCAGCTGTGACCTCTGCACATGAGTTACTGCCCGAGGTGGTGACAGCCCTGCGAGAGGCGCTGGAGTGGCCAGGGCTGGCAGGGTCAGGGCTCACCCCGCTTTGGAAAGCTGTGTCTAAGAGCTGGCAATCCATAACAGTCTCCTAAAGCAATCCTTCTGGCAGTATTTGTGGAGGGACTGTTATTTGCAGCCTGAGTTCCTGAAGGCATGCTGGGCATAAGGAGACTGCAATAATCAGGTGGCAGCAAGGAAAAACTCTCTCCTCCAGTGAATGCAGAATTTGGAAAGGTCAGGCCAAGCTGGGATTTGATAATATGCTGTAGAGAGAGAAGATGGAGCAGAGAATTGCAGTGGCCTGCAAAACCTGCTGGAGGAAAATCTGGTGGTTTGACCTGACTGTGGCTCTGCTCTCTTCCCGTCCTACCAACGAGGGCCACAGCAGTGTCTTACTAAGTTGAAGGGTTTAGATGAAAATTACTTGCTTTTTAACTTATTTTTTGTGAACAAAAATGGCATCTCTCTAAGGGTTTGCACAGATAACATAACCCATCTTTTTCCATTTTCTTCTCAATAAAAAAGATTTTAAAAGTTATCTTGAAATGGATCCAGGCAGTGAAGTAGTTTGCTATCACCACAAGGAGGCTGAGGATCCTTCTGCTTTCTCATGTGCTTTGTATTGTCACAGCCTCTGGAGATTATCCAGAGCAGAGAGAGACTGGTATGTCTGATGTGGCATCTACTAATTCTCTGCAAAAAATAAATATTTTTCATGTTCTGGCAACCTCACAGCAAGCAAATAAGAAATGTGCATTTTGTAACTGAAAACACACCAAACATCAAGTCCAGCAGTCTCGAGATCTCCTTTTAAATTTTCCTCAGAACAAAAAGATATAATGAAGAATACTTTCTGTTTCCAAGTGAAGCAGAGATTAGAAGAAAAAAAGCCCTATATTTTTTTTTTCCCCATAAACTCCTCCTGAAACATGCTTGAAGCACTGGAAAAATTAGTCGGCATATGATAAATGGCCCACAAGCAGCAGATGCAGTGATCTGTGTGCCTTTCTAAAATAACTGTCTTAAGGGGAACTTTTATGTCATTATTTCTTAGCCATTCTGGCTATCAGAATGGCTCTGCACAGCAGCATATATCATGCTTTTATTTTAATTAAACATATCTCAAAGAAGAGCTTGTAAAAATGTAACTGGAGGTATTTTATAGGATTTGAACCTGAGGTCATTTTGTTCTATTAATCTCATTTGCATTCAGGAGCTTCTCCACATTCTCTGTGAGCAGAAAGGTTGTGGGGCACAGGATGGGTAAAGATCATGGTTTGTGCAAAGGGGCTGTTTCTCCATCAGTAGATTTCTGTGTAATATAGCTGCTATATAACATTTGTATCTTCTTTGGCCATTTATTTTAAGAATTTTACCCTTTCATATTTCAAACCAGGTTAATGCATTTTCTCAAGCATCTTTGGTCTACAAGCTGTGTCTGTATTTTCTTTCATTACAGCCCAGACAGCCTTCTCAAACACTAAAGGGTACTGGTTTTGTACATGCTGTAACCTTAATATTTCTAGAATCACTTTTTAACAATGTTTTCTGGTTTATTCCTTGGTAGCAAAGAGGCAGAGAAGCAAAGTGCCCAGTTCCCAAGGATTAGCTCAGAGACTGAGCTGAGAGCAGTAGTTTCAGTACAAGGTAATATTGGAGTAGATTGTCTCAATGGAGCTTTAGTGGAAGGAACATTCATAAAGGGCTGTGTGAGAGAGTGTATTAAATGGACTTGTGTCAGGATTCATTTGTTATATTTACTATGGATTTGCCTGCTTACTACACAAGTACTCTTTATTACTGTATTGAATTTAGACATAACCCACTCCTTGGCAAGATAACTTTTTTCCCTTTGTATGTGCTGCAGTTTACTTTTTTATTCTTGTCCATCTGCTATCAAATCCACAACTGATGTATTTTTTTATCAGTGTTGTGGTACTGCAGATCCAGAAGGTTTTTCAGTGCAGTGATTTCTGCAGTGTGTATTGGTAGTTTGAATGCCTCCCTTGGGGAAATCGAGGTTACGTTTTACAGTAGGATTGGTGGCTGACATTTGTGACATGAATTTATTAGGATAGGATCTTGTTAGTTGTGTGATATTTAACAGAGTAACTTCATACAGACCTTGTATTTGCTTTTAAAACACTTTTTTCAATAGACACCACGGGATTAATAATGAGGTGTGAGCTGTCTGCTTTCCACGAGAGATTTCTACATTCACTTAAATACAGAGAAGAGATTCTTTCTTCAAAATACAGCACTGTGCAACCACTGCTGAGCTTCACAGGGCTTTTTATCACAATTTTGAAGGCTGAGACATCAGTCACTCTGTGGAAAAGAAGCTTCCTTCAGGCAAATTTATTTTACTTTATTTCTAAGCTTGAAAGTTAAAAAATGTGTATATATTTTAAAAACATTTGGTGTGTCTGTACAGTGTATAAAACAGAAACACATATTTGTTTCACTATAACCAGATATCCTTCTAATCCATATTATTTTAGCTGCTTAATATTATAAAAGGTGAAATAAATCTTAAAAAACCTGAATGTTTCATATGCATGAAACCTGATCACAGCATGTACTGTTCAGAAATCTAAATTCCAGATAACTCAGTGGTTCTTGTATATTAGAGCCAAAAATTTTTCACGGACAGAGTTATATTTATTCTGAATTCTTAACAATAATGTGATATGATTATTCTTGATTTTAAAAATATTCTCCAGTGATAGAAAGTGTTCAAGAACTGGCTGGGTGTGGCACTTAGTGGCGTGATCTGGTTGACTGGTGATCACTCAAAGCTTAGACCTGATGATCTCTGAGGTCTTCTCCAACCTAAATGCTTCTGTGATTCTGAATTTGAAAACTCACAAGTGTAGGCTTAGACCTGCAGATTCAGCAATGGACTATTAGATTTTCTAAGTAATGGTTGCATCTTTATGAAATGAAGCTGTTCTGTGTTTATTTTGAGTGTTATATCTGTGTTTCAGAGCTTCTGCCACTAACCAATCAAATGGTTATTGCATTTGAAATATGAATTTATATATGCAATCTAGCAGTTAATAGGGTGTTTATATGTGACCACACATGTAGGTATGTTACAGGTGGAGGGGAAGATGTGGGAGGCAGTGTTACAGAGCTGATCCAATCCTGACCTGAATTTTAATCATCTTGTCACCACTTAATAATGCTGTAACATACTGTGGAGGGCTCCTGTTACCGAGTTTTGGTGGTTTGGGGGCATCCTGTGGATCAGAAGGAGGTTCTGTGTTAGTGGTGTCATTTATCCTGATGCTGAGAGCTTCACTGCAGTGCCAACCATGGTCCCTTTCAGCTTGGCTGCAGTAGCAACAGGGCTGCTGGTTCCAGAAAGCTGGAACTGGACCCAGCTAGGGGAACACCTGGGTGTGACATCCAGCAGAGCCACCTCTTCCCATGTGGAGAAGCACAGCTGTGCTGAAAATGTTAGAAAAATGCCATGTTGCTGCTCTCTGCAATATGTACGGGATATTTTGTTCCACTGTCTATTTGGGTTCTTACCACCTTCTAACTAATCTGTATGAAAAGGGATTGAAAATGCAAATAGCTTCAAATAGCTCAAGCTGAAAGAGCGGGGAGTTTTTCTGAGCCACTAATACTGTTCTGGATAGAGGCTTATCTAGCACTGGCTAATAATGCACATCACAACACTCCCAGCACCTTGCAGTTCCTTTGGCTTCTGTTAGCAGCACAGCTACACTCCTATGCTGCTTTTACCTTGTTTAAAAAAGAAAACTAATTGGTCATTAAACTGCATTAGCTCTCTAACTAGCCCAGGCATCCCTTTTCAGCATTTTCCTTGCTTGTCTTCAAGAAACCTCTGTCGGCCTGTTTGATGCAAGTGTAGTTAAATGCAAAATTTTGTTCTAAGGAATGGTATGATAAAATTTTAATTAATCTTGTTGTTTATTCTGATCCCTCAACAGAAAGTGAATCCTTTCTCTGCAGTATTTATTAGTGTATGGACTTATTTGAAGTTCCAGTGCTTCTGTATTAAAATGAGTAACTTTTTACTTACTGGAGTAAAACACATAGATGTGATATAAAGGCAGCAATATATCAGTCTTCATGTTCAGAACCTTTCTACAACTTGAATATTAGACTTTCTTTTTTACTTATTTCAATGTATCTGCATTTTTCTTTTCTGTCATTACCTGATTTCATGTGAAAATGTCTTGATGTGATTCTCTTTTTCTTAATTAATTAGATTTGGCATGGCTATTTATTGTATCATCTTGGCATCTGGCTAGTGCAGCTCCTTTGAAACAAACAATGTGCTCGAACAAACCCTTATAAAATTAACCCTTTTGATCTAAGCAGACAGGTGCATGTACAGTATGACTGTAATTCTTGCTCTGTAAAAATTATTTAGCAAAAATAAAACATTTTTGTGCTCTCTGGTTAACCTATTTCCATCCAATGGAGCATTCAACAGCGTTTTCAAAACATTTTTAGAATTTATTATTTTTACATCTTCTAGTACATCTAGAAGATTACATCTGCTGTCAAAAGCAATGTCTCTTAACTGGAGGGAAAGAAAAACCAAACTGAAAAGAGATCTGTAAACCTGCAATATAAATAAAGCATTTCAGTTGTGTCTGGAAAGCTGTAAATCCCTGTACGATAACAAATGCTTTAGGGTAAGTTATAAATCCCTATGCAGTTGAACTATACCTGAAGTGTCTTTATCTATGGTCAGAGCACAGAAAGTTCTACATGTTTTTGTCTGTGGTTTTTAGGTTAATTACGCTGGGGTTTTTTACTTTCTCTGTCATATTGTTGGGTTTTCTTTCTTTTTTATCTGTGAATTGTATCATTATTATCCTCCCCAGTGCAGGGCTTGGGGTTTTCCTTAATGATTTACAGCTGTTCCATGTGAGAAGGGACAGGCATACAAACTAAATATACAAAAGACATGTTTTTTAATACCAAAATGCTAAGGAGTGTTGCAGCACTGTTACAATACCAGTAGTCCCACCACAGGCCTCATGCATATGCATGATATGAGACCACCACGTGGGAGAAGCACTGTGAGCAGGGGGGAGAGAAAATGAATATTGATAAAACATGTCACTAACTGTGAACAGCCCACAGGAAATATCTAATCTCGGTGGGTGTGCTTAACTGAGACAGATTAAAATCTGAATCCATGCAGCTGATAATGTTTTTTATCTTGAAAGGTCAACCAGGTATTTGACACTCCTGGTCTGACCAGGAAGCTTTGTAAAAGACATTGGAGAGGGTGTCTTCAATACATTTTATTTAGAATGGACATTTATGACTGGTCGTTGACCTTGGGATTCCATTAGCAGTAATGAAGGGCAGCAGTAATGCCTTATAGGAGTGCAGTAAATGATGCCTGTACACAGATGAGAGCAGTGCCCTGCTCCACGCTGGGCTGGGCTGTCCCACGGTGCTCTCCCTGCATTCCTGGGTCCAGGATGACAAAAGGAAGCAGTTAGTGACACTAAAAACAGTGGCAGTGCTTTGGAAATATTTTTAGTTTACAATGTGTTGGAGTTGTGCTTTTTCCATTTCCCTTCTTCCCTCCTCTCCCTTTTCTGCCTCCTCTCTTTGGAAAGCGTAAGACAAAGTTTCTAATTCTCTACAGAAAAGAGGACAAACTCTGTTTGCCTAGTCACATATGAGTTCAGTTGAGAGCTGTCAGAAAGATGTATTACCAAGTACAACAAAATGTTTCCAGAGCACCCTTACATGAAAATGTTTTAAACTCCATTTATTTGTAGAGTTTCTAACTGGCTCTGGGTGACATTCATTGTACCAGAAGCACAATGTGTGGTGTTAAAGGATCAACAATCCAGAAGGATTTGTGTTGGAAGGGAACTTAAAGATCCTGTAGTTCAAACCCTCTGCCATAGGCAGGGACAACCTCTCCAAGCTCAACCAGTCCACCCCAATGAGCAGGAATTCAAACAAAGGTGCCAAGGAGGAACTCAAACTGAAATACAAAGAACGCAAGAGCTGGAAGCAGGGAAAGGTGACCAGAAAGGAATACATGGAAGAGTGTGTGTGGGTGGGACTGAGGAAATCATCCTTGTGGCTCTCAAAATTATTGTTCTTGTTCCTCTCTTTGGTGGGCCTTGAGACTGGTTAGAGCCCAGAGAACTTGAGATGGAAATGAAATCGACTTCCTAATTCTATGACTTCCCCATCCTTGTGACATTGTTTAGCTTCTGATAATGAGAAGTCCCAAAGTCTTAAGTTAAACACAATATCAGAAATAATCAGGCTGGCTCCTATATGATGAAAAAACAAGAGAAAAAAAAACAAACTAAATCATATTCTAAGCTGCTGACATTCAATTTATGGCAGCAGTGACTGAGAATATAATATTGCCCTCCTTATTTGTCATCATACTCAGATTTAACCTGAGAGAATTTTTTAATTCTCTTGATTTTCTTCCCTATTCAAAATTAATTTATTATTAATGTGAGCAGTTTTGTATGTGTATAGGGCATGGATATGGTGGTTTTTTTCATGCTGGTTTCTCATACAATCAAATATTTTCAATATGTCCCAGAACATGAAATTTCACTTCTTTTTTTTTAATATCAGCTTAGTAAAAATACATAGAACTGCATATACTTCAAAGAATATTCTCTAGATAATACTTCAGTCTAATCTTCCTTGAAAAGATATAAAGAAGTACCTAACTTAAGTATGAGATTGTGAGCCGCTCTGGAATTGTGAAGAACAAATGAAGTTATGAGTTTCACATTTGAGTGACTTTTATTAATTGTTTGTCTCTCCTCTCTGCACATGGGTATTATTTGCCCAGAGAAAATAGCTCAGCAAAAACTTTTTTAGCCTGAAATTCTAACAAATTGCATAGTTCTATCAAGTTCACCTAAACCCACTGATTTTCTTGCCCTCCTTTCCATTCCTTGTTATGCAATTTGTTTAGCATGGAATAACAATTTTTTGATAAATCACTAGAAGATCCAAACAATTGTCATTGTCAGCAAATTAAAACCATAAAGATAGCAAGCATTCAGGCTTTAGAAAGTACATTGTTTTCTTAGTAGAATAGGTTGCAAATAAAAACAATAAAAGTTGACCATTGAGCCGTGGCAATGTTGGCAGAAGGATGGAGGTTTTAAAGGTCATATTGGATAAATCTTATTTTTAAATGCAAAGGCACCTGAAAATCATACGTTTCCTTGAGAAAAGAAAGTTTGCCTTTGGAAATGAGGCTTGCCAACCTTTGTCATTATACCAAGCTGAAAAAGCAATTTGGAACCCCCTACAGACTGACATTTTCCCTTTTAAAACAGAGGGAGAGAAAAGAGGAGCTGCAACCACCCAAGCAGGAAACTTCACCCATGGTCTGCTCTCCACTGGCTGCCACCAAAAAAACCCCTTTTCCTGAGTCAGAAGGATCATTTCTTCTTCTTTTTTTTTTTTTTTTTTTTTTTTTTGGGAGGCTTTGGAGCATTCCTGGTGGGATGGGCTTTGCTCCCAACCAGCTGTTGTTGAGGGACTGGATTGTCCCGTGGCAGAACTCGGGATCTTGTGGAGCAGCTCCAGCCTGGAGCCTGTGGGGTTTGGGGTGCCCCGAGCACAGCGTGGAGCCAGCCTTGCCTTGGGACCGGTTCACCTGCTTTAGTGAGGGGTCACTGAGGAGATCCATGGAAGAAAGTGTGAGGAGACTGTAAAGAAAGGCAAATGTTGACCTCTTCTTCCCCATTGAACCAGAACGTGGCACCTCAACCATCTATAAAGGCCTTGCTTTAAATTTGGGACAATTTTTTTAATGGCTTCTCTCGTGGAAGGAGCTGAACTTTTTCAAATTTGAGCCTGCTGAAGGTATCTAAAGGACCATTTTCTACTCATAAACAAGTTTCTGAAGAGAGCACTGTGGTAACCACTTGATGTGTCTGTCCCGTACTTTGTAACTTCTTTAATGTGTGTTGAAAAAAACCAGTTGAACTTTAAGGTCCCCTGATCTGTAATGTTCTAATGCAAGCTGGGTACTTCTGGGCTTGCACTTCTGACTCTGGATCAAGTGCTAAAAGTTCCTATTTGAAGTGGAAAACAAGAAATGCTCTCCAAGGTTTTGCAGTGCTGTGCTGGTGTTGGGAATGGTGCTGGTGTTGGCAGAATAGATTCCCTTTGGCACAGGTAGGCAAGAGTTGTTACCATGTTGCACACTGAGAAATTCTGACTTTTTGTCTCACCAAACCCTCCAGGAAGGTGGAGCACTGGGTGCTCTGCTTCCTTTTAGTATTGCCAAACGTTAATCAATCCTTTCTCCAACAGACATTGACTGAATGCATCCTTGGCTCACCTAATCTTAGCTGATTTCATTAAAAAGAAAATATTTAGTATTAGTTTCACATTAAAGTATTTTATTAGTTTTAGACAGAATTGGTAACGTTTTCACTTTTCGCCTACAGAACCATACTTAAGGGGAAGTTTTAGCATGATATGCTGAAAATCAACCGATTTTTATTATGGTGACTTTATTTTCTACATAATTGCATGCTTAGATTTGAAGACACATCTTTTCTCTTCTAAATATAAATATTTCACAAGATAGATATTCTCTTAATTATTTGCTCTTGACATGTATGTTTTAAATAATGATTTGACATTTAAGTGAAAAGTACCTCTTCATCTTGTAAAACTTAAAGCAACAACTAATTAAAGCAGTAGTTCCGTTTTATTTGAAGGACAGTTATTTCTTTTGGAATGTGTTGCAAGCCTTGGTTTAAAGTAAATGAACGTGTTTTCTGTTGATAAAATTGAAGTGTTGCATTCTGAGGTCCTAATTTGAAGGTCACTGCAGCAGTTGGGGTGTGGTGTGAGCAGCTCTGGGACACCCGGGGAGGTTCTTGTGAGTGGAGTATCAATTTCTTCTTGAAGATAGTTTAAATAGAATTGGATTAATTTGGTCTTGGTTTTTTGTTTGGGTCTTTTTTGTTAATTTGTTTTTTTTGGGGGGGGGATTTGTTGTTTTAGTTTGTTTTTGGTTTTGTTTTGGTTTGTTTTTCTGGGTTTTTTGTTTGGTTGGTTTGTTTTTGTTTTTTTTTTTAATATATTACTGATGCCTGCAATTGCAATTTGTAGTACTGTAAAGCACCAAAAGATTGGAGAAGCTTCTCTAGAAAATATTTTCTGATGCTTCTGCAGGACACTACAGTGTTCTGCTGGTACAGCAAAACTGGGTTTTCTGTAGCTTGTCGTTCTCAGAAAATGCTGCCTTTGAGATACTGCTTAAAATAGGACAGTATCCAAGCAGCTGAGTTTCATGTTTCCATTTGAATTGTCAAAGGAATCCTGTAACTTATTTTTCATTAAAGAGAAGAAATTCTGAGCAACGTCTTCAGTAATGAGAAAATTTGCTCGTTAGGGTGCTCCAGCTTTTAGTCTGTAGTTTCTGTGATTTGGAGTCAGATACCCAAAACTTCAGTCTCATTAACACTGCCGAAAAAACAATCTTTTTCTCAAGTGATTAGTTCTAATCACTCAAACATTTAAATATCCTAATATCACTTCCCTGATCAGGATGACTTTTGGTTTGGTTCTGCAGAAAGTCTTTTGATTAAATGTTTTTCTTTAAATCCTTGAATGTCTCTGTTCATCCTTTTCCAGGAAGACGGCAGCACATTTCATAACAAAGTTGTGTACCTGGTTTAGAACGAGTACCAAGAAGAAAAATTAAATTTATTCTCTCTTAACCAGTCAGATCCTTCCATTATTCATAAATGTGGAACACTTAAGCCATTGTAAGGGGTTCAGCTTTGCTTTACAGTATTGTTTGATCTGAAACTAGTGCTGCTTTTCAGTTTTAGTGGATGAAAAACTTGGAAAATAAATGCCCTCTAAGAAATTGCATATAACCCAGCAATTTGTTATACAGTTTCTTTCCTTCATGGATTCTGATGTTCCCTAGGAAGACTAAGATTTAAAGTTACCATGTAGATACTGCTGTCTCTAATAGTGATGTATTGGCATGTCACACTTGTCAGCAATTTTTTACAGAAAATATTTAGTGTTAAATTATGTCAGATGTAAAAGTTGAATGGTTTTTATTTAAATTTAAAATATCACCCTTTCATCTGCAATTTCACAAATGACCATAAGAATGAAATTTATGCATAAAAGAAAAAGGGGAGATATTCTGAGAATGTACCATGAGGTAAGGTGAGGTAACAAACCAATTTAATGTCATCAGTGCAGAAAAAGGGAAAAAAATGCAGTTCTGAATGTTGAGACATCCACACTGTAATGAAGGGACTCTGCTTGTGGAGAGGTCGCAGCAGACAAACCAAGTGGGAAAGCTTTGACTTTTCTGATTTATAATCTTGTTTTTAGGCCATCAGCTGGATGAAATGGATATTTTTTTCCTGAAATGTAGTTTATTGCTTATAAATTTAGCAAATGAATTATTGTTTGGTATTTCTTTAGCCCAGCCTGCCCACTGCTGCAGTAAAGGGATGGGAAGCTGCACTGAAATGGTCAGCTGGAATTTTCAGGATGCAACTAAACACAAAACAAGTGAAATTATGCCAGTCCAACAGAGAAAGAATTTGGTTGTAGTTAACCCTTGTGGAGAAAACAGTCAGTACCAGAATCAAATCAGAAATTACTTTCTATTTTATTTAAATAATAAGACTTTAATAGATGAAAATCATTGCCATAAATACAGCAAATCCTGCTTGGTTTAACTGAAAAATCAGTTCATGCCTTATATATTTGCAAAAATAATGGGGAGAGGTAGGATGAGGCTTGTACAAATTATTCCTCTTCTTTCCTGACATTTCGGCCCTTGTTCTTAAGATTTTTTTTTTAACCTAACAAACTTCTTTATATCAAGGAGTTTATCCTTCACTGTCACAGATGCTGGCATGGAATTTAGCTAAAGAAATTCGATTTAGTGTTTTGATAAAGGAGAAAAATTAGGTTGGCTTTACAGAGAAAACATTTTATAAGGGTAAGAAACAAAGTCAAAACACAAGGCTTGTCTCTTTACTAACCAGAAATATGACATGAAAAAGTATACAGCTGTTCAGTTTATTGGTTCTGAAGGACCACTGTCAAGTATTATTTGGTTTTAATTGCAGTTTAGTTGGAGGTCTTACAAAACCTGGTGCAATTCATGGAATAACTAAAATAAATAATTGCTTGAAGTATTTGCAGTCAGAATCTCTTCACTTGAATACCAACCCAAAATTTAAATTATGCAAAGACTTGAGCTGGATATTACTTTTCAAATAAAATTCAATAGATTATTCTGTTCTTCAGTAGCTGAGAGGAAAGGTGAAGTAATAACAAAAGCTCTTCTTTTACTTAGGGGTTTTGTACTTGAAGCTCCCCTGGGATGGTTTTTGTTATCTTCAGTTTTTCTCTATTTTTTACCAGGCAATGAGAGAGAGAGGATCACCTGTGAACAAAACTTTCTCCTTAGTTTGTTTTTGGCAGAGAAAAGGTGTTTTGTGTTTTCTGCTCACCTGCAATCCTACTGGGGGGGTCTGCAGCAACTGCAGGGTAGGCACTTTTACAACGCTTCCCACTTGAGAAGATGTTTCGTTTTTACATGGAAGTCAGGCATTTCTCACATAGAAATGCTTGTCTTAAAATATCCTGAGCTGGAAGGGACCCACAAGGATCACCAAAGTCCAGCTTATTTACTGTAGAACAGTGTCACTGACACAGCTGATGGCTTTGTCAAGGTTGCAGAGTACATTTAGGATGGAACCAGGAATTATGCCAGGAAATGCAGCATTCAGTACTTTTTTTATTTTTTTTTTTACCCCAGAGAAGGTGGATACAAAACTGGAAGCAGTCCAGGATGGAAGTAGAAGTTCCCATTGCTTGTGGTGTAAAATCCTTGTGCTTGGAGGCATTCATGCTGCCCTTGTCTGACAAGAAGTCTTTGTAGTAACTGCACGTCTGGAGAGAAAAGTTTTTCGTAGTTCTTGCTTGGCAGAAAGGCCTCATAGTGAGCCTCAAAGGGGAAAAACCCTATAATCATTTAGGCTGAAGTGCTTCTTAATTCAAATGGCGTGCTACTTAGAGAACTTGATAAGAAGGATTAGAAATGGAAAAGAAAGACATTTTTAAAAGCAAAGCTATTACAGGGTTCATTACTTTATTTATACGTTCTCCAAAATCACATGAATGAAGGGAAAAAATGAGGAGAAAAAATACTGGCTTCAGTTCAGAATGTCAATTACTACTTTTTTTAATCCTCTTTTCACAATTTATTTGACATCTTGAACAGTAGCCAAAAAAGCTATTATAACATAAAACATATTCATTGGTATAAATCTCATTAAGTCGAGCAATTTAATTAAGGTATTGACATGCTTAATTGATACGTGCAAGGAGAGACCATTTTCATATCTAATTTCCATACGTTTTCTGCTTTTAAGAAAACTAGCTCCGTAAAAATGTTATAGATTCAGCTAAGCCCTGTCATCCCAAAGGAGCACTTGCTGCCATTTACCTTGATTTAGAGCCAACCACTCTTCTAAGTGGAGCTCCATTAAATGGATCTGATGTATGTCTGACTCAAACATGCGTCAGCTTCTCTTATGATCAATAGTGGAATATTTATATTAATAAAACACCAAGTTAATTAAATAAAATAGTCTTCAGGGTAAACTTAAGATACTAGGGGATGGGCAGAGAATCAATATACTCTGCCATTTGAACATTAACTATGTGCTCTGAAATTTTATGTGACCTTAGCAAAGATGTTAGCAGTATTGGAGTCATGGATGCACAGAAACCCCTGGGGCAGGAACCTGCTAAGCATCCTGGGCAGGATTCATTTATCAAGGTGGAGAAAAAACAGCAAACAAAAAAACCTTGGGTCTGTTTGGCTTCTGTGGCTTCATTCCTACAGACACACTGGAAATCCTTTCTTTGGATTAGGACTGAACACGGTCTAATGGGTGTTCTCCCAGTTGTCTGAACTATTCCAGTGTTGCCAGAGAAGGGACACATGTGACAAAGTTGCCGTGTTAGGGTTTTTCAGTGATGGTGAAGAGTCGAAGGAGCCCTACAAAGACATTTTACCAAGCACCTTTAGGATGGGTTGGCCATTCATGAGCGTGTCAGATTCTGGTGCATTGCATGTTTCAGCCCAAAGCACGGCTGTCCTTCAGCCTTCTCCATGCTCACGGCTTCTGTGCCCACAGACAGAGCTGGGAGAGACATTCTACATGAGTGGGTGACCTGTGACCACCATGGAAACCTACCCCTGGTAGAGATGCCTTCACGAGTCTCAGTCTCAGATTCGTGTCACCACTGTGCCCTGATAAGCAAACTCTGCTGTCCCTATGGCACTGATGCTATTTCTATAACATGCAGATGGCCTTTGAAGGAAGCAAGTTCCTTCAGGTACTGCTGCAACCCACAGCTTCCACTTCATCCTGCCTTTTATCTACATGTTAAAGTTTCAGTACAATAAAGTGAAAAATGTGGGGTTTTTTAATCCTGCAGCTTTAATGGATGCCTTACTTTAATAACCAAAGATGCTTGAAAGGCCAAAAAAATATTAATTCATTATTAATAGTTTATTCAGTCAGTTCAGAACTTGTTCTGTGTAAATATGCTTCCATCTCTTTAGCCAGGGACACCCTGACCTTGCTAAAAACACTGATAGTTCTGGTCCAGAGGCAGTGATTGTGTGCCAGAACCCTCAGTTCCTGCATTCCTTCTTCAGGCACGGGGCTCCTTCCTCTCAGGGTTTAAAGGAGCTGAGATACAGCTGAGGGAATTAGAACATGTTCATTGGGGACTTCTCTTAAAATCTCCCATGTGTGGGCTGGACTCCTGCTGAGCCTGCAGTGACTGCTGAGCATCCCCTGCCCATAACCAGGGGTCAGGAACTGAGGGGAAGATTTCAGTGAGGTGATTATTTGTTGACTTCTGTGTGATAGACACTATCTGCTATGGGAAGTGACAAAATCAGAATGTAAATCCACAGGAGGTAGATTATGGAATAACGTGCAGAATTTAATAAAATAATCAGTAGTAGTACTTCTGGGCCATTGCAGGAAGAGGACATTGACATTGTCCTGCAATGTGTGATTTTGACCTGGTTAAAATGTTTCTGATTACCAAGCACTAGGGAGAAGCTGAAGGAATAATCTCCTTTAACTTAGACTGAATTGTCTTCCAGTTCAGCATTTACTGAAAATACTTGTGAAGTATTTTCTGAAGAAGACAAACATATTGTGTGTTTAATACTTCCAAATATGCTTCATCCATGAAGAAATAAATGTTGGCCCTTATTTAAGGTTACAAATCAAAGCACATGTGAGTTACACCTGACAGTTGAAAATATTTAATGTATGTAAAACTACTTCTGTTCCATTATTGTCTTTGGTGAGTGTTGGTAATGCATCCCAACCCTAAGATTTCGATTTTGCTTTGCCTTTTTCCCTTTACATCATTCTATGATTCAGAAAGACTGAACAAAGAGTGCCAGCTAGAAAGAGCATTGGAACCATATGTGTTATAGTTGTATATAATCTATATCATAATTGTATAAACTTAACAGGGTGGGATAGGTTTAGTTAGAAAACCAAAACTGTGTGTTAGCCACAGTTCCCTGGTATTTAGAGCTGTCTTTCCACAAATTTAATGTTCAAAGAAAGAAAGAGTGATTGCATCTGAGCTGGGATAAAAACAGGTTCCATGATGAATTCCTTTCTGGAACCAAACAAAAACCTTTGTGTATGGAACTGGGATGCAGATTTCTTGTGTATTTTTTGACTGACTCTTAGTTTCTGTCTCTTGATTGTTGGTTTTCCGCATGACATCTGGAAGTAATGTTGTGAATAATATCAGGATGTAAACTTTCCAAGTCTTATAATGAAGTTAAATTTCCTTTTCTGATAAGATAAGACAAGACTATTTTTGTCGTATGACACATGACACCCCTTTAGCTAATTGTTTTTTCAAAAGCTTGCTAAGGGAAGTGTCATAAATTGAAAAAACTTCGGGGGTAATAAGTCAACTTTTACTGTCAGGCATATTTTCTCCTGGAGACTCACATAACTGTAATGGACTTTGGAGCAAGTCATCATCATTCCCAGCAGTGATGAAATCAAATAATGCTGGAATTTGATGTTCTTTGATTTGAGAGTGCCTCAACAATGAAACAGCAAAGTGTGGACACACTGGAGTCTGTTGCGCAAGAGCTACTCCTCCCTCTTCCCTGGTCAGCTTTTTTACATTTAATTTAATTTTGTGAGCTGACATTGTCAATCTGAAATTCAGCAAGATGCTTGACAGGGAGTTGGAGAAAGCCGAGTTCATTTCTGGAAGTGGCTTTATGCAGATGAACTCGTGTGGGTCTCTGGAACGAGGCATCTGCTGATGAATCAGAGGAGTGCCCTTGTTCCCTCCTCAGCTTCAGGAACAGAGCTCAAAAAACACCACAAGTGCTTTTGAGAGCTGCTGTAAACCATTCACACACACCCAAGTCTCCCTATGGGTATTTTTGGGTGTTTAAGGATAAAAAAAAAAAAAAGTCTGTGTTCAAAGTAGAACCTGGAGGATTTTGTTATGCTGCATTTGGGTGGATTCAAGGAAATGAATTCAGCTTGTAATTTGTTCAGGCCGGACTGGTTTGAAAGTGGCAGTGAAGTCCAAGGAACACTGTTAATTCTCATGAATTATCTCAATTTTAGCTGAGTTTTCAGTAAAGCTTTAGGTCTCTGGTAGTTGATTCACTGAAACATTCAAATAAAACCCTTGTTAAGATGAACGGAATGATTGCAAGTTCAACTTCTCTTTTGGAAGAATTCACCATTTTATGTGTACTTTAGCTGAAAGCTAATTTTGGTTTAGATTTGTGTCACATTAACACATTTGTTCTACTAGGTTACTTGAATTTATTTTCTCTACTTAAAACACCTACATTCTATTTAAGTGCCTTTTTCTAAAGCATGGCATTATTGAATGATAAACTTCCTGTGCATGGAGTGGGATTCTCAAAGGTGCTTTACCTAGGTGAATAGTCAGTAAAAAAGAGGACATTATTTGATTATGTTCCAGTGAATCTTTTTTTGGTGAGGATAAAGTAGCAGAATGAGGGTTTGTAAGGGTGTCATGCAGCTGTATTGGTCAGGGTGATCTGCTCTGGAGTCCTTGAAGAGCTGCTGGGTTTATGGATCCTGCCATCACACAGAGAGCTGCTATTACTTAAAAACTTGCATTTTGCACGAACATCCCGCATGAACCACTTTGTGGTATTACTTCTTGGTCTAATAAATCTAGATGTCACATCCACACAGAAAAATGAATTATGGCTAAAGACCAGTCTGAAGTGGATCTTCTTACATCTGCAGTGTTGCACTGGGACTCTCAAGGCTAAGTGATCCATAGCAGGGAAGATACATAAAGGTGAAGCTGTGGAAGAAAAAGAGAAGCTAAAATATTATAAAAAATGGGAAAAGGAGCATGGAACTCCTCTGTCTTTTCTCTTGGGCTTCAGTACCTGTTCCTGCAGTCTGCTGAATATCAGTGAAATAGATATTGTTGGTCCAATATTATAATTAATTTTTAAACTTTGAGTACAGCTCAAGTGCCAGTGTGCCCCTCTTGCACAGGTGCATGTTTTACCTTAGAGCAGAATAAAGGTCCTCTGATAACTGAGCCTGAGCTATGAACAGAATGTTGTTTTTTCTCACTGCAGTGCATTCACATACTTTGCAACTCATTTCTACGTCGCTGGAATGAATGGAAATTTAAGCTGGTTTTACTATCCACAGATTCCCTATAATTTTTATAACTTTTTATATAGCCACAGGAATGTCTGCAGTGATCATACAAACAAATGGTTTAATTGGCCTCTTTCAGGAAAATTTGATGAAAAAACAAAACCTGGACCTTTACACATGTAATTGCTACTTAATCCTAGGAAACATCTTATTTTCTTAGCTAAAGTGCAGGATCACAGCCTGAATTAAAGAAATATTACTGTGAGTATTGTTTTCATTCTACAGTGTGATGATTAAGTACACAAAAATATTAACTGTCAGGGGATTTTTTCTTTTAATATATTAGTAAAGTGCAAAAAATCTTCAGTATAAAAATATTCATCATTAACAAAGGGAGAGTTAGTTAAGACAAATCATTCAAAAGACAGTCTTGCTCCAGATATTGATCAGTTATCCGAAGACAGTACATGTTTTATTCTTTATTATTTCACATGTTTATCTTCTAAAATAAAAACTCATCCTAATAAAAAAATATATAACCAATAAACTGCAAATATCTTTTTGTTCAGCAGTCAGGCAGGGCCGTGGAGGCTCCTGTCTCTCTGGGGAGATCAGAGGAGGCTGATATTGCCTACTGATGTTTAGAATTTGCAAATGCTCCACAGACAAAAGTCTAACCCCCAAAACAGGTCAACAGTATAAAACCAGTGCTTTTTAAAATTAGCTTAAAATCAAAGTACCTCCGTATATCTGCATTTCTATTTTAGAAAGTATTAACATTAATAAGCAGTGAGAGAGCTTTTGAATTCACAGTGCTTTAGCAGCAAGAAAATATTGACAAAAAAGGAAAATGATGGGAAGAATAATTTCTTTCTTCTGATGTCAGGGCTTCATTGTCCCCTCTCCGAGGTGTGTGGTGCCCCCACTAAATCAGTGCCTCTGTGTCCTAATCTCACTCCCAGTGCAGTGGGAGGACTTGGACTTGTGTGGGACCATCATTGCCCTGGGAGCCTTCAGCGTTTTGTCAGCGATCCAGAGGTTCAGCGGTGCTGGAGAATTCCAGAGGAAAGGTTTTCCTATCAAAATGGATCTGTCTGCAGTGTGGGGTCAGAGCTGTGTCTCTGCTGGCTGAACACTCTCCCCACGTGCAGGAAGGCTCGGTGGATGAATTCCTGTGGAATCCAGTGGAATTCCTGATCTGTGGGACTGACTGGGAAGGGATTTTGTGTCTCTCCCCACACTCTGCTGGAGCACCTTGAGTCACACGCTGCCTCTCAGCGTGTTCCTTTGTCTCCCTGATCAAAAGGAAGGATTAATTATATTGATAGCATTTTCTAAAGCACTAAAACGCTACTTTAAGTACTGCTAACAAAGACATCTTATTGTCATTTATTAGTCAGGAACCCTATCCTATTTCTAGTGGGCTGCTTCTCTTCAAGAGTTTCCTCTGAGACCACTGGATGTTACTTTCCAGTTCCTACTCCCTCACATATCCAAAGCTGAGTATAAATACTGGGAGGAAAGGTTTTACTTTTGTGTGTATGTTCCAAAAGACAGATGTTGCTTTCTAAAATGAAATTATCACTCTCAAGATGGGTGGTTTTAAAATAAGAGTCTCCTAAATGCTGTCTGATCACCATTTGCTCAGCATTTTGGAAATGGCAGGAGGAGGGAGAACTGCAAAAGTCATAAAGACAAATGTTGCCTTTGACTGGACATTGGCACTGATTATTACTCTTACAGTTTATTTCACATTATGCAAAAAATATTTTAAAATATTAAAAAATATCATCTTCTCAGAGATATCCTGACAGATTTGTTTCTGTTTGTTGGGTGCATCAACTGACAAATGTTGCGCTGTTTCTCGGTGAAACAAGGTGGGGTTTGGGTTTCTTTTTTTTCCCTTGTTTTTGTTGTTTTTTTAAGCAACCAAGAATTTTAAAAACCTCTAATGAAGAATTAAGTAATCACAAATGAGTATTCTCTGTTGTTCTAAACATTTAAAAAGACTTCAGCATGTGCTGTGTGATCCCTGCCGTGTCAGGACAGAAGTCATGGAACTGCACAAGTCCATGCAGCTTGGATCCCTTGAAAGATCTTTGTTAACAGATGGTTTTTAAATTGTCCTTGGAGAAGGTGGAAGATGATGATAAAATAATCATCTTCTGCTGCGATCTTTTTCCTCTGATTCCTTAGTGAGAACCCTTCCCAAATGTTTAGGCTCTGGCTCTGCTTAGCATCCTGTTCTCCAGAATGAAGGTGTGTGTGCCTGGGGTTAATGAGGCTGCGTGGGGCTCTGGGCAAGTGCTGAAATCCAGAAGTGCAGAGTCAACATCTATCCCTGCACAGTGCAACTGGATCAACGGAGAAGCCGTGGTGTTTATCTTCTGGAGGCTTAGCAGCAGTGCTTGTGCAGCAGTGCGTGACTGTGTGAAAGCATTGAGGACTGCTTTAGTTGGATCTTTTGAGCTAAATTCCCTCCTCAAAACAAACAAAACCAAACCAAACCGGCATTTCCCCTACAGCCTCCCAGAGCACGAACTGAGAGGCAGCTGTACTGCATTTAGTAAAAGCACAGTCACCTTGTTCAGGGAGCACAACATCTGCAGGACCTGCTCTTGTTTTGCAGAACTCGGATGCTTGTCACCCTATTTACTTTTCGTGCACAAGTAGGAGGAAAGAATTCTTTTTTCCTTTTAGAAAATCAACAGTGGTGCCAAGTTTCCACAGAGTAATGCTTTACAACGCTGCTGTTGTTAAGCTCTTGCCTTGTAGCCCATCAGCAACAACACTTTTCCATTTTTCCTTCAGATAGAGAGCTACAAGTGCTGCTTTACAGTAAATACAATTTTTACCCTGGCCCTGCTGACAGGGAGAAGCCATTCCTGCACTGAGGGCACAGGTGCTGATGAGAGTGCCACACCTGCCTCAGCTAATTTCTACTAAACAGTTCTAATTACTGTTGGAGGGACCTGATCTGGGCAATGTATTGTATTTCTCACCTGGAAGATGATAAATCTCTTGAATTTATCTTCCATATTTACAAGATTCAAAGTTTCTGAATTGTCCTTAAAAGTTACATCAGTTATTTTTTAATCTCTCTGTAGAACAGGACAGACTCTAGTACTGAACAGTTTTGTAAATACTAGGACAATAGTTCATAGGTAAGAATAATACTTAGTTGTTGAAAAAGCTAAATTTTATTTTTTTTTTCTTAATTAAAACTAATAAGCTGCCACATGATTTTGGCAGAGCAGGAAAAATCCTTTTGTTCCTTGCTGTAAATGAAATGTGCAATATTCTGTGCTGGAATTTTTACACATATAATTGAGTAAACTCCTTTTTTTCCCTATGGATTTCCTTGGTCTTTCAACTTCTTTTTCTCTTGCAGACTTTTCCTCCAGAGGGCATTGGTCCTCTTGCCCTGTCTTCTCTGAGTATAGGAGTTATCTTCCCTCACTTTTGTTCTATGACAAAGCTGACTTGTATCATTCCTCACTTTATTGACTTGCTTATCTTTTATTACATGTTACTTAGAGATACCTATTATCTTCGGATTATACTCTCTAATTTTCCCCATCTGTTATTCTTTAACTCCTTAATTGTGGTACTTAATTCAGTAAAACATTGCAGGATAGAGTTTATGTGTAACATGTTGTACAAATTAAAACTAATTCTAATGAGACAAATTGCACTCACCAGATTGTGTGAAGTATGTGACCTTTACTGGAGCAGTTCAGTCTAGTTTTTGTCCATTTGTAAAGAGAAGAATAGGCACAAAACTTTAAAAGTGTGCAAAACCTCAGGAACATTTTATTTTATTTAATTTTGGTCAGTGCATTGGACTGAAATGTTTTAAACTGAGGAATCCTAATTTGTAAAAGAATGTAAACAAGCTACCAAGAGGGATTAATTAATTCTCATTTCTCTCAGCTGCATATTCTGTAGCCTGAGCAAAGCTGGTGGACACAGTGCTAATTTCTTGGCATTGGTGGCAGCTGGCCCTTTCTTGAAATCAGGAGTTGTATCTTTCATTAATTTTATTTTGCAAACTAGGTGAACAGTATTAACTTTCCAGTATTATTGTGGCAAGAAGAGAGGATAGGAAACAATTTTATTTTTCACTGAAGTCCCAAATCCAGTCAAAGGACCCAGTGTTTGTCTTATGGTTTTGTACCAGCTGCTGTGTGTGAGATCTCCAACTTATTCCAAGGTGCAGTTGAATTGTGGATAAGCTGAAAGGCTCCTGAAGAAAGGCATCAGGTTTGTTAGGCTGGGTTTTTCCTTTGTTTTAGCTAAAGCATTGGTTCCATGTGTTAATGGCTAACTCAGTGAGATTGCCGTTTTCCTATGGAATCAGCATACTGGGAAAGATACAGGCTTGGCTGTGAAGAATTTGCTCTGGGTGACTCATTCTTTAAGTCTTTGTATTAAACTCTTCAGACATTAAAGGCAAGCTGAGTTCTTTATTGGATAACGCTGCATGGTGATCTCCCAGCCCATTTGAGTGGGAGAAATAATTAAAGATTAGTGTTCAACCACATTAAATACTTCTTAATCAAGCTGTTTTTCAGGCAGTTGTGTAAAATTAGTCTTTTTTTAATTTGCAAATCTGTGTGTTAAAATGTTTTGGAAAATAACTGGTAAATCCTCAAAGGATTTTTTTTTTTTTTTAATGAAGAAAACCCAAGCATAATGCCATCAGTGCTGAGTTTTTGGATTTCATATATGTTATTTTCAGTACCTTTGCAACTTTGCTAGTTGTGTTTAAGTAGTTGTTTTAATGTTTTAGATCTGTAGTTCAAATGAAGATTCATTCTATGGGTGTTCGTAGGCTCTGTGTTCCAATTAAGTGATTTATGTTCTCTTACTGGCAAAATAATAATAATAAAAAAGTCTTAATGTATTCTATTGCTCTGTTAGATAGTTGAATTTCCACTTAGGATGTAATAGGCAGCGTTAGAGCAGAAAGCTAAAACCAGCACTATGGCAAAGACTGCAGAGGCACTTAGGAAACGTCAGCACTTTTAGATGGGTTTTTTTCCTTGTCCAATCCTTTTATCAGTGAGGCACTTGCAATTCACATTTGAAGATCAGGAAAACAATATTAGACTTGCAGAGGGAGTTCATCTGTGTCCAAAGCATTTTAGCTAGATTAAAATAAAAACTAAGAAAGGTATTGGCTTGTGCCAACTCTTGCTGGAGTCTGGGTTGGACTAACGTGTGCTGTGAGCCACAGCTGCTGGGTCTGGTCAGCTCCTGCCTCTCTCCTCTGTGCAAAGTGGCAGTCCAAGTTCTTTAACGTCTCTGTGGCTCCATTCCCCCGGCTCAGCAGTGAGGATGCTGTTTCCTCTGGGGGTTGTTTGCTGTGGAAGCTGTTTGCTGTTCTCCCCGAGTTCCTCCGTGATGTGCTGCCTGCCCAGGCTGTCCCCATCGCTGCACTGCAGCAAGCTGGGGCAGGCTGCAGGGTGGGTGTGCTCTGTGCCCTGCTGGAAAGATGTGTGCCAGGTGAAACTGCACAGAACTTGCCTGTATTTAGCAAAACAGGAAGGATAATTCATCTGGACACGTTTGCTTAGCTCAACGTGTGTTTGATCAAGATGCAGATGAGTGTTTTGGCTGTGTTGGCTGCTGTCTCCACAGAGCAACTCTTGCAAGAAGGGTGCTGCTGATGGACTGGCACATTCTGGTTTGTCCTCAGCTCAAGTGGTTTCGGGTCTCTAACACTGTGTTTTAGGGTGAGGGGTTTTGGGACTCTGTTATTCCCTAAGTCTGGGATTTTTCAGACTTCCCCTTTAGGATACATCATGTTCCCCCCAGGCACTGGACTTGCCTTTCGCTACAGAAATGGGGGGCTTGAAACTCCTGTCTAAAACATAGGAAATATATTCGTAATGATCACCTTTTTTTTTTTTTTCCAGATTTGCTGTTTATTTTTCTTGACTACTGCCGTATTTTTCCATCTGCTTTTTAGGATTTTGTTTTGGTCTCACAGTAATTTATCTGGTTTTCTGATTAATAACTAATATTTATTTTGCATACTATTGCTGTAAGCTTCCCATTATGTCTGCTATGAGAAGCAGGGAATAAAAAGCTGGAAGTTTAGGATAAACTCAGTAGACAAATTTCTTGTTACAACCTTCTGCTACCTCAGAGCAAATTTTGTGAAGTGCACAGGCTGAGGTTTGCTTGCTTATGAAAGATGCTTTACAAAACTCTGTCAGGAGCACAGTGTCAGGAAGCAGAGAGGAAAAACTCCTCTTGACCATCTCAAAACGGGATGATTGTAATTGTGAGAAGGCAGAACAGAGAAAGAAACATTGGTGACTTTTCTTCCATGCTGTGTCCCTAATGCCGTGCAGGCTGTCAGCTCTTCAGCCCACTGGAGAGATTTATGGAATCAGTCCACGATCCAGGAGACTGAAAGAGGTAGGATTGTTAGCTACAGGAGAGTGCCTTATAGAGAATAAAACTAATACACTTTACAAGAAGGTTTTTGTGGAAAACAGATGAATTTCCTGAAATCCCCTGGTTTTGCCTGGCTGCTGGTTAAAGGTTGAGCATAAAGACAAGGCAGAGATCGAATATATAAATTAGCCCTTGTAGAACACAAGGATGTTATGAACTATCACTTGAAAACCTGATTTACTTTTACACATGACTTGAAATACACAATAAAATATCAGAAAAATGCAACTTGAGATGGCGGATTAAGCATGGTTTTATTTGACCACACAATTCCACTTTTCAAGCTCTTCTTGTTCTGCTTTGCATGTGTCTACTCATTTTTGCCTTGCGAAGCCATTTTGTCACACTTTTACCACAGCTCTGCTGTGCCTCACTGTCACACCAAAGTGACAGCTTGAGATTTCCTCCTTCTGGGTCTGAAATACCCTTTACTTTGTCTCTTGTCTGTCCGGGTTGCCTGATCATTTGTCTGGGTTGAAGGTCTGTCTTTAAAGAACTAATATTTTGTTGCTGGCAAAATAAAGGGAAGGTGAAGGAGGGGTCAGAGTGTGGATCAGTGTTAAACAAATTGTGAAGGTCACAAAGAATTTTAATCTGACTTGAAAAAGAGACTTGTATCCAGCAGCACATTTTTGTTTGTGATAGTCTGAATGGACAATTGTGGCTACTTTGAGAATTTGGTGTAGACTGCATGACTGGTATAAATTGAATTAGTCTCGTGACAAGGACATAGTCCCCTTTTTTTCTTATCTGCCTGATGGAAAGCAGAAGAAAGCCCTGCGTGGCACGCCTTGACCTGCAATGTCAATGTGGGCTTTGTGACAGGCTCTGATTTCTGGCCTCTCATTTGATAAAACCAATTTGGTGGAGGCTAGAAAGGAGCTTGCTGAACACTAAATGTACTTACAGAAAAGGGTGTCTGGGGGTGAGTACAGAGGGCTGGCAGCCCCTCCTAACTGGCACTAGAGAGCCAGAGTTTCTTCTGAAAATGGTTCAGAGCCTTGGGGGTGCTCTCGCCCCAAACAATTCACAGTGCAGTTCTCTGCAGGATCACCTTTATTTGTCCTTTGGTCATCACTGAGCCTTCCCTTTCCCCATTTGCTTATTTCTTACATTTTTCTTTCCCACTCTTCTGCCGTTGCCTAAACTAGACTGAAACCTCTCCCCCTTCCCCGTGCTGAGGGGCCACCAGCAGGAAAATCGGGGTAAATGCCATTTATCATTAGTATTAAAACATCCCAGCTTTCTGATTTCATGTCCATCTCCCACCCATTCCTGCTGCCCTCCTTCCTGCCTCCACTGCACTGGTAGAGGGCTGTGAACCTGGAAATATTTATAGGTCATCAAGGGCAAAAGCACCTGAATGCAGGCTTGGTAACAGGAAGATGTTACCTGCACTCACAATACAGATCAGACAATTTTTGAATGTGCTTTAAGTACTAGAAAGACTTTTTGAATCACTGTTGGTTGTTCAGGTTTTTTGTTGTTTGTTTTTAAATAAGGTTAAAAATTCAGTTTTTCCCATTGATACATAATGCAGTGGGATTTTAATGCAGTAGATTAAGATCTTTTCAGTGTAAATTTAAAAAGCTCACAAGAGAATGATTGTCATGTTTTTCCTGAATATTAATTTCAAATAAGAAGCTGTAATCTGAGCAGGGGTAGCCAAGTATTTTTGCAGTCAGTAAACAAATAGAAGCATGCTGAGAAAATTACATTTACACTACAGGGTGGCGATTCCAAGGCATGAGATTTGGCTGCAGGTACTCTGACAGTGAATCATGGCATGGTGCCAGCATCGTGATCACATTTGAGTGATGTTTTCTCAGAGTTCTGTCATTTGTATCAGGGATTCTGGTGGTTTTGGTTGGAGAGCCATTTCAGCTCATTCCACAGACCTCTAGAGGAGAGATACAAAATTGAAAATACTATGTGTTATAACAAATCCACCAACATCGACTTTTCCAAGCACGTGGAGGTTCCATTAGCTCATGCAGATTTGAGAAATGTGTTCTCTTTGTTAACACAATGTATTTTTTTTTCCCCTGTTCTTTTATTCAGAGACCTGAGCGAAAACCAGATAAAAGGAATCCCTAGAAAGGCCTTTCGAGGAATCATTGATGTGAAGAACTTGTAAGTGACAACTTCATTAATACTTGTGGTGAAAACCTTTCTCCTCATGTTACATCTGGCTCTTCCTATCAGTTTGAGTACCTTGTGCTCAGCTCTGTGCAGCACCAAAGGGATGCTGCAGGTTTTTGTCAGTCCTCACAGGCTATTTGAGTCCCCATACCTGTGAACACACCTGGGGAGGTTTTGAGCTGAAGGAAGAGAACATACTCAAAGGCTTCACCCCTTCCTGCAGTATTGTCCTGGAGCAAGATGTACATGGGAAAAATTACTTGTAGAGTTTGGGGATGGCATTGAAATGTTTTGCTTAGTTTTAGTTTTCTGTTTCATTGCTTCTGTCAAAAGTAAATATGACAAACTGTGGCACTCAGGCACGGTGGTTGAACACAAATATCAGAAAATGAAAAAAAAATTGGGAGCAGTTAAATGCACAGGCTTTGACAGCTTGTATTTAAAATTCAAATAATTTATAAAAGCCTTTTAAGAGAGAAAACAGGGCTTTGGGTTTTGTTTAATGAAGCCAGTCTGTCATAGCCTTTTGCTGTAAGGTAGTCTGAAATATGTGTAAAGACTTCGAGCTCTGTATTTCCAGAGCTGTTGGGGGCTCTTACAAGTTGTAGAACAGAAACCCATTTTTGTGCACACCCACATTCTAATGCACGCTTGGCTTTGTTGGAGTCTGCATGAGGTGAACTGAAGAAGGAAATAACAGCCACTGACTCGGCAGGGCTGGGATTTCCTGGAACAACCTGCAGCCACTCTGAGAAGCATTTCAGAGCCACTAGAGTTAGCACTGTGTTACCACAGCAGTAGCTGAAAACTCATCCCCACTGTGTTAAATATTGGAAGCACAGCATAAATGGTGTGGATTTTTTTTTTTTAATTGAGTAGAAGAAACAGCTACAGGAGATCAGAAAAGAAGCCCTTTTCTAGAAAGTCTAGCAACATACTCATGTTCTGTTTTCAGATCTTGCCCCAGTGAAATGCTCTCAGGCATGTGGTGTGATTCCTGGGGCATCATGAGAAGGGCCAGGAGTTGGACTCAATGGTCCTGAAGGGTCCCTTCCCTTTTGTCATGTGATCATAAGTTTCACTTGCATTTTGGGATATATAGGAACAATAGATGGTATTTTGTTTCAGAAAGTCTAACTTCCCCGGCTGTAACTCACTGTTAGTTGTCTGACTTCATTTCAAATGACAAAGTTTACATTCAGAGTTTAGTTCACCTCTGACAAGCTGTCACAACAAGCATAGGTATTTTGATTTATGCACCCACTCTCAGTGCAGAAAGATCCAGGGTTTCTCCTTTCCATGAGCTGATATCAAGGGATGACTGGCCAGGAACTGTGTAAATGTTGGGATTTAAAGCTTTAACAAAAACTTGCATCTGTCAAGTTAGGCAGTATCTATTGTTTTGCTGTAAAAGACAGTATCAGAAGTACTTTCTTCCCTGTAGCTACAGTTTCTGACTTCTGTGAACACTGAAGTTATCACAGTCATGAAATAATTCTGGTTGGGAGTGGTCATCCAGTCCAGCCCTCCAGCTCCGCAGGAGCACAGAGCTTGGTACTCTAACAGATTGCTGTTGTGAGCAAGGAGTACTGATTATTTAAATAAACAGCAGGAGAAGCAGACTTTTCACTCATGTCCAGACATTCTTTCTTGATAAGAAATGTACACATCCTGTGTCCAGGGTGGTCCATGGGAGCAGGTGACTGTTGCTTGCAGACAGAGACAAGTGGCCTGTAACTTGCTGAGGAAAACATGGCACAATTTTGAGCCAACTTGCAGTTGGAAATGCATTAAAATATCTCCAGCAATAACTGTAAGGGTGTGATGCAAGCTGAACTCAGTTAATAGTTAAAGCTCTTTAAGCAGTGAGCTCAAAGATGCTGATTCCCATTTTCAGCCTATGTTTGGCAGCCAAGTCTCTCCCTGCTGGGTCCCAGCAGTGCCCATGGCAGCGAGCAGGGCTGCTCACCTGCCTGAGCAGGAGAAGGAGCCTCTGCCTCGGGGTGCCACTGAGCTGTGCCACACCTGCCTGGTGACTGTGGCACGAAGGTGCTGGTGGCACAGCAGCAGAGTTGGCTGTTTCTGTGGTTATCACTTTGCAGATTTATTGTACTGTCTCAGTGTTCCACTTTATAGTGTGTTTGGGAGGGATCTTGGAGACTTTTGGGCTCAAGAGTAAAGCTACAAATTGTCCCATACTCCCCAGCCCTTTCCAATTTACGTTTAGAATTTGTTTTGGGAAAGACTGATGTGGAATGGTCTCTGTTTAGATGGCTTGACCTTTAACATGGCCTCATATTCTTCCAGGCTATTCCAAAAGTGTCCCAATGTCATGGCAAAAATAGTAACTCTGTAGATACCATAATAAGGACACAGCAAGTGCTAGTCCATATGAAAGTCTCCAGATTAATGCTGTCTTTAAGAGCAGCTTGCAAAGCTTCCCTCAGGACAAAATGCAAAGTTGATGTGATAGAACTGAGCCAGGGCATGAATTCCTTTTGGATACTGGCTCTGAAATACGCAGCCTGAGGGCTCAATATAAATTACAATGGGTGCCATTTGGAAACCCTGTCAGAATTACCCTGTCCCAGCATGGCCATGGCAGTGGTGGACACAGTCACAGGTTTTGTCCAGCTGGAGCAGAATAATGTAAAAAAAAATCTTCCAAAGGTGGAGGTGTTGCTGCATATGTGAAGCAAAAAGAGTCCCCTAAGCACCAGGGCTTCAGAGCTAGCCAGATAAAGGGAAAAATGTTTTTAAAAAAAAATGTTAAAATGGTGGGAGGTGGGGGGAAATGTTATAAAAAGCAGTGTTTAAAGATACTTTTCACTTTGTCTTTCTTTTTAAAATTGTAAAAGCTTTCCATCTTTTATCATTCTTGTAGCAGATCAGTGAGCCCAGGAAAATGGGCTTGGATTCGGGCTGTGCTAAAGAAGAATTTTAAATGTCAGGGAAGCCAGTGTTTCTGCACAAGTCAAAGCCAAAGCAGAGACTGGTGGCTTTCAAAGTCCAAAGAGAGAAATTTCGTCATGTGAATTATTTTCAAATGAAATGTTTTCTGCTGTTTGAGTACAAAAATGAAAGACTCTGCACACAAATAAATTAGCAAGTTTATTTCTAACTGAAATGTAGAAATAATCATACAGCTTTTAGAAAGTTTCTTGAGCACATAATGTCCGTTACCAGCAGTGAATTTATTTGGTAATTTGATAAAAAACTGAAACTTTGAACATATTGTGGAGTGGATGCATAAACTCTGCACATTGCCCCTAAGAGCTGAACAAGAGAGGGCCAGGCTGCAGAGCACACCTGTATTCAATTTCTGTTACTTATTACTTGGAGAACAGGAAATGTTTCTTGCAGGAATCTAGCCCCAAGTAAGCACATTTATTTCAAGAATTAAAGTATATGGGCTTGAGTCTCATTGAGCTTTGGGCTAACTCAGTGCTGTCAGCCATGGTCTTCCATCATAAAAGTATATAGAGCTGCTTCTTGGATTTCTGCACGTTTCCCTTGCTCGTATCACATCTTGGCATTCAGGGGAGTCAGTGTTTCTCTAGTGAGGCATTCCTGCAGTTGCTCAGCCCACCTCACTGAGGGCAGCCAGGATCCCAGTATATACAGACCTTGATATTAGGAAGAAATTCCTCCCTGTGAGGGTGGGGAGACTCTGGCACAGGCTGCCCAGAGCAGCTGTGGCTGCCCCTGGATCCCTGGACAGGCTGGACAGGGCTTGGAGCACCCTGGGATAGTGAAGGTGCCCAGCCCATGACAGGGTGTGCAACAAGATGATCTTTATGATCCTTTCCAACCCTAACCATTTGATGAATCTACAAACATCTCCCAGCCAAGGAATGGAAAACAGGAATGCACGTGCAGTGTGGATGCAGGGCAGAATGACAGAGCAGCAGAGCAGAGGGGGAACCAACCTGCCCAAGCACCAGCCTATGTGAATGCCACACAGAATGACACAGGCACTGCTTTTCCTGTCAGGGGTTCCTGCAGTTTCTTGTTCTTGATTCACTGGAACTCAGTTCCATCCAGATTCACCTCCTGCCTTTTGTCTCTCATAGGCTTTGGCTATAAGATTCTGTAGCACTGGGATTCAGGGAAAAAATTAAAAAAAAAAAAAGAAGAAGAAGTTAAAAGGTTCATTAACAAGTTCATGTGTCATGATAACTCAGGCTCATTGCATTTCTGTCTGAATACTTCTCAGCCTCACCTGAGATACTAGCTCCTGTCACTGGACCTGCAAGAGGCTTTCCCTGCATCCTGGGGCCACTTGGCAAATTTTGGGTAGTATCCTCCTTGATAGCCCTAAAGGTTCTTGTGGAGGAAGAAAGGAAGCATTTAGATTTATGTTTTTAAAAATACAAAAATCAGTACATATGTAGTGTTTAACACTTCTGCAAGTCGGTACACATTTATTTTCCTAGTGGTTAAATTACCTCTGCAGTGTGGAAAATCAGAGCTCTGTAAGTATTATAAAATATTGTTGTACCTATTAGTTTCAGTTCCTTGTTAAATGGCTTTTCCTGGAAGATTCTGTTACTTTTTCTGCATGCATCTACTATTAACATCAATCCATGGGACTTCTACAAAAATTAAACATCTCAATTGCACATTCAGGTTTTGGAAAAAGCTGAACTTGCTCTTTACATTGAGAGGTATTTTGCATTCACCTGAACAAAATATTAAAATGTTCCTAGGTACTTTTTTAACCATCATATCCAGCTTTGCAGAATATATTTGCAGCTTCTGCCATTCAGCCATAGGAATAATTAAACATACCTGTCAAGTTAAACTAATGAATAAACTAATGAATAAAGGAAATAATGGTTGATTTTTGTGTAGCCATTTCACTAGAAGAAAGCAAGTGATTGTGAGTTATTTGCCATACATAAATATGCAGTAGACCTTCATGAAATGTTGCACTACAAAACATAACTCCTTTAGTCTGGGTTCTCTAGGGAAGCTATTATCCAGAGCCCTCTGAAATTCCTGGCTCTAGTTTCTCGCCATTTGTGTACAGTATTCAGTGTTACTCTTGCAGTTTGCAGTAAAATAAAACAAAAGGAGGAAGATAAACAGTTGGCCAGATTTTCCATTCGTTTGGTGTAAAATCTGGAATAAGCCTTCTGAAGCCAGTGGCTGGCCTCAAATAAAAGCAAAGAAATGCCTAGAAGAGAATTGATTATCACGTGTGGGGTTATGTATTTGCTTATGTATCTCCCAATGGACTGAACAATATGTATCTATATTTGATGGTGTACATGAAAAGCTCAGTATATTTTAAATAGGAATACATTAAAATTTAAGGAAGGGATATATTTCTATTATGGAACAGATTTCAGGTTGTTTTGACAAAGAGCTGGCTAGACAGGTCAGAGGCATGGAAAGAGCTATTTGGAATACTCATTGGAGACAAGGCTTTTGCACTCTTTAGGGGGCAAAAAGATCACATTACTTCAACTGTATAAATTTGTAAATAATTTTCCTCCTCCTTGTCCATAAATTCACACTGCACTCAATGTATTCCAACAGTGTATTCCTTTCTATCTTCTGTAATTGGTCTTCATTGTGATAGTGACCATAATGAATTCAAGAGAGATCTCTGTGGCCATCACAATTGCTTTCCTAGAAGTGTCATTGTCATGCAGCATTATTATAACATTAAAGTAACAAGTTACCAACTTACCACCTTCCATGGAGAAACACCACCTGCAGCGTCAGTTAATTTTATGAATACATTAGTTTGAGCTTTTGCCATCTGTTCTACCCCTTATAATAAATGCAAAAAGCATGTATTTCCCAATTAACTCATTAAAAGGATATGATTGATTGGAATGCACACACATGTTCCCCACACAATGGTTAAGGTGAGATGTGCAGAGCTGGCCCAGCACAGAGAGACTCCGAGTCGTAGCAGAGGACATTTTGTGAGACAGAAGTGCTTCTCTCTTGGTATCCTCAGCCCCACACACGGGGCCAGCACATCAGGTGGCACAGAAGGGTGACACTGGTTGTTCCACTGTTCTCTTGAGAGTCGTGACCCATCCCTGCAGGGGCTCCCTCAGGGTTCTGCTGCTGCTTCCCTGCCTGAGGTCACCAGGTTTGTTTTTCTGTTCTATTCTGTTCTGAATCACTAACTTCTAAAATTTACCTGCCCTGATCTTTCTGTATAGCTTCTCTTGTCTGTCTTAAAGAAAAATTAAGAGAAAAAAACAAGGGAGCCAAAATGCTGTACAGGGTGCCTTAGGGCAGGCAGGAAGGTGTAGGGAGGAAATGTGTTTTCGTTTGTCCCAGCTGGAGATGCCTTCCTGCTCACTCTGTTTCCATCAGGAATGTCACAGCTGCTGCAGCCACAGCCAAGGGAAAGCCTGTTAGGAATATGGAGATGAAAAGTTGACATTTAATTCAGAAACTGCATTCTTTTAATCACAGTTTTTTCTCTGCCTCCAGTGACTCAGCAGAGCCTTTTTTTCCTCTCTGTGCTGCATTGGAGAGATGATGTATTCATCATTAGCATCTTCATGATGGTTTGGGGGAGCACAGGACCCTGGGCACAGGCTCTGTGACCTGTCTGTGTCTTGTCCTTGTATCCCTTCCCTTGCAGAAGAGTTTTGTACAGGATGGCTGAGGGTGAGCAAGGGGCCTGAAATAAAAAGCTAATTCTGCATTTTTCTAGAATATGCTGTACAGAGAGAGTGCCTTCTGAGTAACTGTGCTGAATAATGGTGCTCTCTGGCAGTTTATTGACATTTTCATAAAATACTGTGGGGTTGAAGAGTTTTTGCCATCCTGAAACTTCTGCGTGTCTCTTTTGACATCATAAGGAATAGTCATTATTCAGAATTACCTTCTTGAGAAGATAGTTTCATAGGATTTTTGCAAGGTGCGCTGATGCTAAGAGATGCCAGTTCAGCAGTGATCTTGCTAGTGAGTGAGCCAGCTTCAGTGTTGATAGTGCATTTTTGTAAATGCTTGGCATTAGTGTTATGTCAGCCCTTCAGGAGACGTTTTAGAAGGGCATGAAGTGATGGAACAATGGGGAATGGCTTTAAACTGACAGAGAGCAGGTTTGGGTTGGATATTAAGAGGAGATTCTTCCCTGTGAGGGTGGTGAGGCCCTGGCACAGGGTGCCCCGACAAGCTGTGGCTGCTCCATCCTTGGAAGTGTCCAAGGCCAGGTTGGGCAGGACTTGGAACAGCCTGGGATAGTGGGAGGTGCCCATGGAATGGGGTGGAATAGGATGGTCTTTAGTCCCTTCCAACCCAAACTGTTGTATGATTCTGTGATCCTGTGGTTCACGTGGTCGACTGGAGGGTTTGGTCCCAGCCTGCAGGATATTCCTGTGTTTCAGGAGAAGGGCTCTTAATGAGAATGCTGCTTCTTGCATTATTGCCCAACAGCCTGGGATGGTCCCATGTGCATCAGGGAGCAATGGAACAGACGTGCAGACTAACAACCTGCAAAGTCTGCAGCACACGTGGTAAACATTGGGTAACCCCAAAACCATTCTATGAAGTGTTTAAACCCGGGCCATGTTGGGTAGTGTGATAAGACCATACTTGTATTTTTTAAACACATCTGGGGTTATGTAATCCCCTTTCTCATGTCCCTCACTAATAAATGAAACACCAGGTGGACAAACCAGCACAGCACAATCTTAAATCTGTTGAATGTGCTAAACTGTGACTTGTACTTCACGTGAGATTGATTGCACAGATTGAAAATGCACCGCTGATTTTTTTTTTTAAATTTATTTTTTAAATGAAAACAGCTGCAATAAGTAAAGTGGGTCTGCTCTGTTCTCTTGTCCACTTGCATTTCAGAAAATGTTTGTTTTCAGGGATGTCTGTAGTTGTGGGCTCAACTGGCCACAAGGGATCTGTCACTGACAAGTTATTAAAAGCTGAACCATCACTCCTGAGGAACAGATTCCCTCACTGTAAAGGTTTCTTTCCCCTGAGTAAAATGTCTGATAAATAAAAAGTTGAACTATGTCTTAAGTGTGTTCTACTTAAAAAATAGAAGTACATAAGCCAATAGTATTTAGTAGTGGAGGATGTATGTTTGGTGCCATTTAATATTCTTTAAATTTTAATTTTTCTGAGCTAATCAGAGCTAACTGCCTCCATAATAAGGTTATTCATAATTCTGAATTACTCAATTTCTGTATTCTGGTTGTCCATGGCAGTATATATTGGTTTTAGTACAAATTTCTGGGCAAACCACAGATCTTTTAATATTTCTTGTAGAAGTAAGACAAACATCAGTACCAATTGTTTTCTCCTTTTCTGGAAATGTCCTTCAAGCATTATTGAAAGCCTGCAATTAAATTGTTCATATGGTAAAGTCCTAATGCTGATGACAAGAAAGATGAAGTGTCCCACACAGGCCTAAGTCATCCTTTCCATCTACTTCAAATTATGTTGTGATCTTCCCTATGCTTTGTGTCTTGCATAATTTATTGCCTTCTCCAGCCTGAGAGGGGCTCCTGCAGCCATCAGCTGAGCTCTGTTCGTGGCCGTTGGTGGAGTTTGAGGAGGGACATGGATGTGCTGTGTCCCATCAGGAGCACGACACAGCTGACACAGGGATGGGAATCCTTTGCACACGAGACTGAAAAAGTGCAGTCTTTGTGTGCCAGAACCTCAGGCTTGATGGTCACTCTTAAAATTTCTCTTTGATTAGGTAAAATCTGGGAGTCTGGAAATTTAAACTGTATGTAACTCACTTAGCTGAATAGGACATTGGTGGAATTTTTAAAACAAGATGGCAAGCTCCAGGTCCAGAGTTTGATAAAAGAAACCTCATCCCTGATCCTGAATGGGACCCATTATCTGGGGTTTGAAATCTGCTACAAAACGTCAGGGTGACTATTGCTATTTCCAGAGATTACTTATCTGCTTACTTATTTCTCTGAGCTCTGCTTTCTGCTTTCTGGGCTCGTTATTCTTTTATCCTAATGAAGCACAGATACATTTTGATGCAGCACCCATGCTGCAGCAGTGCCTTTGTGTGGAGAGTAATGAATAGCAGATTTGGCTCTTTTCTGTTTTAATAGACTTACAAGAGTCTCTCTGACAGAAACAAACTCCAGAAAATACCTTGATTTAAAAACAGGCTATGTGGTATTCTTACTGTCCTTTTGATATAAAACTTGATTAAAATGGGATGTGACATCAATTGAAAAAGTATGAAAATCAAATTTTCTTTATTACGTACGTGTTTAGGCTAACCTATGCCTACAGTTTATCTTTGTATAGTTTATGCTGTCTTTGTGCCATGCCTTAATTTTGAATACATTTGTTGAAGATTTCCTGTAGCATTCATCTATGATTGTCAAAAGGAAGTTTTATTCTAAAAAAAAGAGATAGTACTGGTTTTAATTATGAATCTAAATAGCTTCATAACCAGAGTGAACTCTGAATTTACATCATTTTTATGATAGACACACCATTCCAGGTTTATTGATTTTGTCATTTGCTTCGTTACATTTAATGCAAACCTTTTGTATGAAATTATTCTGGTGCTCTGCTGGCCACAGAGGGGTCCACGTGTGCAGTCTCTAGCCAAAACAGCACAGCAATATCATTTTAGTGCAGACTCCATGGAGAAAGGGGGGTTGTAAATACTGTCCACCAGCAGAACAAAGTTTGTCTTTTCTACTTGACCTTCCCAGCTGGACCAAGTTAAAGCCACAGCTTGAGTTGTCTTTTATCACTCTTCTTTTCTCTCCTCCCGTGTTTGGCTTCAGCTCTTTGGTCAGTGTGACAAATGTCTGTTACTGGAGAGAAAGAGGTGTTTGGGGGTGGGTTTGGGCAGAGCCTGCTGGATCCCTGGCAGTGCCAGGCTGTGCTGGGAATGGCCTGGCAGCACCAGTTCTGTGCCCTTGGAGATCTCCCAAAGGAGATGTCTGCAGGAGTGCTCATCTCCTGCTCAGAAGCTGTTTTCAAGGGACACTTGCTTCTTTGGCTTTCAAGGCAGAGACACTGGGTTTCTGGGGTCTCCATTTGTTTTTCCATTTCACTGGGATTAAATTCTGATATTTTGTTTCAAAAATAGCTAACAATGTGCCTGGATTTGCTATACTTTTTAAGGTGTCCCTGCCTATGGCAGGGGAGATGGAACTAGGTGATCTTTAAGGTCCCTTCCAACCCAAGCCATTGTGTGATTGTATAAATAAAATTTATTGAGTTCTTAATTAATAATATATCACTTTTCTTATTTTTAATCTAACTTCCTTTTAGAAAGTGATTCAAACACTCTGCAAAACAGGTAAGTAAATGGTTCCTTGTTTTCCCAGAAGGCAATGACTTAGGCTCAAAAATTAATTTCAGTAATTGATTGGGGGACCAGATTTCCTGCACCACTCTTCTTGACCACAAAATGAGATGGATGTCCCCCTGCTTTTGACCCCAGCTCTTACCTCAGCTGCAGCTTTTTTCTTGACCCAAGCCCTGAAGTCAGCTGCAGCTTTCTGTGTGAGAGCAGAGCTGCCCTATTTAAAACAAGCCTCTGCAGCTTCTTGCCACATTTAGAACCCAGAAGGGAATGATTACATTTCTCATTCAGTGATTCAGTCTGTTCCATCACTTTGCTATCCTGCAGTTGGGTGGCTCCATGAGATAAAGTGTAGAAAAACAAAGCCACCTGCAATTCAATTCAATACAAAATTGATATGCCTTGAAAGAAAAATATTAAACTGTAGTGGTATAACTGTATTGTAAAGTTTTTTCATCACAAATTGTTTTTATATGAGCATATGCTCACTGTGTTTGTACAGCAAGGGATGTTACACAGGCCTTTTAAACAGCTCAATTGCAGCATCACTTGAAAATTTCCTCAAAAGAAGCTCAGGTCATGTAAATTCTACATGGATATTAAGAAGATTCTATGGAGGATCTTTGCTTTATTTTAAAAAGCCACCAGTGTTTTTGCTTGGACCTGCAGTGTTTTCTTCCTGGATAAAATAAGGATCTAAATCTGAGTGAAGCACAGAGGGAGTTCTCAGGCACTCAGATATCCGTTATGAGATTAATAGAAATAAATTCAATTATCTAGGTGCAAATCTGAGAATGGCTTTAGTATAATAGTTTTGAGGTAGGCAAGAATAAAACCCCTTTTGTTTAAGACCAGATGACACAGGGTGAGTGGAGACAGCAGCAGGGGAAAAGGCTGTGAGATGATGGTCTCATTTGTACAGCTGATTTCTGCTGCTGAATATCATTTCCCTCCACTTTCTGTTTGCCTACCAAAGGCCTGTGGGATCTAATTTTGCTTCTGTTTACCCTTTGGTAGTCCCATAAATGTCAAAGAAACAAATGAAAGAATTCCATCTTCATGTGGAAGTAACCTCTGCTCCAGTCTTTTGTGGGTTTTTTAAAGCTCTTTTTGGAGTTATTTTTCCAACTCATTGAGCAGCACAGTAGCACTGTGGTAATGTGCATACACAGCTTGTCCAAGGTGCGTTTTCACACCTAGGATTCTTCTTCCTTTCTCTAGTTTGACTAGGAAAAGCAAGGATTTTGGAATTGTTTATTTGAAGGAACAGTAGAGTTTTGTGAATAACAATCAATATTATTTCTCTGTATAAATTCTGCATCAACATCCTGACAATCACAAGTTGCTTATATGGTAGTCATGATAACTTAATGCTAGAATATGGAGTGGTGCTTTTAAAAAAAAAAAAAAAAAACACCCTTAGAAAACCCCAACCCAAAACCAAACCTCCAAAACCTAGAATTTAACTTCTTTAAAGACATAATGAGCTGGATAAAACTGTGATGTAGTGCACATGAAATCTTAAGACAAATGATTTGCCTTAAGATGCCCATAAGCAGTTCTTGCTGCCATCCAGCCTGCCTCTCAGGGCAGCAGAACAGGGCTCTCTCATACACATTAAAAATGGCTTTTTGTGGTATTGGATGGAAATTGAGCTCTCTGGTGTGAAAATTAGCTTTAGAAATGAGACTGACTTTTGCCCCCCTTTTTTTGTGTGACCCTTCACTTGCCTTGCGTGCAAGTTTCACCCTTGAACCTACTTTATTTAGTATTTAATTTATATGCTTAAGCTTGGGTCATATGCAGCAACAACTATTGATTAGGTCCTGCTTTTAAACCCAGTCTTAGAGGGGAAGATGACTGCTGCAAAGAGGTCAAGTGGTTTGCCTGAAATAATTCACTAAGTAAGGGGGACTCACAATTATCTGAACCATTTGAGCAGGGTGTTATTATTATTGGGGGTGGACTTTTAGTTTGGTTTTTAGCTCTCTGCCTGCAGCTCTGGTAGCTTTTCGGAGATGTGGTGCTCTCCCTTCCTGAGGAGCAGCTGAAAACATAATTAAGGGTTAATGTTCAGGCGGGGAGGGGGAGCAGCTAGCCCTTCACAATAAGTTGGGCAATAAGCAGCTCTGTCAGGACAGTGACTGAGAAGGATGGGAGAAATGTCCTGGGAAGCCAATTGTTCAGGTATCCTCTTTACCTACTTAAAAAAATAATTGTTGCTTTGATTGCAAGACAGAAAAAAATTGGGGCAGGGCTTTTTTCTGGCCATTTCATTGCAGTGCTGTCACGTCTCAGTTTGAACTAGGTTTTTGAGGTTCTGTCTAAAGGGTCTGGTGAGATAACTGGTGGGCTCTTGTGATCTAAACTTGCTGCCTAATCCTACCTGGGAGTACGAGTTTTCTTGCACGTGGCGTCCTTTTTGTCATGACAATGTTGGTGGAGGAAGCAGATGTATCTGTATGAATGTATTTATGGACTAATGTTAGGAAAAAATACTCATAAAATATACACCACCTAACAAGGAAATTTCAAAGTCATCTGGAAGATTCTTTGATAGTGGTTTCAAGTTTGTAAGGCTTGTAGAATCCTTATTCCGTGACTAATGAGTAAATGTGAATGAGCAGTTCAGACGTGAGCATTTATATTTAAGAAATCACAATGTCTAGGATGACTTGAAGGCTGTTTTAATGATTTCCAAAGGAAATAATTTTCTTTAGAAAAAAAAATTAAAAGTACAATTTGCAGAGAAAAATATTGAATTCTGTAACTTCCAGGAAATTCTGTACACAAACCTGCCTCTACAATATTTTCTGTTGATATCAGAAGTGCACAAATTATTTGATAATACTAAGCATATGTCTAACAATAAGCCATCTTCTGTACATATTTTTATTTTTAAATTGGGCATGCAGTTATGTCAGGATGCTGTTTTTACCAGTTTTTTTTATGAAATAATTCTTTCATGCTTACATTCACTACAAGTCGTGCATTTGTAGATAAGTACAGTGTTTTAAGTCACTCAGATCTCCTGCAAGATGGAATAAATCCCTCTGGAGGTGACCTGTCCTCCTATTCTTGCAGTGCCTGTTGTTTAGGAGATCATGGTTATCCCTTGGTACTTGGGTTTCTGCACTCTGATGTTTCAGCTCCTGGGCTGAGTTATTCCTTCTCTCTCCAGGAGTTTGGCAATCCACAAGGGAAGCTGAAAGACCTCAGCACCTGCAGCCTGCTTTTCAGTTCTCCCCAAGAATTAAGCTTATGTGAGGATATACCAGTAGGGTTTTGATTACTTTTTTCCTTTCAAGCACTGCAGCCCAGTAAAACACCAGTGCTGTTATATATCCCTTACCTATATCTTTGTGAAGGTACTTTGTGGCAATAATAACATCAGCAATTATCTCTTGCTCTGTGTTCAGCCCTTTTTGACATAAACTCTCCCTCTTCTATGTTTTATACTAGTATTATACCTGTCTCAAGGCTAGAGGAGAACATTTTATTTTGGAAATTATGTAGGTTAGTGGAACTAGAAGAGATTAGTTCAGTTCCTGAAATTTTGTAAAACCTCATGGTGCTGCTGACAGCTCTGAGGAGGAGGCATAAATATATTACGGGGTGAGGGACTCAAATGCTACATCCCATCAATGCCAAAAATAGATGGATGCCATTTGTTTTTATGAATTAAAAGAAGCAGACCTATGGTTACATGTAGGTGTAAAGAAACTCCCTGGTAATATGCACAAGAGCTGTCACATATGCTCCGTGCCATGTTTCTGAAGGGTACGTGGCAGTCCCACATTGATTTGGTAAAACATTGTTTGGGAAGTTGAAGATCTGCTAACAAAAACTGAATGTAGTCATCCAAACATATTGGGTGCTTATGGTTCATATGGGCATTCAAATAGAACATTTGTTCCAAAGTGCTTGTAAACATAAATCTGCAGGATGGATTGCTGTCCTTACCCCGGGTGACAAACATTTCACAGATGATGTGAATTTGGCTGCCTTGAAAACAGTAAAGCTAAATGGCTTTTTTTTGTCTATTGTGATCCAGTTTGCTGTTAATTCCAGAGCACTTTTCAAAGTATTTTAAAACTGATGTAATTATTAAGTGCCTACATAACCAAGAACATTGGTTTTGATTCCCATTTAATCTTTCAGGTAACTTATATTGGTTCCTACAATATTTTTGGGGTTTTCTTTTGGTTTTATTTTTCTTAAAGATTTCCTCTTTCCTGTTCTAGAAACTGGTTATTCTTTCCAAACACTTCTTGTTGTGGTTAGATCCTTTTAAGTGTTTTAGGCTTTAATTTGTTAGGTGCAGGTGTTTCACTGACAGCATAGGTGGGTTTGGGAACCAGTTCCCAAACTTGTTCTAGACCTGGTGTAGACAAAGGAGTGTGGTGGCAGAGGGGAACACAAGTCACAGAGGCAGAGCTGGTGTGACATCTTCAGAAATATGTCATAGGATGATTAATTTGGATGGACAGCTACTCAGGGAAGAAGGATAGGTCACCAAGTTCCTGTTCAACTGTCCAACAAGCACTCCATTTCTATGAGTGCACCTCAGGAATGGAGATAATGAGGAATCAGCTGCACGCTGGCCTGCTCAGGACTCTTGCATGAGAGACTGCATTGTATGTAACAGAATAGTGGATTTTAGTACTTATTGGAACACTTTGCCACTCTTCTTAGTCTAAGGGAAGTGTTATTTGCTTACTCCCATATAAATACATGTATATGTAACCACCTAAATTACATATATAAGAACACAGAGTGCTCAGGACAGTGCAAAGTGCTGTTTTTATAAACTTAGTACAAATACAAATCAGCAAATAAAAGCACGCAAACAAGATTTCACCCTTTCATTGCAGTTTCTGTAGCATAAGCAGGTAATGCAGTAACCCAAAGCACATAGTGTGTTAACTTACTTGTTTGAAATCATGTAGGAGAACAAGCAGATTTGCAGCAACGAGGTACAGAATCAAACTGTAAAATTCTAGTGGGATACTGGATGGGGAACTTGAATTCATTGCCTTGAGCTGTGAGAATGAAGTTTGATGTAAGTGCCTTAAAGGCTTGTGAGGTTCAGGCTCAATTCTAATGTGTCTCTCTCACCCTTAGCACTGATTCATCTAAACTCACCCATACTCTTATCTAGAACTGATTACAAAGTCAGCCACAGCTCTGATTTACAAAATGGAATTTGATGCTAAGAAATGACAAATATAAACACTTAAAACCACAGCATCAGGGCTTTGCATATGCATTGAAGCAATCACTGGAAAACAAATCTCAAAGGTTTGTACGGTCTCTGTTGTCAGCCCTGTTTGGTATCAGTAAGAGGGCAACAGCACAGGGCTGCAGTTACATGAGATACTTGTGGCTGCTGCTCTTCCTTAGCTGGCCTGAGAAATAAAACAGCAAAGCAGAGAAACACTTAGGAACCAGAATTTGGAGCTGCATGTCATGAGGAGCGTTTTTGTGTTAAAAACAAAACCTCTTCTAATAACCAGGCAGGTCATCAGTGAACAACACAGAACTATAACTAAGCCAATTGGCTTCTTGTCGGCCAAATTTTACAACAGAAATTACCAGAAGGAGATAAGTTCTATGTCTCAAAAGCAAGCTGCTGTTGCCTGATCAGTACAGAAGAAAAAGGGTAAAACAAAGCAAAATCCTGGAAGCACACCCTCCGACCGTGCTTTTCATCTGGAGATGCCACTTATTCATCCTAAAATAGGAACCCACAACTGTGTTAAAGATTAAATGCCCTGATTTGGAAATCCTTAGAAAAGCTTCTGAGCTTGTGTTAAGCGTAGTGAGTGCTGGAAACCCCTATCAGGATGATTTAAAATTAATGCAGCATGTTGAAATACGTAATTTGTTAATGGTTCTCCAGTGGCTGTGGGAGTTGGTTGAAGAACTGAGTAGGACCATGTTGAAAAAAGTCACTCAATCCAAAATGAGATGTGAAGATATTCAGAACTGTGATTCCTTTTCCAGCTTTAACTGGCCATGCTTTGTTTTTTAAAAACAGTCTGATAAAACAGACTTTGATGGAAAACTTATTGATTTGTTACACTAAGAAACTACCATTTATAACTGCAAGCTGTTAATTGGATATTATCCACAAGTTTTTAATATTAATTTAATAATTACAAAGGAAAAAAGTTACCAAAACAAAAGAATCAACTGTTTTGCCCAAAATTACAAGCCATGCAGCAAGGCAGACTCTCTGCCATATACTCCCAATATTTAGTGGTTTGGTATTGCTTACTCCTAATTTTTGTCCTAAGAGCTAGAAGAACATATCACAAGTCATTGTATGACTGTGGGTGGTAGCATTAATCTGATGTGATATGGGGTTTCAGAGGGGACAGATGTCTGGAGATCCAATGTCCAGATTTCCTTTTGCTCTGTCATCCCCCTAACTGTGTAAAAAACACTTCAAAAAGCCATGTAAAAGGCACTTCTGGGCCTTGCCCTGGGCATGTTCACCTTCCCTGTCTGTGCTTGCCCTCGGCCACAGCCTCCGTGCCCCACGGCGTTTTCATGTTTGCTGGTCAAGTCCAAGCTTCCCAAAGGCAGGAGAGCCTTAATTTTCCTCTCAAACCTAAGTTCTGTAAGTTTTTAAACATAAAAATGTGTCAGCAACACACATCACCAGAATTAACACGCTTTTTGCTGAGTGTCCCCGTGAAACAATCTCAGGGTGAGCTCTGCGTGTTCCTGTGCCACTGGAATGGGCTGGGCTCACAGGCAGGACCAGGGCAACCTGCAATGGTGTCCTGGGGCCACAAGAATGTCACCCGTGCCCAGAAATGTGCCGTTCTGCAGCCAGGAACCAGCAGAGCACCAACCCTGCCTTGTGGCACACTGCAGAGTTTATTGCAGCCTTCTGTCCTACTGAACCCATTTTAAAATTGCCAGTGGCTCCAAACAAATTTTGTCTGTCTTTGACAACTTACAGCTGATATACTTTTTAATAGGAAGGGATGGAGCATTCTGGGTCTTGCTTTTTAAAGTTTTGGTTCCGTAAGGAGTTTGTTACAGCAGGGAACACGCACAGATTTTAAGGAGAAGCTGAATCCCAGCTGATGCTGCTGTACTGATGGGAGGTAACAGCTCGCCTGTGGCTGTTTGTTTTGCCTTGGAAATGAGCGTGACTTATGTGCTGTTAGCTCCAGAGAAGTGATGCCATGATGGTGCATGAGCCTGTGTAAGCACTGGCCTTGCTCACAGGGCACAAATGCTGGGTGAGGTTTGGTGGGGACGAGGCGCGGGCAGCCGGAGCCTGCAGACTTCCCTGTGCCTCCCTTCCCTGCCAGAAACCCCAGAGCTGGGATGGAAACAGCAGCCCCAGATGAGCAGAGGTCAGGGCTGGAAGGCAGCAGCTCCGATTCCACCTGCAGCAGCTGGGTGGATGGAACCACCTGCACCTCCTCTGCCCCGTGCTCTTTGCGCATTACAAATGTCCACTCCTTATTTAGTTTAGAAAACTGTGTATTTTTTCTATGCAGGTACCTCACTTTCAGATTTTCCAGTTTCGTAATACTGTCCCAAATGATATGATTTCTTATTAATATTCCTCATCCGATTTCCTACCATGTTTCCTATTAATAAGGTCACTGGTAAGCAACATTCTGAACTAGAACTTTCCTTTACGTGTGGTATTTGACACTTGTCAATTGAATAGAACGTAAAATTTTAAATAAGTGCAAGCCTTCTAAAACTGCAAAAAACACCACGGTAAGTAACTTTCATTTTCTCAAACACCCATTTTATCTTCCTCTTTTCTTCCCCTTTTCCCCTTTGGGGCTATGGCAGAGGAGAACAACAGATGGTTATCAGTCAAGAGTAACTAGGGAAACGGCAAAACCTGCCCCAATTGCTATGGAGACAGCCATTTCTGTGCTTGGTATGCACTATTTGTTACATCAGCAACCAGAGAGAGTTTAAAAAAGGGGAAAAAAAATGTTCTAAAGCACCTGATATTGAAAGGAAATCTCGTGTTTGTGTGTATTTGTCCTTGCAGCAGGAGGAGTCTCCATGTTCGTTTGCCGCTCAAGTTTTGCTTTAAGCTGATATTTTGGTTATTTTGTGACAGCAGCATTTTGATTTGTGAGTTAATGTAATACAAATACTCAGAGTAAATATTTAGTAATTTTGAGCTGTGTGCAGAATAATTATTCATTAGTAACTCTTTCCCTTCAAATCAGATATTCCTCCCTCCTTGAATTTAACAACCTGGCAGCACAGGCTGGGTACGAAAACTGAAGACAGAGAATGTGACTGCCCAATTATTTGAGGCAGATGAACTGTTTCTGCACAAAGCCTCAACCACAGCTTTGGCAAAACCTTGGGAAACAAAAACAAAAAGAGGAATTTTGGAACGCTTGTAAAAATCTCAGAGTCAGATTGCAGCTTGATCACAACAGCTGTATCAGTTTTTGATGTTCTAATATAATCAAGCTCTTATAGAATTATTTTAGTGAAGCGTAAATAAACAGTAAAAATTAAGGGGGGGAAATGTATTAAAAGCTCCTTTGAAAGAACTTCACATTATTTCATTTAATTAAATTTAGTATTGCCTCAAAGCACCATCTTTCCCCATTTATTTGGGCTTCCTTATCAATTAATACATGGATAAGGACTTTAGTTTGGTATGTGAGAAATTTTAAACAGATGTTTTGGTGTCAGTTTCATTAGATATTGTAGTATTCTTGAAGTTTTGTAAGGGCAATAAATGTTAGAGAGTGTCTCTATTTCTTACAGGTTACGGAAGAACTTAAATGCTAGAGTGCAAACTTTACAGGAAAGGGATGACATAGAACCAGCAAGTCTGTATTAGAAACAAAATAAAAAAGGAAATGGATGGGGAAATGTCCAAACAGAGTTTCTTTAGGAGTTATAATTACCAAAATTAATTATTTTCTAAATATGTTTCTGTAATGATTTACAGTGCATTTACCTTCCTGTAAAATCACTATTGAAATTCCTTTGAATATTTTGGTGATACCTTTAACATGGATATGTCTGGTTAAAAAATGCAAGTCTTTCCTTAATGAGAAAATGGCTCCTGCCTAATGTTTTATCTGCAGGTGTAAATTCTATCTATAACAGTAGTACAAAAATTTTACATGAGTTACAGTAAACCTTAAGTATGCAACTGCTTTTTTATGCTAAATGTGAAATTTGAGAAAGAAATTTGAACAGTATGTATTACAGTAGTAATTAGTACTGGCTTTTATTTAAATATTTAACTAGATTTTGGGCAAAATATAGAAAAAGGTTATAGTAATTTAACTACTGTCACAGTATAATTAAAAAACAGATTAGCACTTGAGCTCTACAGTGGCCTTAGTAGTGTTTGAAAATGGAAAAAAAAAAATCCTTTACCTAATAAAGTACAAAACACTGGTTATAAAGTCCATTATTGTTAAATGTTGATGCTTGAAGGGCCTCTTCTCTGTGAATGTGAGTGTGGCTAATTGCAGAAAAAATGCTGAAATCCCTCATATAGTTGGTGTGCTGTGAGGAAGTCTTGCTGGTAATACAAATGTAGGGCTTTAAAAAGTAATTTTTAAATGTTAATAAAAAAGTAGATTATTTCAGTTTTGGTAAATTTCACCCTGTGTAAATTCAATTCTTGAATGTTTTAGAATAGTTTTGTGTTTTAAAAAAATCTTAAAGCTAGTAACAAGATAAAATTATATTAGCTTTGTTGCTGGGGTTTTTTTATCTTTCAAATGCATTTGAAAATTAAATATTCCTTATTGTTGTGAGCAAAACCTTCAAGGCTTGGTATTTAAAGGATTATATCAAATGGCAAAAGAATATCACCCGTGTAAACCCCTATTCTTTCTAAACAGTATTTGAAATTTAACTGTTATTTATGATAGATAATGCACCAGGGTAAATGGATAAGCCAGACTTACACTCTATCAGGGAAAAGGAGTTTCAAACATTTAAAGTGGCATTTCAAGCCATAGATTCTCCTGTGATATAAATCTGTTGGGATACAGAGTTATTTCACGTTTCTTAGACAGGTGGTTCGTGTCTAAGTTGTTTTTTTTTCCTTTAAAACATCAATTTTAAGTTTTATCCATCAGTTGCATATAATGTAGTCACATAATTTTCTTGCTTTTCAATGAAAACTGAGAGTAGTTATTGAGTCCACATTAGAGCCAAATTACAGTAATACATATAGCTTTATGTATTATAGCTCTGCCACATGAAAGATGCCTTTTCCTCCGAAGAGTTTTATAAATTCTTGGATTGTTTCTGAGCATTTGTCTGTGTCACACTCCATCCAGATGCCATTTGCCCATTCAGTGTTTTCCTTGCTTGAGTGCTTTGCTGTGTTCTCTGAGGTGCTCTGCTATTGCTGTTGTTATCTCTCGGCATTGGCGGGTTGCTAATTACCTGTCACGGAGACCTGGGATCCCTGCAGCCTCCTGGGGGGGGTCGGGGTGGAAAATTCACTCTCGGGGATGCTGCAGGGTGTCCCAGCCCGGGATCTCAGCTCACTGATCTGTTCTGACACCTTCACCCAGCCCAGCTCCAGCGTCTGGGTCTGCTCAGCTTCAGTGCTTTGTGTCTGATGCGTGAGAGATTCAGCATTGAACCCAAACGCTTCGGCCCAAATCCGAGTTAGGTGTCTATGGAACTCAGCAAAATCCTGAAGTGTCACACAGCTCAGTTACTGTGGTTTCATTCATCCTTCAGTGGCTCAGTATTTCTTTGCGACAACGTTTTTTGGTCAGAGGCAGTCAAATCCCTTGGTAGGTTTAGATAAAGTCTGAGCCTGGTGCTGCACTCCTTCAAAAGGCTGAGCAAATGCAGATATGAAAAATCCATGTATTTTTAAAATTGCCTCTTAAATCTGAGTTTGTGTTGTCCAACCTTTTACCACTGGTACATTGCACCACTACATGCATAACAGCTGCTTTGTAATCTCGAGGAAAAGATTTTCTAGAAAGTCTATGAGTGCTGACAAATAGAGGTGGCATTTAAATCTGAATCAAGGCTTCTGCAGCCCAAGACCATTTTTAAAAATTCACCTGTAATCCTGGAGCAGGTGAGGTGTGTCTCAGGTAGCTGACCTGTGCTCTGTGTGCCCCAGTGCTCTGTTCAGGATGCAGCAATGGGAGTGGCGTCACAATGTTCCTTGGGGAAATGTAAGTTCCCCTCGTTCTGAAATATGGGATTTTTTTTCCTTTTTTTTTCTTTTTTCCTTTTTTTTTTTTTTTAGTTGAAATTTAACCTTCTCTGCATATGGGTAACTTTATTCAAGTAAGATATTCTCAATAAATGTTAGGGATGTCTGTTCAGCCCTTCGAGGAGCTGCATGCATAGCCTGCCCACACTGAGTGTGTGAGCTGGCTGCTAGTCCACAGCAATAGCGGGTTTGTTTTGTTTTCACAAGCATAAAAAACATGTGCTGAACACCTTGGCTTTCTGTAAGAATTTATTTAAACTTCTTCCAAAAGTTTAAACTTATCACTTTGTGTTGGAAGAAAGACACTTAGATTTAAACTCTCAACTGAACTGCTCACCAGGGTGCTGTACAGATGCAGAAAAATAGGATTTCCATCTTTACACACAGAGAAATAAATAGGGAGGCAGAGGGTCTTAAAACCTAATCTTAAGACAACTAGCAGTTCTTTTCCTTTTGAGAAGGTCTCATATTTCAATGCAGATGTGAATGTGTTGGGGTGACAGATACCAGGAGACACAAGGTCTGTGACAAAGGAGCATTAAACATGTGAGTCTCACCCCAGAGACTGTGAGGAATTGGTTCATGGGGCACAGAATCAAGGTGTATCACTAATGAATATGTTCCCTATTTACTGATAGTCCTGCTAAGTGTGTGTCTTCTGAGCATTGAGAGGTTTCCCTTGCTGTGATCCTGTGCATTGATCACACAGACTAAACCTGGTTCTTGGCAGTGGCATGACTGGACCTGTGGAAATATGATTAAAATGGTCATTACGCTTTTTTCAACAAAAATCAATCTATGAGAGTAGCAGGTTTAAAAAAAAAAAACAACAATACCCACCAAGGGATCCCTTTAATCAGAAGGCTTTGAGAGTAGCACACTGCGGGTTTATTTGCTTATTTTAGTGTATTTGGCAGAAAAATCAATATCATAGTATAACTCCAGTAAAGATCACACAATATATAGTACTTCCCGTAGAAGGAGAAGGTGATTCTCAATTCGAGGCTCCTTTCTCCTCATCATGTTAATATCTGCCAACATTCTGATTAATAAAGCTAACTGTACTTAATCATGCAGACAGCACTGTATTTATCTAATTTGAAGTTTATTCCTCTTCAAAATGCACTATCCCTTCTGTTTGAGCAACAAATTTTTGTCAATTAAACAGTGATATCAGGACAAGTCTTCTCAGCAGTCAAAAATAGAGGGTTTAGGATCTTTCACAGGTGATCAGAGAAACAGAGAGAACATAAATACATATGTATACATGTATATGTATGTACACATATTTATACATATTTACTCAGATATGTATATATGTTGTTCATGAACTCACACACAGAAAAAATTCCTTTTGGAGGATTGTACATCCCGGCGTCTGTCAGTATTGGAGACATTGCTGAAGTTTTGCCAAATTCACAGAGTTCTCCAAAGTTAGTGAACGCTATGAGAAACCTTAGCTGGGGCTTTATGGTTCCTAAGGTTTTTAGTAGACTTTAGAGTTTGAGTGGGTTTTCCTGTACTTTTAACTCATAAAAATTACAATGTTCATCGATACAGACTGCATCACAAAGGGTAAGTTTCCCATGGCTGGCAAAGATGTACATATCCAGGATGCTCAATATTAGCAGATCAAACTCAGTCTTTAGAGGGGTTCATAAAGATTGTATTTGCTTTGCATGTGCTTTATTGTTGCATAATAAGAAAGTTGCTGCAAATGTCCATTTAGACCAAAAAATTAGATGCAGTGAATAACTGGAAAGTAGTTGGTGAAACTATACAACCATACTATACATGGGTGTAATATATTTGCTATAGTTACATATGTCCATATTTTTAATAAAAATCAGAAACTGCAGTGTAATCTTTGTATCTTTATTCAAGATATTTTACCCACATAGTACAAAAAGTTTCTGCCTCACCAAATCCAAAGTTGATGCTGTCCAAAGGGCAGTAACAGATAAGTCAGGAGCTTGCATCTGTATTTTCATGAAATGCAGATATTTTACTTGCATGTGACTAGATACTAATTTTATTTCTTTAAGTGTAAAATTTAAGGGATCAGATGTCAGAAAATGTAATCACTGAATTTTAAATTGCAACTTTAATTCTTTTAAGCAGAGGAGACAGATGTAGCTGTCTTGCTGTATCCACGTATATTGCGAAATACATTTAAATCATGCGCATACAGGGAGACAAATGAGAGAACTCCACCATCCAAATATTAAATTACGTGTTTTGAAGCAAAATAGTGTTTTAAGTGTACATGTGTATAATGCTTTTTGTCACTGGATTGCTCTTCCTGATGCAGTTAGACAGAATCTGTATTTAGTCAGAAATCTTTCAATAGAAAGGGCTACCAGATGGGACCAGTAACAATGCAGAGAGGCATCGAACCACCACAAGACATTTGGTGCTTAGAATAATAAAAAGACTATAAAATTAGATTAGTTGAGTCTAATTTGGAATTGGTATATTCCCTATGCACTCTCACAGCTCTTGGGTAGATAAAGCCCGAAGATTTAGTACTGTCAGGACAGAGGACTCCAACTTCCAGTAAAAGAAAAAACGGCATTCTGGGAGGTCACGGAGGGCAGCCCAGTGACCTCCAATGATTTACAGGCCTTTAGCTTAATGAAATTGTTTCAGTGACATGACGGTAAAAGCTCATAATGGATTGGATGCCCTAATGTAATGAAATTACTCCCTTCTGCCTTAAAAAAAAAAAAAAAAAAAAGGCGCAATTAATATTTACTGAGACCTGACAGGCTCCAGCGTGCGGGAGCGCGCAGCGCTGTCAGACAGCCGCGAGCAGCCCGAGCAGCCGAGCAGGCGCTGCCAGGGCTGGAGGGACCCCTCGCTGACGGGAAAGCCCCAGCCTGGCGCTCCGAGCCAGCCTTCATCCTCTCCCTTCCTTTCTGCAGGCAACTGGACAACAACCAGATCAGCTGCATCGAAGATGGAGCCTTCCGAGCCCTGCGCGACCTGGAGATCCTGTGAGTGACTCGGTGCCGGGGCGGTGGGGGTGGCTGTCCCCGTGCTGCAGGGCTGTTCAGGCTGGGGGTGCGCGTCCTCGCTGCCCACCTCGGCAGGTGCGATCTCGCACCTCCCCGGGCTGCCGCTGTTGCTCATTGAACCGCTACGGGCGGCCCGTGCGCTGCCGCTCCGGAGGAGCGCGGAGCGGACGGCGTTCGCAGCCGGAATCCCGCCCGGGGCTGCCTGATGCCGAGCAGAGAGAGGATGGGTAACAGGTTCGTGGGCAGCAATATTGCGAGATACGTGACCGCTGCCCTAGACAAAAGCTGTTTCAAAGGTGTTTGGTATGTGAGAGGGAGGAGAGACGGGAGCTTGGCAGGCTTGTTCAGTGCAGTCATTGGCTTTTGGGGAGGATCCTTCTCTGAGGGCTGAAATAACACCACGTTGTGCTCTTCGTGTACCGCAAACTTTACACATAGGCTGTTGAAGCTGCAGCACATGCTGAAAAAAGGATTTTGACAGTGAAAGCTGACTCTACCAGAGCAGCAGCACATTCGATTTAGAGCGCTGTCGTTGTAATGTAAATCCAGTATTACCCTGAACTTGGTATCGGAGCAGCTAATTTGCTTGTTACTAATAGTGGCTTATTCACTTAAAGACCTTTTGTAGAATAGGTGTTCATGACATGAGCTGCTATAAAGCTTTCCCTGTCACCCAGAAGTTAATCCTGCAAAGCTGACAGCGAGTACTCGTGAAAGCAGATGATTCTGAGCCGAGGTGGAGGGGGGGTGGAAGGACGCGCGACCTCTCCAAAATTCAAACCCTCGTCATCCACCGTGAGGTGATGGGAGAGCAGCACAGACCAGCCCTGACCCAGAGCACACCTTCCTTCAGCAGGGAAGGCCTGCCCAGGCTGCTGCAGAGCTTGCCCTTAAATTCCATGCCATGAAACGGCAAACGGTAGGTGGGCGAAACAAGCACCTGCCTCAGCCTCCTGGCACCCGGAGACTCAAGCAGGGTCACGACCTGGGCTCCCGAGAGGAGGCAGAGCGGCGGGGCGGGAGCGGCAGCCCGGTGCCGCTCAGCACGGGGGTCTGAACGCCCGTGACCGTGCGCAGGGCTCTTCCCGGGGCCGGGCCCGGGCCCGCACCGTGCCGGGGCTCGGAGCAGCTCTGCCCTCCGCGCCTGCCGCGGCTCCGCTCCCACAGGGACCTGCTGGTGGCCGTGCCTGTCACGGCCCCTCTGGGCCCCGGCCTGGGACTCGGATGTTGGATCGGATTGTATGCCTTGCTCACGCTCAGCTAGCGCGAGGTTTCTGCAGAGTTTATCTGGGAACTTGTTATCAAGAGTATTGCTTGAATTCTGTAGTAATAGCAATTTTCAGGAAAAGTAATGTGTTACCATTATAAAATTTTACTCGTCTGTCAGATTGAAAAGTCTACTGTGTGGTGAAAGAAAAGAAGAAAGGGAAAAAAAGAAAACCACCTCTAAAACTGGCTTTTATTTTTTTTTTTTCTGTTTCTTTTTTTTTCTTTTTTGAGGGACTGATTTTCTGTATCTGCAGAGAGTGAATCAGTCCTCCACTGACAGCAGACTGTGCTATAACTTTCACTAAATAGGCTGTACCATAAATGGAGCCCTTTTTTGCAATATACTGAGTTCTGCAGGCTTGGCAGAAGTTGCTAGGAACGCATTCCTTCTCCCCAGGATGTAGTAAATGCTGAATTAGTTTACTTACCTCTCTGTTTTTAATTGGTTACTTCTATATCAGTTATTTGTGGGTGGGAGAAGATGAGGCGATGAGGATATATAAAATAGATCATAATCAGTTCTTCAGTGCATTTTTAATTTTCAGCACAGACACACTGCTACAGGAACAAAATCAATATCAATTCTAAAAGATGAGAAAATACATTGATAGTATCTATTTCTAAACTTATTTTTCTTGCAGTCACAAAATGCGTATTTTCTAATTCCAACATAATCTGAATTTTTTCCCATGTTTTTCTTCAAAGAAAGTGTGAGAATTTAATCTATCAAAATAAATTTGCTAAATGCCCCAGAGAATATAGTATGTTTAGTTGTAAAACAGATAAATGTTAAAATTTAAATCTATCTGAACCATCAAAGAACATTAACAAGTGAAACCGAATTTCAACATTTCAGACCCACTGTGTTTTTTATGCAGGTATATTTTAACATATAATGCAGTACATAGAAAATATTCAATTAGTCTTGCAAAAATATCTAATTATCCATTTGAACAGTTTGCCTGAGTACCAAATAATGTATTTCTTCTTTATCTTACTGAAATCCTGTGACCATTCTGTTATTCAGTGTTTCCAGTCCTGCGCTTTTCTCCTGACACACGACCTGTCTACAAAATTCTGAATTTTGTCTATAACTCAGGGCAGAGGTTTTTTTTTTACTCAAGAAATAAACTAAGAATACTTTCTTTGGGAACACTTTGGTTTCTGGGTTGGTTGCACGTTTCCTTCACCATGAGCTCCTCAAAAGCCATGACTGTAAGGAGCTTGGTGATGCAGTAGCTGTAGGAAGGAGTTTCTGGGCAGTTATCCTCCAGAATGCAGAGCACGCAGTGACCTGTGTGACTTTCTCCTTCTTATCAACAAGTTGTTTTCATTTGCTCTTCTCATTTTCTTGTTTTGCCTTATGAATATGTTCCCATACCAGCTAATAGCACAGAGGCAGAGACGAAAACAAGACTGAAATTTGTGCTTAATTTGAGCCCTTGGCGTGGTGCGGGGAGCTGTGAGCTCCAGCTGCAGCTTGAGGCAGCCCAGGGTGCAGAATGAAGCTCCCAACGCGAGCATACTCTTGGTCACTTGTGTGTTTAGGAGCCTCTGTGTTCCAATGCCACAAAAAGTGTCACTGATTTTATGGCCTGACCTACATAGACCCTACAGCAGGTGCTGTGTACTACTGCTGACTCAAAGTTTTGGGTTAAAAGATGCAAAAATGTTGAGTATAAAGTGCTTTGGTGCCTTCTCTTGATTGTCTTTGCCTGTGCAGCAAGTTGAAAATAATGTCTGAGAAATGACCTGCAGAACTGCTGGACTTAAACATCCCATCCTGGTAGTTCTGCATTGGGGCTGGTTTTGTTCATTCTTGCCTCAGGTTTTCAGAACAGACTCCCATGAAGGGTTTGGTTTCTATCTGTAGATAAAATAGGAAATTTTTCTTGTTGACGTAATTCCTGTGTCCCCCTTTCTATAAGACAATTTGAACATACTTCAATGGGTTTGGTCTTGCATTTCAAGACATAGAAAAGTGTGTGCAACAATTGAAATGGCAATAAAATGCAAAATGGGCATGTATTCATAAATGAGTAGAAAAAGTTATTAACTGTCTTATGAAGAAAATTGATGGGAAACCTTTGCTAATTAAAGAATTTTTAGTAGGAGAAGGTCTCTGCTCTGCTTAATTTTTGCTTACTTCCTGTGGCAGTATCTGGCAATAACAGTATTTTTGTGAAATATCTATTACTGTAGCTGTAAATATGACTAAAGGTTATTTTAAAAACCCTCAAAACCAAACCAAAAGCCCAGTGTAGTCTTGAAAATAATCAGCCAGCTACAAGCCACAATTCCTTGTGGTGTGACAATATGCTGTTCATATACTTTGTAGGTTAGAAATTAGTCCATGGTTTTTTTTCCAAATGCCCAGAACTATGAAGGATATGAGATAAAACATGTCTAGGGTTCAGAATTTCACCTCCAGTCTCTCAGGACACATGAATAAAAGAAATCAATTTCAAGATGGTTCAACAAGCTCAAACTGGATAAACTGGTAATACTGAGTGCCTGAGCATACTATTGTCATTAGACTGGGAGGGCTGAACCACTTTTCTCAGTAAGAAACAGAACTCAAGTTTAGCAAAAAACCCATTAATTTATTTGTCATTGTTTTGTCTCTCTGGGATAACTGGAAAACTGTGCAGTGGCATGGGAGCTGTACTGTGTGGACAGCACAGAAAGAATTATGAGTCACTGTTGACAACTTAGGTGGAGTATTTTCCTTTTCTTATATATTGTAAAAGCTGTTTTTCTCCTGCTTTGTAGTGATAGCCAGAGGGTCTGAAGCTTGAACACATTCTATTCGTTGCATAAGATTTTATCATACCGAGAGCTAATCCTAGGAGGTCTGTGGGTAGTATGCTGTTAAAGAAGGCAAAAGGGTTCTTGCTGTACAGAATGATTTGGGGGTTTCTTTGTCGTTAGCCACATGAATTGTAGGTCTTTCACATCATATGGCTGAGTCTGCAAATCCTCCCTCCTGAGTTTCACTTGCTTTTGGAATGAATGAGCACTGACTGCCATTGAGCCCATAGGAGGGACTCACCAGTCCACTTTGGGTGCCTTACTGTGAAACATCGTGCCAATTCATCCAAAATAATAATGAAAAAGTGCAAGTGTAGTCATCCAAATATCTGCGACTTCAGTTCCAAATGGGTCCTAAATACATTACATTAAAAAGATTATTTCTTCTGACTGCAAAGTATAATAAAAGTAAAGAAAAATGCATCACCTTTCCTTTCCCAAAATCTTAAAGTAATGAGAGGAATTTAAATTGTTCTGTCGATGTTTGTGTGCAGAACCTTTTCTGTTCAAATATTTCTGCCACACTTGTCCTCCTGCTCCATGGCAAACCCACAAAACCACAAACCTGCAAGGGCTGTGCTGGTGGTTTTGAGCTCCGATCGGGCCCCAAGGTGTGTCGGATGGGACAGAGCTGATCTGTCACACCAGCCTGGCCTGCAGCCCCAGTTCTGTGCAGTGTCTGCCACACCCAGGCACTGCGAGCATCTGTTCCTGCTGTCCTTGTTTGCATTCAATATGTTCCTGTTGTAAATGATTCTTTCATAAAAGGTGTAGTCTGTGCAATTTCTAGTAGAGATGTCGTGGATGAGTGTGCTTATAATGCACACTGCCTTTTGTCACAGCAAAATTCTAAGAACTTTTCTGAGCATTAATCAGTATTATGTGCTATACTAGGATTTAATTGTTCCTAGAGTTGCCTCTGTATGCTGAACAGACAGTTATAGTCAGTTTTACTTATTTGCAAAATGCTATTCTAGGCATGTCTTAAGTAGATAGAAGATTTTTATTTGCTTTCTTAACCTGGAGAGACAGGGAGCGAAAGTCATGACATAATTCTAAATATATGAGATGTCATTGCTTAATGAAAGTCTGAAAATGCCACACAAATGTGATTTCCCCCTTTATTTTGCTGGCAATTACAGTTGGTTGAGGCAATCAGGATCAAATTTGAACTCTGTAAATCATGTTCCTATAACTGATGCCAAAATGCTTAAATAAGTAATGAAAATGAGAATTCTTTGTCAAATGACGTGCATAGCCAGTTTACTTATACTTGAGTACAGTGAAATTTAAATAATTGATGATTTTGATTTATGTTTTTTGTGTTTGGGTTTTGGGGCTTTTTCGGGTTTGTTTTGGGGTTGTTTTTTTACCCAAGGGTGTGTATTAGCTCAAATGTATGTAAATTAATAAAAGCAATTTCAAATCTTTACTTATTTCATCAGCCAACATAAAAAAATGATAGGTGTAATAAAAAATGATGGAAGGGAGTAACCACTAGCAGTGTATGAGTAATTGAAGTACGTACCTGCTTGGTGAAATTAGGTGAAAAACAAGGAGTTTGGCATTTCTAGGAGTATCCACAGTTTTCTATGATGAGCTTGTCTGACAGAAAATCAAATTATGCCAGAGGAAGTCAACAGTTGGTTTGACCACAGAGAAATGGTGTGCCCTGAGTACAGAGGTATCAGTAGACAAAGGGAAGGGGAATTTCCCCTTCTCTTCATTCCATTAGTCGTTGGACTGTCCCTTAGTTTCTTCTCTTCCCATTCTTCTGCCTCCTGTATCGCTGTCGGTCTGCAAGGGAAGGAGAAATGCTCCCGGGGAACCTGGCTGTGGGTACTACAGGGTTTCAGTTACATAAATACTCAGAGATAAGATTTAACTACAGAGGTGCCTTTTTTTGGGTGAAGTTTTAGAAAGTGGAGTGCCCCTCCTAGGGAAAGGAGATGCATAATCAGCATAACGAGCTGATGGAGGGAAGATGGGGTGCATGCGTGGTTGCTTGATAAGAAATGTTTTTATATGCTGATGCATGTCCGTGGGAGATCTGGTGTCCCTGCTCAGGATGTGGAAATGAAATCTGAGATAACCTCTGTTGTACAGCAGATTACAAATGGGAGGTTGGAAGTACGGCATGGCGAAAGGAACACTATCCAGATGGCACCATGGTGACAGGCTTTATATCAAAGACCAGCCGAGACAGACTAAGAGTGGCTAATAGAGGGTCTCTGAAAATCACTGATGCCTGTTACAGATGTAATGTAACTTTCTCTTTATGGGGAGAATATATTTGCATAAATTCATTGATCAGTGATTTTGTTAATCCCGCCGTATTCCAGGCATGTCCTCGCAAATTGATGAACATTTCTATCAGTCCTTGGTCCGGATGCCTAATTATGTTATATATTTAGAAAGATGGATTTTTCCCTTCCTGGAGCATATGCAGTAGTTGAATGCTGTGCTCGTTCTCCTTCCCTGCCCCATTAGGTTGGAGGGTTTTTTCCCTTTAAGAATAGCCTGGAGCCATACAGGCTGCAGAACTTATCAAGATAAGAGCAGTGGCAAGTTAGAATTATTAGTTTCATGAATCACTGACCAGTATGCTTTTTGAGGAAGCCAGTCTCATGGGTTGTGTCGTTTAAGCCTAGTGCTGCAGTCACTGCTCCTAGAGATTCCAAAGTCAAAACTCCAGGAGATAGAGAGATTTCTGGCAAACCTCTCCCATAATATTAATTGTTTCATTTGCATGCTCTGCTCATCTTGTGACCTGCCCTCCCTCCCCTTTGACTAATACAGTTTCTTTGTCAGTAATATAAAAGATGTAGAACAAGCATTTTGACTGTTGAAAGTCAAGTGAATGTGAACGACTTAATCCAGAGGACACTCAGCTGTGTATTTAATGCTGATGTGCAGCTCAACACCTTAACCAAGGGCTGAGCTGAAGACTAGGATAGAATAAAACTCTTTGCTGATGAAGTTGAGGTGATGACACGCTTCTGAGGGAACATGATGAGCTCAAGGTGGATGAGCAGTTCATTTGATGCTGTACTTTGCAGTTCATTGTTTCTGTGACTCTCCAAGCAGCAGGATGACGATGCTCCGAGAGCTGGATGTGCTTCTGTTGGCACCAATGCAGCCTCTGTGGCTGGTGGGAGGCTGCATGAGTGTGCAGCACAGATTCCTGTGATACCACTGTCAAGTATCCCGGGACGTCCTCAGCCCTCCTGCGACACTGTCCGGGTGGTGTGGGGGGGAGCTCCTGCTTCCTCTGGGCTCAGTCACAACAGCAAAAAATGATCAATACAAAAAAACATTTCAAAACACGTAACTGTTCCCCTTCTTTTTTTTCTGTCTGCAACTAAAGACATTGTTTGTGACCAGTAGGGGGGTAGATGGTTTGTCTTCCTCAGAGGTTGCTTTTGTCCCTCTGCTGTGCTAAGTACAACATAGACAAAGGCTCCGAGTTGTAACCAGTCTTTGTTCAAGGGAGGACTCAGAAGACTGGGAAGAAAGTAAAAATGTGATGGGAGCTCTTTATACCAGGATTGTTGAGCTCCCAGTTGCAGCAAGATGTCAGATATTTTACCTTAAACTGTAGCTGCAGGAACCAGGGTACTATGCATTACATATTACTGGCATTATCCAGTACTTTTAGCTAGGACAATACTATTGTGCCTGTAATAAATTAGATATCAAATCAGTAATATGTAGATAATTAGCTTGGCACTGCTTGGAAGTGAAGTAGGTAACTGTATCTGCACCTGAAAAAAATGCATTGGTAAAACCTGCTTCTTATCTAACGATCAAACAGTGTCTTTTTTCTTGCTGTTGAAAAGGTTATGCCTATAATGTAGGTATATATATGTGTATATGTGATGATGAGAGCATTTTAAAATTAATGTTAAATCAGGAAAAACAATTTTTAAAGCTTAAAGGAATAAGATTAATATAAATTGGATTTTATTTACATAGCTTATCTAGTCCTGGGTTTAAGAAAAAAAGAAATTTAAGAGCTGCTTGAAAGGTGGAAGTATCAAATAATGTCAAAGTCATTTGAAGTCCAATAATCACAATTTCTGTGTTAATTCAGTTACCATAAATGAAGCATTTTCTTGTTAACTGGTTCAATATTTTTGAAGCAGAATTTTATTTGTTACTTTTCTGTTTTGGTGTGAATAATCTAAATGCATTGGTTTTAGTCTTTATGGGTGATGGATGGCCATGCTTGGGACATCTACACATCCTTAGAAACAAATCTAAAAATGTTGTAAGGCCATCCAGAAACCTTTGTTATGATGTACCATGTTGCTTGAATGTTTTAGAGAAAAGAGCTTGGTCAGTTGAAAAAGCATCAAAGGCTACATAAAGCTGTTGAGAGAAACGACGTTCAGTTGTGCCATTAACTTTTTGAAATTGCTCATATCCCCCTTGTCTGCTCAGTGCTGGCTGGGGTAAGGCTTCTTGGTCTGCAAGCGCCAGACTGTCACTCGGCGTGGGGTTTGTTTGAGGGTAAAGGGAAGAGAACACGGTGGAAGCCAGGCTGATGGCTGTGCTGGAGGGGTGAAGCAGCACAGGCTGGGCAAGGGCTCTGTTCGCCACTAGACCCTTGGGTTGCGTCCGACAGCAGCAGGGCTTTGTTGGGAGCAGGGATTGTGGGGCAGCATCCCTGGTTCATGGCTCCCAGCGCTGGACGTGGCTGCCGCGATCGATAAATTGCCGCAATGCAGCATCTCTGCGACGGCGCTTTGGAGGCCGCCAGAAGCCCCCGTTGGTGCAGGAGGCGGTTGCGGGCTGGGCGGGCTCTGGGGAGGGGGAGCCCACGCCGCAGCACCCACGCTTCCTACTGGCTCCTTGGGCAATTCCAGCGGTGTCTTAAAAGGGTTGGGTCCATCTCATCTGCGAGACATCCCGCCTTCCCATCCACAGGAAGAGCGTTAGGAGCCAGGTGAGCCACTCCAGCCGAAACCGGTAGGACAGACCCTCCACAATGGCAGGTATATTTTATTTTGGGTGCATGCAGAGAAACAGCCATGTGTGGAGAGCGATAGACTCCTTTTATTTAGCTACAGCTTGCGCTTGTAGAATATTCCTGAACAGATCATGAGGGCGTCAAATTTTTCCTGTGTATGTTTTATTTTTCGCTTTTTCACTCTGTGGACTGGAGGCAAATGAAACACTGTGAGTATTTGCTATTCAGATTGTTGTGGTTTCTTACCCGTATTGCATGAATATAAGCAGGTATTGCTGCTTCTCATGGGCAGGTGGAGTTTGGGAGAAATAAAAATTGGAAAAATAGGCATTTTTAAGCATTGACCTTTTTCTTGTGTGATGCACACAAGCACTGTCTAATGCCTTATTAAAATAAAATCCTGATGGAAAGCAGATCTCTTTCCAGCTTCACCAAGAAAGGTAATTGCCCTTGTCTAGAAACTACATGTAGTCTTTGTTCTTTCAAAGCATTTCTTTCCTCTAGAAACGTAACTTAACAACTGCTCATACATGCAAGTTTAAACTCACAGAATGTGTGTATCGCACATTCCCTTTTTCATTTATGTCGATCTGTATTAGCCAGTATTTTAGCCTTAATTTCCAGCGTGGATGAATTGCAGATGGGGCATCGCATACTGTTAGAATATAAAGTAATTCCACAAATAACTTCTCAGTCCCTTGCACTTTGGGGAGGCAATTTTAGCAGTTAAGGTGAAGTGTTCTCTCTTTAAAGGATTTGGTTTTCCTTCCTCTGCTGTCCAGACCCAGGAATTGCCTGTGCGGTTCTGTGCCGCACCGTAGTCATTGTCCTCTCTCTGGAGCTATGGAAGGTCTCTTCCTGCTGCTCTCCCAGTGGGAATGCCGATAGCCATGGGAGCTGCGGGGCAGCTGAGACACTGAAATCAGAATGGCTGCTTTGGCCAGAGCAATAAGGGGTGTTCTTTTGCCTGCAGGACCTACTGGTTCTGCTATTGGGAGAAAATTTGACCCAGGGATTCTGGCAGCCCCCTCTCTGTGGATTCCCATCGCTGCCTCTTTCAAGGCGTTGGTAGAACCTTTTACACCGACACTTGGCTAAACTGCCAGCAGTGCCATGTCGCTCTGGGGCTGGTGGCTCGTCCCTCTTTGTTCCCAGCAGGAAGCACTGTAGGGCCCCGTAGGCTCCCGCAGTCCCGCAGGCGCTGCCGCATTGCGGCACTGGGGTGGCCACGGGCTGGCACAGTGACCATCCCAAGGAGACTGAGTATTGCCACAGAGCACTGACAATGGATGCAGAAGTCCATTTTTGGCACTTTCCCTACCTCAGAAAAGGCAACTAATTTCTGTCTGCTACTCGGAATGGCTTTTCTGTGGTGGTGTGTTCCTCGGAGTAATGGGAGGCTGTGTTCGTGGTGGGGGGAAGGCTGTGCGAACAGAGGCTTTTACCATGAAGCTGTAGTGTTGAGGCTGCAGTGCGCTCAGGACAGGACAAATTAAAACATGGCTTTGAAGAATGATACCGTTCCTTTCTGATCCAACCTTAATCAATTTCTTTAGAGTGTCTTTTGGTGAAGTCCTGTAAGGAACTAGTAGCACTCAGCTGACTGAATGCTGAAACATTTTACCTTGGATATCTCCATCGTTAAAAGCCATCAGCCTGAACAAATGATCAAAATTGCTTGCTCCTTTCAGGTTTTGGAGTTGAATTGTGCTAGCTTGAAGTGAATTGTGTTTATAAACAGTTTAGAAAGGACTAACCTGAAACAACTCTTTAGATGGGGACCTGGGAAACTGTTTCATTTTGCTGAGGAGCTGATGCAGCAAATATAAGATTGTATAATCTGACTTCGTGTTGTTGATTCTTTTTCATCTTTGCCATAAATTCACTCAGGTAGGCTTTCAGACCTCTGTATGCATTGAGAACCCAGTCCTGTTTCCATTGATTTTGTCGGGAGCAGCACAGAATCCATAAACCACAGTTGCTGACATGCATGCAGTTGGGTGATACCAACATATACCACATATTTGGTATGAGAGGTCTCTGTACAACCTAAAACAACCCCTCCAAACCATCTCTACTTAACAATGAATTTATATTAAAGTGAAATAATTTCTTTGTAAGTTTATTGTATTAATTCATTGAACATGAGGTTTTCAAATTAATCTACAAAACAAAATTCAGGGGAGTTTAAATGAAATGCAATTATATTTTTTACTTCTGTGGTTCCTGTGAAAATCTCTGCTTAAATAAATGGATTGCAGGGACTGGATTCACTCCCTGCTGAAATCAGCAATGGGATTTGCTCTGACTTCAGCAGACATTGGTCTGGGTATTGTGACAGTTGGACTTGTTCCCAGTGGTTCTACGCAATAGCATCAGCCCTGAAATTTGGTACCACAGAGAAACATCAAAACCACCCTAATGATGCGAAAGATTTACTCAATGTTCAGATAAATACTTTTATTTCTTCCAGTCCAAGTCAAAATTCTGGATGTAATTGGGACTTAGAGCCACAGCAGGCATTCCCAATACACTGTACTGAAAATTTTGTGGCCTTTGGGCAAAGACCTGAAAAAATTTCTTGGGGAAAAAAAAAAAGAAAAAAAAAAAAAGAATGGAAAGCCAGTGTTTCATTTGCAGTGTTTGAGTTTAGAAGAAAAACACATTGGAGAATTCTTCATTCAAAAATAAAGCAGTGGCAGAATAATTGCAGGCTGTATTCTCTTGTCCTTGCACCAATGCTTTTCTATCTTAATTCAGGCTGAATGGAATTTGTATTTTCTGCCTAGAATTAAAGTGCCATGTAAAATATTGAAAAGCTGATTGAAACTTCTCTAAAAAGCTTTTTCAGCTCTCACTAGGCGTAGATGTTTGAAAGAATTGGAAGATGCAACTGGTACATGTATTTTGTACAGCTGATAGAGGTGATTTGATTGTGTGGGAGAATAGCAATGTCTTTCTGTGCAGAGAAAGAGAAGCTTCCTCTAGGTGAAGCAATAAGACATTTCATATACGTCCACATGAATGACATTCTTGATTAAATATCTAACAGAGTATTCAATCTGATTTTGTACCTGCTTTCTCTCTATAAACTTTATTATGTTGTATTTTTGCCTTATCCTGTCCTCTGCTTTGTCTCGTTCTGGAATATTTTATGTATTTGAGTGTTGGTGTAAGCAAGTAAATTAAGACATAATGATATGTATGTGCATATCTAACATAAAATTACGGCTAAAGGTAACACCAGAAAGGTTTGGCCATACATCACCAAAATCCTTAATTTTGCTCATGTGTGATTTTTTTATGGTCTCTTGCCCATTTCCACTGTCCACTAGTCCCAATCTCTTTAGCTGGAGAGTTTACCCAACATTTTCTTGCTGCAAGTCCTCTTTTTCCCTCTCCCCTGCTCTTAACCTCAGCTCCTGAGCTTGCCCATCTCAGAGACTCTAGCCAAGGCACAGCCAGACTCCGGGAGCAGTTAATGCAGTAATTACAGTGTTTAAGTTAATATGACCTAAAGTTATCGCTGGGGGCAAATGTGAGCATCCTGGTTTTTGCCAGGTGACAAAACAGGCATTTTAAACAAATAATCTATTATTGTAATAATTTAGTTTTCCTAAAACCTGATGTTTTTGAAAGGAATCTCCTCCCTTCAAGGGGAAAAAAATCTGCCTTAAGCATCTGGCCTTTATAGTAAGCTTGAATAGTTAAAATCTGACAGTTATATGCAAATTAAAATTAGCCACAGAATGGGAAGAACCAGACAACTGTAGCAGTAAACATTCTGGCAGTTTCGTGCATACTTCTGTGCTAAGCTTATTTACTTTATTTTTTCCATACATTTCTAAAACAAAGATTTTCTTTCCTCTGTATCCTTGAGATGTTCATACTTCTGATGTCAGCTTCCCAAGTTAACCATGCTGGAGCCTCTCACGTTGCTGTGATGAAAACACTTGTGAACACATTGTCAAAGGACTTAATACTAGGACAAAAACCACAAACTGGCAACCAGTTATTTTTATTTCAGTGGCTTCTCTGTGTCACCTGGAGACTATTTAGACTATTATTTGCCTGGGCTAATGTGTTTAAAAATAGCACTTGTCTGGTGCCAACTCATTTTAGAGTTGGGTACAAATATTGAGACAACCCCCAAGCTGTTATTGCTTGTGCTGCTAATTTGAGGTGTCAGCTCAGAGCTCTGCTGCTCCATGTCAGTGAATAAGGCCCCTTGTGAGATCATTATGTTTTCTAACAGTGCCGAGTAACGGATTAATCAGTGCAGCATCAGTTGCTTTCATTATCTGCCCACATGGTCGTTGTGGGCTTTAACTTAAACAGTCTGTGGTGAGATCAAGGAATTGAGAACAAGAGGCACTCGGGGCTCACCACAACTCAGAGGAGATGCAGTTGAGTTTTGTGCGCTGCCTAACAAGCAAACCTTGGATGCCTTGAAAGTCGAGGGTGACTGCACTCCGTGCTGAGGGATGGAGTGCCAAGGCCACCTTGCTTTTTCATCAGAGGCCATAAGAAACAGTAAATATTTAATTCGATGCAAATTCCTCCTGCTCTGTGTGAAAAATAGCTCTTCACAGCTATTGGAAATACAGCTCCTTTTGCCCTACAATCTGAAAGTTAATTACAAACATTAATTATGGCAGTGTATGAAACTCAAGTCTTGGGTTTATTACTAAATATAGACTTAGATTAATTTTTTTGAATTGTGACTGTTATTTTTATTGGGTGCTATATGAGGGCTGGAGGGGGTCAGAAGTTTTCATCCACTGTCCCTCTCTGGGGCAAGCCCATTGAATCCAATGCCATTCCTGACAGGGAATTTTATTACAGGCTTCCCTTCCTATTGCTGCACACTCTGTAACAGCTCTTTGCTCTATTTTTCCTGTTCTCACTGTAAGAAAAATTCTCCCAATATCTAATGAAAATCCCTCTTCTTGAAATTAAAACCCGTTAGTGCTTTGCTTAACCCCTGGGTGAATACAAGAGACAGAGGATATCTTTTTCCTTTGCAGTGGCATTTCATGTAGTTCAGTGGAGGTTTATAAGTGATGTGAACATGCTAACACAGAGGTCTGAGGTAATGGCACTGTCAGTACTAAATTATGCTGTTGGTGCAGCTCCCAAATTCATATTTCATCTCTGTATTTCAGACAGACCCTGAAATCCTCCTTTTATATGCATAAATCCTGATGGTGATGTCTAATCTTGCATAGGCTCAACAGTTTCAATCCACATGCACACTGAGACAAGATTCCTTCACTTTTCTTTACCAGCACTACACACACAGGTATGCCCCAAAGCTTTGAGGTCTTGGATAAGTCATGTTTCTGGCACTGCCAGGGACAGAGTAGTGCTGTCTTCTGAGCTCCACTGGCAACTTAGGCAGAGCTGCTCAGCATTTTTTTGCTTTTCATTTTTTTGCCTCACTTCACCCACTTCTGAGTAGAAGTAACATTATCAAAAAACCTGTTAACACAAGAGGCTTAATTATGCTTGGACATGCCTTGGTTAAGTCTGAATGAATTTCCTGGTTTCATTTAGTGAGTATATATAGTTACACTGGGGACAGGAGCTGGGAGCCATGGCAGTGGTGGGAGAGGCAGAATCAGGGAGTATGACAGTAATTCACTCCTGGGAACATTCCCAGCTTGCAGACACACCATTTGTAGCTATCCATTGCATGCACACGGATAATAATCTTGCATTAGGCCCAATTACATGGTGTTATGGACACACAACACAGGGATTACACACCCAGCCAGGAGCACCCCTTGACAGAGCAGTGGGGTAATTGGAGGAGACAGGAGGAAATGTTAGTTGTTAGTGCTACCAGTGCTGCAGGGCCTGGCGCAGCTCAGCCCCACCAGCCCAGTCCCCTTTGCTTTGCTGCTCCATTTCAGTGTCTCAAAACCCAGATTTATCACACAGGGAGTTAACCCAGCACCACCTTTTCACAATGTGTTGAGAGAGTTTTGAGTGGGAAAAGGAGCTGAACGTGGTTGTTTAACTTAAGAGTGAAGCCCACAGACACATGGAAGCCTGTGCTGCCAAAGAAAGGCTGGAGTTCGTAGGATTCCTGATACCAAATCCTGTGCGTTAGGATTCCTGATACCAAATCCTGTGCGTTAGGATTCCTGATACCAAATCCTGTGTGTTAGGAACCTGTGAATAACTACGCTGCCCAAACATAGAATGCATTCAAACCCAGCAGTGCTCTAGTACGTGAGCTGCTGCCTTTGCAGATCTCTTTCTCCATTTACCAATCAGCAAATGGGTCTGAAGTTTTCTTTCTAAGTGAGAATTTTGCCGATTCTGTGGTGTCCCGTGGTCAGCCAAATGTAATACAAAAGCAGCCTGTTGTGGATCAAATACCTGAATGGTCAGCACAGCAGACCTCTAGTAACTATGGGAGATGCTTACTAAGGCCTGGGGGAAAGTGTTTTCCCAGTTTGAATTAAGTTTGAATTAAAATGTCTCGGTTTGATGAGCTGTTTTGCTAATTAGCTGCAGATGTAGCATAGGAAGGAACCCAGTCCCAGTTACTGACAAGTAAAGAGCAAAGAGCATCTTCAGCACCCAACAGGTTCCCCCCTGCCCCTTTCACTTGAATCTGTTCCAGTTGAGACAAGAAGCATCACTGTGGCTATTGGACTGTAATGCTGCACATTATGAAAATGCCTTGTACCTAGAAAAATTGACATTTGCATAGGTTTTTTTTCCTTTTGTCAATAATCAGCTAGGACACCAGACTTTTTTAAAAGTGGGATGTAGCAGGGGGTATTGTTATCAGTGTTGTGTGTAAAACAAAAAAATCAACCCTCCTATGTATTTTCTCACTTGAAGTATGACTGGAAAACATTAGGATGGTCACTTTTTACTAAATAGTTAATGTTTCAGATATTGTTGTTGTGTTGTTTAACATTTTCTGTCAGAGGACATCCTTTTGGTACTAAACCAGATTAGAGCACGTGGATATGTTGCCATGAAAGTATGATTTCAGATTAAAAAGTTGACAGGCATGCTGATGTTTATTATATGCTCTCAATTATATTAATTGAATTCTAAGTAAGGGATGCAGAATCTCTGTGTAGTCTGTGATTTGCAGAACTGAGTTTGAATATTGACCTGACAACCTTGGATTTCTGCTCTCTGAATTAGTCCAAGGGACCTGAAAGGGTGCTTAGAGTTTCAGAGTTTTTAAAATAAAATACTTCTACTATTAGTAGGGTTCAAAATTTGAGTAGTTTCCTTTTTTTCTCAAGGCCTCTGTCATAAAACTTGTGTGATTTCCTCTAGCATTAGAAGTATTTATTTTTTTTTTCTGGCTCTTATCAGTCCTGTGCAAGAAGAATAAAGAAGAATGCATAAATATTACAGAAAAAAACCACAGACATACCATTTGTTCCTGCAGCTTAGTGATATTTAATGTATCAGTCCACACTGAGTCTGGAATTACTAGCTCTGTGTCAGGGAACTGCAGTGGTGTTCATGAATGTGGAGCAAGTCAGAAGAGAACAAAAATGCAACTGCATGAAATTAAATTTACACTAAAGTTTGAGGAAGGACATTAGTAATTGTTTTCAAATCGTGACAGGATTGCAGACTGAGCACTCTTTCCTTTAGGAAAATTTTGATTAGTAGGGGCTGTAAATCAGCTTTATTTTTCAGAAGGAGGAAAGCGGCTCCACGTGTGCCTGTATCCAGTTTGGGTGACAGGCAGAGCAGTGAGTTAGGAGAGCAGCTCCTCTGGGGCAGTAAATTGGAGTCAGTGGGACTCTGACAGTTCACAGTGCTGGAGGATGTGCCACCTCCAAGACTGCTGATCTCACGTTATGCATCTTCCAAGTAGTCCTTGGAGGATCCTTAGGGCTGCTGCACTCTGCTTCTGCTTACCCTGCAAGATCTGACAAGGATCACGGCCCAAGGTGGGAAGTTGGCTGGCATAAATAATATTGTCTATAACCCCAGCCTCCTGAGTCAGCATTTTGGGTGTGAATAGTTTACAGGGAGAGGACTTCTAAATGAGAGGACAGTGCTTTTTCAAGGGATGTGTTTGATTCTGGAAGAGGTGGGATGTTTAGGGCTGAGGGCCACTCAGCAGAATATGTGTCCCCATACGATGTTGGAGGAGTCAGAAGATTCTGGAATTCCTATTTTTCACAGGTTCCTGGTATTTATGAATCTCTTTCTATAGATTTGAATTCTGGGTGAATCATTTGGAGCAGCCAGCAGACTACAGGGGTGTCATTTATTCCCTTCACATACTAAAAATGCTGCTGTATTGTGTGTTCACCCCTGTCAGGACACATCTCTGAAAAGTCACTGCTGGGAAGGAATCATGTGCATGATGGAAAGCTTTGCAGGGTGTCTCTAGAGCACATCTTCACCTGAACATGTTCCCATTCCAGAGTTTCCACTGCCTGGGAACTGAGTGATGTGCAGCCAGAGCAGCAGGGTTAAATTCCTGCAGCTCCAGCTGGGCTGTAGTGCAGACAGTTCACTGCCAATTAGTGCCTTTTGCAGTGTTTGGCCTCCTCTGTTCTGAAATAATTGCTGTTATCATAGATGTTTTATTGCCTTCATTATAGTTAACATTTAAATATCAATGAAATAGTATTCTACTAAGTCATCTGTGCAGTAGCTGTCTGCTAGAGTTATCCCTGAAATTTGTGTTTAAGGAGAGAATTAATTCAGCACTGATTTAGGATTCTTAGAAAGAGGGTTATATATTTGTCAGTGAACTATGGGAAACCTTTGCTTATTTGAAAATAAGCAAGTATTTGAAACCTTTGCAAAACCTGAGCCACTCGCATTTGATATCTTGTGAGCAGAAATGCTGTGTGATTGGAATAATGCTTAATCTGTTAAATAGAAACATTTTAAGAACTTTTAAAATATATTTGAGTCATCAAGTCAGACACTGACAGGTGACCTTTCTGCATGCAGATGAATTGCTCTGGGAGACAGGGATGTGCTCTCTGCCTTCAGTGCAGAAGGAAGCTCACTGTCACAGCCTGTTCTGCCTGAATCCAATCCACATCCTTTAGAAATCAATAGAAAAATCTCTCTTGAATTCCTATGGACCCCACTGACTCCTGTAGTGCCATATGTGACTGATTCAGGCATCAGCTATGTCTGTGATTTAATGTTTGCGAGCTGACTTCTCATGTGGCTTTTATTTATCACTGCATACCTAAAATCTTCCGTCTGAGTGCATAACTCATTTTAAAGTAACAGGCAACTAAGGCAGAGGGGTTGCCTCAGAATTATATTTTTATGTTTACAGGAAAAAAAATGGTGGTGCGATTATAAATTCTGTTTCTGAGCCCTGTTAGAACTTCCCAACATGTAAAGAGCAAACACATACAGATACTGAAGGGGGTGTGTGTGTGTGTGTGTTGATGTTTATATTCATGCACTCTTAGTGGGTTTGTTCACTTTCTGAAATTGTTGTTCAGGCTTGTTTTTAGCTCACTGACCACAAAAGACTTCGGTTACATCACTGGATAAATAAGGGAATGGAGCACAAGCAATTGTATGACAGAGAGGTTCATTTTGCACCCTGAAATCTGCCCCAGTGGGACGTGAGTTGTCACTGTGACCTTAGCAGGGATTGAGAGGCAGAGCTTCCAGCCCTGCAGATGGACACTGGTGCTCAGGGTGCTCGCTGCCAGCCCTGCAGGCACAGCACAGCAGAGCCAGCCCTGCAACCACAGCACAGCAGAGCCAGCCCTGCAGGCACAGCACAGCACAGCAGAGCCAGCCCTGCAACCACAGCACAGCAGAGCCAGCCCTGCAGGCACAGCACAGCACAGCACTGCAGGCACAGCACAGCACAGCACTGCAGGCACAGCACAGCAGAGCCAGCCCTGCAGGCACAGCACAGCACAGCAGAGCCCTGCAACCACAGCACAGCAGAGCACAGCAGAGCCAGCCCTGCAGGCACAGCACAGCACAGCACTGCAGGCACAGCACAGCACAGCAGAGCCAGCCCTGCAGGCACAGCACAGCACAGCACTGCAGGCACAGCACAGCACAGCACTGCAGGCACAGCACAGCACAGCAGAGCCAGCCCTGCAACCACAGCACAGCACAGCACTGCAGGCACAGCACAGCAGAGCCAGCCCTGCAGGCACAGCACAGCACGGCAGAGCCCTGCAGGCACAGCACAGCACGGCAGAGCCCTGCAGACACAGCACAGCACAGCACTGCAGGCATAGCACAGCAGAGCAGAGCCCTGCAGGCACAGCAGAGCAGAGCAGAGCACTGCAGGCACAGCACAGCAGAGCCAGCCCTGCAACCACAGCACAGCAGAGCAGAGCCCTGCAGCCACAGCACAGCACAGCACTGCAGGCACAGCACAGCAGAGCCCTGCAGGCACAGCACAGCATAGCAGAGCCCTGCAGGCGCAGCACAGCACAGCAGAGCACTTCAGGCTGGCAGGCACAGCTGCCAGAGGGGCTGGCAGCTCCGAGAGCTGACTTCCAGCTCTCCTGCTGAAGTTGACAGTCTTTCCACTCATCTTGCCCTTTAAATTTATAGTAGTCTGTCTTGGAGTCCTTGCGTATTGAGAACCTGAATCCACAAACCCAGTGGTTTGTACACCCATTGGTCCCAATACTTGGCTGTGTGTTTCTTGTCCAATTTTTAATGTCTTTAAGTTTTCAGAGGATCTGGAATAAATACTACATGTAACACTATATGTTATCGTGTGCTAAGACTGACAGCTCTTATCAGCCTGGTGTGTGAATGTGTGTGACTTGACTGATGCAGATCTCTGACAGCGAATCTCACATGCAGAGTCCAGATTTTCAAAGCTCTGCTTTTACTGGCATAACTCTCTCTGCTCAGAAATTTGGAAAGGAAGGGTAATTTTGCTCTGTTGGTGCAGTTTGCTGTCATGGGTATGTCATCCCCCAAGCTGGCTCCAGATTGCCAGTTCATCCATCTGGTGCAGCACTGTTCTGGAATACCAGCTCTGATCCTGCTGGAAGAGTGCTTGGGTGCTGTCCTGCCAGGGTGCAGCACAGCAGCAGCAGCAAAACAGGCTGCCAGTGTCAGAGCTGCTCCCACCCTGCTCCTGAGTGTGCCTGTGCAGAGCCAGGCTACCTGCAACCTCCTGGCTTTGCCAATGTGTGTGTGTGTGTGTGTATGTGTGTGTCTTCCTGTGTACCCAAAACCCAGTCTTAATAGGGAAAAATCTAATTAGCTGTAATCTGCTGACGTTTTAGATGATGGCTCTGCCAAGGGATTTCTAGGCAGAATTGTAAAAATGGTTTTTGAATTGGCAGATGACCAAGAAAGAGAGTAAACTCCTGGAAGACTTTTCTAGAGCTTTTGGTTAAATGTCCTATATAAATACATGACATTGGAATAGCTGAGTAGTTCAGGGAAGGATGACGTGCTGTTGGGTTACTTCAGCAGGTATGTATTTATGTATTCTTTAGCACATGCATAAGCACACAAAAGCACTGTCTTCTGCCAGAGTGACCCTGTGTAATTCTGTGCCCCTTGTGGAAAGTAGAGGTTGCTCCCTGCCCTGGTGCTGTGGACGCCACATGTTTCAAACAGGCAGTGGCAGCACTGGCCATGCTGGGACACTGAGTGGTCGCCAGCCCTGTCCTTTCTCATGACAAACTGGGCTACTGTGTTTGCAGATTTGGTGCACTTGCAGCATGGCAATTATGCTCTGTTGAAGTGCTTTCCATTTCCTGTGCTATCTTGATAAACTTTACAGTTTCTAATTTGCTGGAGAGTCATTGATATAATTAGGAGCTACACAAATGGGAGCAGCACACTGAGCTGATGGTAATCTCAGTTCATTCTTCCTGAGAAGCTCTAAAGGGGTCCCTCCAGCAGTTGAGATTGTCACTTTAGGCTCTGCTTTGACAGAGCAGCAGCAATCCTTCTGTGCCTGGGTCAGGACATGCTTTATTACAGGCTACTCCACTCCCCATATGTCTTTTCCTGAGGAAAGGGAGGAGAGGGAGCCCATCCATCCGTGTGTTTCTGAGGAGCAGTGGGAGCTCTCTGTCTGTGCCACTGGGCTGTGCTAACAAGCCTGTGAGAGCCAACAGCTCTCTTTTGGTCACACTACTTCAAAATCCTTCCAATTGCCTTTAAATGCTGTGCCCAAGTCTGATTGTCCCCCACTCAGGCTGCACCAGGTTTTCAAAGTGGCTGCTGAACAGACAGGTCTGCATCTGTTCCAGTAGTTGATAAAAACTCATCTTCTGTACCCTCATTACCCAGACGTGGCAAACAGTGACCTCCAGCTGTCCTGAGACTGCTGGTGGTTGCTTTCCCTGAGCAGCATCTTTCATGGTATGTCACAAGTTGTCACAGCTATCAGGGAATGTGTCTTGCTCATTGCCAAGAATTTTAACTGGTTGTTTCTGTGAATGGTGTGTTGGTGAAGAAATGGAAATAATTGATCAATCTATTTTTTTTTTCTTTTTTGTCTCCTAACAGTACCCTCAACAACAACAACATCACTCGCATTCCTGTTACCAGCTTCAATCACATGCCAAAGATCAGGACTCTGTAAGTAGAATCTTCTAATATTATAATACAATCCTGAAGCTGTAAGCCAACTTTTTGGCTGTTTGTCATCTGTGATAATCTCATTTCAGTCCCTCAGGCTGTCTCAGGGGCCTGGGTGGTTGCAGGGCTGGGGAGCCCAGGTAGGCTTGTGATGGGGACTGGTGCCCACAGAGCCCTGAGAGCCACTGTTCTGGATCTGCCCAGTGTTAAGTAAGAGTCAGTTTTATCAAGATTTTGAATTTACCCAGAAAATAAAGTGGCTTGTTTCCCGCCCCCCCACCTCCCCCCACCCCCCCACCTCCCCCCACCCCCCTGCCATGGGAAAATTCCTAATGTGGAATGTGTTCCAAGCTGGAACATCAGCAAGATCATAAAAAAATGCTCAGATGGATCAAATTATTGGATTTTGTTAATATCCTGTGTTTAAATCCCACTTATTCTTTTCAAATTCAAAGTACTAATTTCTGAAACAAGGCATTTTTAAAGCACATGAAAAAAGCATCTTTCCAGATACTTTCTGAAACAAAATGCCACTTATTGTGATATATATTTTTTTTTTTATAAAGGCTTCTCTCATATCAAATCCATTTGTTTTTGAGATGCATGCCATTGCATTGGAAAAGCTCCATCCTTTAGTAGCTCAAAATACAAAGTCTGTGAAATTACACTAAGCATTTGTATAATTTAGCCATAGCCTACCAAAACCATTTCCTTAAGTAAATTATTTCTTTAAATTCCTTTAGGGAATGCACAGCTTCAGGAAAAGTCATGTCTAAACAAAGCACCCCTGTTTTTCCTCCAGATTCTCAAACTCATCCAAGATGTATTTAATTCTAAAGGCAAAGAAAGGGAAATAGTAGCTAGCCTGAAAATTTTCTGTGCCACTGAAAAAATACAATACTTCAAGGATGCTATGCATACATGTGCAAAATCATATTAAATAAATTAATGGAATTGAAGAAAAATGGCTCTTGCTTATGTCAATCTCTGTAAGAGAACCTCTGACTTAAATTTGCATTCTTCATCAAATGATGACATTGTTAGATCTTAACGTAAGTAATTAAATGGAAATGAGATGTTTGTCTTTTAGAAGGGAATGGCTAAAGAAGATAAAGGTGTAGAATTAAGGTTCCTGGAGTTTTGCCTTTCTTATTCAGTCACAGTGGTCCAGAAAATTTGCCTGGCTTTTCCAGATTAGCCAGTCTTGTCTGTTAGCAGAGCTCAATGCCTTCAGTGCCTTCTGCCATTTTCCTTTTAGTTTAATTTCAGAGATGGCTTTGTATATAGCTCCCTGGAGACTTAAACTGACTAATCCCCCTCTGCTGTAATTAAGGGGGAAAAAAAGAAAAGAAAAAAAAAGGGAAGGAAGTCATAAATAGGATTTATAAAGGGAAGCTTTTCTATTGAATTCTGAGAGACACGTTTTACAGAACATGAATGCTGCCCCACTCTAAAAGGATTTGCTGGAAATTTAATTTAGGGTCTATGCATAAAAGGGCAACTTTAGCAAAATTGCATTTGTATTCATTCACCTGATGTTCTGTGAAGTCAGTTTCATCAAGATCAAATGGCAGGTTTCAATCTCCAAAGACTGCCAAATAATACACAATACCTCTAGCAGGTAAACGAAGGAATTTGTATAAAGATACTGTTTGGGGGAATATGTTAATATTCTCTAGACTTTCTTGCTGGAAATGGGTCATGAATGATGTTCCTTACAGTTTGGTGAGTCTGCTGTTTTCTTCAAAAATGGTCATCAGTGTGTCCACCTTCTCAAAAAGCCTCACACTCACATGTGCTTTTTTTTTTTCCAAGATTTTTGTAGCAAATCTGTGATCTGAATGTTCCTTAAGTAGGGATGAACCATTTTTTCCATTCAGCTGAGGCCCAATGCAGTGTGGACAGTTTTCCTTTGTATCCCTTTTACACGCTGGTGAGATCCATTACAGAACATTTGGGGATGCTCCTGCTGCAGCTACCTGTGCTCTGATGGTTCTGTGAATAAACAGCTTTTCTTCATGGCTCTCAAAACAATCTGCCTATTGTAGAAGAAAATATAAAAAGTCTATTAACCTTCAGCATGAGCACTCAGGGGAAAGAAGAAAAAAGGGGAAAATGCCAGGAAGTCTTGAAACATTTGAAGTATTGAAGAATTCTTTACTAAAATCAGCTCTTCTGTACTAAGATTTTTTAGTTAACTGCCTTTTCTGTTCTCAAGTTTCATCGATTTTTAGCTTTGATTGGAAGTGACAGGGATTAGTTTTTTATTGATCTGCTTTCCTTTGCTTGAAACAGCTTTACTTATGATAAAGCATGTTCTCTCTACCTATTTTCTTAATGGTAAGTGTCCTGTTGTCTCTGCATCTGTGTATTACTGCTGAGACAGGTAATTACATTATTTCTTTTAATTTTTTTTTTTTAAGAGTAAACTGAAAATGTGTGAAAGCACTTCAATGTTTTTTGTGTTCCCCGGAAATTGGTTTATAATGCTTTTGAAGTACTGTGAAAAGTCTTCTTGATGCTGTATTTCTTAGTATAAATATCAGAAATATATTCTGGTAGGCTGCTTTGTTAAGATAGGGTCTCTAAATTATCTCCTCTCCAAGGCAAACCATGGAGTAGCTGAACCAAAAGACTTGAGGCGATGGCAAGGAGGGCTCTGCTTAGGCAGAGAGCTGGGGGTTTGCACCACTGAAACAGGAACCCCCAAAACACAGATAAGTCAATTTAGTGAGAGGGAAAAAAGCCTGCTCACAGAACTGGAAAACTGCCTAACCCTGACCCTTTTTGTGAAATTGTGCTTTTCTCACTCATGCCTGTATACAGGGGTGCAGGGAATGGTGTGGGATGAGATGAGTTCCTGAAGGAAGGGGATCCTGAGTGTCAGTGTTGATTGCTGTGGTGAGAAGGGTGAGAAGCTGAGGACTTAAATGAAACACTGACTCTCTTAGGTTACAACAAATTCTTACTTAGGATGATTTCTGGCTAGATGATACTTATGTATTTATTTGTTCTTCAGCAAAAAGGCGGATTAATGGTTCATAACAGCCAAACATTTTACTGGAAATCAAAGTTACTGCAGCTTCAGTTAAAGAGCTTCACAATCCCTAAACTCAAGGTCTTCTAGCCATCCTTGTAGAACAATTGCATTTTACAGCACTCTCAGGAGATTAGTGCTTTCCATCTCTACAGGATAAACTCTCAGTTCCAGATTTGTGGATTTTTTTCTTTCTTTATTGTGGCTGTCCACCCCAGACATACAAATCTGGGGACTGTCAGCCCAGGCGCCACTGCTGAGCTGAGCTGCTGCTGTGCTGTAAGGACAGCTCACAGAAAGACATTTCATTTCTTTGGGAGATGGACAAGGCTAAATTTGGTGCACACCAATTGTGTGCCTGTAATATTAGTGAATAATGCTTTGTCTAACCATTTCTGACAGGATTTTTAGTCTGGTTCATCATTTCATTTGGTGCAACATTGCAAATGCATGAGGAGTGAAATAATTAACGTCCTGGACTTTTGTTTTGACCTAAAGTTTGGTAGCTATTTAGATGGCCAAATTTATTCCCTGAACCCATCATCATTTGCAGATGTGATAATTGTTCTGCAAGTCCCTGGTGCCAGACGTGGAGCAGGCTGGGCTGCTCCATGAGTGGATCTTTCATGAGCTGAAAATTCCTGTCTGGATCCTTTATACTGGTGTTAGATTACTACAGGAAACAGAGCATTGGTGAAGGCATTGTACAGGCAGCGCAGGAAAATAAATGGTATCTATAGCCTCCAAAGTTTTCTTTTGCCTGTCTTTTCCCTGAATATCCTGAGTTGGAAGGGATCCATAAGAGTCATCAAGTCTTTAGTGATTGGCCCATACAGGGATCAGACCCACAACCTTGCTGTTACTACCACCATGCTCCAACCAACTGAGCTAATGCAGAGGACTTCTCTCTCTCCACCCCTCCCCAAAGGCTGGAGGAGAGGGAAGAAGCACTCATCATCCTGTTCTTTAGCCTGCTCCTCATGTTTAACAATCCATTCACTCAGAGATATCACATCCATGCAGTTTTTTCTGACATGAAACCTCAGACAAAGTGATTATCTGGCACAATCTTAAATTCTGCATATTTTTGTGTTTAGAATGGCCAGCTGTAGGTGAATCATTATTGAACTTAATATTTTGAAAACATTACAAATAATAGCACAAATTTATATCTGACCTTTGTATAATATCCCATGGCAACGAGGACAGTCAAGCCCTGGCTCATCTGTAAGCAAGAACCTACAGTGATCCCACTGACATGGCAGCAGAGAGCGGGGCAGGCTCACGGTCGATGGTGCTCTTTGTGGGTTTCGTTTCCAAAGCCCCCAGTAACCTCTGTGGGTTTGCTGTGTGTTTTGCAGGCGGCTCCACTCCAACTTCCTGCACTGTGACTGCCACCTGGCCTGGCTGTCGGACTGGCTGCGCCAGCGCCGCACCATCGGCCAGTTCACCTTCTGCCTGGCGCCCGTCGGCCTGCGCGGCTTCCTCGTGGCCGAGGTGCAGAAGAAGGACTTTGTCTGCTCTGGTAATGGTGCCAGTTCCTCCTTTATCTGTCTCATATTGCTGTTCCCTGTTGGCTGCTAGGGGGTCCATGGAGATCCAATCCTCCAGACCCAGGAAGCCGCCAATCTTCCCAGAGAGAGAAAGTCCCACAAGGAGCTGCCTTCTAGGGGTCTCTGGCTGGGCTCCCAGCCGCCGGATGAGCTCAGCAAGCGATGGCCGTGGCCACAAGGGATCAGCTCTGATCAGTGATTTCAGCTCAGCCATTCCAGCTCTGCTTGCCAGGCTATCCCAGGCCAACCCAGGGACAGAGAGACGGGAACCGTCGCATGGCAAATGCCACAGAGATTCCTTTATTATCCAGCGGCTCTGTGCAGGGAGCCAGGAACGACTGCTCCCTCCAGAACTGGGGAAATACTGGGGTTTTTATGGGGGGGAGCAAGGGTGGTACCAAGGGGGAAACACCAACAGGTTACAAAGGATTAACGTGGTTACTAGGGCATGGTGGGATAGCTCACCATGATAAGAAAAGGTGAGCCAACCTAAGGAGCATCCCTCCAGGAGGGTTGAGATAAGCTAACCACAGTCCACCCAAAGGACATCCCTCCAGGGCAAGGCCATGGGTGGAGCCAGGGCAGGCCCACGGGCCTCCACAACTCCCCCTTCTGAATTTATTAAGAAGGCCTCTGTAACAGTTCTTTTGAAGCAACAAAAAGGCATGAAAACATAAGCAGCACGATCAGAATTATAACAGTTCCCATTAAAAAAAACAGCGTGGAAAATGGCTGTGTCACGTTTGAATGAGAACAACAGCAATCCTGTTTGTTTTTGTTGTTGCTAAAATGTATGGGAGGAGATCAAATTGTTGGTTTTTTCAGCTTTGTGAGAATTATTGGATTCCAGTTAACATTTAGGTTCTCAAATTACTTCTTCTTCTTCAGCATTGCCAATGATATCAACATAAGAAATCAATTAAGTGTGGATAATTTGGTATTTCTCAAGGGAAGAGCTCTATAGCTGAATACAAAAGAAAGGAAATAGAAAATGCAAATCTGAGTCTGTTGACAAATGGGTGGACTTTAGAACGTGAGGAGCAGATTTTATCCCAGGGACTGAAGTAGGGAGTCTTAGGGAGCCAGTGCACTTTGCTGTTGTACGCATTTCCACGCTGATAAATTGGCCTGATGATACTCACAAATCATGTGTCTGTATATTGGGCCTGTTCATCAAGTCTCTGGAACTGCACTTGACTCTTGTAGGATAGACATACATTTTCCTAAAAGGAGAAGAAAATGAACAAAAGGAAAAAAGACAAAAAGTAGAAAAAGAAATCCCTGAGTTGGATTGAAAGGAAGGATGTGGTGGAGGAGCAGCATGGCAGTGTGTATGCTGTGGAAAAAATGATGCCAGACATAAACTTGGATGTAGTTTTGCAGACTCAGTGGTGACACAGGGGGCTTATTGTGGAGATGATGTGAGTCTGAGCCTTGATAGACTGCGAGTCTTGTGCTGTTTTGTTCCTTATCTCTCACAGCCTGTAAGCCCTAAAGCTTTATCCTATGGGTACATGATTGGCTGATGGAAATAGAGTAGAACTGCTCATGCCAGAAATGTTTTAGGAATGCCTTTTTTCTGTCATTCCACTTGCATGTGACAAAGTAAGAGAAGCAGCTGCATTTAGAGAAAGAAGAAAGGTTTGACCCCACTCAACCATGGTTAATTAATGCCCAGCCCTAAGGTGTGCAGAAGTGTTATGGGCAAGTGGAAAATGAAGTTGTGCATAGTGCTCATTGAGACATGACATTTCAGAGTGCTGAGCAGCTTCTACACTGTAGTGGAGATGATAGGCAGAATATCTGATAAGTTACATCAAAAGTTTAACTAAAGAAAAAGTTTAGAAGTATAACAGTCTTGGGAGAGGAAGGATAAAACAAATGGATGAATGAATGAAGCTATTAGCGGAAGCTAATTTTACCAAAGAGGCAACCACAGCTTTTTTTTTTTTCCTCATGAAATGAAGTTTCAGATGGAGCATGAGTTCAGCTATTTGGATTTATGATACAGTGAAGTGGAGGAAAATGAGTTGTTTAAGTCAGGAGAAGAGATAATAATTGCTGAATGAGAAATGTAATGTGAACAGAACTCATTTAAATGGGGTTGTCTGTGCAGACTATGACTTCCAAAAGTGACAAGGTTTTTCACAGTTCCCTGTTAGACCAAGAGGATATAGGCATTCTCTCAAGATCTGCCTGCTTTTGTAAAAAAATATAAAATGAAAATTCAAGGAAAGGAATTTTCAGTGAGACAGTCCATCAACTGTATCCCTCTAACTCTCATTTGGGAAATGAAATGAAATGTACTGAAAAAGAAATACATTTGGAGAGCTCATTTTAGTGGTGGATTTAGCTGAGGACTCAGTGTAGTACATGCTAGTTCGATAAAAAACTTACATAGACAGCTAGTTTAAAGAGGATATAAATCTTCCCTTCTCCCCATTACAGTTCTTATACCTGATTTTACAGCATAATTTGTTAATGTGTGACTATGAAGTCAGACTAGGAGAGGTGGTGAAGAGTGAACTGAACTTGTCCCTCTGCAAAGGAATTTTATGGAAGTTAAGATTATGTGAATTACAGTAACCAGGCTCCAGCTGGCAGGGAGAGCTACCTTCGAATCCCAGTTAGGGAAGAGCTAAAAAATAAAGTGGTGAGCTGCTCTGTTGAAGTACAGGTCCAGAATCTTAAGCACTTGTGTTTTTATGGCAGTGGGAATATCACAGCAGCAAAAGAACCCTCAGCTTTTCCTTCACTGCGAAATGGGCTTCATCAGAGCATTCATGTGCAAAACTGGTGCTGCTGGATGCTTCAGAGGAGAAAGAGTAGAATCATAATTTGGGGAAAGAAGCAACACAACATTGACAAACAGTCTCCTCTTTATTCTTTGAACCCTTTGCAAAAAAATTATAATTTTATGAGAAATGTTTCTTGGGAAACAGATTTTGAATGCTACATGCCATGTGGGAAAAGAAGAACTGAAACAATGATAGAGAAGTGCCATAAATAGAACCCAAATGGCTGGATTCCCTGTGGATGTGTCCTGCACCATGGTGTTTGCATTAGATGCAAAGTCTCTCCAGATAATGCTGCTGAAGTCAGACTTATGTGCAGGTGTATCGAGGTAAACTGAGTCATACCTGTGTAACCTGGGTGTCAGTCTTTCAAAAATATTGTTCAGCTTATTCTTAAAAATTATAAAAAGGCTGATTCAAATGGTTCTTGTAGGTCACCTGTGAGCAGTGGAGAAGCTGTTCCAGGTTTCTCTTGTTCAACCATTTGACTCAGAGCTGGAGGTGAAGGTGCAGCATTCAACAGTGCACAGTTGCCTGGAGATAGGTTTGGAAATATGTCTGGTTGGATTTGTGTTGCTGAGGAGAAGGGAAAGGTAAGGGACAGAGTGGGGCTGGTTCTCACCATCACAGGAGAGTGCCAAGTGCTGCTGGCACTCCTGTCACCCACCAGGGCCTTCTGGCTGGCTCCTTCAGCAAGCTGTCCCCTCCTTGCAGGAGAACCTCTCCTCCAGAGCACCTCTGACAGAGCTGCCTTCCTGGGCCTTTGCCTTCAAGGCCATCTGTTCCTGGAAGAATCTCCAAACAGCCTCTTTCTCCTGCACAGTTGGTTATGGAGCTCTGGGATGCCTTTGGTGAGAGTCCCCTGCAAGGTGGGATGTGCAGAAGAGGAAATTCTGTGGCACCAGGGGAAGGACCCCTTGGTGATGTGCTGCACAAAGATAGCAGGGTGTATTTCACATGGGTAGGGGTGTATTTCACATGGATAAGGGCTGTATTTCACATGGATAGGGGTGTATTTCACATGGAGAAGGGGTGTATTTCACATGGATAAGGGCTGTATTTCACATGGATAGGAGCTGTATTTCACATGGGTGGGGTGTATTTCACATAGGTAGGAGCTGTATTTCACATGGATAGCGCTGTATTTCACATGGGTAAGGGATGTATTTCACATGGAGAAGGGCTGTATTTCACATAGAGAAGGGCTGTATTTCACATGGATAAGGGGTGTATTTCACGTGGACAAGGGGTGTATTTCACATGGAGAAGGGGTGTATTTCACATGGATAGCAGGGTGTATTTTACATAGGTAGCATGATGTATTTCTCCTCTGTCCACCCCAGCTTTTCCTTTCTCTGCCACGCTGCTGTGATGAAAATACAGTGTGGTAAACAAAGACAGTGTCAGTTGAAATAATACCTGTATTCTGGTCTTTGGGAGAGGTTTATTTTTATATTCCCTTAGGTAGCAGAAAAGCATCTGGGGGTGCTGGCTTATGCTCAGTGCCTCTTAGAGCTTTCCAGTCTTTGCCTGGATCAGACCCAGCTTCCTTCCTATGCTCAGATGTTTCACTGTTGGACTGGCTTCTCCTTCTGTGTCTGTGTGTCTCAAGCATGTTTTCTCTCTCTCTGCCCATTTATCTCTTTTGTCCTCCTCTGACCTCCTTATGATAGCAATTTTATTTCATTTTCCTCTCACATAAGTTTTATTATGGCTCTTTCATTTTCCTTCTACCTGCTCTTTACTTATTGAAGCTGAAATTAGTTTACATATTGATCAGTTATGTCAAGTTATAATGTGTTTTCTCACTGGCAAGAGCTGTAAGGCTTTGCAAACAAAGCAGTGTATTTATGAAGCTATGCCATCAGCAGCACCTTGGTTTTTTCGGTGCTCTCTGTGCAGAAGCCACTGACCCCATTTGGAATTTTTTTTGCAGTGATTAATTGTTCTTGTTTTCCTAAGTAAATACATGAGAATATCTGTATATCTAAACAGGAGCATTGTGTCTCATCCTGTGATCTGTACATACTTCAGCTGCTGGCCAGATTTTTTCTGCTTTTGGCCAGTATCTTGATGGTGGACAGTGTTTAAACTGGAGTATGAAGATTGGCTGAGATTTCCTAGGCTGGACCAGACACTGATATTTCAAAGAGTTGATTAAATTTTTAAGTCTAAAATGTGTGATTTTTAGTACTTTTCTAATATAGTTTTCTTTAATAATGAAACATGCATTGTAGGAGAAGAAAGGTGGATCCTTGCAATGTTATCTTTTTATCAAAGGAACAATTTTTCTTTGATTCTTGATCCTTAGTTCCCATTCTGAGAGTCTCAAAGAATGTAAAGAAAATCAAGATGCATAATTTGGACTAAATAACTTACATTTCTGTCTGAAATTGACTTGAGAGAAATTGTTACCCTAGCCAAGTGTTTTCTGGCTAAGTAAACTGATCACTGATTTTGAAAAGACACTGGATTGACCCAAATCTCAGTTGAAGATCTAGATTTTCTGATTCGTGTGGTGAGACTGCAGCTGAAGTATAATAGGGAAATGCATTAGCTTCCTGCTGCTTCATGCAGACTGGAAACCCTAATGCGGAAACAGATTTATTTGTTGGGTGAGGTCAAACAGTCTTCAAACATAGCTGTTACTCTGGCCAGACCACAGAACACAGGAGATTGTCTTGCTCCATTTCCTGATAACTTCATAGCATGTTGCTGAGGAGACAAGCAACAACGAGTAGCTAATAAAATAGCACTCTTGAGGCTTAGCATCTTAATGAGAGTGTTCAGGAGATGCCAAAGGAAAAGTGTGTGGGGAGGGGAACTCCCCCCATCTGCTCCTGGCTAAAACACCCTGCAGTCCTGAGTGTGCACAGCAGCAGTGGGACAGGAGGCACTGCCAGCACGGGGGATTGGTGCTCCTGGGAGCTACACAGGGGCAGGGACTGTTTGCTAGGGATGTTTTTGCGAGGGATGCGGGCTTTGCTGGTGATGGGGATGCAGGCTTTGCCGGGATACAGGTTTTAGCAGGGATGCAGGTTTTGCCAGGGATGCAGGTTTTAGCAGGGGTGCAGGTTTTGCCAGGGATGCAGGTTTTAGCAGGGATGCAGGTTTTAGCTGGGATGCAGGCTTTGCTGGGGATGCAGGTTTTAGCAGGGATGCAGGTTTTAGCAGGGATGCAGGTTTTAGCAGGGATGCAGGTTTTAGCTGGGATGCAGGCTTTGCTGGGGATGCAGGTTTTAGCAGGGATGCAGGTTTTAGCAGGGATGCAGGCTGTGCTGGTGCAGGGCAGTGACTCCTGAGGAGGGTTCCTCTCCCTGCACTCCGTCCCTGTTCTTGCAGATGAGCTTCCAGTGGCCCTTGTTTTTAAAGAGCTGGATAAGCAGTCTGGGAGGAGGAGGAGACCTTTGTGTGTGTGTTTGAATGGTCACTTTCTGCCTTGTGGGACACCTCATTGTTCAGCTGTTTAACTGCCTTTAGAAGGGACCTTAACTACTTCATCTAACTGTGACCCCTTTCCAAAAGAGTGACCTTTGAGTCACCTTAGATGGTGGCATCTCTTTGTCACTGTAACTGCTTTTTGTGACCATCCACAGACCCAGTAAGTGCTCTTACAATGGAGTCTAGGCAGGATTTAAAGTGTGTATGACTCCTAAAACCTTTTGGCAAAAAATGCAGTTTAAATTTGATCTTGGGAAATTTTTGTGGAATGCTGATGGAAATTTTACCTCTTGTTACAATTTGCTACCACAAACTTATATTCACATTTATTCTGAAGAAACATTTCAGTACTGTGCATTTGTTAGTTGCTCCTCAAATGAAATTGTATAGGAAATTTTGAGGGCTACTAATCACTGTTTATCAGTTTGTTTGTTTTCAGTTTCCATGAAGTTTCCTATTACAAATCTAAATTTACTCTAGCACTAGCAGTGATGCTGTTTCATACTGTAGGAATTTACTTATTGACTTGCTTAGTATGTAAGATGCCACATATGGTGTTTTTCATTTGGGGGACCATCTTGTGAACCTGCAGGATAAATATGTATTTATTACAGCACTTAATATTTCTTTAAAGACCAAAGCTGAAAATTGGCTTTTAATTACAGTAAATTTAGTTTTATTACTGAAAATGATGTCTTACCTTTCAGTATAATTAGCCTGTTTTTCTGGAACTCTCTTTTCCCCAGAGCAGTATGTATAGCCCTTTAATGCTTATTTAATGATGGCAGGTTGGGGTGTAATTATTCAGCCACTGAGCTTTTGAACTGTTGCTGTAAAAATAATAGCATGATTGACTTTTATGTTAATGTCCAAAGCTGGTGGTTTGTTATATGAGTAGTTATGTTGGTAGTATTTTGGTACAGAAAAAAAATGCTTCATGGCAGTACCACAGCTGTGCTTGGAGCTGTTTCACAGAGAGCAGTCATGGTAAATACAGAGGAACAAGGTTGACTTTGAGTATGTGGAGAAGCCTCTGCATGAAATCTGTGGACTTCTTTCTGTTTAATATTTATAGGTAATTGGCAACTCTTTTATTGATACACAATTAATAAGATTAATGAATGCAAAGTTGCGTACAGTGAACACCAGGTTTGTGAGAATTTCTTCTTTATTGACAGTGAAATTAATGATGTTATGTAGTGGCATTGCACCTGTGGAGGGTTGGCTGCTCACACTTCCCCTCCTCACAGCACTGAGTGAAACCAGGATCTGCACTAGCACTTCCTTCCCTGTCTCATTCTCTAACTTGGCTGCTCCCAGGCTGTTTCTCACAGCTTTTCCCTTACTGCCTGCTGCCTGGCCCCTCTCTGCCCTTTCTCAGGAGCACTCTGACAGAGGCACCAGGAGCTGCATGGGCAGGCTCAGCTGTGGAGCCCAATGGAAGCAGCCGGAGCTGCCCTGGCCTCTTCCCACAGCAGCTTCCCTGGCAGAGCTGGGCACCAACACCCCGTAGTCAAACTGGAGGGATCTCCTGGCTCTTTGAATTTACACCTTGGAATAGCAAGCAAACATGTTTAGCTCTGAAAATCTGTAAGAATTTTATTCTGTAATTTCCAGACACCTTAAAGAGCTCGAATGTACCAGGGACCTCTTGCAGAAGACCAGAGGCAGCGACCCCAGCCTGTCCCAGGAAAGGTCTTTATTTTCCCTGCCTTCCTTAACATGTTCCAAATGCCAAAGAACCTGGTCCATGGAATCCCAAGGCAGCTCAGGGAAGGGGATGGTGCCTCACTCTTCAGTTCTTGCCCACTGACCTGGAAAAAAGCATTTCCTCCTTCCAGATCTGTCCGTGGGGGAGCTCATGATCAGACTGGAGCCCTTGGATGTCATTATCAGGAAACATGTGTCCCACTGTGTCTGCCATCTCTGAATGGCTGTGTCAATCTGTAATGCCTCCGGATGGAGTGAATCCCATCCTCCTTCTCCTGCTCCTGAAGAGAGCAGCTTTTGTGCCAAGGCAGGGACAGCCCCCTGCTTGCTGCAGCAGGATGCAGATGAAGGAGGGGAGGCAGAGGCTAAGACAAATGTGCAAGCAAACAAAATCATGTAGTATTTAAAACTTCCTTTCAAATAGCACTAAATCAAAGCCCAAAGACTGAGTAGTCTAAAACTATTTCTATTCCTTCCATAACTTCATCAAACTTCATCGTGGAGCAGTCCACGATGGATCACCTGTTCAGAACTATACTGCCTTCACAGGCTCACAGTTGATCATGACCATTATCTATCTTTTAACCTTGTGCAGGTGGCATCCTTTTCACTTAAATAATTTATGTTCCTCTTCATTTTTATGCTTGAATATATTTATAAGTTCACAGTATTATTTCTGGACCTATTTTTAAATGTCACTTCATATGCACCTTCAAGAGTGCTGATACAAATTGTGAAGTTGGCATTAATGAGATGACTGTGCATGGGCACCATTTGAGCTGCAGGAGCACTACATCTTTTAAGACCTTCTGTTAGAATTTTATTAGTCTTTGGAAGAGTAGGCAGCGTCCAAACCCAGAGAACCAAATGCACACTAGCAGCCTTCTTTGTGGTGCAGTAGTTGGAAAGTTAAGTTCTACCTGTTTTAAGGTGAACATGCCTGTGTTGACAGGATTGGAGAATGACCTTGAAAGAAAGGCTCAGAGTGGGCACAGGGCATAAGGGATAGTCTGATTTTTCAACCCCTCCTTTGGAAGGCTTAGGTGGAATAAATTTCCCTGAGAGAAAAACATTTTTGTCATGGTTTTATAGACTTCAGTTGTCTCACAGGTTCTGTTCTAGTAATCCTTCAGGAGAACAAATTCACCCATTCAATCTCAGCTGTTATGGTTGAGGCTGCTTCTTTGTTCTACTTTTTTCATTTTTCTTAGTAGTATTCTATATAATTGGGGTGCTATTATTGTTAATTAAATAATTGTAATACTAGTGCTTTTAGGAAAAGCTAGTGTAAAGTATGGTCTGATTTTCAATGATGTTACTTTACTGACAGATTGTGAAACTAAGTAGGGTTTTGTAGAGTAAAGTGGGCTTCATTCATTAAGCCAAACCTTCCTTTCAGTGTAGTTGGATATTTTCAGTTTTATTCCTTGATATTTATTTGTAAACTGATTAGTGTTGACTTTTGCCTTACAGAATTGTTGTGCTTATGTGCCATGAATTTTTAACAGATGAATTTACTCCTCGGGAATGTTCAGCAAAGCAGAGAACTTGAATCAAATGATAAATATTCAAGACTGGCAAGCTTTTGCATACCATGAACTCAATGGCATCAACATCAATTAAGGGGCTTAAGTTACTAATCATAAATCTTAAAGCTGTGTTCAGCAAATAGCTGTTGAACAACCATAGATGGAAATATTTGCTTAAAACATTTGCTGCACATTTGTGTAGGATAAACAAATTAATACAAATTTTGTCCATTAGAGGAATATATGCCCTCAGTAAGGAATGTTAATTTTGCATGTGGTCAGTTGTGGTTCCCTTGCCCATCTCTCTCTGCAGGACTCTGGGCTCCAATGTCCCTTTAAACTGGGATGCAGATATCCATCAGGAGCCACATCTGCTTTAGGTGTTTTCAAATAAATTAGTTCATATCACTGGGAATCTAGTGCAAACTGTGGCTCATGCAGTAGGAATTGATTTCAGATATCCCAGCATGGTCAGAACTTCCAGTGGGTTATTTAATTACACCCAGAAAGGTCATACTATATCCATGGATCTGCAATACTTGTAGTGTTTTGTTTATTGATCAATAATTTCATGTCTGATGTACTTTAAATGATGTAAAGTCAGCACAGGTTTTTAACCACTAAACCCTGTCAGATTTATCTTAAAATCTATTAACATGTTTTACAAATAACTAACATTTTGCTGTTGGAAAGGAGCTGCTGCAGAGGTGATTGGATAGGTGAGGAGGTAATAAAACACACTGCTAAGTGTGCTGTAATTGGGTGTCAGTGCAAATGAGATTATTTAGCTTATTTAGTAATTGCAAAATTTATTTTAGATGCCTGTGACATTTAAACTCTTCATTTATACACCATAACAATTCTATTCTAATTGTAATATTAGTCTGTTTGCTGCTGTTAAAAGAGGCCAATGAGGGACTTATTTGAAAAGAAGCATTTGATTTTCTGTAAATGTCTGGGTCCTACCTCCTCTCTCTTTACTCTTTTCCCCTAACCCATAGTCTGAGACTGTAAATTAAAGAGGTGCCAGATATTAACTACCATAAATATTGACACTGTCACTCCACTGCATCAGGTAAAAAAAAAAAAAGCATAGTAATTTTTGTTAATCATGCTCCTACCCTGGCTTCTACATTTTGTCAGTGTTTTAATTTTAGCAAAATGTATGATTGAGTTGATGCTTTTTATCTCAGAGAAAAATATAATTAACATGGTGAGCTAGGGCTGCTGTGTATTACAGAAAGTCTGCAATGGCAAGATGACAGATTGTGAGAACAACTTCAGAAGGGGAATAATGTAAATGCAGCTGAATTGTCTGTGGCCATTTCCTTCTGTTGCAGCCATGCTGTAAAGAGTGTACTGCACTTGTGAAGGACACAAAGAGAAACCTTGAAATATTTCTGCCTTTCCTGTGTCTTTTCTTTTGAAGAAGTGTTGGCAGCAAAAGGAAAACTCATTTTTAGGTTTCAAATATCGTTCTTTAGAGGCTGTGCTACATCAGTATAAGTATGCTTCTACTCTGCAAACCAGTGGAAGTCATAGCCAAATTCTAGTAACTTTAAATTCCATAGCCTACTTAGACTTGTTTTCTTGACCAGTCTTTTTATTAAATAGTTCTCCAGAACAATACAAACATTGAACTGATTAAATGACCTTGGGGTTTTTTGTGCTTTAATTTATAGATCTGCAAACAATGGATCCTCATTGAAGCGGGACCATTAAATCCAAATCAGATTTGAAATTCTGTTTCTAATGTTATTCAAGAAACATTCACCTTAACAGATGATTTTTTGTGTGAGAGCTGATGGAATATGTGCTAGATGCCTGTTGAGTGTGCATGTGCATACAGCATTTTGCTTTTTGCCAAGGAAAAACATAAGCAAAAGCATTTCATCAGGATAATAGCAATTGATACACAAAGTCTTTTTATCATTAAAAATCTCACAAACCTACAGTCTAGATCTGCTTTTGCTCATGAAGAAGAAAGAAATGTGCTTGTGATGCTTGGAGCAATGGTTTAGAGGACCAGCTGGCAGTGCTGGGTTGATGCCTGGGCTCAGTGGTCTGGGAGGTCTTTTCCAGCCTTAATGATTCTCTGATTCTACTGCTGCTACCTGCTTTTTGTCCCACAAAGACTTGTTGCTATCTTTTCTCCCTGTGAGACTGCTTTATCCAACCCCCCCTTGCATGCCCTGCCTTTTGTGGCTCTTTGCAGTGCTGCATCACCTGAGCTGGGGAGGTGCTGAGCTGAGCTCCACTGAACCAACCTTCTGCTGTTGGTTTGGATGCACTGCTGTCAGTAACACACTCTTAGAGCTCCAGCTGGCAGTACATCAGCTTCTTCGATGCTGTGCCCTAACAAAAAGGGAGAGTACTACTGCTTCTCCAACCCACAGTGATACGTTGTGGTGTTTTAACTGTGCAAAATGCATTTTCCCCCTGCTACAAAGGCTCTTCAGAAAGCACATCAGATGTGGAGATGGTAATGGTTGTGTGGAAGATTTAACATTGTTGCCAACTTTTTACCTCCCAGAGAACAAGGATTGCTCTGAAGTTTCTTCCCAGTTTGTTTGTTTCTCCCTATCTGTAAAAGCTTGCAGTAGCTCATTTGCATTCACTTGTCCTTCATTTTGTTTTGGCCATTGTACCACAGGGTAGGCAGACCAAGAGAAAATGTAAAATGTAGGTGTTCAGGTCCAAGGACAAACCTCTTGTTCTTACACAAACACAACAGAGGGCTGTGTGCATTCTGAGGAAATACAAACTGCTTTTGGAAGCATTCACAGTTAAAATCCTACAGCCTACATCCTTAGACTCCATGAAAGACAAACTTGGCAGTGCTGTTGTACAGATTTCTGTTCATTTTGCAGCAATTCTAATCATTGTCAGTGTGGTGATATGTGTGCCCTGCATTTCTATGGCCAGAAAACAAACCCAGGAGAGCTGCTTTTCCTGCCTTTTATACATGTACATGTTTAATTAGTGACATTTTTCTTGTTTAGTTCAAATAGCTACCACTTAACTACTGTGTTAAATGCAGGATCAGGTGTATAACTGTGTTAAACCAATAATAAGATTTTGAAACTGGAACAAGTCAAAGTTCAGGTTGCTTAATAAATGTTGCTTTGGACCATATGCATATGTGTTTAGATTTTAATAACACTATTGAATTCTTTTTACAGTAGTTTTTAGCCTAGATAATTCTTCAGGCAACACTAAAATGGTCTCTGTCTTGAGATGGAGGACTGTTGCTGGAAAGCTCCTTACCTGCAGCTGTCAAGGTGGTTGGAGAGTGGACTCTAAATGAGAGGGTATTTTAGCAAAGAGAAAGGATTGTTAGGATCATCTCGTGGTGGAAGCAGCTGCCCACTCTCATAAAGAATGTATTTGACCCCTGCCCATGCACAAATCTCCTGTGAGATCCATTTATTTCCAGATGGTCACTACCTCTTAAAATCTGGATTCTGGGTGCCTGGATTTGAGCTCTGAGGTCTGGACTGCCAAAATGCAGCCACTCAGAGCTCTGATTAACATCAGTGTTAAAACATAATGCTACGAAACCCAGAGTTTTCTTCTGGTGTCCTGACAGAAGGTCAGGTGATCACCCAATAAAATAATTTCAAACCTAGTATTTGAATTTGGCAATGTTTTGCCCACAACTGAAATGGTGATCTTACCCTGAAACTCAACACTGTATTTTAATATAAGGCAGTTCTGTCATCGCTGGTTGTAAAATAATATTTAAAGAGGATGACAGCATGCTTGAACTTAAGGAAACTCAGACAAATTGAAATTAATTCCCATCAGAATTCAACACCTTTCTAATGGAAGGAATGATTCCACAGTAATTGTGTTTTGCTTTCCAGGAGGGCTTCCTTTGCAAATGTAAAATCACCTGCAGAAGTTTTCAGCTGATGTCCTTTCAAATGGTATCTGCCTTCAAAAATAATGACACTTAGAGGTGCCACTGGAATCCTTTTCTAATTTGACTTTTCTGTGCTGTTTACAAGGTTGTGAAAGCAAGGACGTGTAGCTTTCTATACAAGCTGACACTGCTGTGCAGAGTCAACCCAAGCAAGTATGGAAATGTAAATCAAGAGAGAAAATGTATAGGAATGTTGCATTTATATAAAATTTTTATTTGTCCTAATGAACACTGGATTGCTAGTTGGTGCAAATACTTTTTTCTTTATTTTTATTATTTTTAACTTTTTGTCACCTGTAGTTAGAAAAACGTATCCATCATGGGTCTTTTCAAAGACAAACCCCAGGAAGGTACAGCTTTGTGAGCAGTTTTTCCACATTTTTGTATGTATTTGTGTTTTGACAGCTATGATGTTTGTTTTTATCCACCCAAAAGGCCAATCTTTTATGATTTTTGTCACTTCTTACCAGCACAAGCCTTCACATTTAGCCATCTGTATATCAACATAAAGATAGATACTTGAGGCTTCTTGTGTTCCATGTACTTTGGAAATATGACTCACTATAAATAAACCAATAACTGCTACATCTTGATAACCTCAATTAGCATAGCAAACCCATTTTATCTATGGCTAAGTGTATGCATATATCAAAACTTTGAATGTAGGAATCATAACCATTTGAGTAAAATTGACATAATTGCTACAGTTTTGAAAAAATGTAATGACAGTTAATTAAGCCTGAATCTAATGCATTGACTAGAATTTGTATGGAGCAATGTCCTCATGCTACACCTTTGCTCTGTGTGTAGCTTTGTGTCTTTGTGTCTAGCTTAAGCAAGTGTTTGAAGGTTTGAACTTATCTTTTTCAAAATTCTTTTTCTGCTTCCATTAACTGCATTGTCTTATCTTGAAAAAACTGGCTTTATATTCCCAGTCTTCAGGTCATAACAGGTTACCTCATTTCAAAAACATCAGTCATTGCTGATGAGAGTCTTCTCTCAGTATGTAAAAGTACTCAAGAAGTGTTTGTGTCATGGAAACTTCTAGGCAAAGATAACTTTTGGAAATACTGTTTGATCCTAAAGCTTAATTTAAAAATCGTTGAATGAATTTATATGAGTGAGTATGAAGGTGACCAAAGAAGTGTTCATGAGAGAAAGAGATCGATAGAGTGGAGACTGAGGAGGAATAAGAACACAGGAACCTTTTACACGTTTTCTCTGCATTTGATTTGTAGAATATTATATTCACTTGCAAATACATTATTACTTTGTATAGTAAGAGGATCTGCAAAACTCAGAGCCTGATGCATTTTGTTGCTAAAATCTCACACGATCATTTTTTAAAACCCTTTCATGTTTCCTTGTGACTCAGGTGCCCAGTCCGAGCCCCCGTCGTGCAGTGCCAGTTCCATCAGTTGTCCCTCTGCCTGCACCTGCAGCAACAACGTGGTGGATTGTCGGGGAAGGGGCTTAACAGAGATCCCAGCCAACCTCCCAGAGGACATTTGGGAAATGTAAGTGCTAGTCTAATGCACAGATCTTTTCCATGTCTCTCCATTTTTATTCCATTTCACAGCCTCTTGTGTGGAAGAAAGGCACATGTTTTAAAAACTGTTCTAAGTGGTTGTCAGGTATTTTGTAGTTTTCCTCTTTAATTTGTTCTTTTGATCTAAGGGCTCAAACCATTTTTAAATGTAAATTAAGATAGTTTGGTACTGTCCTACCTGAAAGCAAGATAAAGTTCTTGGGACCTTAAGTTCATATTGTGTTTATATTTCACAAGCCCAGAACTGCAGTTCTGTAGCCAGTAAATGAAAATACACAGTCCTTTCTTATTTCTAGCCAGTGATTTCCCCATGAGATGGAGGGACATCTTTTTAGCCTGGCAGAATGCATTTATAATGAACTAGAACATCAGAGCACATTGTCCCTACTGATTCTACTTTCTATATCTTGTCTTCCACATTGTTATTTCTAGTTCTTTAACAGTTTTGTGATTCCTGTTGTGGAGTCAGATGCTGGTTTTACAGACTTGTTTACTACCTCTAGGAATTGAAACCATCTATTTGTGTGTCCATGACTTTATACTACTGTGGTCCTGAAATGCTGCTACATTAAAACCATTTTGCTTGTGGTTAGTCCACAGGGAAGCAGATCAGTTATTTTCCTACTTAGGTTCTTGTCATACTGAATTTTCTAACATGCAGACAGCTTTTGCAGTCTACACAGTATAAATTCAAATATTTGTATGGTCAGTGGACTCATCCACCTTCTTGTTGCTGTAGAAATACTGGTACACAGCAAAATTTGCCATAATAAAGCATAAATTGATGAGATCATGGAATGTTCTGGGTTGGAGGCAACCCTAAAGACCATCTGCCATGGGCAGGGGCATCTTCCACTATCTCAAGTTGCTCCAAATTCCATCCAACCTGGCCTTGGACACTTCCAGGGATGGGGCAGCCACAGCTTCTCTGGGCACCCTGTGCCAGGGCCTTCTCACCTTCACAGGGAGGAATTTTCTTTCCAATATCCCATCTGACCTTGCTCTCTGGCAGTTTTAAACCATTCCCCCTTGTCCTGTCACTCCAGGCCCTTGACCAAAATCCTTCTCCAGCTCTCCTGGAGCCCCTTTAGGCACTGGAAGGGGCTTTAAGGTTTTCTGAGAGCCTTCTCTTCTCCAGGCTGAGCACCCCCAGCTCTCTCAGCCTCTCTCAGTAGCAGAGGGGCTCCAGCCCTCTCACTGTCTGTGTGGCCTCCTCTGGATTTGCTCCAGCACATCCATGTCCTTCTAATGCTGTGGGCATAAGAACCCAAAGGAACATTGAATTTAACTAGCTCTTGTATTTCCCCCTAACTCAGTATTTTCTGGAAAGTCAAATTGCTCTGGTAAGAACCCTTGACTTACAAACTGTTCTACAAAAATGAAACACACAGCTGCTGCTCTAACACAGTTATTAAAGGTGACCTACATTTCACTCTATTTCAGTATTAATTAAAGATATTTTGTTCAGCCTTCCTACCTTTCTTCATTAGGATGGGTAGGCAGAACCTTCTCTGACAAAGCTGCCAACAAGTCCTAAAACTGTTTTTGTTGATAAAAACCCATCACAAACCAGGAAACTGACTTGTCATGGGGCATAAAACAAGCATCATATGATGCTAATTTTCCCTCTGCCACATAGGACTTAGATGTCTGTTGTGTTACTCTATTACTCCTCGAGGTGAAGAACTTTATTGCAAGAATGTTTGCTATTAAATAAACGATTTAGGAAAGCTAGAAATCTGTATCCCAGACTTGCTTTTTCATAATTTCATAAAATAGGTAGCAAGAATGTAGGAAATGCAATTTGGTTTTTTATAAACTTTCTTGTTCAGTTGGGAGCTGACAGCAGCAGCCAAATTGACTGAGGAAAAATGAGTTAGGAGAAATTGAAGCTGAGGAATACAGACTGTGTGCTGAGTGTTACAAAAGATTCTCTGCTTACAAAGTGGTTCTGTTTTGCTTTTCAGAGGAGAAATGAACAGTTTGTGTCATAGAGAAGCACATGAGAATAAGCACAGAAAAGTTTTGCATGACTACTTGTGTGAAAGCAGAAGTGATGAAGCGCCTGGAGGCATTCACTGAAAAGAAATACCAAAATGCATATGGTGTGGTGGTTTGCTGGTACATGAACAAAATATCCATTGCAGTACACTGGGTCAGCATCTACAATAAAAGGGGAGGGTGCAGTTGTTTAGAAGGGGTGAGAGAAAATGCATGCAGGGTAAATAGGGAACATGGTGTGGGTGCAGAATGGACTTGATGCTGGAGAGCTGTAGGAAGGGGTTGCCAACAGAGAGGAGACAAAGTCTCCAAAGAATTTGTTTTTCTGCTCAGACTTCTGCTCAGGCTGCAAGATCACAACCTTGTAGCCAGTGCCTGTCAAACTGAATGACAGCTCAGCCCACAGACACAGCAGAACCAGGGGAAAGCAGAGACCTGTAACCAGCTGTGGGAGCCTGGCAAGGTGTTGTGACAAACACCTGTAGCAGCTTTCACTCAGCACGTGGTTTGGGCTGCTCTTGGCTCAGGACTTGGGCTGAATAGATCCTTTCTCAGTCATTCATGATTCCCTGGTATAAATCAGCCAAAGGACAGCTTTCCTGCACGTACAGATGTGGGCACTGGGGGCGAGGGGCACTGCCAGCCCTGGCTGTAGTGTTTCAAGCAGTATTTGCTTCAACGTGCTGCCTGCCACATCTGTTTGATGCCTCCCAGTCATGGACAGGTATCAGTAACTCCCTATTCATCTTTTCCCCCCTCTCAACACTGTTCCTCTGCGCCTTCTTTAGAATGAAGTTTTCATGCTGTTTGTCTGCCTCAGGCTGATGCAGTAATTTTTTATTAGTCACTGCAAGCAAAGCTATATTTTAGGATATGAATTCTGGGCAGCTCTTGTCTGAGAATTTTGTACACCTTAAAAGAGCAGTGCAGGGGCTACCACTTATGCCTTTGTGTTTGATAACAGTTGGTTCAAGACCTTCCTGAGTCAAAGCAGGGCACAGCCCCCCTCCTGCTGCCAGAGGGTGCTGATGCCTGAAGGAGATGCTGGAGCAGCAACCACTGGCACTGGGTGGTACTTCTCTGAAAGACTGCTTAAAAGAAGGAATTAATTATTTGCTAAAGCTAGAGGCTGGATTGTGGTTGGGACAGATGCCTAAAGGAATGTAAACAAGCTGAGCCCGGTTCAGAAACTGATGGGAAAAGAAGGGGGAACTCAAATGAGAAAACAACCAAACACATGAGGAGAAGAACTGGGAACAAAGGAAATCGAGACAGTAGGTGAGCAGAGTGCTGTGAGTCTAAGGAAGTGAGGAATTTTTGGTAATAAGGCCTGAGATTGGACACCAGCTATGTAGAGTGGACTGTGGGGATGTGGCAGGAGGGCTGGACACTGGGGCTGGGCAGGCTGTGGAGACAGGACAGAGGGACACAGGGACACAGGGAAAGGTGGAGCCAAGGAATCTCTTCCCATCAGAAAGCACGTTGACCTTGGAGAGACTTCCTGCCTCCTCACCATGTACTTGGGAAACCCAACAGCAATTTGTGTCTGTCCCTGTGCATTAGGGACTATCTAGGCACAGATTAACTAAACTACACAGGGACCTCCTGCTTGCACTGCTGCTATTCCAGTTAGAGAGCACTACAGGGGTCTGGGACTCACTTCTGTTGCACTTGAGTTTCCTTGTGATGGAATTAGTAATTTCAGCTTTTGGGTATAAGGCCACTAAATTAATTGTATTATATTTTTTCAAGTAAAAAGAAATCAGTTTGAAAGTGCTAAAAAATGCCAAAGTTAATGTTTGCAGCTGCAGTTGTCATTTGAAGCTTTTGTATGTATTTGTGGTGGTATTCACTTTAACAACAGCACAGTCTCGTGCTGCTGTTGAAAGCTTGGATTCATTTCTTGTTGTCTAGGGATGCATCAGGGATGTGTAGGGAGGGACCCTGTGTATATAAATAGGGTTTGTTCACTTGTTGAGCAACAGGGAAATTGTAAAATGGGGAGTGTGGGGAAGATCATCTAATGAATGCTGTTCTGAGAATTGGGTTGTGTCTCTCCTCTTCTTGCCTGTGGTTTTATTAATTGATTCTGGGCAAGTGGCTTGCACAAACTTTCCTTGGGTGGTCACTGGTGATGCAATCTTGGGTTCTGGCTGACTCAGCTGAGACATTCAGAAGTGTTGAGGACTCACAGCTGCAGCAAAAGTCAACAGGCACTGTGCTTCGAACACTTTGTGCTGTGCAATGCTAATTACTCTGAAAAGCCAAGTCTCAGTCATCTGCAGGCTTATAAATCAAACTCCAGAATATAAAGTGTATCCTTAAATCTTGAAACAGATCTGAGATCTGTTCATGTCAAGTTTTCTTCACCACTGTTACTTAACCTGTACCATACTCTGTATCTGGTGAGATTAAGAGAAATAGATTTGAATAAGCCAAGAGTAAAGCTGGGTAGGATGTACCTGAATGAGAAACATTTCTTTAAATGCTAATGCATTTGCTCCAGACAGTAAAGAGGCTGCCAGTCCCTGAAGGAAAAGTGCAGATTAGGCACCCATGCTTGGTGAGGTCATAACCACAGCTTCGTATGAGAGCTGAGCAGAGCAAACTGGGGTGGCAGTCCTCCCACCAGCATCTAGGCTTGGCCTAAGGTTAGCTTTAGTCACTTGTTCTACACAAGTGTTTTCACTTTTGATTGCTGAGTTGTTGGCTGATGTTTTTGCAGGTGTGAGTAGTCCATAATTAGTGTTAGAATAGTGCAGAGTTTCTACTCTTAGGAAAAAATTCTAGAGTTTGAGCACAGGAAAAATGCAATGTTGGTTTTCTCCTGGTTCTGGTAAAATGAACACAAACCTAATTTTCTGCAAGATGATCACTTTGTCATGTAATGTTCTACTTTTTCTACCTTTCATGAATGGTTTCCTGGCAAATTTAATGTCATGAGGGTACCACTGTGCTGGGCAGTGTTGCAGACCTGTAGGCAGACAAGTTTGTTGTTTCAGAAAGAAATTGCCTTCTCTGTTCTTCAGGACCTGCAGGGATGTGTATTTCAGGCCAGCTTTAAATATTTAGGAAGCTTTTGTGACTTGAAAAAGGTGATGAACAATTTCTAGGCATTTAAGTTACTGGTATATTCAAAATTAATTTTCCTCCAATTAAAGTCAGAAAAGCTATCACAGAAAGACTGAGCACCACTAACTGTATGCTATAATAAGAATAATTTTTTGTTATGTAAATTATAAAATAATTACACAACATCATTTTTGTGTTTATTAACAATTGGCTTTGATGTTCTCAGTCTCATAAAGCAAGAGGTTTTCCTCTTAACAAGAATATAAGTGTGTAGAAACTGTAAACTTCATGGATAAACAAATGACAGTTTTTCATTTAACAATGTTCTTCCTCCTGAAAGAAAATTATAATAGTTTTCCCAGGCTTCCAGTAAATACTACAGCTGAAGCCAGCACAGTATTTTTGAACAGTGCAGTAAATGCTCCATAATTGCCTCTGGTGGCAGGTTCTCTGGCTGGGGAATCAGGTTGGCTCTTGTAGTTGAGTCATATAATATGATTTTCATTCACTGGTGTAAATTGGCTCTGGACATCTTCTCATGTCTAACCTTTTTTAGCCTAACATTTTCTGGATCTCACCAGTCAAACTGTGTCTTGCATTCCACAGAAGTTTATTTTGTTGGGCCAAAAATAAGTAGAAAATTTTTTGTTGAGTTCAAAACATAAAAGTAATAAGTAAAATATTTTAGATTGATAGTCAGTGGAGAAAATATAAATAGATGGGAAATTACGAGAATAAAGGTGTCTTCTGTGCTGAAACAAATTAAGGAAAACAGAAAGCTGCATTTCACAGTTTTAGAAACAAGCAGCAACAGCAGGGAGTTTCTGCTGCAAGATCAAGGCAGATATTTTTTCTTACATCTTTACTTTTATTTCTGAAGTTGTGTAACTAATGTCATCTGCAAGCACAACAAGATGGGTTTGCTTTGATAAATCTAGATTTCATACACATGGTAATTTTTATTTCAGGTACATCAATTTTTACTTTCTTCACTGCTTTTTATAATTGAGAGATTTCTTTTAGAAAAAAAAGGTACAGGTCAATTTACTCAGGCAAGCTGTGTAGGAGCAAACTTAAAAGATTTGTAGGTTTGAGATTGTTTTGGTTTTTAGTTTGGTTTAGGTTTTTTGGGGTTTGTGTGTGTGTGTGTGTGTGGTCGTTTTTTCCCAGAGACATCAGTTCAGTCCAGTATAAACGTAAATTATTAATTGCTAATAAAAATAAATGGTATAACTAAAAAAGACATATGTCTTTTATCTAATACAAATTTCACTGCAAAACTCCTGTGTTGCCAAGCAAAATAAAGAGATCACAATATATGAGTATAAGCATTCTTAAAGCTGATTATGAAGAGGAAAAGCAATTACAGAAAATAAAATAGAGAGCATAAAATCACAACCTTGACATAAAATATACTAATTGGATTTTTGTACTGGATGAAATACTAATTGTCTTTTGGCTAACACATGTTCTGTTTATTTTGCTTTAAAAGACTGTGAAGATAAGAAAGCATTTGAAGAATGTCTATTGTCAAATAACAGAATCTGTTGAGAAAATATTACAGGTGGCAGAATTTCAACTACCAGAAAGCTACTTAACTTTCCTGCTAATTTCTGGTGTTCTGCCTTTTCCTTGTCAGTATTGTAAATGTGCAGTAAAAACATGCTACAGAATGTACAGAGCTCTTAACAATAGATTGGATTACAGATTAAAAAATAACTTTTTATCTTTTCTGTCATCTTACTTCAATTTTCACTAAGTCTAAAAGAACAGTTTTGTGTTACAACTTGACAATTAAAATGCAAGTCAGCTTGAAGTCCTCAGATCCCTGAGCTAGTTACAGCATTGTGAGAAAATGTGGGAAGTGATCTGGGCTGGAAGTTTCTTTAAATAATTGGAAGCCAGGAGAGGGTGGTCAGGACTGACCTCCTCAAGCAATAATTAAATAGCAATGTGATGTGTTTAGGGGTTAGTCTTTCTGGGACTGCTTCACTTCTCAATGAAGCAAATATTCTGAATCTGGCTTGTTAAAAACTATTGCTACATGTCTATCAGATTCAACCATTGGTGAATGATTGCTTTCACATAGGTACTAGAGAAACTCTCTGTCTCCCTTCAGGGAAAAAAAAAAACAAAACAAAAAAGCCCACACCAAAAACAAATCCAAAAATATAACAGTGAAAAGTGCTCAGCAGAGGTGTGAGTTGGAGTGAGGCTCTGAGCAGATGCTGTGCTGTGCAGGTGAATACCAGAACTCTGGGCAGCACCCTGTGGAACAGGCTCTTTGGAGCCTTCTGTACTAAAATCCCTGGGTCTGAGCTGGAATCACTGGGTGTCAAGGTTTGGGATCCACGTCTCTGCTGTTCACTACACACATCTCAGAGACATCAACACTCATATGCTGGTGGAATGAGGTTTAGACCTGCAGGGACCTGGAAATTGCCAAATCTGTCCAACTTAAGGACTCTGTTTCCTGCATTTGTGTTCACAGCCACAGGCCTGCATAGAGGTAAAACTCTCCCTGCAAACCCTGATCCCAAGTCCACATGACCCAGTAAAGTCTCCAAGATGGGAAGTTACCTGTGTAGTCCAGAATCAGGACAGGGAGGCATCAGTAGTTTGTATTCTAGCCCCAAAACAGCTTCTGATTAACCTTTGAACGTCTCACAGGTGATGGCTCAGGGGAGCTCCCCTGGACACTCTGCTTTTACATTTGAGCACAGCCCAGCAGCAGTTCCTGCAGTCCTGGGAGTGCAGTGGGGGCTCAGGGCTCAGGGGGAGCCTGTGCCCTCATCCAGGGATAAAGAAAGGAAAAGGTAGGAATGAGACTGGCAGGGACATTACAATGAAAGGTCATGAGAATGGCCAAAAATTCTCACCACAGATACGGAGTATCACCGTGGTAGATTTGGAAACTTTGAGCTTTGGCAGAACAATGCTTCATTCTGGTGTTAATGTGGTTAGAGAGACATTGGTGTTTTGTCAAAAGATGTTCTGTGAAATGCCAGTCTGCAGATTTCGCTGGTGTTCCCTGTTTGTCTGTGCTATATTTTATGCAAAATTAATGTGCTACAGCAGAGGGGATGGATTTGTCACCTTCCTAATGTGGCTGCCATCACAAATTCAGTGGTTACCAGCTGATACCTGAGCAACTGGTTAGCTACGCAGCTGAAACTAAATTCACTGCAGTGTGTCAGAAGATCCAATGTCACCAGCACTGCTTTTAGAAGAACACCATGGTATCAGGGAACATATCAAAACATCTGTTTTCATTCTGAAAGATGTCTTTGGATGAGCAGAATTATCTGTGTAACTTTCTAGGTAAATTTACGTTGTCAAGTCACTTCACTGTTGGTAGGATTTTGTCTCTTGAAGATCTGCCCTCAGGTGAGTTGTTAGGAAGCAATCCTGTCTCGACAGCTAGACCCTGAAAATCAACACTAAAGGGAATATGAAGGGAAACTCCAGTTGTCACACTGTGTTAATACACAGGGATGGTTTACTGGCTCTCAGCTTTCCATTTCCTAAGGCAGACTCCATAAGAGGGATTTATAATGCATATTATTAATTTTATTTGGAAGTCATTCAAGTGCTGCAATGAAAGGCAGCAGTATTAAAGTCTGGGAGGACCATATGTGTTTAGGGGTTTTATAGTGGTGGTAGAGTCTGGCTGGGGTAGAGGGTGAAGGCTTTAACTGTTAAAACAAGCAGTAAGCATAGACACCTAAAATCCTCCATATCCTGCCATCGCTTTGTTTTCTACCTGGGGACTGAGGCGTGAGAGACACAAAAAGCTTTTCCCTGGGATTTAGGTCCATGAGCAGTTTCTGAAGCAGCAGGACTGCAGGTTTTGGCCTTGCACTGTGCCTGTTTCTTTTTTTTTGCTGCTGGATGAGCTGCAAGTCCTGACTGTGTGACTGCAGGCAGGATTCTTCCCTCCCAACAGGGCACCTTCTCTCCAGGGCTGTCATTGGGTATGTCAGTGCAGCTACCCAAACCTGCTGTGCGTGGTAGGAATAAAGCTTGTATTTCAGATAAAGAGGCAAGAAAGGTGTCGGGGCAGGGATGAGATCCAGCTCATATCTGCAGTAAGACTATGTATGACACTGATTTATTTAGTATGATTTATTCACCTTGTATACTGAAAATACACCTGTGGACTTTTCTTCATCAGAGACCAAAATGCACAATAAGATATGAGAGCCCAGATTATGAGATAAATGTAAAATAATGGTCCAGGTAGGTTTTTATAATCCAGTTGTTTCAGTCCCTGGATTGACTGTTGTGTTCCCTAGAAATTTCATCCTTCCTAATACAAAGGAATCTCCCCAGCCCTGGGTTTGGTCACCATGGTGGATGTCAATGCTCCTTCTTTTCCCAGCCAGTTCCCTGCAATTCCCTGCTTACAGGGCAGGAGAGAAACAAAGTTTTTGTCCTTCCCAGCACCCTTCACACAGGCTGCGTGTGTCCTGCCAGGCACGAGTGTGCCACAGGTTTGTGCTGCTCTGCTGCTGCTCTGCTCACGCTTTTCCTCTCTCACAGGTGCCTTTGGCTCGTGGCTCTTTGGCTCCTGGCAGCCCAGGAGATGCCAGCCCAGCAGAGCCCCCGACCCAGGGAACAATCTGGCTCATGCACTGTGTGTCCCAGCAGGGGCATTGGTGCCTGTCCCACGCATGGGGACGTTTGTGACACGGCTCAGGCAGGACCTCGTGGCACTGTTAATAGAGCATGGCTGTCTCATTTGTAGGCTCTATTCATCTGACAGCTGAGAATTATCAGTACTGATGCTCTGCTCCCTCTCTTTTTCTCCAAGGTAGTGATTTGTCTATGTTATGGGTAGGTAAGCTTGACAAAACATTGCGCATTAGCAGCTGAGACAGTGTTTGAAATGGGAAAATTGCTGGCAAACTGCTCCGTTAGAGACCCAAATAACAAATTCTTTCTTTGCCTCAATGAAAGGGAGATAGTTAAGGCCCAAATTAATACGTCTGTCTCCCCAGCTCTGCAGGGGGAATCACTCTTCAGGACGAATGGCTTCATCACTCCTGGGTGTGAGCTGGCTCTGCTAAGTCCCTGTTAGGCAGAGTTTTTTATCCTTTGTGTTTTGCCAGTCCTGGGCGTGAGGCACCACAGGAGGAGGTGATGAAAGGATTTGCACCTCAGTGAACTTTGAGCTGGATTAGTATGGGGATTTGAGTGCTTATTCTTTACCCTGGGATAGTTTTTTATCTTTAACTGCATGATTGCCCCGTGTTTGTTTTGTTCAGTTTTTTTTTTCCTGATATGTTTACTTTTCACTCTCATTGCTGCAAAGTCATTTAAAAAAAAAAGTGGGAAGAAGGAGGACTTTATCCTGTCTAGCATCATGTTATTACAAGAAAAAATGGATCTGAATCCAGTGGTCCTTCATACTTTCCAATCTCTGATGATATATTAGAAAGGAGAAAGGAAATTGTTCCTGTCCTTTGATGTTGTTGTCAAAGCCTTTAAAATAAAGCCGGGAGAGGCAGACAGAGCATTGCTGTGTGTCGGGAGGGGGGAGATGTGCTTCAGTTCATCTCAGCACTCAGCTGGCAGCAGGCGACATGGCATGGCCACAGGGGGAGCAAAGGAGGAGCAAAAACCACTGGGAGTTCCAACACAGCCAATTCACTTTATCAGTTTAGTGAATTCCTCTTGGGGAGTCTCTTAAATAGATCTGAGTATGAAATACCACAGGGGAATCCAGAAAAAATGTATTGAGTTGTAAGAAACCTTTAATAGGAGGCGGGGGGGGGGGGGTAGTAGTTTAAATTATCAAAATTTAGCCCTTTAGGACTGTGTGTCTTGTATAAATTTCTCAGATGTATTGTAAAATAATTTTATAGTGTATTCTGGTAATATCCCCCAAAAAAATGAACTCCCAGATGTTACTTTGCACTAACACAGATGGTTTTATAGTGTATGACAGCACTCCATACTACAGGGATAGACTATAAAAATCACAGTTTTCCAAAGGTCATGTTCTAGGTAATCTTCTGTGAAATAAAATGTGGCTGTAACATTTAGGATTTTTCACTTTTTGGAGGAAATGAGGACTACATTAGGTAAGAACACTGCTTTTCACTTCATTTCAAAGGTGGCATCTCTGGCAGTCTCCTATCACATGGTTTCTAATTAGGCCTTCATCACCCTGAAATTGCCAATACCCCTTCTGGCAGAACCTAGAATTTCCTGAGATTTTTAATTGTCTGTTGTACTGCACATGTCATGCATGAGAAAAATAAGGTGAAAGAGTAGAGTACTAATAGAAACAAGGTGTTTTCTGTTATTTTACTTGTGAAATTGCATTGTGTTTTTCAGGCTATGTCTGCCATTCTATAACATGCATTTATGTAAAAAGGAAATGGGAGCCAGATTAGTACTTCATTCTGTTAAAGCACAGGCTTAGTTAGTGCAGCACTGCATTTAGTGCTCTGTTTTGTGCCCAAGTTGGAGCCCACTTGCCCACACACCCTAATGAGGGCCCCTGGTGCTCCTCTGGTACCATCTGCAAGGTGGAGTGCACTGAGCACAATGTGTTAGAAGCATTCTTTAGTTCTTCATTTGCAAAGGGCTCCATGGAATAAAAAATGTCAGGTGCTACGGTGGAAATAGAGCAGCAGATGACAAGAGCCTTGTCCATCTATTTCTGTACAGGCCATCTGCTCCAGGTTTTGTAGGAAAGGGTGAAGGGTTCACTAGGTAGCTTCAGAACTCTCAAATAACTCCTGTTTCTATCTTCCTCTCCACTTTTTCTAGAAATTTCATTACTTAAATTGTATTTTTTATTACTTGGGACCTGTGGCTATTCCAGTTTTTGGATATGTTTTTCACCCTGCGAGGGAAGAAAACTGTGTATATTTCCACCCTTGAGTCACTAAAATTGCCTCAGAATTTTGGTTGTAAAAAGCTACACATTTCCCCCCGTCCCTGCATTTGGGGTTCCCTGTAAGGACTGCGTGCTCCCCTCATGTGCAGGATGGGTGAACCCCCAGATTCCAGCCCCAGGGCCAGGAAATCGGGCAGGCATGACCCTCTCCTGTTCCTAGAAGTGCCTGCACAGAAACACTTGGGAGGAGCTCAACACCCGGCTGGCAAGCTGACAAAAAGCCTTTATGGGAAGAGTGTGTGCTGCTAATTCTGGTGACAAACACCCAACAATAGTGGCTGCTGGAGCTCACAGCAATTTGCATTTCACTGTGGACTTGCCAGAAATGAAGCACGTTATATTTAGACCAACTGGAAGGGAAATCTCAGACACTAATTCAAATCACAAAACAGGGAATAGAATTAATTCTGAGCACAACCTTTAAAAAATAGACGGGTACAGATATAAAAGAGGGCGAGCACATTGGCTATACAGCCTGACTGAGCAAATATCAAAATATTTGTACTTAAATAGCTTCTTAGAGTATAAATGAGCTGGCAAATTATCTTATTTTCAAGGGTTTTTTTTCTTTTGCTTGTGAAAACACAGATCACCAGAGGGATCGAGAGCTTACACATTTTCTCTCTACTGCTCCCTAGTACTTTACAAACCTTGATTTACTTCCCCCTTCTCCCATTTCACTTTATTGTCATTTCTGGTTCTAAAGTTTTTTTCCTCCCCTCTGCATTGCTGCAGCAACTTGAAATGATTGGAGTGCCTCGTTCCATCGTTCCAATAGGTTTTTGTATTTCAATTCTAAGCCATTTTCAACCACAGATTTTTTACTGTTTAAACTGTTGCTTTTTAGGACACTTCAGGGAAAAAAAAATACACAAAATTTCAATAATAAGTAAGAGCAAGGTAAAACCGCATTTTGGTCTCAGTCCCAGCTCAGTAGAAGTTTAGCTACCATGGTCAGTGGAATTTGTTGTTTGAGGATCCACTTTTATATTTCTAATGGAGATTAACAGTTAAAGTTCATCTGAGGAGAAGCCATTCCTTTTAGCAGAAATTCAGGGAACTTGCTGACAAATACTTGAAAGTACTACTGGGAAGGAACAGAAATTAATCTCAGTGGTTGCTTCATGTGGTGTCTTAAAGCTGCTTACGTTTTATGTTGGTGATACATGCATTTATGGTACTTCATAAAGAATACTTCACTCAAGCCAAATCTTAGAAATAATAGCAGCAGACTTTTCATGTAGTCTGGACCATATTTTGGAAAAACTTAAGTATTTGGTACTTGGAATACGAAGATGCAGTTCTCTTTTTTTACCCTTTTAACTTAAAATGCTCCCCACCCTCTTAAAAATCTGAATTCATCTTGCAGTGAATTCAGTTTGATTTCTAGCATGTTCCCACAGGTTGTTGCTCCTGAATTGGTCTGATTGTGTTATTAATCTGTTTACTAAACTGTCACAGCCTAGCCTAGCTGTCAGTTTAAACAGCTCCATTCTATTTACAACAGTTGTCAAGGAAAGCATCTGTATTTTCTGTTGTCTACCTTAACTTTAAAATATGCCTACTATTCTTTATTAATTCCACGAGCCTTAAAAGTGCAATTTCCTTAGCTTGTGACATTTTTTTCTCTACCAATTTAGCAATCAAAGAGATTATTTCATTTTTCTAAGTAATTTTCTCAGTATTTTATCTATTTAGTTGACTTCAAAATAAAAACATGTTTTGCATACAGCCCTGTAAAATTGCTTTGTATTTATATAAAATGTGCTGTCATATTTAACGTGATTCCTCTCTTGGAGCTGTGTAGTTAACTTGTATATTGCTTTGTTTGTTTTCAGACGTTTGGAACAAAACCTCATCAAAATCATTCCCCCTGGAGCTTTCACCCAGTACAAGAAGCTTAAGAGAATGTAAGTTTTAATAAGACCAACATTCAAGAGCAATCATGAATCTTCTCTCTTCAAGTTCTGTATCTTCATTTTAGAAACATATTGGCAATTCTGTGTTGAAATCACTGGGGATTGCACAAATCATCTCTTCAGAGTGTTAGCAACAGTGGAATTTGGTTCAGGATGCCCGACAGTGCATGAAATCCTTAATAATGCTTAATTTTACTTCCTATTATAAATGGTGTGATTTAATTAGTTGTTAGTCTGTTCAGACTTCAAATCTGCTTCCTCAGAAGAGATTTGAAGTTCCATTTCTCTTCTCATCTGTTCTGTGCCTGCTTGCAGCACGTCGGGGTGGCTGACCCCAGTTATAGCAGGAGTCACGTTCTTGCAGAGCACTGAGCAGTTCTTTGTAGTGCCTTTGATGTCCTGATGTTGAAATGCTTTGACTGTTTACAAGAAAACAAAGAAACCTGCTGGAGCTTGTTTTCTCTGTCACTTAATCACCAGTAGATACCCAGATAATTCTTCCTTTTATTACCTCTTGTGTTTTGTCTTTGGATTAAAAAAAATAACAATAATCCTGATGTGTAGCGGTGCTGCCATGCAGATAACATGGGGCATTCCCCCAGTCAGGTTTTTCTTTCATTTTTGACTGATATGTGAGAGATGATGTGACAGTTCCATGATGACACAAATCAAATAAAGCAAGTTACCCCTGCTTCACCACAGTGTGGAGATCCTGATGTTACTACTGGAGCAGTAACTTCCAGAAGTCATTCAGCCTTTGCTGATCAGTGCTAATGCTGCTGAAAAAAGTGCCTTTGCAGTTCTTCTCTGAGGTGAACAATACTGGAATTAAGACACTCTCAGCTCATTTCACAGAACACACTGGATTATCAGATAGCTTTGGGAAACTGAAGTGAATTTGTACCATACCATTTATTTCAGGGCAAAATTGTTGTTTTCTAGTCCCAGCTTAGCAAATTCCTAGAGCTGAAGAGCTGTAAATATGGATCTTAATATTTAACAGGTCAAATCATCAATCTTAGATGGTCTCTCTTCTTCTGTCTCACTTTCAATATAGCTGTATGTATTTTTAAAGAAGTACTGTATTGAATAATAAGATGGTAATTTCAGTGAATAATGATGGATCCCTCTTCAGTGACCTGAATTGTAACTTTTTTATTATTAAAATCACTACGTAGTTCTTTCTAAGGTATGACTAATTCTAGATTTTTGCAATGTTTTACTGTCTTTTCATTTTTCACTGATTGGTGAACTCTAGTTTTATGGAAGTTGACCAAAAAGTATTCTTTAATGTGGATAGCTGCCCTATGCAATGTACTCTTGCTATGTGAAATGATCAGTGTTAGAATTTCGCAGCAGAATTCCATTAGCAAGTGGTGCCAACAGTTTTTTGGGGTGTAATTGGCATACTTATTGAGGTTTGAACTCATAATGAAATAGTAAGTTATTGTGCCAGATGATCTGTTCCAAAACTTAGTTACCATGACAGGGTCTTGTGGGAGAGCTTGGGACAGGTGTTTGGGCTGCAGAATGTCCCAAAACAAACCTGATGTTTTGCCATTTGTTTAGCCACCTGTCACCTTGTTAAAGTTTAGCTCCTGCTGGACAGTGAGGCTCTGGATGGAGCAACAGTTCCGTTACACATAGTTTTATTGAGGACTTTTTTTTTCTGCATTTAAAAAGCTTCTTGACACCATCTTTTCAAGATTCCCAGTTCTGTTAACATAAAAATATACTCTGGCGAAAAGATTAGATCCTAAAACAAAAGAATCATCCATCCTTTTCCTTTAGAGGAAGGATAAGTTCAATGTCACTGAAGTTATGTTAGCCTTTCTTCACTTGTGTCACTTTGATTTCAATGAGCAGTGCCATATCAGGAAGATTATCAGTTTAATTAATGGATACCCTACTAGGGATACAAATGAAGAACATTAATATAATTGTTGTTATTGTTAATATTAATTACTATAGTAATATTTGATATCATTCAGAGGATAGCATTAGCATAATACCGTTAAATTTTATTGTATTTTTCTTCTTCTGGTGAATAAATATGCAATAAAGTTGTGAAAGTAGAGATAATAGTCCTCATTTGCAATTCTGTACTCTCTATATTTTGATTCTTTACTGAGTATTTCCTGCAAGATAATGAAATTTCCTTTCCTTAACTAATTGGATAACTGAGATTAATTATTAAATTAGATCCACTTGTCCAACATAATCTTGATATGGCTTGATATTATTAGGTCAAGATGATAGCAAAAAAATGTATATTAATTCAAGTATCATACTTGCATATAGCTGCAGTTTGCTGTTTAGAATGTCTCTTCAACAACTTCCAGGGTGGGAGAGTTATTTTGTTGATTAGGTTTAGTAAACGAGCTGAAACCTGTTTTGTCTTGGACTTAATTGTAATTGCCCACATCTCCTGTCTCTGCTCTTCTGAGGCTTTTAACTAGAAAGTTTGTAGAGCAAGTGTAAGAGCCAAATACATGGAATAACTTTGAAGGATGTGGTCGCACCTCTCTAGCTCTGATGCTTGTAGTGGCATTTCATGTTGTCAGACTAATTTTACCACATTTTAGCACAAAACACATTGAGATTCCACAGGCCTCCCAGTAGCTCTGTGGAGTTGTGACATTTTTTAAGCAGCTTCTACAAACCAAACCATATATGACATGGATTTTGCTGAGTACACTTACCAAATGAAGACAGCCTATTTTAAATGCTGGAGATAGTCAAGTAATCTGTTTTTAATAACGTTAGTCAACAAAGGGAATATTCAACCAATGCTATTAATAGCATTGCATTTGGCTGCTTCTAAAAATAAATCTGTTTTGTTTCAAAACCTTTTGCATTGAAGACATTTAAGCCCTATAGTCACGTGTTACTCAGTAACTTGCAGGGTATCCTTGCTCCCCTGGTGCAAAGCCAGTTTATGTCCCCAGCTGGTGACTGAGCACAGCCACTCTCCAAGGTGTGTGCAAAGAGATTTCTACCATGCTGTCAGAGGTGCAGGGAGGGAGTGTGAGGTTACTGATATCATCCCTGCCTGAGTGGAATCCTGATCATTTTCCTGTATTTCCAGTTGAAGAGGCACGCTTCCCCTGAGTGGTTCTGACATACCCTAAACTATGAAAGTAAGGGTTATGTCATCTAAATTTTCTTAGCTGTGCAGCTTAAACAAGCCTTTCTCTGTCTTGATGTAAATGAAGGACAGAATAGGACAATCTCACCAAAGCAGGCCGAACGAAGGGAACAAAAATAGGAGAACAAAATTGAGTCCCTTTCAGTCAAGTCAGAAGGAGATGGAACCTCCTTATCTGACAGCAGTGGAACTTGGGCTCTAATGGAAAGGAAATAATGTGTCTAATTATCTTCTAATGCTGATTGTAGTGCATCTGCATGAAGTGAGAGAGTGCTGTTGCCCAGCATGGCATTTCTGCACGTTCAGGCACCATTAGTTATACGCTCATTAGCGTCCGGACATGGGGGAGAGAGGCAGGATGGAAATGTTGAGATGTAGCAGATCACTGAAACAGTGCTGAAATACTTCTCTCACAAACTAGAGGCCTCTTTCCACATGCTTGTCATTATTTAGCAAACTCACCTTTTCCCGTGATTTTGGCAGATTTTAATATATTCTTCAATAAATAGGTAGGACTGATCCACTTCATACTTCTATTTACTAGAGAAAAAGCAACAGTCAGTTCAAACAACTTTCACAAAAACCTGTATAAAAATAAAAATAAATGTTCCTATTTTCACAATTACAAGTTTGGCTGCCTGTAAGTTGAGCTGCAAAACCAAATCTTTCCATGAATCCTGTCCTGCTAGGCAGGATGTTTAACAGAAAGCTTCAGTAGATTGCAGAGCAATTTTTTATCAGCTTTAGAAAAGGTAAAAGCCTTAGAAAAGTTACCAAAACACCAAATCAAAAAATCCCACTTAACATGGCTAGGTTTGAAAAGAGTTTGAGGACCTCATTAAAATTTTAACCAACATAATCTGTAGCTCAAAAGGTCTGTAGAATGGGAAGCCTCCTTACTTTCTGATTAGTAGGTTCTCATTCAAGTGATGTTTTATTCAGAGTCTACTTGGATCCGTAACATGTGCTCCAGTGGAAACGTTGGTGAAGAACTACTTGAAATACTGTATTGCTCCAGCTGTTAGTGAAGAGATTTGTTACTACTTTTACAAGCTGGTATCAGCTGTTGGGGAGCGCAGTGGGGTGGCTGAAGGTTGTGGCCCAACTCAGCACCTGGTTGAACTGATGGACAGAAAGTCTGGATGACAGTGACCATGAGGCACCCAGCTCTGACTTTGGGTGGCAACTGTATTAAATTTGGCTCCTTGTATAAAGTGACTGTGACTCAGTCTGTATTTATCTTTGTGTTCTTGGCTGGTTATAATTCAAATCGAAGAGTATTTTCCAAACCAGGAGCCCACTTTACTTTAAAAATACAGCAGGCAATACTGAATCCCACTCACACCACAGCCAAAAGGGTGGGATCTTGCTGGGGTCCCTGACAAGGTCTGCAGCACTCTGGGGGTTCCCACAGTGCTGCTGGCTTCAGAGCAGCACAGTTCCCATTCAGGTGCTTGAAGGCTTCCTCCAGCGTCTGAACTTCAGCACCATCAAGGCTGAATGACTTTTGTGCTGCTTGTTTTTCTAGGCCATTAAAGCCCAGACCTCAGTGGAAGAGTGCTGAGCTCCCTGCTTTGGGATCAGGGGCTGGGCCCTCTGCATGATCCTCTCTGTTATAAAATTGGCCTTCCTTGCCTGCATTTAGATGTTCAGACCACTTTTATGCTTTGTCATGGGCTGCTCCTCGTGCTTGAGGACCACCATCAATGTCACTGTTGTTCTTCATAAAAACCTCTTCTTAACATCCATTAAATGAAAGACCTTATTAAGAAGGGTGCTCTCTTTTGAGTCTATGGCCTGTCATACTGGCTGATGTTTTTGATCCTTCCTGGAATTTGCTTATCTCTGCATAGTTCATCATTTCTCTGAGATTATGTCATCATTTACATTATGCGATCATCATTTTTCTGTCAAGTGTGTTCTTCCATTAAGGCACAGCTAAAATATTCTCATTAGATTCCTGTTTACTAACTTTTTTAAAATCCTTCTTTCTTTTCACAGAGACATCAGCAAGAATCAAATAACGGACATTGCACCTGATGCGTTCAAAGGCTTGAAATCTCTCATTTCATTGTAAGTAGAAAATAGAACTGAATGGGCATTTGGGGAGAGCTTGCATGTAAAAGGAATAAAAATGATAATGTGCTGTCTGGGGGAACATATGTTTCTGTGTGCAACTGCCAGCTTGTGTGAAGCATCTGATCTTTTGTAAATGAAAAATTTTGTAAATGAAAAATGAAGTTTAGAAAGGAGGATTGTCTGCAAGTCTCTCATAAGGCTGCTGACTTCTGCTCTTCTTCAAATCAGAGCATTATTCAATCTGCTGTACACGTGCACCTGCACGCTGCTCTGTGCACCCCTAGTCCTCGTGGCTCACCAGAACCTCACCTTGGCTCAAACATCGGTGGTGGTAATCAGAAAAGAGTTGGGGAAATACTTCCATACTGGATTTTTCTTTGATAGTAAAGAAATTACACTCTCTTTAGAGTTGTCTGGTTTATTTGGATTTTTGTAGTGTGGGGTTTTTTTGAGTGTTTGTTTGTTTTGTTTTTGGTGGTGGTGGGTTTTGGTTTGTCTTTTTTTCTTCAAACTAATTAGGGAAGGACCTAGTCATAAGAAAATGTTTATATGCCTTAGCTGTAATTACTGCTTTATTAAGCTGGAAGGGGACTAAGATATGATTTCATACAGAAGTTAAAAGGAAGGTAGGATATTTTGGCAACCATTTGTTTCTCTTTATAGAACACAGAAAACTGCTTTAACACCAAGTTGAATTTACATGCAGCTGTATTTCAGCCTAGGTACCCACAGCACTACTAAAAGTCAAGCTTTTAATGGGTAGAAAGAGCAATACAAGGTCAGAAGCTGTATATTGAGTGTAAATTAGAATAGAGTGGTAGAAAGCCACATGCTGGGAAAAGAGGGAAGCACAACGAGAATGGTATTTACCTGCGTTAATTTTAAAAACAGTATGGAAACAATTATGTCATTAATATTCTTATAACCCAGCTTGGTTTTTAAAAACCGTAGTTTGTTGCTACAAGCTGCCATAATTTTATTTTCTAATACTGCTTAATTCAGAGAAACTGAATATTTTTTTACTAGAAGGATATCAAAAAGTAAGTAAGTACTAAACTTACATGTTGCAGGAAACCTCTTAGCCAGAATGCAGAATGATTGGCCCTTTTTTTGTGCCCTGAATCCAGCTGGGAGAATGCCAGAAATCTATATTAAGTGTTGCTGGTGTTTGTTCAATAGTTCAGGCAGTGTTATTCAACATGCTGTGGAAATGGTCAAATCCCTCACTGCTGTCTGGAAACAATTCAGCAAGAGAGTGGCATTTACTGGATGCTGCAGTTTTGGCTTAGTATGAAACTACTGCTGATGCTGCAGTGCTGCAGCTTCCTGGTCCTTGCAAACCTCCTAGCTAGGAGTGAGTTGGATGGATAAGACATTTCCACTGGGCTTGAGTTCCCAAGGTAAAACTTACTCAGCTTTAACGTAGTTAATTCAGATACCCCCAGGTGTCCTCAAGAGTGTGGGACAAAACACATTAGAGAGAGGAAATGAAAGCATAAACTGGGCAGGAGTTTATAGTGTTTTGACTTGCAGACAGAATAAAGTGACATGACTGTGTATTCTCTGCCCAGTCATCCAAGGCATCGGATATTTTAAGTAAATGATGTTTGAATATGTTCATTTCCAAGTGGGTAAAACAGTGCTGAAGTTAATGACAGTAGGTTGTGGCAGGGAGGTAGGATGCAGCACAGCAAAGGCTGCAGCGAGGGAACTGCCTCCGAGTCTTTCCTTTGTTCCATGTTTGCCTCAGTCTGCCTCCACCACAGACACACAAAGCTGTACCACACAGTTTCTCTTCTCCTTGGCAGCCTTGTTTCCAGACAGTATCAACTCCAGTCTTGAAATCATCAGCCTCCTCCTCTAGGGTCAGTTGTCCGCTGTGGTTTTATTTTCTTTTGAAAGGTTTTGCCCCTGCTCTTCATTGCAGGTAGGTCTTAAAATATTTTCCCTATAGATGACAAGCCTTATCTTTCATGACCAGTCACCTTTCATGACCTGGCAGGTTCCTCCCTGTACTTCTTTCAGTTTCTGAGCCCTATGGAGCAAAATGATGTGCTGGTCAGCAGAATCTGGGTTTCTCTGGAGAAAGCTGCCCCAGGTTTCTACCCCTCAGAAGCAGAGTATCTTCTTTTGTCTGAACTTTGCCACAGCCACCAGCCCAGCTCAGTCAGGCCCAGAAAGACAAGTGCAAGAGGAGAGGACTCCTTGGAAGTGCCAGCCCTCCCAATGACACTGCCAAAGGAGAAAGAACAAGGAGGCAGGAATGAAGTGAGACAGTGGCTTACCAGTGTTTTCCCTCTTAGCAGCTCAGTCTTTGTGGTGTCAAGGCCCCAGTTACTCAGCTGCATGCCCTGAAGGAACACAGCTCTGCATACACGGTACAACCCTCACTGTTCCTGCACCTCAGTCAAATGTGATCGGTGCATACATTTTAATGAGACATCATCGAGGTTTCAGCTCTGCCCAGAGCAGCTGGACTTCTCAGCTAGCTGAGTTCCAACCAGAAGAAAGGAGGAGAAAGTGTTAATGCACAAATTAGAGTAATCAACTTGCTTTCCATTAAAAATGAAGTGCTGCTGTATACGACCTAATATCCTCGTGCTTTTTTTGTCTGTTTTTATTCCCATTTTGTGCTCCTCCCTCTGCTCCCTGCTTGCATGCAATCACAGTGCTCCCTATGGGTCTGGAGAGCCGGAGTGCTCCTCTGGAAGGCAGCCAGTGTTGTTAGTCTGCCTGCCTAATGCAGGCCTATATTTAGTGGGTTCTACTTTGCTTTCTTCTGAAGTCAACTTGGCTTGGTGTTGCCAGGCAGAAATGATGCTCAGAGCATTCTGCCTGTTGCACTTGTGTTGAGATGGTAGAAAAAACAGTGTATTGCAGTTTTCAAAACATGAGAATGTTTATAAGAGAAGCTGTTTCCTCTAAAATGTATAAAACTTAAATCTTTTAAAAGTGCCAAGTGTGCTAGCAGGTCATAAGTTTTTATTGTAAATCTATATATTTTCTCCAACAAGAAATTCACCTATGGGAGTCAAACAGGACACAAAGTGATTATACTTGAAAGCAGTCATTTCTACCATGGTTTTCGCTGCATTTAGCAGAAGAAAGGCAGGTTTGTTCCTGTAGGGTATTCAAGGCTTCTCCATTCCCCAGATGCAGGAAAAAAATTTTATGCCCATTTTCCAATGGGATTTTGTTCCCTGTTCATATTATTCTTTGGAATGAAAAATTCCTACTTAGAAACATTTGGGGATGCACATAACTTCTTTTTTTCCTGGTTGTTACAAAACAAGGAACTAAAATTATTATCCTTTAAGAACTTACTTTTTTCTTCTTCTTCTTCTTCTTCTACCTAGTTTCCTGGCTTTTCCTTTTCTTCTTCTTCTTGTACAGGAAGAATTAGTCTTGCCATGCAATACTTCCTGCATATGAGAGCAAATAGTACCCTTGCATTGAGAAATGTGGCAAAATTGGTTGGTTGCAAAAGAAGGTGTTATCTGAATTTGAAGGAAAAGTTAGAGAAACACTCTGTAGTACCTGGTGTTTGTGTTCCATGGTAAGCAGGGCCTCTGCAGGAGTTGGAGTGGTTAATAACAGCCCAGAGCATGGGGGACAATAGAAATAGTTTCATGTTTCAAGACTGCTTCACACACTTCCTAACGTAAATTAGTTTTTCATTTAATTAACTGAGAATCAGCAAGAGAATTGTATCAGCATTTGGTTATTGTTAATAATATCAAAGATAAATGTAATTATTGGGGTCAGTAAATGTCCCACAAATGTAGGTTTGGAAGGCCATATCTAGACTGTCTGGGGACATTTTATGAGATATGACAAAATAGTCTAGGCCTTCAGTGTGTTAAACTGCATGAATAAGTTTTAGACCATTGCAGTGGGAGAATTCCTTTGGTTTTGCTCATATACTGAATTAAGCTAGTGAACAGTTCAAAAGCTTGGATCAGCCTGGGCACAAAGACAAGAGACAGCTTAGGTTTTGACATAGCAGTCCCATTTAGACCATCATCTCCTGGGTGATGATGTATGGGGTGTCATTCATGCTGATTTGAAATCTGCAATAAAACACTGTCTATTGCAATAGCTGACAAACTTATTTTAAGGTTACAGATTGCTTTGGATAGTTTTACCGTGATTTATTTAGCTTAGCTTGTTCTGAAGAAATATGAAATAGTGCAGGGGAAAATTATTACATGTCTAAGTTTCTTTTAGATATTAGAAATTTATTGCTGTTTTTATCCCTATCAATTTATCCTCTTCTGAAAACCTGAATTCATGTTGAGCCTGTGCCATTGTACATAGCTTGGGAAATATAATTCTTCTAGCAAGAATTGTTTTCACAGTCTGAAAGAAAGTTAAAAGCATTCTGAGGACTGAAAAAGACATTGCATAAAGTCACAATTTGACACTTCAGTAAGAATGTTTCAGCCCAGCCAAAATAAAGGAACACTTAGCTGGAAACCATATGGTCTAAAGTAAGGGATTCTGTGCCAGGCTTTCATACCTCAAAAAACTCTGTGTCACCTTCAAGGGAAAAATCTCTGTATTCTGAGATCTGACTTAATGAAGCAGCTAAATTGCAACTATATTTGCAAGTAAGGAAGCTGAGGAGCAGAGACATAAAATAAAGAACACAGCAATTATTGTTTCACACCCTTGGAAGGTGGCATGTTAAACTTCAGTGCATCTGAAAGGCCATGTATTGATAAAGTCAGTGCAAAGTCCCGCATTTTAAAATGGTGCAAGGGTCAGAAGGGATAGAGACTGTGAAGAATCAGTGTAAATTTCATTATTTAAGACCTTCTGCTGAAGTTTTGGTCCATCATTGATTATATTCTCACCCAACATGCTTGTGGCTATGTGTGCTTGCTGTGATTTCTTTGTGTGACTGTGTCCCAGAATTGCAGATCAATCTATGCAGTGACTATTTTCACTGTTTAGTCTTTATTTTAGAATATCATGGGTTAAACATCAAAACTTGACATTTAATAGTAACAGTTAATTATTTAATTGGAAATTTAATATGTGTCTTGGGATAGATACATCGTTAGGGGACTATTAAAATGTGATGCTGGAATCAGGCTGAAGAAACACAATGCCTCATTTGTAACGGTTTTATATTTATGTAATTTCTTGTTGCAGATCCATAATGACTCTTTAGGGTGGTGCTCCCAGGGATTTCCAGTGCTTGCAGTGCTGCCAGTGGTCTGTGCTTTATGAGCTGTGGTATTTGTCAGACCTGTGGCTGACTTGCTCTCCTAAAGATGAGAAGCCAATGAAGAATCAGGAGCCCATACAGAAAATAAATTAGTAATTTTTTGTGTTCTAATAAAAGTTATAATTCACAGATTCACTATCTATTGGCAGCAATTACTGAGCTAATTTTTTTCTATTTAATGTTAACTTTGTTAGTGTATTTTTAATTTAAAAAATGCTTTGGGTCTAAAATTTGAGGTGCTTTGGGATAGAAGAAGGGCTGTGTTCCTGTGCCAAGCTTGCACATTAGCCAGGACACCTGCATGCAGCACGTGTGAGGGAAGCAAGTGAACACCATTTTTAGAACTTGTAATACCAGAGGGCAAATCTCTTAAAATTTACCTATGCTGGTAAAAAAGCACTGGCATTTCAGTGAAGCCCTTGAATTGAACTGGTTGTGTTTCCAGCTGTAGGGCTTTTTAAATTTGTTTTGTTTTTTGTTTTGTTGTTTGTTTTGTTCTGTATGTTTGTTTTGCTTTTTTTGTTTTGTTGTTTGTTTGTTTGTGTTTTGTTTTTTTTGTCAGGGGTTTTTGTTAGGTTCCTTTTCCCCCCAGAGCTGCTGTTGAGGGAGCACAGGGGTGCAGAGCAGGGAGATGGGCACTGTGGCTGCAGGGACTCCCAGCCTGGCAGCTCCATCAGCTCTGTCCAGGGCAGCAGCTGCTGGATCAGAGCAGGAGCCTGATGGACCAGGAGCCAGCCCAAATCATGTTCCTTGGCGAGCATGTGCTCTCCTAGCTGACACAGAAATAGGGAGCTCTGAGCAAAGCAGGTTCTCTGTGCTTTTTTCCTGCAGTGAAGGGCAGTAAGAGCTCCAAAGAGGAGCTGCAGTGCAGTGCAGATCTCCCCTCCTCTGTGCTTCCCCTGGCAGGGCCCTTTGCCTGCAGCCCTGGCGTGGCAGGCAGACATGGCATGAGATAATTTGGTTCTGTGCAGTGCTGAACATGAATATGAATTAGAGACAAGTGCCTGAGCTCTCATACTGACTTTTGTTTAGCTGCTAATCTGTTTGAATGCTAATGTGCCACATGCACATAAGCCAAATTAGTTTGGAAAATGCTTATTTTCCTTTTCATGGCTTCTAAAAATCGGAGCTTTGTTTTATTTTATAAGCTACTTTGATCTGTTTTACTTTGCTCTAAATAATTAAGAAGATGTATAAACACATCCAAGGTTTAAACTTCAGTAGCACACTGCACTATGACCTTCTGACTCTCAAATTAAAAATAAATGAAAAAAATTGCTCTGAGGGTTTTACTTCTATATTTCCATTCAGTAGTACCATAGGACATGAGTGTTGATATTTCTTTAAGGTTTTGCTTTCCCTAAGTGTTTTACCTCTACAGAAGAATAACCCTTAGGCTGGAGTGGGGATGTTGTTACTTTCCATGGGCATTTTGTAAAACTTAGCTTCTCAGTTCTTCTTTGCAATTGTACTATGCATTATTGATCAGTACTGCTGATCCTGCTCCTTCACAAAACTAAGGAAGATATTTCTCTGGCATCCCAGAGTTTGCAGTCTAAACTCAGTGTACAGATGACACACTAAAGCTACAGAAAGCTAAAGAAAGGATTTTCAGAAAGACTGGAAGGTGTAAAGGAAGCATACTGGGTCCTGTGGGCATTGGTGTTTTAACCTTTTACAAATAATTTATTTGCAGAGGTTTTGATTTTGCTTTTGCTTTCTGATAGAGATGTGCACATCTTTGTTCAGAAGAAAATCTGGGAGTCAGCCTTTGACATGTTGGTTTAGAGCCCAGTGAAATCCAGAGACTTGAATGTTCTGTCTAAATGATCCTGTAAAACCTTTCCAAGTTCAGCCACTATTTCCATCTAGCTTTGGATAGAGTATAAGAATCTTCATGTATTACATTACATTTTGTTGAAGTAGGAAATTGTGCATGTGTTCCGAAGTGAAAGTTGAGAAACAATAAAGGAAAATATAGAAGCATTCATTGCTCACAAAAAGCACTAACTGGAGCAGCACATGAAAAGCCACCCTCCTGGCTCTGAACTAGATACAGAAATTGTTACGTTTGTTTAGAGAGAATAGAGTCCTGGGTGGCCATTAGTTTCTTGAGTAGCACTTCAGTTCCTGCTAAACTGCAAAAGTAATGAAAAATTAGGTTTCAGTTTAGGTTTTGGTGTTTCAATGGTGTCATTTTGTTTGGGCTCAGAAATGAGCTGATCTGGGAACACTCCCACAGGGGTGGTGGACTGCCAGTGACTGATGAAGAGTATACTGAAGCAGTGATGCTCTGGGAAGGCCAGGGGGTATTGGAAATGGTCTGTCATGCTAACAGTCTGTTTTTCAGTATGTTCAACTCTTCCTAATATTTCAAACGTTGTGAGGCAGGGTAGGCCAGGATTTCAGCCAACATCCAAGCCTCACAAGGTCTTTTGATTCATTGCCAGCCTATTGTGACACATTAAAAAGTGATCACATTGTGATCGCATTAAATATTGTGATCACATTAAAAAGGGAGTGAATCAACCAATTTAGTGACACATAAGCAGCAGAGTTTTGGTATGAGCTGGTTTATAACCATTTGCCATGTCCTATGTAGAGCATAGAAATGACATAAATTTTGTTTTTCCCAGTTTAAAATGTTTAGGTAAGACAAAATGTTGTCAGATCATCATCATCTTCCCTTTTACCAGGATTCACATAAGCTCCTCAGCCACTCTCTGGTTTTGACAAATGATACCGACCTGCAGAAGTGGCATGAGCAAACACTTCAGCCATGACAGAATTTCTGGTGTTCCTGTCATACATGATTTTGCTCTGATCACTGGGTAACACATCTCAGCATAATGGTGGCTCTGTCTCTTCCCCCTTCGTTCAATTTCTAAGAATAATATATGTGCATTTTTTCATTAAAAATGAAATATTTTTAATGTTAAAACTGAATCATGGTTGTCAGGTCATATATTTATGGTTGATGAAATATACACAGTGACTCTCATTTTTGTTATTAAAGCTCTACTGATTTTTATAACTAAGCTATCCCTAAATTATTTTTGAATTCCTGAAATATATGTCTATTTCCAGTTCAGGATAAATTTCTTTATATTAGTTCATTGAAATGGTAACAACAGCTGGTGAAGCCATAATATTTTATCCAATGATGCCATGTCACATTTCATGCCAATTACTGTATCTTAAGAGACTCAGTTATATGAAATTTTATCGACAACCAGCTTGTGCTCTCTGGCTTTTAAATTCAGTATTACTGAGCAGAATTCTAGGTTTTGCATCAGACAGTGTGCCTTTCAATGGCTAAAGTATTTCTAAAAACGATGGGAAAAAAATCTCTTAACAGAATGAAAAATATTTCAGATACAGTATTTGGATGGTGTCCAGTTTCTACATTAAAAATGCCTTCCAACACCAGACGAAGCCTGAATCATAACGACTCATTTAATGCCATGTGCTCTCTGAAAAGAAAATGAGATCAGTGGTTAAATGAAATGCCCACAGATCCTGGGCATGGTGCACCATGATCAATAAAGATGATAATGCAGAGATGTGGGAGGACACTAAACTGGGCTGTTATTTAAGATTTATTTTCTCTTCCTGAATCTTTCAGAGTGCTCTATGGAAACAAGATCACAGAGATTCCCCAGGGCCTTTTTGATGATCTTGTGTCTCTGCAGCTGCTGTGAGTATGATCCCTTCCTCTTCTTTATTTTACTGACTAGCTGGATTTACTGTTCTTTCAGCTTCTGACATTAATAGAACACCTTTTCCACTGAAAACTCACCGGGATGTGCTAGTCTGTTGTTTCTGTGTCAGGCAAGAGGGAGGCAAGGGCTGAAAAAAACTAAAAAAGGGAGGTGTCAACAGTTTTATAGCACAGTGTGTATAATGGATAATAGACACAGAGGATTTAAGTGTGGGGAGGAAATGAGAGACTCAGTCCAAGAAAGGAAATTTGGTCACCGGCTGATGAGTGGGTGGGGATGCCATCTGATTGTTTTTACACATTTAGCACTTGTGGTTGAATGTCTGGATCCTTGATGGCTTCTGTGCTGCAAGAACCTGCTGAGGCAAGTGAAAGGGCAACGTGAGAGGTCTGATTGCTGCAACTTGTGCACAGTTCCACGTTCTTATTATGTCAAATGGGGTTAGTTGCAAGAGAAATGATTTTACAATATATTGTTATTTAAAGTACTTTATGTCGTGTGTGATTTTACTTGCAGTCATGATCAGGGTAAGATATATAGAGTGATATTTGGTATGTATTAATGGAGCTGAAAATATTTCCTAAGCCAAAGGTGAAATTGCAAATTTCACTCACTCTTGTCTCCATGATCACATTGGGAACCAGTAACTCCTTCAAAGGGAAGGGAATCATCAGCCAGGCAGTAGAGGGAGCAGAAGGGAAGTGAGTTTAATGTGTATTCCTAATGCTCTGATTGCCATCATGGATGATGCACTCAGAAAATAAAGGTGATGTATCAAAAGTGAGTCAATTCTGGTTTATGTCACATACAGCACTCCACCCCAAACAGTAAACTGTATTTAAAATAGAATATGAAGTAGCTTTTAGACATGTTACTTAAAGCCTTTCTGACAATCCTGATGTAGCCAGCAATGAATTTCCTGAAGATTGTCATTGCCATTGGATTTGTCACTGTGATTGCAGCCTTTGCTGTCCTTGTTTGGGATATCAAAGCAAGCTTAGATTTAGATCAGCATTCATGAGCAAAGCCAAACAAGTAAAATGAAGTCACTGGAATGACTCTCTATGCTCAGATGTGTAATTTATCCATAAGACCATAATTGCAGACATGGACCACCCTGTTCCAGAGCAGGGCAAGCAAGAGCCCCTTTGGTTTGGCTGGGGCAATGGGGAGATGCCCAGCCCTAAACCTCACAAGTTTTCTGGTACTTCAGTGTTTCTGTGGCAGCCTGGGCAGTAAAAGAAATTTTGGGGATGGTTTGCTAGATGTGAGGACAGTAATTGTGACAGTACAGAGGAGCTGGGATTCATCCAGCCTTGACCTCTGAGAAAAAAACTGTATTTTAAAAAATCTGAGATTTACAATTGTCTTCCCCAACACAAATATTTTACGGTTACAACTTTGAAGTGATACTCTTCAAGACTTGTTCTGTCTAATCCAGGACACTTCACAGACAGAATCCTTCCCAGCAGAAAAATATAAATAAGAAAATCACTCAACACATGGATCACCGTGTCCTATAAAAATGTGGGTCTGGAACTTTTGCATAAGGCAGTGAGCAATTTTTAACTCCTTTATAGATAGTTCTGGTGTGCATGTAGAGAAGGCCTTCAGTGAAGTGTATATTTAAGACAAAATAAAATTGGTTTTAGTCAGAATTAGCTCAAGTGCTGCCTTGTTGTTAAGGAGACAAAATCTCTGTGCCAGGGAACCCCTGAAAGGTGTTGTGCTTCAACTACTTAAACATTTTCAAGCTGAGACAATGTAAGTAGGTCACCCCATTTTGGGATTCCCAAAATGCCATGACCCTGGAGCTTTCCAGGGTCTTATTGAGCATGTTCCTGTGTAAAGTATCTTTTGGCAAGGAGAGCATCAAATGATCATGTTTTAAATGCAAACAAATGTGTGCAGCTCTTTGGATTGTGGCTTTGAAGCAGCTGTTCTGGGATTGCTTGTAGTATTTTAATGGCTACTAAAAAAAAAAAAAAAAGAATGGCATTCGTTGGTCTTAGACCTGCTGTTGAACAATTGGAAGAGTGCCCTATGATTAGATCTAATTTAGTGTTCCATGGGCACTAGATTGGATTTCTTCTTATTAGTCTGGAGACACTCTGATAAGAACACTCTGATTAAGGTATCCTGGTAGCCTGTCTGATTTCCTGAGCTGGAACAGGAGCAGTTTAGAAAATGTATTGGCTTTATGATGAAGCAGGACACTAAAGGGAGAAAAAGAGAGTCCTTGTGGGTCCTGTATTATTTAGAAGGAAAAACTATTATTTAGAAAGAAAGTACATTGTTTAAAGGGAAAAGATAATTACTGTGAATTTTCAGAACAGATGATACTGTTGTTAATTGTTTTGGATAGAAATCATCAGAGTTTCTCAGACATTTGTTTATTCTTCAGTTTAAATGTAATGTCACAATATAGGCCCAGATTATTCTGTATTCTGGCTGAATTGTTGTCTGTAAAGGCCTGACACCTTCAGACAGTACCACTGGTGTCAGGAGCCCCAGAGCTGGATAGAGGGGTTCTCATCTCAGGCACAGTCACATCTTCAAGTGTCCTGTTTGACTTTGATGTCGGGGAAATGAATTCAGAACAAGTTTTAGACCACCTGGCTGGCATCTGCATTCTGCATTTCTGCCCTATAAGGCAGAGGTGGTAAACCAGTGTTACATTATATTTGGCAAGAAAATAACTAGGCATGGTTAGATAATAATGGTTTGGAGGTTTTTTGTTGAGGGATTAGGGTGGGGTTTTGTTGGGCTTTTTTTAAAGTCTGTGCATTTAATTCAAAACGTTTAGTTAACATTACCCACAAAAATAATCGCAATTGGATTTTTGCTAAATTGCCTATTTCACAAACCTTATGTGTTTCTTAAGTATGCAGTGGTAACCAACAGAGCAGCAAAAGTCATTCTTCAAGTCCAACTACACATCTGTTCTGTGGAGCAGAGGCTTTTCTTGGACCATGTAGTTTTCCTTATCCTTTTTGAAGGTGCCAGAGGAGAGGATGATAGAAAGCTTTGTAGCTACTGTACCCTATCCTCGTACATTCTTCTTTTCAGCAGGTTGTATAAAGTGCCTTCTGGGAATTTCAGGTCAATTTGGGTTTGAGACATCTATGTTGTTTTCTAGAAAGGGATAAGTGGGTTTTTTGTTTTTTTTTTTTTTAGCTTTTGTGGATTTTTTTAATACAGTGAACAGAAACTTTCATTTTGTTGGGGTGCAATGCATCCAAGCTGTAAAATGGTCTTTGATTAATTTGATTGTTTGTACTTCTTGCATTTAAATACCAAAAGAATGGCAAAGGCTTCATCTTAAGGTAGAAGTTTTTGAGCAACCATTAGCTGTGGACAGTTAGTCCAGGAGACAGATAATCCTGTGACAGAAAAACCCAAGAGCAGCAGCGGGCACCGAGTTTGTGAGCATTTGTCATATCTAAGTAACACACTTCCCTCCTGCAACCATATTAAACCAAACATTCTGGGAGCCTTTTCTTGCAGCCGTACGCTGCGCCTGTCGTGGTGCTCTGGCTCCTGGAACGAGGAGCTGCCATAAAATCTCTGCTGTTTAAAGAGGCTGTATAGCAGAATAATATGAGGGATGAAGTGTCATTTTTCAAATGTCTGGCAAGTATCAGTTTTCAATAAATCTTTTTCCTTGAGGGAATTTACTTTGCATAGTTGCTAATCATGCAAGTGCTCAGAAGTGTTGATCCTAAATCTTCTGCTTGTGATCCCCATGTTTTACTGAGCAAGAAAAATCCTCTGTTTTGATGTTGCTAAGTATCAGGAAATCTACTCCTGTGGTACATATATTTTAAAATAAATATTAAATCAAGGCCAAAAGCTGACAGCCTTCTCCTCCTTCACCTAATATCTGGTCATTAGGGAAAACTCATTTCTGCACTTGGAAAGGACCAATAATCATATTGGTGCCTGGAGTTTGACATATTGACAGATAAAGTGATGTCAGAAGTGGTGACAAATTATCACTCATCTAACATGGGTTAAAATTGGAACAAGATATAATATTTACAACTTCAGCTGACCCTAAAATAGACTCGTGTGAAGTGACAAGTCATATGTGTGTTTTCAGAAATGGCTATCATCAGTCTTCCCAAAATTCAACTGGTCAAATTTTGGTTTGAGGGGTTCTTTTTTCTTCTAACTTGCTCTTTATTCTGTTTTTTTTTTTCTGGAATGAATAAGGCAGATACTTGGTATCCCCAGGTCTTTTCTGGTGAAGTTGCTTGGAAGGTATCTTCATGGCAGATTTGCCAAATTTGAAGTGCTTGTGTTGCTTTGTAATTCTAAATTGAATCCCAGTACCTGAGAGGTTAAAGCAGGATCTACTGGTTATTAATTGTGTACTTTTGGGGCTTGATAGAATCTCAAAGAGAATGCTGTGGTGTACAAACTCATAAGGAGTATTTAAAAACAACAGAATGTACATCAGTTCCAATGTTTGGCATTGTATACATTGCACTGTTGTATACATAAATATATTAATCATCCATGTAAACAGTACAGAAATGTCAGAATAAAGAAAGTACAGTTTTCCATTTGCAAGTCCTTAATAGCACAGTAGTCTCTTCTCTTCCCCATCGTGATTTGGGCTTGAAGTGATGTACAAAATCTTGTTCTGTGGAGTTCTTATTTTTTCTCATGGAGAATAGACAACAGGCAGTAAAAAAAGAGACCTTGTGACTAGATGTAAGGGGGAAACATTTTCTCAGTGATGTCAGGTAGTAGGAGTAGGGTGCCCAGAAAGCTGTGCATCCTCTGTCCTTCAAGGTTTTAAAAACCAGACTTTATCCAGACTGGATAAAGCTCAAGGTAACCCAATCTGACCTTGTAGCTCATCCTGTTTTGGCAGCCTATCAGGAAAAGAAACCACTGTAGCTTCCTGGAATTCTGAATTATCCTGTGATCTGGTGATCTGCATTAACTGTGCATGAATGAGTCATGCTTTGAGTGGGTTTCAGACCAGGTGACCTGGAGGTCCTTTGCAACCTGTGTCATTTCTGGGCTCTGTGAACCTAAATTCTTAGCAAAATGGCATATGAGCTTTTCTCTTGATTACTCAAAATATTTCTGGCTACAGCACAGAGACTATGCCACCCTCATCCTTCCAGTCCAGGACAGAACGCTCTCTACACAGACCTGTTTAATAACTTTAGGATTGCTTTCCAGTCATTTGCCTCAAGCTTTTTTCTTTAAGATTTCTTCATTTAGGTTGCTGTTGTGGTAATCTTACTAAACTCAATAGCCGCTGTTAAAAGTGAGGAGGCAGCATCTGCCAGACTCAGAAATACAATTACAGTCAAGCACTAATGAAAGACTGCAGCAGCATCTGCCTTTCCTGTGTCACTCGTGTAGCCTGGCTGCATGCAGCTTCCCAAAACAACTGCTCATCCCTATGTCAGTGTGGTCCAGCAGCTCCTCTGACACCAGTGCTCCAAGCTGGACTCTCCTGACAGAAGTTCTCCTCGTTGTTATTACACACAACTCTAGCTCTGCTAGCCCTGAAAGTTGTGAAAATGTGTTTGTTCTGTTGTGCATCTCAATTACCATGTGATTATCTAGAATCAGCTGTGATCTCACCTGCAGGCAGAAGTTAGACAGTGTTGAATTTCAAATAGCAGAAGTCTGGGTGCTGTGACAAGTGTTTATAATTCTGCAGGTAGTGACAGAAATACCACAGGATTGTTTTGTGGGTGGTGTTCAATCAGAGATGCAGACTTTTGGATCAGAAAAGGAACTTCTGGAATCTCTTTCTAAATTCCCACCAAAAGAGGACTGTCAGACTGTGGCCTGCACTTCCTTCTTGACTCATTATCAGCTTGATACGGTTGCATTTTGATTTACTGTGAAAAAATTTGTCACCACCTTTAACCAGTTTCCTGAACATGGAGAAACACTTGATGCTGGTTAAGCAAGCATGATGATGATTTCATGGTGGTTATTAGCAATTGAAGCACTGACAAACTCTTCAGTGGTCAGTCATCACATTAGAAAATGTAAATTTTGCTAGATGTTTAAGTATCTCAACACAGTGAGACACAATCAAAATGGTCCCTGACAGTCCAGGCCATCTTAAAATGTTCCTGAAATTTAATATTATTATTTTGCCAATAATTATGCAGGGGCACACCCAATTCTGTCGTTAGATGTTGCTTGTCTTTGTTGCTGCTGGGATGACCAAGTGCTTGACTAGATATTGCTGAATTGGCACTTCAGCTGTTCTCCCCTGAAAAATTATGTTAAATCAAGGATGACCCTTGATTCCCTATAAATTTCAAGAGAAAATTCTGAAAGATACATGCTAAACTTTTCTAGACTTCTTGTAATGTGTATTTTATATCCTAAGGAAAGCTTTCGGCTGAGAATTCTTTCTTTGCTGCCTTATAGTGCCTCTGAATGTAGGTGAAGCCTTCAACTATTGATATTTTATTAAGGTCATGTCTCTCCAATTTGTATTCTGCTGTTACTCAGTTCTCCTCTCCCCTACAAGTCTCCTGTGCCTCTTACATCTCTATTTTTTTTCTGGTGAGTTCTCATTTTACCCAGTGGAGTCTGGCATGTGGGATGTGCCAGCCAGTTCATGGGATGCCAAACATTTTCATTCTCATCATGTTGTCGTTGCTGTCAAAACACAAAGCTGGTGAAGAAGGAAGAGAAGCTTTTCAGTGCCTCAGTGCAGCTTTTCTCCCCAACACTTTTCTTTAGGCTCACTCGTGTATTTAGGATGATTCCTGCTCTATCCTGGAGCATCAGAGGCCAGCCTGCACTCCCCAGCACGTGTAAGGTTGCCAGGCTGCTGTTGATTCTCCAAGTTTTGTGGTTATTTCCTGATAGTTCGATGACTTGACTTCACTGAGATAAAAATACAAACATGGCTAAGGGTAAAAGCCATATAAATGTTCCCATTTGCTCTTAAAATACATTTTTTTCAGTCATTTTGGGTTTGGAGTTCAGAATGCTATTTAAATGTTAATCACTTGAAGCTGTGCTTGGGCATATAATTCAATTATGGGACCATCTTAATTATGCAGATGGTGCTTATGAGCAGCTGATACAATTACAGAGCCAATTCAGTGCACATTCATTTCAAGGGCTTAGCTGAAACACGTTATTCTTTCAGTGTGTGTGGACAAATCCACTCTTTCAGGAAATGGGTTCATGGAATTGTAACAGTGCTCTGCTCAGCTCGTTGTTTCAATGGTGTGCAAACCACAAGGTTTTTTAGCCATTCTCCTGTATTCTGTGGTGGTCTGAGGCTTGTGAGAGGTTTCTTCATGTTTTTTACATATCCAGAGGGATGAAAATGGAGACTTGAGTTAATAATCCATCATCCCTCTGGGTAATAGGTGGTTTTATTTCTACTTGAATATTTAACCTCCTTTTGAATGGTGCCCCACATCTGGAGGCTGTGTGTAAATCTCATCCAATCAAGCTGATAGAAAAACAGGAGAATTAGTGGAATTTACTTTCACCGTGAATTGGTGCAAAAATAAATACCTGCTAAAATAAAGCTCCACTTCTAATGTTGTTCTTTTTGTGTAAGTCCAGTAAAGGAACTCTTAGTGTGTTTTATGGCCTGGTTCAGTGTTCAAGTGTTCTGCTTCCTGGAATATGTTTTTCTCATCTGCCTTTGTGTCAGTTTTAAAAAAACCTCTTAAAACCATGTTTAACTCCATGTGAGGCCTGTCTTGTATCCCCAATTAAAAGTTAGATGCCATTAGTGAAGCTGGGATAACGAAGAAAGATTAAGTAAAGAGATGAGATTTATAGAGGGGAATATTCATAGAGGATATTTTAAAATAACTGCGAGTTTTGAAAGAAATATGAACCTTAATGATTCTGGCCAAAAGCCATCATCTAACAGTAAGTGGAAGGAAAAAAATTTTTAGGGATGATGTATTCTGCTTCCTCAGTTTTTCACTACTCCTCCCTGTTTCTCATGGATTCTGAGCAGAAATAAGTTATTAATGTATCTCACCATCCACCTCTTATGGCTACACCCATATTGCTGTTGAGCAGACTATCTGTGATATACAGAATAGGTGTTGTCACCTAAGAAAATATGTTTAGGACCTGAATTCCCACTTCTAAACAGTCTGCAGAAGTACTTTTTCATTCCAAATTAGTCAAATGCTTAAAGGAGAGTGTGTGCCTCTGTATTTGTGGCTGTATAGAAGATCAGTTGCTCTCATCTTCAGTGTCTGGCTCTAAATAAATGTCACAGATTATATCACCATGAACATAGTCATCAAAAATTCATGCCAGGAAACGTCGTCACATTGTAAATTCTATTCTCTAGCATGGGGTTTATTCATGTTTTGTTGAAACTAAAGGGAGAATGAATCTGGATCCAGTGTATTCACTGCAGTTGCAGGTCAGTTTTGCTCAGAGGGTTTTTTCAGTGGGGTGGATCAGTAATGTAGACTTGGTGCCTGATCTTTGCACAGGAGGGAGCATCATCTGCCCAGAGCAGCTCTGCTGTGCACTTCTGAGGCATCCCAAGACCTGGTTACCCACACGTGGAAATACAATTGTGGTTCAGTTGTAAATTCTCTTATTGCTGTTTTCATTTTTGCTTTATGCCTTGTTACAAGTACTGTTTGCAACATAAACCATTACTATAATACTGGAAAAAAAAATCAGCATCTAGCAAAATAAATTGAAGGATATACTTGTTTTCAGTTTTGTTCCTGGGTAGCTCAGGTGCCAGGCGTCTGTCATGGGACAGGAACAGCCAAAACAAGTTGATGTGCATTTCCCAAAATTGGAGTGGGACCAGTGCAAAAGGACAGGGGGTAGAAAGCAAAGGATTTGTGATGCCTGAGAGCATGTCTAGGGATATTGTTCAAAATTCAGTACCTGATTCTGCCTCATACTACCTTGTTAAGCTGCTCTTCATGGATGAGATACTCTACAAGCTGGAAAGAAAAATGCATGATGTGTGAGATCCGAGAGGAGGAAGATTGCTTTGGTTTGGACACATAAATGGCTGTCAGAAGCAAGCAGGAAGAGTTGGCATTTGCTGTTGGAGTAGAGGAGGAGGAGCTGTTCCTGTAGCCCAGTGGGAAAATTACCCTTTTACTTTTGGGGGAGCCAACAGAAGTGTGGATTAAGTGTCATGGAAATACAGATTCCAGAGGGGTCATACTAGTGCTGCTTATGATTTCATAAAATTGTTTTAGCTATTAGTTCATGCAAAAATGTAACCTCATTTATCCATCATTGCCTTCTATGGTATTTTGTCTTAACTAGCGTCAAACTTCATTTTCCACAACATATAAAGGAGGAAATTTGGGTAAATCGATACTGACTTTCCTGTAGGCTGGGAAGGGGAGTTCTCCTTTGGAGCCCTCTCATTCCAAAGCATTCCTGTTCTCCTGGGCCTCTCTGTGCTGCCCAAGTCTGCCTTCTGTGTATCACAAACACTGTAACTTTTGGCTGCAGCAAGGAGGCTCTGCCAAAACAACAGTGGGAGCAGAGAACTGTAATGAGCGTGTGATGTTCCAAAGGTTTACATTTTCCAAATGTAAAGGCAGAAGAAGCATCTTCTGAATTAGGTTTTGGAGAACAGAAAAGGAAAGCATCACATGCAGCTAGCAAGCTTGTATTTCTTCCTCAGTGGCTGCCCTCTTGTCTTCAGTGTCTGTGCATTTTGTTGAGAATAGAAGCTCCCTGTGCTGTTGGAGGTGTATTTAAAATGATGGATTTCCTTGCTGAGGAACAGAGGATGTATTTTCCTTTTTGCCTATAAACATACTTGTGTTCTGTTTCCGTATTAGCGTGGTGCCTCACAGGGAGCCACATTGATGCAATATTTAGTCCTTTAAATTGATTGACAAGGGAAGAATTTTTTGCTCAGGAGAAATGAGTTATCAACATACACTGTTTGCAATTTACCATTTTTCTCAGGCTGGTAGTAGTCAAAAGATGTGGATTTTGGCTTTGCTAAGAAGAATAGGTAATTTCCTGGCTATTTCCCTTCTAAGTGGAAGATACCACCTGTGCAGATGACAGTGACAAATTTGGTGTTCTTGTGTTTGATTGTCTCAGCCGGAGATGCAGCTTATTGTTGGGTTTATATGTACTTATTACATGGGGCAGAACTCTGGATGGATAACCTAAGGAAACTTGCACAAGTACTGTCCAAGATTTTCTTGTTGAACTGATTAGTTCCACCAGCTGGTTGCTGTGTAGTTGTAAAATATGTTTTTAAAAATAGTATTTAAATTGCCTTTGTGCTGCTTTTCCACATCTGCCCAGTATTCTGCTGTGACTGGAATTCATAGAATTGTGGGACAGTAGAGGCTGGAAGAGACCTTCAGTGATCACTTGAGAACAGTCTAGAGAACCCTTGCTTAAAGTAGATCCACCTTATAAGGTCAGAGCAGGTTGCTCATGGCTTTATTTGGTGTGTCACTTGGAAAACCTCCGAGGACAGGGACTGAGGACACAGATCCTGTGGCAGCCTGGTCCCCTGCCTGGCTGTCCTTGGGTGTGAACAGTTTCCTTTCAATAAGTTTTAGCTCAGACCTTACACATTCCTCTTTTTGTCTCCCAGGTGAAACATCTTTTTAATCTCTGTTATCAAATTAACCCTGTAGTCTTATTATCAAAAGATTTCAAACTCTCAGAATTTCAGTTAGTCTTAAGACAGCTGCTGGTGGAGGAAACTGAAAAATAAATGTTCTTCTCATTGTGGGCTGTGTGGGCATGGAATAGCAAGGTGGGGAGCAATTTTTATTCCTGTGTATATTAAGCTGAAGGCTTCCTTAAATGTTTTTGTAGAATTTTGAGTAAATTGGGAGAGGGCTAAGCATACAGCCCCCTGCCAATCCCAGCTTTTAGCTATTAACTGTTAATATGTCTGTATATTCCCCAGCTATGAGAGCACTCATGTCCATTGTGAGTTTTTCACCTTTTAAATGTAACAGGCAGATCAAGCCTTTACATGTGGTTTAGCTCTGGTGACTACGTTAATTTTTTTTTTTTTTTAATTTTAGATTTAACCCCAAAGTCCAATCTGTCTATATATTATTACAGGATTAATGAAGTCTAAACCTTTTCTCTGTTTTCAGGCTTCTCAATGCCAACAAGATCAACTGCCTGAGGGTGAACACGTTCCAAGGTCTGCATAATCTCAAACTGTTATCTCTCTATGACAACAAACTGCAGACCATCAGCAAGGGGCTCTTTGCACCTCTTCGATCGATCCAGACTCTGTGAGTATGCAGGCATATCATAAATGACAGCTCCCTCTTTCCCCACCAAAGATGTTGCCTGTCTTTGCATCTGACATTAAGACAATTTGGAAGAGCCCCTCCTTCTCTCACTGAGAAAAAAGGAGCAAAAAAAAGAAGTGTTGCATCAGCTCAGTGAGGGCAGGATCGACACAGCCTGCCCTTAGTGACAGAAATGTCAGAACTGTGTGAAGCTCAGGCTGTTTGTTGGGGAGATAATGTGTGCATGTGACTCTGGAAAAGATATGAACAGCAGATTCTGTTAGGATCATTGCCTGACAGTTTTTAATGAGCCAATGAGTTGGCATCTCTCCTGCCTGGGTCTGAGTCCTGCTGTGCTGTTCATGACTTCTGTAACCACATTTCAGTTGACATTCCACTTAAGAGGAATGATATGTCGCATTATTTGATCCATTAAGAAAATCCACTAAACAATTTTGAATTTGGAGGCATTTGGAATAGTCATCAGAGGCAAAAATGCAGAAATGATTCAATATTTTATAGAAGAAGGTCTCATCCTAAAGCTGTGAGTAATAAGATAATAAGGTAAATAGTACTCCTTCAGAGCTGGAGTTGGCAGCCTGATATTGCAGTATTAAAATATGTATGGGTGTGTGTATGTACATATACTTCAGTATCTATGCACACACATGCTATGGTACTGCAATTTTTATATGCAAATGCACATTTATATATTTCAATACTGGGAATGCATTGGCTGAATTAGCTGTATAAATGTATTAAATCATATACAAATGAACTGTCAGGAATGATTTCTTGCAGCAGAGTTTCTGCCACATCCTCAAGCAGCACCAAACACAACCTGAATTTCCAACTGATATTTGGCCAGTATGTATTGCTGCAAACCATTAAGGCAGTGGAATAATCATGTACAATAAGCCCCAGTTCTGCCCCCCCAGCTCTACCATGCTTTCTGCTTCTGCAGCTTGCTGTGTATGTACACACATAAACTGGGGCCACAGAGAGGGTTCTTTTACAGCGGTATGTAAGGTTTGTCAGGTTAAACAACAGGCTTTTTTAATGTTTATAGCCCTAAGCTATGGATATTTCCCATTGATTTCCACAGGTTTTTGCTGGTATTCCTAGTGGCCCTTGCTTAGAATGGACTTGTCGCTTCTAAGACACCAAGACACTTTGTCAGGAAAAGTTTTGATTCATTCCTCTTTTTTTTTGATAATCCAAGTAATTAGTGTCTTCTGTGTGTTTTCTAGAGCTACAAAACCAGACCCAAATTCTGTCTCTATGCGATTCTTTGTTCTTTGGACCTTTCACAGCAGGAATGGCTCTACTGCAACAGGAATCTTGAGTTTCTTCAGGCCCTTTCTCCTCTGTGTTCTCTCCCTTCTCAGTTCTGGACAGCCATTGCCCTGTTCTGTTTTACACTTACTTTGTTCAGCAGCAGTTCATAAATACAACTGCAAACAGAAAAGAAGTTTCTACAAGTGGAAAACAGTAACAGAGTGAGAGAGTTCTTGTGAGGTTTTAACTTTTTACCTCAGTCCAAACCAAATTGAAACATCTGTCTTTTCTTAACCTGTCTTTGCAGTTATTGGAGAGCTGAGTCCTGCTCCCTTGGAGGTCAGAGGGACTGATGCAAGTTAGCTGAACTGAGATTAGAACCTGGCTCTGGAAAGACCAGGCAAGCTCTGCTGACACAGTTCTCAGCTTTGTCAAGCAAAATAAAATAGCAGCAGAAAAACACTGTTTCTCACTAAGATGCTCCAGCAGATTTCTGCTACCAAAGTCTAAATGCCCAGTTAAAATCAATGGTATAATACCTATTTCCAATTTCATAGGAAACAAGTTGAGCAAATTTTTGTGAAGGATAGAATGCAGTTGTAGCTTGCCTAAACATTTCAGTCTTTAAATTAAAACCTTTCACTTAAGGAAAAAAATACATATAAAGGAAGTACTGTTACACGTGATGAGCATGTGCAGATACTAATTTCAGTCTTCCGAAAAGATTCTGGACCACTTCCACTTCTGCCTTTGCCCAAAGATCCAAGGTGCTTTACTAATTCACATTTTGAGTTTGCTGATAACATTTCTTTTAAACCCGGATACAAAATGATCTTCAGGTAAGGTGCACGTCTCTCAAAAGGCAGCATGCCAAGCTTCAGGAGAAACCGTGCGACATGGGAGACAGCAGCAGGTCTGTGTCCTTTAAAGGGGGCTTTGCTATCTTAATTGTTGTTTCCTCAGTGCAAGGACTCGCTGCAGGCGTAATGAGCTGCGAGATGTGAGCGCTCACAGAATTCTCCCGTTCACGTGCGGCTCCGTGTGGCTTCTGCCAGGCCTGGGCTGGGTTGTTTTTTTTTTTATTTCGGGCGCCGATTCAATTACTCCACTCTTCGGGTTCGGCGTTGGCAAAAAAAAAAAAAAAAAAAAAAAAAAACCCCCAAAAAAAAACAATGATGGAGCACGGTGTCACAGGTCACTCCTGATTAAACATCCCATCCTTCTCGCAGACATTTAGCTCAGAACCCATTTGTGTGCGACTGCCATCTGAAGTGGCTGGCTGATTACCTGCAGGATAATCCGATCGAGACGAGCGGCGCTCGCTGCAGCAATCCCCGTCGCCTTGCCAACAAACGCATCAGCCAGATCAAGAGCAAGAAGTTCCGCTGCTCAGGTAATTCATTTATCCAGCCTCTGCTGCGCTCTCCGTTCAGGGATAAGCAGGTCCAGAGAGCCCGCTAATCCAATCTGCGGGACAGTGTTTGCTGTAATGGATATTAGGGAGCATCTTTGGAAATTCAATTTGGGGAAATTCGGTTAGTTCGACAGAAAGCCAATTACCTTATGGATTAAAAAAAAAGAGAGAGAGAAAAGAGGGGGGAAAAGCAGTCTATAGCTGTCTTCTCTTAAAAACAAAGAAGAGAAAAAAAGATAAAAGCTTGTGATTCTTAGTCGCAAAAAAATTACTAAATTATAAAATATTTAAGGAAAAGAAAGACAATATACGTGAATCCATGTGGGAAATGTTACATTTTGACAGGATTGTCATTTGTATTCAAGCAGAGCTCTTACTGACCTAATGAGAGCTGAGCTGAAGTTTACTTCCCCCACCTAAAAGGCTGAAAACAGTATGAGAGGTTTTCATACAACTGGCAGTGGACATTTCTGATCTGGGTTGGGAGTGAAGCTGGGGGTGAGGGAATGGCATCAACTGGCATCAATTCACATGCTCTCATTTTCTTTATATCCATAAATAATACACACTAACTCCAGTAAAATTGCCACCAAAGTTGGTAAGATTTTTGGTTTCAGCAAGCTTTGAATTAAAAGGTGCATAATAATTTAGGCAAAGGTTTTGTGTTGTGAATGAGACATAAAAATGTTTCCACCAAAGTAACAACAGCTTTTTCTTAATTCTATCTGTTCTTTATTTATGGTTCACCTGATAGTAAAAGAATGTTTCTTGCCTTACACAGCTCAGCTAAGCAGATGACTGCTTCTTTGTTTAGTTTTCCTATTGCTTATATTGGTTATATCTATTTTGGATTACTGCATTTTTGTGTACTGTAAAGACAAGCAGGTTTCAGTAAGCAAATCTATCAATGTGTACTGAGGAGATAAATGACTGTTATTGATGGAGTATCTTGTGGTGTTTTCTATGAAAATTACTATGATTTTTCTCCTTTTCCTCTGAAAAGAAACATGATTAATTGTGTTCCTGGTGGTAAAAGATGAATGGCTCTAGATGGGGATGCAGCATGAAGCTGAGTGGCAGCAGCCCAAAACAAGTCCTTGTGCTTTGTGCATCTCTGTGAGCAACATGCCGAGCTAAACCTTCCCTTTATGGGGGAAAGAAAAGAAAGATAACTTCATTTGCAGTCAGCGTTCCTCGGGCAGGCTGGTTAAGGTCTTCAATCCCTTGCGACTCAAGCCACAAAATTCATCATTTCAGGCCTGAAATGATGACATACTTTATCTAGATTTTTGGATTATGTCCATCATTAATCAGTAATTAGCCAGTAATATTCATATTTAAAGAAGCTGGAAATGGAAATGCATAAATATAGTTTAGAAAGGAAAGCAGCCTGCAGAAATAGATCTGTATAAACCTCTACCCAATTTGCCATTGTTATTTTCTTCTGTTTTTATTAATGGGCTAGAGGAATTCATGTTATCCGTGTGCATGCATGCTTAGAACAAAGGTACAGGCAATTGGGGAAGGCAAACACCATCTGACACCATTTAGGGGAGGTCATAAGAAGATTTACAGCACAGAACTCAGTACCTGGTGATGCTGAGAATAATATTTTGTGTGAGTTCTTATCTTGGGGGTCCTTTCTTTGAGGCATTAAGCTGTTTTTCCCTGGGTCTCCAGCTCTACATCAGTACCAAAACCACATGAAAAAGGCATAAACCTGACTTATGAAGGAGGAGAGCAGGGATTGAACAGCTTCAGAACAAAGAATTCAGCTGGATGAAAACTAATGCTGCTCAAAAGCTCAGTAGAGAAGAGAACCTTGCTCGTAGAGTTTCCAGATGGTGATGAGATACATTTAACTGAACTTGCTGTCTGCTCACATGAGACAGGGAACATCTAATGATTTAGAAAATCTTAGTTTGTAAGTCAATCCAGGGAACAGACATCCTTGGCACCTGTTCTGCTCAACTTGTCCCTTTGAATCATGGCTTCTTCAGGCTTGGCATTTAGTAGGAATGTTCCAAGTTTTCAGTTTGAGGAATGTGTTTCATCCCAGGATCTAACACAGCACGTCTCTCTGCAGAAATGTCCATGAGATATGAATCTTCATTTAAAGCACTGGGCAGTGCTTTGTGTCATCCAGGGGTGACACAATCCCACTGGGATGGCAAGGCTTAGTAACTTGTTAGTGTCCTCACTGTCTTTGGGCTTCTCCCTCTCTAGTTTTTACATCTTCTGCTCAGTGTATGAGAAAACAATTTTCATTTTAAATTCTTTTCTAAATGTGCATCTCTTTCTGAAAGGGTTTTTTTTTCAGGATCCTGGTACTTTAATGTAGTTTCTGGAATACATCTACTACATGTCAGTGGTCAGAACGTTGTTTTTTGAGGGGAAACACAGGGAATGTGAGGGGTTAGTTATGGAAGAAAAGTGAGAGATTTTATCCTCACAGAGTCTTTGACCTTTGAGAAGAGATGAGGATGCACAGGAAGTGTGAGCTGTGGGAGCAGAGGTACTCAGGCAGTGTCAGGATCACACTCAGGAGCAGTTAAGCCTAGATGAACTTAATACTTTGACATCAGGAAAAGGATAGTTTTAAAGTCATAAAATTCTGAGATTGTCCTGAAGTGATCTGTATGTCTCCCACATTCCTTTTGACAAGGGCATGTAGTGATAGGACAAGGGGGAATGGTTTTAAACTGTAAAGTGGTTGGCTTAAATTAGGTACTGGGGAGAATTTTTTCCCTGTGAGGGTGGGGAGGCCCTGGCACAGGGTGCCCAGGGAAACTGGGGCTGCCCCTGGATCCCTGGAAGTGTCCAAGGCTTGTTGGACAGCTTGGAGCAGCCTGGGACAGTGGAAGGTACCCCTACCCATGGCAGGGGCATGGGACTGGATGATCTTTAAGGTCCCTTCCATCCCAAACCATTCCCTGATTCTGTGGTCATAAAGGGGACTGTCAGAAAGGACTGCTTATGAGGAAAAAAAAAAAAAACTGTATAGTAAATTAAGGGAAGAAAGGGAAGTGCTTTTTCTCTCAGGGTAGGAGAGAGGACTGGTTAGCAGGAATGGGGGAGAAAAGCTGATGTTTGAAGTTTCATCAGTCTGAAGTGGCAGAGGAGCATCAAGAAGGTAATGTCAAGAGGACACAGAAGCAGATGGGCTAAATAGAACTGTATTTGATAATTAAATGAAACTATGAAGACAGATCTACAAAACTTCATTCTGCACACAGTTTCCTTCGGTTTTCACTGCAGGTCCCCACCATTCTGTTAGATAGCATCTAGCCAGAAGTACTTACCTTTTTTTCAGTTGATCAGTTTTTTCAATTGAGGCACTTTTCCCAGATTCTATTTCCTCCCAGAACCTAATGACTCGAGCTTTTACTGATAACAGTGGAGCAACATCTGCAAAGGTTATGAGTGGCCATAGAAAGGAGCTTCTGTGCAACAGGTAGATAATGTACATAATTCTTTTTAAAAGGAGAATTGGAAGCATTATAGCATGAAATGAAGGAACAGCAGGGAACAGGACATATTTTTGCCCAGGGCTGTGAGACAGGCAAAGCTTTTGAATGTACCATCAAATATGTTTAAACTTCAGATTGCAATAGATACAGTTTCCTGTGAGTTTTTGCTTTCCATTTGATGCAGTGCACCACAATAACAACAAAACTCCACCTTGCCCAACTGTCTCGCCACAGCTATACAATCTGAGACTGAAAAAGCTGAGATGTTTTCTTGAAGAGAAATCAGAAGGACAGGCAGTGACTAATTTTCCCTCTCTTCTGTTTAGAAAAGGGAAATGCTGTAATTTTCAGCAGCAGCAGTGAAATTCTGGTGATCATTTTCTTTTTGACTACATCTGCCCACTCTGACCACCTAAGGAGCCAATGGTGCTTGGCAGCCAGAGGTCACTGGAGGCTCCCATTTTTAATATGAATAAGGGGAAAACAGATCAACACAAATATCCTGCCCAGAAGCATTTGATTAAGTTCACTACAGAGCAGTTTTGTTTTCTAAGGCAGCACTGAGCTTTAGGAGTAAGGGAAATGAATCTATGAGCAGATTGTGTTGTCTCTGTGGTAGCTTATTGTCACTTCAAGACTTGGCAGGTTCCTTGATTGCTGTGTGACACTGTGTATGAAATAGCTTTTGGAAAGAATTGCCCTTGCATTCAGCTGTATATCTATTTCTCCCAGTGATATGTTTGCATTTTTTCAGTATATTGTGCATTTCAAAAGCAATGAAAATTCCACCTGCTGTACTGACACAAACTATCTCTGACAATGATCAAAGCAATGTGTTTCTACAAACATCACATCACAAAAGCTCTTTATCTTCTAATTCTTAGAAATAAGACTTTTATAAAGAAGATTGCTATATGAAATACTCCAAAGTGAACCTGTCTTATTGCTTCCTCCAGCATACATTGTGTCTAACTGCCTTTAATTAGTTGCTTCAGTTCCAGACAGTGCTATACAATCAAAAGGACAAGGGAGAACAGGAGGAAGAAAATGAACCATCTGCCAGCATTATCCTCTCCTTTTTGGAGAGGATTCTCCTTTTTTACTTCTTGTTAACTCAACCCAAAGCAAAGTGAGCCTTTGTGGTACATTTGGGCCCAAAAATGGCATATTTAGGGCTAGTGTCATTTCTCTCATGTTATCCCCAATTATTAAATAATACTGTAGCTTCTTTTTGTTCACTCATAATTTTCAAGACACTTGATAAAACCTCTTCTCACTTACTGCAGTTTTTCTCCTAATTCTTTATGTGCCTTTTCCAGTCTATGTCTTCATGCACACTCATCTTCCTCGGGTTAACTGCCTGCTTTGGAACAGACTTGCTGTTTCTTGTAATCACCTGAAATTTCCTTCTCTCTTCTCTGCATTGTTGCACCTTTAGAAGCATAGAACTGCTGTGGATGGAGTCAGGGGAGCACAGGCTGCACGTCAGGACTTTTGTCCCCTTCTTGTGGCAGTTCACACATTTCGTGTCCCTTGGACTGCTTGGGTTATCCCCTTCTCTGCTCCTAGTGATGTGTACACACTATTTAAGATTTTTGAGCTCTCAAACTGGAAGCTGCAATGCGTTGCTATTCCTCAGCCAATGTTTAAAAGTCATGAAAGGTAGGTGAATTTAACCCAGTTCTTACATAATTTATCTGTTTGAAACACTCTCCAGTTGTTCCTGTAATTTGCCAATCACTCTGATGATAACTTTGCAAATTCCTTTCATTTTTAATAAGCAAACAGTCATTTACAGACCATGGGCTCATACTCCTGCCCTTAGTATTTTCTGTTTGATGGAAAGCACAAATTATCCACCTGCTCCTGTCTGCCTTATTGCAGTGCTCCAGGGACACGTTTCTGGGGATGTGATGATCCTGCCATGGTGTGTGGGGCTCCAGCAGCTTCTGAGCAACCTCTGGGTTTGCCCTGGGTGCTCCAGACCTGCTCATGTTAGTGAGAAATCTCATCTGGGACCAAGCTCCAGCACTTTCCTCACCATAGCTTTGCCCTGCTGTTGAGGGAAAGGGATAGGAACCACTGCTTATGCTTTGAGAAACTGCATTCAGATTTCTGTCTGTGGTTTGGTTTGGTTTGGTTTGGTTTAGTTTAGTTTGGGGTTTTGTTAAGTTTTTGTTTTATTCAGTTAAATTCTGTGTGTTGTACCCCTTTTTTCCCCCTGAAAGATACAAAGACTCAGCAGAACTACCTTCAGAAACTCTCTGAATATACCAAAACTGAGAATATGTTTGTGGTGCATAAGAATTATTCTTATCTGAATGGAAGGTTGTTTGACACCAATAAATCACCTGCAGATTAAATCCTACACTGAAATTGTAATTATGAATATTAATTTTTTCATGGTACACTTAAACTGAGTATATTTGGACTTTGTTCTACATTAATTCTGTCTGAAGCTGAAGTCATTAGAGAACACAATACAATTGCTATGACTAATGGTAATGGAGCTGGGTTCCCTTGTACTGTGGAAGTGCTGCAGTTGTTAAATTACTTTGACTGTACTGGATACTGATTATAGCCCTCCTTTTTCTGCACATCTCTGATAGCAGTTCAGATCTTTATGTTCAAATTTGTGCCAGTTACTCTGAGCCTGTGAAGAACACGATGGTGAAGGGTTCTGGCTCTGCAGTGGGGAAAAAGAATGGGAACCATTTCACTCAAGGAAGCATAAGCTTAACATCAAACAGGTGGGTCTGTTTGGCAGAGTATAGTTCTTAATAAGAAAGTAAATTGACATGTTTCACTTAGAAAGTTTATTTTGGGTTCTGCCTCATTTTATTTTTGAGTTGAAGCAGTCTTCAAAAAAGCAAAATATCTGAACAGCTTTGTTATCCACCAACATCCTTTGCAATTATAGTAAAGAGGCACTGGGAGAGGGAGGATGACTCCTGAGTCATAGATGCATCCATATCACTTAGGCATCCAAATACCACAGTTATCCTTGATTCCCCATGTAGGCAGAGTGCAGGGCTGTACAGATTCCTGCCCTGAGATCTGAATTGTCCTCTTAATTCAGAAAGCTGAGTGACTGATTGCTCTTCTAACCTCAGAAATTATGGTGGGACAAAGTTCTCTCTCTCCTCTCACGGTGCCATTCCATGTGCTGAGGTAAAGCTGAGAACACCAGAGGTGCTAAGGTAGCACTTTAGTGTGTAGTGGTCACTTGAATAGGATACAGAAAATAACTGGGGAGGTGCTGGCATGAAGAGAGCTCGTCAGCTAAAACCAGTGCAAGGATGTTGGTGCTGCAGTTGGGCAATAAATTTTTCATCTGACTATTCTGAGACTGCAGCAGTCTCCTGAGGTGCTGGACAGTTAAAAATAGGGGTACAAATTTGTGTACAAATTCTTTACAAACTGCAGGTTCAGTGACTGATTAATAGAACATGGATTGCAAGAAGTGAACGAACACCAAGAGCAAACCATACAATGCTGTTTGTGTGTAAGGTATCTGAAGGGAGGGGTTTTCATGGTAGCTGGCAAATAACTGGAGATGTATTTCATTGTTCAACTTCTTTTTTGCAAACATTTATGCAGGACAGTCTTACGTACATCCAAAGGCTTATGGAATTTTCTGAAATGTAATTTATAAAATAGTGTGCTTTCCTGGTATTTCTGCTCTCCTGTATTCTAGGGACATAAATTGGGATTTTGACAGATTTCTTTGTATGCTGGTACCTCTCGTTCATTGCAGCTGATGATTAGTTTAGGCAGTTATTGTAAGTGGTGTTTAATTAGTGCCACAAAGGAAGAGAGACTTGTTCAGATATTCTCATGGGGTTTCTCAGGAAGGTGTTCACAGAGCTTAGTCTGCATTTGTGTCTAGTAGGACTGAAAGAGTTCATTGACACTGAAATTACTGAGTTTATTATAGATATCCCACTTAATACTGTAAATCAGTATATAATATAAAAGTCTTTGGAAGATATGAACTGTTACTTGTCATTGTTTAACAGAGTACTGTGGATTAATTTGTTTGAAGTGCCCAGCCACAATTTCTGCTTTATTAAAGCAGTGTAGGAATAAGGATATAGGATTCTACATCCTTCACTGGAGCCGTACAAAATTATTGGCAGGAATGCTAGTTATAGATATGATTTCTGAGTAAATGAGGTGTGGATTCCAGGGTTAGGCATACTTTGAATTAATCAGGCGAGAAGATTAATGTGGTTTTGTGCCACATTGCATGAGTCACAAGAGGAAATTAATAATCTAATGTTTTTATCAATTAAGACTCTAGCTAGTTTGGCAGGTTGTGGAGATTGAGTATTTGTGTTAGACTGCCCTAAAAAACTGCTTCAGTCTATTTCTTAGATTGCAAAGAGAGACAGAATTCCCTTACTTCCATTGCTGAACCAGACCCACAGTGTGGGATGGCTAACTTAACACTGTACTTACTTCCTGAAGTTCCCAAGTAACTCAGTGTTGGCTTTTCTGGATAACAGTGCTGGGTCATGGCAGATTGGTGAAGCACAGACCCCTGCTGTATTATCTGTCATCTCTGCTCGAGCACTGCCTTGTTCTCCATGTAGGTAATGAATAATCTGCTCGGTGCTGACTTTGTTCTTTGGGCACTGCAAACCCCTTACTAAGGAAAGTGATTTCTTTTTAAAAGCACAAGCACTAACCTTCACTGAAGTCCAGCAAAACACTGAGCAGTTGCAGAGGACAGCCACTTCCTCTCTCATCTGGGAATCCTGCAAGAACATTTGAGATGTGACTTGCAAAATCATTGTCCACTGGCACAGCTCTGCAGACAGTGGAGTCAGTGAGAGCTTTATTCCAGTGGGAGCAGTCAAGCCTGAACTGAATGCCCTGCTTTATATGTCAAAGTTGAAGGAATGAGTTACAAGAACAAAGCTGTTTGAAATAATTCAGAATGTCAGAAATAGAGAATGCTCAGCTTCTATCAGCAAATGATGTACAAAACCCAACAAGTATGCTCAGAAACAGAATAACAAAATGCTGTCTATGTCTGTAGCAGCATGTGTCTGCTACTCTGCTGGAAAGAGCAGAGGAAACAAAAAAAAATTTTAAAAAGAAAAAAAAAACAGGAAAAAGAAAATAAAAGAAAAGCAGTGGCAATTACAGATTGCCAGTGTAAGTGCCACCAGCATGAGGGGCCTCTGGGAGCTGAAATCAGGCTCAAAGGGCACTCAGGGAGCATTTAAAGCCAGAGCTCGGCCATCAGCTCAGAATCTGCTGTTAGTAGTATGGGCTGTGGTATTTCTAAGGTTGCATTTAAATAAATGGAGCAAACCTAAATGGCATTTTTACTGAAAGGAGACATCAGGAGAGTAAGTAATAAAAAGCAGTGTAGATTGGGCATTCACTGTGTGGTGGGAGCTGCACATGCTCCCTGGAAGGAGCAGTGAGCACTCCTCTGGTAGGGTTTTCTGTCGTGTCAGCTCTGTCTCTGAACTCGCCCGGGCTCTGTTCGTGTTCACTAACCCCAATTGTGCTCCAGGATGTTCCTGCAGTAGTATAAAGGATGACCTCTTGTATCCAGCACCTTTTTGCATGGGTGGAGTGGAGAGCAGCTCTCCGTGAACCTTCAGCTTGTGCTTCTCCATGCTGCTTCCTCTCAACGCTCCTCTCTCTTTGGCGCTGCCTAACTCTGACTCTGGCTGTCCATGGGGTTTTCCTTTGTGCTTGATCTAACCATGTGGTAGAACAATACAAATGGAACATGGTTCTGTCAAGCACCATGGAAGGCTGCATACTCCCTGCCGCATGGCATGCCTGGATACTTCTGCCGGGGCAGAAGCATCAAAAGGTGAGAGATTCCCTTTCCCTTTCCGCACGAGGACGGTGGAACAGGTGAAGTGTTGCTAACCAGGCTCCCAGGCACTGCCAGGGAGCCGCAGTGATGTTTGCATAGACTTTCCACAGGGCTTGCATGCAGAATAACCATTTCTAAGTAATTAATCTGTTCGGTTGCTCTCACAATGAAAGAGTCAGGCATTCTGTTGGTTGATAATATTCAAGGGTGATTCCAGCCATAACTACAGAGATGGAAAAATCACTTTTGTCTCCTTACTTTGCACGTCGTGTAAGCTGCATCTGTCTGTCTGAGCTGTCCAGCTCAAACTTGAGATACACTTTGGATGCCACTTCTGCAACAAGACACCCACCATTCAGTGTAACTGGGGACCTGCTCTTAATGTGTTGGCATTGCATTGTGAACAAATATAATGCAAAAAAATTTTAGAAGTGTTTGCAAAGCATTGTCGTTCATCTCTTGAAAATGACATAGCTAACATGGCCTGTATGGAAACACCACTATCCATCCAATAATTCCATAGGGCAAAGCTGAGTCAGCAAATCCAAATGGGCCATTTTAGCTTTGACAGCTTAGGTAAGATCTTCAAAACACTTCTGCCTAACCCCCCCTACACAGAGACAATCACACCTATTCATAAAAGACTTTGAGAGGCTCATACAGAAGTTTTCTTATACTGAAATACTGCCTTGTTGTGCAGATTTGTCACGTATCTGTTATGGAGCTGTCAGAAGAAGGACATCCAGGATTCTCAGATTTTATCTGTAGTTACTGATAAAAATTAACACAAGCAATGTGGAATTAGGACCAAAAAATGCATTTTTTTTTTTTCATTCCCTGAGAGAATTGTGAATATCATGGTTCTGTGAATAACTTCTGAGATTCCTGGGTTTTTCCTTCAAGTTTTAGACCAACTAATCTCAATGGTCATATTTTTTGGTGCCGAATTTGAGGCAACTGGATCATTTTCTATAGTGAATGTATCTGGTCACTTTTCAAGCCCTGTTGAGACAGCCTGATTTGTAGCAGAACAGATCCTCCGGAACTCCTTTTAAGTCCTTTGGGCAAAGCTAACTTTTAGAAACCAAAATCAGGTTTTCTAAACAATGCTGTAAAAGAAGAGTAGAACAAAAAGGTATTTCTCTCTGTTGCCTAATTCTCCATGTGGTTATCAGAAAGGCACATAGAATGTTTGAGCACTTGGAAATATGATGTTTCTATATCTCAGTGCTGCTGTTCTGTGGAATGCCATGGTGTATTTGTTTTATGATAATAAGAAATCACAGTACCCGACAGTGGTGTCACATTGGTTGTGAAATAAATACGTTTCAGAGTAACTAATAAATCAAACAACCATAGCTGCCCTCAGTTAACACACAGGCCTTCCTTTTACCTTGGCTACTTGTTTTACAGCAAACTTTAATTCTTCTTAATTTGGGGAATTGCTAGATACTAGAGAGCAGAGGTCACGCATCTCTTCTCTGTGCCTTTCCATGGATGATTTTATAGTGTCCAAGAAGTATTTCATGTCTGTGGTGGTGAGCTGTGCTTCCTGAGTCCTGTTGTGTTCTCTCAGAGCCCAGCAGTCAGGAGGAATGGATATATGTGCTTAAACAGTTCTGCAAGCAGATGGCTGAATTTCACACTGCTATCCCAGATGGGAATATCTTAATAGAGCAGCCACCTGTCCAAGTGATCTCAAGGCTCAGGTCAAATAGTAAGTTTTATTTGGTCTTTGGCAGGTGATTCCTGCTGTCTCTCAGGCTAAGAGATGACTGAGTACTTGCTGAGCACATACAGGCTGTTGATTACTTTGACTCACTGATTACCTGAGTAACTCTTACTTAACTCAAAAGAAAAGAGAGAAAGAGAGAGAAGGAACAAAAAGTATGAAGGTGATGGGTGATGTCTGCTGCCTTCCCCTGCTGCTGAGCTGAGAGGCCTTTCCCCTGTTTCAATGGTGGTAGCTGTGGACAGATGCCCAGGCAGCATCAACTTCTTTTGACTGCTGCAGTGTGGAAGGTTGTGTGCCTCACCATCAGGAGAGTGGATGCCAGCTATGTTTACCCTATGTAACCTCATGTTGTTTGTGAGTATTTTTTCAATAAGAACTTTTACTAGGAAACTTTAGAAGTGCATCTTCAAGGGTTAAGTTGGGGATTTTCAAAACACTTTCTCATCACTGATGGTTGATGAGTTATTCAATGTGTACTGTAATTGTAGCAGTTTTAATAAACTCTGGTTCTGATAACTGTTTGTCTTTGGTATTGTTTCCAAGGAATCATGAACAACCAAACATTTTGAGTACCAAGCTTGGAATGCCTAGGACTGTAAATCAAATGTTAAAGGATAAGAGTTTAAGTGATAGTGGTGTGGGGAAAATCTTAGACTGTATTTTTATAATGCTTTAAAATGCCCAGTGGTCTTAATACTTTTAAGTACTGTGCTGTCAGGGAAGTTGCACTTTAGATATATAATTTAAAATAAGCACAAAAACCAGCAAAGTGTTTAGCACCACTGAAGTAGTAAGGTACAAATCTGTATGTCAATGTTCTCATATTCCAACTTGGAATTGCAAAACTAAATCAAAGTGTGTCTGTGGGATCAAAGTTTTAGATTGCCTGTAGAATTGCTTGTTTTCACTGCATCACCCTGCGGAGATAATGTGTGACGTAAATTAAAATAATAGTGGATTTAGGAAACGTCTTTTTTCTTTCAGAAAATAGTACATGGTCTTAAAATGGGTGGTGGTGTATCTATCAGTCTGGGAAGGGGAAGCAGGTGATGAATGTCATCAAGTCTCTGTAAACAAATTTCAGCTCAGGTTTAAGTTTTTGTTGATGTTTTTGGGTTCTTAAAACATTTGTTCATCTCCTCTCTCTGAATTGACTTTTAACAATTTGGAAAACTTGAAAAATGGTGATTACGATCCCTGGGCCTTGCACAGGGCAATGCTTCTGGTGCTTCCATTATGAAATACGAAGTGAGTGGGCAGGAACTGCATGGTGAGGGTTTGGCAGCACTTTGCTTACATACACATTTAATAATCCTCCTGGTTCCTTGAAGCACTGAGATCGAGTTTCCAACCTGCTGCTATTAAATGAGAAAAACCAAACCTGAAAAGGACAGATTAGTTCACTGAGCCTAATTGGAAAAGCATTTCATTAGAATGGGTCAAAAACCCAGTCAAAGAGGTCTGGCAATCACGGTGTAATGGTACATCAGGGAGTGCTTCTCACTAAGTATGCTCTAACCATTCCTTAATTAAAATGAAAATGATTTAAACTGCTATTACTTTCCTTTGCTGTTTGTTTAACATGGTTAATAAAGGTATCTAATTGTTGGAAAGTTGACAAGGTTGTCTAATAAAAGATTGCTCTAAAAAACAGCTCTAATAGCTGAGGTCTGAACATTTGGGACTTATAAATGATATCTTTAAAAATCTTTTGTCATTTGAATTCTTTCATGAGATGCCTTTTCCTTGTTGCTGGAGTAAATTCCAAATGGGGAAAAAAGTGATTTTGCTGGAAAATATGTTAACAGGTAAGCTTGTTAGACAAGAAATTAGTCTGTTAAGGGGAGAGTGAAAAACCAGGGACAAGTCTTGGGAGTAATTTTAAAAATTGCTGAGCACAAGTCCTTGGCAAGTATTAAAACTGTGTGCAGGAGCTGGGGGATGACAGGAGGCAATGCTGAGGATGGATTCCATGATACCTCTGGTTGCTGCAGTTATCAACAACTGGTTGCTGGAATATATTTTCCTTTTATTGCAGGGTCAGAGGATTACAGAAGTAAATTCACTGGGAAGTGTTTCATGGACCTTGTCTGTCCCGAGAAGTGTCGCTGTGAGGGGACAGTCATAGACTGCTCAAACCAAAAACTCACCCGGCTGCCCACTCACCTCCCTGAATACACCACTGATCTGTAAGTGTGCCTCTCCCAGGGCTGTTCAGCTGGATATGTTGGCTTTTCTAATTTTTAAATGCTGCCTTTTAAATGCTCCCTTTTTAAAAAGGGACTCAGATGATTAAAGGCGCCTCCTGCTTTTTTCCCTGTGTGAAAAGGGGAAAGCTAATTTTATTTCAGTTGCACCACAACTCTCATTTCCTCAGCATTTATGCCAGCTGTGGGGTGAGAAGGGAGCCATGGCCCCGTGCACCAGCTGTGTCCTCCTCCAATGCTGGCCAGGCCCAAGTTGTGTCCTTCCTTTCCAGTCCACCCTGGAGTCCTCTGCCTTTGCACCTGGTCATTTTTATTTAAGAAATAGTTTTAACCACTTGAGTGAATCTGTGATCAGGAGCTCATTCCATCTCAGCATTGCCTGCTACTTGGGTGGAACAGGTCTTATTAAACTAATGTAACTTCAAGAAATGCGAGTATGAGAAACCATTTTTATTGCTTATGAGCTGAAGATTCTAGTTCTTTTCTTGCATTAGTAGCCCCTTGAAACAGAATTTTCTTTTCTTAAGTTAGTGTTGTATTTATTATACTTATTCTATTTAAAACCTCATAAAAATTATTGATCTGAAGTCAAGAAAAAATACAGCGAAGACTGTACGTTGCAAAATTGAGCTATGTGCAATCAGAGAAAGAATTTTACATCCCAAGCCTGCCAAGACAGTGGCCTTCACATTGATTTTGAAGATCAACAGACTTCTATAGGAAAGGACCTGAAATCAGAGCCCTTCTGGTTACATGAAGCACATCTCCAATTGCGTGTCCCGTGTAGCAGGATGCACGACAGAGGTCCGGTCACGCAAACGAGGTTTGTGTGTAATGGATCAGGCCAATCATTCCCTATCCCCTGTGTTGGAAGATGAAGGGGCTCTGACACTGTCCTTTGGCATTATACTCTTTAAGGCATCCTAAGCTTTTACTGTAGATAGTCCTCTATGTCCCTCTTCTTTCAAAGCTGAACTCTTTTACCTGTAGGAGTCTGAGGGAATTGGCAAAGGGTGCCTTTAACAAAGGTCATGGTTCTCTGTGTGGCAGCCCTGAATGTCACAGGGATGTATCTCCAGACAATGCAGATTAATGTGAAACATTAAATATCTCTTTGTTTGTTCCTCTCAGGCGTCTGAATGACAATGATATTTCTGTTTTGGAAGCTGTTGGATTGTTCAAGAAATTGCCCAACCTCAGGAAAATGTAAGTCTGAGTTGTTTGTTAGAATACATGCAGCCTTGGATTGGAAGGAAGGAAGAAGGGATGAGTTTTTTATAGTTTAGTACTGCAGTAGTAGAAATCACTTTTTTAATGTGAGTGTAATGAAACTGAAAGAGTTCCCTGTTGGATGGATGGGCACAGTTAAACCACACGGACAGATGAAGATCCCTAAGCTGACATTTCAGTGGGTTTTTAAGGCTACATTTCTTAGTCTTTTACTCATAAAGACTGACAGGAATTCTGTCCCAGAGTTTATTCCAATATATGCTTATTGTTAGAGATGATTATGACATTTAGCATTTTTGGTTTTGTCTCTCAAATGTATTGTGTGCCTCTGGCTGTGGTGTGGTTGTTTCAAATAGTCAGAGGAAAATAATATTACAGGATATGGACAATGGCAGCTTCTGGTGATCATTATTGGTTTAGAGGGGAGAATAAATTAGCAAACATATAGATCAGTTGTTCAAATATAGCTGTATAATTCTGCTGACAGTCCTGGCATAGTGCATTGTATATATTTCATAAGACCAGTGCTTTGGAAAGAGAATAATATGTCAGATACCTGCTGATAGTCTTCAAAATGGATCCTTCTGAAGTTATTTAAAGTCTTAACCCTATGGACCCATTGCTAATGTCTCATTTAACTGTTTGCTTTTAGTAAGGTTTTATTGTCTGGATCAAACTAATTTAGGGAACCCAACCAAACCAGGCAATTTGTTCTTCATTTGTTTCACGTGGTTTCTGCCATCTGAATCCATCTGAGATCTCAGGGGCTTTGGAGGCAACTGTGCTGGGATTCTTTTTATTTGTGCAAGAGTTTCAGAGGCAGCACTGCAGGCTTGGGGTGAGATGGTATTTGTCTAAGTGCAGGCCATCAGACTTGGGGAACTAATCACAAACATTTGCCTCATGTTTTATGAATGATCAATAATTTGTAGCTACAGTGCACTCAGAAAATGATGTTGACATTGTTAAGTGCTCTGCTCCCTGTGTAAGTAGATAGTAAACAGGAATGAAAAATGCATGCTATGTAAGTGTATACACAAACTGGAAAGCATGTGTCCTCATCAAACCTTCAGGATTTATGTTTTGAAAATTGGCATAATTTGTTTTTATTTAAAACTTGCTGTAGGGAAGTACAGTGCTGTCTTTCCTGTCCCCATCGATCACTCAGAGGGAGGGATGCCTCGACAGGAGCTGTATTTTGGGCATAAATCCAGCATGAAACCCTTGTGAGAGTATTTTTTAAGAGTTTGTTTCCTGTGAAACAAAAGATTCTTTTATCTGTCCTTGGTAGATGCTGAGATCAGAGGTGTGCAGGAGCAGGTCAAACTCATGGCAAAAAGAAGCTGCACCCTACAAAGTGGGTGCAGCTTGCTGGGTTTTAGTGGCAGCCTCCAAGCAGAGGCTCTTTAGGAAATCTTTGTAGCTGAGCTCTTTTCTTTTGTTCTGCCTGGTGTTCTAAAGAATTTTCTCCATTTTAATTAAAGGGATTTTCTGAAAACAGTGGTTTATCATATGAGCAGACCAACATTTCAACCACAACTTTACTCAGTAGCCTGATCCTTAAAAAGCCAGATTAGACTTCTTTTCCTGTTTTTTCCATTTTGTGAAAAGAAGGGGTTACCAGGAAGAAACAAGCAAACAAACACCCCTTTCCTTCCAAGTTATTATTTGGCCTTTACTAGGCCAAATCCTTCTGCTAATGAAAGGACTCTAATGAACTCTCCACCACACAAGAAGGGAAATGGGGGGGGACAGCTCAGATGGGGTTGCTGCTGCCCGTGGTCCTAAAGCAGCAGCTCTGTGTGGCAGGGATGTCAGGCACAAGGTCTGCATTGGGGCTCACTGCTGCTTTAAATCAGAGAGGAAGAACACTGATCATCAAATCCCTGTTTATTTAATGTGTATACGGGACAAGAAACTCAACTATTATTTAATTGATACTATTGACTCTGTCTCATCATATATTCCTTGTGTGTTAACACAAGTGTTAAAGCAAACAGCAGGTGGAGGAATCTGTCTGGAAATGGAATTGCTTCCTAGGCTTAAGAAAACAACTCAGAGCTTTGCAGTGGCAGGGCATTGACCTAAACCTTATTTTTTTTCTTTATTTTTTCTCTGAAATACTCTTTTTTTTTTTTCAAAATGAATCTGAATATCTGTCATATGGATATCTGAAGGGTATTTGAATGCTTGTCCTTGGGTTGTCGTTCAGCTTGAGTTTAGGACTAGTGCCAGATCCATGCCAAGGAGCTGTGCAAAGAAACTTGATTTCAGAGAACCATGGTTCCACTGTGACTGGTAAAGCTTACAGCAGAACTTCAGAGAGAGAGAAAATGATGGGGGAAAAAATGAGAAGTGTCAGTGTCACCTTTGCAATAGGTGGTAGCACCAACCCCACCTCTAATATGTAATTAGTTGTGGTGGTGTAATTTGTGTGTAAATAGTCCTCCTAAGATGAACCTTACTGTAATGTGTCAGCTTAGGATTTAATACATTTTAATGCAAAACAAAATTGAATTCTTGATATAGAAATGTAAAGGTCAGAGATACATAATGCAATGTGATGCCACATTTTACTTAGTAATTAAATTGCTATGATTACCCTGCTGGTTTTTAAAAGGTTAATGTATCTACATGTGCCTTTAAAAAAAATAATTGACTTCAATAATTAGCTGCTAAATCCTGTGTACATAATGCTACTTTCATAACCTAAAATTCAATCATCTTTATGTTTAATGCTTTTTACAGTAGAATAAAAAGATTTGTGTAGATTCTTCTAGACAGGTCTAGTTCAGTCCAGAAGTAATTTACTGGGTTCTCCAGTGATGTCTGTTTTACCTTCATTGTGTTCTCACCATGTTGCCCTGCCTGATCTTCCAAGTGTAGAAGAAAAGCCAAAGTCTCTGAAGGCTGAAGCCCCATCCCACAGACTTCAGGCTCCAAGGACTGTGTTGCTGATATTTTGCAGTGGTTAGCAAAGACCACTTTGAATCTGCCTGAAGTGCAGGAGAAATGCAAGGATGCATTTCTGAGCTCTTGAAGAGTGGGAGCAGCCCCAGGACTTGGACTTTTGGGGGTATGCTGTCACCAGGATATAGAAAGGCTCCAGGACCTGCTGCCCTCCAGCCATGGGAGCTGGAAGCTTCTTCTGCCTTTCACAGGGAATTACATTTCCAGGGGGAGATCTTCTCACTCAACACATCAGGGTCTCAGGTAGGGAGAGGGGAGACATCCGCATTCACAGAGGTGAAGGTTTGACTTTTGTGGAATGGAGCAGTTCTTTTTTTTGCAGCAATTACCAAATTCAGCATGAAGCAAACTCTGGGAACTCCACCACTCCCTGGCAATACCTCAAGCTGTTAACTAGAGAAAAAAACCTTTGAGTGCCTGAGGGCTCTGTGGCAGTGGGAGCCTGGAGGGGTCTCCTGGCATTGACAGGTTCAATGTCCAGAACCCCCCAGGTATCTGACTCAGAGGGAGCACAGAGATACCCTTTCTTGCTGAAGTGGTTGCTGACCCACAGGCAGAGGTTGCAGCCCCCAGATGCCATCTCTAGAGCTTGCCCACTCTCCTGTGCCTACAGGAAATCAGTGACCATTTCCACTGAGGTCCCAGCAGCTGTTTCTGCAGGGAAAAAAATCAGCAATGAGCTCACATTCAGAATAGAAAGGTGAACTGCCATACTTCATGCACTGCTAGGGAGAAAGGGGTCTGACCTCTTCTCTTGAGAACAAGAGTAATAAAAAAAATTCACCTCACAATCTGAAAGGGTCATCTAACAGTTCATTCAGTTAAATCTTGCCAAAGTTACAAAGTGAACATATAATATGGTCTTTATTATAAGAAATGTCAGGCTGTCTTGCCAATAGCTGGTACTGCCAACCCACCTCCAGCATGTAATTGCCTTTGGAGGCTTAATTTGGCTGTAGGTATTTCTGCTAGATTGAACTGTATGGAGTGTCAGACCAGGATTTGAACATTTTACATGTAAAATAAAATTGAATCACGATAAAGTTTGCAGACTAGAAGTCAGTTTCAAAACCAGGATATCAAGTTTCTTAGGGAGGCAGAAGTAGTTTGTGCCCTTGGAAGCAGCTGTTACCTGTTGTTCTTTCCCCTAAGCATGAATTTTGCCATGGCAAATGAGGTTGCAGTCATCTGTTGTTTCACAGAAGCAAACTTTGTTTTCTGGAAATTGTGTAGCAGAGTGTGCTGTGCTTTGTCGTGTTCGGGCTCGTGTTTTTTACAGCAAGCCCATCAGTCTGCTCTGCTGGATGAGTACAGGAGTGTCACTGGGTGCAATTCACTCTGTCTGTAGTATTTCTGACTTTCAGTGCCATGCAGCTCCTGAAAACAGCTCACACCATCAAACCCAGCCAGACTATTGGTAAAGGCTGCAAAACCCTCCCAGCACCCTCCAGAGGAATGCAGCAGCACTGGGCTTTTCCTCTTCACATGTGCTTAAAGATTCCAAACACATCTCCAGCAGACAGAAATATTCTAGGGAAGCCCCACTCAGAACAGGCTGGTTTTAGGATAAAACTGCAGGGTTGGAGGTGAGACCAAGCATATCCCTTGTGGTTGGGCTGGGCTCAGGGGTTTTCCAGATGGAAAGGTGTGTCAGTAACTCAGCAGTGGGGAGTTGGAATGCTGATACTGGCACAACAGGGTGAATGCTTCTGTTAAGCTGAATAGGATCCAGCCTGCTCTGTATTGAAGTTATGTGATCAACAGAACTAATACTATTATAAACTTCAGCCGTAAAGTAAATTAAATGCAAGTAAGAAGCAAGCTGTGTGAACAATGTCACCTTGATAGCTTCTTGATCTCTTCATTTCCTATTCACAGACCCCCATAAAGCAGACCCAGGGTTTCTGAAAATTTATTTTGACCTTTTGGCCAAAGTAAAAGTCTGGAAATAGGAGTAAATGTTATCACCAGGGTAAATCAGGAAGTCCTTATGGAATAAGCCTTCAGGAGTTACCAAGTTGAGGTCAGGCTGGCTCCCATTTGGGTCCTGCCAGAAGACATAGGAATCTCAAAACTCAGCCTCTTTTCCACTGCCTTCCAGTATTTCAAGAAGAATTCCTGGTAGAAGCTCAGTGTTACAAAAGGATGGGGCTTTTGTGTAGTGGGAGTTTGCTATAAACTGTCAGTAGTTTTTTTTTCTAATAAAAAATTCCTTGTCAAGTGTGATGATCACATAAAAAGAAGCTTTTAGAGCTGGGAAGTATGGAGTTAGAGGTCTCCGAGTTGCACGCCAGGCAAAAGGTTACAATGCTTTCATTTTTTAAGCTTTATACCAGCTGATTATTTTTCCTGGTAACTCTAGACTGAAAAGTACATAATTTCTCAAGTTTATTATTCTAGCTGTTCAGACTTTAGGAGGAAACGATTTTTTTTTTTTTTTTTTTTTTTTTTTTTTTGGTGACTGAATGTTGTCATCTACCACTTTTTTTGTTGAATTCTTATGTGGGAAACTCTAATTCAGGAAGACAAATAACAAAATCCAGGTTAGCAGAACATCTGCTTTGACAATACTCCAGGCAGGATTGCATTGCAGGGCTGTAACATCTTTAACTATTTGTTATTGCAGAGCTTCTCTTTTCTCTGCCTTGCAACTTTGATTTCAACATAATCGTGGATTTTCAGATCTTTTGCATGGGAAAGGTATTTATAATTGGCTTCTTCTGAGAGTGCTAGCATATTTATGGGTAATTCTGTGTTGCTGAAAAGATCAGGCTTTATTAACTCAGATGACTGGAGTTGCCTATCTGCTGAAGTCCTTTGGCAGCAATTAAAATTCAGATGTTTGCACTGTATAAAGGTGCCAATTCTTTTGCAGATCATGGCCAATTTCTGTCTCCAATATTTGCTCTTTTTTGCCTTCGGTATCCAAAAGACCATTAAAATTGCCCCCATGTTTTAATATATGTACCTAAATATCTTTTATATGGTAAAAAGTAACTAATAAAACTTAGTAACTACAAGGGTAGGTCAGTTTGCAATCTGCAAAGTCTTTGTCTATTACAGTAACTCACCCTCCCTTTCCCCCACAAACATTTACTTATTTATTCAGTGCAAATATGCATGGTGGCATGATCTTTACCAGGAGGGGCATCTTTGGGAGCATTTATTTACACCAGCATTCAGAAGTGATGCTGAGCTATAAACATTTCCACTAGAGAAATAGCTGAGCCCCAAAATTAAATGCATATGTCAGAATATCCTCCCTTGACTTGCTTTGACACTGAACATAAACTCTTCATGCGAGCGTTAGCACAAAGCACTAAACTTCTGGAAAGAGAAATCTGCGTGTAAGTATTTCTATATGTTTTTATGTTATTTTTGGCTGATTGCTGGCGTGCTCCTATTCTTTCTGATCACAAGAAAGCACAAGAGGTGATGGGCCACATGCTGTAGGGCCCACTCTCTGACAGTTGTTCAGCAGACATAAACCAGTGTACTCCAGTTTCCCACATGAAACATATTTCCAAGGCTCTTTTTTTATTTTATTTTATTAAGTGATGACTTCTGAAAAGAGCAAGACCCACATTATTTCTATCTGAGGCCAGGCTGTCTTCTTTCCATGTCTTCTGTCAACTTTTATCCCAGTAAGATTGCCAGCTCTTCTGAGCAGAGTAGCCCAGGTGTTAATCTGATACCTTGTCATTTGTTTTATATCACCTGGAATTGGATTTTGAAACTATTACTCACACTGTGTCTGTCTGGGATCATTTCTGGAATAATGTGCTATTCTGCGTGAGTAATGGTGTTGGAATTTAGCATCTTCTTGGGAGCAAGAACGTATCTTGTACTTTCTCCTTTTTGTTGTAGATAGTAAAACAAAGAACAATGCTTCCTGTCATAAACCTCAACAAATAGAATTATTCATCATAATCTATACAGGACATCATGGGAGATACTTGAAGGACTCAGGCTCAAAGTTTTAATGCACTTAAGGCTTTCTAAATAAATGTTTTAAATAATTAAGTGCCATTTATTTTTATGCATCTCTGATGGCACTTTTATAATTCAGAAATTGTCTGTTCATTGGGATTTTCACAAATATGAAATATTCAAAAGATTAATTTTGCATTTCAGGAGAACTTCATTTGACTTTGTAGATCAAGGTTTTCTAATATTGATCTATAAGCAAACATCTTGAGACTGTATAGGCAGAGTAAATATTCAGAAAATAATGCTGTGTATCGCAGTAGTTGTGAATTGACAATTAAGCAATACTTGTTTCCTTTTGAGTGCTGTTTTTTTAAACTGCACATACTAAAGTTGGTGTCAGATACATGTTACGTGGTTAATCAAAGTTGTCTATATTTCAATTTGTAACACCATTTCAATGGCAGTAACATTAACTGACTTTTGCCCGATGAGCACCCAGACCCAAGCATTGTCCATAACTTCATGGGCATGAATCAGATGCTGGAAACTTCCACTTAATTGTTTACTGAGACATGGATAAGAAAGAACTGCATGAGGTGTTAAAAGCTGGTAACTGCATTAATTTAAATTACCTTGATATAGCTGGAATAACTGTGGTTTTGATGAGTGCAAGGGAGTTATTTGTAAGACCGGTAGTAATACCTTTGCATTTCTGGATGCTTTCCTTGAATGGATGTCTCTCTAGATAGCACTAAAAGGAACAAATTCTTCCTATGTCACTCCCTCCCTCCCTCCAGTGTGAAGTTTGGAATCAAGCATTGCTGATTTTCTGACCGTGACTGGTTGTGTCTTTCCAGAAATCTAAGCAACAATAAGATCAAGGAGATCCGAGAGGGTGCGTTCGACGGAGCGTCGGGCGTGCAGGAGCTGATCCTGACAGAGAACCAGCTGGAGTCTGTGCACGGCCGGATGTTCAGGGGCCTCACAGGGCTGAAGACCCTGTAAGTGCAAAGCCCTGCCTTCGTTCCCCTCTGAGCAGGGTGGGAGTGCTCAGGTTCAGCAGTGCCTGCTCAAATATCTCCTACTGCCAGCCAGTGCCACTGCTGGGCCTTTAGCACGCTCATGACAGTTTCAGTACAACTCTAGTCCTGGGCAGGTTTGAGATTTTTGTGCTATTTCTGTAAAATGGACAGATTTTCACAGGACTAACATGATGGGCTTCCTGTCATGTGTCAAATTTTTGCGCTTCCAGTCATTTAATGCTTTTATTGTTTTCTTCTTTCCTGTGCAAACAAGATGAGTAGGAGCATGTTTGCTATCGCTTAGTCCATCCTCCCACTGTTCCTCCACCCCAATTGGAGCTGTGCTGTTGAAAAAAAGCACTTGACTAAGTGGGGCTGTCAAGAAATGGGCTCTAGGAATCAAAATGCAATTAAAATCTGCAGTTTGTTAGTTAGCAAAAAAATACTGCTTATGTTGCAAGGTATCATGACACAATTAGTTCAGTCCTTACTCAGGTGTAAAAAGAAATTCAAGTTTCATTTCAAGGACTTTGTTCTGTAATGATAAATATGGAACTTTTGCTGTTCAGTTAATATTTTTTGTGGTTACAGCCATCTGTTCTTTAATTTAATGTATGCACTTTACTAAGGGATTTGAAAATTCTGCCCATAGATATTAAATAAATTTTTATACTGTAAAGCAGCCTGTGGCAGTGCTCCTAAACAAAATTCAGCATTTTTTAATAAAAGGATGCTTAACATTCAAGCTATCCTGCTGACCTGACCTACATTTCCCCCAGCTGATAAAGCAGTCTAAATATACACAGCATGATAGGAGGATTTGTGAGTCTAAGTTTTCTTTCAGGAAGGGCACACAGTGCATGGCCAACCATGATATGAAACCAAAGGGTTTGGCTTGAGGGACATATATTGCTATCCACTAATTGACTTTCTCTCAGCATTAAAACAGTAATCTTTTGGAAAGGGGCTGCATTTGTCAGGGTCATGGTCCAGCTTTTAAAAGACTGTATGTTCCTGCAATGAAATAAATCACTGTACAGGATATGTTGGCATTCAAATTCATCCATCCCATCTTACAGTTCTGCTGCCTGATACATTCCATACAGGGCAGGAGAAATGTTTCCACTGCTGCTAAGCCCTGTTCTCTCATTTACTGCCTGGTCATTTTAGAGCTTCTGCTCTTGACCTGGCAAAGGTGTGTCTCTGTGCCCTGTGGGTCTTTCCTGACACAGTTTCACCCCAGCTGCAGTCCCAAAATTACAGAGACCAGGGTGCCTCTGGTGGTAGCTGCAAAGAAACCAGTGATGCAAAAGCAGCCCAATGTTCAGCCTCAAGCATGGAATGTCTGTGATGATGCTGTGAATGTTTTCCCAGCCATATCTAAACTCTCACTGGTGATTTTCAGGTAGCTGAATCTCAGATTTAAATTCAAACTCCTAAGGGAGTCTGAATTTCCGTTGTTCACTGCATGAATTTGATACCCACGAGTTAACCCTCCTCAGTTTGGAGGATCAATTCACTGCAACAGCAGCACAAGCTGAATGTATTTTGTATATCTTTGGTATTGTGCTTTAATTACTGAATAATTTTTCACCTAAGTAGGAATATCACAACAGTGCAGTGATGTTTACAGACCCAGATATTGATTGGCATGCAGTGTAACGAATACACGAGCCTTTTTTGCAATGGAGTGAAACAAGATACTCTGGTCTTTCAGATTAATTGGTTTTTATTGTCGAGTTCATTGTTACCATAACAACTCAGAGAGATGTATCTTCCAAAACACGGCACTGATTCATCTGGTACAAGCACCAAGCAAAGACCATTTTATAGAATGATTACTGGGTTTTGTCTCCACAATTAATGATGATAATGACATTCCAGAGCCTGTGCCAGGTCTGGAAATCTTTCCTAAGATATTCCTTGATTTCCGATGAGGATATTGTTTCCTTCCATACTTTTACAGTGTGGATTACAGAAAACATCCAGGACATGAGCAGAAGTAATGCAGCCAGTGTTGTTATTGTGACACATTTCTGGCAGAATTTCTCAACTGATCTCTGAAATACATCTCAGCTTACTCTCAGATATTTATTAAATTGAGCGTTTAGTTTTTATTTCGAGTTTGTCACTAGCAATAATTTTAATTGCATATTACTTTCAGATGTGCAGCTCCCATCAGCCTCTAATTTTGAGTGGAAGAGACACATTTTAAATTGTCGAGACCACATTTACATGAATCTAACCCTCCTCTAGCTGTGTTCTACTTCAGCAATCAATGAAAACAGAGTGGTTTCCAAAGCATCTCTTGATGCCCTTGATAAAGCACCTCCCATCCTGAAATTATACCCACTCCCAGTAGTTCCTAATTCCTTGTTTTAATCCTTGTAGGATGCTGAGGAGCAACTCCATCAGCTGTATAAACAACGACACCTTTGCTGGCCTGAGCTCAGTGAGGCTCCTTTCTCTGTATGACAATCACATCAGCACCATCACCCCTGGAGCCTTCAGCACACTGGTCTCTTTGTCTACAATGTAAGTTTTCTTTTTATGGATGAACATGTCATGGTGCTGTTCTGTGCTTTCCTTTTAAAAAAAGGACTTTTCAGTTCACATGCAAAATCTCATCTAGGGAAAGAAAAATCCACCCTACTGCAATCGCAGGTTTGGAAGATAAAAGGTGTGATTAAAAAAAAATTAATAGTTTCAGCTGGAATGGAATGGCAACTTGGAGGTTGCCAGCCTCAGGGAGGACGACTGTTTTCCTGTGTCATAGCCCAGTGCAGGGGAAGGTCATGTAAAACAATTTCTGCAGATTAAAAGAGTGTAGCTAATCACACACTCAGCTCCCTGAAGCTGCTTTAGTGTCAGTAGAGTCTGATTCTGTAAGAACAACTTTCTTGGATTTCAGTTAAATTAGTTAAACATCAGAATTCTACTAGCTAATTCTTAGATTTTCAGAGCATCTGAAGGAGACAAAATAGTCAAGTCTTACTGAATATGAATTTGAAAATCCCAACCTAAGCTTTATTTTAATTCTCATACACTTTTCAGTATTTCTTTGAAATATTTCCAATGCTTCTTAAATATTTTTAAATGCTTTTTTAGTATGTCCATTTTAATAAAGTACAGACTGATAAATATGGAAAGAAAGTCTGCCTTTTGTTTCCAGCTGTGAGAGGGCACCCTGGTGTTGTTGTTAATGGAAATTGTCTGTCCTGAAAATACAGCCTGATTCTCCAGTCTAAATAAACTCTCAATCCTATTGCATTTCAGGATTGGAAAACATTTCCCATCATATTTGAGCAAAGAAAGAAGTGTTGAATCTCAGCTGTTTTGTTGCTCACACTTTCCCTTTGCTGTGGCAACTTTTCTCCAGCAAATCAGTTATCATTTTGTCATTATTCCATGCAGCGTAAGGAACTCAGGATTTTCTTCCCTTTTACACTGTGTAGTCCCAAGAGTCTCCTTGAAGTTGATGGACAAAGAGAGAAACACAAGCAGATTATTGACTGTTTTCAAGTCTCTGGTCAAAGCAAGTGGCACTTGCTGAAAGCTTGTTGTCACTGCTGCAGGCAGTGCCTGCCTGCTCCTCTCAGTTGTCTCTGGTCCTCCCTCCATGGCTCCCTTTGTGCAGGGGCTCTCTCACTCAGTCTGTGAAGCCCCTACCTTGCTTTCATAGAATTGTCTTTGTCATATTTTGTTCGAAAATAGCCCATTTTCTTTTTTCCTCTTGTGTGAGCAATTAAAGCTGCTGCTAATTAGAATGCATTGCTTTGGCACTGACTTATAATCCTGTTGGTTCCTAGCTGTGTCTTAGTGGAAAAGTTTTTTCATTGACACATTTTCATTCTGTGTTTGATCTACAGGCAGAAAAGGTGTGGTTTCTTTATACCCTGGGTTGAGGCCATGGTGATTTTTGACATATAAATGCAGAATTCAGCTCTGTTCATTTCCTGGCAGTGCTCCATCATAGGTGGATTTATTGGATGACACAACCACTGAAGTTAGATGGTGTGACTGCTTTCCCTGGTCAGCCCACGCTTTGGGTATTGTAATGCCTCACTTTTACATCTATCAATAGGAGACAAAAATTCATGCAAAGTCCCATTTCCATTTTTATACTGGCATATTTGCAGCACTAAAGAACATTGCTCCTTTTGTTCTTACCCTTTGTGAGTCAGTCTTGTTAATGTCCTCAAAATGTGAGCAGCTCTGAAAAGAATGCCCAAGCTAATGATTTCCAATAGAGGAAGAACATCTATTTTGTAGAAAAAATAGCAATTTTTATTTTGTTGTTGGTCAAACTAGGCACCGTAGCATCTTAATTTGAAGTGCACTTGCACTTCTTCACATGGAGAATTCAGTCATGTCCTTCAGTCCTTACACAGTCAAGGGGAGATATTTGCAAGCAGAACTGCTTTTCCATGGATTATTATTAAAATAACTGCATGAAGCTAATGCCAGAATGACATATAACTGTTTTTGAATAAACTTAACCTGAATTCCAGAATGTATTTTCAACCTAATTTCAAAAACATCCAGATGTGTTCCAGCATGTTTTTCTAGCAGGTCACAAGAATCCATTTAAATAGTTAATATTCTATAATTTCTTTGCAATTTTGAAGAGGCACTTGCAGTAGGATATGCATATTTCATTCCTCAAGACTTCTGTTCCCCTTGATTTTTAAAATATGTCTATTTCCTTGAGTAAACACTTCTGAATTTAATGTTAGTACAAAATCTCTGCTAAAAGTTTGATTGCTGTATTTCTGTCTGAGTGGGTAAATTGCTATTGTATGTGTAGGAACTCTGATTATTATAATGATGAGTTTTCACATCAATTTTTCTGCCCAACATTACTGTTTCTGATTTGAGAACTCCACTTGAATAGTCAGTTTCCTCAGTAAAGCTTTGGCATATAATTGGCCTTTCCAGACTTTCAATTCCATTTCAAGTCAAGTAGGAAATGTCTTTATCCATGTGATACTTTAAGGAGAAATTTCATCTTACATTTTTATCAAAAGTTGCGTCGCAGTCTTGCTGTGTAAAGAGCATGTATGTAGGGACATGTGTGAACTTCATACTACATTAAAGCTAAAAATCCCTGCTCTGCAGTTGGAAAAGGATAAAATCTAGATGTTCCTGAAGTGGCAGGATGTGTAGAATTGCTGGCAAGATAAATATGTCCTTTTTTTGCCTGGACTGATTTGCATTTCTAAATGGGAGACTTGTTTATTTTTTAATTTCATCTGTAACTACCTATTTCTTTCTTACTTCCTAAGAAGAATCATAACCCAACTTCTAAACGAAAGTTTCCAAAAGTTTTACGTCATATGTTAACCTGTGTTTGCCAAGAAAAGGAGGCTTTGTGGGTAGTTACTGCTGCTCAGCTAGTGAGCAGTAGCATTAAGTCAATACAATCTCTCCTCTCTATACAGGGATAATTGCTATTTTTTTGTGTGGATCATTTTGTAGATTGAATGTTCATGAAAGTGTTTGATATGTCTTGGTAAGATGCTCTCTAGATGTGCAAAATAACCTTTACTCTCAGAGCTGCTGGTTTTACAGAAACCTGATCATACACACCTGCTGTTTGTTCCAATTGTAGAGTATTTAATTCTGAGGATTTGTGTTGTGGAAGTAGCTCTGTGAGTATGATCTCACTGTCTTCCATCAGTGGAACAAATGGCCTCTGAAGCACTGGCTCACTCAGTGTCAATGGTTTAGACATTTGGTTTAGGCACTCTGCTCATGCCAGTGTGTATCAGTGTGGAAAATATACAAAGCATCCTGCATGTGGTCCCATTATGGATTAAAGAAAATGGAAAACAATTCAGAAGGAAAGCAGATAGAGCATTGCTTTCAGAGCTTTTTTGCACCTTCTGTCTGAAAGCTCTTGTGTAACCTGTTGGTTTTCTCACCTTCCTGCAGCATTTGAATCTCAGTGTGAAGCAGGTGGGGTATTTTTATAAAATTGTGCTGAGTTTTCTGTTCCCCCCAGTTCTCCATTCTCCACAATGTCCAAAGCCTGTGTTAGATCCATTTGGGATTAACCCCAGAGCTCCATGGCAGAGCAGTGATTGAAGTGAGCTATGCTGCAGTGCTGAGAGCAGCTGTAAATCATATTGTGGCTATGTGATGTTGGCCTAGAACCTACAGAATTTAGGAGTTTAGCTTTCTAACAGCTCCACCTCAATTGTGCCACATGTTTTTGTCTACAGCACTATTGTTTTCTGAAGGAATTTTTTGGCTGAAGTCCTGATGTGATTTTGACTGCATGTTTAGGTTTGTGAAAGCATCTTGCAAGTGATGAAGACTCGCAAGTTACTTCAGCTACTACACCTGCACTTGAAGTGCCTTCAGATTCAAAGTTTCAGAGTTTCTTGCCTTCAAATTTCTTGTCTTAAAAGATACGCTATGATTTAAATAAATTCATTATAATTTTTCTTTCTGTGCTACCAAAATATTAACTCTTGGACACATTCATACATGATGTGAAAATTCCATCAATATTAGTTTAGATACTTTATTATTCATACACAGGCCCTGACAGCTCATTCTTCTGTGAGGCAATCTCAGACTGAGGTTGTTGATTCTCCCTGTCTCTGTACATAACATAGTCAGCTTTCCCTTTTTACCAGGGATCTCAACCTCTTTCCTTCATCTGAAGTTTAGTAAGGAAAGAGTTACTAAGCCAGGCTGCATTAAGGCTCCATCCTTCTCGTGGAGGTGTCAGATGGTTGCTTTGGGGGCTGCACACCACAGCACCATGCCTAGGCTGCAGCTCTGGATGGAAGATATTTCAGGAGCTGGCGCAAGATTTGAAGCAGACCCCACAAAGTTCACAAGGCAGCATAGCAGATGTTTTTCACTACAGATATCCAGACCTGAGAAAGCTTCATAAGTGGCTCAAGATGACAGTGCTGCTTTATATATGTGTATATGTACATATTTAGGACTATCCTTGCTGTTTCAATAGGAGCCCCAAATTCAGCTTGCCAGTGGCTCTGTCCTGGCTCTGGTTTGTATGGGCTGGGACAGAGGCAAAGGGGAGAGCACATGAGAGTGCTGGGGCAGGTACATTATCATGTTGAAGATCATGCACACGTGGGTGCAGTTTGTGAGGTGAGTTTAGACTTGGGTGTGAGCTGTAGCTTGGGTTGAATTCCGCAATAAATCCCGCCCTGGTAGTGATGCAAGTGTGTTTAAATAATAATTTTAAGCACTTTGGTTTATAAACATATGTCTGTATATGCATAACTATATATATTTTAATTACAATCCCAGCCCTAATATAAAACCTGCATAGAACTTCCCAGATCTGCAGATGGAAGAGGGGTCTCACAGGAACAGAACACAGGAAAGAGCCTGGACTTGGAGCCCCTCATCTTTCTGTAGTTATTTCAGTATTTCTATATGTTCATGTGTAATGGAATCGTGTTTTGTTCCCTTTCAGTAATTTGCTGGCTAATTCCTTTAATTGTAACTGCCATTTGGCCTGGCTGGGTAAATGGCTGAGGAAGAAGAGAATTGTCAGTGGAAATCCACGCTGCTTGAAGCCCTTTTTCTTAAAGGATATTCCAATCCAAGATGTAGATGTCCAGGATTTCACCTGTGATGGTAAGAAAATCCAGTTAGATTTGGCTCTTGTGGTAATGTTGGCACCTATGTGAGAAGGTCCCTCCCTACCAAGCAGTGCTGCATGGTAAACATTTTGGTTTAGTGATGGAAAAGGCAGACACCTAGAGCTGAAGATCATTCTTCTCCACCCCTGATTTATTTTTATTCTTGATCTCCAGTTTCTGAATTTCTGCTATCTACACCTAAATATAAGAATTAATTTATTGTAGACAGATGCTCTGCTTTGTCTAATCCTGGTGTTATCCTGGTCCTTCCTTACTCTTTGTTAACACTCTGAAACCAGTGGGAGTCATGCTTACTTGGAAGGTCTTTTAGATTTGGATACTGCTCAGGGTCACCAGTAAAAGGTGAATACAGGGAAATAAAAAACCACTTAGACATTATGAAATGACTCAGTGATGCTTCGTGCTTTGTTGGGTCTATGTGGGTTTGAAGGAAAATACTCTGACATTTCTTTCATTCTCTGGGTAGTTTTTGTCTTCTGATCAAGCAGACTTTAGAGAAACTAGTAAAGGAGGAAATTGCTTGGTGAATGCCCTGTTAACTTGACTTGCAGCTTGTTAAGACCAGATAGGCTGGAGGTGCAGTTAGTCATACCCCTAAACAGACAATATGAGTGATAGAAGTTCCCTACTTAGAGTAAAAATTAATTCCTGTTCTAGTCAAGCAATCTGGCAACAGGCCCAGGTTCCTGAGCTCAGAGCTCAGGAGACCCAAGTTTAGTCATAAAAGAATAATTCACTTTTAATTTGAGAGAAAAAAGCCCCAAAATCCTGGTCCACAGATTGACATTCCACACTTGGGAGAAAAGAAGAATCCTGGTGCACGAAATGTCATTCCACAGTTGGGAGCTTTCTCTGTCAGGCAGTAACTTGGAGTTGAGGCAAATGGAAAGTAGTGGCAGGGTGTGAAACACAGAACACAGGGGAAAATGAAATATGCTGAAAAAACACGCTCTTTCTGCAGGTTTATGAAAGACTTTCAATTTTGTTTCCAGTCATTAAACTCAGTGGGGAAGAAAAGAAAAAAAAAAAAAAAAAAACTCTGTTCTTCTGTAGTCTGGTGGTGCCTCCCCATCCCTCTGAATACAAATGATTCCTACCCGTACAGTCAGGGCTAGTTCTGTTATCTTGTACCAGGACTTCCAGTCTTTTTCTTTAATCTCAGTGCTCATGGGTGCCTCCAGCAGAGAGAAGAGCGAGCCAGATCTGTCTCAATTAGTCCTTGCATCAGTGAAGAGGAAGGAGCGGGCGGCACATAGTGACAGCAGCCTGGGAGCTCCGGCTCTCCGTGCCGGGCAGCTCGGGCTGCCTGTGCTCACACACAGTTGTGCTTCCCCTCCCTGTCATCCCGGGAATGTGCCACTAAGTGTTTCCTTTCGCATACATCGTGATCCTGCTGCAGGCATGTGCCTTATGTTTTGCAAAGCCTGTTGCTTTTGGGGAAAATCCATGCTTTAATGTTCCTAGCTTCAAAGCGTTGGGTTTCTACTGCAGAAACCCTATTGTTCTTCAGTTACAAGATTTAATCTGCTGTTTATGGATCTTTGAAACCATTTTTGGAGAAAGTTGATATTTTTATGTGTGCGCAGATGGATTGCCAGCCGTTGGAAATGTGCTGCTTCAGTTTGTTGTTTGCCTGGTTATCCTTGTTAAGAACGATGAGGCTTTGCAATTCAGATCATAAACAAAGTGCCAGGCTGACTTTGAAAAGTAAAAAATAAACATCCAGAAGTTGAATTTTAAAAAAGTCTTCCAAAAAGAGAGTAGATAGTGAATATCACCTGTCTAGGTGAATTTTAAGGGCAATGTGCTGGTCGAGTTTTCCATTTCAGCAGGCATATCACGGGTGGGGATTTGGGATTCATGCATTGGATTGCACTATAATTTGCAGAATTACAAAGTAGATTCTCCTTAGGAAAAGCAATTAAAACATTTCTATTCGGTTTATGAACTGTTCATGTTGCCTAAAGACCTTGCATGAAGGCAGAGTGATCCGAAGCCTTGGATCTACTTTAAATTGCTGCAATGGTTACCCTGGATTCTGGGTGCCCCTCCCTGGTCCTTGTCACCAGTTATCTTCAGAGTGGGTGCCTGCAGCTGGGATGCTGATTTCCTCACACTCTGCCTCTCTCCCTGTGCAGGTAATGATGAGAGCAGCTGCTTGCTTTCCCCTCCTTGTCCTTCCCAGTGTACCTGTGTGGACTCTGTGGTTCGCTGCAGCAACAAAGGGCTGCGGATGCTGCCCAAGGGAATTCCCAAGGACGTGACTGAGCTGTAAGTTACCTTTTACCTATCCCCTCTCTCGAGAAGTTCATCAAACTCATCATAGTGAGGCTTTGTGGGTCTGTGGGGGGTTTGCCTTTGCCTTTAGTCATCTGTGCTTTGGTGATTCCGTATGTTCTGACCATTATTCTTATTGTTATTTGTCCCTTGACTGAATAAATCACTTTGTAATGGGAACAGAGTTTATCTGTCCTTGTACCCATTAATTCTGGGTGTAGGAACAAATGCATTTATTAGTATCAAATAATCCTGTAGTGCTTCTGTGAGAGCCCAAGCTCACAACAGGCAGTTCGAAGGGCTGATGAAAATATGTTCCTGAGTTATGCAGCTGTGAGCTAATTGTCCTCTGAGGAGATTAAAAAAGGAAAAAAAGGAAGCTGGTGGTGGAAACAAGGAATTCTTTTCTCCCATCCTCATGAAATGGCTAAAATAACAGACAAATTATAATGTAAAGTAAATTCATCCTAGCTGAGAACCATCTCTCTAGTTGTCTTTTCATCTATGCCTCACTAGGACTTTATAGTGGATTTTCTTTCTGTGGAAAAATGTCCTGGTGGAACTGCTTGACTTAAGTAGTTGGCATTAGAAATACTGAGCTTTTCCCCTTTAGGCCCTTATTCAAATCTATCCCAGGTGAATCATTACTGAAACTTGTTACAATCTCATCAACATTTCTATGTGAAAATAATTGGTTGAGTTCGTTGGTATGTTTGATGAATTTTATAATGAACTAAAATCTGGTTCTGCTGTTTTCTAGTACCTGCTATTATTTTTACTCCCTTCACAGGGGGAGAATGGGGCTCACACTGTTTTTACCAGTGCTGTAGACAACTATAAGGCTTTGTTGGTGAATAAGGGTACTGGAAGTGCCTGGTGTAACTCAGCATGGAAACTTTGCAATAATAAATACATCCTTGGGCGTAGCTAATGATGCACTGAATTAAAAACCAGTTCCTGGTCCGGATTCCTTTAGATATTGCCATCAGTGTTGAGTCTGCAAGGTCATCTCTGCTCTGCTTTTGTTCAGGTGTCATTGCATTCAAATGTAGCTTGCCAGCAGTAAGATATCACAGATGTTACTTTGATTTCTGCTGCCACTCTGAGGAATTTTTATGTTTAAATATCGCATCTTGAATTTTACTGATACTATCTGATACCCTGATGACATAGCTTTCACAAAGAGAGTAAATTTAATCTCATATTCTTAAAAACTGCTATATTTCTTAACCATGTCTTGGCAAATGAGGCAATAGCCTGGAACTGAGCAGTTTGAGTTCATAGGAGTTTATGTGACTGTCTTCTTCAAGGAGCCTCTTGGCTCTGCAAAGCTCTAGTTCAGCTGTCTGCTTTCCATCCAGAAATGTGTCAGCAGAACACAGACAGCCATGGACTGTCTGGCTCTGAATATTTCATATTCTGCAGATATAACCCTTGAATCTGTCCCAGCTGTCTCTAAATTCAATCCTGATCTCATTCTCCTCTCCACCAACATAAACTGAGCTCCTTATTTGTATCTACACCAAAAGATGGGCTGCAGGTACTGAAGCGTGAAATTTCATGTGTTTGTGGAAACTGTGACAAGAATGAAATAAGTAAATAAAACATAATCAACTTTGCTTGCTTTTCTTCTGCTTCCAGATTGAGATAGAGATATTGCCCATAACCTGCTGTATCATGCAGGTTACAAGTTACCAGTGTGAAGTTACACATTTTTATTGTTCTGTGTTTGAGAATGGCCATTGTTGCTGTGATAAGCAGCATCTTATGTGGAACCCAGCCTCCTGCCTCATCTTGAGGACAACTGGAACCTGGAATAGGGAACCCAAAATCTTCCTGGGCACAGGGTGAGAGACTTGCCTTGTTCAGTTTCCCAGGCCCACGGTCACAGGTGACAAGGAGGTGACAAGGACATGTAGAGCATCTTGTCCCTGTATCCCACAGCTCCCTCCCTGCAGGGAGTCCTGAGCAGGGTCAGGATGCATGGGAGCATTTCAGTGCAATTTTTATGAATGCACCAGTCTGACATTTATAACCTTCCATTGCTGATGTATTCATCTGCCAGGCACATTGGTTGCCATGCTTTTTATTAAACTGCAGTGCTTTTGTGCAATGTGGTTTAAGGAAAAGAGCTGCCACATATCTACTTAAACCACTCTCTTGTGGCTGAATGTAGCCTTCTCAGAACTTCCTTTAAATTCTCTTAGAGGTCTTAAAAAGTCTTAAAACAAGAATCCTTTCCTTGTAGCAGGTATTAAATAGCACTGTGCAAAAATAAGCATATCTCTTGCACGGGCACATAAGGGAAACGTTACCCTTTCTGGGTCCAATTTCACTGTACCTACACTCAGCAAAAAAAGATCCCCAGCAAAGTTTTATTGCAGGGTGGGCAGGAGACACGGGCTCACTCCTTTCATGTTCATTCTGAGTTTCTGTTTCAATGTGTATGTAGACAAGACATGTGAAAACCATTATCTCCTTCATATTTAGAGCTTGGAATGATAGGAGACATCCCTGTGTTTGGTTTGTACCACCCTTGGGAGCAGGGATTACCTTGGCAGGGAAGGCTTCCATCTAGAACAGAGTTGAAAAGATCACTAAGTGTCTTGGCTTTTCAATGGAATGATGATGCAAGAAATTTCTATTTCCCAGCTTTTTCTTCAGAAAACCCTGTCATCATGGGCAAGCTTTCTTCCAGCTTCTTGGAAATAGGAAAATATTATGTTGTTTCTTGCAAATTCCTTCACTGTATATTCTCTACTTGTATATTTACGTACTGCCTACATTTTTTCCCACTGTTTGCTTGCCATGAAGAGAAACCTTGGGTTTTTTGAACATACTCAGTTTTCTGCTCCAGATGTTTAGAAGTAAAATGTTCATGCAGTGAGCTAGTTTGGAACTCAGCCTTGCTGCTGCTTAGTGTTTTAGGCTTTCCTTTTCTTCTGTTTTTTTTTCCCCTAAAGCTGTTTGAACTAAGTTTCCCATGCTCTTTCTCCTTTTATGTATTACCTCAGTGTGTGAACACTAAATTTTTTCCTTTTATTCACAAAAGTATAGTCTATTTCTAATAAAGTCTTATCTGACAGCATCCAGCTGCTTTTATGGACCTACAGCAAATAACATTTTGCACTGGGGAAAAACATTGGAGGCAATTATGTGGACAGTGTGCACAAGCTGTAACATAATGAGCGTGGTGTGTTTTAGAATAAATATGTACCAATCATGTCATCTCTAGACTCCAAATGTTGTCATGACCACAGGCTATAGGATAGCACTGGTGGGATTGTTAGAAAAACCTGCAGCCATACATCATTGTTAGTGATTATTTTTCCTTCCACTTACATTAATGCAGGCTAATATTTGCATTACTTTTCTCATTTCTCTTTCTCTCCTCACAAACCTCTCTCCCATTTCTGTTTCTTGTTCTGCCTGGTAGGTTCGTGTATTTGATACATCAGTTGTCATGTCTACTTGGAGGTATTTACCACCAATCCCAGCCCTTTTTTCCCAGTTTCCAAGGCACTTGTGTTTTCCTTTGACTTGTGACTAAAAACAGTGGCTGTACCTGGGCCATGTTAATTGATGCTACAAATATGCCCACAGCAGTTTTGATAGGTGTGGAATACTGTAACAGTTTAGCACTGTTTTTCAGTTTGCCTGACTTGCTGCTGATCAAAGGGAAACTCTGGAGCGAGATATTTGATGAAAATAATCTGCTTGAGAATGCAAATGCTCTTGCTTGTCTGGCAGTTCACACTGTTTTACACAATGACACCCAGCACAGGGATCAGGGAATCTTCCTCTGATAAGAAAGGAGAGAAACAATTAGATTTTGTGGTCCTGCTCATTTTCTGCAGAGTGGGATTCTCCCATTGAGAGAAGGGAGAGTTCTGTAGAGGATATTTTAGTTTCAGGTAAAATAGAGGAATTAATCTGCATTTCAAACCTGATAGTTTAGAAAAAGTAAATAATATCAATACTATCAAATAACATGTTCAGTGACCAATAAAGTTTGGGTACATATCAGAAAGGTGACAATAGCACTAGCAGAGACTAAAGTTTAACTTTCTCTCAAACACAGCCATGTTTCTGTGTGTCAGACATGGAGGCTGTGGTGTGATGTGCAAATACAGCAAAACCCAAAGTCCAAATTTGCCAAAGCTTGTGAAAGTTCAAGATCTGTATTTGAACCTAGATCCACACTTGATTTTTGTTTCCTCTCAAGAAACTGTAATTGAAGCTCTTAAAATTCACGTTTTGTGGATGTTTCATCTTTCACAGTCCAATTCTTTTCTAGACCGCCATTTTTAGGAAATGAAATTTGACTCAAAAATTTTGGATACTGAGTATATGCATTAAAAATTTTGGAGTGTAACTTAATTTTAGAGCTGCATAAAATTGCCAAGTATCTTGGTTTTTGTAGTGTTACATTCTTTGTGGAATATTTAAAGGAAAGGTCTTGTGCCTTTTCAATTACTGGCTGAGAACTGATTTTTCTCTCCAGTTTCTCCTCTTAGCAGATTGCCACTGCAAGCTTGACTTTATGGCTGAATAGACGTCTCAGTACAAAAAAGATTCCAAGTGATTCAAATTGTTACACTGTGCTCTGGCACCTTGTGCCAGTTATATCACCTCCAATCCAAGTGGTTTCAGTACAAAAATAGACAAGTTGGGAAAAGAGCAGCTGTCATCTTTTATGCATAGTTTTAAATTTTTTATGTGCGATGTTGGTGTGCGTGGAAGGTGCTGGATGAGCCATGGGACTGCTGCAGGCCCTGCCCCACAGTGCCAGCCCCCCTGGCCATGTTCTAGAGGAAACCTTTCCAGGTAGGAAGGTGGTGGCTTTCTTTGAGAGCTGAACACATATTTTGGGATTTTTTTGGTTTGGCTTTTTTCATTTTTTGCTCTGGTAATTGCTTCTTGGTTACAAGTCATTACTGAGACTTGAGGATTCTCAGCAGCATTCACAGGGTAAAGAAAAAATCAAAACCTCCAATCTGATATTTAAACTAGAGCCTTGGGACCTTAGAAGGCAGATGAGGTTGTTTTGGATAGGAGTCAGTGTCTATTTTAAGGTAACTGACACTCAGTCTTGACTCTGTATATTAATAACTTGATTCCCAGAATTAAAATTAGACATGTATTTTTCTTCATTCATACCAGAATTTCTTTGCATACCAGACGCCATGGACATCATATTCTTTTGGCTAAAGACTGGAAAAAATTAAAAATTTAATCTTCCTTCCAAATTCACTCTTTTATAGCTATTTTGAGGGTTTTTTTGGCAGAGCATCTGTAGCTTCATCTGTGGTTTTTTTATTTATATAGATGTATACATAAATACACAATGTTTTGTGTCTCTGCCCATTTGCCCTCAGGAATAATTCTTCTATTCAGTGTGTCCAGCTTCCAGCCCCCTCGCAGCCCCAACCATCCTGCTGAGCCCAGCAAGGTGGGGAGGGGCTGGCCCTGCACCCCCCAGCTCTGACAGAGGCAACTCTCCTGCTGAGTTGTTTGCCTCAAATCCTGCATCCCAGATCCTCGTGATGCTTGGCAGGCTCTTATGCCCTAAAAGCCTTGGTTATTTAAAATTCCCTGCACTTAAATGTGCTTTCAGAATGAATGCCTTCAGCTTAGAAAATGCTGCCATGCTTTGGATAATGGGGTGAGAGGTTTAGTGGTGGTGAATTGTTCTTATGGATGCATGAAAAGTGTGTTATCTGTACTTTTTCAGAGTTAAATTGTGTTTATTCAGAAACTGTACCACTGATATGATTATTACAGTTTTCTGCTAGCACATTTATATAACCATCATATTGCTGCAGTGCAAATCCAGAGCTGTTCAAAGCAGATCTTCTGTAGGAGTTTAACTCCAGGGTTCTGTGTGTCTATGTTAGTCTGAGTCATAAAGCACTGAATTAAAATGTGCACCCTTGACTTCTGGTTGCCCCAGAAAGCAAAAGAGGAGGGGAAATCTTTGGCTGACTACCATCAGTTTGTTTAAATTGCAGGCTGTTTCATATTGAGATCAACATGAGAATATCCTGAAAATATGTTCCTGAAGAATTCAACATATTGCAGGAGTCTCCTTTCCTAAACGAAAATCATATATAACTTCCAAATGCATAATACATGACCTGCTTTTGATTTCCTTTAGAAATCCTTAGAATTTTACATTTGGAATAAAGACTAGAACCTTAACCTGCCCTCTTGCATGGGTTTGAGATTTGTGATTTTCTGGAATGAAGGAGAAGGCACAGACTCCCGGCATCTTGCTGCATCCTCTGTAAACTATGACTGGGGGAAAGAGATGTGGTTTGCCCTGTTAAAAAGGTGACATACTGGAAATTACCAAGGAACTCCATTTTCACAATAATTTATAACAGATTTAGCCCAAATGAAGCAAGTGGCATTCCACTTGCTGAATGTGGATGTCCATGGGAAGTGTAAGTGTGGCACAGCTAACCTGTCCTCTGGCTAGTGAGACTCTGTCCCTGCTTTGCTGGCTGTGCAACTCTCTCTCAGTGCTCGTGATCATTGTCACGGGACAGATGAATTAGTTCAGTAGGGTTATTTAACTGAGAAAGTAATTTCTTTTGGTTAAAAAGTCAGAATCTGGTATTCCCACCTTGTCCAGCCTAACCCTGGCAAGGAGTTGGGTGAGCTCCAGTGCATGCTCTAGGGTAACTGCCAGGATCCTGTGCACAGGCTGGAGGGATAACTGTGAGGCTGAGTGGAGTGGTTCAGCTGGAGTTCAGTAGGAAAGGGATTTGAAGTAGTGGAAAATGCTGAGAGGTCATTAAGATTAATCAAAAGGGGGGAAAAATAATGCCAGCTGTAAGATATATTATGTAAGAAATTCTGTTGTTTTTTTATAGATTTTATTTTTTGAATTGTGTAAAAATAAAGTTTGGAGGAAAATTTTCTTGGATTTAGTTTACACAAGTATCTCTGTGCTGTTGCAGTTAATGTAGAAAGGGCACACAAGTGCACAAGGATAATCTATTATTATTTTTCTTTGCTGTAGTAAGTGCAGAATAAGGAGGCCTGTTGCCAAAGAAAAGGAAATTGTATGTGTGGAATAAAAATTCTTAACATGATTATGGGATTCTGTTTTCAGCAGCAGAGGCAGCACATTAAGTGTTCTGGTGTCTGTGGGCTGCATTTCCTGGCTACACTTGATTATGTTTCAAAACATCCACTATCAATTGCACTGCCCCATGTCTACCTTAGGAAAAATCCCTGCAGCATCATGTAAGGAAGGAAAATATCATTTTCTCTTTCATCCTACATATGGAGGGAGGAATGCCTTCCTCCTCCACAGTGCTTTCTGAGAAGGATGGATTTGTTTTCCCACATAGACGTTGGTTCTGGAAGATGTCTAGAGAAACATCTTGATGCTGCCATAGTACCACAGTACTATTTCCATTGGCACCTTATTACTTTGGTACCTTCCAGGGATACCTAAAAGCCAAGGTTAAGGAAAAAACTTCCAGCTCTGTCTCTGTTTTATTGTAATAAACAGGGAAATGCCCACATCCCATTGCTGCCACAAGTCAGCTGTGCAGACTGGAATACCCGCGCTCTCCTCTAGGCAAGCTTTTCAAGAGTATTGTGTTTTTTCAGGGCTTTTTGCTGAGTACCTCACTGATTATATTTCTTCAGTGGGGGAAATCTGCAAAATGGAGGCTCTATTTGCCTGTATGAGGAGTTGGGATTATCCCCAAAGGTTTTAGCCCTTGCCTGTGTCTGCATAGAAATAGGTTCAGTGGCGTCTCAAACAACTTCCACACTGGAAACGCAAGATATGTTGTTAAATATATTTAGTGCATGTAGGAGGAACCTCTATTCCAAGAGAACTTGGTCTTTGGTCTTTAATTTATCCCAAATTTTCCACCTGTACCTAGCGTGCTGTGAAAAGGAGAGCTAAGAAAGGTGTGTTGCTGTGGTAGAAGTGCCATCAAACTTGCGGATGTTTGGGTTGATGCTGGAATCAGTGGGACCTTCTGCAGCACAGAGATCTGGGAGTGCAGCTCCTCTTCCCATTCTGGCTGCACAAGGAACTTAGGTGCACACGACAAAGCCTCCCTCGCAGGGTCGGGGAGCAGTCAGCACTGTTGGAGAGACTTGGCAAAGGTGACTCTAAGTTCAGGGCACAAGCCATGAAATTTTTCTCCCCTTCTTCAGCTGCTGTCACAGAAGAACCAAATGATCATTTCTGTTTGCTGTAGGCCAGACATCCTTTATGCACTTCAAAGTTTTAAAACAAATAAAGTAAATCAATAAGATGTTGTCGTGCTTTGCATGGGGGTTAATTCATTTATAAAAATAAAAGCTGTTGGAGTTTTGAAGCAATGAATCAAAGATAATTTCATTAGTGACTGACTTTATATTGTCCTCATTCATGGTGCAGATTGAGTGGCATGAGTTCTTGTTAATGTGTTTGTGTAATTGTCAAATCTGACTTTTTTCAGATACTTGGAAGGAAACCATCTGCCTGCTGTGCCGAAGGGGCTCTCTGCCTTCAGACACCTGACACTGATGTAAGAAACACGTGGTTTCAATGTCAGGAAAATTGCATTACTCTTCCTGCACTGTGCTGTTGGTGGAACATAAATAATTGGCATTTGGAGGGGGGGGGGAACAACACCAAACCCCAAAACCTTCTGTAATTTGAATTTGGAAAGAATTTCACAGTAGACACTGCTGCCAATAAATGTTCATAAAGAGTGAGGTGCCTGAGAAGCCCCTTGCTCTGCAGGACCCCAAGAGGACAAAACTCTCACGCAGGCTGCTGCAGTTTCACTTGGCAGATTTATCTGTAAAGGTCATTAGCAGAGGAGACACATTAATTTGTGCTAGATGAGGCCATATTTATAATGCTAAGGCAATGACAATTTGCATAGCTGTTTCTTCTATGAACAGTCATGCAGATAGAGACACAGCTAGACTTTGTTCTGTAAATTGCTCTCTGAAATACACAGGAGTGAAATTTCCTGCCTGAATTGTTCATAGGAATTTTCAAATGCTGTTGGAATCAGCTGTGCAGATACTCCAGTCCAATGGGCTAGGCAACCTCAGACAAAAGCAAGATGGAGGAAAAACTGGAATCCTTTGTTTTAAGAGTGTTTTTTATTTGGAAACATCTCTAATTTTGCTTTTCAAGGGAGATAATAACAAAACAAAATGTTCTGGTAGAGCCGAAAACACTTTTTTAAATGAAAAATGAAATTTTCTTCTAGTAGCTGTCAATATGATGAGCATATGGAAGTGGGGTGCCTGGAATATATTGCAAAGCAAGTTGGAACAGTAAATACTCAGCAGTGCTTGTATCATTTATTCATTTGTTGTTTTCACTGAATGCTATATGCTAAATGTGCCTTAATGTAAATATGCATTAATATTTCTGAATCTGACTTTAGCAGAGCCTGGTGTGCTTTTCCTTTAGAGCTCATTCAAAGTTGGTCAGAAAATACCAGTTGATGATATGTGACTTTTCAATTGCTTCAAGCATTTTTCTGTGCAGATATTATGTAATATTTTCAAAAAGGCATTTTCTGTAATTCATACATGTAAATGATATTTTCTCTGTGTGTTTCTTCAGTGATTTGAGTAACAACAGCATCAGCGTATTGGCCAATCACACCTTCAGCAACATGACTCAGTTATCAACGCTGTAAGTAACCCAAAGTTTTGATAACAGCTTTAATTGCTTTTCCAACACCATCTAAGCTGTGGAGCAATTAGTGTATCTCATGTTGCTTAAGCATGTGGCTTTCCATGCTTATCTGTGGTTGAATTAGCAGTGAAATAACCAAAGCCAACACAGAGTTGTGACTCTGCTCTCCCCTTCTCCAGCATCCTGAGTTACAACAGGCTCCGGTGCATCCCTGTCCACGCTTTCAACGGGCTCCGGTCTCTGCGAGTGCTGTAAGTGCAACTCCTCCAGTGCAGCTGAGCTGCAGCTTTATTGGGCTGCAGCTGGTGGCAGGGAGGGTTTAATGGGCAGGTGGTCATGAATTTTCACATAATTAGTGTCAATGTATTTGTACTCTGGTGCAATTTGTCCAGTACAGGCCAGAGCAGGTGAGTGCTAAAGATGCAATTACAGGAGGAGTGGCTTTTCTCTGAAAGCTCAGGTACAGGAACTGTCATGAAAACACCTCTCCAAAAGACTCAATAGAGTCTGTCTCTTCTGCCTGAACATTGTGTGGGTGCTCCACAGGAAAGGACTTTTCTCTTAGTCTGTGTACACTTACTCATGGGGTGTGAGTTTCCATTGGATGCTTCAGCAAGAGTGTCTTTGTGGGAAACTTTTGCATTTTCAGAATATTTTCTATTGATTCAGATTTATGCAGGCAAGCTCAAATGCAACCTGAAGGCAATTTAGAAGCCCTCACACTAATAAATGTGGATAAATCAGGCCAGTGGCTGGGCACAAGTAATGCTGAGATGCCTGTCTCAGATGTCCTTAAGTTGTGAATAAAATTACACCTCATACCAAGTGGGGGCCTGCTCAGAGATATCCATGTGTGGTTTATTTCTTGGGAGGTCCTTTTCTGCACTCCTCCTTTCTTTCCAGTGTAGCTGCTTTCAGCAGTTTTCAGGATGAAACCATTTGTTTACAATCTCTTGTGAAAGTCATCTTTATATTGCCTCAGAGTGTGGGCTGTGGGCCTGTTCCTCACAGCCAGAGTCTCCTCTCAGCTTTCCTCCACATCTACAGGACTGGCTCCTGCTTCTGTCTTGTATTCACTGCCTCTCACTATCAGAAACAAGCCCTGGGTTGGTTTTGTGGACACTTGGCCCCGTGTGCAGCTGTCAAGGAAGGTGGAGAAGGCACTTTCCTCCCCATGGCCCAGAAACACGAGTGGGTCACCATGACTTGCACAGTAGCCAAAGGGGATAAATTAAATAGTTTGTCTGTGGTGAGCTTGTTCAGAATGCTGAAGGAGAAGGAGCTCTGAACACTTAGGGCACAGGAGCTGGAGATTGTCCTGAGTGCTTTGAAACTTCACATCGATATTTTCCACTAAAAATAAAAATAATTAGATGATGTTCAGATGCAGAAGTTTGTGTTAATTTAAAGAGCAGTGGTTGCTCTTTAAATGGCTCCATAAATGTGGAATCAAAGTGTCAACATGGGCAGTGCTGAGACTGTGGAAGCAATAAGGCAGAGCTGCTTGGCTGAGACCTTTCACTGCGGTTTCAGTGGTAAAACAGATAGCTCAGTTTCAACTTCCCAAATTACAAGACAGCTTTGGATTCCCACTGTTCATTAGTAAAAACTAGAAAGATACGTGATTTGGATTTGTTGTTTTAAGTTTGGCTTGGGATCCTGATTTCTGGTGCACTGGGATGGTCGCATTTGAGCTGTTACATGAGTCCTGAAATTCAGCCACAGATTAATATATTCTGTTTCATGGCCAAATAAATTATTCCATATGGAGCTGTCTTCTGGCCTGCTTCTGATATGCAAGCTAGCTTGATTAAAGCTCGTGTGGGGCTCTCTACCCTGCATTACAGTGTAGATAAACCATTCCTCCCTCTTCCCAATAGCTGTAATTTGTCTTTTCACTTCTGTTCTTACAGGCCACATATGGGCAGAAACACAGGGCAGTATTTTAGTGATAACTGTTGTTTTTCGGCTTTTTAAAATGATCTGCTAATCAGAAAGTATCTTCCTCCTTCAAGGGAGAAACCCCCCACTGCCTCGCACAGAGCAGTGAAATGAAGCCTAAATGGGAATCTCTGCCTCTGCTCCCTGCATTTGGAAGCCTCCAGATTCATTTGATTTATTATGGCCCACAAAACTCTGGTATCAGCTACAACTTTTGCCACGTGTCATCACTGCTGCTACTAAAAATCAATTCTCCAAAGAGAAAATGGTTTCCAAGAGACAAAATGAAATCTGTTATTGTCAGTTTTTTATTATCCATGCTCTCAGGGGAACTTAAAAGAGAAAACATCAGCAAAACAATTTCCACTTTTTTTTTTTTAATAAAAAGGAGATAGGGATCTCATTACCTTTGACTGTGCATCCCTTTGAAGGTAGCAGACCCTTCTCTTGAAGGTCTTAGAAATTCTTTATGTTTTCTGTATTTTTTGCCTTTGTAGTAAATACAGTAAATGAGTGCTTTGAAAATCAGAATAATCATAGCTGTATGATGCACTTGGTCTTTGACCATATTTCATTCTGAACTCCCTTTCTTAGATTTTTCAGCACAAGTGAGAAAACTGCAGAGTCAACATGTTTATGTTTAAGCCTTAATATGGATCAGTGTTTACACAATCAGGTCTTTAATCTCAGCCTTCACATGGTTTATCCATAGCAGCAGCCAAAGGGTGCTGGGGAGCATGGGACGTAAAGTCTGGAGAATTTTTGTAATAAGCAGAAGTTGATATCAGTAGGTTTTTGAGCCAAAGCTATTACAGTGAAAAGCTGTGGATTTGTTTTTCAATTAATTTGTCCAAAGTTAGTCTTCTTAGAAACTAAATGTAAACAGATTAAGGAAGATGAGATTGAGACAAATTATAAGTATTAGAACTCTCTGGATGACCTGAACAGATTATTTCAAAGATTATTGTGTAATCACATATTTTTTATATGTGACTTAGTTAAGAGGCAAAGTCCAAGAATCAAAATACTTTCTAAGGTCACTAAATAATTGTCCATGTTATGGTTAGGGGGAAAAGGGATAAAATTACCTACTGAATATTCTATTAAGAGATACTCCAGTTTTACTGAAAACTGTTGGATATTTCCTGCAGTTCAAAGCTCAGACAAACACTAATATGCATGATGATAAAGCTGTCACCAATAATCTTTGGACACAAAGATTTTACAATACAGTTTCATTGTTGTGTGCTGCACTGATTTGACCTAACAGAAGCATCTGGCTGTTTCTTTGTTATTATTTCTTTGTTGCACCAGAGAATGATTCCTTGTATATATCCAATGAATTTGTAAAAGCTCTTCTGTTGGGAGCCTGGAGCAGTGGCACTGTGGGCTTTCCCTGACATCTGAGCTGTGCTGGTTCCTGCAGGGTTTGGCAGGTTCCCTGTAGGTGTTTGTCCCTGATGGGGGTGGCTCTGTGAGCTCAACAGCCACGTTTCTGTCTTCACAAAAACACATCCCTCTTGTGTCTGCAGTAACCCAGTGCTGTGGAAAATGGGCTGGCAGGCAGGACGTGGGAAGGGTTTGTAAAAGAAAAACAACCAGAGGATCCCAGCCCAAAAGGCTATGTTGAATTAATTTCCTTCCCTGAAGACAAAGGAATAAGTTAGTGAGATTCCGTGTAGGAGGAAGCTTTGATTTCAAGAATTCTCCACTGTTCTGTTACTCTGTCCTCCAGAGGAGACCCACAGCACCTTAAATCCATAGCCCTGCTGTTCACTGGAGTTTAGACAAGAGGATCCCTAGAAGTTGTGCTTTTGAGGCAGAATACACACATCAGTGTGCGTTCTTTAATGTGCTGTCCTAACATGAAAGCTTTTATTTGACCATTTGCTTATAAGGAATTTTGGTATAAAAATGTGTTCCTGATGTTGTTCCAAGAGGAAAGATTTTGTTGCACTGTTGAATTCTCTTGCCACTATTTATTTTATGAGTTTTGAGGAGGGTTTAGCATTTGTCATTTCATTTTAGTTGCAGGAGCGATGATGTTGCCGACATGATTTTTTATTAAAATGCAGGCTCTTACATCCATGAAACACCTCAGTGTTTGAGACATGTAATAAAGCCAATCCTTCTAAGGTTTTTATTTGGCAGGTTTAACTTCTTACAGATAAGTGGCTGTGTCATTCCTCAGCTTCTCTTAGATGTTTCCAACACCTAGAAAAGAAAATGTACTCCTTCACAGCATAAATGTGACTGATACAACCCGAAGATAAGTGTAAGTTGTCTGTTTACAGAGAATTGTCTTGCAGTTTAAAAGAACAGCAATAAGCTCCTGATGAGCAGCTGCTTATTTATTTGTGAAATAAATAAGCATTTCATTGACCATTTTGATGACAAGTGGTTGACTAGGCATCCTCACCAACAAAATACTCCTTATTTTATAGCCCTGGGGTTTGCCCCAGTCAGTTGGTCATACTGTACAGAAATAGTGAGCATATTTTATCTGGAGTTACTGTGTGGGAGCTCATATCCTTCCTGTTCCTGTTCAGATTAATTTCTTGGAGATACACCTTTATATATGACAAGTTATTATTAACAGTCAAAACCAAGGGAGGCTTAAAGGAAAATTTCAGAATTTAGGATGTTGGAAGGGAATCATGTTCACCCTGGTGCAGCTGAAAGTGGTGTTAGGGAAGAAAGGTTGCAAAAAACAGTTTGTTTTTTTTTTTTCATTTGGAGCTGTTGTCCGTTTCCATGGGTTGATATTTTGATTGTTTTAAACCTAGTGTTTCAACAATATGTACACTCACAGAAATAAAAACTGTGATTGCTGTGTCAGCAAATCACCAGGTAAGTTAAAAAATAAATAACTCAAGGGCAAGAGCTGTTCCAAAACACACAGCAGCTTTCTGTTTTCCACCCTCCTCTGCCATGTCTGGAGCACTGACAGTAATTCCCATTTTTGCTTGCCTGTGTAACCCACGCACAAATGTATTTCTCAGACAGGAGATAAAGTGGTGCTTAAATTGTCCTGGAAACAGTGGAGAACCCTTTCACTCCTTTCAGGGGGCTTGATAATTCTGCTAAAAATAATAGTTTCTTTGCACAGGGTGAATAATGTCCTAAAACAATGATTTCAGGTGCTTTCCGTGGTAGCACAGAGAGGTATTTTCTACTGTAAGAACAAGAAAGTGTGGCTATATTTACCCTCAGGGACCCTTGCTCTCTCTCCTAAGATATCTCTGAAGTCAATACTTAATTTAACTTTCACAATTCTTATTTCCCCTGCTCTGTTTTTGCTGTGCTTCTGGCTAATGGGATTCTGTAAGAGAACACGGGTCTGGATGTGAGGGTCTGCTTGTCATCAGTACACTTTTAATAGCATAAATGGTATGTCACCTTTTTAATTTACAGCAGCACTCACCAACAATTCTGATTGCATCATTGTTTTAAATGCCAACAACTAGAGGGAGGAGTGATAAAACATGGAAGTTCATGAGTTGTGAAACTCACAGAAACTCTCAAAGAATCAAAGTTAAATACCCTTTTTAAGCATCCATTCCTTCTGTTGCAGTGATCAGACAAAAAAACTCTGGTTTGATACCTTCCTGCTTCTCCCTGTTCTAGGACACTCCATGGAAATGATATTTCCAGTGTTCCTGAGGGTTCTTTCAGTGACCTGGTGTCCCTGTCCCATCTGTAAGTACTTCTGCCTGGCTTCAGCTCTTTGATTGATGGTTTCAGATTTGTGAAACAGCACATAATGTTTTTTGTTTTTCCTGCTCACTTTTCATAATGTGCTCTGGATAGTCACAGTGCATTTGTTCAAAGGAAATTTAAAAAATGCTAGAACCTGTTGTTATTAGTTATAAAAATATTTTCTTAAGGAAAACCAAATGAGCAAATGTGACAGTTTTCTCTGCTGTGGATTTTGTGTTTAAGATTTTATTTCAGCATTGTCAATGTGAAATGCAGAGTATATTATGGTTTGAGAGTGAGACAGGAAACCTCCCACAAAGAGCAAATATTAAGCAAATGTGAATTCTTTGCTTAATAAGTGTCATATGTTTTGCATACTGGAATGTTTTCAGTATATGAACTTGTTGATGAATCACTACTACAGACATATATATTTAATCACATGGAAATTGGTAATTTCACAGAATTAATACTTCATTCCGTAGCTTGCAAAAATTACCAGGTATTTCAGCTTTTTGAGGAAATTACTATTGCACTGGTAGAGGGCCAGGAGACTTTGAAATGCAGTTTAGTTGATGAAAGTTTTGAAAGACAAAGACCTGCAATGGCTCCAGACTAAACTTGAGTGACCAGAAAATGCTTTTTCACTGAGGTAGTGTATGATACTTTACACTGTTAGATAATTGATGTAGAAAAAGCAGTTTTGTGCATTGCTTTCTTGATTACTGTCCTCAGTTAATCAGAGGGCTGGGCATGTGTTGGTCCCTTTGTGAAGTGAGTGGTTTCACAGGCTGATACAGATGTTTTCTGCCCTGATGCTGATGTACACACAAGCAGCTATGCATGCATTTAACATAGGTTTCTATCTATTTATTGTCTCTTTTTAACCTTTAACATACCCTCCAGAACACTTCCCTGAACACCAGAGTCACATTGTGTTTAAGTATTTTCTGGATAACAGATACATGCCTGGCAGCTTTCTGTCTCTGTTCCTCTATGGACAGTAAAAAATAAAAACATCTCAGATTGGTTGGGATAGAAATTATGAGAGCAACTTGGGCAACTTGTGCAAAGAAATAATCTCCTCTGTTTCCAGCTTACACCTTGGGATCGTTGGTTTTGCACATTTGTTTTTCCTGTTCCCAGTTTAGTCAAGTAATTTTATGTGTTTGGGATTGAATATCTGACTGAGCTGAAGCCCTGTACTTGCTTTTGGAAGTGCAGTGGCACCTTCCATACTGGGAATTTGACTGCTGGGGGTATTTTCAGAACTCAAGGAATAAACATAGCATGTCCCATTTGTTTGGATTTCCCTCAGGGTTTACATTAAATGAAGTGGATTTCCAATTTTCCTGGGTAAACCATTCACCTTAGGGAGTGATAAAAACCCCCTTTGCCCAATACAATCTCTATAGTCTTTCTGTTTAGATATATGTGCTGCCAGAAATGTAAAATACACAAAGCCCAAATGAACAGTAATAAATAGAATCCATAAAATAAATAAGACCTGTCTGGGGTGTAATTTGCACAGTTGAACAGTTGAATTTTAAAGTGAAGTTGTGCTCTCCATTTTTTTAAAGAGGATCCTGAAACTTTTAGCAACCGCAATGAAATTTTTCTCATGTGCCCGAAAAGGCTGTGCTTATTCAAAATCAAGTCATATATAATTGAAAATCAATGAATTTTGTGCTCCTCCTGATACGTTGATCTTCAAGGAGAAAACATGTACTTGGAGTCAGATTGAAAATCTTACAAGGACTTGCTTATGTGATTTATATCATATTATTTATTCCTGTATGATGTCTAACCCATCAAACTCTTAAGGCATGGGAAAACAAAAATTTGTCTTAACTGTGCAAGGTGGTGGCTGAGGGTGGGATTGGTGTTGTGACAGGGCAGAGCTGAGTACAGGGTGTGGGGAGGATGGTCAGCCCAAGCCTCCTGTGGCAGGACAAGGGCAACATCAAACAGGCTTTTAGAAATGCAGAGAGATATTTGTGTAGACAACACTACTGATTTTAGTCAGTGTCTTTTGCAGTAGTTTTGAGTTGGTCTATAACTGGAAGAGGAGCAGTGAAATCTAAATGGTCCAGTCATTTTCTCCATACTTGTTTAAAGCCTACAGGAACATTTTCACCAAATTTCTTTTATATCTTGAACACCATCTCACTGTAAAGGAAATATCATAACAAACTATTGTAGCTTTAGCTCACTGAATATGGAGGTATGTTTGTATGTGCTGTACACTGCTTTTGTTTACTATTTATTACTTCATTTAGTTGAATCACGTAATTGTCTTTTTAAGCCATGACTCTACTGACATTTTTAGTCTGGGGCAATGATAAGAATGCTACAGCACTACTGTAAGTTGTGTATAATATTACTTTAAAAGAGCCCAAAATCCGCTGGGATGGAACTGGGACCTTCCCAGTTAGGTCAGTTCCTGCAGTTGCTGTCCTTCCCATTCACTGGTTCAGTGTCCCAAGCACTGCCCACACACACAGACCCCGTGGCACTCCAGGGATTCCACAAATCCTCAGGATCAGATGATGTTGAGTACAGCAGGTATTTCCAACTTATTTCCCATAAACAGCTCAGATTTCTAATCCTGATGAATTATCTTCTCTTTACTCAATTTTTTATTAACTGCCTATAAAAATAAGTTGTCACCTCCTCTTTTTTTTCAACATTGTCATGGATAGAGTTATTTTAATTGACTTTATTCAGAGCTGCTCCTAAACAAAATTAGTGTCTGAACAGAAATATCTGCTTAACATTTTGAAAATGCTGCTGGTGGTATTTCCTTACAGCAGAAGATATTTTTACCTTCTGGAAATATTTTGCTATAATAGGCAAAAAAATTGAGAAAATATGTTAGAAGTCATGAATGAAAATATGAGAAATATCTCTAGTTCCTAGAAATAAATTTTTAAAAAATCAAAAAAATACCCCAAACTAAACCAAACAAACAAAAATTAAAGGCAAAAACTCCAAGCAAAGTACAAACCACAGACAGAAGTGTGGAAGGATACATTTCTGAAGTTGTCAACAATATTATTAGTAATCATTTCTAGTGACTATAGAGCAGCTTTGTTTCTAATGTAGTTTATAAATATTAATTAACATGGTAACAAGCTTTCTATTGTCCTCCTACTCACATTTCATATATGGCAGTTTCTCAGCACTAAAAATTTCTCAGCTTTCACTGCTGCATTTTGTTTGACCTTGGACAAGTGAGCCAGTTGATCACAGTTCCAGGGTCAAGAAGTTAACTCAGTAGTTTTTTTCCATTGTAAGCAATGGATTTACAGGAAGAGTGGATGGATATTTTTTAATGCTGAGCTGCAGTACACATTTAATTTTGATGAATGAGCCCCAGACAGGGTTTGAACCCATGAACTCTCATTATGAATCTGTCTAGGGCACAGTGGGTTCATTAGTCACTCCAGTAGAAATGTATCAACAAATTTACTGAGGTTCCTATCTTAATATCCTGCCTGATATGTTTTTATTTGAAAGAAGCTTGAGTTTACAGTACCATCTTAAAAATAGTTTATAGCACATGCAGAAATTTTAAAGTCTAAAAACCTATTTGAATCATTGGTTTCTTTAGTGTCTCTTCCATGTGCTGTTCTTCATTTAGTTTATTTTCCTTTAATGTCAATTCAGGTGTTGTACAGCTGAAGTCTTACATTGACTTTGAGCAAAATAAATACAGACTTTCAACATGCATTTCTTCACATTTTTAACAATTAGTTGGCTGCAAACTGAGTTTTCTGAACTGTGAACTTTGTAACCGACTGCCTGAAAAGACATTTTCTTTAAGAGAAAGACAAGTACAAATTAGTCAAGGTAGCACCTAAATTTAAGGTAAAAAGGTTGGTCTTCTTTTGGATAGATGTCCATGAGTAAAGGAAAAATTCTGAGAATTATAATTTCACTATATAAATGCATCTTCTTAACTATTTGAACTAAGTCAAATGATAGGTCAAGCAGCAAATGTGTTTCCAAAAATCATAAATAAACTTAGCAGACACCGGGTTGCAGTTTGGAAAATGGAGGTATCTTCTGCATATGTGTTTCATCTGGTGAGGAGTCATTAATGTGAGTCATCAGATCCAAGCTAAATTGCACAATTCAGTGTTGGAATACACTCAGGAAGGACAGAGAATTAAAGGGATCAATGTGATAAATTTGATGAAAGCATTATGTCTAGTGACATTGTTCAAGCACGGTTGCTTGAAAAAGGAATATCTTCTTATGTGTGTGTACAACTTCCCTAGCTAATGATGGGAGGAAAAGAGAAGGGTGAGAATACTGCACAAAATAAATCTAAAATCTTTCCTGAATGCTCATCAGATCTTTGCCACGTCGGGATACAAAGCACCCCGTAGAAATGTAGAATAAACAGTGCCTCAGTGAGATCAGAGCCGTTTGTTATCTGTGCCAAATAACCCATACTGACTGTTTTGCACCATCAGGGCTCTGGGCACCAACCCCCTGCACTGTGACTGCCACCTGCGCTGGCTCTCCGAGTGGGTGAAGGCGGGCTACAAGGAGCCCGGCATCGCGCGCTGCCGCGGCCCCGAAGCCATGGTGGACAGGCTGCTGCTCACCACACCCAGCCACCACTTCCAGTGCAAAGGTAGGAGCCAGCTGGCACCCTCTGCCCTCTCCTGCCCGCAGACCTTCACTTCTGTGCCCTTGGTGTTGCACGCCCCGGAGGAGTCGGGGTTGGGTTTCGTTTTCTGAAACGTCGAGTTCCTTCCAAGCCGTGTTTTCTTGTGTTCTTCCCCAAGGTGCAGTTAACTGCTCCACTGGCAGGAAAAGCAGGGAGCCTAAGAGCAGAGTGTTCCTGATGCTCACACCAGCAATGTAATGGCACGTTAGCTTGTAGGGTGTAGTTAGAACTTATAGGAACAAATAATTCGTTTTGGCCTGTGACTTATCCCCAAAAATTTGGAAAATAGGAGGTGTCATAAAAACATAAGAGTACTGCAGTTATTGTGTATATTTCCCTGAAAACCAAGAAACTGAGAATTCTTCTAGAAAGCAAATATTTACCTAAAGTACATTTTCATCTGCAGATCTGCAAACTGTTGCCATCAGAGGTGATTCAGAAATGCAGATTATGGAAAACATGTCATGTCTGAATTCAGTGTGCATTCATTCAGGAGAGGGTTGAGGTGCAGCTCTGAACAATTTGGGGTACTGCTTTAAAGAGCACTCAGATGATCCACTTTTTTGTGGATTAAGTAAGTAGCTCATTAGTGAGTGGTGGAGGTGAAGACATATCTGTATGTTCTCTTTAAAAAAGAGTTTTGGTGGTTTGCTTAGCTTACCAGTGAGTACTTGAAGATGGAGCTATATTTATAGTGGAAAAGATGGATCAGTAGCCTCTCTTAGAAATGGAAATGAGGGCATAAAGCCTGTTTTTATGTCTCTCAGAGTGCCATGCCCATTTACAGCACTGCCTGGCAGGGTGATTTTATAGGTGCTGGAATTAAATTGCTGAACAAACAAATGATGGTGTTGGGGTGAGTTTAAAACACAGGTTCCCAAGGCTGAGCTGAATTTTATGTCCTTTCAAATATATCTTTAATAACTGTAACCTTATAATTTAATTACTTTGAAATGTCAGTCTCAAAACTATCAGAACTCTGACCATAATTATCAAACCACAGACTTTACAATAGTCTCTCAAATGTGAAGTACAAATATAAGAAGTACTAAAAATACCAGATAATGCACTTGTTCCCATGAAGTGAACCTAAGAAAATAATTGATTTTATATATTAAACCAGATCTGAATATCAAACCAGAAAGAGAAGCTGGATGTCTTCTTCATTCTGAACCTGTGATACATCAAGAATTACTCTCATTTTATCTCTAAACTAAACAAGCAACTCTTAGGCAAGAGATCAGTAAATCTGTGATCCAGGATATTAGATGTAGTTGTATGTTTCCTATGTAAATATTAGATTGGTCCACTGGAAAGCTCATGTTCTTTCTGATATCTCAAAAGTCTCCATAGCTTGATTTATCTGAACAGAAAAGAAGAAAAAAATTTGTTGACCTGGAGTTGATCTTTGCACAAGCAGAAACTGCTGATGGTCTGGACAAGTGGCGATAAAGTTCAACAAGCTCCAGGCCCTAGAAAAATTCACCTTTGCTCACGAAAATGCAAATATTTTTAAAACCAGTGCATGACTTGGCAGTCTCACTGCACCCCATTCCCATTTCAGGGAGCACTGAGCCCCCAAAACCCTGGGCCCCAGCACCAAGAGTTGGCCTGTGCTGGGCTGGGTACCTTGGGCTGTTGCATGAAGGTCGTGATCAGATGTCCTCTGTGACCTCCAGGAACTTTTACAGTAGAAAAAAATTTTAAAAATAATTTCACTTATTCTTGTTAAAAATATGTTTTTAGCCTATGCCTGAGCAGGAGGTTATGTCTCAGCAGAGCCAAGGAAATAAAAGTGTGTTATGTGCAAGTCATGCAAACTCAGCTCTGCTTTTTATTAACTTGCCCTCCCAGCTATGCAGCAGAGAAAAGGAATGTGCTGGGCTGAGGGCATTTTGCTATATGGATTTATAAATCAAATCCACAAGGGCAAAGTAATGAACTACTTAACTGCTGGGAACTAACACTGTTTTTATTAGCTCCTACATTGATTAGCTTTGATCTATGCCATAGAAATAAATGGAAAATGTACACCTATTATGAAGTAAATAATAGAACAAATTCTGGCTTACTAACCTCTAAATCTAAAAGAGAAATATTGATGCTTGTCTCATGAGCTCTCAGAGGAGACACCTTTGTTTATTCTTTGTCTGTTTTACAATGAAGACAAATGTATCTCAGATATGTCACATTCCAGCCCCTGTCAGTGCCAGGAATTCAGGTGTGATTTCCTCTTGCTGTCCTAACTCCAAGGCAAAAACATGTATGGCATGTAGTTAGATGTAAACACGAAGATAGAATAGGATGACAACAGTCCTTTATTTAATTTTTGGAATTTTTTCTTCCTGTTTATTTTTCCCTTATTACTGCCTGTTGCACTCCCAGTCAGTCCCTGATGGCACCAGCATCACTACAGGACCAGGACACAGCCCAGGTGCTGTCACCTGGACCCTTCAGTCCCCATTTCTGCCATGTTCTGCACCCTGTTGGTGCTCTGCAAGCATTCAGAGTAAACAGGGAAAGTTTATAACTCATGCAGGACAATTCAAAGCAAATTCCTGGCTGGAAGGGATTTTTTTCATCCTTAGTTCTGGTAACTGAAGCTCCACCTTCTCTTGTACATCAAATTTAAGCTTATTTTCTTCACTTTCAGGATGTTTCACAGTTTACTCCTTCTTACCATATATCATGCAGTAACAGAAGCTCTGTGCCCACTTTTGATTACTACAGGACTGATTTTAAATTATTTTAAGATGTATTTCCCTGAAAATGATTATAAAATTATATTAAGGTCTTTACTGCCCGATACAATTTAAGCCACTTTAAAGTGCTAGGCTTTATTTTTACATATAAAAGCCAATGAGTTAATACTTATTAATATTTGAAATGTAGCCATTTAAGAAATCACCGAGTTTTAACTGTGAATATAACTGCCTAAATAAGCTTTCTGCAAAATCTTAACCATAAAATATTGATTGACTTGGGACCCCAAATGTAATTAGTGTTGTTTTAGTCTGTGTTTGTTTTCCTGCTCACCTACAAACTTCACTACTGGTCTGGAAGATTTCTGCTACAAATAAGAGGTTTATTAGATGGTTTGAATATGGTCATGTGTATTTATCTGCATACATTTACATCTTTGTGTATTTGGTTTTATTGCACTTTGCTGAGATGGCTCAGTGTTGATCCTTCTTCTGGGCAAAAGGAAAAAAATAAGTTTCAAACTCCGTTAAAATTAGGGATGGTAGAGCACTTTGCACCTAAATATTCCCATAAGCCTCTTAGTAAATCTGTCTTGTGCATGGTTTTTTATTTATGTTGTTGCATCTGCACTTTCATTCTTGTTATCAGCCATAGAAATGTCAGGTTACAGTTCCCTGGGGTTGCTGTTGCAGGATTTCCAGAACTGAGAAAAGGAAAAATTGCTGAAAGCTATATATATATACGTATATACAACCCACTCCCTGGAGATTCCCAACATGCTCTTTTCAGAGCATATGTTTGCATCTTCAGGAGAATATAAGCATCACTGAGACTTGCCTAGCACTTGATTTAAGTACTTAAAGCCTCTCTAATCCCTGGGAATCCCATGGTGTCGTGCAGTGCACCTGCAGCATGTACATTCGTGCCAGTGCTTGGGGGAAGAGGTTTGTGTGTGCATGGGAGGCCTTGGTTTTGCAATCCAGGTCTCTGCTCATGCTCTGTGTTTGCCTCTCCAGAGCCAGTGGATCTCAGTGTTGTGTCCAAGTGTAACCCCTGCCTCTCCAGCCCCTGCAAGAACAACGGGACATGCAGCAGTGACCCCGTGGAGCTTTACCAGTGCACTTGCCCTTTTGGTTTCAAGGTATGACTCAATTTGAGCTACATGAGGAGCAAGAAACTGTTCCCCATCACTTATGGCTCTTTCATTGTTGTGCTGTGAGAAGTTAATTTTACAGTCACCGGGCTCCAAAGTTCCCTTGCTCAGGCAGGTTATGTGTGACTTTTCAGCTGTGCCCTGCCACAAATTTCATCTTGTGCAGTTGGAATGGCTTTGCTTTGTGCTTGTGACTACACAGATCATCCTGAGAGACTTGCTCTGGTTGCCCCTGTTGTGAGCAGGGTGGTTGGGCAATACAAGCTGCAGAGGTCACTTCCAGCCGTGGGCATTCTCTGATTCTGTGATGTAAATATCCATGTAAAATGGCAAGTTGGTTTTATCATCCTTTCAGTTTCTTGTTTTTTGCCAGCAGCAAGATGGCCATTTCATAGGCTTCCAGCCAAAGGGAAGGCAGTTCAGATGAGAATTAAGGGCCAGTTTGATCCATGGCAACAGAATGTTGATACCTAGTAGTTTTCATCCAAATTCCACAGACTGATGAGCAGAAGAGTGATCCCTGATCAGACACAGCCCTAAATCAGCTATCTCTGAATTCAGAGCACTAATGTCCACAGAGACATCTGCAAATATGAATCCTGTGCATTCCAGTCATTGTGAGCAGTGCCAGCTTTCTGATAAGACGTTGGCAGATGGGGAAAGGGTCATTGAGTAAAGCAGTTTCTTCAGCAGTGGTGGATAACTCCCCTAGTTGACACTGTGCTGTGGGAGCTTAAGGACACCAGGGCACTGTCTCAGAGCTGGTGTAGCTGGAAATCTAGCTCAGGAGTCAGTAGCTGAAGGATTAAGTATAAGTAATAAATGAGGCATATGATCTATTCACAGCCTGGGGGATTTCAGGTGCTATGGACAAAGTAGGCTGCATCCTGCAGCTTGGGATTTTATTCGCCTCTTTGGATATTTCTTACAGTCCTGGTCAGTTGAAACAGATGCTTATAAAACACAAAGTAATAAGAATTACAGGGGGAAAAAGGAGGGCAAAACCAGACATACATGTGGGAAGTAAGCACAAGTATCCGTGTTTTACATTTCAGGTAGGATTTAGGAATTAAGTGGTTGTGATGATATCACCATTTCCCTTCTCTGTTTTCCTGGGATGCATCCCAGAGTAATGGATAGGTCACTGAAACATTGGGAAGGGAAAAATATAAAGCTTATTTCTTCTATTTCACCCCAGTGTCCCTGCAGTTAGTACTCAAGCATAATAACAGTTCTGCTAAATAATTGAAAAAGGCATTGGAAATTTCCTGTCATCAGAAATCTTTCTACCCACTGGCAACCAGAAACTTTTCTAGGATTTAAAAGACCATATTTTCAAAAATCTGTTTACCTGAAACTACTTGCTAACAATCTGTTCATCTCCTCAGGTAAATAAGAAAATTGTCATTTTAATTTGATTTTGAATATAAATTATGCTGAATTCTTCAGATGGAAACTTGAAAAGTAAATTATTTCAGAACTAGCAGGAAGAACACAATTAGTCTTTGCATATACCTTACTCTGTAGGACATGTGTAATGGAGCAGCTGTACAGGTTATTCTAAGTAAAAATGTGTTATGAGCATATCTTTTTGGGGTTTTTTGGCCTTTAGACTTTTGTTTGCTGGTTTTTCTTTTGTTGTTTTGCAGTATCCCTTATTCACAAAGCCACTGGTATACATGCATTTTATACTGCTGGAAGACATGTTTGTGGAGGGAAGATTTATTAAAAATAAAAACTAAGAATAATCCTGTAGTTCATCAGCATGTTGTAGTGTGCATTAAACTCCAAGATGCGTCATTTTCCTTGGAAGGGTTTTGGTAAATGCTCGATGTGGCTCAGTTTAAACATCTCAAAGAGCATCCAGCTTTTCTCCTCTCTCACGCACTTTTCTCAGGTGACAGCAAGTGTGTGAATGCAAAACCCAAAATCACTGTGAGCTTGTAAGCACCAAGCTGCCATCCAAGCGTGGCAAAGGGCAAACAGACCAGGCATGGCACTTGGAGCAGGGTTTAAAAATACTGGGTAACAGTTCAGGGAGAATTGGCGGAAATTTAATAAGCAAAAGAAGAACTGTGTGTCTTTACCACAGGTTTTTGAATAAAAATGAAATATGACAGGTCCAAATGCAAACCATATGAAAGGAGCACTCTATCTACCACACAGTTCTCCACCAGAGATTCATGTTAATTCAATAACAATACCTTGCTTCCTTCTCACCAGCCAGCACCAAACAGCTCCATCCATCTGGAAACTATTTCCCAGACCTTGATAAATTGCCCTAAATCTGCCCTCTCAGCATTTGTTTTTCCTTGTTTGATGTAGATTTTCAAAAAATCTTGTGTGGAAGAGTGCATCAATAAAGAGAAAAACCCACCCTTTTTCCAAATTTAAACTGACGGCTTCATAATGTTCCCTGCCAAGGGACAGGCATTACAAGCAGCTTTCTGGGGTTCCTGTGCTCATGCCAGCCTTCAGGAAAAAACAGGGCAGCTAGCAGAAAGTCACCTAAGTTACCAGTTGCCAGAGTGGTTCCTGATGGGTCAGGGTATTCTCCTAGTTAACTGCATTCTCAGAACCTTGTGGTCTGGTTTTTGCTGTCACACACATGATGGTTCCATCTCTTACTTTTCATGCTCACAGAGATATTTTTGCTATTGAATGTAAACTTTGTGGGGCTTTTAGCAATTTTAGTGCTGCCCTTGATGGTTTGGATAAACACAAAAGTGAGATAAGTCATGGACCACCTGAGCTGCAAGGCCAGAGAGCCCCAGGGGTGTTTGATGAGGACAGAAACAGAGATTGCTCACTCGGGAATGGGGAAGGTTGAGCTGATAATGATCTTTGCTGCTGCTCTTTCCTTAAAATGGGTGATGAATGTGCTTGTTGAAGATAAGCCAGGGTTGAAACAGTGCTGTTGTGGCTGTATTTTGGGGAGAGAGCCCCAAGGAGTGGGATATGGCACCTCCAGCATCTGGCAGGCTCACAAGCAGGAGCTCCAGGGTGCCACCAGTGCTGGCAGGAGCTGGCTCTCCATGTTATAAAACTCATATATTCATATTAAACACAGGCATAGGTGTCATTCTCCTGTGGGTTGGGTATTTTTTTTCTCTTCTCCATGGCATTCTTTGAATGGTTATTCAAATAATATGTGTGGTTTAGATTGCAAAGTCTGATTGTAAGTAGAAAGATGGAGGTTTCTCTGGCTGGAAATTCTGCTGGCCACCTGCAAGAACCAATGTGTGTGAGTGCAGCTGGGGCTGGGAAATAGATAAGGAGAACCTACCAGTTCATTGATTCTGTAGAGCGTGTGGCTTGTAAGTATTCCCATTGACATGGCAAAATTGAGCTTATGGATATTGGAATTCAAGAGGTTAATCAAACTTGCAGTCAATAAGACATTGGGAAAAAATTCACTTTAATGACTGTAGCAAAACCTAAGGTGAGTGAAACCAAAACACCATGTATTTTGTCATTGCTTTATTCTGAAAATGCCCTTTTGGAGATTTTTGGCTGATTTTTGTCTTTTATACTTTCTTAAAATTGTGGTAGCAACAAATAAAGGATAATTTGCTTTCTTTCAAATAGAATTATTTGTACAACTGGGAAAAGAGTTTAAAATACATTTTTGTTTTGTTTGAAATGAAAGAACATTGCTAACCCAGAATAGGAAGTACAATGCCTGCCTAGGAATCTCCATGGCCTCTCTGATTGCTCAGGTAAAGAAGCCAGAGCTGCTGGAATGCAGATGTTTGTCACCTCTGGGTTCTGCTGTCACTGAAAGCCGTCTGAAATGGAAAGAGAAGATAGGTAAAATTGGCACAGCTCATATCCCACACTCCAGGCACCAGATGCTTATGCATGTCTGTGGTAGAGTTACTCTAAATTTTATCCAAATCTGTTCACCTCCCTGATGAGTTCAGCCAGTGTCCTGACTTTTCTTGCAGCCCTGCGGTGTCTTGAGGGTCCAGGCAATTTCACCAATCATCCAGGATGACAGATTCAATTGGAAAAAGCCTGGGTAAAGCTCCTGGGCTTTGGAGAGATAGCATTCTTTGCAGCCAGACTCTTGTGGTGGGAGGCGTTACAGTGAAGCCAGAACGATATTTAGTGAGGAAGCTGGCTCCAAAGTTCTGCTAGGAATTTGGCTCTTCCCCCTCCCAAGCCCCAAGGCCTGGTTTTTGTCCCTGGAAACAAGTTCAGAAGTGGAGGGTCTCAGAGCAGGATGTCTCTGGGAAATGGGGGATTCACACATATCCCATGTTGTGCGCTGATATAAATTCTGTGCCAGCACTTGAGGGGGTCAGTGCAGCTGGGCAGGAGCTGTGGCTGCTGAGCACAAGGTGACATGGCAGAAGGTTTTCCCAGCACTGCTCCTGTGCCACAGGTGCTGCCCTGGCTGTACCCCTGGCCCTGGCTGGGGTTGAGTGGATGTAACCCAGTGCAGAGTTTGGCTGCTGCTGCGTGAGAGTCTGTGCCTGGTTTGTCAGGCTGATCCTGTGTGCAGATGTAGCTCTGTGCTTTTGTTCCTTTGGCTCTATTAACACACACATGTGGGTCCCCACATGCATCCTTCAGCACACAGATAAATCCCCAGGCTGGAATTGCAAAGGGAGAGGGGATTGGAAGGGACTCTAAGCAGCCTGTCCTCATCCACACGAGCCAGGAGAGCAAACTCATCTCTCTGCCTCAACGTGTTGCTCTGCCCTGGCCTCTCTCCTCTCCCAGTGTCAGGGTCGGGGGCGACAGGCACTGGAATGTCAGCTCAATGCCAAGATTTCACGTAGAAGACATCAGTGCAGCAAAATGCTGTTTGTGTGAGGTGGTTCTGCCTTGAACTTTCATTCTAATAAATTCTCCTGGAGTGTGTGTTTATGTGATCTGGGGTGTTTTATTTTTGTTTGATCATTTTAACCATACTGAAAATGCTTATTAATGAATGTCAAAGAAACATTTTCCTCTCATAGTAAAATAAAAGAGAAAGCCTTTAGGGATGAGAGGTAATGGGTGGCCACATAAAATGAGTAGTTCTGCATTTATTTGTGGATTTTTAGGGCAAACACTAGTGTAAGCAGTAGGTGGTTATAATTTATTTTATATAAAGCTCCTAGGGCAGAAAAAAAAAAAAAGCATAAATCACAGTATTTTCTTCTACATGCTTATTCTGTAAAATTTACCATGTAGCAGTCAGATTTATATTACTTGCTTTTTGCCCTTTCTGGTGTAGTAGGTCTAAAGAAAATGGAGATTTACATATAGAAGAGCATAAAATGAATGGCTTAGGGTGGGATTACCACCCCAGTTGCTGGCTGAAGGCGTCGAGGCAGGAGCACACCCACCACAGGCCCTGTAAAAACCCACTCCTGTAGTGTGGCAGGCCCTAATGAGAGCTCTTAACAATAAAGCAGCTCTGAAGAAGTGTTTTGATTTTTGTTAGGCCAACAAGAAAGCAGATGTTGAGCAGCTTTAGGCATTCCCTGTGTTTATGCAGTGCTGCATCACAAGGAGCTGAGCAGTTCAGGGGATGGGTGGGGAGCTGTGCCCTCAGGTGGGAACTCTCAAGTTCATTCTGTTGTCATTGTGGATTCTTCCCCTCACTTTGGTTTTCCCGGTCTAGTTCTAAATGAGTGACCAGACTTGAAATCTTTCTTTTCCCAGGGTAAAGGAGAAATTTTTATTGGCACTTAGTCTGAATTTCAGGCTCTTGTTCTTATGTTTGCCTATTACACTAAATAAAAATGTTTCTTCCTCTGTGGTTTTTCTGCCTTTCAGGTGATTGCTGGTTCCTATAATTCTGCTTAATCAAGTTCTGTTTAACAAGGTCTTAATTTTCTGCATCCCACCATTTCTGCATGATTGAACCAGCTGACGTAGTTGGCCACAGCTGAAAATCCTTATTGTAAATTTCCTTGTGATTTTCTGTCATCTGTTATCCTTGAGGCTTTCTTGGCATTGAGTGTACTCCACAAAATGGCTTTTGGGTTTCTTTTGTTGTCCAAGAACATGAACAGAGATTGTCCTGGGAGGTTGATTGCCTTATTTTCTCCTTTCCTTTGGAGATGATGGAATTGATCAAGTTGCTATAAGCAGGCTAAGAGGAAAAGAAGACTAAAGCCACCTCTGTTAATAGAAATGATCTGATGCCAAACTCGTTTGGGAATTAGATTGGGATTAGATTAATGTGTAGGGATAAGTGCTCAAACACTGCAGGTAAGGTTGTCCCAAAGTTCTCTGACCCCCATGGTCCCTGGGGTCCCCTCCTCATACTGCTCAGAGCCTCTGAAATAAATATTGTGCTCTTGGCTCACACAGTGGGCATGTTTCACTGGTTTAGTAGTCTGAAAAATTCATGTGCATGTTTGATTCTGAAATCACTGCTGCCAGCCAGTGTTACCTGCCAGTTCAGCCCACTCTCAGATTGATTTCAAAAAGGATTGCTGGTGGCTCTGAGCTGGGAAACCTTGCAGGGGAAGCTTTGCAGATCTTCCACAAGCAAAACAGATTATACTGACATTTCTGCTGAAATAATACGTGTTTCAGTGTGAGACCTTTTATCAGCAGAGAGCTGTTGCAAGCCAAATGCCTGCATCCTTAACAAAGAGGGATATGCCAGCAGAAGGTTCTTCCAAGGGACTGGGACTCTTCCAGCATCCTGAGCTCTATTTATTTCAGAAACCCAGTGAGCTTTTTGGAGAGATTTTTTAATCACATAATCTCTGCCTCATGTTAGGCTTCCTTGGGTTTCTGTTTGTAATGTGTGCCTCCTCTCCAGGCAGGCTGTTCAGTAGCTTAAGTATTAGGCGTAGTTAATTTAAAATACAACAATTCTATTTTATTTTTATTTCTTAAACCATACTGATAGTATGTTTGTTATCTATACAAATGTCCAGTCTTTACAACTTTCTCTACAGAGTTCACATTGAAAAAGAGGCACTGGCTTTGGATAGCCTGAAAGGGCAAGTTTTATTGTCACTGCAAAATGTACTTTAAGATAAATAGGCATTTAAGTATTTTGAGGGTACTATACACTGTTCTCATTCATAAATACTGGTTGAATTAGAAACTACATGGGAAATATTCAGTGTTGGATTTATGTCAAACATATCAGGTTGTATTTTATGTGTAGAGTCAACCCTCAACAAAATTAACTATTTTCAGTGTCCCTAATTTTCTTCTGCATCTCCCAAAATGTTCACACAATGGTCTGGATCACTCAGTTGTAACCTTGGAAGCTCTAGAGCACCTGTCCCATCCAGTTTGGCACCTCTGGACTCATTGCAGACATGTGCTGTGTGAATTGACTCGTGATGGATTAATGACATATCTCCTGTCATTGATTAAAAGCCCAAAGGACCATTGAAACCCAAAGTGCTTATGTAAGGAGAGGTTTAGAAGGGCAATCAGGATTTGCATGGTAATTAATATAATTGCAAAATAAACTTCAAATGTCCACAGAGAATTAAATTACATACTCATAGGAGAAGAACCAGAGTTTTTAAAAAATAATATGATGAATCCTTGCACTTTGACTTTGACAGGCATATTCTTGATTACTAGCTGGAGAGGTAATGGAAGGTGTATTATACCCTGGAGGGTCATAAATCTTTCTGATTGAAATAAAATGAGGCTTAAGAGAGCAGAGTTTGCGTAATTTGCTATAAATTGACAATTGTGATTTATTAACAAGGACAAGGAAGTCACTAAGAAGTGCTGCTGCCATGGCCAGTTATTGTTTAATCAGATGCCAGATGAAGCTAGACTGGCATAGGAGGTAACTATGAAGATGAAAACGGTGGGTTTTAAATTTTGACCATATTTTTACTTCTGATGGAACACTGAGAAAGTTTGCAGAGGGAGCTAAATCAGCTGAGTGGTGGGAGGGACAGCCCAAGAACAATATCAGGGTCTCTTCTATTCCTAACCTGCCTTCTGTACCATTTAGCAAATAGTATTTCTCATGTTTATGAGCAGCAGGCAACTCTGTTGTAGTATGGACATGTCAGTGTAAGTACAGCTGTATAAACAGAGATGCTAAACTGAAGAAGTAATTCAGATTGTCCTAGGTAAATTCAGATTTATATTAAAAAACTTTTATTCCAAATGAGAGGTGGATGAAATAAATTGAGTTTTCATTAAATCAACTGGCTTCTAAACAGCAGTCCTCAGAAGGCACGTTTTTATTACCCCATTTGGATGGGTGACTGAAATGAAAGAATTAGTTCATACCCAGTGAGTGGGGATTTGTCCCCGAGGTGTGGGTGTCTGTAGCAAGGTCTGTGTTCAGGAGGAGTCACAAGATTTTTGTGAACAGCAGATGATCAAAATCTCTCAACTTCCACCTGGCAATATGAAAGCAGTCTGATCCAAAATTGCTGTGATATTATCTGTGCCTTGCCAAATAATTTGTATATATGCCTGAGCAGATGGATCTAATGTATGCCCTGCCAGCTCTTCTAGTTGTTTGACCTTGCCAATGAGCATCAAATACATCTTTTCCAGATTGAGGCTTAGCCATTATGTCCATGGGCAGATTGAGCATCAACAAGGAACACAGTTTCACCTAGATCTGCTGAAGAGCTTCATGGTACTGTGTGTGGATAGCAGAGTGTCATCTCTGCATGTATCTGAATATCTGTGCAATCAGGAAATCAGTTTCAAATGGCCTCACTGGTAAAATAACACTCCTTCTCAATGCTGTACTGTTTAGCCCTTCCTTTAAAAGAATTTAACTTAATTTTATATTTTGAAGATAGTTCCATTCTTCACAGAGTTTTCAACATCTCTAATTGTTTGATAGCGTTCCCTTCCCAAAGCTGTGTTTGCAGGGATCCATCAAGTCCCTCATGCTGCAGTTGGCACCAGATGCCCTTATAGCTTCCATAACTGCTGTAAGACTTCTTTTTATGATCCCATTATAGCAAATACTGGGTTTCCCTGCCTTGAAAGGCTCTGAAATACACAACCATGACTAGAACTTGAGAGTTTTTCCTACCAAACTTGTAACTTAGTGTGGTGCTGTGAGGCTGAATTTATGGTATTGTGTTTCCTTGGTCCATTATGCAAAGCTCCTCTTGTTTCTTCTTTTTATTTATGGCTGCTAAAGGTGTTTATTACAGGGAAGGCTGCTGAATTCCTCATTCTTTTTTTCCCAGCTTAATTTTCTAGTGGAATTGAAGTTTATGTGATAAAAACTTTGTTCATGAAACATCTCATTCCCTTCCTGCCCTGGAAAATTTCAATTTACCCTCCAATTTTGACTAATTCTGGCAGAGGGAGAAGGGTATCAAGTGGTGAAAGAAGTTACTGGTAAAAAATGCTATTAGGTAAGAATTAGCATCAGTTTATACCTTATTGGATAGCTGCATGGCACAGCTTCTGGAAAGCCTTTGATCAAAGTTCTCACTTTACTAAGCATTAAAGAAGTAAAACTCAAAGGAAAAAGCTGCATTCCAAAGTTCAAACAGAATTCTCTTTCTGTGCTGAGTGTCTGTGTCTTCTGGTTCTGGATTTTTTCCCCTCTCCTTTCCTCTTGTCCCATCCCATCTCATTTTTTTATATGAAGCATCAGGAAATTACTGTTACACACCACATTTTAACCCTTCCCTCTGCTGCTGGACCTTGCAGGTCTGCATTTAAGGGCAGGCCCACTGGCACATCCAGCAGCACTCAAGTGTGTGTATCAACCTAGATCAGAATAATTCAGAAAACTGATAAAGTCCTTGCCAGGCTCTGTGGAGCAGAGCACAGCTCAACGAAGTGGCTGCAAGTATCCATTTATTCTTCATTTCCCAGGATTAGGAGGTTGAAAGCTGGGAGATGTTAAAGCTGGGAGATACTTGTAGGTTGGAATAATATTCCTGGATATGCTCATGGAACACAGTGTTCTTCTGTTATCTTTCTGTGAATTTTTCTTCCAGCCTATCATTGAGTGGAAGATTTACTAAGCTTTTTCCCTTAATGTAATGGTTTCTTATTAACTTCTGACCAGGAAACCCATAAGACAAGGGTTTTAATGTTTGTGAGACTGAGACTTGGATGTGGATGCATTACTCCCACAATTAGTATAGTAAAGGACAGAGTGTGCAATACAGTGTCTTTGTAATGTAATTTTGTCTGTTTTCCCTAAAAGCTTTAGCTCTATTTAGACCTTGATAATTAAGTTGTTTATGAAAATTTCCTGGTTCTTAATTTAAAGTCTCTATCAACTATATTTGTCTTCATTTAGTATTTTTACTAAACACATGAATGCTGCCATCTGTTCTCCCCATATACCGTCTAACTAAAATTTATTATGAACACACTGTATGTTGTTAACAAGTCGAATAAACTTTGGTATTTCTGTTGTAGAACTCATTTTTCCAGCATGCTATGGAACACTGTAGTCATTGAACAGGGCTGTAATTAGCTGGAAAGAGGTCTCCCTATTCACAAACCAGTGAGGTTGGATAGATTCCTGCCTGTCTGCAGGTGTCTCCCTTGCTGCCTGGGTCGTGTTTCTCCTGCTGTCAGCAGTGATGGTTTTAGACACCAGGAGCTTTCCACCTTCTGCCCGTGCTGAGCTCTGTGCTGCCACCCCTTTTCTGTGCCCACTGCTGTTAGAAACGGGAGAAGGATCACGTTGGGATGGACAGAGTTCAAACCTCTGCCGTGTGAGTGTGAATGAAACTGGCAGTCTATGCAGACAATACCAATTATTGAAAATTAATTGAATAAAAATTATTGCAGTGGTTGAAACAGTGTAAAGGAAAATGAGTGCTTTTTTACTGGATTATCCCTTGTTCTTCCTGCTGAGGGTTCTTATTAGTTTTTGCTACTTGTTATTGGGTGTTTTATTGATCATGATATAATATCCCCAGTATTGGATCCTTGTAAAAGCTGGAATTTGGCACAGCAGTGCTGAGGAACAGCTTGTAGATACAGTAATGCCCAGTATGGGTAATTTCAAACAAAAACCTGACTCTTTCTGTGTATGGTGAATAATTCTGTTCTCATTCACTGAAACATGGAGCTGGAGCAGCCCAGATAAAGTCTGGACCAGCTGAAGTACCTCAGCTTCAAAAGGACAGCTGGACTCTGAACATATACATCTAATAAGTTGCAGAAATTTCCTGTTTCAATGCCTAAACCTTTCCGCTCCTATGGAAAATGAGGGAAAATATATTAAAGTGTTTTGGATCTGATGCCTTCCTATCAGACTAGACAAAAATTTATTGTATCCTAAAAGAGCTCTAGAAGTAAAATATTGCACACAGAGGGACCTTCATCCTCTTTCTGTGAATTGCTAAGACAGTCCTATCTTCTTGCCTGTCCTTCAAACAGGTCTGCACCTCTTTTTCTGCTTCAGAGCTCATTAAAAGGCTCTTTAGTCTTGAAGCAAATAGACAATATTCTCCTTTGTAACAATAGTTATTTCCAGGCAATGTAACTCAAGGAGTATTTCCCAACTCACAGATAAATTAATTTTAGTGATTCTTGACAGCAATTCCATTTTTCCAGTAAGAAGTCTTACTGTAAATTGAGACCGGAGAATTGTGTTATTCATTTGAAAGATGTTTCTAGAATGTCTTTAGGCTCTTCTGGGTAGTGACAGTCTCATACAGAAATAAAATGACCTTGCTTTGCTGTAGATTTATTAGTAGCACTATGTTTTGCAGCTTCTCTCCTCTCAGAGTTCTTTGTTTTTCAAAATCTTGTTAGAGAAGTTGTACTTGTTTTGTGGGTCGCAGTGTACTACTGATGAAGTCAGCTCCGAGAAGATAATCCTCAGAGAAGGATTAAGTGTTGTTTGTCCATTTATTACAATGAGTAAACTGAGTCAAAGAGACTCTAATTTTCTTAAAGCCACATAGAAACTTGGTGTTGCAATTCTCTGATTCAGCAGCACATTCTAGTGGTTTTCCATGCTGCCTGAAGCCCAAGAAACCAATAATTCAGCCATGTTCAGTACAGAAATGAGTGCAGAATTTGTCATGCGAAACTTCACATGCATGTGCAAGAGACTGAAAGGGCCTTGCTCTAATTTTAACATTTATCTTTATTAAATTTTTACAAGAACATTCAAATTAATCTGAGTAATTATACTGGAATTGATGGGACTGTTTTACACGGTGTTCACCTGTGACAAAAACCTTCAGAAAAACAGAAGCTTTGCTGCTTGCTCTGCTCAGCTGCCAAGGGTTTAGTATTTTGGTGATACAGTGGTGAAGAGTTTGTATGAAATGGGAGTAACTGATGTTATGAAGTATCTACATAATAACCAATTCTTCAGGGACACAGGAAAAGCATAAAAACCAACCCCTTCCAGGCTCACTACAATCGGGGGGTGAACAGCCAGGATTCAGGGCACAGATGGGCAGTGTTGGAGCGGGGTGGGAGCAGATCAGTGTCACTGCTTCATGCTTCGCATCCGCAAAGTGCTGGGGGCCACATGGTGCCAAAATAAAACCTGCATGAGCTTCCCTCGGCGCCGTCCCAATTCTTGCCTGAGACATTTGGGGACTCGGGATTTCAAATGGAGAAGGACAGGCTGCTTGGCACACAGAGCAGGGATGGAGCAGAAAGCTCTGTGCCAGGCTTTGGGTGAGGGCCGTGCGTGCTGCCGGCACTGCTGCGCTGGGGATGAGCTCACAGCAAGGCACGGGGTGCCCAGGGCTTGCTGTTGTCCTTTGGAAGTGTTTCTCTTCTGATACAACCATGGAGAAGTCTGTCCCTCCCTCCTTGTACTTGCAGAAATTTTAAAATGCAAAGCTGTGTCTCCTCACGCTGGGGAATGCTGGAGACAGAGCCTCAAGAAATACAGCTTTGTGAACAAAGCTCCTCTGTGGTGTTGGGTGATTATAATATAAAAAGTATAATATATATATATATATATATATATACATATATATATACATTTTGCTGGAGGCCAGCAGTATGAGGCTCAATAAGGTCAAGTGCTGGGGGCTGCCCTTGGGTCACAACAACCCCCTGCAGCTGCAGGCTGAGGGCACAGGGGCTGGGCTGGAAGGGACCAGGAGGTGCTGGTCTCCAGAGATTGAACAGGACCCCATGTGCCCAGCTGGGCAAGAAGGCCAGTGGCACGAAGGCCAGTTGTACAAGAAACGGGGTGGCCAGCAGGACCAGGGCAGTGACTGTCCCCCTGTGCTCGGCACTGGTGGAGCCACACCTCGAGTGCTGGGTCCAGTTCTGGCCACCATCACTGCAGGACACCGAGGGGCTGGAGCGTGTCCAGAGAAGGGAACGGAGCTGGGGAAGGGTCTGGACAGTCACAAGGAGTGCCTGAGGGAGCTGGGGGGGCCAGCCTGGAGAAAAGGAGGCTCAGGGGAGACCTTCTCACTTTCTACAGCTCCCTGACAGGAGGGTGCAGCCAGGTGGGGATCAGGCTCTGCTCCCAGGCAGCTGGCAATAGGACAGGAGGAAATGGCCTCAAGTTGTGCCAGAGGAGGTTCAGGTTGGATTATCAGGAAAAACTGCTTCACTGAAGTGGATTTTAGGCATTGAAATGAGCTGCCTAGGAAAGTGAAGGAGTGATGATCTCTGGAAGTGCTGGAGAAACTACCGGGTGTGGCACTCAGTGCTCTGGTCTGGTTGTCAGGGTGGTGATCAAAGGTTGGACTCAATCCTGTAGGTCTTTTCCAGCCTAGTGACTCTGTGATAATCAGTGTGCCTCACTTCTTTCCTCTGTTCTTCACATGATGGCTGCCTGTCCTGCCTGCTGCAATGTACTGGAGATTTCAGAGGTATTCGGAACTGTATGACATGTGAGGAAAAGCCAAGCACCAGGAGTGGACAGACCAGATCAAGTTAACCCTGTACTAGAGTTCACACTCATAGGCTGATTTGGGTTTCTTATGCCTTGGTTTAGCTTAATTGAGGCTGCTCCAATCTCAAGATAAGCGCTCCAGAGACAAATCAAGACCAAAAGAAAACCTATATTTTTCTCCTCTTGACTGCAGTAATCTAGCAGCTGTCTCCCCAGTCTGAGTACACAACATGCACAGCCAGATCCTGCCACAAGCCTTGAACTCTGTCCTATATCATAGCCTAACTCAGTGTCTCTCTCTGCCCATCGCCTGTTCCCAAAAAGGGACAGAGTGACCTCTTGAACTCCTTGGCTTTTGGGAGGCTTTACTTCACTCTACTGTGTCAGTAACTGAAAAGCAAAATCAAGTTCTTCAATGTATTTGCCACTTTTACAAATAGCTTGTTCTAATCAGCAGAACATATTCAGCAGAGAAATATGTTTATGCCTTGAAGGGCCAGTAAAAAGTCAGTAGCAATGGAGGTTGCTCAAGCTGGTGAGGTTCACTCAGAACTAGGGCAATCTTAAGGAATGGAACTGAGTCAATGATGAAATCTTGGTGTATTCTGTGCAGAATTCAAACTCAGCTCCCACCACACAGAGGGCCTCTCCTCCATGGGTTCTGATTCTGGTAAGGAGCAGCGTGTGCTGTCTCAGGGTTTAACTGAGTGCCTGGTGAATGCAGTTGGTGAGTGCTGACTCCATGTGGGTTTGTGTGTGGCCTTCTGCCTACCTTTGGTCATGAGTCGTTCTTTTCATTGTAACTAACATGAAAGTGTGTTAGAGCACTGCTGAAACTGCTGTTTCCTTAAAACACTCCAGTGGAAGAGTTCATTAGTCTTGAACCTGGAGTGATACTGAGATACCCACCAGTCCAATTGGATAAAGCAGTTGCCCTGCCAAATTCTCACTGAAGTCATGAATAAATCTGACCATCAGTAAAGAACATTAGGTGATGTCATGGGTCTGAAGACCATAGACCTCTTATATGTGGTGCCATAAGTAGAGTGAAGGAGCAAGAGACACTGATTCAGATGATGTGAGTCTTGCTAACATTGTTTCTTTTAAATTTTCCCAAATAGGGTCGAGACTGCAGCACTCCCATTAATTCCTGCATTCAAAATCCATGTGAGAATGGAGGGACCTGCCACCTCACAGAGGCAAATAAAGACGGATTCAGGTAGTAGCACAAAGTTCATTTAAAAGGATATGATAAAATTTAATGTGTTTCTGCTTAGCATTAATGAACTGTAATGGCTACTTTATAGAAACTGCTGCATGTGGCATTTTTATTTGCCATACAAAACTATTGCTTTGGTTTCAGTGGTGTGACATATTGTTTTCTGTGAAACAGGCCTCCTTATTTCCTCATAATGGAATATACATTTAAGAGCTTTTGAGTGGTCTCTATGATCTGCATTTTGTTATCTGTATCCTAATTTTCCTTGGGGCATTTCAGTCTCACATCTAAGCTGTTTTTGTATTTGTAAAGTGAGCATCTGTTGCTTGACAGCCAGATCCAAAATGTTTTCATGCTGAAGAATTTTGCAGACAAACAGGCTTTAAAGAAACAATTAAAAAGCACGGGGAGATTGCCACATCTTAAGCATTGCGCCTGCAAGAGAATAACCTCTGCAGCTGGATATTGTGGATTTCAATTTGCCCATATAACAAAGATGTAGCGTAGGTGGGGATACTCTGAGAGAAGTCCAGAAATTTTAATGAGATAGCTGGGAGATCTTCACTGCTGCAGGCACTACTTCACAGCTAAGAAAATGCAAGTTTGAGGCTTTGGTCACTTGTTGTCATTCAAGTTGATGGAAAGTTTCTTTTTAAAAAAGAGCTGCTAGAATTTTCATGGATTTGCTCCTCCATGTTTGTGCTGTTCCTTGCAAAAGAAGAAGCAGTAAACAGAAGAGATGCTGCAACGCTTCTCTCTGTGCCTGCCCACCCTCAAGAATTTCCTGCTTCCAGAAGCAGATGCAGCACATCACAGAACACTGGTGATATGACAGTGGGAAAACACAGGTTGATGGGGATCAGGAGATATTATCAGGTTCCTTAATGAACAGCAGCTGGAGATTTTCCAGTGTGGAGACCAGGAGCAGACATGGCCACATCTCCATGAGGGGCAGTTCAGGGCTCAGCTGGAGCACCTGCGACATCGCCTGAGCAGAGCAGAGGAGTTTCCTGAGTCAAGATGTGTCTGCAGGGTCATGGTGGTGGGAGAGGAGGGGCAGGCTCAACCAAGTGGTCATGCTGCTTGACAGACTGTGTAGATTCTGGTGAAAACACTTCTCTGATCTGATCTACCTCCTCTTGATTCAGATTTTTGCAGGCCCAGCAATTTTTGGAGTAAAGTTCAGGTTCAGTTTCTACTTGAAAGAATTAATGATCTGGTGGTCTTCAGTTCACTTTCCTTTCTGGTCATTCATGTACATAGATTTTTCCAGCTTTTGCCAATGTAAAACTGCACCATATTAGAGTATCTGCAGTTTGTCACTCAGTACCCATGTTTCAAAAATATAGCTGATACTAAAAATGCAGTAGTAAAACATTTTATAATATCCACAATACTAGAATGAGCGCCTTCAACATACATTTTGGATTGGGTTTTTCTTTAACATTTTTCTTTTGTTCTGTGGTAGTAGATAAATAGTTTTGAATGACCCAAATTGGGAGCTACTTATGAATTTCTCTCATGAATTGAATGAATTTCACAATTTCAGAGGCTTTGCTTCAGTTCCAAATGAACATTGTTTTTGAGATCCTTTATAAAACTGCAGGGGTGTTTTTGTTGCTGAACAGCATTTGAGGCTTTTTAGGGAAGGATTCTGCTTTTATAGTTATTTATATAGTTTCAGTTGGTCTAATAAAAGACACATAAAACCATATCTCATCAAAATCCTGCTGCATAAAATTGAATGTTCAGCATATGCATTGCTCCATTTTCTCCTTGTTTTTATTTCAGTCAGTCCATAATCTTTGTGGCTCTGCAGGACTGTGGAGCTTTATCGTGGCTTAGGGAAATGTGGTGTGGAGATGGAACAGTCAGTGACAAGGAAGATACAGAAACATTTTGAGATTGCGTTTGATTGGTTGGGTCGGGGTTTTTTGGTGGGAAATCTCTCCAGTGGATGGCAGCAGTCAGAGTTATGTGCATATAAATTGTGTGCACCAGGATGGGAAAAGGCTGCCCTACATTATGTGCTGTGAGGAAGCGGATGTCAGAAACATTTTCATGAGAGGCCTCCTTGGATTTTTTTTGTTGTGTGGCCTGTAAAAGAAATTATATCTTATGTATATTCTCTTCCCTAGGGAAATATATTCATACACAAGTCCTGCTGCCAAACTTGTCAAATCTTTACTCTTGTAAAAAGGAAACTTAAGCCAAGGTTCTCTCCCTATGAAATGCCAAGCTGTTTAACTCTCAAGTTTCTGTGGCCTTAGACAAGAAAATTACCATTTGAAATAGTGCTAAGGTGGTGATGTTCCCCCCAAAGACAGGAAACTCTTAGTTATGACTGAGATTGCAGCCCAACGCCCCTGCTGTGCCCGGTGCCCACAAGGGCTGTCAGCAGCAGGAGCCTGAGGCACTCAGGTTTGCTGGAATAGCAGGTCCAGGTGCGACAGCCAAGGGCAAAGGTTCAGCTGGAGTTACTCTGTCCTCTTTTACCCTTGCACTTTTTCAATCCTGAGTAATTCTCATATTCTCCTCCTTCAAGTAGGAGTGACCTCTGTGATGAAGAACAGATAAGTGACACAGCGTGGCTCAGATAGGAGTGGAAACGTGAAGTTCTTCCTCCCTTTGAGTTGCTCGTTCTACTCAGACCCGTGTCTGCCTTGACAAAAAGTTGCCCAAAATGTCACTTATTAAGGCTGATAAAAGAGATGGCCAGTGAGACATGTCCTGGTGGTTGAGCACACCTGGAAGAGAGGCTTTGGCAGGAGCAGAGCTGTCAGCTCTGCTGCACTTACCCACAGGCAACAGCTGATCTCTGATAACCTGTGGTGCTGGGAGACAAAGGCTCTGGGTTATTTTTACTTTTCTCCATATAAACCCCCCTCCATTTCCCAGATGGCTTTTTTTAGCATTTTCCACAAACTGTAAGTGCCCTCATAAATGTAAAATTCTGGAACTGATTAACTGCTGAGTGTTAATTCTGCCTAGTTCAAGAAAAAACATTGCACTTCCAGACTTACAGGCTACTCCATTGGGATCTAGACATAAAAGGCATCTTTTCCATTAAATTGTATTATTCCTGAAAGAATTTACTATATCTGTTTTAAAGCTAATATTTTTTGAAACTTGATACACTGTATGGATATGTATTTTAATAAACAGATACTAAATTGTTTCATTAGAGTTTATTAATAAAAAATCTAATACAGTAAACTTTAAAAATTGCCATCTTAAGAAAAAAACTTAAAAAATGCTTTGGGTCCAAAAGTTCACCCCAAAATGTTGCCATTTGTGTTTCCTTAAACCTTCACGAGGATAATGGAATGTTATTTAATTCTTTATAGGAAAACACAACACCAATCCCTAAACAGGAGGAATAGGGAATTTGGACTTTTATTAAAACACAGCAACTTAGGAAACAGTTGTTTCCTGCATGGCTCCTTTGTTTCCAATATCCACATGAAATGCTGTCTCAACACTGCTTCACTACTGAGTCACTGCAAAGTTTTCATCATTGTCTCTGGAATTCATTTTCTCCCTCGGTCAGCTGGAACCCAAGTTTGATGACCTTCCAGTCACTCAGCAGACTTCATTTCTCCTCTAAGCTTTTTCTAGGAGAATGCATACAAACAGTCCCAAACTGCAGTTCTTTCAACATGTGGTTCAATCCAGGTCCCAAGTTGTATGTTTTATCTTTTAATTTCAGGCCTCTTATCTGGTACATTTGAATGCAAATCAAAATAAAGAATCTTACGTAAGCAATAATGTAAAGACTCCCTATACTACATAGGGACCAGTAGCCAAATGTCATCAATTATCCTGACATTTCCCTGAATATGGAATGTGTCCTAATACTGAGCAATTTATGTTAACAATCCCGAATGAATTGTTACTAATGGTAGCTCCACTGTGAGCCATTACTGTGATAGTGTTTAGTAATGTCATTTTTAATTGCATACATCCAAGCTGTCCCAGTCCTTTTGTGGAAGGAAAATGGTGTTATGTTCACATTTAAAAAATCAACAGCACAAAGCCACTCTTGTTGCTTTTCTTTAAATGGAGAGAAAAATTTCTGTTCCCAAACTGAGACCTTGTCTTCCAAGTTGCAGCCTGGAGCATATTTTTCTGACCATGTTATGAACCCCTGAAAATGGGGTTTTGTAATCAAGAAGAAAAACATGATGAATGCATCACTGTATTTAATTAGATGTCTTTAACCCCCTCCCTGACACTTACATTGCCACAAAAGATGGTGTGCCAGCTCTTCTTTCCTCTCTGCCTCCTGTGATCCTCTGGCTCTGGGTCAGCAAGAGGACATGCTTTATTAGCAATAATGAGCTTGAGACAGGAAAAGAAAATATTCCTTATTGATTTATTTTGTCCTAAATTGGATTTATTGGAGCAGTTTGGTTTTGGTTATATTCATGGTTAAGGTTTTCTAACTCTCATGACCTGTGGATGGTCCCTGCAGAATGGAGATGGCTCAGAATGTGTGTGACCAGTGTCCCTCTTCTATACCCATCTGGGAGATCTCACTGTTATGGTGGCTCAAGACACAGTCCCTTCCCATTTTTTGTCCTCTTTATTACTCCTTTCTGAGATTGCACATCATGAGGAATCTAACCTAACCCTCATGATCTCCCCTGTGACTACGGAGAGTGGATGAAGAGCTTTGTGCCATCCTTCCCATGGGAGTCTCTGCTCTCTGATCAGGCTGTGACACACAGGAAGAAGGGAAGGAAAAGTCCTGCAGCTCTCTTCACAGATTCTGAAGAGCTCCTTTTTCTCCAGGGATTTCCCCATCTCCAGCCCATGACACCTGCATAAAGCAGAATAACCACCTTGGGTCCACTTTGTCAGAACTGAAAACAGCACCCTGCAGCTATGTCTGCCTTGGAAATTCTCTTGGTTTCCAAAAGCAGGGGATGGCAATTAGTGTGACTGCTGTATTGCTTTCTGGTTTACATCCTCATCAATCAGTAGTGCTTTTTAGTTGTCCAGTTCCTTTTCTTCCACCAGAGCCTGCATAAGAAAGGAAATGAACAGCAGAATGAATGTGTAGTTTGGACTGGGTCCTCAAACAGCTCTTGCTGTGACTACTGAACAGCAATGCTGGCACTTCAAAACTGACATTTCAAATATCAGTGCTGGCTTCTCAGAAGCCCCTGATATTACTGGAGCAGTTACCTTCTGTTTTTAAGACTCTCTTTTAGGAAACTCTGGCCTCCACCTCTTCATCACTTACAGATAGTTTAAAATAGAAAGGTTCTGTTTGTAACCATAGCTTCTAGATCTAGAGAGGAAATGGAGATGGAAAAAAAATCAAGCCATTCTTCAGCCATTTAGTTTGCTACCCTCCCTCTAGGGACCGTACATCACACTCCTGTGAGACAAAATATGTAGTGCAATTATTCTTCACGTCTTCACAGAACCATTACTAGCTCTGCTGTGGTCTGTGTTTTAGTTGAATTATCTGGGCATCATCAGCTCTTCTCCAAATAGATGTTGGGGGAGCAGCAGATGTAGTGAAATCTTACAGCACTTGTAAAAGCAATCATTCTCAAACATTTCTTGTTTGGACAAGTGACAAAGTAGTAATGAGAAGAAAATGCTCGTGTCTGTAAACTCAACTCAAGCTGCTGTTCTTTGAAGAGACAGAGGTATCTAAGAGCTGCCAAGTTGCCCAGTGATTGTGTAGTCCTCAGCAGGCAGCTGTCCACATTCTCACAAAAACATTAACAGGGAAGCCAGGGATTTGAATATTGTGATGAATGTTTACTCTCCTGCCCTGGAGTTGCTTACTTCAGCTGAGGGTCAGAGTTATCAATAAAGCAAAGGGAGCATGGCAGAGGTTGGCTCCTGAGGATGATTTTTGTCTCATGTAAATAATTACATGACCCCAGGAACCATCAGAGTACATCCTTCACCAAACACTTGGGGTTAAATTGTTCTGTGTCTCACAGAAGCAGTGAATGTGGCACCAACTGATTTTTATGTTTTAATTTCAGTTTTATACCTCAAACCTCCTGTTCCTTTAGATTCATGCTAACTTTTTTTTTGTCTTTCTCCAAAGCTGCTCTTGTCTTCTTGGGTATGAGGGGGAGAGATGTGAAATAAACCCAGATGACTGTGAAGACAATGACTGTGAGAATAACTCTACGTGTGTGGATGGGATCAACAACTATGTGTGTCTCTGCCCTCCTAATTACACAGGTAAGAAAGGACCACAACCAGATTAGAGGCATCCATGAGAAGTGCCTGAAGGAGAGGGTCCAAATTCATATTTATTGAGTGCATAAGCATATAATTAACTGAAAATCAAGTCTCCTTTTAAACAATCTGAATCTCTTACTGGAAAAACGTTAATTCTGCTAATATTGCAATATGTGTGCTCACAAACATGGCCACTTTTCTGAGTCAAAGTACTGATTCCCCATTGTAAAATACATTAAAAAACGGTATTTCAGGGGTCAGAGAAGTCTCTACTTCAGCATGCACGTTCTCAGTAATGAGCTGAGCCTCATATACTCCTGTCCTGAATCTTGGAAAACTTTTTGCTTAGGGGGCATGGCTTTCACCTGAGATCTCAGAGGTCTGCATGTGTTAAATACAGTGAGCCTGACAACGTGCTGCTGAATTCCTGATCTCCATTTCACAAGTGGATGAGCAAAGGTTGTGTCAGAGGCTGTAGGCTCAGGTGCTGTCTTCGGTCTGACCCAGGTCGGGGAGCAGGGTCAGCTGCTGGGTCTGTGGTCACAGGGGTTGGTGATGGAGTTAGAAATGGCATGAATGCCTCCAGTGCTGTCCCGCATTGCAGATAAATTCCTTTCTAAACCTTCTGCTAGTGCAGAGACTCTCCTAGGTGGAATCTAAAACTGGTTTTCCTCAAGCCATTCTGGAGCGTTCCGTGGACTCATTCACACAGCTTAGCCCAGCCCTCCTGGCTCAGCATGGAGGGTAAGGAAACACCTGCAGGAGTTCCTGCTCCAGCCTTTGAAATGGTGCTATTGCCTCCTGAGCATGGAGAAGCAATGAAGGGCTTCTTGTACACTGGAATATATTACATGTCAGGGGATTTAATGAGGATCCAGCTAGAGTGGCTGAGTAAGGCAGGAGGAAAGCTTCTAGAATTTCCAAACTCTTAAAATACTTTTGTGGCTGATACAAAGGAAGCCTATGTAAATCTTCAGCTAAGAAAAGCCTTGTGACTCAAATGTACATTTATTGGGTCTCTAAAATGATATTTCTGCCAAAACCTAAAAAAAAATTGGGTTCAGCAGAGTAAAGAGTTTTGCTTGTAGGATGTTGTGCTTACTTGTGCACTATTTATGTCAACTACTCTTGGGTGGTTTCTAACAGAACTCAATGCAAGGAGGCAGAGTCTTTGCATTTACAACAGGAAATGAATTTGACCAGCCAAGGAAAAAGACATATCCAGTAAGGAACTGAATCCAGTATATATCCAGTATCCAATATATGCAAATGCACTTTCCTTTCCACAAGATTATTGCAAGGTTTGTTTTTTTCCAGACAATAAAGGTAGGAAAGAAGTAGATTGGAATTTCTTCTCAAATGACCATCTGGATAATGGCCAGGGAACTCATGTGATGCTTTAGAGTCAGTTTCAAAATATTTTTACTCAACTTCCAGTGGGTTTTGTTTTGTTGATTTTTGGCTTTGGGATTTTTTTTTACCTAAATGTTGTGCCTATGCTGATTAGCAGGAGTTTGTCAAATACCAGACCCCACTGTTGCCATGTGGGTGACATACAACCACACAATAAGCATGTGCTATCATAGTGCAAGCAATAAGCTTGATTACAATTGGAAAAAAAATGAATTTTTGAAAAAAAGACGGAAATACTTCCAGAAAAGTGTAATATGAATCACAGGTGAAAAAGGTTGCAAAAATAGGGGTGTTGCTTAAATTAGAATCTGAGGGGCTACAATAGTTCGAGTTGCTCAAAACAGGAAGAGTTTAGTGAACTGTGATAGCAGAATTGCCTTAACCTGCTTTACCTCCATTTTGGAGGGGGATATTTCATCAAACCTGATCAGTCACCTGGAAGGACTGACTGCAGTGCAGCTGCCTGGGCTGAAATGTCACTCAGAGCAGGACAGGGAGCAGCATAAAATGGCTGCAAGAATTGAAGCTATCAGCCAAATAAAAGTACACACAGGCCAAACAAACCTGAGAAATGGTGTTGAGGGTCCTTACAAGTTGAATCCAAATAAAAAATGGGGCATTGTGTGAAGTTGCTCAATTGACTGAAAAAAAAGTGGAGGAAATGCCATGGAAGCACAGAGGCAAGTCATGAAAGCACACCTTGAAATGGTTTGTGTATCTGAGCTGGAAAGAGAGGGATCTACTGACCAAAGAGTTTAACTGAAGTCTCCTGTGACATCCAGGGCATCTCTATCTATATTCTCTTTAGATTTACCTTTTTTTGTACTGAAAGAATATCTGACACTACTATGGCAGTTTCTCTTAAAAAAAAAAAATGCAGGTGCAGATGAGTCCAGTATTACATAGTGTATGAAGGCCAAGAGTTTAGAGAGAAAACAGTTCACTCCAGGGGTCAGGAATGCTTATTCCTGTGCTCAGAGCTGTGTATGGATGTACCTGCCTCTCTCTGGTGCTGACTGTGCTAAATGTTGTGTTATCAAACTGTGTGTGCCCCACCCTTGCCAGGTGTATGGACTTGATCTTCGTGTGGATGAGCAAAGCATGGCAGGGGTGTACAGTCCAGGGAGGCAATTTTCCTGTGAAGTAGTCTGGGGGACAATGAGCTCTCAATGCCTGAAGGGGCCCCAACATCCATAGCCAGGCTGTGTCTAGCAGGACAGAATATGTAGGTGATATCTTTTCATGTTGTACCCAAATATTTTCCTTAGTTCTGTTGTTAACAAGTAGCAGACAGACAGAGTAAGCTTTTTTTTTTTTTTTTTTTTTGGTCTTCTTTTTTTTTTCATCACCAACACTTGTATAGAAAATAGAAGTTTCTTTGAAAGGTTGACTGGCTGGGTTTTGTGACTGAACAAATCCAGACCATCCATTTTTATCAGTATAATTATATAAGAGTTGTTAGTTCTATGTACAAATGGGATTTCTCAGCTGTAGCTAACCCCCATGTGCAGTCAGGAGTGGTCTGTCTTGCACTGGTAGCCTACGATGTTTGCAGTAACCTGAGCTTCGAGGTGCCCAGCTCAGTTATTGCAGATTCCTGCTTTCCTCCCCTGCCAAGCAGGGACCCTGAATCCCTCATCACCCCTGTGCTCTTAGATGCCACAATGCTGGTAACACTGCAGTGATATTTCAGTAAACTCTTCATTTAGAGAACAAATGTATGCTGTAATACAAAAAACAGTCTGAATGCAGGGAGGAAGATCCAAGAGAGTTTGTGTGTGTTGTTCTGTAAGAAATAGTTAGGGTCCCCCTTGGCTTAGTTGAGTAATGGTTAAACCATGACAGTAAATCTTATGTTCCTAAATGAAATACTAATTAAAAATGAATGTGTTGAAAATTTTGACTATTGACAGAGTCACAGTATCCAGGCTTTGGTTTTTTCCATACCTTAGTGTTTTCCTGCTCTATCTGCTGTCTGCCTGGCTTTACTTGTTATGGCCTTTTTAGGGAACAATATCCCAAATTATGATGCATGAATTTTGCTTTCATTGGTTGGAAAAATTAAGGCCAACAGTCTTTCTTCAATTAATAAGATTTTGCAGTGTTTTCTTTTGAAATTCTTTGACAGTCTTTCCCCCGACTCAGAGTAGATGAAAAATGGTCAATTTATTAAGTGACTGCTGAGGAAGGAATTTCCCACACTCCAGCCTCATTTCACTTTCATTTAAAAAAAGAAAAAAACCCACACCAAAAAAAGCAGCCCACACTCACACAATAACCTCCTGCCTACTTCTTTTCCATCTATTAACTTTAGAACAATGTAGAATTACAAATGGATTCCATGAAGTAGTAAATGCAAGTTAAAGAAGGCAAAACTGAGAGGAGTGGAGGCAGACATCTGAATGCCATCAAAAAGCTTCAAACTCACACCCACCATCACCAGGTTTCCTCACCATTCTTAAAATCAATATTTTCAGTATTTGTTGCCTGTATTTGAATAACCAAACCAACACTCATGCCACGTAGCAGAGTCCTGATGTCTTTAATCGTCTTATTTTTCCTCTGCCCAAGTGGTTATTTTAATCCTGCAGCTAAATTATAAACATGTCATTCCTCCAGGACAATCATGTACCCAAATCCAGCTCTGAGGAGTCTGGGGCTGGTTTATGACCTGCTTGGACTTTTAGTGGTTTACAGCTCCTCCCTACAGTTGCGTAGGCTCTCCTTCCCTTCAAAAAGAAACATTCATAGGAACATCAAAAGAGAAGGATTTGTAGTAGATCAGCCACCCTGGTTCTTGTCCTTCTTCTATTTTCCTAATCTCTACCTTTTTGGCTGTAGCATGGCCTGTCTCCAGCTATTGATACAAACATTGTGTTTTCCCTTCAGCTCTGTGATGTAGGAATGTAGGGCAAAATTCAGAGAGCTTTTCCCTTCCATCCTTTTCCTGTTCACTACTGTTACAGAACTCCTTCAGACCATCACAGCTTTGCTCATAGTCCTAGACTCAAACACAAAATCTCATCCCTTCAAAGACCTGACCACAGCCTCAATGCCCTCTGTGCCTCCACGTGAAGAGGAGTCCAATCATATATAGAGGAACAAAGGGGCTGCACCAAACATGCCCTGGGTGCTTTGCCTGCTTTATTTGGTTTTGTTGTTCGCTGTGAATTTTTCCTCCTTCTGTCTGATTTTAGTAGAAGCAGAAATATATAGCACTTGCACACAAAAAAAAAAAAAAAAAAAAAAAAAATCCAGGAAATATATTCCTGTTTGCCAAAGATCCTAAAAAGCCTCAACCTCTTTGTTCTAAAACTTTTTAAAAAATAAATTAGTGGTTTCCACTGCTGAAAATAGGTCTTTACTAAAATACACAGTAACCCATGGCAGAGAGAGGGCAGGAGCAAGTGTTTTAAAATAGTTTGCTTCCCTGGGAAAATGCTGCAAGTAGTTTGTATCACTGAAAAAAAAAAAATCTCTTTGAAAATAAAAGATAATAAAATAAAGCCAGGAACCGTTTCTGGTTTGATGTGTTTGGAAGAGGAGGCTAAGATCTGTTTTACCTTAGGGGACCTTGTGGTGTCCTGTGGTTGATGGTATCTGAGAGTTTTGCAGCTCTGCTACTTTTAGAGCCCAATTCCCTGTTAGTGATTATGGGCCCTTTTCCTGGAGTGTTCCACTGTGGTAACTCTGTCTGGCCAAAGCCAAGCACCCGCTGCAGCCAAGCAGCTCCAGGGAAAGCAGCTTAGTGGTGGCTTGTGGCTGTCACTCCGTGCTGGAGCCCTCCTGTCACTCACTGGGGTGACACCGATGTGGCACCGCTGTGGCTCTGTCCCTGAGCCAGCCAGTGACCCCTGCACAGGCTGAGATGGATCATGGCACTGAAGCTGCTTTTTCCCCTCGAGTTTTTGCTGCAGGAACAAGGAGGTTTGGGGTGGTTCAGCCTTGTGGTTCCACAGGGATCTGGACTGCCTAATAAATGCTGAAGGCTGAAACAAGTACTTAACTATCAACTCCTTTTAAATTTTGGAACTTCAGCCATCATTTCAAGACAGAGAAAACTGTGGTCAGAGTTTAGTGTGTTTTCTTCCTTTTTGTTTGAAGGAGTTCTGCCTTACATGGAAGTTTCTCAGTTTTAGTTACTTGGCAAATGTGTGCTTAATTTCTGCATGAAACACAAAAAGGCACCCACATTTCCCAGTTGTGTAACTAGGAATGAGAAGTGCTGGAAGACCTGGAAGGTTTGGGCTTTGTTCAAGAGCCTAAGCCCATTTCCAGCCCTGTTTTATGAAGAGAGAAGCACATGTCTTTGCTATCAGATTGGACTCTTATCTGATCATACTGGGAGGAAATAGCAGAGCAACTGGCAGTGCTGTCAGTGTGGGTGTCCTGCTATGCTGGAGTGCTCAGCTCCAGGATCTCCCCCGGTCAAACTCCCGTCTGTAAAATGTAAAGTGTCATGTTTGTGGAATAAGATACACCAGAGAAATCCTCCTTGTTCATCAGGACACAGCATGTCTGTAAGAAAGTCAGCTACTGCTGTCCTTTAGGATGAGCAGAGTGAATTCATCCTCAAGTGGGATGTGGGAGTCATTAAATCCAGTCTGTCAAGAAACACAGTGGGAAAGGAGGAACTCAGTCAGCTCCTGAAGAGCTGTGTGCCATGGAAGGGACCCACACTGGAGCAGTTCTTGGAGAGATGCAGCCTGAGGGAAGGAGCCACACTGGAGGAGTCCATGAAGGACTGAATCCCATGGGAGTTCTGGAGCACAGAACAGAGTCAGGAGGAAGGAGTGCTGCAGACAAAGCTTTTTTTTTTTTTTTTAACAAGCTCCAGTCCCCATTCCCCACCCCCTGCTCAGCCAAGCAGGAATCCACAGCGTGTCCAGTGTCCCCTGTGCCAGCCCAGGAAGGACATCTCAGATAATGTGTGGCATCTCAGGAGTCACTTGCTGCACTAGATTGTGTGGGTAACTGAACTGATACTCAGGTGATTCCAAACAATTGGAAGACATCCGTATGGATAAATGCAGCTCAAAAATGTAGGGTGTCAAGCAAAATGAAGATCTTTTCCAGACACGGTGGTTCTGAGGAACAGTGCTTTAGGCAGGTCAATACCTTGTAGGGGCACTGGAAATTGTCTGGTTCCGTTAATGTTTCACAGTGTATTGTGTGGCATTTGGGATGTTGAATATGGCTTTTCATACTTCAGCAGTGCATAGAACCCATTTGTTCTTCAAGATTCTGAAGCAGTGAAAGGATCATCATTTCCCTGCCCAGATCTGGTTTTACCAATTCTCCTTTTGTTGAACCTTAACGTTAGGGAGAATTATTCCTTGAATCTGAAAAACAAGCCACTGTGGGAATCCCAGTGTGGAATCAAAGTTAGGGGTTCCCACTTAACAGGTCAAAACCTAGTAAGTGGAAACCTGGGATTTTTTAACAATGAAGACAGAATAAAAAGCATGAAGTAACTCTTTGCCTGCTAAGTATTGTGAGCAATGTTTGTCAAGCAAGAGCAAACTTCAGTGATCATGCAGAATTTACTCTGCTACAGTGCATTTCAGGTGATTTCTTTGATGTTTTTGTATCTAACATGATAGCATTTACTGCTGAAGGATTTCACAGAGTTTCTCATTTATTCATTGCAAGTTGAAATAGTTTGGAAGTAAAAAATGCTTTTTTATTATTTTCTTAGATGAGCTTCAAATAATTTTTCATCAAACAACATCAACAACATTCCTGACTGAATTACTTCCTTGGAGGAACACCCTGTCTGTTCCACCCAACCATTTTTAGTTCAGTGTTCTGAAACCCAATTGGCACCAACTTCTTTTTAATGACTGAACAGAGAGAAGAGGGAAGCAAAACACAGAAAACATTTCTTCCAATACAATTTATTAGATATAAAATGAGTAATCTCCTATGAGAAAAACAGCACAGTGTTTTTTATTAGCAGGAAAGAGACAAGTTCCATTCAGATTTACCTGGCAGAGTTCAGAATGTTGCAACACATTATTTAACCACTCACCCTGTGCAGCCTGGAAAAGTTTCCACGCTGTGGATACAGGCCAGGCTTTTCTCCATCCTTTCTTCACCATAAGCACGTTCTTTTTCTCAAGTAATATTGTGAAATTCTTGACAGCATATTTACTGCCAGTCTTCAGGCCCTACTAAAGCTTGTCTTGCATTAAGGACAGGGATATTTTCTATATTGTTTTGTTAGTATATTACAACGAAGTATCATCCAAATGATACATAGAGCAAAAGAAAAATCTTGGAACTCACTGGTTGCAAATTGGTGATCTACATTGTTTTTTCAGAACTGCAGTTTCACTTAAAGATAATAAGTAAAATACTTTTACTGCATCCAGCTTCTCTTTTACTGATTGGGGAAGAATAGTGTAGCTTGGATCCTGGTTTTAAAAGTCTAATGAGGCATGAAATAAATAGCTCTCATGACAGCACAGAACAGAAAAAAAGATAGATGATTATTAAACTGTGTGTAAAAGTCATCTTTATTACCCTATTGTTGTTTTGGCTCGTTCTGGGATGTGGGGAAGGCTACAGAAAAGCCTACGCGTGTTTCTTGGCAGCTCTTCATAAGCAGTGAGCCCTGTGGAAAGCCCCATGAAATTCATGATTCTGTTGAAAAATAAGGCCAGGAAAATGTTGCAAGAGGAAAAAAAAAAAAATCTGTGTTTTTTTAAGGCAATGCCAGTGAAAGGGACTAGGGAGGTAGTTTTGAAGGAACAGAATACCTTGGCTATTGTTCGGGGATTTTTTTCTCTCTCTCTTTTATTTCCTTTTTCCTTTTTTTTTTTTTTCTGCATGAGTCAGCAGCAAAGGGAGATCCGCCTGTTAAAGTTCCACTTGTCATTATAACTTGGTTCTAATCTGAAAACTGCAATATTTTGTGGTATATCAGACTGCTCTCTTCATCTGTCCAGCATTTGCTTCCATGTTACCTGTTCTCTTTAGCTTTGATTAAAGAGAATAAGTGTGCCTTGATGGAACAAAAAGCATTATTTGGGATTAAAAGAGTCATTTAACTGATTAGATGTGTACCTGTGGTTTTCCTGTCTGTTTTATAGAAGCACTTCAGAAGCCTGTGTGTACCCAAATTGGAGCTGTGATTTGAGAACATGTAGGACAGAGGAAAATGGGGAGGTTGGATAGTTTTTTACACTTGGGAAAGCATTACACTGAAGTTTTCTCTTGTTTAGCATAATCAAATACCTTCCACAAAGCGAATCAGTGCTGCTAGGAGTTGGCCTAAGATGAATGTCCAGTTTGTTTTTAGGTTCACATAACTATCCAGTGAGAAATTTGGACTAGATCTTTAACTGCTGCCCAGACAAGTAGCCCTGTGTCACTCCAAGAAAAAAAAAAATCACATTTTTCCTCTGATACTGACATTAAAGCGACCAATGAATATTGGGCTCTCAGTTCTGAGGGCAGAATTTTGGCCCAGATGTTTTCTGAGTGAATAAAATACGAGAAAGTCATTGTGTAGCTGGTGCCTTGGGTTTTGCTTTTCAAAAAGTGTTTTATTTCCTTGGCATGGTTTCTGCAGCATCTACTGAACGTTGGTGGAGCCTGAAATAATGACCAAGAAGTATCTTCCTGAGATGAGGCTGCTCTAGTTGCAAGGCATTCCCAAGTGAGCTCCCTAATGAGTGATATATGTGAAAAATAACAGGAAGGATCCTTAAATGTTCCAAGTCTTACACGAAAAAATATCATTTTTTTGGATGCTGTGTTTGGTACCTAGCCTAGAATTCTCCTACATTGTGATAGTGGTGTCTTCAGAATGACACAGTGAGTCATAATATTTGACATTTGGGGAGATTTTTACTGGATCTCTAAGCACTTGTCAAGACTGTTCAGAAGAATACTTTAAGAAGAATTATGATTTCCTTTGAGAGTTTTGATACTGTTCATATTTTTTAAAGCTTGTTTCCTTTGCTTCAAAACAAAACAAAAGAAAAAATAGAAACTTCAAAAGTATGTATTGACCATTTTTAGTGAAAGGATAGTTGAAGGCATCTGTCCATACTCTCTTCAGTTATTAGATGGTCTTCCAAAATTATTCCCAGCTTTAGCTCATTTGAGCTCTTTTAATGTCACCAGCCGGTTAATTTTTCTGATGTTTATTTTCACATAAGATAGCACATGAGGGACATGGGGAATATCAAGATGACAAACTGGCAGTTCTCCAAGCATTGTAGCAAGGTCTGACCTGCTCATGTTCAGGTCTGCCCCAAGACTGAGGGGGTGCCTTTGTTAGTTCTTGGGAGTGTTGGTGGCCTGTGGATTTGGGGATGGCAGTAAATAGACCTAGCCCGGTTCTGCCACCTCAGAATGTGTCAACAGCTGTTCCCAGTGTTCACAGCTGTAAGGACTGAACATCTCTCATTGCTTTTGAGGAGCAACAAAGTACAGTGGCCAACCTCAAGCCCAGTGAATGATCTGTTCCCTGGTTCCCATGGATGGGCAGTGTTTGGCACATCCCCCTTCCTGAGCTGGATTTGTTCACTGTATTTGCACGGGGTTTGTCCAGGGCTGTGAAAAGACTAGGTAGCATCTAATAGTGGTGACTTCCTGGGATTCCTTGGCTCCAGGTGGAATTGCCTGTCTTGTAACTGATGCTGTGAACAATAAACTACAGATTGCCATGCCAGACTCCCCTGGTAGTGCCAAACCCAGCCCACCACAAAGTCAGGAGGGTGTGTATGGCCCATGAGGATGGGGGTTGTGCTGTACTGCACAATGCACTGTATTCCTGCTCTCATTTACACTTGACAGCCCTCAAAAGCAGAGCTAGGGCACATTCCATGTTTGAAACACATAAAAACAATTGAGTAATTTTGGCAAATACATATTATACTTCCATTCTAATAGTAAGAGTCATATCGAGAGCTGTGTATCTTGTACTGGAGGGAGGCTGGACACGTGGGAGGAATAACCTGACAGAGCATTAGCACCTGGAGAAGTTAACAAACCACACCTATCAGCACCAGAGTCATCCTCAAAATTGTGCACTCAGCCAGCCTGCCAGATCACAGAACTGATAAAAAATGGATGGGTCTGGTTTGCATTTTCTGTCTGAGTTTTGATCTTTGTGGTTTGCTTGGCTTGTGTTTTCAAGAGTGTGTCTGTAACCACTAGAGTGTGGAGAAATGTAAGGATTTTTGAAAATGGCATTTCTCCCAAGACAGGTGGAGCTGCAGCTCAGTGAAAATCTTCCAGAACAATGCCAGCCCACCAGTGCCTCCCACATTACCCTTTCCCCCCCCCCACCATTCCCATGGCCTGTTGCTAATGTGATGGTGTGTACCATGTATAGGCACAGAAAATATGTATAACCTTGAAACCCTGCAGATGTGCTCCTCTGGTACAGCTGCACAGGGGGCTTTGGGACTGGAGCTTTTGGGGGGTTCCATGTTGAGATTACCCGACCTTTGCTTTTCCTGAAAGGCTTTGGGAGGTGTGGGGTAGGTTTCTGTTGGATTCTGGGGAAGGCAAAGATCTCTGTGGTCTTTGGCTGGATCTCAAATCCTGGGGTACTGAAGTGTGACCTAATAATTTAGGACTCAGAGAAGGATTGTGTTTAAATAAACTGTCACAGTTTGAACATTCTACAACTATTAATTATTAAAACTTATACAAATCCAGGGAGGTTCATGGCATGTTACAAATTGTACCTAGAAACAGCTGAGCTGGGCTTACATGAGGTGGATTTTTTTCTGAAAAGACATCATCTCCTGTGAGCACAATAGAGCTACCACTTCTCTTATAAATAGTGAATGTTTTAAAATTGCATGCAGTCCTAAAGCTGGTTCCTATTACGGAGCGTCGTAGAGGTTTTTGGGGGAGGGTTTGTGGGTTGTTGTTCTTTCCCAGAACGATCTGCTTCTTTGGGAGAGTATTAACCATGGCTGAAATATGTGTGTGAAAATGTTACGGTCTAATGAGCAACTTCACTTCTGTGTCACTTTCTTGCTTTGAAATAAGAGGTTCTGGGTCAGGAACTGCCCATTTGATCCCTCCTCTGTCTCCAAGTGGACTTTATATGTCAGTGCTTTTTATACCAGCCTTTCAAATCCATGTGATAGGAACAGTGTGGTCATTGTAGGTCAAAGGAGTTGATTTAATGAAGTCTCATGTGCCCTCAACAAGCAATTTTGTCACTTCCTGCTGAACTACTGAGCTGTCTGCACTTAGGGAGATTGGCCATCCCCAGACATCATGGGTGTTCAAGATTGTTCAAGCTGTGTTACAGCTTTTTTTGATTTTCCTTTGCCTCAGGTGAACTGTGTGACGAGGTGATTAACCACTGTGTTCCTGATCTAAATCCCTGCCAGCATGAGTCCAAATGTGTTCCCCTGGATAAAGGAATCAGGTAAGAGTGTGTGTGTGTGTGCTGGTCTCTGCACAGAGGGTACATTGATCCATTGGCTTGACTGGGGTTCTACTGGCAATGAGTGTGGAGCAAAAATCACCAAAATTAACACAAATAATGCAAGACTATATGCATTTCAGTCTGGGCCACATTTTAACTTTAATGCATCCATACATACTTCTCTAGCTTTCTGTGGTTTACTTGAAAATAATAAATGTACCCTCAGAGCAGAGGACTTATTCTGGAATAGGGCATGGCAATAGGAGGATTTATGGAACAGTCGCTGCAAAACACGTTAGCCTGCATCACAAACCAAGGACAGTTTCCTTAAGTGTTCCTTAGGGCACTTGCAACTTCAAGCAATGTAACAGGAGCCTTAGATCCCGGGCTGGATGGCTCCAACTCAGGAGCCACCTTTTCCACTGTCCTTGCTTGGCTCATCTGGGGTTTGGTGATGTCTGTGTTTGCTTTTTCCTATTGGGAATGACACTGACTGTTCCACAGGGGCGAAGGAAGGCCTTGTGTTTTGGATGGCAGCAAAGAACCTGGAGGTCTGGGCTTGGGCAATTGTGAGAGGTGCACAATGGCAGCATTTATCACCTACGTGAAGAGGGACTTCCAGAGCAATTTAGCAAATGGAGACAGTCAGTTGAAAAGTCAAGCTCTGTGAAAAGCTTGTCAGGAAAAGATCTTTGGAGACAAATCCAAGAGAGTTCAGTGCAGAGTGAGCTGCTCTCGGCACCTTCCCCTAAGGCTGTTCTCACAGCCACAGGGCAGCCCTGGGTGCCCACTGATTCCCTCCTGGGGTTCTGTCCAGCACACCCAGGAAGGGGGAAGGCATCAGGCTTTGTTCTTCCTGGTAACTTCCAGCTGGGGTCAGATGGTGTCCTGTGGAGCAACCAGCAGGTCAGAACCATGTAAGCTGACACACAGAACATTTCAGGAGAGTTAAAAGGAAATGAAACAAAATCTTAGAGAGGGTGGCAATCTCAAGGGCAGCTGACTCTCTGTTAGAGAGTCAGAATGTACAACACAAGCCTTTCTTTGGGATGAAAAGCGTCCAGACAGAAATGTTTCCAAACCTTGAAGAAGATGAAGCTATTAAATGATTAGGATGGTTCCTGCACTGATATGTAGGGACTAGATAAAGAGGTGTGTGCCAGTGCATAAATAATCCCTAATGTTCTTTCCAGGTTTCATTCCAAATTAATCCATAATTTGGTAATCCAGTATCTTCGGTTAATTCAGCAGTACATAATGTTATGAGGTGAAGGTTTGTAACTCAAATTGCCTTCTATTAGAGCACAAAGGGATGGAGACAGCTGTGGCCCTGAATGGTTTTCCACTTGCTGGAAGCGTTGTCATACCTGCCACCCACACAATTTGAGTAAATAAGATGCTTTTTCCTCACGTGCTTGCAAGAAAAGTGTTCTTCACAGTAGGGCCACTAACCCTTGAGGGGAGCCCAAATACCTGCTTTAAGGTGTTCTTCTGTTACTGTGTGTTGTCCTATTCTTCCCACTATTCGTAGAATGCTACAGAAAAATCCATGATTTCTTTATTCCTTCAAGCCAGACTTGAGAGGTGAAGAAGCCTTGAATGTAGAAGTGTCCAAGCATTGCTATTTCTTTCATACTTTAATGGCACCCAACCATCCAGCAGTGAGCCCTCAGGAGTTGTGCAGTGATGTGTGGATGCTGCTGGGACTCGCTGAAAACAGCAGCCTCTGCTCTCGTGCTGTAGCTGATCCCCTGAGCAGCCTGGTCTCCTGATGGTGCAGGATGGTGCTCCTGCCTGTCCTCTGCCTGCTTCCAGAGGCAGGGACTGTTAATGGCACGAGTCAGGCTTGTCCCTGAGCTGTTTATGCCCTGGGCATGTGAGCAGGACACACCAGTCTGTCTGTCCTGCCCTCAGCTCTAGTCAGTCTGCAGCTCTGCAGAGGGAAGAAAAGATGACAAAGACAGGAAAAAAATAGGAAGCCAAGTTATTTATTGACGTGGGGAGGGAAATTCCATTCCGGGCCTGTGATAGAAGCCATGATTCACAGCTTTAATACAACCGACATTGGACATTGAGTGCATGCAGATGCAAATCCCCTCAGATAGGCCAACAATTTAAATACCACTGGACATGTTTTTAGGCTCTCTGTGATACTGGGAATGTTGCCATCACTACAAGGCTATAACAGAAAACAAGATTTCCACTGCAGTGGTGTCAGATGGTCACTGGGAAATGAGATAACTATCTTATCATGTAAAATACTCTCTTACCAGGATCTGAACATGAAGGTTTCATTGCCACCTTCTTTACTGCATCAGACTTTTAGTGATGGACAGTCCCTTGCTGCCACTGTGTGGGACTGTGGGATAAGGATGGAGTTACTATGCCACCATTCCCTGATGGCACAGACCCTGAGTTCCTAGGAGTCTGGATGAAGAGCTCATGGGGCTGAATTTCTCACCTCCTAGACTTCAGGCAGGCATTTTTTTTGGTAGCTTCAGGTAGATGTGACACACCAAGAGCTCAGAGAAGACTGACCCAAAAGGAATTCCATGCTTCTAAAGCCAAGCTTTGAAGAAAACTGGACTATTTCAGAGTGTCTTTGGCTGCACAGAGCTCTTTGCTTTTGGAGTTAAATTTGCAGGTGGTTTTTCTCCCTTCCAGCCTCCACATCTTTAGTATGCTGCTTTGCTATATAGAAGAAGAGTAGCTTTCTGTATGCCAGAAAACAAAACAAAAAAACAGCCTTTAACACAATAAAATTACTTCCAAAAAAAAAAAAAAAAATTTCAAGAAAGGAGCATGTTTTTCCATTCACTGTAGTGATGTTGGAGCATGATATAAATATACTTTATTATTCTAAAGCTTGGAATTATTACCTGACAGCTTAAAATGCTGATTTAATGCAGCCCCACAGAGAAAAGTGGTGGTTCTGTCATTACTGAGATAGCCAATACACATCATAAAATTGATGCATGGCAGCCCTGAATAAGGAACTGCACATTGTTCATTATTACATCACTTTATATTAGGACTGCAGGGATCAATAAAAAACAACAGGATTAAATGCTGCCAATTCCCCTCACAAAGTCTTTTGATTGACACTATTTCCTCACAGGTGCGTCTGCAGTGCTGCCAGAAAATGCTGCCCGTGTCTCAGGGTTTGGGGCAGGAACAGTTTTTGTTTTTTGCTCTTTGCTCTGATTTGTTATCTCCATTATGTTAATCGCAGTATTCCTTGAGCCACCAAGGTGCAGAAAAGCAATTCACACATGCGGAGCTGGGACAGGGACCCTCCTGTGGCTGCAGAGGCTGGTGATGGGACCTCTCCTGCAGGGAGGGTGGAGTGTCTGCATGCACCTAACCCTGCCCATGGACAGCCCCATTTCCTCCAGGTTTAGCCAGTCAAGCCACGCTCTGAAAAGGAAATTGGAGCTCACAATCCCTGTGCTGTCACCCTGGCAGCCACTTCCCATTGGCACTCACAGGACACTTGCATTCTGCAGTGTCACCCCGCTCACTGCCCTGCCCTGGGGAGCAGCCAGGAGCCACGTGCTGTCACTTGGAGCAGCAGTCAGCACAATGACTGCTGCCTGGGAACTGGAGATGTTTTTTCCTCATCACTGCCATGTGCCCAGTTCCTCTGGAGAGGTTTTCTACAAGGTGCCTCCTCCTGCATTTACCCCACCAGGCTGCTGGCAGGAAGAAGGGAGTAGGCCAGCTGAATAGATTCATGGAGCAATCTCTCTCCTGATGCCACATGCTCAGCTTTAGAATGCTTCTCCTCTTCCAGCTCTCGGTGACCAGCATGTTGGATCCAACCACAGGCTCTAGCAAGAGCACAAGCCTCTTTTTTATTGCTGAAATTCTTTGTAGCTCTTCCCCTGATTTGGTTGAAGTGATATGACTTTTGTTTTCCAGATGTGCATCAACATCCAGCTGGGAGGAGTAAAATCTGTTTTATGGACTAAAGAGTGTTCATGACTAAACACTGTCTACACAGTATAGATTCAAGAAAAGGCTGCTCAGCAATCCCAAAAGATCTGATCCAAATCAGAGACTTTGGGATGCATTTTCTATTGTCAGGTTATAAACTTCTGCAAGGCTTATAAATAGAAATGCTGATGTAGCATACAGCAAACTTGAGAATTGTATAAAATAAAGCCAACAGGTAATGTCTGCAGGTTTGGGTGCATCTCACTGTGCTCCGTCCCATGGTATCACCCCGCAGCAAAAGGTGCAGTGTCACCATGGCAGAGGACATGCTGCAAAGACAACTTTCCATTGTTGCCGCAGCATTTTGCCTTGCAAATGAATGGAAAGCAGGTGGTGGTCTCAAAACTTGGTCTTTCTCTTTGAATTTGCTGAGGTTTATAGCTTGTTTACAGATTGTTTCCATTTGGAAGGTAGACCCTTCCTGTGCTCCATGAAGCTGCTCAGGGCCAAGCTCAGACACCCAGCAGTGTGCAGCCATTGGCAAAATCATACTCTGGCCACCAGAGCCACTGCCCTTGCAGAATATTGCCCCTTGAGTCTGTAAGGTTAGGGAGAGCTTTGTCATGTTCAGCATAACTGGGAGTCTGCCAGGTGGACACCCCTCTCCAGAAACTCAGCTGAGGAGATGGTGGTACTTTGGACTTGAATTTTAGCTGATTGAAGAGCCTCAGATGCAGCCAGCTAGGAGGGACCTGAGCCCTTCTGATGGAAGGAACTGTGCTTGATGCGGCCAGGAATAATTGCAAACATCTCCCCAGCCCAAATCCAAGAGGTGCTAGGAAGCCCGTGTGAGCTGCTGGTGGGAGTGCTGAAATGAGCCATTAACAGAGATGTTCCTGCGTTTCAGATGCGAGTGCCTGCCGGGTTACAGCGGCAAACACTGTGAAGTGGATGATGACGACTGCGTGGGACACAAGTGCCGGCACGGAGCCGCCTGCGTGGACGCGGTCAATGGCTACACCTGCGTGTGCCCACAGGGCTTCAGGTACAGAGCTGCGGGATGGGAGGGGCTCCGGAATCCTTCATCAGCCTCTAACACAGCACTGATCTCCCATCCCCGTGGGAATGGCTGTCTGGAACACAGCACTGATCTCCCATCCCCGTGGGAATGGCTGTCTGGAACACAGCACTGATCTCCCATCCCCGTGGGAATGGCTGTCTGGAACACAGCACTGATCTCCCATCCCCGTGGGAATGGCTGTCTGGAACACAGCACTGATCTCCCATCCCCGTGGGAATGGCTGTCTGGAACACAGCACTGATCTCCCATCCCCGTGGGAATGGCTGTCTGGAACACAGCACTGATCTCCCATCCCCATGGCAATGGGTGTCTGGAACACAGCACTGATCTCCCATCCCCATGGCAATGGGTGTCTGGAACACAGCACTGATCTCCCATCCCCATGGCAATGGGTGTCTGGAACACAGCACTGATCTCCCATCCCATGGGAATGGGTGTCTGGAACACAGCACTGATCTCCCATCCCATGGCAATGGGTGTCTGGAACACAGCACTGATCTCCCATCCCCATGGCAATGGGTGTCTGGAACACAGCACTGATCTCCCATCCCCTTGGGAATGGGTGTCTGGAACACAGCACTGATCTCCCATCCCCATGGCAATGGGTGTCTGGAACACAGCACTGGTCTCCCATCCCCGTGGGAATGGCTGTCTGGAACACAGCACTGATCTCCCATCCCCATGGCAATGGCTGTCTGGAACACAGCACTGATCTCCCATCCCATGGGAATGGCTGTCTGGAACACAGCACTGATCTCCCATCCCATGGGAATGGCTGTCTGGAACACAGCACTGATCTCCCATCCCATGGGAATGGCTGTCTGGAGCACAGCACTGATCTCCCATCCCCGTGGGAATGAGTGGCTCACTCCTGTCCCTGCAGGAGGTTTTAACAAGGTAACCAGACACAGGGGACTGGCAGTTCTTGCTTGGAAAGCAGCAATTTTGGGGCATTGCTGTGTGAGTGTGCCTGCCCCAGCCACTCCTGCTAACACACTGAGCACACCACCTAATACACTCACATAAGTTATATGGAGATAAACTCTGCATGTGCAGAGTGAGCAAAGGATAATAAAATTGTGTTTATGAACCCTCACAACTGGCTGCAAAGAAAACATGAGTCTGAAGATTTTGTGGCAGTGTCTCTGTGCCTCTTGGACGAGCTCAGTATGATTCAGGCTGTAAATTTCCAGCCTCTCATTCTGACAGTTGCCAATATATCTGACTCCTGGAAATCTCTGTCTGTCAAAGATAAGTGTGCTCCTCCAAATGGATTCACTAATCATTGCTTGGGGCTGGATACTGGCTTCCTTCCAGCTAAACCTTTTCTGTGTTTGAAATACACACGAGACAAAGAAGGAGTACCTGAAAAGATCAGTCTTGACAAAGCAGAAATTGCATGAACACTTATAAATCATCTTCTCTGCTTTGAATCTGCAACTGTTTTCATTCTTCTTGCTTTCATTCTTGCTGGTTTTGGGTTTTGGTTTTTTTTCTTCCCTCTCAACACACATTTCTGTTGCAAAGCAGACAGCCTTCCCTGAATAGGCATTGATGTATAACATGATGTCAGCCTATGGTTTCACAGAATCAGACTTGTTATTTACAAGGTATCAGATATCCTCTGAATTTCAAATTCATACCCTTCTCTCCATGTTTCACTCTCTGCTTCAGTCCATTTGATGGCCTTAGGGATCCTGCAGATTGGTGACTGGTAAGGCTAACGTGACTGTGGGATGTAAATCCTCAGTGTTGTCTAATTCTTAGAGATGAGAAATGGGATTGCAAAGCCATGTCTGGAGTCAAGGGTAACTCGAGCCTGTCATCAGATAGGACTGACTGGGAGACTTGCTGCAGGTCCCCTGATTTTTTAAGGCCTGTAAACACTAGCAAGTGATGAATGTGAGGGTTTTTTTTCTGGGAAAGCAGAGTCACAGTGTTTGTGAGAGATGTTCTGAGTTGACACAACTGAGTGGAGCAGCAGGGGTTGGTGGGAGAGTGGTCTGGTCCCTTCCCATGTACCAAAGAGCTCTATTGGCAATTCAGGTTGTCTGGTTTCACACCAGGAGCAGGCATCAAGAGCAGAACCTGGAACAGTCCAGTCTTCTCTCTTGATCAAATGAGGGGGTCTCATGCCACTAACAGTCCTCCAAGTAGAGGAAGAATCTTTCTACACTAAGCTCCAAAACTCAACTACCCATTTAGACAGCACTTCACAGCCCAAGGCAGCCATGGGCAAGCAAAGTAATCCCGCTGCCTGTCAACAGTACAGGCAGGATTACTTCAGTTCTTCTGTTTGCTTTCTTTTTTTTTTCCACTAGTCCATGTCACTTCCCTAAATTTCCTGTGCAAGATGCAAAGAAGACAAGGGTCTTTGGAGAGAAGAACCTCACACTGAGCACTACCACACTCCCTCTGCCAAGGCAGACAGCAGGATGGAGCCCCATGTGTTCTCCATGCAGACTAGTCCCTGATCTTGTTTGATTTCAGGATTAAAATTCTGCTAACAAAATATGATCTCATTATTCTTTCCATGACTCAAGCCTTTTGTAGTTTAGAGGCTCGCTGCTCTGAAGGGGGTTCTGAGGTTTGGGTTTTTTCCTGTTAAGATTATAAATTCAAATACCGTGATTGACAGAGTTCAGCCTTCTGATGTTCAGGGTTACAGACTCCCCTGTCCTCACAGCTGCCTTGGGCATGGTGATGTGTGGCAAGGAGATAGCTCTGCAAGTGTTTGAAGGCTGCAAGTGTGGACGGAAAAAAGAGAACACAAGGATTGGTCTGACAAAGGTAACTAGGAGACCTAAGATGAGGATTAATAAAGTTTTTTGGCTAAGTATCAGGAATAATTTCCCAGCAGTGAGTTTGCAGTGCCCTCCCAGTTATCTGGAACTTATGCTGTTGTAATAAATTCACAGACCTATAATGATTTTATGGTTGTCACTACGCTGTGTGTCAAAGCCCTAAAACAATGTTAAAACTTATATCCTCTCATTGCTGAACAAATGGCACTTGGGTAATTCTGAGCAGCGTAGGTAGGGCCTCATGCACAATGAGGCTGTTATGACAGCCCCAAAAATCAGTAGTGCCACCATGTACACACTCACTCTCCCATTTCATCCTTTCCCATTCACTGGTCAGGGGTAATTGTGCTCCTTCCAGCACCTTTCCTTAGCACTCACCAACTTCTCCTAACTGCAGAATATGCTTTCCTCCTGAAAACTTTGCAATGTTTTCTTCCCAAAATAGCACTCATTTGCCCCCTGCAGATGAAAACATTTTTGGAGAATTTGTGAGCCCTGCTGAATAAACCCCAAGTTCTCAAAGCTTCCCTCCAGCAATCAGCCTCACAGTAGTGTTGCCTGATAAATGCTGCTCTGGTGGGGAAGCACACATTAAGCTGCAGAGCCTGATGGAAGCACTGCTCCTCTGTGGTGCAGATGTTTCCAAGTTCTCCACTGGGACAGATTGCTGCAAGGGACTCACAGTGATTATTTAAATAAATGAAATTGTACCAGGCAGAATGGACTTGGCCAAGCTATGGAAGTCAGGCTGTGTTCCACATTCCACTGCTGGGGAAATAAATCCTATTAATTTTTTCTAAATATATACTTTTTAAAAATGTTTAAAATTAAAAAGGAAAGGGCCTTTACAGATACTGTTGCTAATGTAATTTCTAGGTGCCAGTATCAGGAGAGCTGCCCTAGTAAAGCCACACACCAGAGGGGTGTCCACAGCAAGCAAGGGTGTACAGGAGCTGTACCAGGAGCTTAGGGAATCTTTCAGAACAGCACTAAGCAGAGACACTCTGGCTTCTCCCAACATTTGCTTTCTGTTAGTGGACGCTGTTGCGGGTCACATGGATTTTTTATTATGATTATTTTTAACTTCCAGAAAATTAAAATTAGATATACACTGACTTTTCCTTCTGTTTCCTACTTGCTGCCGAAGACAAAACAAAACAATGGGCATTAGGTATGACGAAGCTCACAGGCTGGGTTAGCAGTGCTCTGTTCTGCTGGTACCTCTGGAAAGGGGTCACCTTGTTTGCCACTTACAAGAGCAGAGTAGACTCAAATCACAGATCTAGGATGGAGAGGTCTCAGGTTTGGGCTTAAACGGCTCACAGATTTCACTGGGAACCTCTGCAGGGCACAGTAAGAGGGGTAGCTGTTTCAGCCAGGCTGCAGTGCCTTGCAGAGCTGAAGAACCAGTGCAAAGGGCAGTACAGGCTGCTCTCAGTGTCTGCACTGGCTTGTTCACACCCAGCGTTGAGATTCCTGCCAGCACTCAGCTGTGCTCCTCTCATGTCGGGCAGCAGGCACACGGTGGCTGGACCTCAGGGCTGCTACTACAAAGCAAATGGCAGTGCTGCTGGATTTTACCTTTTATATTTTACAGATCCTGTACTGCTTCAGTGCCTAACTATAAAACCCCATAGCCTGTCAGCCCCTGTTCTCCCATTTTATTCAGACAAAACAATTCCTCTCTAGGCCTGAAAGTCAAGGAAACCTCACTGTCTCAGGCCCTGAGAGATGTAAACGACTGTGAACTGGAGGGGGGAGGCAAACTTGGAGTAAATTACTTCATTACCTGAAGCTGTAATTGGAGCATTACCTCTTGATACGTAAATGGACCAAACTTATAATGAATATGAATAATGAATAACTCGTGACCGTCGTCCCACCTGGGTCACCAGAAACTGATGCCTTGCAGTGGCTACCTGAGACAGAGGCTAGACAAAATTAAGAGAATAAAAGCAGGTATTTATTTATTGAAGGCCTTCCACTTTTATTCTCTTAATCTTGTCTAGCCTGTGTTTTAGGTAGCCACTCCAAGGTATCAGCAGCACCTGAAATGAAAACGAGAAAGCGCTGCTGACTGAGGCTGTTTGCCTTCCCTCTGCCTGTGCAGTGGTCTGTTCTGCGAGACGCCTCCTCCCATGGTGCTGCTGCAGACGAGCCCCTGTGACAACTACGAGTGCCAGAACGGCGCCCATTGCATCGTGGCCCAGCACGAGCCCGTGTGCCGCTGCCTCGCCGGCTTCGCGGGACAGCGCTGCGAGAAGCTCATCACCGTCAACTTCGTGGGCAAGGACTCCTACGTGGAGCTGCCCTCCGCCAAAATCCGCCCTCAGGCCAACATCTCCCTGCAGGTTTGTCACACGCTCCTCTATGCTGTAATACCTGTAGTGTGCATGTGTCCAGTGCTGACAGAACAGGCGCTGCTGGACAGAATCCTGGAAAAATCAGTCCGTTTCTGAGCCACTTGTCTACTCTGAAATCACTGAAATGTGAAGGAGAGACGAAGGCACCAGTGTACTTTTGTGGGCACACATCCTGCCTCCAGAATCTCTCCACGCTCCGATTCCCAGACTGGCAATGCAACCAGGGATGATTCGGGAACGTTCCGTGTCTTCCTACTGATTCACAGCATTGTGTTTCATCCTGTACAATGTTTGTTTAATGTCATGATGCCTCTTAAAACGGGCTGCTCTGAATGGCCTCTCTGGACAATATTTTGCTTATTCAACAGACAAAAGGCCTGGGATTTTCTTACAGGCCTAAGGTTCAGAAGACAACTGAAAACTGGCTCTCATGTGAAATGGGAAGTTGACCTTTGTGTGTGAGCCCACCCAAGGGCACCAAGACCTTTTTTGTGCCTCCTGGCTCTTGCTCTGATTGCTGCTTATATATGATGTATTTAAAGTATATTTGAATTGCTTATGTTATTTTGGTTTGATTTTAAATACAGGTTTATTTCTTTTATTAATCAATCTCAAGCAATCTTACATGGTTATGAATGTTTCACAGGTAGCCACGGACAAGGACAATGGCATCTTACTCTATAAAGGAGACAATGATCCTTTGGCTCTGGAGTTGTACCAAGGACACGTGAGGCTCATCTATGACACCCTGAACTCCCCACCCACCACAGTATACAGGTAAGTGACTAAGCTCTGCCAAGACAGTTGACTTCCAAAATTGGTGGAGGAGAGGTAGGATTTTTCTAAGCAATGTGCATGGGAGGAAAACCTTTTATTTTACTTCAAGGTATCTCTTTTATGCATGTAATTAGATGAGAAAGTCAGAATAAAGAGTTAGCTAAACGCTGCATGGGTAAAAATTGGCAGTTATTGGCAACACCAGTGATGCTGTGTCCTCCTGTAATTGTAGAAAAATGCATTTTCTAATCTGCTGTAAAGTTTCAGTTTTTGGTGAATTTTGTCCTTGAAATAGTTCCAATAAATCAGTTTTTTTGTTGAGATTAGCATTAAGTGACTGTACCAAGACAGAGCAGTTAATGTGCAACTGCAGGGTTAGATTGCCTCAAATAGAACGAGAAGAGCTGAACTCTTCTACAGGATGAATATTTTTAGTGGAAATTCTTGCCTGCAACTACACAACCACAAAAAAGCAGAAATGGCAAAGGTAAATTTTAGGGTAATTTGACTTCAGACACGTGGCTTTTGAGGATATGAAATCCACATTTTATTCACTAGTCACAAGAAGGAAAAGCAAATGTACAAGTGAAATCCATGCACAGAGACATTTCTTTGGGAAGGAGGGATGTGCTGCCTTTTTTGATCACTGTTCCTTCAGCATCCCTCTCCCCTAGTTGTCATTTTCAAGCCCTGTTGCTCCAGTTTACTCTAAGCACAGATGCAGTTGTGACCACACAGAGCATTTTGGGTTCAGAACAGACTCCTGGCACTGTGTGTGCAGCAGAGCTGCAATTCCCAGCCCACCTCAGCTGTGGGAAGAGCATCCTGCTAGAGCAAGGGACAGGATGGGTGTCAGCACGCATCACCCACCTCATACTTGTCTCAGAAAGTTTTCTCAGCACTTGCTAACACTTGATCCTCCCAGGGAATTTTCTTTAGGGAAAGGGTGACATTTTTAAGAAACTTTCTGTACTATAATAAACTGGATAATACCAATGCAGACAGGTTGCCAGGAAGAGCACTGGCTTGTGCCCTGTAGGAATGAAGGAAGTAGGTTGCCCATGGTTTTCATCAGCTGGATGGATAGGTGTGAAAAATGTCTCTGTGTGTGGCAGCTGATCCTAACTGATCAGCTGTTGGAGCAAAGCTGAAGTTGATAAACAGTTTTATGCTGCTAATTGGAACAGAGGGAAAGCTCCTTATGTGTGTGGGCAGCACAGGGGGTGACAGGTCCATGTGGGTGTTTGCTGGCCATGGTCACAGCACGGCAGAGTGGGGACAGGAGCTGCTGCCACCACCACAGAAACAACCCTCCATGGATGCAGTGCCTTCTGGCAGAGCTGCCAGGGGTGGCTGGTGCGGTGTCCTCCCCACGCCCTTCACGTGGATCGAGGAGGAGGGGGGGCTCCATTCTCACTGACACCTCATTACCATAAGATTAATGGCCCGTTCACCACATTTTGTGTGCCGTGGTCTGCTGAGATGCGAGAGAAGCTGCTTAATACGATGCCCTTTCTGAAATGTCACTCTAATCTTTTATTAGTTTAAGGAGTGGAGCAAAATGGGATTAGCATGGAGCTCGATGGGAAAAGATTAGGTTGATTGAGAAAAACTGCAGCTAAAGAATGTCAGAAAGGGCCTCTAAATAGATTAAAAGACTTGTTTTCCTTAAAGGCTGAAGAAGGAGCAGGAAAACCTGCTTGTCCCCTTACAAACATAAGATTTAAGGATAGAAGGCATAAGTGGATCAGGTTTGACCTCTCTGATTTTTAGCTAAGGTATGAACTCTCTTTGGCCTAAGACATGACTTCTAGCTTGGCACAGAGTTTTGACAGGAAGACACCTAATAACAGAAAATCCCCCATTTCCTTTAGTATCTTGGACAATGGTCAATTATTTCCATTATCCTGGCATTGGCCATCATTTCTAAATTGTGTCACTAGTACCTTCTGAATTGTTGAGAGGCTTTCTCAAGGGAAATTAAAGTCTACTTATACCTGGATCTGGTTCCCATGGGTTTATCTGGACTTCTGTTTGCATTTTCTTCTAATCTACATTTTGATTAAATGAATAGCTGGCTCGGTGTGATGCATTTTATCTCAGCCTGAAGAATTCGGGAAGATCTTTCCCTCAACTTCTACAATTTTCATTTGTCATTGAAAATAAGGTTGCTAGGAGAACCTGTAACATCCTGGCATCACCACTGGTGAAACAGTTTGCCTTCCCCATTGCCTCCTCCCTGCTGTCCCATTTAGACACCTCATTTCAGTTTCAATCTCAGCAAAAGTGGACTGTTTGCCTTTGCAAAGCTCTGCTAAAAGACTGTTAGATTAATTTTCACAGTCAATATAATGTTCTGCTCTCCTCCAAAGCAGTCCACTTTTTGGACTAGATGAGCAGAGCTTTGGCTCTTGGTTTTCCCCAGAAGAGTCTGCCAGAAGAGGAGGAGGCCTTAAAATGCTGCCTGGTGGGAGCTGTGCCAGCTACAGCTGCAGGAAATCTGTCACTGACCTGGTCCTGGGTTGTAACTGAGATGTTTTTCTGGCTATTTCAGGTACTCTCAGGATGGGATGTGGGAAGTCATTGGCAAGCCACATGATCTGTAATTCCTCATCAGAGTGTCCATGATAAGATTTATTGATAGTACTTATGAACATTAAAATTAGCAAAGTACTTGGCTAATACAGGTAATATCCTGTAGGGATAAGATAAAAGCTGTTGTTTGGGGAGCCAGCAGTGAGTCAGTCACACCTGGTGGTATTTTTCCAAAGTGTTCCACAAGGATGAAACACTCCCTGTGTTCCAGCAGCAGGCTGTGCCCCAGCCCCGTAGGACAAAGCTGGGGGAAGGTTTGCCCCAAACACAGGGGGTGCTCAGCTTGCTGTGAGCTCTGAGGGGCTCTGCTGCAGAGCTGCTGTGGGCCATGCAGGGCAGGGATGTGTCATAGGAGTGGATTGTCAGGAAAGAGATGTTCATTGTAACTCCTCTGGGAAGGCAGGGTGGCCCTGGCTACCAGAGGGAACCTGTTCCTGAATTTTAGTTGCTTCTCTGAGCAGATTGAACCAGAACTGCATTACCAAGTCAGTCTGGAAAAGCCCAAGATAACGAGCTGTACGTTCAGGTTTGCTTAACGTGTGTTTGTCCCTGTGGGAGGTTTGGATAGAAAGGTTAAAGTTGACATTGGGCTTCTCTTTCATTCTAGTCAGGTAAAGGTCAGCACATGTCCAGTGGAAATGACTACCTAAAATTCACTGTCATTTATCATCAAGTTAGGGAGAAATACAAGTTAATCCATTAATAATATAATGCAATGACAGAGCTCACCCTTTAAAATAAAATCTGACTGATTTTTTACTGGAACCTGTCACTTGTGATCTGCAGAAAAATGTTTTCCTCGATGTCAGAGTAAAGCTCTTACAGAAGATCCATTTTTGAAGTAGGATTCCTAGTTTCTTTTTCAATGTTTCTTCTATTTAATTATTCTATACGTGGACACATGAGAACAGAAATCTTTTTCTGAGTGCTTTATTGACCTCCTGGTTTCTGCACTGCTCAGTTACTCTTCCATGCCATGACAGTACTTGGTGCCACTCTAACAGGGAGTTCTTGAAATGAAGTAAATCTTTCACACAATGCTGTACCTTAATTTAAAGGTAAGGAGCAACTGGTAAAGAATGTGCTTCTTTTATTTACTGCCGCAATCCAATTGTTAAAACTTTGAATTAATGAAGAACATATAACGAATTTCATAGTTCCAGCACTCAGCCATTAACCCTGGTATCTGTTTAACTGTATTCTATAGGGAGAACTCCCTATTTTCAATCTTTTTTCCCACATCTGTTCCTTGAGCCAGAGATAAGACCTTACTTGTAAACTTTTCTCCAATAGATTTTATGCTGCTATACACTCATATTGATTTGGATGCTGAAATAATCCTTCCTAATAGAAATGGAAAACAGAACTTTGACACAAACTGGGGATGTAATTCCCTCCAGAGCTCCCAGATTGCCATGTTGCATACAGACTGTCATATCTGGTAAAGAGCAAAATGCAGGAGTTGTTGGTGTAAAATCATATGTTTTTATGCAGGGATCCTGACAGCAGTGAAAAAGGAGGCAGTTAGGAAAAGATAAGAATGAATTATATTTGTCTTTCTGTAGAGACTACACCCAAATTACATTATAATTCCTTTTAAAAGTATCCTCGCATAATCGGCTTTCAAAGATGCTACATCATTAAAAATATTCCTTGTAGATTGTATCATGCAGTTCTCATGGTCTGGCTGACTCTTGCATAGCATAGATGGATGTTCTTGTGGTTAAAGCAAAAGGCCTGAAATGAAGGAGCATACATTCCTACTGTATCTGTTGCAGATGTGATGACTGCAAGACGACAAATTAGATCTGGTTCCCTGTGCACGCTAAAAAGTAGAGAAAGGCACAAAAATAGAAAAGGTGTTTCAGAAACATGCTGCAGATCTCTGAGGGTGAGGTTCCTGCTCTGCTGTCCCTTCAGGCTGTGGAACAGCACAAGGTTCTTCTGCTGGTGGCATCTGCAAACTTCTGTGCCCTTTAACTCCCTCGGGCTGTGCCGGTGGCTCTGGAGCCTGGGAGCTGCTGGAACTCGGTGTCCAGCACTATCCCAGGCCATGCCACTGCTGAATGAATGTGCTGCTCCCCAAGGATTTCAGTCCTCTACTCAAATCTCTGAGGCTGAACAGTTGCTTTAGAGGTGGAAGAACATCCACACCTTCCACAGAGGGGGATTTTGTGCCATTGTCTCTTTAGCTGAAATTGCTTATCTGCAGTGAAGCCTGGGAGGCTTCACCATTAATTTTCTGCCTTCTGGGGAGGAATGTGCTGGAGGAGCGAGAACATTCATTATTTTTAGGATCATTATTAGAGCTTTTCAAACTCAGTTTTTGGCAAAAGTGTCTTTGCAGAGTGCACTGCATGACTGGTCCTTTTCTTCCTAACACCTTCACAGTCTGCAGCCTGTGCTGTGCCCATCCCTGGTGGGATGCCTGTTTGATGCTCTGGATGGGCTCTAAATAGACTGTTTTTCAGATATTTCTGTGAGGCATCACTGAGCTCTTTACAGTTCTGCATATTTGCAATTCATTTTATTCTATCATGTACTCGTATTTTTTCAGATACCCCTTAGGGATTCTATATCAAATATAATGAAAGAAACTGGCATTAGTCTCTGGCCTGCACAGAAAAAAAATGTAAAATTTGAATGTACTTATAGATCTTGCATGAGCCAAGGCAAAGGACAGCTTAATTTTTTACCTTTATAAAGGGCTTTGGAGTACTTAAATTGGAGAAAAATGGCAAGTGTGTGAGTTCTTGTCAAGCTACAAACATCGCATTTACCTCATTTTTCCTGGATTATTGTGCAGTAGGACAGAGAAAATGTAAGGTCAAGACCTTAAAATATCATTTAACTTTTACCATTAGGTTCAGAATCAAATATTTGCTTTCATGAAACACAGAAACTTTTTTCCTGCTGAGCTGAAGCTTAGGAAGGGTAAAGTTTTGTCCTTCAGGCTGCCCAAGGACTTAGCAGGCAAAATCTTGTTAAGCTGAATTAATTCTTTTCTTTGTAAATCTCTCCAGTATCTCTTGCAAGAATGACAGTTTCTCATCTGCTCTCTCTCTCTGCCTCCACCCAGCTCATTCTCTTCAGTTCAATGTCCAAGTACCCAGAAACTGCAGACCCACACTTCATGTCTCACACATGTATAGGGTGTTTCAGAGTGAGCTTTTTACCAGAAGAAAGCAAAATCCTTCACAAAGTGAGTCAGTGCTGGCCTGTCTGTGGTACCAGGTGCAGGCAGTTAGGAATGGGTCATCTAAAGCCACTTGTCCTGTGGTAATGACAAAAATAGAAGTTCTGTTCTTCAAATCCCAGGTCACCTTATTCAGGGACCAGAATCTGGAGCTGTGGGTCTGAGCTGCACTCAGGCATCCCCTGTCAGCAGAGGCCAGGCTGGGGAAAGGTTGCAAATATCTTTTAAAGGCATTTTGCTGCTGTACCATAGGTCGCTGGTCCAGTAGTACATTGCCAAAGTTGGTTAATACTGATTGCATCAGAGAAAGGTTGAAGTGTTCTCATAATAAACAGTGATGGAATAAACCTAATCATAGTCAAAATGGCTTTATAAACTTCCTGTGCACTAATGACTGGCTCATGTCTTGAATTGTGAGGTTTTTTGCCTTACAACAACAAGTAGCAAGCTAATATGTTTATTTTTTCCTGCCTGTAAATTTCTTGTGAACATGATGAGTAACACAAAGTTTAGATGTGTACCATGTGTGATATTCACATCCTATCTGTGGCTCTGGATCCAATCGATGCAGCCTCTGTTGGAAGCAGCGCACGCAGACCTGGAGCTGAGGGAGATCAGGAGGTGCAGGATGGGTCTGTGCATGGTTCTTTCTGTGTTTCTTCCCAGTGTGGAACTGGGACCCAGAGCTCAGCATTTGTCAGCACGTCCCAGTGCTGGGGGAAGGTGGGCATGGCAGCTGTCAAAAATCGATGGGTTTGGTCATTTCTGTGGAAGGAGAGGATCCAGCTGTAGGTATTTTGCTATGGCTGAGGTGGAAACAATTTCTAAATAGACATGGCTTTTTTTTTTTTTTCTTCAGGCTTAGCCTCCAATTTCAGGCAAAACCCATCATTCTCTTTCACTCTGACTGGATGCCCTGTTAATTGTACTCCGTAGCAGCCCTGCTCCCTGCTGCTAATACCTACATATTTTCCAGAGCTGAAAAGGGGATAGATGGTCCAAAGTATTGTCTGATGTAACAACTCTGTGAAGACACCTGGTGAATTTTCTTATCAGAACCTGAGATTTGATAACCAGCTGAATGGCAGAGCTGTTTTTCTAGAAGGTGACCCCATGCACCCTGCTCTGTTCCAAGCCCTGGTGGGGCCAGGGGCTGTGTCACAGCCTGTCCTGGTGTGTGATGCTCAGCTGTACCCATGCAATGCTGGGGAGGACGTGGCACTCAGGCTGCCACCGCCCTGCTGCTGTAACAGGGCGTGCCTTCCCCTCTGCTAATGATTATTTATTGTGTCATTTTTATACGGGTACGAGATTTCACACCGACCCAATAACACTGCAGAATCTCTGACTGATTTTTTTTTTCTTCACTCTGTATTTCATGGGTTTGTTATTTTGTCTGATGCATGTCACTGTGAGGACATCAGGACGTGGTAGCTCCTGACGCCACCGTGTGCAGTGGAGAACCAAGGCATCCTGGTGGAGAGGGTGGCAGGGACCAACGCTCTGATCTGTGTCTCAGGAGAGCCCTTGGACTTCAGAAGTGTATTCCAGCTGGTTTTACTGCCATTGCACTTGCTTTAACAGATTCTCAGCAGAATGAAGTATCCAGCTTTGCTGGTGTGAGTTTAGCAGCACCCAGCAGCTCTTGGCCCCAGCAATTTCTACTCCCAGAAACTTCTGTTCCCAGCAATGGGGCTGGAGGGAGCTGTGGGACCTCACCCAGGTCAGGGACACTGTGAGAATCCCCTGCAAACAGCAGTGTTTGCCCTGGCCAGGTGTCTGACCCTTTAATGAATCATCTAGGGAAGGGGGTCAGGATTGTGTTAATTGTATGTTACAGGGGTGTAAAAAAGGTCCTTGCTTTTCTCTTAGAAGGTCTGTAATACAACGACTTTCACTGCTGGCAGGGGTGCTGCAGGAATTGAATTATGGCTGGAAATTAGATATGCATAGCCTGGCCAAACGATCATTAAGGGAGATACGGTAATCAGCTGCCAGTGTTCAAGGGCTGTAAACACCAGGAAGAGAAAGATGGCTTATTTGGGTGGTCTACAAAGTTTTAAGTAGAAGAAAAGGTATAAAACCAAGCAAATTAAAATGGAGGTATCAAGGCAAAAGCTCTTAATGTCGAGTACTCTCAGCCTGAAAGACATAGCACTCAAGTCATGTAAAACAGGATTGAACATAACAAAATAGTGTGTTTGAAGCTGAAAGTAGAGTGCTTTAATATTCCTTTCACCTCTTATTTCCCTAGTCCTGTGTTTCATTAGCATTTTTCATACTTTTTTTCTCAACATGTGGTTTTTATTCAGCTCCTGAAGATGATAGTGCTTGAAGTGATGTGTTATTGTGGAGGTAGCACAAACACCACTCCAATTATGATTTTGCCTTTGTTGCCATGGAGAAGTTTAAATCTATTTTAGGCCAAGGACTGATTATAGCTGGAACTAAGGGTAGGAGGTAAGTGTAGCTTGGAAAGGTGAGAACCCATCACTGCTGATACCACAGTCAGCCTGGCACTGTGTGAGTTTCACAGCTCCCAAACTGCTGACAACTCAGCGCAGTTCCCTGCAGCTCTCACCTTGAGCTCTTCATTTTGGTACCTCTTCTCTGGTGCTGTAAGCTCCTTAAGCTCTTTTTGACATGTATTCTTGTTTATTGCCTTCTACTTAAAATGTTCTCAATTATCTAAGTTCAGTGTTCCCCATGGCCTTCACTCCCCAGTCTCTTACCATCCTTGTGTTTTCTTTGTTTTGTGTGTCAGATGAGGCGTGTCCCCATTAAGACAGAGGTCAGGAAAATCTGGAGACTGTAGCTAATGAATTAATGTTCTTATTTGCATAATTGATGGTTATATATCTCCTCAGTGACATAGTTTGCTGTGATACTTAAAGCTATTTTTGGTTTTGACTCCTCTGCCCTGCTGTTCTCTGCTGTCTGCAATAAAGGTATATTACTAGACAGTGAAAAAAAAACCTGACCTCAAAGCCCAAATTTTACAAGTTCCAATTGAATGCTTTAATCCTTTAATGCATTTCTGTTCACTGGCATATTTATAGTGGCTCAGCTCTAAATATCTCATGGGTATTAGAGCAAGGGGAGTCAGTGTTTAAAACATCTGTGTGTGCTTGGGGCTGGAGTAGAGGGGAAATAAAATATATAGGAGGGAAAAGAGAAATAGCTGAAAAATGAGAGTGGAAATCAGTTCCTTCCTGTATTCCCTGGGGTTTTATGTTGAATACACATCCCTTTCCCTTCACTTCTTTGTGTTGTGGAGTCTGAGCTCCCAGCAGATGCAGTGTGCACTGTGTGCAATGCACTGTGCAGTGGCTCCACTGGCTCACCTTGCTGGAGCCGCTCTGGCAGAAGAGGAGCAGAGAGCTCCCTCCTAGAGGAAAATTTAATGTCTCTTCCATAGAGCCCTCTCTAGTGGCCTCCCTTCCCTGTGAGGGCAGCTCAGAGCGAACAGAAGGTGCTGGACCCAGGGCTTAGGGAGCTGGGCATCCCAGCATTTTCCTCTACTTTTTGCAAAATTTGACCAGATGCCACGGCCAGCTGTCCATGTAACCTCAGTGAGAGCAATGTACTGGGCTGTGCAAGGCATGTAAGGTGGGCTGTGAAAAGATGAGTGTGATGGAGAAGAGAGAGTGGAAGGATGCTGCAGGGTGAGCACAGTGGGGGAAGTGCCTGACCAGGGGTGTCCTCACCAGCCGCCGGCCACGACCCAGAACAGCAGCACTGGCTCCTGAGGAATCATTCTGTGTTATGGAAAACTTGTGCTGCCTTTTGTTGCTTAGTTTTCAGCAAGTTTAATTATTAAATTCCTGGAAATCCTTGCTTACACTTCAAGTGCTTACAACAAGGACTTGTAGGAAACTGTACAATATCCAATGGCGGTGGCATAAAATGCTGCGGTTGGAAGTCAGCTAAACTTTCCTGGCTGTATTAGAGGCTCGGAAAGATCTCAGGAGCGGCGCATGGTTTATTAGCGCCCCGGGCTCTTCCTGCCGCACCTTTCGGGTGTCCCTCGTGGTGCTCGCTCGCTCGGGTTGATTCGGTTTCACCGTGACGAGGGGGAGCCCGGGCGGAGCGGGAACGGGAACGGGAATGGGAGCGGGGCCGGGAACGGGAATGGGAGCGGGGCCGGGAACGGGAATGGGAGCGGGAACGGGAATGGGAGCGGGAACGGGAATGGGAGCGGGAACGGGAACGGGAGCGGGGCCGGGAACGGGAGCGGGAACGGGAATGGGAGCGGGAACGGGAATGGGAGCGGGGCCGGGAACGGGAACGGGAATGGGAATGGGAATGGGAGCGGGGCCGGGAACGGGAGCGGGAACGGGAATGGGAGCGGGGCCGGGAACGGGAATGGGAGCGGGAACGGGAGCGGGGCCGGGAACGGGAGCGGGGCCGGGAACGGGAGCGGGGCCGGGAACGGGAATGGGAGCGGGGCCAGGAACGGGAATGGGAGCGGGGCCGGGAACGGGAGCGGGGCCGGGAACGGGAGCGGGAACGGGAATGGGAGCGGGGCCGGGAACGGGAGCGGGAGCGGGGCCGGGGCTGTCTCTCCCCGCTCAGCTCGCGGTGCCACGGCGCCCTCTGCTGCCCGCCCGCGCCGCTGCACCGCGCTCCCGCATTGCTTTCCCGGTTCTTGCCCTGCATTCCCGATCTGTATCCCACATTCCCGGCTCTCATCCCGCATTCCCCGCCCGTATCCCGCATTCCCGGCTCTCACCCCGCAACGTTCGGAGCGGGCAGCTCGGTGCGGGGTGGCCGGAGGAGCCCCATAAACCCCGACTGGAGGCGGGCATCTCCATCCCGCGGGCGGTTCCGGAGGGAAGAGCCGTGTAGGAGCACCTGATGCCCAGTGAGAACTGAGTAAGGTTGGAACAGGACCCTTGGGAGCGGCGGCTCTGGCGGGCTCCGATGGAGAGCGGAGCGCAGCAGCGTTCGCTGCTCAGCGCCGGCGCCGCCGCCCTTCATCCCCGGCCAAGCCGCTGTCTCCAGCTGTCTCCGGCGGCTGCCGGGGCTCCGAAAGGCCCGGCTACAGAGGAGGCTCTGAGGAGAGAGAGTTCCTGCAGCTTTTCTCTCACCACTGGTCTCTCCCCCACGGTTGTCTCCATCTCAGAATCCCAAGGCGTCTGAATGCCTTCCCGTCAGCAGCAGCAGTGAGTGCTCTCGCACAAGTATCTGCTGCCTGGGGATTTCCTGTCGTCCTGGCTGTCCACATTCAGCTTTTCTATCATATCTCCGTGTCTTCTCAAACAGCAAATGAGTGCTTTGTCTGTTCTAACTTTATCTGCTTTACAAAACTGTAGTGTTGCGTGATGGCTGTGAGTTACTTTGTTTCTCAAAGTTCAGACAAAGATTATTTTAATAACGGGTTAAAAAGTGAAAGAATCAGAATGGAGTAATACTCATCCATGTGTTCCTATAGACTGGGACCTCTCACTCCCTTTCCAACTAAAATATCATCTCTGGGTGTGCTGAAAGGCATCAGCACCATATGGGGTGGCTGCTTCCATCCCCAGGACTCACAGACTTGTTTGCCTGCTAGTCAAGGGATAATCTGGAAAAAACACACCCTGTGGAGAGTAGGTGATGAATGCCTGAGATATCCTGGCTCTGGGAAGAGCCAGTCCTGCCAGATGTGATAATGTTGTCCTCTGACAAATGGCCATAGCTTGGCCTTGTGCAGATAACCATGTGGTTTGTGTGTTAGCTTCAGCTATTGATCCTGCTGGGGAAGGGCTCCAAATCCTACAGCCATCCATCCCACCTCCACAGGGCTCAGCTCTCACAGCTCATGGGGTTTGGCTCCACTTCTCCCTTTCATTAGCACTTCTGCGCAGATTAATAATTACATGTCTGCATTTCTATTCATCTCACACCTTTCAGGTGGAAGTCCAAGTGCTTCCCCCCAGGAACCAGGCATTGCAGAGAGCAGTGAGATAAGCAAGGAGCACAGAGGGATCACCCAGTGGGTGTTGCTCTAGCACAGCTGCTCCTAATGCAGCAGACACTTAGCAGAATTCCAGAGTGCTTGAACTCAAAGCTCAGGCCAGCTGTTTCCAAACTTCCCAATCCACAAAGTGCAGTTCCCGAGGTGTGACCTCGCTGCAGTGCACTGGGGTGCAGTGGGGAGAGGCTTGCCCTTCCCAGGGGCACAGGCTCAGCCCCTTGGGCAGTGAGTCCAGCACACATCCTCTGCCTCATCCTGGCCCACACAACTCACTGCCCTTGCCAGGGCCCTGATACAACTGCTGTGATCCAGAGTCTCTGCTGGACCAGCTGGATCGCATTTTTGTTCAGTGTCAAGCCTTCATGTTTTTTTTCTTTAAAACACTTGGAACTGTACCATCAGCTCCAGGTTCCTGAGTTCTCCCCAGGGCTCTCTCACCATCTTGAACATGGGCAGCAGCCACAGTCCAGTGCTTCCCTGCAGGTCAGGAATGAGTGATTAAGCCAGCAGAGCTTTCCTGGGAACCTTTCTGTGGCAGAACTAACTCACTTATTTATGTAAAGCCACACCATAAAGGTGTTCATACACTACTGTCTGTTACCTTATGACCTGTGTAACCTTACCTGAACTTTTGAAGGCCTGTGTGTGTTCATGATTCATCCCGAAAAACTGTAGGGAGAGCAGCACTGCAGAGGCACTCCAGCTCCAGGCTGGAACAGCACATCCCCACAAATGCCTGCAGTGCTGACTTGCTGCCTGACATAGATCAAGTACAATTGGTTATGTCAGGTCTGCCATAAAACACTATAGAAATGAAACTTCTTCCAGCAATAACTGAATTCCAGTAATCTCCAAGGCATGTAATCTGCTTGTGAAGCCAAGGTTCTATTTCCTTGCTGCAATAGCCTTACACATCAGTTCTGCGGGACTGGGCACTAAAGATGGGCACAGCATGTCATCTAGGTTGAGAGGTGGTCACATTTAAAAGGTGATTCACTCTTAGGGATGAGTGTGTCTCTTCCTCTCCACTGACAGTAAAAAAAGTGTGGGTAAATAGCTCAGAGGCATTGACCTTGCAAATTTACAAATTGCCTGAAAGGAACCTGACCTGTGAATTTGTAACTTCCTTTGAGAGGATGCTGAGCTTATGCTTATTTGAATGAGCAGAAACCCAAACTTTGACACTGTGCTGTAGTGTGCACCACATGTGCAGCAATCCCAAATCCAGGCTGTTTTCCAAGCAGTGTCTCAGGATGCCCAAAGCCTGGTGTGTTCTCTCGTTGTCCACACATAACAGCACCCCCAGCCTGAAGGGAGGAATCTGGGAAAGGGTGCTCACAGGCAACGCTGTGCATGTGGGCAGTTCACAGAGCCCACAGGCTGATTCCAGACCAACCATTACCAGATTCTTTCTACCTGTGCCCTGGTGTCTGAGTGCACAAGGAACAGATACTGTGCCTTTTAATTACACCTACAGCAGTGGGAAAATCCCCTCAGATGTGTGACTACCACCCTGGTTTGAGACCCTCTTTTCTCAAGAGCAGGTCATCTCACCCTCGTCCCTCCCTGCTTTCAGGAGTGCATGAAACCATCGGGTTGTTTTAGAGAATTTCACCATGGAGCATAAAGGCTTGAGAGCTGAAGCTGCCCTGAAAATAAATAATTTTTAAAAATGATAGCATGACATAAATGGAATGATAGCACTGCACCTTTTAATGTGTGGGAGAGTGAACAGGAGATGAAGGTGAAGATTGTTTGAGGTGCAGACTAGGAGGTTGCTGCAGGCTTCATGCATCTGAAAAATCAGTGTTAAGAACAAAGCAATACACACTATTTTAACATCTTATCTGCTCAGAGATGGCTGCCTGCTCCCTGCCCCAGCACCCAGCAATTCCTACTGTCTTCTCTTCAATCTATACCTTAACCTTAAAAAGGAGTATCCATTTGTCATTTTTCCTTGTGTTCAGGTAGGATTGTCTGATACTGAACAAAGCACACTGGTCATTTATAAGCCAAGACCTCCTGAATTCCTTCTCTGGCTTTAAGACCCTCAGTCTGTTATTCCTCAGTTCATAGTTCCAAGACACTTCTGCTGTAAGGAGATGCTGGTTTCAGAGGCCTCTGCTGTCTCACCGCACACTGCAATCTCTCCTGGCCCATGTGAGATAATTTAAACCACACATAGGAGAGTTTTTAAAAATGAAATAATTTTTTAATCCAGCCTGCAGCATGTGTGTGCACCAAGCAGTGTGACAGAGGGCAGCAAGCTGCGGCTGAGAGCACAGAATGGGATTTTTTGGTAGTTTTGTCACCAAAACCAGTGTGTCATGTAGCTACACAGTTGCTTTTCTGCCCTGAGAAAAACAACTGGAGTGGCTGCTCTCCTGATTAGCTGCCCTCTGAAGTGTTCCACATGTGTCAGTACTGCCTGCCCAGGATGGGCTGAGTGTCAGTCTGTACCTCCCCACTGCAGGAAATGCTGAGAACGCTGTGACTGCAAACTCCAGAGCACTCCAGAGCTGTGCTATGCAAGGTGTACCACAGAGACACAGGATGTCACAGAAGCAGAGGCTGTTCCTTGTTCATCTTCTAATTCTTTTTTTTTTTCCCTCTTACTTTTTAGTGTGGAAACAGTAAATGATGGGCAGTTTCATAGCGTGGAACTCGTGATGCTGAATCAAACTCTGAACCTGGTGGTGGACAAGGGGGCTCCCAAGAGTCTGGGAAAGCTCCAGAAACAGTCTTCTGTCAGCCTCAACACACCCCTCTACATTGGAGGTACCGTGAGTTGCTCTAGATTTGAGGTTTTAACATGTTTTCTCAGCAACAAATCATCGTCCATCCTATGGAGAGGGCTCTCACAGCCACTGCAGGAACAGCCCACTTGGCATTTCAGAAGCTTCCAGAACTGGCTGGCACCAAGGTGTATGGCTCAAAATGGATCAGTGTGAATATCACAAATTGTCATGGCAAAAAAGGCAAATCAATAGTCAGTGGGTTTAAACATACCATAACTGAGCAGTATTTCTGATGGAATTTTTTACAGAGGTCTAAAAATTGGGGGGGGTTGGGGGGGGGGGAAAGAGGTATATGGTTAAAAAACATATTAACACTCAAACTAAGAACACCTTGGTTAATAGTTTTCTCATTGGAAACTGAAGACATAGTTTTAGACAGATACTAGAATTGACCAAACCTCAGTTAAGAATTTTTTTCACATTAAGTATTAAATCTGGAGGGAAGCAGAGGCCAAATGGGGTGGGGAACAATGCCCGGAATAATGACTATAGCACTGATGAGGTGTCTGGTTACAAGAGACAGAACAAAGGCTGGTTTTTGCCCACTGGATTGTTTTTGCCAGAACCCCCCTAGTTCTATTCTGAACTGAATGTTGAAATCTCTCTTTCAGTGACACGGAGTTTTTGAATTTTTAGTCAGCCTATTCCAAATACAAAAGGTAATAGACTCAGAAAGTCTTTGAGCCTATTCTAATGAGATCATTGAAGCCAACTAGCAGCCAATAGTAGAAACTCTTACCAGCTTCAGTTGGTGCTGGTCAAGGTTTTTCTAAATAATTTTCTTTAATAACACTTTTCTAAAAGAACCCTGAATATTGCCCTTGTAAAATAGAAAACTGGCTAATCTTGCTTTGTACAGAGTTGAACTTTTATAATTGGTTCCTATTAAGAATGTCACAGGCTATTAAAGAGCATTGTGCATCAAAGATAATCTGCTGGTGCAGAGGCCATCACAATTTCTCCCTTTAGCACAGCACAAAAGATACCAATCCTGCAGCAATGTATACACAGGGAACTTGGGAACTAATCCCATGGAAAAGTTTTGTTAATGGATGAGCATCATGGATCAGTACTAATTCTCAAAAGGTACCTAAAAAATTCTCAGGAAGAACCTGAGGTCTGGAAAGAAGGACTGTTGAATACCAGGATCCATGGCCTCAGTAAAGACTTCTGCTGCTGCCTATTAAAATTCTTGTTGCTTCTTTCTAAACCCTCCCTGTTCTTCATGTGCCACCTCTTAATGTGCAGCCCTCCCATGGAAGCCAGATGCCTTTCCTCTGCAGGTGGTTTAGTAAAAGTAGTTGCCTAAATTACCCCAGAGCAATTGTTCCTGACCTATACAGAAAGATCAACACAGACCTCAGCCTTCAGGTGCTCACAGTTTTGTCCATCTCACAACCACATCACCTGTTCTAGCAACTTTCCTCCTAACATACAGTTAAACAGATGCTGTTTTAGGACCACCTTTAACAGTGGCATTACTTATAGACAGCAAGTTCAGAGGCCTCACATGGCTGAAAATGGAAGCACTTGCCTGTGCTAATGCAGCTGCACATCCAAGCTGGTGTCAGTGGGGAAGGTATAAAACAACATCCAAAAGAACCTGCTGGCCATCCAACTGTGTGAGCTCTTCCAAGCACTTGAACAAGATGGGAGGTGCTTGCCACAAAGCCTTGGCCTGGCCCTTGAAGTGCTGTTCCCTGTCTTCAGAGCTTTCCTGCACTACTTTCCATGGGATGCACTCTTACCACTCCCTCTCTTAACACTGTGACCCAGTAAAGCCAAACTGTCATGTTGCATCTCAGAGGTGGATACTACCTGCTGACAAATGAAAGCATTCTCAAACCTTTCAGAAGAATAATTGCTATTAAACTGTAGAGAGAAGGAACATTATATAAGGACAGGAACACGTGGCTACCAGGCAAAAAAAAAAAGGTTTGGTTTGGTGGGTTTTTTTGTTGTTGTTGTTTTTCTTTTTTCCTTTGGGCCATGCACTTCTTACAGAAGATTGGGCAAGTCAGTTTATTTTTTCCCTTTCCATTTCCAGAATGAGGACAATGAGATTGTACTACCTTACAAAGTTCCTATGCAAATTAATTATTCAAAGATTTTAACAGGCTGTGACAAAAGAAGCTTCAGCAATTTAAATATTATCATTGTAAGTGTAAGTGAACTTTCCCCTTTTGCTTTTATCTGAAGGGATCCCAACCTCTACTGGATTATCATCCCTGCGCCAGGGTGCAGATAAGACACCAAATGGTTTTCATGGGTGCATTCACGACGTCAGAATCAACAACGAGCTGCAGGATTTCAAGGATTTACCACAGCAGTCACTGGGAGTCCTTCCTGGCTGCAAATCCTGTAACATCTGCAAGCATGGGATTTGCCGATCCCTGGAGAAAACAAGTGTGATCTGTGAATGTCACCCAGGCTGGATGGGCCCTCTGTGTGACCAGGAAATTGGAGATCCATGTCTTAACCACAAGTAAGCTCAAACAAATGGTGACTGGAAAAAAAAGCTTTACAGCTAATGCATATTACACATTTCATCTTGCAAAACCACATCTGACTCTTTTTGGAGGTGCTGGGTCCCCACATGAGGTTATTGACAGTTGGGAGTCTGCATCTGTGGCAACTCTCAATTTCCACTTCTTGTTCAAATGTTGCTGACTCACCAAAGGAGCTAGTAGTCCTAAAGGATTTCAGGTGTTAATGCTGCAGCTCATACCTTCAGCTGTGACTCTACACATTAAAATACAAAACTTCCTGTTAATGGGCATGGCTTAACCCCAGGAGGTGAGTGCCTGCACAGATCCAGAGCAGAGCTGCCTGTGAGAGGGAGGTACACATTTTGGGGTTTTCTCCCAGCAGCCCTGAGCCCAGTCTTCAAACTTACTCCCTGAAGACCATTATGCACTCCAGTGTGAGCAGTTCTAAATTTCCCAAATAGCTAACTTAAATACTACACTTTGAAACAGCCCTTTAAAGTGCAAGTTTAAAGGATAGCTTGGTGTTGCATGTGAAGGGAGCGTGAGTGTAAAGTATTTACAGTTCAAAGGCTCAATAACCACATCTCCATCAGAAACATGGGGTGAATAGCTTTCTTATGGCCAATACACAGGAAACAGTCCTGTGCAGCGCAGCAGGCTGCATATTTCAGTGTTGTTTCATAAGCAGATGGAAATACTTTTGTTTTAGAAGTTCCTTCAGTTTCTGTCTTGGAAGGCACTTTTCATGAGCACATGCTTTTGACAGGTAAGTTGATGCAGTGAATAATCACTCTCAGAAATTTAACCTGGCAAAGGTACCATTTTAAACTTGCTTCTGGTTCTAATTCTACAAAGTACTGAAGTCTGGGAGGTGTTGAAAAGCACCTGACAGTTTACAAACCAAAGGTATGAAGACCCAAATGTTTCCTTGAATTTCCAATGTCAACACAAAGCTGCTGTGGTTGGACAGAGAAAAATAAGGGAGTTCCAGATGTTTACATGATGAGGGATTGTTTCTCTCATAGTCCAGGGAGGGTGAGGCAATCACGAACATTGCCCCTTACTAAGAGGAAAGTAGCTGTGTGTATTTTTAATGCTTGCACACTGTCCCACCTTTCCTGAATCATTTCAGCCTTTTGGAGCTGGCTCCCTAAAGCTGCCCGGTGTATCCAGGGGAGTGTGGAGCCCTGCTGGCAGGTGTCTGCTCCAACACTCACAGGTTAATCTCACTGAGGAACTGCACCTGGTAAAGATCAGGTAGCCCCTGGTTCGTGGGGCAGAAAATACTGCTTGACAGACTGTGACTCCCTTTGTTACAGTATTTTGCATGTCTGGACCTCACTGAAACTGCTCGTATAATCTGTCCTTTTTTTGTTCAAAGCTTAAAAATTAAATGTACAAAAATTCAATATAAACAGGGGATAATTTTAAAGTACTAGAAAGAAAATAAAACTAAGAGAAACATGGGTTTATGTCAAGTTACCTTATGCCAAAGGTTTATAAGCCCTGAGCAGTTTTTCCTTGGCTGGAGAGAGTTGCTGTTCTCAGCCCATTTCAAGTCTGCCCCTGTCCCAGAAGTGGGGACAGTGTCAGAGAATTTGCTAAGGATCACCACCCCACCCTGTGGTGTTCCTTGGAAATGCCAAAGCTCGCTGCAAACCCCAGGAGCCAGGGAACCCTCAACTACAGGTGCCGGCTGATAAGTTTGTGCATAGCTTTTCCACAAGCACCTTCATTTATCACACTGGTTTTCCTCACCTGATATTATTCGTACAGTAATCTGTTCAGGAAGCCGGGGCATGCAGCTTGATTGTTGGCACTTAGTTCCATGTGCTGATGCTGTAAATGTGAGCTGTCTCGTGTGGATGCCAAGCCTCGGTCTGTGCTCACGGAAGAACCTAATGTTTTCTACTTAGGTTCACAAATTCTAAAAATGTATTCTCTGAATGTTACCCAGTATTCACTGAAAAAAATCAGTTTTTCTCCAGAGTGTTTGACACTGGGCTGCTGTTTTTGGATTAGTGTCCTGGAATTAAATGAGCAGAAATGGCAAAATCAGACATTTCTGGGATCAGGAACTTTCACATCCAACGAAGAGCAGCTCTAAACGCTTCTGTTTCCCCAGGTGTCTGCATGGTAAGTGCACGGCAGCCGGCGCTGCTTACACCTGTAAGTGCATGGAGGGCTACACGGGCACCTACTGTGACAAGAAGAACAATTCCTCAAACCCCTGCAGGACTTTGAAATGTAGCCACGGGCAGTGTAAGGTCTCGGAGCATGGGGACCCCTACTGTGAATGTGACCTCGGCTACAGCGGAGAGCTCTGTGACAGAGGTAGGCTTGGCCCCGGGGCTGGAGCTGTGCTGCTGCATTCCTGCTTTACACCTAATTTACACCTGCTTTACACCTCTCTTCCCCGCCACTCGGACTTGGGAGGGGGGGAATGGCAAACAGAAGATAAAGCTAAACCAGCCTCTGCAGAGCAGCACAAGGAGAACAGAATCACGTAACAGTAGATAGCGGCTATCACACAGAGAAACGGGGACATGGAGCAAAGGGTTTTATTGTCTGTCTCCTGAATCCTCGAGGTTTGCTGCTGCCAGGATTTGGGTGGGATGCTCAAAGAAGAGGTTGTGAGGTTTACCCTCAGCAAGCAGGGATCAGTTATTTGCGCTGCTGGGAAGGGAGGTCTTACAAGGAGGAACTGCTCACCTGAAGTGACATGAGAGATTCTCATTCGGCTTGGACAGGTTTCCAGGGGAATCCCACAGGTCATGCTGGACTTTGCTAGGAGGGCAGAGGCCTAACTCTTCTGCCCTGACCTGAAAAGACTCCCTGGAAACTCATTGAGTTTTAAGTGCATCCTTTCTGCCTTGCTTTGTTCTTGTTCAGAAGGAAGGAGCTGGATAGTATTATTTTTATTTAGGTTGTCCCTTTCCTGCGCACGAACCACAGACTTTCCAAATTTTACACGTGCCCATCACCAAAATGTATCTGGCTGCTGCACAGGGACTGCAGAGCAGCACAGACACTTTTAGGTATCCCAGACCGCTAGTGTCACACGGAGCAGGCTGACCTTTGCTCCAGAGAAGCAGACATGGTAAAAGTAATTCTTATTTTGCAGGAGTGTTGCAGGACTCAACACTCAGCATTCATTAAAACACTTCCAGGCTGCTGATCAAAGCCAGCAGGCCAGCTTGGTCTTGGCCTCACATCAGATATTACACATTTGTGCAGACAAGCTCTGTTTTGGTGGCAGGTACAAAGCAGTAGAAGATTAAGGTTCTTCTCATGCCATCTGTTTGTCTTGAATCACATTATGAACCCAGGGCTGCTCTCTGATGTGCGGGGAATATCTGGCAAAATAGTTCCCACATTTTCTACTCCTTTCCATCCCTGTTGTCCCAGCAGAGAACCTCTGCCAAGGAGACATCATTCGAGAAGTGGTCCGTAAGCAGCAGGGCTACACCTCGTGTGCCAGCGCCTCCAAAGTGCCGCGCCTGGAGTGCCGCGGCAGCTGCGGCGGCGGGCAGTGCTGCGTGCCCCTCCGCAGCAAGAGGAGGAAATACTTCTTCCAGTGCGTGGATGGCTCCACCTTCACGGAAGAACTGGAGAGACACGTGGAGTGCGGCTGCTCAAAGTGCTTATAAGCCATTCTCCGCTCTCTGGCCACTTTATCGACTCAGAAGCGTTATCAAAATGGGACCTATTTACTTGCAGAGTGAAGAAGAAGAAAAGAATTATTAAGTATATTGTAAAATAAGCAAAAAATAGAACTTATTTTTATTATGGAAAGTGACTATTTTCATCTTTTATTATATAAAGTATCGCACCACTTTGGGTATATGTATCATATAGTGAGCTATTTTTACCATGAAACGTTTTTAACAGTTGTAAGAAAAAAAAAATTCAAAAGCTAAAAAGTTAAAAAAAAAATATATATATAAAGAAAACATAGCCTAACAGGAGGAATGTGGGGTGACTTTATGTGTATGCACAATGAACAGATGTTCGAGGAAAGGTGTTCCAAGGACCTGCCACTGGACTGATATGGGCTGAAGAAAGCTCCGAGGCCCTGGCTGGGAGTTCCAGGGGAGCAGATCCCTGTGACTGACTGCACCCAGGCACCTGAAGAGCCTCCCCAGCCCCTTCTCTTCCCAACACTGCCGATGCTGGTTTGCTCCTGTACAGTGGCCCCGCCTGCTGTTCGTGAACTGGTTCCCTGGAGCACACAGGCACTGCCGGAGCTTGAGGCTAATTACATTATTTGACTATTGTAATACTATAATACATTTTTTTGCTGTGTACGTTGTATTTATCTGTGTTCACGTTATATTCTGCAGCAACTGTATCTATAGAGCACAGGCAGCTTTATCCAAAAGAAGGGTGCAAAGGGAAAGGAAGTGGAGAAATTTATGTTGCTTTGGGTAATTTGGGGGCAAAAATGTGAAATAAGTGCTAAGTGATGCCTAATAAATGACATAGTACTTTTGTGTAAACTCCTCAGCTATGTTATTTCCCAAGTTTGTGCCTTCTTGCTCCCAGTCTTGAGCCCTTTTTTGTATATGAAATGTAAGGAATGCACTGCCACATAGTTTATCACACCTTGACACTTTAAAGGTTGTAAAGAGCATGAAAATACCACAGGTGCCAGAATGCACGTGCAACATATCAGCTTTTACTGCCACTGTCACTTGAGGCACGGGTGTGAGCTGGGCTGTGGCTCCTGCTCAGCCACACGCTGGCTCTGAGCAGCTGCCCGTCTCTCCACAGCTTTCCAAGGCAGCAGAAGTTGCACTAAATCCATGTGAAGGTATTCAGTCGACACGTGTGCTGCCCTGCAAGGAGAGGTGTCACAGCTCCAGACAGTGCAGCCTGACCTGCTCAGCCAAAGCTCTTCACCTGCTCCGTGTCCTGCACTCGTGCCTCCCGAAGGACCCCCGGTCACCTGAGCTGTGTTCAGGGCAGCTGCTGAGTAGGAAATGGAAATCAGTGCAGGGATGAATTCTCACTGTGGATGTGAGGGGAAAATTGACTCTGGGACTGAATTTGATTTTTGAAGGGTTTTTGCCAGGGCTGCCTTTCAGGGTCAGGACATACATGCAAAGACCACCATGGTTACCTTGAAATTTCTCTTACTGTAAGTTTCAAACCTCCCCATCAACAACTGTTCTATTATCTGTGTGATTTCTTTCTTTCTTTCTCTAATGGAGTAAGTATTATGATCCTTTCTTCAAGTTCTCTGTCTCTAAGAAAGATAGTCAGAGATGCTTCCTAGCAGCCATAAAGTCCTTCTGGGAATGCTTACTGGTCTCACCAAAAGGCTTTCAGATCAGAGGATTCAGCAAAGGATGAGTAGAGAAGCTGAATCAAGAAAATGGGACTTGGGTTTGATTTGGGCTTTGGAAGGATGCACAGAATCAAACCCTGCGATGAAATGAAATAGAAATGTTTATTTCCCACTAAAGCAAAGAGACAATCTAGCTATAATACAGCCAGAAAGCTGTAATATGCTTATTGTTCTTCTGCTGTGTCAGTCTCTCCTTAACTGCAGCAGTTCATTCATATTTCTCTGTTACGACCAGAGCAATGTGAGCAGAAGGGACATAACCAATATAACAGCCATCTCAAAAAATCATCAAAATAAACATCAGTACATGGATCTGGCAATCAGTGAAACATAAAACAATCATTACTTAATGTCCCAGACTCTGATTGATACAGTACAGCTCAAAAGACAGGAAAAAAACCAAAAAACTAACCCTGGTTGCAAGTACCATGAACTGCTTTTTATTTTTAATATAACATCAGCAGCCTATAGCAGCTGGGGTTTGCACTGTACAACAAAAATCACCTAAACCACAACCTACACACTTTAAAAATTGATACAAGAAACTGCAAACACTTGTACAAATATGTGCCAGGCACGTTACTGCCATTAATGTTTCATTCCTGCTTAAAAACATTTTAATTTCTAAAGCAGCAGCTGCTGTGGTGTCAGGCAGAAGAAATCCAGCCTAGCAGTGGCTCATCAGCCCTCAGATTTGTAGCTGCAGAAACACAGCCCCTCTTGAACCTGTCCAAACCTGTGTTCACTCTGTCACTGGAGCAGCAGCACTGTGAGAAAGAGGGTGACATTTACGGGTGGCCTCACACCTGCTGGAGGGTGCTTTGAAAGCAACGCCTGGCAAGGCAAAAGCCATCAACATCTTGTTAACACATCACTCGGGGATTTACTTAAGCCAAGCCTTGCAGCAAAGGGACCAGCAACAACTCGGCAAGGCCAGCTCTGTTCCTAGCTCTTTTCTGTCGTGGCACTTCAGTGTTAAGCGCTGGGAAAAAGAACTAAGAAAATACCTATTTTGTAACCAAATGATTCAGTTTTTGTATGCTTTTAGGCAGCACTTGCCACTGGATAGTGATGCTTTATGTCCATAATTCTCTGACTTGCTGTAGAATTATTTTAAGAATAAAAAAGCATTCAGATGTGCCAAAAATGTGAGGTTAACTGAAGTGTAATTAGCTCTGAAAGTTCCTTTGTAACCTGCCTAATGTTACAATAGATTTCAAGAACTGTGGGTACAATGCAGTAGTTTTTACCTCCAGAAAGTTTTAATATAAAGTGAAGAAAGATGCTTACCCTTTAAAAAATGGTAATGCAGGTTGGTGTGAACTGATGTATTTTATTATTAGATTCTCATTGTGATGTAAGTTTAAATAAATTGTTGGGTTATGGAAGATTGTAACACCTTGTGATGCAGATGATTTCTCTGTCTATTTGAGGCATTGAGTCCAACCTTCAGTATCCATGAGGCAGTTCACAGGAAATGATGAGGGAACTACAGACATTCCTCTTGGACAAAGAACAGCTGTAGTTAAAGGTGGTATGTACACTAGTTACAAATTTTTATGGCATCACAGCCTAATATTTTAGGAATCTTATACACACAGGCAAACAAACCCACATAGTTTTCTATCCTGGGCATTTTCTTTAATTAAAAACTTTATTTGCTACATTTTTTAAACTAAGAAAGGCCTGCAGCAAAAACACACTCGTTAATTAATGTTAGAATAAAGGAAGAAATACTGGGACTGGAGCTGGAGGAGGTAAGGCTGAGGAAATGGAAGTCACACAGCTAGCCATGGATGGAAGGGATCCATAACATACACTCCAAAGCTGCTGCCACACCACTGTGATTATTATTAGTGACCCAGCTGTAACAGATTTCTGCTATTCTTTGCATTCTAGCCTTAGCATAGAATAAAATGAAGCTCCCACCTAGTCCTCTGCCTTCTCTCACTCGTGCCCCCGTGCAACACTCATACATTGCTAATTACTCTTCAAACTACGGCCCTTAAGAGTTCCATGCAAAACTGGTGACAGAGTTAGCCAATAAAAACACTCAACCTTAATGAGCATCATTAAGTCTGAACTATGAAGGTTAATTACATAATTGTAGCAGATGGCAGCATTTTCACCTAAAGCAAACCCAGCTGAGCCCACTAAAAAAGCTTAGGAGGGAAGTGTTCAGAAACGTCTGGGTAGAGGCTGCCCTGGTTTGCTCAACAGTTTATTTGCATTGCTCGTGGCTGTGCAGCCTGGGGTTTCTGAGCAGGCACTCGAGGAGCTGCAGCCTGAGGGTACAGCGCTGCTGGTTCGTGCTTCTGCGCTGCCCCAGGTGCCGCTTACCAGCCGCTGGTGCGAGGCAAACAGTGCTGGAAATGGTCTATGCCGTGTTCCTTTAGCTCCGCGTTTTCTAGGCGGCAAGGAAAAGCTGGATGGAGCTGCTGCTTGCACGGTGGTTGGCTGCGGGGTTTGCGTTGTTCTCTGGGGTCTTGTCGCTTCTGGTCTCTGTGACCTCTTTCAGGAGTTACCTCCCAGTTCCTACTCCAGCTCACACCGGTTCGGAGGGCGGACAGGCGGGGTTGGCTCAGCTTTGCCGAGCCCAAGGTACTCCCGATGCCTTTGTTTAGGGCCCCGCGAGGTGTCACACTGGGTGGCCAGTCCGGTATCGTTCTGTGTGCTCGCTGATCCGGGATGTTTCCCAGACGGTTTTTCCAGGATGCGCTCCGCAGCTTTCGAGAACGGCGGAGGTGAAGGGGGCCCGCCAGCAGGTGGCGCCACAGGGCGGCCCATGGGAATGGGAATGGGAATGGAATGGAATGGAATGGGGATGGGATATTTCAGGGACCTACAACACTTGGTCCGACTGCCTGAGCTGACGGAATCACAGCCCGTTGTTGAGGGCACTGTCCAAGTGCCTCAAGCGCTGCCAGGCCTGGGGTATGACTGGCTCTCCAGGAAGCCTGTTGTAGGGTTTGCACAAAAAATGCTCCCTGATGTGCTGTATAAACCTCCCTGGTGCAGCCCTGAATCTCTCCCATGCCTGCTGTCTGTATTCTGGGGAGAATCCCTCTCCATGTCTTCCTCACAGGAAGTGCAGAGTGCAGTGAGGTCACCCCTCAGTCTCCCTCCCTCCAAGCCCAGAGTCCTCAGCTGCTCATCGCAGGAGCACATGTATATGTGATGCACAGATTTTCTAGGAAGTTATTATTTAAAACTTCTCAGGTTTTATTGATCCTGAGCCATCAACCTCAGCATTGTTCACCTGTGATGACAGGAGTCCCTGCTGTCCCCACAACATGTCATGGGATCACCAGGGGTTTACCCCAGGAAACTGCATGAACTGGCAGCAGAAGGGTGGCCCTGCTGAGCCCCAGGACAGCATGTGAGACCTGAGGGTGTCCAACACTTCACCAGCACCATCCCTGGCAGCAGGACAAGGGCTCTATGTGCTGGCATATGGGACAGCTTGTGCCTATTCACTGTGGCAGCTTCAGGACAGTGGTCTGACATCAGTGTCACACGGCTGCTGATGATGTTGATTATTTTCACGCTAGCACCTTATGGAGTAACAACTGATTCTGCTATTTCTACCCAATTCTGCTGCTGTTTGCTCACACACACCGAGGCAAAAGCACTGCGTGCCTGCAGAGTTCATTACCCAGCAGGGTCTCCAAGCTGGCAGGCGCACACCCCTCAGCCTGTGATACCTCTCATCTGTGAAGAAAGCACAGCTGCTCCTCTGAGCACCTCCACCCTCCGAGAGCCCTGCAGGCAGCAAGAAACTCCTCGGGCATGGAACGGAGCACACCGGCAGTACAAGCACTACCTGTTAGTATGAGGAGCTTACACTTACCCCAGTGCAGGGGGCACGCCGCAGTCTCACAAGCAGGAGGAAGAGAGGTGGCTGCGAGACTTGCACAGCTTTGTATCTTATTCTATGTGATCTCTTGACCTTGTCCTTTCCCAGGGCTTCTGAGCTTTCAAAGTACAGTGGTGCCCAAGGTTCTGGGGATGACAGTGACCTCTCTGACTTGTCTGTGAGGTTTGTCCCCATGGCACAGGGAACACTCCTTTTCTATAAAAATAGTATTTTACAAGGCTGTGCTTTATATGGGGAGGAAAAGTGCACATCCTACCTCTGAGGTGTGGGTGGGAGGAAAGCAGGTAAACGAGTGTTTAGGGGATAGCTCAGAACTGACAGGGAATCAGGCCATTTTCAGTGGTCCAGCCCTGCAGCTAATCTTCCACCAGCAGCATTTAAGCAGCTCCTCTGTTGGAGGAAGGGGGGATGTTTGGAGGGATGGTGTTCATCTCCCCAGGTCACTGTCACACGTGATGGAGCCCTGGTCCCCTGGAGATGGCTGAGCACCCATGGGAAGCAGTGAGATCATTCCTTGTTTTGCTTTGCTTGCATGCACACCTTTTACTTTCCTGATTAAACTCATTCCAAGAGCTTTCTCGCTTTTACCTTTCCAGTTGTCTTCCCAATCCCGCTGACAGAGGAGTGAGGGAGTGGCTGTGAGGGGTTTGACTGCTGGCTGGGGTTAAACCTCGACAGGCAAAAGCCTCAGCCTTGCCTTTGACACTTCTTGCACAGCAAAATTACAGGAACCAAATGCCACAAGGTAATTTAGGTGGGGACTTTGCAGCACATGAGATAATATCAGGCTTTCACCAAGCATGTGATAAGAGCAGGCACAACAGGCAGTTCTTATAAAGCAGCTTAAACTTCCTTAATTACACACCAGCATATTTTGCATCTCTTAACCTGCCCTAGTTTCTCCTGGTAAAGCATTCATTGAACTGTTGGGAGTGGGTTTTTTTTAATATTTTTCTTATTTACTATGTTGAGGTAAACACCAAAGTGTGATTTATGGCACCAAGACAGACTAAGCTGGTCACACCAATAAATAAATAAATGAGATTCTTATATAGCAATGAAACAATTTTCATTTCACCCCAGTAATACTGATTTAAAAAAAAACAGTTTTTGCCTTCAGGTATATCATTCATGCAGAATCCTCTTGTCTGGTTTCATTACCCAAAGATACTGCATAGTACTTTAGGTCAGTAGTTACAGAAGTGTGTGTGTGTGTATATATACACATTTATATTTATATAGCTGATAATACATTCACCTTCAGATTTATTTATTCTTCCTTGGGGTTTTTCCAAGCAGTGTGCTGACTGACATATAAATAACTCCAATTTCAAAGTGCTCATAACTTATAAATCAATTGCTCTGCAAATTAATGAATGTTCTGGGCCTTTCATGGGCCTGCGTTAAACTTCAGTTTGAGCTAAACCTCAGCTCTGAGATGAACTAAAGATAGCTGAGCATTGATCTCAGTTTCATTTTTTGCGGTTTTATTTCACATATTCTGTCTTAGCTGAGACATTCAGATAAAACACTGCAGCTTATTGTGAAGAAACCAAAACTTCAGATTTGCTGATCTTGTTTTCAACTGAACAGCCCTTAGCTCATTTATTATCATAGAGCCCTTTATCTATTCCAATTTTTCACACTGGGAGATGAGCTAAGAGACTTTGCTTGACACAACAGCTTAAAGTGGGCATCCGGTGCATTAAAATTCAGAACTTCCTCCTAAAACCCATGCACCAGATATGCATTTTTGTCCCTGACAGAGTCAGAGAGTGGGAAAGCAGTCAGCGACTCCGCATTGCTGGAAAGGGAGAATTATCATTTCCTCAGTGAAGGCTGGGTCAGGAACTTTTCTGCCTGTTTCAAGACAGCAGGAATCAGACAGCTGTCAGGCTGTACACTATGGTTTTTCTTATTTTTCTGGGTTACATGTCTATATTTATTACCAGCACTTCCCAGGGATGGTATTTCATTTCCTCTAGAGTTAGAAGGTGTGTAGGAAACAGTCAGAGTGTCAGTGCTGGGAAAAAAAATGCCTCAGAATTAAGGTAATAAAAAATCTCCCTGCAGATCTGTTTTCCTCAACCCCACCAGAGATGTCTGCAAGACACCGGATAGCTCATTTTGCACCAAACATTCCACACTGCACAGTCTGGTGACAGGCAGGAAATTACAGACTCTTTTTCCAATCACTGTGTATATTTATGAGCAAGTTCACTTCCAGGTAACAGCTAAATTCTTATATTCCCTAACATGTATCTAAATGCTTGTGTTTAATGTTTCAGTAGTAAACTACATTGCAGTGAAAAAACCACAAAACCACACCAAAATTTCCTCACTTTAAGAGTAACACATGGGAATTTCCACAATTACATGTAGCTTACAGAAAGAGAGAAGTTATACAGCCTTGCTGATACTCTCTGAACTTCCTTTAGAGGATGAGAAATGAACACTTAGAAGACTTCAGAGTAAGTTTTCCAAATACAGATACTTCAGAAAGGAAACATGATAAATGGGAAAGGGCATCCCCATGAGAATTTCAGCTTTCTAATATAAGATTCTGGATTAAAATTAACAATAAATATATGGCAGGTTTTACATGTTTAGGAGCAGTGGAGGAATGGAGGGTGAAAAGATGTGGCTCCTGTCCTTATACAACAGGTTTGTGAGTAAAGCTCATGCCCATGAAGCTGATCATTTAGTCTTTCCTTGGTTATTTCAAAAGAGACTTTTGCCAAAGCTAGAGTCTAGACACAAAAAATTTTAGCTTCCAAGACAGAGCTTATGCCCAAATCCTCCTCATACACCACAGGTTTTAGGTTCATCCTAGGTCACAGTAACTGATCTATAATTACATGGCACTTTATCACAAAGGAGAGGGGAGAAAGCGGAAAAAACCCAGTATGAATTCTTCTGGAAAGCACAGGGTTGTGAGCAGTAGGTGGGAGGCCTCGCCATGCCGGGCCACTGGCGGTGGGCTTCCCTCTGGCTGCAGTCAGGAGAGACTCCAGAGCCCTCGGAGGGGATGTGACACAGGATGACCATGCTCATACCTTCACGTACTAAAAATGAGCCAGTGTGTGCACAGTGACATCCTGGCCTGCGGCAGGAATAGTGTGAGCAACAGGCCCAGGGCTGTCCCCCTGTGCTGGGCACTGGTGAGGGGCACCTCAAGGCTGTGTCCGGCTCTGGGCCCCTAGGTTCAGGAAGGACATTGAGGGGCTGGAGCGAGTTTAGAGAAGGGAATGGAGCAGCAGGAGAGGCTGAGGGAGCTGGAAAAGGGGCTCAGCCTAGAGGAAAAGGAGATTCATGGGGGCCCTTCTGTCTCTGCACAACTCCCTGACAGGAGAGGGGTCTGGGACAGGAGGAGAGGGAATGGCCTCAACCTCCACTAGGGGAGGTTGGCTATCACAAGGAATTTCTTCACAGAAAGGGTTGGTAGATATTGCAATGGGCTGTTGGAGGAGGTGGTGGAGCCACTGTCCCTGGAGGTGCTTAAGGGAAGCCTGGACGTGGCACTCAATGCTCTGGTCTAGGAAACGTGGTGGTGTTTGGTCCTAGGCTGGACTGTGATCTGAGAGGTGTTTTCCAACCTAACTGATTGTGATTAAACATTAGCCTGTTGCACCAAATGATGCAAAGTTTCATGAAAATTAAGATTTTGGTGCAATCATTGGAGTTCAGACAAAAGAAACAAAACATCTCCCAAACTGCTCTGGTGCCTTACTGTTGGAGCACTTCAGTCGGACCAAAAGGAAATGAAAGCAAACTTCAACTGCCTGTTTTATTTAGCGACACACAGCATCGCGTGGCTCTTGCAGGCCCGCAGAGCAAGAACCCCGGGGCCCGACTCCGCCTGCAAGTGAGAGTGTCACAGAGGCGCGGGGCCTGCGCCCACTGCCCTGCCCGGGCCCCACGGCCCAGGCCCGCGGGGTGATGGTGTGGGCCCGCGGGGTGATGGTGTGGGCCCGCGGGGTGAGGGCCCGCGGGGTGATGGTGTGGGCCCGCGGGGTGATGGCGAGGGCCCGCGGGGTGATGGTGTGGGCCCGCGGCCCGATGGTGTGGGCCCGCGGCCCGCCGGGAGCTGTAGGCACGGCCGGACTGCGGCTCCCGGCGAGCCCCGCGCCGGGCGGGGGCAGCGCTGCGGCAGCGGCGGGGCGGGCGCGGAGCCGCCCCGGCCCCTTTGTGTGCGCGGCCGCGGCTCCGGCGCCGCCGCCATCTTGTGCCGGCCGGGCCCGCGTCCGCCGGTGCTCCGCGGGGCAGCGCCGGGGCCGCGCTCCTGCACGGAGGGGCCGAGCGGAGCCTCCCCGCGCTCCCTTGCCCGGGACCCGTCCCGCGGCTGTCCCTCGGCACCGTCCGCACGGCGCCTCCCGAGCGGAGCGCGGCCGCCCCGCCCCGTCTCCCCGCCCCAGCCCGAGCGCCGATGCCGCCGCTGGAGCGGCCCCTGCCCGGGCCGCGGGCGTAGCGGCGGGTGCGGCCAGCGCCGCTCCCCGGGAGGCGGGCGCCCGGCGGGCGAGGAGCATCAGGAGAGCGAGGCCCGGCCCCGCGGAGCCGCCGCCGCCGCTGCCCGCCCCATCAGGCGAGCGGCAGGAGACCCGCCCCGGCCGACTGCGAGCCGGGCCGCCGCAGCGCCATGAAGATCAAGGATGCCAAGAAGCCGTGTAAGGCCGGGCCGGGGGAGGCGGCGCGGGGGGCGCGGGGCCGCGCGGCGGGCGGTGCCGATCCATGGATCCGGGAGATGCCCGCAGAGACGCGTCTCGCTCCTGTGCGTCCCTCTGAGGGAGGTGTCGGGGTTCAGGTGATCCTCAGTGCTGGCGTCGGAAGGACTAGAATAGAAAGTGCTGTAATCAGTTTCTTGGGGATGGGTGCTGTGTTTGATGAAGATGGCACTTAGGCACTGTGCTGAACATCTGCGCAGGTGGCTACAGTTGCTACAGTTTTGATTTTTAAGGACTAATTAACTTCTGATTATTTTTAGAATATTTACTAATATTTGGATGTAACTCTTTCGTTAAAATACGCCAAGTGCTCCCTTTTAATAATCACCGCTGCAATAGTATTTCTTGCTATTTGTTATTCTGGAGTGCCATGTTTGTTTTGAAGGGTGCAAACATGGTTCAGGCTCAGGTGAATATAAACAAAATGTCTTAAGATTACAGCTTTTTCTTGGAAAGAGAGATCTGGTTTGAGTGTGGTTAATCTACATGCAGGTGATGTGCTCTCAGTGTAACAGATGCACAGCTGTACAAGGCAACCTGTCAAGCTCATACAGGTGTGCCTTAGCTGAAAGGGATGCAGGTATTGCTCCATTGAGTTTAGCATCTTTTTCTCTATCATTGTACTTCAAGACTTACTTTCAGGGTGAGTTACTGTATAGAAAAGATGGCTAGTCCCAAATTTCTAGGCCTTGTGTTGTTCATACAGCATGACTGGCTAATGAACAGCATACAGCTAAGACAGGATATTGGAAGTTGATGTTTTAAATTTATTTTTTGAGCAGCCTAAAAAGAAGAAAATCACCAAATGCATATTTAAACAGGAAGTATTAGTATAGCTCTAGAAATAGCTGTAAAGGCTATGTTGTTTCCTGTGGTTTGTTGGGGGAAGCCTTTAATATGCATCTTGCAGCACACAATTAACCATCACCTCTTGTTAGTGCCAGTGTGTGGAAATTGCCAAACTGACTGTAATGGTGTTTATGAAGAGTAGAGTTCAGGCAGCATTCTTTTCCCCCAGTATAATGTTAAGAAATCTCATCCAGACAGCAGTAGCTGGCTGTAAAACGTTATAGTAGTTTGATAATTGAAGTGGGGAGACTATGGTTCTTCCTGCTGTAGAAGCCTGCTAATTTCAGGACTGGTTCTGCTGGACCTCCGATCCTTGTTTTCTTTAGTGGTGGATTTAAGCCTCATGGTTAAATAACAGTGCAAGTGTTATCAAGAAGTTTTAACTACTCAAATATGCTGCAGTTGTAGTTACTCTTCCAGTTCTTGAATTTGAACTTTGATGTTGGTTTCATGTTGGGAATTAGAAACAGTTGGAACTGCATAAGCAGGAGGGGAAGGATACAGTGTCAAACTACTTTGTTTATTTTGTCTTGACTCTTGAACACACTTTGGAGCTGGTGGCTTTTTAAAAGATAATAGCACAGAGTGTCTTAGGCAGTGAACTTTAGACTCAATCTGCAGATATCTGCTCATGGTTAATCACACTGAGAGAGCAGCTGAATGTTTGGAGAGGACCAGATCCACAGAAGCCCTGAAGATGGAAGTTGATGTTCAGGGTTCTGGTACCCAAATAGTGCTGTCAGTTTGGCTTAAATGCTCACATGGACAGGAAAGCTGAGTTGGGCTCACAGTCATACTTTTAGACTGTTTACAGATCATTTGGCTAAGACATTTGTAGACTCTACACTGTTGAGTGTACTTCCTTAGCCCAAGTGAGTACCTAATCATCTGTGATGGAGCCAAATGTGGTTCTGGGGAAAAATGGATAATTGTTGCTTAATTTAAGAACCTGCAAAGTAGAATTGCACAGATTGATTTAGCCTACCTGTACTTTTATCTGTGTTGTTTAGCCTCAGGAAGGAAGGCCTGCTTGCAGTGACTGGCATGAGAGAGATGAGGGTAAAATGGAGACCCCAAACCAGTTCAGAGTTCATGATGTGGGTGCACTGCCTAGACATGCTTGTGTGGTCCTCCCTTTCAGATCGTCACCTGACTAGTGCTGTCACTAAATTGATGGAGTAAAAACTGTGAGAAACACAGCAGAATTTGTGGAACACAGTGTCTTGAGATTTGCTGTCTTGTAAGACACTAGTAAAGGGCCATTTAAATCTCCTCTGCTGGCAATGAGAGGAGTCAAACATTTTAAAGAAAGATAAGAGAAATTAAAGTCAGGAAAACCTTGTACTAAATCAGTGTAGTCGCGGAAGCTGGAGAGGTTGTGGAGTGTCTGTTCTTGGAGGATTCTTGAAAAACTTCTGAGGCCTCAAAGTGTTGACTGGACAAAGCTGTAGCTGACCTCATCTAGTGTGGGCAGTTTTCCTGCTGGTGTAACTGGGAGGTCACACCCGATGACCTCCAGAAGAACCTTCCAAGCAGCAGTTACGTGATAGCTCTTCTGAGGAAATGCCCATGGGGAAGAATGGCTGGCAATTTTAAAGGAAATTTCCAAAGGTTATTTGTGGGTTGAGATGATAAATGTGAGAGCAGCAAGTGTTGCAGAACTGCTGCTGTGTGGGATCTGTCCAAAGGAAAGAGAGCAGGAACTCATTCAGAGAGAGCTGTGCATGTTGGCGGGGGAAGGTGAGAGCACTGTGCCAGTGTGCTGCTCTCCCCAGGCGAGCTGGAACCCTTCCCCTTGGCTCCGGAGTGTAACCCAGTGCTGAGGGAAAGGCAAAGACTTCCAGCATTTGATACGCTGTATATGGTATTTTTTGCAATTTGTTCCTTTTGACTGTTTACTGAAAGTAGTTTGAGAGCAAATGCTTGCATTTCCCTTGAGGTGAATCGAGACACACTAGTATATGAATGTACATTGCACAGATTTGCAAAATCCTGTATCAATATAAAGAAAAGATGAAAAATTTCAAGTTTATTTTCTCCAGTGTGGTTCTATGGACGCATGTAATCATTGTGGACATATGGAGGGTTAGTGTAGTAAAATTGATGAAAAATCCATTTGGGTTGATGGCGAATCCCTTATAAATAGATGTTTTGGGTTTTTTTCCCCATGGAATTTGCTGCATAGTTTTTTTGTATCCTGGCATTTTCTTATTAGTTCTTGAAAGCTGATTATTAGCCCATAGCAGATGTTACAGGCTCTCACTCAATTGCAGTTGAAAAATGTATTTCTAATTTATTTCTAATCCATTCTAATAATGGATTAATAGTGCCAGGAGCAATGTAGGCTAAAAGTGCATCTTTAAGCGTTAAGTTATGCCTCTGCGTTCTGTATCTTGCCATAATAACACCTATCCCCAAAGAGACCGCTGCTGAAATGTCAACAAAATTACCAGAATGAGCAAGGAGGGAGAAGCTGAAAGCAGTGATATTTTGTCTTGTATTAAGCTTTATGTGGTACCCACTTGTAGAAGTGATAAAGCCCGTGAAGAGCAGTTATAGTAATTGCCCATTACCACCTGTCCTCCCACTGTGAACAGGGCTGTTCTGGAGCGTGATTTAGAGGTGGCTGAGTGGGAGTTTGCAGAGCATGATGGAGTTTTCCCACAAGGAAAATGGCAGGATGTGCCAGATGCATTAAATTCACATGTAAATTCTGTCCAGCCCAAATGTATTTTGAGCTGGACTTGGGATATTTGAACCAAAAACCTCTTACACAACTTGTTAAGGAGAGTAAGTGTCCAGTGTCTCAAGACTAAGGACACTTAAGTGCAGTTTTGCTCTGTAGAGGCTCATAGGCCATGTGGATTGGTGTTCATGGGCACAGCAAAGGCATTTTGCTGCCCAGCCCTCAGGTAAATCCCATTTAATTTAGCAGTTCAGCAAGCTTTGGTGTGTTTTCTCTTAACTTGTCCCATTGCTCACATTAGCTGATTTAGCTGTTAAAATTTGCCAGCAGGTTTTACTTTGCTGCATACTGATGTTTTAGGGAAATGCTGGAAGTAGAAGAATGGATACACATGCATAGAAGAAAATGCATTTGGAGAAACTCCACGATGCATTTAGTTTGTGTTTATAGACACTAACAGTAATAGCTCAGTATAACCTTTAAATAGTTGTTTGCCTTGTCAGTATTCAGATAAGAATGGGATCAAGGTTAGCCTTGTTTTAAAGGCTACATACTGAGCTGAATTAAAGAAGTTTTGGGCATCAGAACTGATGACACTGCATGCTTTCATAAAGAACTGTTGCAGTGCTGGCAGGAGTAAGTTTAAGTTTTTGTGGATTTCATGATCTTTTTTCTTTCTTGTATTTTAAGGCTGTATAGCATTTTGAACTTTGGCTCTGTTTGGCAGTTGTTCCCCAAGCCGGGTTTGTATTTGGAGTGCAATAGTCTTGTTTCTTAATAATGCCTGAGCTTTCTTACAAAATGTGGTAGGCTGTTCTTTGCTGTCACTGACAGCTGCAAATTTATTTTTTTTCCCCATGGTGCCAAACTCCCAGTTTGAATTAGGAGTTAGCTGCTCTTTGAAAGTTGGTTCTTGTTAATGTATACAAGATTGACCCAGATGTTACTTTATCTTACAGGGGAAATAAAGTATTTCAAAGGTGTTTGTGTTTTAAATATGTCATTGCATTCATAGGAAAGATATTGACAGGAATGTGTTTCTTGGTTTTTAAAAGCAAAATACAAATAGAACATTAAACTGAGGAATCTCAGACTTGGGTTAATGAGGGGGGAGCAGTTAAGTCTTTATGTGTGTACTTCCTGCAGCTTAGGATCCAGAATGGGTATGCAAAATCAGATCACAAGTGTATGGTCTGGGTGGAAAGCTTTGACGGTCCCCTGAAGAACCATGGAAAAGGAAAGCACTTCAACCTTTGTGCTTGCATTGGCACAAGCGAGACGTGTACTGTAATTATTTCATTTGGCATATAAAGAGCTTATATGATAAGATACAAGTAACTTTAAGCCTGCTGCTAGTGACTGTGTACAGCATGAACTTGAGAAGTGCAGACACAAGAGCTATATTTCTCTATCTGTGTATCTCTGAAGATTATTAAGGTTAAATAACAAGCAGCAGCCACACCAGCATGCATTTTCTTACTCAGCAGAACTGCTCCATCATTATGTGACCACAGCACTCTTCCCTTGCGGGAAGTGCTTTTCTAATTGCAGGAAGCAGTTCTAGGGAATCCTTTTGAAGATCATGTTTTTCTAAAATTCTGAGCAGGTTGCCCCTCAAAGCTGTCTTCACAGCATGTACTGAGCGATCTGTTGCTTTACTGCAAGGGTTCCTGGTTGCTGTGTCTAGGTAGGGACCGCAGTGGCTCCTGGCAGAGCTGGGGAGTGAAAGAAAATCTGGATTTGTTATTGAGGAGGTTGTATATTATGGTACTCCACTTGCTGTCCTGAAGATAATTAAATTTGGTGTGAAGCATCACATAAAACACCATATGGGTTTTGACTTCCCCTTCATGTATCTGTCTCTCTTTGGATAGTAGAGATCTGTATTTTGTGTATTCTTAAATGGAGCCTGGCCTGACTTCCTAAAAGCAGAATGTATGTTTTTGAAAGAGTTTTATGTAGTTTATGCAAGGCAGTTGGGCTTGTTAAATAAAAAGCTGGATGCTTGCTTTTCCTTTTTTCAAATTGTTGCTGACCACTGCAGAGAGGAGCTGAACTTTGAAAAGTCAGGCCCTGGATTTTTTCTGTAAATAGAAGTTAAATTCTCAGCAAGGAATAATTCTGAGCTGTGCATCACGTTTTGTGGACTATTCCTGGGAATAACATTTAGGCGAAGAGCTGAAAAATATCTTTTAATGATCTAAACCCCACAGAGCTGTGCAAAAAAGTCCAGTTTTAGTGCAGGGGAATTGACTCTCCTTATGGATTGAAGTTGTGGAATGATGGTTATAGTTGTGCAAGTCTTCAAACCCAGTATCTGCAGACCTGTAAGCTTGAAAAAAAGGTTGGGTAATTGGCAGTGGTCTCATCCAGACATGTTTCTGTAACTCTGACTGCTGAAAGGATCAAGCTGATGTCTGGGGATATTTTTTCTAAAGGTTTTATTGCTGGCATTCTGCTCCTAAATCTCAGAGAAGCATGACCCACAAATAGAAGTTAAAAAAAAACCCCTTTTATAGTGTCATTTATGTATCCCTGCATCCAGATATGATGGATCCTGAGCCAAGATCGACCCTAAGAAAACTTGCAGCAGTAAGAGGAAGGCTCATGAGGTTTCCATGTTGTGTCCATGCACAGTTACTTTCAAATTCAGCAAAATCTGTGTATTTCTATTATTTAAAGACAACTCGGGCATGGATAAATCTTGCATCCTTGCAGTCCCAACTGATTGTGCCCTTACCATTTGTGTGTATGTGGATGCCCTTCCGTGCTTGGAAAACAAAACGGCTTTCATTTTCCTGGCTGCACCTGTAATAAGTCCACGTAAATCAATCAAGAGTGGCTTGCATGCACAAGAATCCTTGTGTAACACCTTCTTGCTGGTATAAGGACTAAGTTAACAGTACGTGGGCCCAGTTGCTTGTCAGAACTCCTCCACCCTGCAAATGAAATTTGAGCAATGTACTTGCCAGCCAAATCTTGACAAATGTTCAGTGGAAAAACGTAAAACTTCCTGGGGTTTGTCACAAAGGTGAAAACTGGCCTATTTCTTCAGGTTCAAAGTCTGCAAATGGCTGTTGAGATCACTCAGTTAACCCAGAAGACTGATCATGTACAGCATGATCCCATTTTTCAGCATAAAATATGTTCCCATTTAAATTATGGAATAAACATACAGTTCAGCTGTTCCTGTTTGTTACTTGGTGTACAAGATCCATAAACCTTAAGACTTACGGACGTGTGACTAATGCTGTATTTGCAAAAGCATTCTGGATCATTTAAAATGGGATGAAGTGGATCTTCTGACAAACAGCATGACTTGCACCAAATGATCCTTAAACTCATCACATGAACTTTCAGCTGTTCCCCCCTCTTTCCTGTTTTGGAGGACAAGATCCCAGTTATTCACTAGGCCTGCTGAACAGGAAGAAGTCAGGCAGTGCTTGGGTTGGGGTGTCCCAGTTAAATTCTGCATGTTCTGGGCTGCTGAGTCACATCATTCATGGCAGGGGGTTGAAACTTAGTGAGGTCTCTTAATAAATCCTCGGCTCATTGTGGTCAAAGAGTAAGATGACAGATTTTCTTATGTTCAGAGTCTCAGGGTGAAGAAGGCTGGTGTGCAGTCTCAAACTCAATTCATGTGTGTCTTCATGCTTAGCCCTCAGTTACATGGAAAAGATACCAGCTTTATAGAACTTCTTTGTTTCCACTTCAAGCTAGAGTTTGCTCACAGGATTTACCTTTGTATTTAAATTGAGTTTTTCAAAATAAGATAACGAACTAAATTTGTTTTGTTAATATCTTACAATATTCTCTTGATGCCCATTTCTGAAAGTTGAGGCATCATCAAGGTTTCTTCTTAACTTTAGCACTCAATAAATGAACTGACACGCAGCCATCCTTGCCTGAATATATTAAAATATTTTGGTAGGTCATTCTTCTCAAGGATAGATCCCACTGGTAATGTAAATACAGTGTAACTGCATCTTACTCATGATAAGCATATTAACATCTTTCTTAACATCTTTCATATTAACATCTTTCATATTTTCCTGTGTTTCATGCTTCTGTAAGATATAAATTATATCTGAAGAAATAAATTGGAACTCAAGAAAAAAAAAAAGAGGCAAAACCAAGCAAGTTATAGTGTCAATTAGGAAATAGAATATGAGCTTCCTAGCTGGATATCCAGAATCTTTTTTACACTTAAAATTTGAGTTTTAAATTAAATACTGTTTCTGGGAAATGACCGTGGGAAAGCTCTCAGTTGAAGATGTTGTCTTGCTGTAGGGTTTCTGAGTACCTGTTTCACTGCACTTAGTTAGGAATATGTATTGATACAGGCATATGCAAATTTTGTTTCTGTATGTCATAGGCAAAATCCCTTTTAGGAACTTCAGTCATCCCACATAAGGGACGAAGGCAAAGCACTTGTGGTTTAGTGTTTTTATTCTGTAGTACAGAAATTCTCCCTTCCTAGCCAAGATTCCAAAAACAAAAACAAAACAAACAAACAAACAAACAAAAAAAAAAAAAAAAAAAAAAAACAAACAGAATGGAACCTAAATTCAGTAATATTAATTTTCTCTTTTGCTTGCACTTTTTAATAGGATTGTTTGTTATCCCTTTAACTTCAAGAGATAGAAGTTGGGCATCATAACTGTGTCAGTTTTTAAAGTATATGCAAATAAATTAAAGCTTTCCTCTCAATGACCACATTATGTTAGGCTGTTAGAGGAGGAGTATCTGGCTTGCCCCTGTTGTCATCTGAAATGTGTAACCTGCTTTCTTGAAGTGTGCATTGCAGTCTTTCTGCTGAACTACGTCAGAGCTGTTATTTTAGATGTGAAGGTTATTTTAATCCTTTGTTCTCAATAAAAAAAATAAGTGGTTGAATTTTGTTTATAAGTTGGCCTGGAAGATAGGGTATAGTTTGGGGAGTTTTTAGTTCAGCTTTCTGAGCACCTTATAGCATTTAAATGTGTTCATTTTTCCAGAGATATTGAGGGTTGTGTAATTGAAATGAGCACTTGTACATTTTTCCTGTGAGGTTTGTTGTTAATGTCTGTGTTGTTGAGAAGTACAGCCCAGGTTCAGTCTTCAGCTCCATGTATGGCTTTTGCTCTTTGACAAAAATCTAATGGCTCATTTTTGTATCTTCACAGCTTTCCCATGGTTTGGCATGGACATTGGGGGAACTTTGGTCAAACTTGCCTATTTTGAACCAATTGACATCACTGCAGAGGAGGAGCAGGAAGAAGTGGAAAGCCTGAAGAGCATCCGCAAATACCTGACTTCCAATGTAGCCTATGGATCCACTGGCATTCGGGATGTCCACCTGGAGCTGAAAGACTTAACAATTTTTGCTCGAAGAGGAAACTTGCACTTTATTCGGTTCCCAACTCATGATTTGCCTACCTTTATCCAAATGGGAAGAAATAAAAACTTCTCAACACTACACACGGTGCTCTGTGCCACTGGCGGTGGTGCCTACAAGTTTGAGGAAGACTTCCGCACAGTAGGTAGCCTGGCTTGCCTCTGCCTGAGGCTGATGCTAAAAGCACTGCTGCTGCTGGGTTAAAATAATCTGGATTTTGAAAAACTGTGGAAAGCTCTAACAGTTTTTCATTACGAATTGTATTAAGTGTGTTGGGAAGTTACAGCCTTCCTGGAATCCACAGCACCTGTTAATTGTCCTACTGCTTTAAGAGAGAACGCAGCTTAAATATTACACGCAGAACTATGGAAGAGCTGTAGCGAGCCTTCAGCCCACAGAATTTCTGACCTGTGGTTTTCCTGTGATCCTTGGAGTGTTAATGAAGTTCCAAGGAGAGTTAGTACAATGCCATTGAGCTTTTTATGTGCTGGTACCTTAGAAATTACTTTTTTGACTTGTAAGATGGGGGAGGGACCCCAAAAACCTTTTAACATGTTTGCAGATGTGAGTTCCACTAAGATTACCCTCAGTGGAGCCCCTAGAGTATTTGATGACCCTTTTATTGATTTAAATTGATGAAAAATGTTGTTAATTTTTCAGTGGAATAGTCTTGGTATCTCAAAAGTGATATTTGAGCTTACAGAAGCAGATACTTATACTGCGTCCCTCTTCTTGATTCAGGTCTGAGATCTGGATTTACACTCAGATTAACTTGCTAGCTTATGTATTCAGAATTTAGGTCTGAATTCTTTGTTGGCTTTATAGTGGCGTTGAAATTCCTGAATTAGTCATTAGTGAGATAGCTTCTTGAAAGTTGGGCAGTACAAATATAGTCATAAATTTGTAGCACGCTTGTGTAGTGTTAGAACATGTTGCCACAGTCTTTTTCTTCTTTCTTAACACAGATTGGAAACCTCCAGCTGCACAAACTGGATGAGCTTGACTGCCTTGTCAAAGGCTTATTGTACATAGACTCTGTCAGCTTCAATGGCCAGGCAGAGTGCTATTATTTTGAAAATGCCTCAGATCCCGAGAGATGCCAGAAGATGCCTTTTAACCTGGATGATCCATACCCATTGCTGGTTGTTAACATTGGTTCAGGAGTCAGTATTTTATCAGTCCATTCCAAAGACAACTATAAAAGAGTAACTGGAACAAGGTAAATTAAAAACCGACGTTGGGGTTGCTACTCTATGGGGCAGTGACATAAGGATCTTTCATGTGAGAAAAGGCTGTTTAAAAGCAACTGGTTTTCTCTGTCCTTAGTCTAGGTGGAGGCACCTTTCTTGGGTTATGCAGTTTGCTGACAGGCTGTGAAAGTTTTGAGGAAGCTCTGGAAATGGCATCCAAAGGAGACAGCACACATGCTGACAAGCTGGTTCGGGATATCTATGGAGGAGATTATGAAAGATTTGGCTTACCAGGATGGGCTGTAGCATCCAGGTAAGCAGGAGTCTCTTGGTGGGTTCTTTTGTTGGTTTGGGGATCTTCAAAAACAAGACTTAAACTATTCATGCAGCAAGAACTGCTTTTTTGCAAGGTTTTATTACAGTCAAGATTCATTTTTACCCTAAAAATATGTATCCTCATCTTTCCTGGAGGTTTAAGGCCATGTGCACCTCTGGGTGCCTGCTAGGTCGATACTGAAGAAACCTCCTGAGGTTATTTCATGCACAGCTTTGTGTGAGTCAGAGGGAACATGAGATGATAGCAGGAACAGAGTGCAGAGGTGGTGTGGTGTAACCCAGCAGGCAGCTAAACACAGCCCCTTGGGCACTCCCAGTGAGATGGGGGAGAGAACTGGGAGGAAAGAAACAAAATCAGTGGGTTGAGATAAAGAGTGTTCTGAAGGACAGAAATAGAACAGAACAGAATGGTCTCCCAGCTCCTTGTGCACCCTCCTTGTGCTCACTGAGGTGAGGAGCAGAAAAGGCCTTGACTGTATGTAGGTCCTGCTCAGCAATAACAAAAACATCCCTGTGTTACCAACAGCTTCCAGCACAAATCCTAAACACAACTCCATAGTAGCTACTAATGAAGTAGCTAGTAATGAAGAGAATTAACTGTCCCAGCTAAAACCAGCACACAGCTGCTAGGAAGAAAATTAACTTTGTCCCAGTCAAAACCAGTACAAGAGAGGGGAAAAAAGTATCAATTTCTTTTTGTTTTCCTAGAGTCTTTTAGTAGAGCCATTGTCTAGAGGGAAGGTGAGTGGGAGATGGCTTTTATGTTGCTCTCACAGTAGAGGAAGTCCCAGCATTTTTTTGGAAACATGGTTGTCACTACAGACACCTGATGTAATGTTTTAACAACTTTTCTTACTGATGAGGGCTGTTGAACACAAACAGTTTGCACCACAAGAATCAATGTCATTGTCACTGACAGAGGACTTTAGTCACAGCTGCATGTATTATTTCCGTTGGGGAATATTATTGATGATATTACAGCTTCACTACCCTTGCAAAAGATAAGAAAAATAAACTCTGCAAGCAAAACTAATATGTACATAGGAGTGTTCATTAAATCTTTGCTGTTACTCCATAGTGTGTCATAATTCATGGCAACTTAATTGTTCTCCCTCTCCAGCCACCTGAGTCCAAGCCTCTTGAGAGCCCATGTGCTGAGAGGTTTTAATATATGCAAACTTTACACTTTAGTCAATAGGTTTTAACTTGCTTCATGTTGGTACTTCTTGTTCTCATTTGCTTTTTAAGATCCTTAAGAGCTTTAATAGCTTTTTGAGTTTTAGAATAATCGGGATCCTTGCTCTCCAAACTGACTTAGGTCTGGCGTAGAGTCCTTGGTGGTAAAATATCACACATAGCTATGGATTCTTGTTGTTTCTCTTGTCCTGTGCATGGTAAGGGAAGCGCCCTTCTGATCCAGAACTCTTAATTTGTGAAACCTAAATTGCATTCTGTCAGCTGTTCTATTTTGTTTCAGAGGGTTGTGTTCCATCATAAAACAATTCAATTCATCTCTGGTTTTCTTCTACTTCGAGAACAGAAGAATTGATGAGTATTTGCGAGGAAGCAAGCACGGGAAGTGAAGGATTTACCAATCAAGCAGTGATTTAGTTTAGAGTGACTAGATTTGCTGAGTAGTCTTCTGTGAAGAATAATAATTTTACTGTAGGTGGTTGTTCATAGAAGTCAACAATCTGAACAAAAATATTTTTCTGGGAGCTGTTATTGTAGCACAATTGACTGTTTCCTATGAAGGAATAAATATAGGTGTAGTGTCAAATCGATGTATTTAATATGGACTTAGAAAGCAAGTTCCTCAAAGAGGAAACTTGAGACATAGGTTCTGTTATAACATCAAAAGTTCCATCCTGAAATTATTTCAAATGCACATGAATCACTTTGTAACTTGTGACCATTTCTCCTGTTCTAGTTTTGGGAATATGATCTACAAAGAGAAGAGGGAGTCTGTCAGTAAAGAAGATCTTGCAAGAGCCATATTGGTCACCATCACCAATAACATTGGCTCTATTGCCCGGATGTGTGCAGTAAATGAGGTAAAAACTGACAGCGAAATGATCTATCTACAGCTCTGTTACTTGTCTTCATATGAAATGACTGCTCAAATGGTGTATAATTTTAAACCTTTTAATACATTCTCAAATGAAGTAGTAGCTTTGAGCTGGGCCTGAAGTCACCCTGTTTTAGCAAGGGGACTTCAAGTCCTTCATCACAACATCCTGTGCTTGCCTGCAGGCTTTGTGCTCCATTCTTTTAACAGGTCTTCTCATCAAGTGCCCTCCCCATTGGCAAAGATTTCCTGTCCCGCTTCTCCAGACAGTCATAATACACTGGAGCAATTTCTGGTACTTTAACCACAGAACAGTTGGGTTGCAAAAGACCCCTGGAGGACATGTAGTCCAGCTACCCTGCCAAGGCAGGGTCACCTAGGGAATCCAGCCATGAAACACAAACTCAGAGACAAACTGTGGACTCTGTGCTTGGAGGTTTCAAAATACGTGACTTGAGTAACTGCAGCATTTAAGTTACTGAAAGTCCTGCTTTTAGCAGTGCATAGTGATGGCCTTCAGTAGTTCCTCCAAGCTGACTTTATTCTCTGATCAAAGCCTTGTTTCTAGCTAAACATTATTTTAAATTTTTTCTAGCTCTTGAGACTTAGATTGCTTTGACCCCTCTCATCTTGCTGGTTCATAACAGAGAAGGTTTCCTGCCATCACCTGTTTCTCGAAGTTTTAAAAAGAATCAGTATGGGTTCAGTATTAGTGTGGACAGCCAAGAAGTTGGGAAAGAATACTGAATTTAGGCATAGAAGACATGAGTGTCTCAGCAGCAGGGATTTCTTACTTCATTATCAACAAACTTGGGATAAAATGAGGTTTCGTGACAGCTTTCTTGGAGACTACGGGCGACTGAATTTAGAGCTCTGCTTAAAATCTTTGGATGGGATTGTCTCAGAAGTACCAACAGCCCTGTTAGCTGCAGTAACCCTTCTTTTGCTTAATTAGGAGCCAGATTAATTATATTTTCTGGTTTTAATATTGCAACTTCTTCCTCAGTTTCATTGTCTTTCTCTCATGTCTGTCTTGGAGAAGAAAGGTAATGCTGTGAGTGTTAAGTTAATTTTGGCTTTTTACTTTATGGCAAAGCTTAAAGAGTTAACAAAAGAGTTAAAATGAAGGTGAAGTTGAAGTACATTTTGCATGTCTTAGGCAGATGTATGCAACTTGTATTTAAGGGTGGAAGTAAATGAGGACAAATCAGAACTTGTAAACCACACGAACTAGCTTTATTCCAAGTGATTTTTGGTCTAATTCCAGCTATGTTATAGAACTACAAACCCTAAGAAGTAGCTAATAGGGATACACAGACTAGTACCTTAAACTGATGTATAAAGATGAATTAAATGTAATTATTTTGACTTCCTGCAGTAGAGCAGAGTCATGTTTTTATGCCTTGACTATGTGTCTACTTTGTCTTCCCTGAGAACTAATCAAAGTGGTTTAAAAACAGTTCCGTATTAGACTTGACAACCGGTTGAATTGTCATTTTAGTTATTGTAATGACTTGGATATAATCATTTATTTAATGCAATTAAGTGCTTTTTTAAGCACTGTGCTAAGGACTAACACAAATGCATTTTCTTTGGTTCTTCCTTTCCTGTCGTTAAACCAGTGTTTAATGTTTTTGCTTAATGCTGGATTTATTTCATTTAATAGGGAATATTAAATAATTTTCACTTTTTTGCATTTGACTTGATTAATATTCACAGCTCACTTGTAGTATTCAGCTCTTAGTCTGATGTCAGGCTGAGGTATACTGAGGTCTGAAGATGAAAGGAGCATCTGTCATGTCTTACTGCCTTTGGCTTCTTTACAGTGCTGCCTTGTTGCATATGGATCAAGCAGCATTGTACAGGGCTATGAAGGCATTGAGTCTTCTCTACCAAACAGAAGTATCTTTCATTTAATTTCACTTTTAGCTGGGCTCTTTCTTTGGTGTAATTGCTGAAAATGCTCATTTAATTTGAAACACAAATGCTACTTGTCTGTAAATTAAGTCCTTTAATTTTCGAGGTTTGCACCATTTTTCCTTTTCCCCGAGTATGCTGTGTTTTAAATTTTGGAACTATGTTTTAATTGCGAGTTGTTTGTTTTTTGTGGTTTTTTCCTTGCTCTAGACAGTCTTCTCTTTCATAGCTTAAGTTTTCAAAGCTGTGTTGAACAGTGAAATGACTAAATCCTTTGCTGTTTTTTGTTTTTGTTTTGTTGTGTGTTTTTGGTTTTTATATATATATTTTTTCTTTTTTTTTTTTTAGAAAATAAACAGAGTTGTGTTTGTTGGGAACTTTTTGCGTGTGAATACTTTGTCAATGAAGCTTCTTGCATATGCACTGGATTACTGGTCAAAAGGCCAGCTGAAAGCCTTGTTCCTGGAACATGAGGTATGCTGTGGCTCATTTATCTGTGTTGTATTGTTCCACCATAAATCAGAAATGCCACTACTGAGTACCTCTCATGTGTGATACCCTGAGGCACCAAGTGCTCAGTAAATATTAGAAATAAGAGGAGGTTTGTCTTGCTGAATTGGTTCTCTGGGAACAGTTTTCTGCCAGGGAAGTACTTCAGTCACTTTGGGGTATCTCAGTTTATGCTGTGGATCTCTGGAGAGGGACAAGAAAATGTTAAACTCTGTGCTAAGGGTCACCAGTCTTCCTTGCGTTTGGGTGGAAGCAGCAGTGTTTTAAAGAGTGCAGAAATGTAAAGCTTGGCCCTTTGAAGCATTTCCATTGTTCTCAGCTGAGCTTGAGCAGTGTCTTGAAGGTGGAGACAGCTTTGACAAGGCCTGTTTTCATTCCACTGCAGACTCCTCAGAGCTCTTGTAGTGATTTTATGCTTTGAGAATAACCTGCCTTGGGGCAGCTTCTGCCATCTAGATGAGTATGCAGTGCTGAGAGCTTTGACCTGTTTTGGTTAAAATACAGGCAATCAGTATTAATTACAGGTGCAGCAGTTGCTGACTTGTAGCTTCTGGGCAGTGGGTTGGGATTTTTTTCCTCAGTTTCTTGGTCTGAAAATGCTACAGCATTCCATGTGTTCCCTTCAGTTGATTCTCACAACTCTTCCTTTATTGCTTATCCCAAGACTGACAGTCTGTCCTGATGTCCACATAACAATGGAATGGTTCCTTGTTAGTTCTACCCTTTTTAGATTTTTTTGGGGGTAAATTTTAAACTCTTATATTTGCTCAAGTGTGCATTCCAAACACTTGAATACTTCTTAGTTACAGGGAGGGGAAAGATTTCACTCCACAGGGGAAAAATAATTCAACAGGAGAACGTGGTTCTTTGCATGCAGGTACATAGACAATCCAAAAGTGTGATGTGTGGATAGTTCAAGGAATTTTTCACTTCTCCTTTAGGAATAATGTTGCTATGGGTATCGAAGATTTTTAGCAAGCAAAAGATGCAGCTTCTCTAGGAAGAAGAAACCAAACCATATTTCCATGCTTTCGGAGTCACTGATACCTGTCCTAGAGGTCCTGCAGTGTATGGTGAGGCTTGGCAGGAAACCTCCTAAAGTCAAGCTAGATAAGAAGGATAAAATGTTTGTTTCACAAAGTCTTCAATAATTACTATTAAATATTATATATTAAAAGTGTATAGTGTTCTTTGTGTAGCATCAGATTATTGTTGTCATTAAAATGTGATTACTGCAAAATTGAATTGTCTACTTAAACTTGATTTTTTTTTTTTTTTTAACAGGGATACTTTGGAGCTGTTGGTGCTCTGCTTGGGCTGCCAAATTTCAGTTGAGATACCAGATGTCACTACACTGAACTATTTTCCACCTGAACGACACTTGTTTATGTCGATGGGAACTAAATCTGGGGAGGGGAGAAGGAAATAGCTGATTTTCTGTAACTTTTTAAGAAGTGATTAAGCTACTGAGTATTGCTGTTGTAAGGAATGGGGTTTCACTCTGCTGGGCATTGGCAAGTGAACTGTTTGTGCTGTTATTTATGTTCTTTGGTACGTGTAGCCAATAGTGAACGTCTAATATACAATACATCCTTTGAAAACAACTTTCCAGAAACTCCAGAAAAAGGAATGCCAAACCCTTAAGTGCTCCAGATGCAAATATTGTAGGTTTATTCCCAAAGCTTTAGGCCTATCAGTTTTATATATAATTGATGAAAAATTATTTTCATTAGTTGCACTGTTGTTATGAGCACAGGTTTTATGTGCACTTGCAGAAAATAAAAGAGAGCAAGGTACTATTGAAAAAATGAGGAAACTGTAGACAATTGCTTCCCACAGTAAACATAGTAATTATTTTATTTTTTTATGTGTAATGGAAATAGTATTAATGCTTTAATTTCCAGTGGGAAGAATAGAAACACAAAGAATCAGCCAAAGCAACAGATTAAGCAGTTGATATTTTGAAGGATCCATGAAGATACCTTAATTTATTGGAAGATTCAGCTGGTATTTTGGGAAGATTCCTCTGTCTTTGATTGGATTTGGAAAATAATGAGGTTAACCATTTATAAGATTTTGAGGGGAAGATTTTTAATTTTTTTTTTTATTTTATTTTTTGAGGACATGATTTCCAAAATGCCTTCTGGATTACTTTTTTTTTCTCTTGCCTCATAAGGTCTGTCATCATGAATCATCATTTGTAAAGGTACCATAAAACTTGAGAGAATTGAAGAAATCTTTGCAAAGTAGACTAGATATGGGACCTCATAATCCTGATGCTTTGGCTTATTTCTGTGCAAAATTTGAAAAAATTTTTGCCCCATCCTACTGATTTGAAATTGTGATTTCCCTGTAATTTTCTAAGAGTTGATCAGAATTCCAGTAGATGTTGAATTTGAAGGGTTACTTTTGGATTTGGAAGTTTGTTTTTGGAAGTTGTGGACAGCATCAGAGTTTGTATTGCAGCAGCAAATGGACCAATATTTAATGCACTTGCAGAATGGAACCATTCATCAAATTGTGGCCTTGGGATAAAATCTGTACTCTGGAACTGATTTTTGGGGTTTTGTGTAGACTTTTAAAATTCACTGTTGTGATTCTTACAATAACTTTAGTCCTGAAGCCAGGGCATGACATCTTAAACTTACAGGACTATTGTACAGTCAGTAGCTGTATGACTTTTTGTGGACTAAAGAACTACCCGATTTTGTGATATTTTCATGTAAAATTTATTTCCTGTGAGTGCACGAGGAGCAGCCAGACTCAAACACATTCATATCTCGGGGTTTAAGGTTTTTAAAACTGATTGCTCGAGTATTCCACAGCATGGCTGTGTTGTATTTACAGGTACATCCCTCTTGTGTTAGAAACCTTTCTGCTCTTTTCAGTCTTCTCTTTCTCAAAATTCAAAGCCCCAAACTAACATCACAGGTTTTTGCTTTTAAAATTTTCTGTGGTCCTTGAAGAGTACAGTACTTTAGAGTAGGCAACTCATTAAGTGCAATGCTAATCACAAATACAATTCCATTTATTGTTGCTTTTCCTGGTACTTGTACTACATTTCCAGTGTGCTCACTTTGATGTTTCACTATAGACATAAAGAACTAAAAATTACACTCACAGTTCAGCTGATCTAATACTAAATCAGAGCACTTCAGAAAATAAGTGAATACGGTTTTTATAGAATGTCTTTTTAAATGCTGTAAACTGTTCCTTTTGAGTTGGGATTGACTATTAAAAGTAACCTTTCTGTGGTTATGAAACTGTGTAAAAACTTAATTTTCTGAATGTTCTGGCAGCCTGCTGAAAATTTTGCAAACTAACTGCATATTTTACTTGCAAAGGGTGCTTTAAGAGACATACTACAGCTCCATTAGAAACAGTTCCTTTAGACCATGTTTATTGCTACTTCACTTGGTTTATGATACTGAGAGTCCTCTTGAAGCAGTAGTTAGGAGCTACTTGTATATTTAACCAAAAAGCACATATAGAAGATGATGACCTAATACCCATAGTTAGTTAAACCAACTGAGGTTGATGTGACCTAACATACATTTTTAAAGTAAACTGTACAGAGTTACAAAATAAGCAAATGGAGTAATTCTTGAATAGCTGTACTGTATAGAAACTACTGTGAGAATCAAAAAGTATGCCCTACCTCTGTTTTATTTCCTTCGAGCTTCTAAAAAAATCAGCTTCCTGTTGCTAATTCTATCAGCACAATTATTACTTCATTACAAGAGCAGCCTCAGTAGTTGTCAAGCCCTACTGTAAAGCCCAAGGATCCTGTATTTAAGCCACATCTTTGGGTTTCATCTCATTTTCTGTCAGCTTAGAACTTGTTATTAGTCTCCAAAGATTGACTCTGCCACCAGGAGAAATGATAGGCATCACAAATAGTTGCAGGATAAGCCTTAATGTCTTTTCTTCTAAATTCTCTTGTGAACAGGTTGAAAAGGTTTGTTTCTTTTCTATGAATCACTGAAGTATGTTGCTTTTTCCTGATATAGAGTCTGTTTTTACTTTCACCCTTGCCATTTCTTTTCCTCAGAGCTAATTGGTTGAAGCACCTTTAGGATGAATTGATTCAGTGTGATGTACTAGAGTAGAGAAAATGTGGGGTTTTCTCAGGAGTGCTGTTGTCTTCTCAAGTGGAACAGCTTTCTAGGGGAAAGTTCTGCGATAGTTCTTGAAAGTAAAATGTGAGACCCATTTTGAATGTTGTAATCATTTACAGCCCGGTCTGCCATGTGAGTGCCTTTTAATTTTTTCATATAATGCCAATTTTACAGTACTGGGACTTTTATCAATGAGATTTCCTAACCAATATTACGTAACAAAGAAATGGCAGGTAATTTTATTGGCTGTGGAGATCATCCCCTTAATCTTGGCATAAGGATTTTGCATTTCTTGGTCTTACCCCTTTAGCTTGGTCCTTTTCAAGTATTATGCACAGTTTTATTGTATCAGTATCTCCCAAAAAATCATGCAAATTTATAGTGAGATAAGTACTGTTTATTTCTGGGTAGAGAAGTTCAATCTTAGGTGAAGTTGTTCCAAGCTATTAAACATAACCACTTTGACCTTTCTAAGTCTACTTGGGTAATTGCAGTTTGAATTAAAGGGGAACTCTTAAAATACATCTTGAATATTTAACAGTCTGGAATTAAAACATCCTCAGTATTCTTTACTGAACCTAGCAGAGGTTTAAGTACAAACAATTTTTCATTCTTTTGAGTAAAGTCTCAATACATTTAGGAATTCAGAGAGAAGCTACAGTGCTACACCCCATGTCTTAGCTTGCTTAAGATTTCCAAAGTGTGTTCTGGTGTCTGCCCTGCCTTTTGAAGATGTTTCCCTCTCAAGCACCTATGTGATTCTACCAACAGGTGCTCATAATCAAGAGTTTCACGGTGGAAAGAAGAGAAACCAACCACATTGCCCCACTTAGAGCTTTTAAATATACAGCTGAGGCTGGCTTTTCTGGATGGATCATCTGCTCTTTCAGTGGTACTGTGGCATTCCTACTTGCACTTGAGTTGGTAGTATAGATGCAAGGTGCTTTAAGGTCTGTAATACTCTTTCTATCTACCCAATATAGGTTTTCAGGAAACACCTGTTTCTAGATTGGTTGAAATAACTTCTCCTTTCTAAGTCTTTCAAAATAACAATGTGGTTTTAGCATTTGGAACTAATTAAAGGGCCTTTCATCCAGAAGGGAGCTCTGCTGATGGTGTCTTTCGCATCCAGTCAGTAATTTTCATTAATGAATAAATTTTCAGTCAACCTGTTTTTACATATCCCTTTTACTGTTGGCATTCTGGATATCACTGTAATCCTGAGGAAGCAGTAAGTTCAGAGCAGAGTTGGAGGTCAGTGTGGTTCTGTTGAGCTAGTTCTGGTCAGTTTTAGTTATAACAAGACTAATTCTTTCCCTAAATTCTTTCTTTGTCACTTGTCCTTCTTATCTACATCTTTTTTATGTAGTCTTAAAAAATCACATACTATGTAACAGAGCCTTGCTGAGGTTAAAAAGTGAACAAACATCTGTGGGTTAGGTTGGAAGTGTTTGAGCAAGGCCTGTAAGTCCCAGTGCAGAGCTGGGGACACACTTGGCACAGTTTCTGTTTGGGTGTGGTAATTTTTTAATTTCCCATTAATGCACAGTCAGAGGGGATGGGCTTCACAATCGTTGTAAATGAAATGGAAGAATTTAGTCCTCAGACATGAACATGGGAGATTAAAAAAATGTTTTTTCACAGTAGAAGGATAATTCCTGCCTAAAGTTCTTTAAAGTTTTACTTATGTATTCCAAAGTACACCCACCAGTATTTTGTCAACTGTGGTAAAATTAATAATTCTTTAAGTTAACGAAAAACTGTAAACAAGCCTATTTTATTAGTTTCATTTATGTCACACGTGGAAAGCATATTAAGTATTCTTAAAAACACACTTTTGAAGACAGATGATGCTGTAATATGTCTGTAATTATCAATGTGCTGATGGAATAGGTTTGAGCAATCTCAGTTTGTATAACTGAGTGTCAAATCCTGCTCGCTCTGTAGTTACTTGAGTAGATCATTCTTTTAAATTTATGAGCAAGATTTGGCCTCAAGGTGTTCTGCCTGGGGAGCACAGTAATGCTACTTTGCATATTCCTGCTGGTGCTAAATCATTTGTTGAAAATAAAGATTCTAAATAGAAATTGTAAATAAAATACTTAATGGCCTGGTCCTTTTGACAGACTTAAATTCTATCATTTGCCAATACGTTTTGGCCTTATTTTGAGTTTCCCTTTTGTGTTTGTTTTTTTTTTTGACTGTGTGGACTGTGTTTGTTGATGTGGCAAGTCATTGGCGGGTGTGGCTTCCTGTGCTGCTTTGTGTAAGGCCCGTGGCACACTAGGAGACAGATGAGTTTTCATAGCTGGATTTCCATGTTATCCTTCATCTTGTTTTGTTACTGTAGCTGTTTGCATAGATTCTGTCAAGTAGCACACAATTGGCATTTGTTCTCTGCTGAAACTTCTAAGAAAGTCAGCCACTACTGAAAGTGTTTAGGAAAACTGTCGAAAAGTCAGAAATAACCATTTAAAGTCATTTTTAAATCTAAATATGCTAATTAGAGTCTCCTATAAAATGAAGTGGATTGTAGTGTGCTGGTTGCTCATCTTTGCTATAAATTGCTGGCATTTCACAATTCCCATTTATGGCATCAGTTTAAAAAATTGTAAATACAGGCTTTGGGAGGAGGTATATTAGTTTCAGATTGTGCATTATGAAAGACTAGGGAACTAGTCTTTTGAGATATATTAAATTACAACACCGAGAACATGAAAACTAATGTGTTTGTGTTAAGAGTATAGAGGGCTTTAGATAACTTGCACTTGTGCATTCTTGAGTTTTGGCATTTTAACAAACATTTGATTTTCCATTGATTGTCTCGTCATATGCAGGCCTTGTAATCACCAGATGCTGTCTCCAAGTATTTGTTTTAGTTAGCAAAGCTGAGGCAAATTTGTACCTTGTAAAACCCTGGTAGGATGGAAGTTCTCTAAAGAGCCATTTGGTTAAGTTGCCTTATTCTATTACATTGCACTCATGGTATGTCTCTGTTTTCTTGTTTACTGTTCAGACACTGAAGATGTGATGTTAAAATATGTGCTACAAATTTTTCATCATAAATTACTCATTAATACCTTTGTGTCACCTGTTTAACAGCTCTTGTAAATGATGCCTTTATGCCATCTGTAATACAGCTCTTGTAAATTGTTTAAATTATTTTTCTTTTTATAGATTCTCATTATTGAATGTACAGATTAGATCCCTTTGTTATGTCACGGAGTAATTTGATTTGGGCCCAAATACGGACAATGCTGTAATTCATCCCATCAGAACTGTAAATAATTCTTTACTGCTTGTTTGCATGAGTGAAGTTTGAATTTCATTTGCTTTGTAATAAACCAACTCTTCTGTCATGGGCCTACTTTTTACAGTTTATTTCCTGGTTTTATTACCATTTGTCCTGTATGAATGTTGAAACAGTACTTTGTCTTTTCCTAATAAATAATTTGAGATTGTTCATTGTTGGCCTGCATTTGTGGGTTTTGTGGGTGGGATTTCTGGGTGTGTTCCCTTCCTTTGGCATCCTAATTTTCTGCAATATTTGATACTGGGGGTTGTTGCAGAATATCTTTAACTAAGGCAATGTGACTGCTGTGGTTTCATGCTCTTTTCTTCCTCTTACACGCTGATAATTCACAGCTCTTGGATTCAGATCCTGTTTTCAGAAACACTGGATGTGCCAAACAGCATTGGTTTGCAGTGTTGAAGAATGAAGTGTGCTCTGGAAGCATTGCAAGCTTTCCCTGTCCAAATCCACTTGGGAGCACCTGCTGCTCCCTGCACGTGTATGAGCATGTTTTACTGAATAAAATGCTTCATGTGCAAAGTGCAGACCATATATATAAACTATAGTCCTCTCTTGGACTTGCCCTTTGCTTATCTTTTGAAATGCCAAATTTTGTCATCCTTAAGTTGTCCTAACTGGATCCTACTGGGCAGGAAGTTGAGAGGAAGAGAGTGTGTGCCACAGCAGCATCCTGGCAGTGTGGCTTGTGACAAGCTTGCTGGGTCAGAGATGGTCCTTCAGGGTTCTCTGAAAATGTTTTAGCCATCCAAACCACAAAGATTTGCTTTAAACTCCCAGAAATTAAAATTCCCTTCTGTGTTTTATCTTCAGTGAGCTCTGTGATGATTTTTAGGGGAAGTGAGCTGCCGAGGAACACAAATTCTTTTTAAGTTTAGGGAGTTCTGATTTGTTCAGTATGCTTTTTTTTTTTTAATGTAGAAATACCTCGTGGAGGGAATTGCAGCAGCCTTTTGTGGAAGCTGGTTTGCATTTCAGCTGGGGTCCTTAACTGCTTCTGATGCAGCCCATGTGCAAGCTGAGGGGACAGGATAAACTTTAAGCTTCATTTATTTCTATATTAGCTGGTGATCTGATCTTTATTTGTTTTTAAGTTTGTATGAAACAAGTGAGTTCCTCTTACTGTAAGGCTATTCAAGCCAGCTGTATTTGAATTTTTGTTAGACTCAAGTAACACAAGCCTCCAATTTAATAATACTTGTAACTTCCCTATTTTTAGAAATACAGATTAAAAATTAAGTTTGCCTTTAAATCGTGGAGTGGAACACCCTGCTCTAAAGGCCTGTCTGTCTGTCTAGAGGTGTTCAATGAGTATATCGACTTGGTGCCATTTTGAGGTACAGTACAGAGATGTCAGGAAGTACCAGGGTTGTGGTACTGGTTGTGCTGTTCCCAGGCTGGAGGGAGCAGGCAGATGTCAGCCAAAATCTAGAGATGTGTGGGTGCTTGTCAGCTTGGCAAGCCTCGTGCAACCCCTGACTGGTGTGTGTTCTCACTTTCCTGGAGGGGCTGTGTTAAATGGATGAAAGCTTGAGTCTTTCATAACCCAGAAGTGTCCTGATATGTCCTAAATTACTGAGCTGCCTCTAATGAAATCTGTTCATGCACTTTCTATATCCCAGGCTTTGGTCTGGATTGTGGAGAGTTACTGATACCATTTGAGAGCAGACAATAAAACTGCCCAGGGAAAGTTCCTTCGTAGGGTGCACAGGTGTTTACAGCAGTAATTTGAGGAAAAGGCATCACTTTTCAGGTCTCTGGTGGAGAGCTGCTCGCAGGGTGTGGGCAATGCCGAGCTGCTGCTTTGGAGCCTCCCAGGGACACCTCCCTCCCTGCTTTCCCTCTAGTGGCTGTTTCTCCTGTGTCCCCTGGTTAAGCAGAGATTTCAGCGAAGGATTTACCCTTCATGAAAGGCACATTGCTGAGCTGCTGGTGAGCACAAAGGCCTGGGAGCAGAGCGCAAAGGATAAGGGGGGAGAAGTAGAGCCCAGAGCAGCACTGGTGCCCGCACGTGCTTTCTAAGTTGATACCAGGGGAATTGCAAGTGTGCAGCACCTGATAAACTGAGCTCTCCTTCTGGCCGCTTCTGGGGTATTTAATGGCAGCCAGTTTTTAAGACATTCACCATTCTCAAAAACAGTGCGTTCCACCACTGCCTTTCCCAAGTCCATTGTCCCAGAGTTGTTGGAGGGGGTGACCCACAGGGCCAGAGGTGCAGTTTTAGCCTGAGGCAACATCAGGAAAGGTGAGGAATTCCAAGAGTCTGAGATGTTTTGCTTATAAAAGGGATCAACTGATCCTTTCCAGCCTCTGTAGCTATCGTTTGCATGAGGTGTATTGCTGACAGCTGGGGGCTGCTCTCTCAGCTTTTCCCAATTAATCCATTTACCCAGCTGCTTCTGGAATTCTTGGGGTGTTTTTGTCAGCTCTAACTGAGACCTGCATGAGACAGGAAAACATTTTGGTCCTGAAGTTCTCATATCCTTTGAAGATTAGGGTTTAGTTCTGCTACCACAGGAAAACAGACAACATAGAGAAGGACAGACTGAGAAAAACCTTCAGGCAAATATTCAGTCCTGCTACAGGGCAGCTGTAAAATACGTGTTCCAGCTCCCACCAGGAATGTGTTGGAGATGTTATAAGCATCTTTCACACTAAATACTGCTGCTCTTTGCTCTGAAGGGTGAGAATAGGACCTCTGGGGATCTCATAAGAGGGGTGTGATTTCAAGTTCTCCATTTTCAGCTGCTTTTCTCCCTCACACTGGGACCTTGAAGAGGGGCAGAGATGCCAATGCAAACAGTTCTGCTGCCAGACCAAGAGAGGAGCTTTAGGCAAACACTGCAGTATTCAGGAGGCTCCCTGAGCTTACAGATATGGTTACAAAACACTCCACAGCATGGTCCAGCCTCAGACATTAATGTGGTATTTATTTTATGTTGATTGGTGACAGTTCACTGGCTGTGGTTGCACTTCAGCTCCGTGTCCATTTCCTCTGTAACAGCTAACAAACCCGAGATTTACCTTGACACGAAAATAGCTGCTCATTTCCCCCCCAAGGCTCTATAGGCACTCAGAGCTATGATTTCCCCCACAGGATTTATTTGGGTGGGAGGGAGTCCCCTCTTGCTTGTAGCCCAGGACAGTGACACTGGATGCTCTCCCCATATGGTTACGTATCACACAGATATCACACTTGGGGACGTGGTTTAGTGATGGGCTTGGCAGTGCTAGGTCAGTGGTTGGACTCAATAATCCAGAGGCACATGTATTTCTGATTTAGCTGCCTCTAACACATCTGCTAGAAAAAATTAACCATAGGTATCAAAAATATACAGTGATCCCCCTACAACCCAGGATGCTTTGTGTGAGATCTAAATTACCCTTACTGTTACATTTTGGTATCCTTTTTCAAGTCTGCATCTCGTTACCATCATTTCCATTATTAATTCTAAGTGCCAACCATCAGAGGCATTTAAACTTCGATCAAAACGCCGACATTTTTGAAAGCGAACTCTCACATCAAAACTGGAGGTTGTTGAACCAGCCTGGTAAACATACATGACTCCTAATAATCCAACCCCCCACCCACCCCGGGCTAGAGTTTTCTTGCTTTTGCTTCTAGAGTTTTCATCATCTTTGCAGGTAGAGACCAATACTGGGTACATGGGGCTGCAGATGTGTGATTCTGACTGAAAATGATTCCAGGCTGGGTCAGCTGCAGGTCCTGCTTGTGGGGGTCCCTGCAGCACACCAGGTCCCTTGAAGTCACCAGCTGCTCCACAAACATCCCTGTAACTTTCAGGGAGAATTACGAAATATCTTGTGCAGAAAAAATACTCAAAGTTTCTTGATAAGCAGGAGTTTGATTGTGTTAGTCCAAGCAATGAATTTGCAAAAGGTGTCACAGCTCTAGCTCCAGTTCTAGAGTTCTGCCTGAAAACTGGCATGTCCCTTGTCTGTACTTGCAGTGGTTTTGTGGCTCATCTGGAGCACGGAACCCCCAGTTTGCCTTGATCACCACCTTGGAGATCACCCGTCTGTTAATGCTGAATTCTGCAACTCTGGTTTGCTCCAGGTGGGCTTTGCTGAAAGGCAGAAACTACTGAAGAACTAAACCTATCTCAGAACCATTCTAAGGTTACTTTCAAATATATCTGCTAAGTTTTATCCAACCTAGACAGTACTCTGGGCCAGCTGCTTAAACTGGGAGCATTTCCAAGGACACTGGGGGTTGGGGCATCCCTGGGGTGTGCCCCCAGCCTGCAGCCCAGTGCAGCTGAGGGCAGGGGGGGCTGCACCTTGTGCTGGCCCTGGGGAGCCTTTTCCACCTCTGCAGGGATGGTGCAGACACCCCTGCTCATTAATGATCCAGCAGCACGTTGGATTTCTTTTTGGGGCAGGCACAGGTGAGCTGTGCTGCTGCTCGTGTTCCTGCTGGCAGCAAGCCCTGCACAGCCCCAGTGCAAACAGCCCCCGAGGAAAGGCTGAGCCTTTGCTTCTGGAAGGTGAATCTTGCTTAGAGATTACCTTCAACACCACAACTGCTCATGAGAGGCAAAGTTGGGTTTCACACTTTGTGGGCTCTTGTGCCTAGGACGCTAAATAAACATGTTACAATGGGATTTGATGGCACAGCAAGGCTTTTGGTCACCCCTCACAGTATTTAACACATCACTGGTCTCTAGTCACTGTAATTATTGGAACATATTTTTCCAAATCAGAGTGTGTCAGCAAAATTCTAAGATAAATATCACACTTGGAGCCTCCTTCTCAGTGGCTGCAGCTCATGCTGATGGCAAGTATTGCTGGAGTAAAAAAAAAATTCCAGCATTTTTAGAGAGATTTCCTAACAGCCCTTTCAACAGATACTAAAGTAGACATGTTGAAATAACACTTGTCACTTACATGTTTGTTTGAAATATGATTCTCATTTAGAGTATCATTCATTATTTCATTCAAATGCCTCGTGTTCCCTGAAGAAATATGAGACTGCTGTCCTATCCTCTCCAGCTCCCACACCTACAACAACAGTATTTTATTCAAAGGGAGTATCTCTTTCAGACTCTAACAATGTGCTGCTTGGCTCTTCATTCTCTGTCTTCAGAGGCATGATCCTCTTGAGCTGCCAATTTTTAGCCTGGTATATGCTTATAAATGTCTTATAAATGTATCATTCTGAGACTCTGAACACTGAAGTGTGTTGGGGCTTTTTGCACAATATTTTCCCTTCAGAGGATTTCATGGGAAACTGAGCACATCTCATTTTAAAAATAAAATCACTCCTTCAGCTCTGGACTCTTCCCTGCTATTTGGCTATGGATAATATTTGTGTAGATTACTGCATAACATGCCTTAATTCTTAAAATACTATTTTGTAATCCCTTTTTATTAAAAAGGTGCTGGGGTTTTTTTTTTGTCTGGTGACTCCCTCATGCCTTCGTGGAGCTCTGCAGGGCACAGCCTCTCCCCAGGGTGTTACCAGCCATTCCTGAAGGGCAGAACTGCTGCTGGTGAGCATTACATCTGTTCCAGTTCTTCACCTGTGGCTGTAGCTGCTCCTGAAAGCCAGCAGAGCCTGAGTGCCTGCTGCACTGCATTTTGGGGCTTGGCAGGACACACGTCCCAGCACTCGCCAGGGCTGCTGGACTCGGACCTGGCCCCACTTTCAGCATCCTCCACGGTGCCTCCAGAGCTGGGCTGTGCCCAAGCCCAGGCACTGCTGGCACACAGGTGTGGTGTGGAGGTGGGCCAGCTGGTCCTGCTGCGACTAAACACCCCTGGGTAACCCCTGTGGCTGGACCAGCTGTGCTTCTGTCACACTCAGGGATTCTTTGTGCCACGGTACCACCAAAGCACTTGTGAGGCTGCCAGGATGTGTGTAAATAGAGCAGAGGGAGATGTGCTGGGTTTTGGCAACCCTGGACACCTCCCCTCCCCACAAACCCTGCCCTTGGCAGGGTGATGAAGTCAACCTGTTCAAACAAGTTTTCATTAATGACTGAGGCTTAATAGAACCTTCCTTAAGCCTCTAAATTGTTCCCACAAGTGCTGGTCCTTGTAAGTCTTCTATTGCCACCTTTAGCCCATTGCTGTCACTGATGTGGCTCTGTGTTCCCTCTGCACCAGGCACCTCCCAAAGCTAATACCTTTCCTTCTAGGGCAGCAGCTCCTGCTCATGGCCAGGGCTTCTGTTCTCACCCAGTAACTCCTGGTGGCAGAGCTGGAAGAAGTGCCTCCAGCTGGTGCTTACATCCAAATGTTTGCACTAGCATGTTCCCACTAGACTGCCTCAGCAGCAAAATATTGAGTTCAGTGCACTCTCACTACTTGATGTTTTTATCGTTTAAGGCTTGAGACAACTTGTAAACGCTTAAAATAGTGTGAAAATCCCTGTGCTGGCACAGGCTCCCAGCCTTATTGGAAGGCTGTCTGCTGTTCTCCTGGTGTGGAAGTTTCATATGTTCCAGAGAACAATTATGGAAGAGCAAAATTTTAAATAACCAAGGCTATGTGGCAGTTATCATTTAAAAGGAAATCCATAGCTTAAGGGTGTCAGAATAACAAGCTAATTTAAAAATCAGAATTGATGAGCAACCAGGTGTCCATAAAGGAGTACCTTGGCCACAGAGCATTCCATTAGAGGTTCACCATAGATTTCCACAATTTTTAAAGGTTTTAAATGACACTCTTTATTTTTTTTTCTTTATAAACTACCAATCAGCTGCACTCTTTTCGGGTTCTGCATGCTCCTGGAATGTAATATGCAATGTAAACTTTCCTGAGCGAAGGAAAGAGGGAGCAGGGTTACAGGAGCAGCTGAGTGTTTGCTCCTGGCAGCTCAGCTGCGGGAGTTTGCCCTGGCGCAGGGAGATGAGCCTTGGCAAGGTCTTCTCACACGGACAGGCTGAGCCCACCCTCATTTTACAGCCCTGCCTTGGGTCTGCTCAGGGCTCCATTTTTCCAGCAGTCACTGCTCCAGGCTGTGTGTTCCTTAGGGTAAAGCTAAAGCAGGTCCCTGCACAGGTACCAGACTGGGAGGGCTGTGACTGCAGCCCTTGGCTCTCACTCACTGACCCCTGCAGTCTCCCTCCCTTGCCAACAAGAAACCCGTGTTGGCTTGGGAGGCAAGGGGAATGGTGGCCTGTGTGTGAGCACTGCCTGTGTGTGCCCTGCCAGGGCTCGTGTGAGGTACCACAGCTCCCACAGCCTCTCTGCTGCTGCCTGCCACCCCTCTGCTCTGACACACAGGTTTGGGGAAGCAATGAATCCAGAACAGGACACGTGGAGCAGTGAGATGGGTGCAGTCCCCCAGCCCTGTCCCAGCACCCAGAGCCTGCCCACAGGGTGAGAGGTGCCAGTCCCTGTCAGTGTGAGGCTGGTCACTCACAAGGGACAGAGGACTTGCCCAAGACAATGACTGCCAATGTTCCAGTCTGCAGTCACACAGCGCTGCTTGTCCTGCCTTGTACAAATAATCTTAAAATCTTGGTTGAAAACTCCTTTGGAGCAGGCAAGAGGTGACCTCTGTGTTGCTATTTGCTACAGCTATTTGCTATTTTATTAACAGAGGAATGTGGCTGGGGCCAAGAGAGACGTGAGCAGCTTTTACCACTGTAGGGTTTTGAGTGGTGTTTTGGACAGCAGACAGCAGGTTTGCTCTGAGAGGGGGCAATAACTGAGGATATCTGACCGAGTTGCAGCCTCCCTCTGCGAGGGAAACCTCTCCTCTGGCATGGCTCTCCTGGAAAACGATGGCTTTAGCTGCTAGACCAGAGGGGGAGGAAACCTCTCATGTTGCTTTCTAGCAGTTGAAATGGCCAGATCCTGCATGTAAAGAAAAATCAGAAATGCCTTTTCCTCAAGAGTTTCGGCATGTTCTGACACCCAGCCCTGCCATGGCAGGAACACAGACTCCCCTGGGCTTGCTCAGTGTGCCATGAATGCTGCAGAGGCCTTTAGCTTGCTGATAAGCTGCTTATCTTCAAACCACCCATTTTTTATTTTAGTCTGAGTAAACACTCCTCTGTGTTGGCTAATAAAGTTGTCATTTTGGGCAAAAGAATGACTTGAGTTAACCTCAGCTGTTAAGGTTGCTCTTTATCTTTTTTTTAACAGTATGCACATGATCATGCACTCCTTTAAATCTTCCTGAGAAAGAGTGGCAGTATCCAAACACATGGTTACCAGCTGCAGCCAGCAGTTAAAACATCACACCCACGGTCTCTCCAGGTGCAGATGAAATCCAGATGCCCAAACACTTGTGTTCTCCACAAGGGAAATGCTAAATTGTGCATTAAAACAGTTGTATCATAGCCCTTGAATGCTATGGACACATTCAGATTATTTTTGCAGGAACCTTAATGACTAGGCGCTAGCTTTTTTTTTTTTTTCCCCCCTTTTTACCATCCTGTATAGTTAAAAATGCCAACATTACTGAAACGTATCTGCTGAGGGAGGATGTTTGCTTCATCTCGAAATGGTCTGATGTTTCGGGAAATGTTTTGGGCCTCACAGGAGTCCCAGGGCAGAGATGTGAGTGTGAGAAGCTTCTAGGAATGTGGAGCTCTTTGCTGCCTTTTCCTAGCACAGCTTTATTTTTAGCATGCCTCATGTTTAAGGGCCGTGTCTGGGAAACAACAGGAGGTACTTTAACTCCTTTCTATGAACAGCCTGACTGTTCATTCTTGATTTTTTTTGGCTTTATGAAACAGATTTTCTTCTTTACAGCTACAATAGCTCTGTGAAATTGTAGGTGATGGCCACAGACTCAGTGGGCTCATCAAGTTAAAAGTGAAATTAAGCAGGACGAATTTGTGTGCTGAGAGGCACCATCAGGTCACCACGAGGCTCATCCTGTGCCAGCTGTGCACAGCAGATGTGTGGGTACAGGCAGTGCCTGGTGCTCAGCCCTTCCCCAGCACAGGGGATGGCACAGGGGATGGCACAGGGGATGGCACAGGGGATGGGACAGGGGAGGGCACAGGGGAGGGCACAGGGGATGGGACAGGGGATGGCACAGGGGAGGGCACAGGGGATGGCACAGAGGATGGCACAGGGGATGGCACAGGGGATGGTACAGAGGATGGCACAGGGGATGGCACAGCGGATGGCACAGGGGAGGGCACACGGGATGACACGGGGGATGGCACAGGGGATGGCACAGAGGATGGCACAGGGGATGGCACAGGGGATGGCACAGGGGATGGCACAGCGGATGGCACAGGGGATGGTACAGGGGATGGCACAGGGGATGGCACAGGGGATGGCACAGGGGATGGCACAGGGGATGGTACAGGGGATGACACGGGGGATGGCACAGGGGATGGCACAGGGGAGGGCACAGGGGATGGCACAGGGGATGGCACAGGGGATGGCACAGGGGATGGTACAGAGGATGGCACAGGGGATGGCACAGCGGATGGCACAGGGGAGGGCACACGGGATGACACGGGGGATGGCACAGGGGATGGCACAGAGGATGGCACAGGGGATGGCACAGGGGATGGCACAGCGGATGGCACAGCGGATGGCACAGGGGAGGGCACACGGGATGACACGGGGGATGGCACAGGGGACGGCACAGGCTGGAGGAAAATTGCCGTGCAAGGAGGCAGGTCAGCCATGGCCGCTGTGCCTCTGATGGCTCCTTCCTGCCCTCCTCAAACTCACACGACCTTTACTCATCAGGAGAAGGGTAACTACACTTCCCTGGCATCAGGCTCTCATCAGAGCTCTGCAGGAGGCACAAAATGCATTTCACTGCTTTTAGAAACAAAATGCTCTGAGTTTTGTTAGCACAACTACAGTGGGAAGTGACACTAAAGTGATCAAGCATTTAGTGTCCCAAAATGAACTGAAATGAGCAGAATATTGTTACTTTGCTGTCTCAGTCCCAGCTTCTCATGGTGCTTTTCCCTTCCCCTGAGCAGCAGCCGTGCCCAAAGGCTGTGTGATGTCCCCAGCTGCCATGGCCCTGCCAAGGAGCTCTGCTTTGCCCTTATAGGGTTCAGCTTGTCCCTGTGTCCTCCTGTGTGGCTCACTGGGCACTGGGGTAGAAAACAGTTTCTTCCACATGTGTGTCTGCCATTGGTGTTCAGGTGGTCATTTATGTAATTATTTCAAACCTAAATGTCTTTGTCATGTTAAGTCTTATCCTTGTGAAAGCATAATTCCCTGTGATGCATCCTGGATGTGGCCACGGATGTGTCACCCTATGCAGGAAAAGCTTCCTGCCCTGAGCATTTCCCAAGGGAAAAGTCAAGGAGGAGTGGGGAATGGCTTCTTGCATGGCCTGGATACTCCTGCAGTGAGCTTGCATTTGTCCGAACCCAAAGAACTTTTTGTAATGGAAGCATATCCTTAATGCTTTCTCCTCATCATTATACTAACTTCAGGTGTTACAGAAAAAAAAAAAAAAAACCAACAAAAAAACAGCCCTGCATGTCAGTTTGTTGTATCAAATGCATTGTTTGTGGCTGAGAGCTACCAGGTGTGCTCTGCAGGTCTCTGAGGAGGGGTTCTGGTCCCCCAGGACGCTGAGGAGGGGATGTTCAGTGCTGCAGCTCACAGCTCAGAGCAGCCACTGTACCTGTCAGCTTGGGATTCCTTCCTCTGGGGGACATTAATTAAGCTGTCTTAATAAGAATGCAGGCTTGCAGCATCAGTCCGCAACATAAGGAATCAGCTTTAGGGACTCCCAGGGTGCTCTCAGACCACTCCTGGAGGCAGGATGTGCTCAGTGAGGAGCATCCATGCAGCTCTGGGGGGCTGCAGATGCACCAGCTGAGGTACTGGTGTGTCAGTGATGTGTGTGTGTCAGTGACGTGTGTATGTCAGTGACGTGTGTGTGTTAGTGACATGTGTGTGTGTGTCAGTGACGTGTGTGTCAGCGATGTGTGTGTGTGTCAGTGACGTGTGTGTGTTACTGACATGTGTGTGTGTCAGTGACGTGTGTGGAAGTGATATGTGTAACAGTGATGTGTGTGTCAGTGACATGTGTGTGTCAGTGACACGTGTGTGTCAGTGACGTGTGTGTCAGTGACGTGTGTGTGGCAGTGACATGTGTGTGTCAGTGACACGTGTGTCAGTGACACGTGTGTGTCAGTGACGTGTGTGTCAGTGACGTGTGTGTGGCAGTGACATGTGTGTGTCAGTGACACGTGTGTCAGTGACACGTGTGTGTCAGTGACGTGTGTGTGTCAGTGACATGTGTGTGTGTCAGTGACACGTGTGTGTCAGTGACGTGTGTGTGTCAGTGACGTGTGTGTATCAGTGACACATGTGTGTCAGTGACGTGTGTGTGTGTCAGTGACATGTATTTGTGTCAGTGACATGTGTGTGTGTCAGTGACAGCTGTGTAACAGTGATGTGTGTGGCAGTGACATGTGTGTGTCAGTGACACGTGTGTCAGTGACGTGTGTGTGTCAGTGACATGTATTTGTGTCAGTGACATGTGTGTGTGTCAGTGACAGCTGTGTAACAGTGATGTGTGTGTCAGTGACGTGTGTGTGTCAGTGACACGTGTGTCAGTGACGTGTGTGTGTCAGTGACATGTATTTGTGTCAGTGACATGTGTGTGTGTCAGTGACAGCTGTGTAACAGTGACGTGTGTGGCAGTGACGTGTGTGCTGGAGCAGCTTGGGAAGTGTCCTGTGTGCCAAACTCCCCTCAGTACACTCTCTGGAACTCATTCCTGTGAGATGCTGTCCCAAACCTGCTGCCAGCACTAGAAGTGGTGGATGTGTGACATGTAACAATAGCCGCCACTTGCCAACACCTGCCATTCAAGCCACCTCCCCATTGATTTCTTTTATTTTCCTGGACTGATTTGGCCAAGGAGTTTCACCAGAGCTGGGTTAGGAGTCAGGTATTTGCTTTTTGTACATACAAACTGCCACTGTAAAGATGTTTCATTCTCACATCCCAAATGGGGAGGAAACCTAAATTTAATGGTTGTGTGTGCTTGGGAGAACATACTTGTGTGGGCACTATTTCCAGGCATGCAACTGAAGAAGTAAGTGGCAGAGGATTTTTTATATCCCCATTGCTGCCTAGAGAGTGGACAGCACAGGAAAGAAGTGTCTTGGAGTGGAGTTTCTCTTTGGAGAATGTTTAATCCAAGTCCTTTTCAGACAGAATTGTCTTTGCACAAAACAATCACTCAGGTAAATGCCCTAACACAGCAGAAACATCTTATTCAGCTTCTAGACTGAGCTTCTCCCTTCAAAATGAAGCAAACTAAAAATCCCCAACCCAAGCAAACCCACCCCATGTAATTAAGAGCTGTGTCAGAGAGTTGACGCAGGGATTGGGAATGCAGAGGTGCAGAGCTCCCGGGATGTGCGTGGCCTCACTCCTTATTTATCCTCCCTGTCAGAGCAGCAGCTGTGTTTACAGGAGGTGGGAGCCAAGCCTCGGCTGGGCTGTGCTCCGTGCTGGGACCCTGCTGGGGGCTGCTGCCCTGGGCTCCTCTTTCTGCTCCTGCCAGAGCCATGGTCAGGAGTTACCTGCAGGCTTCTCCTGGGCAGAAGCTTTTCCAGTCCAGCTTAAGAAGCAGGAGCTGAGAGAATGGATTTGCTTTGGTCCTGACCTGTGGCTCCTGTGCGAGGGTTGGGGTGAGGATGAGGATGGCAGCACGGGAGAGGCCTCACCTCAGGAGATGCCTCAGCGACCACCCCGGGGGCTCCACCAGCTGGGCATGGGATGGCTTCTGGAGAACAGCCAGGGAAAAACGCCTTGCAGGTCAGTCCAAGGGCAGCTGTAATCCCACACTGCTGGGATTCAAGCATCGGGGCTACAGCCTAGATAAAGGAAGGAAAATACCTTTACTTTTTTTGGAGCTCCTTTGATGCTGCTGCGTCTTCTGTCGCACCACAGAGCTGCCTTTGCCCAGGCTGCTTTTTCACTGGTGGGAACGTGGGTATTTTGAGCTGATGATTTGTATGTAGAGCTGGAAGTGCTCAGATTATATAGAATTGCATTTTGTACTTTTTGTTTAGCTGGAGTTTTGTAGACATTTTAAAACACGGCAGTGTCAGTCTGCCATGCAATGCCCAACAATCGCAGAGCCCAAAAACGACCCGAGTCACATTTAAACCTTCATTTTTGGTGCTTACAGAAGGTTGTGAATTTGAACCTTCATGGTTTTTCAGGAAGCCTGTCTAGGGTGTCAGAAATAATCCTTCTCTGTGTCCAGCCACCTTTCCCCAAGCCTTGCACCCTGAGCTCTCCAGCTGTGCATTAGCATGTGCAGAGGTGGGCAGAGCAGACCCTGGGGCTGTGTTTGGATAGTGATGGGCTGAGGGCTGGTAGGTGTAGGGCTGTGCAGCGACCCCATAGTGAGCACTGGGCCCAGGTTTGAGCTGTTCTTCCTCTCGGGTGCATGGTGCCCAGCAGGGATCTGGCAGCATCTCCATCAGGGCAAGACTAATAATGGCTCCAGTTACTGAAAATGGCTTTCTGGATTCTTTTTCTTTCAAGCAGCTTGGTGGGCTGTGCATAGATCTTTCCTCCTGGGGCTTGTGTTCATCTCATGGAGACAGGGAGTTTTGTAGTAGCATTTTGATTCTGGCCAGGTGGGTGTCCCTCTCTGCATCCCTGAGAGAGAGTTCAAAATGAGTAAAGGTATTTCTCTTTTCCCTTTTTCCCTGAGCCCACATGCACTTCACTCCTGTTATAAGCAGACCTTTCAGAGGTGCCAAGGGGCTGGATTGTTATTGCAAACATCCCTGTTCCTCTGTCAAAGCAAGAGCCAAGTTACCCTTTGGGCTGAGGTTGTCTTTCAGTTCACACCTAGGATGGAGCAAAGAGGCTGTCAGATTAACTGGGGACTTTCAGTGGGGGAATTCCTTTTGTGTACAAGATCTATGATTTTCGTGCCTCCAAGGTCCTCAAACCACTTTGAAAATCCTAGATTTAATTTGAGTGTGCTGGTCATGCCTCTGGGCTTTTGCGCTGGGCTGAAGAGCAGCACTAAACCCAGTCACTGCTGGCATCTGTGCAGCCCATCCCACCAGACCAGCACTACAATCCCCTGGAAGCAGTGGGGGTTTCATCATGTGTTGCTAGAGGATGTGTTGGTCGGGAGGAGTGCCAGGCATGGAAGTGACTGAGGAGCTGAGTGACACAAGTTCTGCCAGGTGGATGTTCTCTTTCTTCTGCAAAACAGCCAGAACTCAAATTGCAGCTCTTCACTCCAGATGGTGTGAAGAACACTCAGCACCACCAGGAAGTTTTTTGAGCTGGGCTGTGAGAATGCAGCATGGACACATTTTTATAAGTAGAAGGGATTGAGCTCTGGGTGGTATTTGCCACCCTACACCAGGTACAGGAGCTGTGATACAGTTGCTTCTTGGTTTGCCACAGATTCTGTGACGTGACAGGACACCCAAATGCTGATGTGATTTGTGTGCACCAACTCCAAGTGACTTCCTGGAGGAGCTGGCAAAGGTTGGCTACTTTATTGAAAACAACTGATGCCATTGCTCCAGGACTGCTGTCCTCAGCTCAAACATCACAGTTCAGGAAAGAAATTGGTACAGTGGATAATGCTTCCACTGGAGACTGCATAATAGATCCAGCTAGTGGATCCCTGTGATTCCTTCTGGCCACATGGTGTCCAACAATGACAGAGGGGAGCAGAAGGAGCCTGTAGTGCTTCTGCACTGGGTTGCCACTGAAACTCAGCACTTGAAGGAGCCCCAAAAGAAGGGCTTTAAAACATACTAAATTTTTATTAAAGGAAATGTATCAAAGGCTTATTAAAGGAAAGGCAAAATGGTGATGTTTTCCTGGTGCTCCTTCTGGCTCTCTTTCCATCTCTGAAGCCATCCTTTGCCCTGGCCAAGCACCTCCACTCCCAGATGGCTGACAGCTGCCCCGCTGCCTGCATGGCTTGTGCTCCCTCACTGCAAGCTGCACACAAATGTACTGCTCTGTCTTTGTAAACAGGCTAAAAATACCGTGGTGCTGCTCCTCGGAGGGCTCGGGAGTTCAGAGAGGCTGGGAAGGAAGCCGGGGTCAGGCAGCCTCCAGGGACCGGCGTCACACGGAGGCACAGAGCCACGGATGGTTCCCTCGGGTGCTGTGTGATGGGGCTGGCTGCAAGGACAGACAGACAGCACATCACCTCAGCACTTCTGTCCTGCTGTCCTGCCTGGCTGAGCCTGTGCTGCCAGGGCTCCTCACATCAGTGCTCATGGTGTGTAAGTGTGTGAGATGTGACTCAGAACGCTCCAGGGCTCTGTGCTCCTCTTTTGAAGAGGAATTTTTTTGTCTTTTCTACTCAATTTCTGTCCTAGGTATTGTGATGCAGTGTCCTGCAGAGTGCTGGCTTCTCCAGGCACTGTCACCCCAGTCAGCTGTGTCTCCGTATGCTCTGGGAAAGGAAGTCAGAAGAGCCTGTTCCTTCAGACATCCTATTTCAGAAGGCATCAAAAGCTAATTTCTGTTCTCACCACACCCATGTACCTCGTTTAGGGATGTGATTATCCTAACCACACTCTGGTCAAAGTGACCAGGACCTGAGTCTGAATGTCCCCCTCCAAACAGAAACCTCATCAGTGGTAGCAAATTTCAGTTTGAATCATATGTGTCATAGGCATTAACACCTGGAATATTCTTATATTTGGCTTCATTAGTGCTTATCCTTGTTAGCTGGTGTGAGGCTGTGCAGCAGAGTGAATCAGCAATGAGCACCAGTGCCCTGTCAGACATGCTCTATGTGCTGTGAGTGCTGAAAACACAGACCAGGGCTCAGCACTGGTCTCGTAGCAATGACAGCTGTGTCTGGTGTTGTACCCTATCTGCATTCTCCATCTCTCCACTGTAGTGTAAACCTAAGTGTCCCCTATGTGAGCTGTGGCCGTGGGAGCCAGGGCTGGGTTGTGGGAGCTGCCTGGTGCTGGGCAGTTCAGTCACAAAGAGGGAATTCATCCGGAGTTGAATAAATGCATGTGATGGGCAATAAACACCTTAAAGCCCAAACACACCACTACCTTCCCTGACCTGCCCACAACCCAAGGGAGCTCCAAGGCTCACAGCACTGGGGTGAGCTGGCAGGAAGGTGGGTGCTGCTCTCCATGCACCCCTGCCTGGTGTGGCAGGGCCCGGCCACCTCACCCCAGGGACTGTTCACTGCCAGGGAAATTCAAACTGTGCTCAGCTGCCTCTCCACCAGACAGAAAAAATTCCACAGACTGTTTTAAAGGAAATAATCTCTGCAGTGCAAAAGAGTTTCAGTCTGAAAGACTTCTGGTGCAAAAGTGCTGGGTTTGACATGTTTTTCCCATCACCTCTGGCAGAACTGGAGCAGTGTCAGGGTGGTGTCTGCACTGGAGCACTCAGCAGTGTGCTTTGCACTGAGCTCACTCTGCTGGCCCGTGCTCCAGTTCCTCGAGGATTTCTCACTGATGTAACTGGAGTGCTTCGAGTACCTCCGTGCGCTCCATTCCTCTCCATCCTGCAACAGATTTAAACTGTGTGTCTCCTGTATTTATCCTGCCAGTATTCCTTGGTGGGCCCCGTGCCATCCACACCTTTGGCAGTGCCAAACACGATCCCGGCGGCAGGCTCAGCCGCAGATGCTGATGAGGGATGGCAGTGGGAGAGGCTGCTGCTGAATTCCAAGGGGGAGAGAAAGGAAGCAGCGTGTCAGAGCCCCGCCGGGATGCGCAGAGCGGCTGGAAGGAGCTGTGACCGGGCTGCTCTTTCCCAGGGAGGATTCTCCACCCCGTCCTGGGTGGGATCTCAGCCGTCCTGCTTAAAGCCGAGCAGTTGGGGTTGGAGTTCAGTTGCCCCAGGCAGGACCTGGCTCGCTTGCAGGGGCACAGGAGTAACTTCTGCACAGGACAGTGACCCGCTGCAATTGCCTCTCCCCATGGAAGGTAGGAAGAGGTTTGTTTTCTTTCCTTGGTTACTCTATTTCCTTAAAGTTTTTAGACCAGCGACTATAATGCAATTAGCCAGAAAACAAGGCACGAACTGAGGAATGGTGAGTCCGGCTGTTCCCTCCTGGGATGTGTCGCTTCTATTTGGGCTCACTTAATAGAAAACAGAAAGTTTTCCCATGATATATTCTGTTTAGAATTTAGAAGAAAAAATGTAGTTGCTAGGGATTTTGAGATCTAACACTTCAGCATCTGCAAGTCCCACAGTGGGCATTCAGTGGGGCAGCACAGCTGTCCCTGGAGAGAGGCAGTGTGGCAGAAGGTCCCTGCCTGGCAAAGGTTTGTCCCCTGGAGGGGAGCAGCCACCCATCCTGCTGCCACCTGGCTGGCTCCAGCCCTGCTGCTCCCCAGGGAGCACCAGGAGCCTCAGTGCTCCCATGGGAGTCTCATCCCTGCAGTGTGAGCACAGCCAGGGCAGGGAATGGCTTTCCCATAGGGACCGAGTGGGTTGGCAGAGCTGGGATAACGGCAGCAGCAGGGACACTCTGTGGGGACAGCATGCCAGGCATCCAGCATCAGAGGAGGTCACCCTGAGCATGGCTGTCACCCAGCACGAGCAGGGGCTGGAGATGGACAGTGCTGCTGCTGCTGCAGGCCTCCATGCTCAGCTGTGCTCTGACGTCCCTCCCGTGTCCCCCAGGGTGGTTTCTGTCTCAGCTGGCTCAACCCCTCGGCTCCTCTCTTGCCTCATTCCTGCTATGCCCAGGTCCCTTTACCAGGGCTGGAGCTCCCCAACAGCAGGGACTGGTTCTTCATGCTGGGGCAGTCCTGGCATTTCTCTGGCCATCAGGTGGGCCAGCCCCAGCTCCTGCCTTTGCCAGTGGCTTGCTTTGTAATGCCAAAAAAGTCCTACAGCAACTCTGACAGCTCTGTAGGAGGGTATTGAGTGTCTGTGTGTCAGAAAGTGGCCTTTATTTTATTGCTGCGTGTAAAACACTTTGTATTCTCTGGGCAGGAGAGGCAAGGGTTGCAGTGAATGTTTTCAGAAAGGGAATTAGTGTCATGTCCCTTCCCAGCTCTGCATGCTCCCCTGTCATACAGACCCCGGGGCCGCGGCTGCCCAGCCCCACCAGCAGCTCTGCTCTCACATGGATCTTGGAGGATTGTTTGCCAGGACCACAACTGGAAATAGTACTGCATTTCTTGTCCTTTGCCTCTCCATAAAATAAATCAAGCTGAGTTTTCAATCCTCTGTTTGCTGATGCTCTCTGGCCAAGTTTCGAGTCAATTTATTTCTCATTGCTCTGCGTCACCCTGGCAATATGCCAAGCACAAGAACTGGAGAGAAACACAATTAGTTTGCTGCATTTCAGGCCAGGGCTGAGCATCCATCTGTTGGTATACACAGGTCTCCCAGGCCTCTCCCAGTAGAGGTGTACTTTTTAAGGTAGAAAATTACTTGTGTTTTGGAAATTAATAAATTGTTGACATAAGCTGCGTCATGAAACAGGAATGGGTTGTGTTGGTATTCACTGTAAGAGCACTATGCCCAGGAGTGCTGATGCAAGGACCACTGTGGGAAGTGACCAAAGGGGTGCTGGCTGGAGGTCAGGAAGGGCCGAGGCACAGGGAAGAACCCACCTTTGGCCACGTCTGCTGTGCCACGGGGGCGCTGGGCAGGGAGAAGCCACCATCCACCTGCTCGCTGAGGGCTCGTTCCCTGGTGACAGCAGCTGGCAGAGCCAGGAGGAACAGCAGGCATGAAGCCCAGCCTGAGGTGGGCAGCAGGGCCAGCCAGGAGCCAGCAGGAGCCGTGGGGACTGTGCGGTGCTGAGGAAGATGCTGGGGGGCTGCAGAGGGTCAGCTGGGGCTGCTGGGGTCAGCATTTCTGGTTGGCAGCAAGGGTTCCCCCTTACCCACCACTCTCCCTGTGATCAGAGAGCTATTAAGAAATGGGGAGGTGTTTCTGGGAGTGTTTTTTTTTTTTTTTGTGTGGATTGCAGTTCTTTTTGGTATAAATTTGCTGTTTCAGTTTCTGAAGTTCACCATTTCCAGGGTTCACACTTCCAGGGTTAATGCTGACACCTGCCAAAAATATGGCAGCATTTCTTTCTCCAAGAAAATCTGACACCTGCCAAAAACTGGTCCAGCAAGCCTTGTGCAGCAGGGGGCTGAGCACACACACTGCCTGCTGTTCCCATCCCTCCTCCACCTCATCCTGTTTCCCTCAGTGCTCCTGGGAAAAGGCAGGACCTGGAGCTGTTGGAAGGAATGCTTGTGTGGGAAGGGAACTTGGCTTCTCTGGTGAATAAATCATATAGAATCCGTTTTGTGTGTTGAACAAAGCTTTATGAAAGGCAGATCCAAAGGAGAGGTCCTGCTGATGGCTCTGGAGGTTTTGCAGTGGTGCCTGACATCCTCTGGCCCTGGAGCCTGGGCACCACTGCCTGCTTCAGAGATCTGAAGCACCCGAAGCAGGATTGGTGCTGCCCACCCTGGTTTCAGCTTCCCAGGGCTCTGACCCTGCAGACTTTGCTGTTGTTTCCACTGTCCTGCAGGAGCAGGGAGTTTGTGGGGGCAGGTTTGTGGTGGGTGCAAAGAGGGTGCTTGTAGGAAGAGGCTGGTGCTCATGTGCTGTGCAGCAGCTTCCCACTTTCCTGCCCAGTTCTGAACTCTCACACAGGAATGAGGATCTTCTTGAAATGTGACCTTTTTTCTCAGTTTTACTCCCCATATTTGGTATCTGTTTGTCCCTTCTTTCACAAAGCAGTCCAGTAATCAGATGACATCCCTGACTCATGCTGCCCTGACGTGCATGATGGGGCCTTTCTACTTGTTAGAAAAAGCCTATTGATTTAATTTCTGTATCATTATTCAGCTAATATGGTCACTGATGGTGGTGCATGAAATTGAACAGAATCTGCAAAAAAGGGTGAAATATTAAATGAACCTTGCCAAAGGAGGGGGAGGAGGTGGAGGTGAATGTGCAAGAAGGGTAAAAGGTGCCCTCTCTGCTGCTTCACATCTCTGATCTGTGTGCCCCTGGCTTCTGGGAAATGTGGGCAAGGCCACCCGAGCTGGTCAAACACCAGCACTGGTCACTGCTGGGGGACACTGGTTGAAAGCCATGTCACATATGGCCCAAGCTGCCCCCTGAATATGGTCCCTGTCACCTGCACACCTCAGCCTGAGCAATGAGCTGTCATACATACCCTCATACCTACTCACACATGCATGCAACACTCATTGTCACCCGTAAATACAGGTTTGGGTGTTCAGAGGCACATCAAGAGTGTGCAACAAAGCAAACCTGTCTGGGCTGGCTGGCTGAGAGCTGTAGGAAAGGACTGTCAGACACAGCTTTCCCTGGGCTCTGGGGTAACTTGCCACTAGATGTCACAGTGTGCTTGGGTTTGCGGGGACCAGGAGTGCCACTTGTGCTGGGGAACCATACTGGGCAGGGCAAAACTGCTCCTTAAACTCCTTTTGCTGGACCAAAGTACACAAACAGCATCTTTCTGACTGTTCTTGTCTTCTAGAGCATTTTGGAAACATTTCTAGCTTTCACGTGCCACTCAGCAAAGTCTGAGAGACCAACAGGTGACTGAAGAGGTTCATGGTGCCAGCCCAGGGGGTGACCCTGGTGGGACCCCTGACCTGGCAGGTATCCAGTGGCCCTGCTCCCATTGCAGCAAATGTCAAACTCTGATTAACACCAGGTGATGCAGCAGGAGCTCACTGTCTGTGTCCCAAAGCTCCTGCTCTAAGGGGGACAAGTTTTGCCACTCCACCAGCAGAAGGCAAAGGAGGCCAGCACTCGTGCAGCTGCCTGGGACTGACCTCTGCCTAAAACATCCCAATGGATATTTATAGGCACAGGAAACCATGCTGGACACTGCACTTCCTCTCCTATCCAAGCTGAATCTTTAATCAGCTCCGTAGCGCAGGGAGCATTAATTGTGTGTGTGTTTTTCCAGTGACCATTGTGCTGAGAAGGGGTAGAATACATGCATGGTCAGCTTTGGGCAGGCTGGTGATGGGGTAGGCAAGTCATCTTCTGAGCTTGTTACAGCTCTGTAAAAAACTTGGTATATTATTAAAAGAATAGGAGTATATAAGAGTGTGAAGCATTTGCTGAGTAACTAAAGCAATGACGGCATTTAAAGCCTCCTGTTTGAAGTGGCTTATGTACAGACCCAGACTGGTGAGGCCACCCCACCCACTGCACCCAGGCAGCTCTTGGGTGAAGTTGTTGAATAAATTATGGCATCACCCTGTGGCTTTCATTTGCCACCAAAATCAAGCATAGCTTTCCCAATCTAAGACCAAACAAATGACACAGCCAGGGATGTACAGTGGGATGCTTTCCTTGTGTTCTCTCTGATCTTGAGATCAGGCTCTGCCTATCCTGAGCAGAGATGTTGTGCTCTGGATGCTCATCCAGCCTGGAGAGCAGCTCCCCTGCTGCTCCTTGTGTAAGGGGCTGTTGGGTGGACACAGATGTGCAGTGAGAGAGGGGAGCAGGACTGTGCTCCGTGTGTGCAGAGGAGAACCACTCCTGTCCCCCTGAACCTGGAGAAATGCAAATAGCAGCGGTGACCTGGCTGTCAGACACCGTGCTGCCCAGGCACCCAGCAGTGTGCTCTCCTGCCACAGACAAGATGGATGAGCTATCCCTGCAAGCTACTCACTGCTATTAATTTTCACCACATGAATCTTCCTGACCAGTAACACATTATAGCTTTCCTTTGTCTGGGATTGCCTTTCCCCCCTGCCTTGGCACCAGTCCAGAATATCTACAAATCTTATCTAGCCACAATTAGTAATTGTGACTTAGGGGGTCTCCCAAAATACTCCAGGTGCTGCTCTTTCCTTAGAGAATGAGAGCTGAGCACACTGTCATTCCCATCCCCCTGCAGCAGCCAACACAGCAGAAGGTGCTTGAGCACAGCCCAGAGAAGAAGGATTTGCTGTGCTGGGGGCCTGGAGCCCAGCTGAAGCTCTGGGGAAGTGGTGCAGCCTCACAGCATTCCCTAAAAACATGGCCACAGCCTGGCTCCTGCCCCAGGCAGCAAGTGCCAGGTGAGGCCACCTGCCCAAGCCCCACAGACCTCCCAGAGTGCTCCTTCCTGTGGCATAGGAGGATGGCATTACAGATTCATTGCTGTAGGGTAGAGCTGGGACTTGGAACAGCAATTTTCTGAGAAAAACCCCCAACGTTAAAAAAATTAACATAAATCTAATTTTCTGCAGTTATCACCAATCTCGGATTAATTCTGCAGCATGACCAAACTGCTGCAAGGCCCCACACTAGTATGTTAAATATGTCCCACTGCATGTATTGAATGTGATTTCCAGACACTGAGGGCTTCTGGAGGAGAGTGCAGATAAGGGCATGCTGGGAGGCAGCTGCCCAAGAGCTCTGCAGGAGCAATCAGTGGGCATAGACACATGCAAGGCCCCAAGTTTCCCTTCACTTGTTGGTTTTTCTCAATTTTTTTTCTGTCCTGTCACCCTCAGGTGTATCGGCTTTTGATTTGCAGCAGCTCTGGAGTCTGGCCATTAAAGCTCTGCAAGGAGAGCCCAGGGTAGTGGCTCAGTCCAGCTCTGGGGAAGTGGGGCTCTGTAGCCGTGGGGCTACAAGGTAGTTCCCTTGCTATTCCACAGCCAGAGGGTTTAACAGAGGCTTTGGCAATGCTTCTCTCCTTCTCTGGGGCTATGTGGATACTCCTGGAAATGAAGGGCATTCACTTCTCCCCCTCCTGAAGGCAGGAACCCCTTTTTCCCATTTATCCCACTCCCCTGTTGGCTGGGAATGCAGCACAGACTCCTGCTGCATTCCCCATGGCTGAGTGCAGTGTCCCAGAGTTGGGGTGTGCCAGTGCCAGGGAACTCTGCACTGCCAGCAGTAAGGAAAATGCCTCGTTGCTTCTGGGCTCTGCTTCAGAGCTGCCCAGCTCAACATCAGTCATGTGCAGGGAGTTTGTCTGTCTAAACCCCCGGAGTGTGATGTCTGCTGAGGGCAACTCAGCTCTCCCAAGGAGAGGAGCTGGAGCCTGGCACTGGGCAGTGCCCTCAGGCCCCCCATCCCAGCACCCCAAAAGTGTCCATGAGTCCTGCAGTGGGGCTGGGCTGGGCTGGATGCACCTGCTGCATCCAGCATCCCAGTGGCAAGGGAGTGCAAGAACAGACCCGAATCCTGGGGCGTGGAGCTTATCCAGCACAGGAAAAGAGAAATTCCACCCTGGGGCCTTTGCTAGAAGCAGTCAGAGACAGGGATTGGGACGGCTGTGCCCCAGGGGTTGCACTTTCCCAGGTGAGGTGCAGTGATGATGGATGGATGCCCCACACCCTGCAGGTCTCCAAGTGGGAAAACCGCTCAAGCCATTTTTTTCCTAAGGACAGTGCACAGGAGAGGAGCTGCCCAAGTATCTGCCTGAAGTAAGCATCTGGCTCAACATCAAAGCATTTGCATCAACGGGCATTTTTCCCTTTCGGGGGATGACCAGCTGACCAGAACCTGGGATCCATCAGCACAGTCGGGCAGGGCAGTGAGCTGGACTGGGGAGGTCAGCAGGGTGTGAATAGGAAGGATTTTGCGTGAGATCCCAAGACTGCTGAGCCTTCCAAGGCAGCCCATGAGTGCACACAAGCAGAGCCCGGGTGCATCCCAAAGTATGGGATCCACCCTCAGTTTGTCCGGGAGCCGCCGCAGCAGCTGGCACAGGAGTGATCTGCTGCTGCCAGGAGCAGGGAGCACACGATGTTCAGGGAGGAGAGGTCAGGTCTCTTCCTGTTTAGATGTTTTCAAAAAATGCTTAAGCATTTTAATGGAAAAATGACTGAGGGAACCATCCAAATTAGGAAACAGGAAATACTGCGCTAGCATAAATATCATTCTGACAGCTGAAATGAGAGGCAAGTGTTTGCCAGGTAGGCCTGGTAAAGATGCTGCTGGGCCAGCAGCTCGTGGGGAAGCTCAGCAGCCACGGGGCAGGTTCTCACTGGGACACTCCTAGCCAGCAGCTCCATGCCATGCCAGAGCCAAGTCGCTGGCTGTGTCTCACCTCAGGGTCTCCCAGCACTGTGCCAGCAGTCAGCAAGATGTGTCCTTCAAGTGGATGAATCCTCATGTTTCCAGCAGTGGATACATTGAAAACTAAGGAACTAAAATCAGAATTTTTATGGAGTATAAATAGCAGCAGCCTTCCCTGTGCCAGGTTACCTGTGTGATATTAGCTGCTCAAACCTAATGTCAGCCCTGCTCTTGACTCTCTCTCCCCTTCAGCAAATCACTGAAGCTCCCCAAGCCCCTTTCTAGCCATATGTTAAGTTGATGTAATACTGCTTCTATGTCTGTGCAATTACTCAATTACTCCTGCATCTGATTGCAAGCAATATGCCCTCAGGGCTGTGCTTCAGTTTTGCCCATTGATTTACTGTGTGACCTTGAGTACCACATTAAATATACTTTCAATATTCAAAGGAATTTTGTTCATTGATGCCCATGATCATGCAATCTGAATTCCTACTCTGCTCCCAATTTTCCAAGCAGTGTCTGCTTGTTATTTATTGCAAAACTTAAGGATAGAAGCTAACCTAAAATACAAAAGAGATCTGGGGGCCTATGTTCAATTCAAATTCACCTCAAGCAAGTTTCAATGGAGCTTGAAGAGCCTAAGAAACGTAGATACTTCTGAAAATGTCACCCCAGCTGCACCTGCAGGCTCTGACATTCCACAGACACCTGAATTAACTCAGGCGAGTTCCCCTTGCTGATCCAACCTGATGGCTGCAGAGCTGGCAGAGCTTTAAATATGCACATATTTAATGTCTGCGGTGCTGGAGGGGGAGGACGCCTCAAAGTGAAAACTGCTGTGCATTCAAATGTGTTCTTCAAAGCTGAGACAGGTCTTCTCAACCTGGAGCTGAGAAGGAACAGCTACCCCTGGCTGCTGGGGCACAATTTGGAGGGGCTGTGGGGTGCAGCTTTCTTCCTTGTTCTGTGCACAGGTGGGCTGTGGGTGTCTGCAGAAAGGTCTGCTGGAAAAATGAGCAGCCAAGGGATAAGTGTGGGCAGGGCTTATCCTGTCACTGGGGCTGATCCCTGACTCTGATGGCACAAGACTTTGAGAGTTTTCTCTTGTGCATGTTTGTATGAGGAACGACCATGGTTTTCCCTTTATCTTCCCTGGAAGATGGCTGTGAAATAGCATGGTCAAGAAGCAAAGCTACTTTCTGAATATTTTAAGAACGTTTGCCTCAGTTTTCTGTGAATGTTGATTAAATGAGACTTGGAAAAACAGCCAGTATGGGTTTACCCTGGGATCATTCTGGGAATAAGCACACAAAAATAACCCTTTCCTAAAAATGTTCTTTACAGCCCCACCCTTCAGAAATGATGTTCCCTGCAATGACCCCAGCCTGGACAGCTCTGGCAGACAAGGGCTGAACTTCAGCTCTGGTTCACACTCAGCAGTTCCTTTTTACAGTGCAAACAGCTCCCTGGAGCCAGAGGTGGTTTGTTGAGGAACCAGGTACCAGAGTGAGTGAGGACTGCAGAGTCTGGCTGCCTGTCACCCCAGCCCACTGAAAGCCATGGACTTTCATGAGGACAGGAGACTGGAGTGACAGCAGCAGCAGGATTTGTTCCCCACCTGCTGTTCCTCTCTGTACCTGCAGTTCAAAGAACTTAAAGTGCGACACGAGTTGCAGGTAATGTCAGCACACCTGTACACAGGAGTTCTGCTGTGCAAGTCAGTTCTTGGAATCAGTGAAGTGCTTCATGCTCCTTGCCTAGTCAAACAACACTGAAATAGTGTCATGTGTAATTTCTACAAATGCTCCAGCTTCTACACACAAGCCTCAAACCACTGGAACAGTCACCCAACATCAGTGAAGACAAGGGCAGTGACAGACTCGAATGCTTTAAACAAGTAAAGCTACAGACCTCAGCTGTGCTCTGGTTATTTTCTTTGAATTTGCTTCCTTTCCACTGCTTTTTTTATACTGAGACATAAATAATCTTAAATTCCAGATCACCCATGGGTCCAAAATTTAGCTGTAACAGGGACTTCTGCCAACTTTTACAAAAGGATTTTGCTAACATGAAAGAAAATAACTCATGCATAATAAACACTCCTCCTGACCCACGTTATCCTTTTGCATTTAAGGTCAACCATCTCTGAAAGGAGGGGGAAAAAAAAAAGATAAAGGAGATGCAGAGAGTCAGCTGCAACAACAAACTAAACCCCTGCATGAAGGTCCTCCTGTCAGGGCTGTTCACAGCTGCCACGACATTTTTTCCTTGGCCTGAATAACGTAAATACTGGGCTGGGGAGTGCTTTCTTTTGCACTGGTGTAAATCTGGGCTGGAGCTCCCAGCCTGACCTTGCCGTGCACACGCTTTATCCCTGGCAGCCCTCCCCTCGGGTAAGGGGACCTGCTTCCTCAGAGGAGCTCGCCATCCTTTGATGCTTGTTGCTGTGTTGAAAAAAGGGCTAAATTCCTCTTGTTTCTTGAAATAAACTTGCAAACCCCTTGACCTTCCTGAGCTGGAAGAATATGTTTACAGACTGTTGAATCCCATTTTTCTTCCTGAGCGTGTGAGAGGGAGCAGTGTGGTTGAGGAAGGGGAGCTGTGCTGTGTGACCAGCCTCTTTTGATATCAGAGACAAGACACTGATGAATCCCATCCACTTTGAAGGGTACAGCCATTCCCATTACTTTTTGGAGGAGGAAGGAAAGGAATTCTTTACTGGAATCCCCTGTAATTTTGCTTTATGTAAAGCAGAGACAGCAGTATAATCTTCTGTGTTCTGTTATCTATTCTCATGACATCTTCCAGAACACCGGGGCTTGTGGGCTTCTAGAAAAATATCAGGAGGTAATTCTGCAGCAGCAGCAGCTCTTTTCTAGTGTTACACCATCTAAACACATCTCCTTTACACTCTGATTGCTGCCTAAAGTCAGGGGAGCCAGGAGAAACAAAGTTTATCAGAGGGCAAGAGTCAAAGCGCAAGGAGGGGACATTACTGACACACCTAAATTAAAGTGTAGAGCTTTATTTAAAGACTGTAGAAGCTGGGAAAAAAGCTCTTTAAGACAGAAACCATCTTTTCTCCCAGGCCTGGGAGGCACTGGGAGGCCTCATGGGTGTCATCACCAGGTACTTGTAATAATGTCACTATTTCCAGAAGTCTTGGCATGAGCAGCACGGCAGGAGAGGAATTGTGAAGGGTAGCTGGCTGAGGATAATGGATAGTAGGATGAAATTGAGAGGAAAAAACTTAATTGGAATTAACTAGCTGAGAAAAGCCTCTTGATCTGTCAGACAGTGAAATTGCCTCCCAGGAGCAATGGTATAGTCTCAACCACGTGGGCATTTAAAGCTAGTCTAATGTCTATGATTCCCTGAGTTAACTGGAGTATCTCAATAATTGGAACTGACACAAAGATTTATCTTCTTTGATTGACTAGCTTTCATAGAGGCTCATCTCTTTGTGGTGCTGCACAGAGCTTTCAGGGCAGCTGTTTGCACTTAAACTGCCAGGAGCTGACAGTGTGTATCCATTTCAGCTCTTCAAATGTGTTCTTTGAAAAAACACTTAAATCGCTGGAATAGACAGTACTAATCAGTCTGCAGGAAAATGGAGCATCCTTACCTGGGGCTCAGTGCTATCAATCTCCCTGTGCCAGGGCTCAGCCATCCTGCAGCAGCAGAGCCATTTAGGTGCATTACTGCCAAACGCCCAATCAGCCTGAAAAATTGGGCTGATTTGGCCAAGGCAATAAAAGGGAAAGGTGTTTTGCCAAATGTATAAAAACAAATGGTTGGTGTTTCAGTGGTTACAGCAGAGTAGGATTAATCACACTAAGATGATGGAAATCATCTCCCATGGTCATTTTTCCTGATTTCAGAAGAGACAGTGTGTGGCTGGCCTGAAGGGTGAGGTCCTGTGAGGGCTTTTGTATTTGGATTTGCCCATTCATTCACCTGCTGTATGACCTTGTGCCAATCTCCTCTCTCGCTCTGCCCTCTGTAGGCTTGCACCTACAGAAAAGGGCACATCCAGCCTCTGGCCTTGGCTGGAAGCAAAGTATGTATTGTATTGTATTCTATTGTATGTAGTGGCAGCATGTTGGGAAGGGTGTTTGGAATCCTTTCACTTCTCTGCCACTGACAGACACAGGGATGGTGTCTTCTCTGAAAAAGAAATTTAGATCTTACTGAGATAGTCTTGTATAGCATGCAAAATGTTAGGTCAAGATGTTTTACAGAAAGTGAGAAATGGCTGTTCTGCTGGGCACAACTTACAGGTGTTTAAGTGTGCTGGCATCCTAATATTGACAGGAAAATGTGCTTTTTTCTTGGTCCTTCTAAAACCTTTTACATGTGGAATGCATACTTGACAAAGTTACCTTGCCTTCTCCCATTCAGCAGAGCTCTTCAGAGGAACACCTTCCCCTGTATTTTGGTCCTTTTTGGAGTGTGCAGATAGAACCTGGGGCACCAAAATGCCTCTTTTGCTGTGGAGAAGTACAGCACATTAGAAATAAGAATTTATGGAAATATTAGCTCCCAAGATGATTAGTGTGTGGATTTACAAACTAGGGATAACCACATCAGGCTGGCCATGAGAGAGGAATAAGCTGTTGCTGCCAGAGATGAAATCCACTTGTCCTGTTTGCTGGTGGCTGCACCAGAACCAGCCTCAGGTCACAGCTTGTGGCTGCCACTGGATGGCTGTGGGGCTGGAGGGGTCTGACTCACAGCTGGCTCCAGCTCAGAGCCACAGGCTGGCCCAGCACACCAGCCTGCAGGCATGCATTTCTGAGGACAGTTACACAACCCCAGCCCGAGCAGCACTGCTGACTCTCCTGCAGGTTTCCTTTCAGCTCCAGCTTCACTCTCCCTCCAGTGTCTGCCCCACCTGGAAAAATGGAGCTTTGTGCCCTGAGATTTCTGTAATGCTTCAACACTGAAGTCCTCCTGCTCTGCCATTAAACCTTCCAGGTCACTAAACCTTTCAGGTTCTCAGTGCTCAGCTGGCTGCTCCACTGGCCACAGCCACCACTGCCTGAACGACCTAGCTGGGGCAATTAATGTAAATTAAATATGCTCATGTTTACCCTGGAATGCTGTCAGGTATAGGAGGATAATATTCTGATTTACTTTCTAAGGGTAACTGGTTATAAAGGGGTTTTCATCCCATTGGAATATTGTTTTTCAAACTACTCTTTCTCTGCTACAGAAAGTTTAGATGAAATATATCTATACAAAGCCAGAGAGAAAAGAAACTGAAATTTTAAAGTGGAAATTAGGGAGGCAGTTGACAGAAAATGGTTCCTTAAAGATTGTGGGGAAGAAAGGGAGAAAAGGAAAAGAGTAAAAGTACACTTAGAGAAGTGGGCTTTGGGTAACATATGCAAAGCTAAAACTGATTGGTACCACTTATTACACTCTTCTATTAGGTTTCTTCATTCACTCTGTTGTTTGTAGAGTCTCCTCAGGAGATAATTTGTTCTGCTGAGCTGAACTGTGTCTGCATGTGGGCTCTGGGGTTATCAAATACAATCCTTTTCTCAGAGAGCAAACCCCTTCCAGCCCAGAAGGGCCCCACTGAAGCAGCTGGGGCCGGGCAGAGTGTGACACAGAGCCCTTGAGCTGACCCACATGGAACAAATCCAGCCCTGGTGGCCACCAAAGTGTCCTGGGGAAGGCCCTGCTGTTCAAACACACCATGGTGGGAGCAGTGAGCATCCTCTCTCTTTGCTGACCTCTTTGCTTCTGCCCCACCATTCCCAGGCTGGTTTCCCACACCTGTTCTCCTTCAAAAAGTCCTTGAAGAGTGCTGGCCTGAAAGTTCCAGCTCATCTTACAAGCCACAAATCCTGCTGCTTCTCATGTTTTGCAAGAGTGCAAACAAATATTAGTTGTAAAATGATTCAGTCTTTATGAAACCCAGCTAGACCATTTGGCTTTTAATAGCATCAGCCCCGAATTACACGTCTGGACTAGACACAGTGCAGAGATTAATTTCCTTTAATTTGTTCCAGAGTAACTCACAATTTAATTTAACTGAGCAGTTCCTTGTTCTCTTATTCTGGAATGATGGATTGTGAAATGCACTCCTTTAAATTAATCCAGACACTTGATTTTTGTCAGCAGAGTAATCTTTCTCAGTGGTATGCTAAGTATGCTTTTAAAAGGTATGGTGAATATGAATGATATGCACTTGGTTGATGATTTAAGTGTTTACACTTTCCAAACCTTGCAGAAAAAACAAATACAACTTAGCTGCATTTTGGTTTATAACCTGTCAGAAGTGATCATTCAAATAACATCAAAAGGTTTTCTAAATCTGTAAAATGGATTTCTAAATTTGATGGTACATGTGAGGGCAACTCCCTTCTCATCAGAGAGCCATGATTTTGAAATGGGCCTGAGCAAAGCTTAGACTATTTCTGATGGCAGGGCTTCTATAGATCATCCAAAAAGATTTCCATTAGAGCCATTAATGGTAAAATATTTCATGTGGGTGCTGTCACTGCTTACGCTGGCTTGATGTTGCAACAAAGCAGGGTCCTTTCCTTTTTTTTTTTCCCCTTTTGCTGTTTTTACTTCTTAAAGATGAAGTGCAGTATTTGTGGAGAGCAGAGGCCGTGTATGAATATTTGTTTTTCTATACTGCCTCCTTTAGAAGAACTGCAAAAAGTTATAGTGAAGTTGAGTAAGTGATACTGATGTAAACCAACCCATCAGGTCCTGTCAGACAAGGCACTCCCTCACTCTCTATTATCAGAGGTAAGGGCTATCTGAATGCCACAGTAGAAACTGCACAGCATTCCTGTGTCCAGCTGGAACCTGACAACAATAGTTATTCTTAAATGTGGGGAGAGGAGACAAGGCAAAGCCTCCTGTCACAGAAATATGTGGCTGTGCTTTGTAGGCAAAGGTAAATGTCCCTAAACTTAGGAACAGAGGAACTGCAGCACACACCTCCTCATTCATTCTCGGAGGGTTTACACCTACAGAAAAGGGCACATCCAGCCTCTGGCCTTAGCTGGAAGCTGGGTTCCTACTTTGTATGTAGTGGCAGCATGTTGGGAAGGGTGTTTGGAATCCTTTCACTTCTCTGCCACTGACAGACACAGGGATGGTGTCTTCTCTGAAAAAGAAATTTAGATCTTACTGAGATAGTCTTGTATAGCATGCAAAATGTTAGGTCAAGATGTTTTACAGAAAGTGAGAAATGGCTGTTCTGCTGGGCACAACTTACAGGTGTTTAAGTGTGCTGGCATCCTAATATTGACAGGAAAATGTGCTTTTTTCTTGGTCCTTCTAAAGCCTTTTTCATGGGGAATGCATACTTAATATGTCACTTTACCCATGTAGCTAATATGTGCCTTGTTCCTTCCAAACCTAACTCTGCTCCAGCCTATGGCATTTTTCCCAAGTAATGTAGTGGAAACTTGGCAAGCTAAGGAAATGAACATGTGTTTGTTACCAGTCTGATTTATCCACCTTTAGCCACCACTGCTTAAAGAAGGTGAAGATTTGCAATGTGCTTCACACTCCTTGCCAGCCCTCTCTTCTCAAGACAATGCTGTGGTGACCTGTCAGCTCCATGTCCTCTAATATCCTACACACCAATCCATCCAAGGAAAAACTGTTTGGCTCAATAAAGGAGCTGTGTTATGCCTGGACACATGTAAGAATGGACGCAGCCTCCCATCACAGGTGGATTGGCACCAAACTTTGCTCCAGTCTTAGGCAAGGACTGAGAACTGCTGAAATCTGAAGTGAGCTAAAGCACATCAATTTCTTTTGATGTGAAGTGCTTTTGTGAACAGGTTTTATTGGTTTGGGTGCTTCAGTGTCAGTATTTCTATTTTGAACATCTTAGCAGCAATCTTCTTCAAATTCTGAATGTGTGAAATACTCTTGAGTTTTGAAAGTCTGTTATAGCCAAGTGTAAAATAACCAGCACAAAGGCTTTTAGGTCTTAAAACCAAGTTTCACTGGCCTTGCTCCTTTTTCAAAGCAGAAGTTGATTAAATAGGTTTGCAGTATTGCCTGGATAGTGGATCCTTTACAGCCATCACCTGAATAGTGGAGATCCTGTGGAGATGTTATGGAAGATACAGCCAAATTTCCTAAATTTGCATTAAATTAGAACTAAAATTCATCTAGCTTTTGTCTTCACTCAGCTGTATGACAGGAGCACTGGCTGAGCTAGTCTCAAGACTTGGTCTCACAGCCTTTCTCAGAACCAGCAAAGGTTATTTAGCCAGAATGGGTGCTGTCAGCTCCTGCAAGAGAGGAGCTTGAAGCCACTGGGAGACGTCACAGACATGAAAAGAACAAAAATTGGGTATTGATGTCTTCAGCAGTGACTCTGGGCTCTGTGTTATCCCCTAAAATCGAATCACGACTAAACCATAACCAAGGCTGGGTGTCTGAGACAGTCACACTGTGCACACCCAGCCTGCTTCACAAGAGCCCTCTCGCCGGGGTGCTGAAAGCTCCGTGCTGCTTGCCAGGGGCTGTGCATGAGCTGGTGTGAGCTGCAGGCCACTCAACAACTCGGCACTGCTGCAGGGCTGCGCTCGATGCGGGCCAGCCAGCTCGGGTACTCTTGACATTCCTGGATGTCTTCTAAACATGTAATGCTGATAGAAATGTTGTTTAAATATTTGCGAGTTATTTAAAAACAGTGCGTCAAATAAGCAGCCTGGTGACGCCCGACAGATCTCTGGCTCGGACAAGTGCCTCGATGCAGAAAGAGGAGGTCAGCAGCAGTTATGTACACAACTCAGCTCTGACGAGAGACACGCCGCATCCATAAAGCACAGAGCTTGGAAAGCCCCCGTGCATGGGGGGTCCTGAGCAGGGAGCGCAGTGCTCTCAGTGGCTGCAGTCCCTCTCGATGCTCTGGTCCGTGGCTGGGGCAGGAGGAGCTGTCCCACCTTGGGTTTAGCCATGCCCTGGTTCCCGGCAGCTGGCACAGTTGGGTGTGGAAGCAGAAATGCTTTCTGGGACCTGGAGGACAGGAAAACTGTGCCAGCATGTCCGTCCCATTCTGAGCTGGTTAGGCTCTCTTGATAGTTCCCCTGCTTGGTGCACATCTGTATATTTAGAGAACTAAATTTTAGGAACGGTGAATGAATTTTCCGTCCAACTGTGACTGAACTCTTTTAGTAGTTTCTTCTCAGCATTATCAGACAGAGCATTTTAGGTCAGTACAGGTGGGTGCTGGACAGAGGAGAAATCGATTCCTCTAACAGGCAAGAGAGCTGGACATTATCTGTTTATTATGTTAAATATTTATTTCCAGAGCATTAACATACTCCTAAAATATTTTAAAAGCTGATTTTATATGTCAACTTTATTCTCATTTTTCAGTGAATAATTATCATGCAGAGAATAAACCAAGCTCCCAGGCATTGCTGAGATACGTTGTAGTCTATTAAGGAAGCTAAGCGTACTATAGCAAAAGAATCTGCTTTTATGTTGCCTTTAAATTGATTTGACATCAATTCCAGGCCTATTGTAAAAGTGAGATACATGATTAAAGCAACAAACACTGTCATCTTTCCAAGGAATTTCCACTTTTTAGAGTTGCTGCAAAGGAAATTATTTTTAAAGCACTCAGAATATTGACCTGCTTCTTGGCTCTTGTCACAATCCATGGAATGGCTGCAAGGGGAGCTCCTCTGTAGTTCCCTGACTAGACAGCATGTCTTGTACATTTGGAAAATTGATTTAAAAGTTGCTGCTGCAGTTTTACACTTTGCCTTACAGATACTGATCTGCAGATTCCTTTCTTTCCCCCCCAGCTCATTGGTTGCTTTATTCTTGTTCCCTTTGACATCACCTTCTCATTTAAACTGCCAGAGTGAAAACCCAAAATGAGTCTCAATTTCTCTGAGCTGTGCTGCATTTCAGATGAAAATGCTACATATATTTACAGAATCTGTTGAGGCTATTTGTCAAAATCTTTTGGCTGTTACTTCTCCCAAACAACAATTGCATTTTCAGAAGTTTACTATTGTTCTAACATTAGAACATTTCATTAAAATGAAAATCTTAAGCATCTGTCAGAGAAATGAGCACATATAAAAAACCCACAGAACTAGACCCACGGTGTTTTCTGGGATGGTCTCACAGATTTCAAGGAATTATTTGCTGATGATAAATTTGAGCCAGAAAAAGAGCAAAGGGCATCAAGTATATCATAAAATCAGTGCATAATCTATAATGATTTATTTGGCTCAAATTGACCACCATTACTTTTTCCTTCTCTGTTATTGTCACATTCCTGGAAACAGATTGGTTAATACTTGACAAATATCTTCAAAAATAGCTTCAGTTTATGCGGGGATGAAAACTGGACAAGGTCACTGTGGCATTAGTTGCTCACACCAAACAGCAGAACTGTAGGTGAGATCAGCTAGTCCCCAGTTATTCATTATGGATTTACAAATGCTTGAAAATAATGAATCAAGGATGTGACCACGGCCAAACTATGGAGAATTCAAGCCAGCATTTGTTAAATCTTTTAAATCATTATTCTATCAAAACTTAGTTACCTTTCAGGTTTTACTATTCTGATATTCAATTTCACTAATAAATTGCCAAAATTTCTTTAGTTTATGTATTCTTATATATGTGAGTCATCATACCTTTCTTGTAATAAAGCCCTCCATGTTCCTTTGCATCCCATTCCTCACAGCGATGGCAATACCACACCACTGGTGGTAGCAACGGGGAACAAAGGGACACGGACGTCTTTATGCATCCAAAGAAGATCATGTTATTGCAGAAATCACCTGTTTTTATAGCTTTAATCTCCATGGGACATAATCCAAACCTAACAGAAGGAGGGCACCCACTGGACCCAAGGAACTGCTCAGCTACAGCGCTGCTGTCCGTGTGTCCTTCCACCCAATCAGCTTCTTCTCATGCACTGTCCATGTGTCCTTCCACCCAATCACCTTCTTCTCATGCACTGTCCATGTGTCCTTCCACCCAATCAGCTTCTTCTCATGCACTGTCCATGTGTCCTTCCACCCAATCACCTTCTTCTCATGCACTGTCCATGTGTCCTTCCACCCAATCAGCTTCTGCTCATGCACTGTCCATGTGTCCTTCCAGCCAATCAGCTTCTGCTCATGTATTGTCCATGTGTCCTTCCACCCAATTAGCTTCTGCTCATGCACTGTCCATGTGTCCTTCCACCCAATCAGCTTCTGCTCATGCGCTGCCCACGCGTTCCTCCAGCCAATCCCAATGTCGCTCCCAGCTGTCTCTCACTGACTCTCTCCTCTCTCACCCCGTCCCTCCTGCAGCTGTGCCTTTCCCACAGGCCCTTCTGGTGGGCAAAAGCCTTAACAACTTCAGCAAATACAACCCCATGTTCCACAGCTGCTAATAACTCAGGACTCCCAGTTCCCAAACTCTGACATTCAGATGTCTTTATTGCTCTGGCATCTATTTAGCTCAAAACCAAGGAGTTCTTGAAAACACTCACAAACAAACCTGTTCTCAGGGTATTTCCAGGTCTGGCTGTGGGCGCAGGTAAACTCAGGATAGTCTTTGTTGTAGTATAGCATTTGCCTGTTGCTGTTTCCTGAGCTGTTAACACATATTGTTAGAAACTGTCTTTACATGCGCAAAATCAATCTGCTCAAATTAGGAGGTACTGGTTTTAGCCGATTGGCAAAAAATTGACCTGTCCAGCTGCTTTGATTTGTTACTGGAATAAGCATCCACTGTGCCTTAGAAGAATCCTCTGTCCGACCGCTTTATTCAACAGTGGAGATATAATGAAGATAGGAAGAAAGGTAAGCACAAGGTAGTGTTCTGCTTTTCTGGTCAGGCTGAAACCGCTGCTTTTCTAGAGCCATGACTGGAAGAGGATGCAGCGTTTGAATACAGATCCCATTTCACTCAGTCTTGGTTCACAGCAGTGTCACAGCAATGTCTGATCTCCAGAGGGAAGGGCTGAGCTGTCTGTCAGTCTCTGTGTCACATCACCTTTGCCAGGGATGGTGGCACACTGCAGTCTCTTGAAGAATTTTTCTCTGTGACGCTGTTTCCCTACAAACCAAACTCAAATGCTGGTGAAATGGTAGGGCTGCATCAGGTCAGGGTTCCTGTTTGTGCCAAGGCGCTTGGCTCACACTGCACTGGCTGGAGAAAAGAACAGCTCTGTGTGGGTTTGTGAACAACTTCACACCTGCTCACGTGTTAGAGGGACACAGCAGCACAGAAGTGATTCCTGTTGGTTATTTATGCAAAGAGTTTCATTTCTCAAGTGTCAAAGTGTTGTTTCTAGAATGGATCACCCATTTCTGCCAGTGGTAAGACACAGAGTGGGCAGTCTGGGTTTGTTTATTTCAACAGCTGAAAATGTCCTGTTGAGTTTGTTCTCTTTATGTGCTGCTAAAGTGACAGTCACTCTGAGCAGGAGGGAGCTCCCCCACGTGTACCTAGCCTGCAGAAACCCTTTGGAAGACAAAGGACATCACTGGCTGTAGATTGTGTCTCAGTGTTGAGACAGAGGTGAGCTGCTTCTGTCCGTGACTTCTCCCTCCACGTAGAATAGCCGTGTTGAACAGTAGCAATGAGGGATGTGTGGAACTCCCATCCAGGTCACCACAAGCAGGCAGTGGGCAGAGGGCTATGAAACAAAGCTTTGTGAATCAAAGCTAGATAAAATCTGTGGCTTCTTATGTGGGAGCAGTTGAAAGAAGATACTTTTGTTTTCCATACAGTTCCACACATATTACGTAGAGGAACAACACATATTTCTTGATGTTCTGTCTTCTCCCATGTGTTTGCCTGGTTCTCCCACATCATGTCATATCTTTGGCAATGACCACCACTGTCCAAGGCAGGACACTGTGTTCACTAATGCCTGGGACACATGCTGGTTATGCAGGAACTTGATCTTTTGGATTTGTTCCCCACAAGAAAACCCTCAAGAGTTTCCTTCTAAGGAACATTAGTCTCAAAAAAATTTACTCTGGAGAGTAGCAGATTCTAGCCAGACTGCTTTGTTTGAAAAAAGATTTTGTCATTTCTGAAATGATGTTACTTTGATTAAAAAAACCAAGCTTTACTGACAGTGCTTCTGTGCGGTGCACAGAGGTAAGAATCATCTATTCATAAATATCTCGGGTCCAAATATAAGCAGGTGCAATCTAAAAGCTTCCTCAGGACCATTTGAGCAGCTTATTCATTCCACACTGAAGGGCCTGCTCTTGATGTAAATAAACCAAGCCCAAGTTCTGTTATGATTCTAGAAATGCATTTTAATGACAGAGATTGCAAAATGTTTGGAGACAATCCTGGGAGCAGGAAATGTAAGAGATTACAAGCAACTTTTTTTTTTTTTTTCCTGAAACCTATGCAGAACTGGATTTTTAGGCTTCAGCAGTTAGGTGTTGACTTTAACTTGAACTTTTTTTGCAGTATGCTTTCAATCCAGTTATATTTATCCTGAGCATTTTGGAAGAAAGAACTGAAATGAAGCCTCCAAGGCTGTGTTATCAAGAGCTTTCCCTCCTTGGGAAGGTCTGGTTGTGAGCACAGATTTTTCTCTGTTCCTCAAGAACCCTGGCCAAGGCTCTGCAGATTAAAACTTTCATATAGAGACTTCAGAAGTGTCAGTGGCTCTGCCTTCAATGTCACCTTTGCTTTTAAGTGGCTCTTGAGATAGGAGAAGTTAAGTGATTGAGAAAATCAAAGCACTTACTCTGCTTGTTTTTCTTGGCTGGCATGGGGTCAGAGCTGTGATTTTGCTCTGGGTACCCTCTTCCCTGCACTAGTTAAACTCCTCCATTCTCTGTTCCTAGACATGAACACGACATAGATTTCCAGCTCCATGCACCCACTACATTTCTCCCAAGCTTTTTCATGTTGAATGGTCTCTGGGAATCTATGAAACAAGAAGTTATGGTTTTTGCTGCTACATTCTCTCACCCATATTTTAGGAACTTCAGTAGTTCTGAAAAAATTCTTCCATTTGTTTAGTCTAACCCTAAAAGTTCCTGAGAAAATCCCTGGAATTCATCATGATAGCATAATATTTTCCTGTGTAAAAAATGCTTAACTTCTAACAACAGAAGGCAAAAGTTAAATTCCAGCTTAAGATTTGACCTGCTCTAATGAGAAACAGATTACACCATTTTAATGGAAATTGGGGCATTGGAATTTAACAGAGGGAAGATCAAATCACTTGACACCTGCTGGCTGAGGCAAAGTTGTGTTGTTTTCCAGGAGCAACAGTTCCACAATATTTCCTTACATAAAAACACGGAATGGTTGTGATTATCATAGGATCAGGTAAACAGCCATATAAAGGGACCAACTTCTCAGGGATACAGGAATAACAAGGACATTTTACACTTCCATTTTAAAGAAGGGTTTGTCTTTGAATTTCAGTTCTGTTATCTGGTATTAGATTGGGAACTTTCCCTGGGTTTTATTTTGCAGGGATTTCCATAAGAGGTAAGTGAGGGTAGGGTATGGGTAATTCCCTACCTTTTTGTATTGTTGTGACCTTTTAATTGAAGGCTGAGTTTAGAAAGGAAGATTAAAAATTAGAATTAATGATGACCTGATCCTGTTAGGGACCAAAATCTATAGTCGCATTTTCTAGAGCTCAGATCTGTGAAATTAAGCTTGGAAATGAGATAATGTGTTATCTGCTGCAGGTTTCACTGGAATGTCCCAGTGAAAGCAGCCAAGCAAAGTTCACTGAGAGGTGGAGAAAATAACATGAAAACCATTTGAAAGTTTTTAATCATGTTTTAAGATTTTGATGGTGAAGCCTGGAAAATCAGATCTAGGTGGTTTTGAATGACTACAAAGGCACAAACCAAAAGAATGGGCTTTCTGTAGTCCAAGAGCTTTATGAATTACTTGAACCCAAACCATTCTCTCTTGACTTTTAGGGGAAAAACTGCTGTTGATTTCAGGGGACCACTGAATGTGCTTATTTTCTCATACTTCTTTTCTCACACAGCTGGTTTCTGGCAAGAAGACCGGAGTGGTAACAAGATGCTACTTTCATAATATGATGGGTTTATGATTTTACTTCACCTCAACAGCACTTCAGCATATCCAAGAGTCTATATTTAACAATATTATTTTCCTCTTTTTAAAAAAGGTTAAAGATTTTATTCAGCTTAATCTTGTCACTGGAGAGGGAAAACAGTGACACAGGCTGTGTTTCTACTTGTACATCTTTCTCCCAGCAATACACATATGTGCAGTTTGTCTAACTTCTCTTGCATCATAGATGATAATGTTTCAGTCTTTGTCCCTGGAAAAAATACTTTTCAACCAATGGATTTCCTTCTTAGGAATTTTTGGTGTTGTTAACCTATCTTTTTTCCCCCCTTAATTTCATCCAATTATTTTCAATTTTAAATCCTTTTCTAGTGAGCTTACCAGTTTTTTCTTTTCTAACTGGCGGTTATTCCCACCGCTTTTAACATCCCCCTCTCTTAACTGTCTCCATGTATTGTCTGTATTTTGTTCTTCATTTTTCCTCCCAATTGGTGTATCTTTTTTATTAATCAGTTGGCTTCTCTCCAAACAACTTGTTTGCATAGAAATATCTTCCTTGATGCCTCCTAGTATAGTCACAGCTGAAGTTAGGTTCCTTGATCTCCTGTGTTAACTCAAGATCATCAGAGAAGCAAACAGAAAACAACTCCTTTGGGATCTTACCAAGAGAAAGTTAGAAATGGAATGTCACTCAGCTTTGATTCATGAAAAGTATTGAGGGAAGTGGTAAAATGGAGGGAGGAGAAGAAAGAAGTGAGGTGATCTCTTGTAAATGTATAGGAAATATTCCAGTGACACAAATTAAAATATGCAAGGAGCTTGGCTGTAATGCCGAGCTCCATTGCTTGACTGTCAGAAACAACTTCAGTGACTTGGGGGTTCTGCGGAGCTTTGGTTAAGCATGAGTGAGGGATTTAGCAGCAGCAGGCTCATTTCTAAAAACAATTAACTTTGGCCGTGCAGAACTTTGTGAAGTTGTTTAAAATGACCCACTCTTGGATTGTTTCCACCACATTTGAGTGAGGTGGAGTGTGATTGGTTTGGAGCTGCTGTGGGCAGAATCCCTGCATGTGCTGACTAGAGTCAGGGGTTTGGCCAAAGCTTGGAAGGAAGCCCTTCAGAAATGTTCTGGAGACCCTTCAGTGAGGTAAGTGGTTCCAGAAAATACAAAATCAAGCAATAAAGTCCCATTTTCCAGGCATCAGTCACAAACAGTGGCATAAGCTTTGGGGCTCTAGTGGTCCTTGGCGAGCTGCAGAGCTGGGAACTGAAAAGCCCAGGAGGAAATGTTTTCTTGTCATCTTTCCCTGTGGCTTGGGAATCTCCACCAGCAGCCCCACAAGTCATCAGCCAGGCAGCTGAATGTGGAGGGTTTGACATGCTGTGAAAATATCCAAATGCCCCTTCTGAAGCTGAGACATCCTTATTCCAGACACCCTTTACTCCAGCATGTAGCTTCCTGTTTATGGGCTGGACCTCCTCTAGTGAGAGGAAGATGCCAAGATTCCTTGGGTTTGTTTGTCCTATAGGATATGTAAAATGATCAAAGTGGAGGAATGTGATTCCTTCCTAGAAAGCCTTCAAAAATTCTTCACTGAACACTGTGTTCTACTGAAGGAGTTCACCCCTAAGATTTTATGTGGATCTTTTCATGACTGGTAACCCACAAAACACTAGCGAGCTTGATGGGAGTTTGTTGTTAAGAGAAAGAAAATGAGCATTTTAGGGTTATGCACTGTCATCTCATAGGAAATGCCCAAAGGAAAATAGGTGGGAAGGAGAAAAGGCATGCTCTGGTTGGAGCGTTTCTATGGGATAGGAGCAGCCTACTGATGTTATCCCCAGATTTGAATGACACATTCTGTCTCCCTAATCCAAGCACAAAACTGCAGATTTAATCAGAGCAGGGTGTGTACTTTTTATATGGCTTTGGGTGGGTCTGGCAAAAAGCATTTTCTTAGGTAATCGTAGCTAGTACCATATATCACACTACCCTAATTTCTTTTGTATCATGTCACCCAGTGCCAATATCAAACATCTTTTTGATTGTTGTGCCATACAGATTGTCCTTTTAGGAAGCAATTGCACAAAAATAAATCATAGGTCTGTGCAAATTTTGCATTTGGTTGTTATACAGAAAATTAGTGATAATGAAACACACCCATAAATTAAACTTCATTAGGGTATAGTGTTCCTAAATGAGATTGGGAAAAAGAAGATTTCTTAATCTATAAAAATTTTCAATTTAATTAGAAAGGTTTTGCTTATCCACTTCATTCAAGTTCTTATTTTGCCTGCTGTGTTTTAGGGCCCAAACTCTAAGGGCCTAAACACTGCTAGAAGTTCTACACAAATTTAGAGCCTGGTCTGGCTTCTTGGAGTGGTTCACAGAGTCTAAATTATCTTTCAACCTCTGTAACTTAACACAGCATCCCACCCTTCCATCTGCCCTATTGAACTGTAATGCCTGACAGTCCAGCAGATACAAATTATTAGGGATTTAAAGTTAATATCTAGAGAAATTGTTTTAAGCTTTTGATATGTTCTTCTGAGACCAGCCTACATGCCACTCTGTACCTGCTAATGATTGTTCTGGCTCCAAAGACTGATCATGTTTTTTGGTTTTTTTTTAAATTAGATTTTGTACCACATCGCTAAAAGCAGAAAGTCAAATCATAGCAGCAATGAACTACAACAAACAAAAAGAAGTCACGTCTGTTGCAGAGGTTGAAAAACATGCTAATATGATTTTAGCACCCAGATTCATTGCTCAACTGTATGTGAGATTTTCAGACCACAAACCCTTCTTAGTCTAGACTAAGTCCATATAAGCAAAAAAAAAAAAAAAAAAAAAAAAGCTCAGGTTCTGTCTGATTTATGAAAACCACTGTGACGAGGACATCACTGCAAAACAACACTGGAAAACATCGTGAGGCTGGGTCACACTCGGTAGCGGGGATGAGAGGTCAGTTTTAGGGATGAATCCCAGCTCTGCTCTGTTCCTCCTCTGCTGCTCTGCTGCTGAGCACAGCATCTCCTTTGCAGGATGCAGCGTCGGTCCATTTTTCTTGTGCAGGGTAGAGGTAGCACAGTTCTGTGCATATTAGAAAAAAAACAAACAACCAAAAAAAAAAAAAAAAACCAAAAAAACAAGAAAGCAAAAAAGCTTATTTTGTAAAACTTTTGAGGAACCAGAGGGTGTCGATTTGCCTTCATCTGAATGAGTGTGGGGCACTGGGGGATAGCGGCTCTGAACAGGCGGGACAGGCTGAGACACCGGGCAGAGACACCGGGCAGTGACACCGGGCAGAGACACCGGGCAGAGACACCGGGCAGGGACACCGGGCAGGGACACCGGGCAGAGACACCGGGCAGGGACACCGGGCAGAGACACCGGGCAGGGACACCGGGCAGGGACGGGCAGTGACACCGGACAGTGACACCGGGCAGAGACACCGGGCAGGGACACCGGGCAGGGACACCGGGCAGTGACACCGGTCAGAGACACCGGGCAGTGACATCGGGTAGGGACACCGGGCAGAGACAGACACCGGGCAGAGACACCGGGCAGGGACACCGGGCAGTGACACCGGTCAGAGACACCGGGCAGTGACATCGGGTAGGGACACCGGGCAGAGACAGACACCGGGCAGAGACACCGGGCAGGGACACCGGGCAGTGACACCGGTCAGAGACAGACACCGGGCAGAGACAGACACCGGGCAGTGACACTGGGCAGTGACACCGGGCAGGGACACCGGTCAGAGACAGACACCGGGCAGTGACACCGGGCAGGGACACCGGGCAGAGACAGACACCGGGCAGAGACAGACACCGGGCAGTGACACCGGGCAGGGACAGGCTGAGACACCGGGCAGAGACACCGGGCAGTAACACCGGGCAGGGACACCGGGCAGGTATCCGGGGTGAGGTACCTCGGCCACCCCTCCTGCGGGCACAGGGAGCGGGGCCGGGCGGGGCTGTCCCGGGCCGGGCGGGGCGGGCACAGGCTGGGCTGGGGCAGCGGGGCTGGGCCCGGCCGGGAAGGGCGGTCCCACCGCAGGCGAGCCGAGCCGAGCCGAGCCGAGCCGAGCCGAGCCGAGCCGAGCCGAGCCGAGCCGAGCCGAGCCGCTGCAGCGGGGAGCGGTGTTGTGGCGGATGACATCCCCAGGTGAGGATTCAGGTGGGTGCTGTGGCAGATGACATCCTCAGGTGAGGATTCAGGTGGGTGTTGTGGCAGATGACATCCTCAGGTGAGGATCCAGTGGGTGCTGTGGCAGATGACATGCTCAGGTGAGGATCCAGTGGGTGCTGCTGTTTCCTACCACTGCTTTGTTAGTGTGACAATAGTTGTCTGGCTGTCAACACTTTGCATTATGCTTTTCCAGTAGCTGCTGTTTTTGCTAACTTGTTGGATGCACTTGGAAAGTTTCAGGAAACTGTCTGACACTGTTGCATACCTTCGAATATCAACAAGCTTCATCAGGGTAGAGTGACCCAGTAAAAGATTGTCCACTTCCCTAGGCTCTGCAGGCTCTGCACAGCACAGCATTAGCAGGGCAAATAATCCAACTTGCTTTCAGATATAACCACTTACTGGGCAGTCTCTGTGGGGTTAAATAGTTCCTTAGACATAGGCTGAATCTGTATCACATGCTGTGGTGTTTATTTGCATTATGTATATTTAAAGAAAACCTAGTGCTACACAATGAAAGAGCACAGACAGTTCACTTGTTATGGGATTTGTTACTTCTGTGCTATAGGTTTATTGATACTGGCTCTAGTAGCAGCAAGCAGAACCCTCCCTGCTAGAATTCCTCCCAGGAATTTGCATCAAGTATTTCTCAATCATGTACAAGGGTCCTGTGAAAAAACATCCATAAGGAGGTTCTGCGTCAGAGAAATGTGGGATCTGTTCCCGCTTCACATCCAGCACGGCTGAGGCACAGTGAAGCAACATAGTTGGGGTTAGATTGCAGGGAGATAAATCCCCTCTCTCACCCCACTTACCTGGATAAGGACTTTCCAGTGCGGATTGGAAATTAGAGATTTACACTCTCATTTCTCCCAAAGTTGATGTGATTTAGGTACTACTTTCCTTGAGCCCTTTGAAATTCCCATAGAGCAAACACTACCTTCTGTAATGTACTTAGAAGCAATAAAAGATCAGCCAGCACTGACAAGCCAGTTAATGTTGTCTGCAAAGAAAATGCCTTTCTACTTGTCTGGGTCCCAGAAACCAACAGGGGAGGCAAATGACAAGGACCCGAGTAAAGACCTTACTATCAGCTTGGGAGTCCTGGTAATCAGCTCGGGAGCTGATGCCAAGGAGCTGGATAAAGATGCAATTAATGTTGCCACAAAGTTCTGGGATACATTGCCGTTCCCAGCTGTGATAACTGAAGAGTTGGCTGCAGTTCCAAAACACCAGCATGATAGTAAAGTAGGAATGAAAGGACAAATATCTTGGCCTTTTCATTTTCCAGACATTTATGTTAACTATCTGCATGGAGCTTAAATTATCCTGGCTGAATTCCAAGCTATAATCTCTTCCCCCCCCCCTCCCCCCCCCCCACCTTGAATGGGTTAGTAAAATACAATTAAGCTTTGATATTTTGCATTGCACAAGGGAAAACAGAATAAACATTTCCACTTCTTTATGATCCATCTTAGCTCTTGGAGAGTTTGACAGTTTTACAAGTCCCTGACTGCTTATCTTGGTCAGTGCAAACACCCTACTTTGGAAGCATCACGTTTGAGCCTTCAGCATGGAGCAGACATCATGTTCCAACTCTCTTTTTAAGTAAAAGAATATAATGTAAATAAAAACAGTTATTAAAAATCATGTCACAGGTAAAATGTGGTGTTGAACTCCATCAGAAATCAGAGCATAGAAAATTCTAGCATAGCAAATGCATTTTTCACAGGGTGTATGTAAAATGAAATGTCTCATTAGCATCTGTAAGTCACAGGGAAGTTACATCAATTCTTATAGCCCTAGGAAAGTGCACAAACCAGAAAGATATGCTGGGGAACTCATAATTTGATGTTCAAATGGAATCTGAAAACCCCTTGTCACTTCCACCACTGCCAGCACAACAAGGAACGACAGGATCTAAGTCAGAGCGTAGAGGACCTGCCAGTTCACAGCCCAGGGCTCGTGAGCTGTAGGAAAAATGTGTGGCAGAGTTTGACATGTGGCTGCCAAGCATTCATGGGGCTTGTTGGCTCCAGCTCTGGAGAGGCTGGGGGGATGGCAGCCTGGGATTGTCAGTGATGAGAGGAGGCAGCAGCATTCCCCTGTGAGGCACATCAGGCAGGTTGTGAGGTGGGGACCCTGGGCACCTGCTTGTCTGTGGCTGTTGAGGAGGGTTACAGCCATTTAGAGAAAACAAAAGTCTTCCTGTATAATGACAGAGGTTGGGAAAGAGCAAAATCTTTGGAATTTTTTTCTGTGTTGTTACAGAGTGGTGCAATGTGCGGTCAAAGTGTAGAGTCAATCCTGTCCTCTGTTCTGTTCTCCTGTCTGCTGGCATGTTAGGAAATCCTTTCTTTGCCACAAGCACCACACTCACATCCTACAGAAAAGGGGAGAAGGAGGGTCCTGCAGTAACTAAAGCAGGAGTTCTGCAAGCAGCAAGAAAGCCTCTCCAGCTGTTCTTCTTCCTGCCATGGTTTTGGAAGGCGTTCAGACTTAAATCCCTTTAATTAATGAAGTCCTGATCACCATGTGATTCCTACCTGTTGAAACTGGATAACTATTTTGCATGGAGATAGAAGTAATGCATCCACCATTGAAAATTTTTAAAAATCATTTAAAAAACCATTTTAAAAATCTGATTTTTTTTTTTTTTAAATAGACCTACAATGAGACAACTCTGTCAAAAGCAATACATTTAGGTAAAGGTTTTACAGTTGGCTGAGTCCCTTGGCCTGGGCAGGCACCTGCACATTCCCATACCCCTCCCTGCATGGACCCACCACTACCCTTGTCCTGCCACTGGAACCTGTCAGAACAGGTGGTAGCCAATTCAGAAAGCTAAAACTTGATAGATCTCATCTTGCCAAACAAAAGTGACTCATTTCCTGCCACCCCAGGCTCGGGGTGGCATCAGCTCAGGGTGTTGGTGAAGGGGGTAGGAACTCGCAGCTGGGGAATGGAAGAGGTCTCCTGAAAGTCACACTGCATCCTGGCTGCAAGCTTCACTGTGCTGGTGCTTTCAAATAGAAATTGATATTCTCCCATTTCATTTAGAGTATTTTAAAATTTAAGGTATAGTTTGACGTTCTTTAGTGATCACCTCATAGTGAGGCTGACTTGCCTGTTTGATATACAGCTGTTGATGGTTTTGGTTGCTGCCTCTGCCTCGTTTTTAGGAAAGTGCTGCTTCTTGTGAGGAGAACATCTCAGACACAAGGCCCAAATCTCAGTACAGATATATTTTCTTTATTGCAAACAATGTGGTTAACACTGCTGTTCATTATGATAGGGATTTAATTCACGCTGTAGTATCTGGTTTCCAAGTACCTGAGGAGTGTGGGTCCTGCAGTCTGCAGACAGGACAGTGCTCAGATGGGGACACACAGTTCTTCAGCCCAGGTGGCTGCAGGAGAGGTGAGCAGCTGATGGAGGTACTGGGGCTCCAGGGAGAAGGGAGCAGTGGGGAAGGGGCAGCAGCCATAGAGGGCAGGTGTGCTGGGCTGCTCGCACAGGCAGGCTGGGGCACAGCCAGGACTCTGAATGCTCTTTGCAGGGGGACTGGGCTGAGTCTTCAGCACAAAACATACCTGTGGGACACAGTAGAGCCAAAGGGTACAGGCACTGGTTGTGCACTCTGTGTTGTTTCTCAAAAACATCTGGTAGTAACCTACCACCCGTAGCCCATGGGGAAATAGTTGGTTTGGCATGGAAAAGTTGCTGGCAGCCTCTAAACCAGGAATATTAAGCTTTGCAGATTTTTTTTTTCCATGTGCTTAATTATGAAATCAGGAGAGGGAGGTGACACATTTAGGTTGCCCTGCTATTTCAGTTGTACAGATAGCACCCAAAAGATGTTAAAAGGTTGTCATCCTCTTGTCTAGACCGGTCTTGCTCCTGTCCAGCCTGGCCTTGAACATTTCCAGTGATGGGGCAGCCACAGCTTCTCTGGGCAGCCTGTCCCAGGGCCTCCCCACCCTCACTGGGAAGAATTTCTAATCCAAACATGCCCTGTGATTGTGCAAGGGTATGTTAAAAAGGCCTGAAGATTTACATCAGCAAAGAAAATTGCCCCAGCTCCTCTGTCCATGTTCTATGGAAGAGGCCACCTGTAAGTGTGGCAATGACATTATATTTTCAGTCATATTCATTGAAAATACCCTCACCAGGTACAAAATACTTTTCTGTCTTATTTTTCTATTCTTTTTTACATTGCTTTTCATGGCTTGGTTTGGTCTAAAAATGGATTTGTGCTTTTAATGTGTTGGGAACTGGGGAAGCCTCAATCCCTACAGAGTCCTGTCTGAGCTCAGGACTGCTGTGCACAGGCTCTGGCTGAGTAGGCTGAGGTCTAGAAGGAGGGCAGCTACAGTTTCTCCACAGCTGAGATGGCTGAGTGAATCTACTGGGTTTTACTAAATGAAAATCACTTTGTCCTTGTGAAGACTTTTGGTGTTAGACTGGGCATCCTCTTGGCTGTTTTCTACAAATAGCTTGTCATTTCATTTTTTGTGCTGTGAATACAATGCTTGTCTTTAATTGTCTCCAGTAAATGCTGTGTTGTGGTAAAGATTATGATAAATTATGGCACTAAGTATAGCAATAAATATAGGCATAGTGTATATAGGCTGTTGTAGAAGAAATTAGTTTCTGTTCTGCAGTGTGAAAAAAGGAAGAGATTCATGCATCTGTTTTGTGTAAAAATATCCTGGTCTTCCTGTGATATCACTTTATTCTCAGATGAAAAAGCCATACAGTTTTGTGCAGGAAAGCCTCTGTTAGAATGGCATTGTCCAACTGATTAAGTGATAATGGAAACTATTTTAAGTTTTAAAGTAGAAAAATAAAATCATCGAAGTTGTGTAATATTTTTGGTTAGTGTCTAATTGCACTGATGACTTGCAATTGAGAAGTCTGAGCAAAACAAGCAGTGATTTTGAACAGTTATGTATGTGAGTTGCCTTGGAATCCTAATCTGTGAGTGTATGTGTAAAGAAAATAGTTTTAAGGAACAGCTCTGTTCCTCTGGCCTATCATGCTACACTTTAAGGTGTTTTAAAAAGCATTTCTCTCTACTGAGCATGCTGGATTTCAAGGTAGCTCAAAAAATGTTCCTTTCAAAGAAGTCTTTGCTTTTAGGCTGATGTCTGGTGTAACACAAGCAGGGGTACACGCAGACCTACAGAAAATGTATTTGAGAATCCTCTCCTTTTCCACAGACCCAGACATCTCCAGTGTTGGCAGAGATTGGAACCTGAGGGCAGATACTCACGCTGACCTGCTTATGTTTTTGAGGAGTCTGGTGTGTGATTCTGTGAGGTTGTATTCTGCTGTGCCTCTTTGGGAATGTTACAGTTCTGGCCACAGGCCTTTAGCAGTTGTCACAAAGTGAGCAGTTAGTTCTTGACAGCAGCAGTGGCTGCCAAGTTGCGTAGGTAGTTGGCAAGGAAATAAATATTGATAGACCCTAGCAACAGGTACTCCTGAGAACTCTTGTTCTGGGAATGCTTAGGCTGTGTCCAGTGTTATTAAAGTAGTGAGTGCATTTTAAGTTTATTTATAGTATTTGTTTGTGTCTTATCACCATCTCTCAGCACTGGAATGCATGAGCGGGCTTTGCCATGTGAGGGCACAGATGTGTGTCCCACACCCTGCTCTGGTGACTCATTTGGACTTGCAGCAGATGCTCCATTGCCCCCATCTCAGGGACAGCTGATTTACCCCCATGTGTGATATCCCAAATATGTGTTCAAATCTGTTCTCTCCTGTGTTAGCTTATCTCCCCTGTAGCAGAGCTATGTGCATGTAAGTGCATTGTATACAATGATTTATTCCTCTTTAGCAATATCCTAAAGAAAAAAAAAATTAACAGACAACATTCTCAGAGAGTGTGCCAGGTGAAATTATCTTATCACTGACTCTGGTGAGCCCTGTCCATGAACAAATGTGTGTTCTCATTGCAGAAATTGAAGCCAGAGAAGCCTGCGACTGGCTGAGAGCTGCTGGATTTCCCCAGTATGCTCAGCTGTTTGAAGGTATGATCATAAAGACTTGCCAAGCAGCTGACATTGAATTCGAGTGAAATTGTTCACATAAATAATATATTTCAGAACCTGACACTTTGATGGGAGCATTTCCAAATTCTGTTATATCTTCATGCAAACCTGTACAAAAGTAGGGACCTGGTGTGTTATCTTGCAGAAGGGACATCTCAGCAGGGACTCAGTAGAATTCTATAAAGGAACAAATCTTCCCTGGTTTTCTTTTCCTATTGTTAGACTGCAACTCAGTCAAATTTCTGCTTTTGTTATTTTTAGTTGCTTACAATTTTTTAAACCTTTTTTTCTTGAAGTACCAGAAGTGATGTTTCCAACCACTGATTGCAACCAAAACTCCTCTGAGGCTCTCCAGCCTGTGGTTTGAGTGAGATTGGTTTATTGGTATTTTGAAAAAGAATGCTGGAAAAAATAATCTTGCAATCATAAGTGTTCAGAAGAAATACTCAGCACCAGCCAGCCAGTCGAAAATGCAATTTCAGCATGTTTTTATGTTTTGTAGAATGATAAAGAGTGCTTATTTCTTGGGAGGAGCTATGGATTTGTTGAGAACTTGTATAATTTTTGAGGCCCCACTTGTGCATATACCTTAAAACTGTTCTTCTTTAAAATAGGTTTTTTTGTTGCAAACATTGAAAGTAACAAAAGCGAATCTATTTTTAAGAAATATTTTATCAAAGAACTGCAGTTAAAAGAATATTAACTGCTGTCATTCCCACCTCCCCCAGTCCCTGCAAAATTGAAAATTTTAAGTCAAGCCTGTAGAGCTGGTTTGAAAGCTGGAAATGCTTCTTGTCTGCCTACAGCAGATTTTATTCTATAAGCTGTTTATTGGAAATGTGCATTGCCATGCTTCTGGAAAATGAATCCTCTGCATTACCTTGCTGCTTATGCAGTGTCCTGACCTGGCTAGGAAAATTAAGCTTATAAAATAAGCTAAGAAAATACATATAGACCTCTGTGGTTCCCTCACGTGCAAGGCTAAATCACAGGAGCTGAACCACTGAACTCTTCTGCTTCCAGCCCAGTGTGGTGTATCAGGCTCCCTAGAGCCCAGAGAGTGTATCTCATGTGCTGCATTGCACTTCACCATGGCAAAGGTGATGTAAAATAATAAAATATTGTTTTAAAATAATAAATAAATAAAAAAAATAAAATAAAATAGTAAAATAATCCCAACTTTGGTCTGTAGAAGGTGCAGAGAACCAAAACAAATTTAAAGGTTATTTTGCTTTTCTTGTCTATGGCACTTGGTGACTGCAAGCTCCTGTCCATCTGTAATAACACCAGCAAGCAGATCCCTGCATTTATTCTCCCACTTGCCCTAAGGAACTGATCCTCACTTGCTGAAAGGATGTTTGCATAAATGTACAGCTATAGAAATAGAAGTAGTTTAATTTCATCTGTGATAAATAAGTTGCAAAATTGAAAGTCTTTGCAATTACAGCTCAGATTTCAGATTCAACTTCTTTGTTCACAGATATGCAGTTTCCCATTGATGTGAAAACTGTGAGGAGAGATCATGAATTTTTAGATGGAGATGCGATTGAGTCACTGTTCAGGTAAATATTAATCATGAATCATCTTTGATATCTCCGGGCCCCACAGTTATTTCTTATTCATCTTTTCATGCCTCTGTTTTTGTCAGAGACTAACAAAGTCACCAAACCTGTGACTGAAGCAAATCACTTAAGCGAATAGTTTAGTGCCACTGAAGTTGGTTGTTTTAGGAATTCAAAGGTAAAGTAAGCACATGGCTGCACTTCCTCTTCAGCCAAGTTCTCAGGGAAGTTACACTGAGCATTAATTTTTTTTTTTTTTTTGTAATGTCAAGTGTCTGCAAGTTGATTAAAAATAACCAGTTCCCTGCAAGCATGACAGGCTGTTCTCTAGGATCACATGTAATGGAGTACAGCAATTTCCTCCAACTTCTGTTTCAGCAGATAGACAGAAAAACGTTATCTGCATGAGATAAATTCTGTTTTTCTGAATGTTTTTTGGGTGAGAAGCAAAGGTATTGGTTTGAAGTTACTGCTTTGCCACAGCTGTTCAGAGCACACAAGTGAACCTGCACTGTCAGTGCCAAGTCAGACCCATAGCCCTGTGAAATCTCCCCATGGAAGAGTGCCAGGACAGTGTGAGGCTTCTGCTTCAATTGGTGCTGCAGTTACTGAAGCTATCCCATTATGAGATTGTTTAGCAGAGTTTCTTTAGCAGAAATGATGATTTCTAACACTTAGGGCACTGGAAAGTTCCTCTCCTGGCGAAGTGTTCTGGTCCTTCTCTGTCCTGTCAGGTCACCTGAATTCCAGCTCTGCCTGTACCAGAGCACCAAGAGGAGTTGTTCACACACACATCTTGAAAGCACAGCAGATATTAGAGAACTTGGAGTATATTTTGTTTCTTGGTATCACTTCTGTCCTGAGTGCTCCTTGGAGACTTTTAGTGTGCCTCCTGTTGATGCCACCTATTGTTTGACAACTAAGTGATTGACTAGTTTGGGACCTTATTGATTCCACAAGCTTTAATTAAAATGATAGATAATGCAGTCCTTCCAGGGATTCAGGTTAATGTCTTGGTTTTTAATTTTTTTTTCAAGAAGCCCACACAGAGTTTCATTTTCCTTCAAAATCTTAAATCAATAAGAAGTTTTTCACAATTGTTAAAGCTAATAATATGATTTTTTAAAATTAAGTGATTGATTATGGTTGTCTTCTCTAGTTTAAAGATGGCAAAACTGGAAGTGTGAACATCATGGTGGTGTTATTGGTGCTGGTGTTGGAGACCGATGTATGGGAGCCTCTAACAGAATGTCAGTCTTTGACAGTAGTGAAGATTTCATGGTAGATCACAACTAGTTTGGTGCATGTTTGTTTTCAAGCAATAAAATAGTTGAAATTTAAAACTCCTGTGTTTTTTCTCAAACCCTAGAAGGTTGAACACATTGAACAAGTATGCATCAATGAAAGTGGAAATAAGCCGTGATAGGAAACGGGTATGTCTGTAACATACAGTTCCTGTTCTAATTAAAGATGTGTTTAGCTATTGTATCAAACACCTGGGTTTAAAAGTATACAAAGGATAAGAAATTTCTGAACTTTCCTTTCTATTCTATTCCATCCTGCAAAGCTCTGCTATTTGCATTTTATGTTGAGAAAACATAGGGGTTGTGATTGCAACTACATAACGTTTGAAACTTTGCAAGGTAGGTTAGGAGTGGCTTTTGAAACGCTTGATTTGACACTTTACTGTCCAACATTTGCCCCAAAGCCCCAACTGAACATAGCTATCATTGCTTTCCTAAGTAGTTTTCCACCTTATTTAAGTGCTGAAAGTTCATTCCTGTTGACTAACCAAAGATGCTAGAAGGGCAATCCAAATGTTCAGCCAGTACAAGCTGGGTAGGTTTTAGTTGTGCTGCCTTTGTGCTCTGCTGCTGCAGCTAAATCAAGAGCTTGGCTGGGAAGCACGAGGTCTGTGAAGCCTCTGAGCCACTGTGGATTAACTGCAGGACTAGCAAGAAAATAATACCATTTTCTGGAAAAAGGTCTGGGTTTTGAAGAGTTCTGTTCTGTGGTTAGGGTAGAATAGGGCAAGAGAGCCCACAGAGAATAGACATCTCACTAGTGTTTCACTGTCCCAGTGTTCCCTCAGAATGGGGACAATCCAGCACAGGAGGAACCTGGTGCAGCTGGCAAGGGGGGTTGAGGGCTCCAAAAATGTGCTACACATACTGATGCTGCTGCAGTCCCACAGCTAAACACTTCTTTACCTGAAAATGGATGAGTTTTGGTCACAGAAGTGTGAGTGTTTGATTTGTTTGACTTTAGGAAAGGCAGTAAACCCAATACAATTATCTTTCAAAACCCTTGTATTTGTCACAAAGCAGGACTTCTCACCCTTATATCAAATGTCACCTTTTCCTGTGGTAAACTTCCCAGATTTATCAGCATGCTTGGGCATCATTTATCAGCATGCTTGGGCATCATTTATCAGCACTTTTTCAACTAAACTAGGGCTGATTTTCAGTGACTGAATGGTCATTTTTCCCTATGTTGGTCTTGGGGATTTTGGAGGTTGGTAGAAAATTTAAGTGTCCTTTGTATATTAAATTGTTTTCTGTAATTTAAAATTTGCCAAACTTTGCCCTTGAACCGGTTTTGTTTTTTTTTCTCCTTCTAAGAGTGATGACTCTGAAGATGATGAACCTTGTGCAATAAGTGACAGATGGGCTTATGAGAGGTGCAGTCAGCGATGGTCTCGCGTTGAGAGCCTGGCAGGTTTTCCAGCAGAGGAAGGTGCTGGTGCCTCCACCCCAGGCAGTCCAATATTGAAGATCATCAGCAACCAGGACAGTGTCTTTCTGGATCATGGTGAGAAGCACGATGTGTCCTCAATTCACAGCACCAGCAGTGCTGACAGTGACATTGCTAACTCCCAAAAACCTTTTGAAGATGTGGAAACCAGCACGAGTTCCTCAAGATGTTCCTCAGTTAAGGTACCTTCACTGGACTCTGCTTTTAGTTGTTCTCCTCCCCCCAGTGAATTTTTAAATATCACCAGTGAGGAGAAGCTTTTGGATAAGTCACCATCTAAAAAGAGGAAGAGCCTTCTAAAGAAAATGGAGAAGCTGCACTTAAGGAGCTGCAATTTAAGGAGTGGTCAGACAAAGGCCAAACCCATAATAAGTGAACCTGTTCTTCTGGAAGGACTTAATGAAGAAAAGATGAAGATGCTGAACTGTGTAAATATTTCTGACCTCTCTGGCATCCAAACAAAGAACAATTCTTCCTTTTCTCCCCGGAGCTGCAATAGCAGCAATCATTCTGTAAATAGCAGCACAGGGAGCACTCCAAGTCCTGCTACAAAAACAGGCAGCCCCTGTGAAGGAAGGGGGACATATGCAGAGCACATGGACTCCAGCAAGCTGTTGCTAGGGAATGATCTATCCCAGCAAAATCTAAAAAATGACATGACATTACGAAAGAACCAGATGTTTCAAATACCACAAGGTCATAAACCTGGCACTTTCCCCACAGTACTTACAGATAGCTCCCTGTCTCCAGCAGACAGCTCTTCTGTCAACTGGAGAACTGGGAGTTTCCATGGGTGCAGGAGGAGCCGGAGCAGAAGCGGTTCCAAGGATCCCAAAGCCCCCAGGAGTCCCCTGTCGGGCAGAGATAACAGGCTGAGTGTGTATGACAACATGCCCAACACTGACCTGGAGAGTCTGGAGGCAGCACAAGTCAGTGACGACGATGTTTTTTCTGAACTGAACAGTGTCATAGCAGATGTCAATGGTCTCAAAAAGTTGGTTGATCAGTGGACAGAGAAGTTCTCCGATGATGGGGATTCTGGCTTTGCTGCTGACTTGACCTCTTTGTATCCACCCTCCCCTAAAGAAAGCTCTCTTGAAACAGAGGACTCAGAAGATAAAACATCAGGGGAGGCTGAGGGAGAGAGCAGCTGTGACCTGGGCAAGGAGATTGGTTCTGCAGACCTGACATACATCACAGACTCTAAAAAGACCAACAGGTCAGCCATCCTTGGGTTTGCCTTTGGTTCTGTTCACTCAAAATATAATTGATTTGGCAGAACAAAGTATTCTAAAGTCTGTCCTAGGTAGCAGGGTGTGCACTGCTGGTGGCAGGTACCGCTCCGCAGGTACCAATATCTGACCTCTGCTGAAGGTGGGACACTCAAAATCTGCATGAGCATTCAGGCACTGGAATCAGGGAAACAGTTTGTATTGCCAGTATTGCTGCTGGATTGGAAGTACCTTGTTTAAGTGCAAGTAACTGCAGGTCATTTAGAGTCCTGGGGGCTTCACAGATGCCGGTAGAAAACAGGGATGGTGGAAACAGTCCTAAGCTTAAACAATATTTATTCCATAGGCATGGGAAGCAACAGTGGTCTGTGGAAGAGAGTGTCAACCTGGAAAGCCTTTCCCTCCAGACTGATGGCCAGTCAGCTGCCCAGCAGGCCCGCACACAAAAGCTGGCATTGTTGAGACTCACAGCTTTAATGGACAGATATTCCCCTTCCAGTAAGCAGGGCTGGAACTGGTAAGTTGTCTGATGTTGAAGCAACCTGAGCTGGAAAGAGAGGAGTTGATGTAAGCATGTGAATTTCCTTTATGCCTACATTACACATGTTCAAGATGAAGAATTTCATCCTATTAAATTGCCTGCAGCTTCATGGTTATTTCCATGACTCCAGGATTTCCTCTGCTGTGGGCTGTACTTTGGCCCCTCGCTGCTGGTTTTGCTGTTACTGATTTTAAGGCACATCATAGTTTCTCTTTAAATTTGTCCAGTTGCAGGGCTTTGTCAGAGGACCATCCCAGGGACTGTGGGACCTGATGTGAGAATTGGCTGGACTGAGAATCCAGGCCTTCAGCACTGTGTCTGTTTGAACTAAACAAAACTAAAATTCAGACACTTCAGAGGACTTACATACATCAGTCAGCATTTTGTGGTAGGGAGTTGGTACTTGAACATAGAAAGAATGAAAAAATCCTGCAGTGCCATAAAGGGATGGAATGTATTTCTCATGGGGATGCTTTATTAAAGTTAATTTCAGCAATGAAGTGAGGAAGTCATCCCTGTAATTGCCTTTGCTGATTTTCTCTCCCTTCTGATGCTGTATGTACAGGTATGTGGCAGAATTTGGGATTGTGACAAGTTACAGCTCAACCCTTTCTAATGAGTGTAAAGCAGCAGGTGGAATGTGCTGGACACCTAGTAATCTGCATCTACTGGTTTTCATTTCCAGGACCATACCAAAGTTCATTAAAAAACCAAAAGCCTCAGACTACAAGGACAAAAATGTGTTTGGGGTTCCTTTACTTCTGAATGTGCAGCGAACAAGCCACCCCCTGCCCAATGGCATCCTGCAAGCCCTGGACTATCTGAGAAGCCACTTTCTTGACCAGGTATGAACTGGAGGAAGCCCAGAGGAGCTCTGGGCCATGAACAGGTCTGCTCCAGGGAACCAGATTCTCTTTCATACTTTCATGAAGGACTTCTCTTGCCCCCTAAGGCTCTCAATAGGCAGAAAGGTGTAGATCTGAGCAGGTGGCCTGTGAGGAAATACCATTGTTGATTCCCTCTGGGAATACCTTTAGCCCTCTACTGTGTTTTTTGTGCCTTTCCTCACTGAAACCCTCTGCAGTCAGGTCTCTTGGTGCAGGCAGTCAGGCTGTCTTTGCCTGGGGAAGTGTCACATCTCTGCTCCCCAAGGAGGGAGATCTGCCAGACAATGTAATGTTATTGTTCCTTCTGTTCTGTGGCTGCTGGTAGTGCCAGAGCTAATGTGAAAATTAATCTTGTTTCAGCTGAAATGCACCACTAAGCAGAGAGAAAACATCACAGCAGTGCCTATAACAACATTTTCTAGAGCTCAGCTCTGTATTTATCCCCTAAGTGGAGATGGCAGAAGAAGTGTATGCTGTATATGGTATTTCCATAGCATAGCTGCAGAAATGAAGAGCTTTTGACATGAGGCGTATTAGTTAAAGAGAGGACTTTTCTTTCAGTGCCTTGCCATTAGGTGTGTAATATCACATGAAAGTGCACAAGTGTGTGAGTTCTGTGAAGTGATAATGCAAGTGTTTTTCATTTTGAGGTTATGGTATCCATTCAGTTCATATAAATAAACCAGAGTGTAAATACTGTCTCAGTGGCACAGAGTAAAACTGTCACTAGAAGCTTTGGTGGGGTCAAGCTCATGGGAAACTCCTAAATCTTGCTCAGTTGACAATCATATTAAAAAGAAAATGAAAATTTCCCTCAAAATGGCATCTTCCCTTTGCCAACCTGTGGAAAGACTAGATGTATTGGATGTATCAGGTGTTATAAGGAGCCTTGTGGATCTCACAGCCAGTTTGTGTGAGACAGCACTCGATGAATGTGTTTGGTGGACATACGCTGGTGAATTTGAAGCTTAGAGTTGCCATGTGTAAACACAGCCTTCTCAAGAAAACACACGCATGTCAATGGTAGTGATTTTAAAAGGTAAAATGAGTACTTTTGTATTAAATAAAAGCCAAGTGAATGTGGAAATTGGTATGTCATGGCCGATTCTGGGGCCATCAGCTGTGATTTGCCTCAGAGAAGTGTCCATGCAGCTTCTAATGATACAAAAGTATTTTGATGTTCAATTCCACTGCCATAGGCTATTTGCTAATACAAGGAAGGTGAAAGATCACTTGTTTGTCAAAATTTTGATTCCAAATGACTCCTCTCTTTGTTTCTAATAATTTCTTTTACCCACAGGTTGGCCTGTTCCGAAAATCCGGTGTTAAATCCAGGATTCTGTCTTTAAGAGAAATGAATGAAACCAACCCAAACAATGTCTGTTATGAAGGACAGTCAGCATTTGATGTGGCAGATATGGTGAAGCAGTATTTCCGAGACCTTCCTGAGCCTATATTTACCAGCAGGCTCTGTGAATCCTTCCTCCACATCTACCAATGTAGGTACCAAAAGCTATCATTTTCCAGTGCCTTAGATATCTTAATACTCAGCTCTACAAGGTAGTGGCCAGACTAGGACTAGTGCCAAGTCCCCCTGTAGTCAGTCAGGACATTTCTGACAAGATGAGTTCATTGTGGCTCTGGACTTCAGAGCTTCACATGTGTATCTTAAGAACCAGCTAGCTCTCTTCCCTGAAGGACGAGTGTAATGAAATGCAGCAGCAGCCATCTTAAGCTGTGCTTTTAAACTGTCATTTCCTTATGCAAAATCAAGAAATAACCTGGCCCCCTTGTTCATGGGATGACATAGCTCCCTGAGTGAGAAGACCTGATATACTGATGACATTTCTTTATTGAGGTGCCCAAGAACAGCTGCTGTGAAACAGCTGGGAAATGCCAGCAGCTTTATGCCTGTTACTGTCCTTGAGACTCAACCCAAAAACCAAGGAAACGCAAAGCTGAAATACTGCATTTAATACAGTTTAAACAGGCTCTGTTTCTAGTCTGTTATCTATTTACTTTGCACTCAAGGAATTCACGTTCAAAAAGCAAGTGGATTGGGGAAGGAACTTGAAGTAGGGCTAATAATGTTGTTAGTACAGACACGTTTCTTCTGCGTTTGAGAAAATGTTTTGAAGGACAAGGTGTGAGTTTCCTGAGAGGACTGGTTTTGCAGACTAATTCATGTGGCTTTTATAGATCTAAGTCAATGAGCAGCTGCTGTCCTGTGCAGTGTAGGTTCATGAAAGGTCTGTTGGGTTTTATTTCATCACCTGTCAGGGTTTTAAAATCTTGTCTGAAAATGATTTATTTGTTTGAAGTAAGTTTTCTTCTTGTATTCACAAATCCTCCTTTGTAAGGAGGTCTACAATTCCCACGTCCAAAGGATGTATAACTGTTTCCCTCCAGTAATTGTAATCTGGCCACTAAGAGTCTAACCTCCTGTAAATCTACCTCCTGTCTCTTGTTTTGGGAGAGAACAGCAAATGCCCAAATTCTGTTCACCTCACTCACCCATCTTCTGCCAGATGTGACTGGAGCAAGTGTACAGGAGCAAGTGTACAGATTAAATTACTCTTTTGGAGATAAGAATTGTGCTGCTTTCACCAAGCAGTGTGTTTTGTGTGTTCTATATATGTGCTTCTACCTGAAGGGAAGAAGTGATCTTCTACCCTCTGCAGTGGTGTTAATTGGAGAAATGCTTGTGCTGAGGATGCATGGCAGGATGAACCAGTCCCACCCTCCTGCCAAAGCTGTTTGGGCAGACAGTTGTAGTGGGGGTTGGTGTGAATTAAAATCTGTTGGCAAAGCACTGGTCTCTGAATTGAGTTATCTGAGAGCATCTGTTCTCTTCATGCTTGAAGCTGAAAGGAAGAGACATTTGAGCAGCAACATGCAGCAGCTACCTGCTCCAAAGTATCACTGCAAAGTAATATTTTATGGGGAGACAAGCCCTTATTTGGATTGTAACTCAGTTCAGGATATGTTCATTAGTGTGTTCAAGACAAATTGCAAGTCAGGCAACAGCGTCCCTGGGTGGGAACATGCACTTGACAGGCAGTAGGAGAAATAGTTCGTGTTTGATGGGATAATGGCCTTTCCTTGTCTGCTGTGAGCTTGGGACAAGGAAATGGATGAACCTACAAGCTCAGTGCCTTGCTGATGGATGCTCCTTCTGTAAGTTATGTGTGATTTTTGTCATGGTTTTCATGTTTTCAGATGTGCCAAAGGACCAGCAGTTTCAGGCTGTCCAGGCTGCTATTCTCCTTCTCCCAAAGGAAAACCGAGAAGCTTTGAAAATCCTCCTGTTCTTCTTGCGAGATGTGGTGGCTTTTGTTGAGGAAAACCAGATGACCCCAACCAACATCGCTGTCTGTCTTGCGCCTTCTTTGTTTCACCTCAACACCCTGAGGCGGGACAGTTCCTCCTCCTCTACCAGGTATTGGCACCTTGATGCTGGCACTGCTGCTGTCCACAGTGTTCTTGCTGGAGCAATGCTTTCTGTAGCTGGCCTAGGCTCAGTGTCTGATTTTGAGGGGGAAATAGACCGTGTGTGCCTTGGGGTTTGCCTTAAATCTGGTTGCTCAGGTGCAGCAGGAGTTGCCTGCAGTGCGTGGAGCGATGCAGCCACTCACTGCCCATTGCAGAGGGCTGTGCTATGGTCTCATTGCTGTGCTCCTGACCAGTCTGTATGTGTCCCTCACCACTACTGCACTCCCCTGGTTGCCCAGGAGCCCAGCATGTGGCCCACTGCTAGCATTAAAGTGCTGCTGGCCATTGGACATATGCTCCTGCACAGGCAACCTGAGCTCAGGTGTAGCCTTAAGGCCCTGAAGATACCTGGCAGATTGAGGCAGCTACTGGTTCTGCTGGGTGATAAGGGGGATCATTCCTACCAAATCAAGCCATAGGGATTCTGTAAATTTATCTTAATAAGTAAAAGTATCTGGGTTGCATAACATCCCCTGTTTGTACGTGCAGGGAGGAAGGTGCCCTTGGGCTTAAGTAGACAAATAATCTCTGAGAGCATTCATACCTTATCTGGCCTCCTGAGGCAGGGCTGTTTGCTCTGCTCATGCTCCTGGGATGTGGACAGACAGATCAGGGCAGGAGAGCAGAACTGGCTGTGCAGGAAGCATCGTGTTTCTGACAGTGTAGCGAGCTGAACACCTCAGTTGGGGATCTGCAGAGGAGGTCTAGTCCCAAAGCAGAGGCTGTCAGATGTGCTGTTGGCATCTTTCAGGCTCTGGATAGCACAGGGGAAGGGAAAGAAAATGCTGAGGATTTTCTTTTGAATGTCACAAAACATCAGAAAATGCCTCGGGCATCCCTGTGCTGAGCTGGCACATGGCAGGGTAGCCACGGGGCCACTGTGAGGGCACCTGGGGATGCGATCTGGTGGCAGCAGCAGGCCCTGCTGGATTGCTGTGCTGTTTGAGCTCCTAGGAGCTACACTCTGGGAGCTGTTCCTCTTTGTTTTACATCAACACTGCTCTGAAATGTTAGGACCAAAGATAGCAATGGAGTTTTCTCTTTGTTGTCAGTGTTTAGAAGCCAGGATGCTTTGAAGCTTCAGCTCTGCTGTAACTGTGCATTAATGCCTTGGTGCAGGGTTCCCACTTCAAAGGGTTCAAGCTGACAGGTCTGACTCTGAGGAGCAGCACTGAGGACTATTATCTTCCACCCAATTTTCAAGCCATTTGGCAGGAGTGCATATAGATAAAAGTTTCAGAAGCCAGGACTAATGATGTAATGCCACTAGCATGAATTAAAAGAGGGGACTGGTATTGAAATGTGTTGGGAGTGGTTTAGGCCAAAGGATTTAAAAAGTTCTACATGGGCTTTGCAGGTATCAAAGGAGCTTGATATTCAAGATTATATGCAAATAAGCTTGGGGTCATTGTTATTCTTGGCCAAGTGTGTGATGTGTTTGGGGAATAAATTCCTTGACTTGCCTTTCTTGGGTTTCCATTACTACTGGTCAGTAGTGCCCTGGACACGTTTGGGGTGTGCTGGGAAGGATTGACCTTCAGTGGTGACATTGCATAAGCCCTACATGGCACATGCAGGTCCTTCAGTGCACTGTGTTTTGTGTCTGGTTCCCAGCACTTTACTCATCCTTCCTTTCACTTTCCCCTCTCCTAGATCCAGTCAGAGGAAGTGCAGCTTGGGGAAGCCAGACCAGAGGGAGCTGAATGAGAACTTGGCAGCAACACAGGGCTTGGCCCACATGATAATGGAGTGCAACAGGCTCTTCCAGGTACCTCACTCATTGTCACCAAGCAAAAGCTCTGGGCATCCTGGGGGGAGGGCAGCTTGGAGCAGCAGCTGGGCAACGTCCCTGCCAACCCAGCTGCTGCTCTGTGCCTGTGACAGATGCGACTCCTGCTGCTGCCACCAAAGACAAAATGAGTGTCATTGTAAGCACTCCTCCATTCTCCCTCCATCCCCAACTTGTTGGGGCTTGACTCCATCGGCTTGGGGACGTCTTAGGGTGCACCTGTGGGGCTGTGGCTGCCATATGCCCAGGGGAGGGAGGCCGTGGCCATTCCTGCTGGAGAGTGGGTTGAAGTTTTGCTGCTGGGGCCTGGCCAGACCCATGCCTGTGCCTGGCCACTGACCCCAGTAATCTGAAGCTGCACCTTGGCCCACAGACCGACTTCCCAGCTTGACCATGGCCTTTGCCCGTCATTATGGACTTGCCTAGTGATCCTTAGACTGTGGCTAACCGTGGTTGCTGTCCCTGGACGTGATCCTGACCTCTCTTGCTGACTCACCTTCCTGGCTCTACCTCAGACCTCCTCGCCATGGATGTGTCTGATGATCTTTACTCTTGGCTGACCCTGGCTGCTACCTCTGGCCCAGCTCCAGCAGCGTGGGACAGGGCAGCTGACCTGCCAGCCCTGTTGTCCCACTTGACACCTGGCCCCTTTCCCTCAAGGGTGCTGTCCACACTCCAACAGTCAGCTCAGACCTTCTCATGCACTGCTCTAGTTCCTCATCTGGGGAGGGTACACTGCCCCATGGCTCCCCTGCACTGACACACGGCCCTGCCCCAGGGCTCCCCCAGCATTGATTCTACAACCAGTGCCTGGGTTCTTAGTGACACTCCACCCCAGGACAGCTGGGGTTCCCAGGGGTCTGATCCCTGCATGGCATCAATCTTCAGCCCAAACAGAGCTCCTAAGTGCACCCTCCACCCCCAACCCAAACATGAGTTCCTGTTTTCCCATCAGTGGCCTGAGCCCCTCTGCCCCGCTCTGAGGCCCCTTGGGGTGCCCTGACACCACTGCCTGCCCTGCACCCTCTGCTCAGTCCTGGCAGCAAGGAGCTGGCCTGGTTCCTGGCCGCCCCATGGAATAGCCCCATGGAATAAACTCTGAGCTACCCTTGCACACATGGACATTCCACATTCCCTGCTATGGCCATTGCCGACTCCAGCCCTGAGCTGTGGGGCTGCTCCACACCTTGGGATGCTGGAGTCCTGCTGGTGTGACCCCCACCCTGCCAGGGTCAGCATTTAGACTCAGGGATTGCCTGGAGAGGGCTATCCCCCTTCTGCTGAAGGCCACAGCTCAGTGTAGCAGCCTCTGCTATGCCCGTGCCTGGAGGAACACCTGCTGCTCTGGACCCAGACCTGGACTGGTCACTGTGGCCACCACTGGACTGTGGCTGACACTGCTTCTGGCACTGAGCCTGAGCACGCGTGGTCCCCGTGAGCAGGACACGGCCCCATGAACAGGACTCGGCCCCCGTGAGCAGGACTCGGCCCCCGTGAGCAGGACTCGGCCCCCGTGAGCAGGACTCGCTCGTCACCACTGGCACCCCCAGCCTGCCGTCGTGGCCCAGGTAGGGTGGGATGGGGCCCTGCTGGAGAGGCACTGCCCAGCCCTGCCCCGGCTCTGCCTCAGCCCCGGGAGCAGGGAGACCATGGCCATGGCATGGGGTGGGTGCAGGTGGGGGACAGGGAGCACAGTGCACGGCCTGGGCAGCTGGTGATGTGACATGGCTGTCACACTGCTATCTCTGTGGCACCAGCGCCAGGCCTGGTGCTTTGTGAGCAGTGCTTAGCCACTGGGAGAGTGCCTTTGCACAGGTCTGCCCTTGGTGGTGTCAGCTGGTGCCCACCACATGACAGCTGTGCCCTCCCCAGCTGTCTCGACATGGAAGAACCTCATACAGATCTCTTATATCTATATATACTAAATATATATATATGTATGTGTGTGTGTGTGTGTGTATACACATATATACGTACATATACTCGCATATGTCAGTGAGCACCGCATCAGTGCAACAGCTTCACTCCAGTGGTAGCACAGCTGCATTTCTGGAAGTTTTTTTAGGACACTCGCAGCAGAGCCTCCAACAAACCCCACGGGAAAGGCAGGAGCTGTGGCTCCTTGTAGTTGCCCAAGATTGACATGCACTGCACAAAGAGGTTTGCAACTCCATAGGGATTCAAAACATTGCTGCTGAGGGGAAAGGCATTTCCCTTGTGTTTTCTTGAGGGAATGTAGTTTAACTGATCTGCCCCTCCCCTGGGCTTCCTGCTCCTCCAGGTAAAACTGCTGCCTTCCTCCCCACACCATCACAGATGACATGAGAGGCTGGTGAAGCTGCTCATACCTGGCACCTAAGGTAAAGTGGGTGGAGGGAATATGGATCAGAATATCATTGGCTCTGGGAGTGAGGGTGGCTGGAGGGTTTCCTGGAGGTACTCTTGGGTGTTCTGAGTTCATGAGCTTTGGCTCCTGCACCGAGAATTGCTCTGAACTACGTTCACAGCCATTTGTCCGTCTCTGTATCTGCAGCTCCTGAAGGCACACTCCTTTTCTCTCCTTCTTCTTCCCCCTCTATTTTTTCCCTTATCACAACCCCACTTCAACAGACAGAGAACTCCAGTTGTTTAGTCTCTTTATTGTCATTCCACAGGGAACTGCTACATCCTCTGCACAGGCTTTATTCCCAGGATGTCGAATCCTTTCGCCATGACGATGGCAGTGGCTTCGCACAGCAGCAGCCTCCACATGTTCACCTTCACGATCTGGCCTGGAAAACAAACAGAGGAGCTGGAGTAGCTGCTCAGAACAGTACCTTCCCTGGGGAAAGCCCTCTGCCCAAAACCAGGCCCTGGACTGGCACATGGAACCCTTCCTGCTCTCCCCAAGCCAGGCAGACTGACCACCTCTCCTGTTTCCACATGCCTGGCTGCTCCCAACTCTACTTAACCTTACTGCTCAGTGACAACACAGGCTCTGCCAGTGTCTGTCAATCCTCCCACATGGACACAGTAGTGCAACAACACCCTTTCCATCACTGGGTAACACCCTGGAGATGGATGTAACACCACAGGATGTGACACAGGCCTATGCAACACCCTATGGCAAACACTCACCAGTCTGCCTGTCCTTCTCAACACAGTAGCAGCTGTCATAGAACTCGGTGAAGGTGGTGGCCAGCTCATACAGGTAGTCACAGAGTGTGTGCAGTAACAAGTCCTCCAGGATCTTCTGCAGGATCTCAGGAAACCTCAGGATGCACTTGCCCAGTTTCCACTCCTTCTCATGGTCGAGGACAAGCACCTCCTCCCCAGCTGCCTTCCGCAGCATCTGCTCATCGATATTGGCCAGGCGTGCAATTGCCCTGGAATGGTCCAAAACAGAGTCTGTTTGGGAAGGTCCCACTGCCCAGACTGCCCAGGGCCAGCCTGGTCACCTGTCTGGACTGGCCTCCCTTGTGCAGACCTGGCTGACCAGCCCAAAGAGGATGGTTAGCCCACGGGGAGATCCAGGAGGGCACTGCAGAGGAACAGGGACGGATAGGCTTTAGGCACCTGCATCAGCAAGGACAGCTGATACTGCCATGCAAGCCAGGTCTCAGGGTGCCAGAAAAATGGAAGTGATAATACCTGAGGTGAGCTGCTGGTGGTACACAAATGCATCCTTTTCCAACCACCTAAATCCTCTGCTTACCAGGAACTCCCACAGCTCCCTCCCTTGGGCTGTGTATCACACAGAGGAGCCGTTTCAGGTGGCACTGGATACATCATGTGCAATAGTAAATAAAATCTTGTCTGTGGTGCATACCAGTGTAGCTGGCTTCTCTTACCAAACACCCCCAACAGCACTGATGTGACTGTCACCCCTTTGCTCACATGCCCCTTTGTCATACAGATCAGAGAGCACCAACACCAATTCCTGCAGCTCCCTGCACCCCGCGCACCTGATCCGTGTGAAGGCATAGAGCAGATAGGCAGCTGTGTTCCCTCGGTCATCCAGCATCTTGTCAAAGGAGAACACGTAATCATTGAGTCTGTTGTGGGACAGATCTGCATATTTAATGCATCCAAAAGCCACTGATGTCTGGGCAGCTTTCAGCTCTTCTGGTGTCAGGACCTGGTGCAATTTCAAAGCAGGCAACAGTCAAGAGGAAGAATGATGTACAATTCACATCCCTGGCCTCTCAGCAGGGCTCAGGAGGAAAGACCAGGCTGCTGTGGAGATTTACCCACCTGGTGCTCAGTTCATACATAACTCTCTCAGGGCACCAGACAACCCCACACCCACCCTTCACTTCTCCTGCAATCCACTGGCACCACAGCCCTGCTCAGGTTAGGGCTGACTTCCTGACAGCCCACAGGACCTCTGTGCCCCCCAACATGCCAGGTGTCATGTCCTCTGTTCCTGCTTCTTAAAACTACATGTACATGGAACAAATGTTGGTCCTCCTACCCTTATGGAGCATTTTGGTCAATCCAAACACTTGCAAACCCCTGTCTGCTGGAACAGCTGCAGCATGGCAAAGCACTTTGTGCCTGACTCTTATGAGCTCTTTTAGGGATTTTCAAGGTGTTTTTTTTCCTTGCTTCCTCATGTTCCTGTTTAAAAAGGGACTTTTCACTTTCACCCTGCACTACATTTCCCAGTTCCACTGTCTCACACCATGCCTGGACAGATTTTGGTCCTTCTGTTACATTCCATGTCCCACACTGTCCAGTTCTCTGCAGGCCATCAAGAAGCAATACAGATAGAAATCTCATTCAACAATGCAGAGACCATAACTCTGTGAACATGTCTGGGAAGTTCTCAGGAAAGACAAGCATTTTGTCACAACTACCTTGTCCCGTTCCTTGTCTTTCAGCTTGTCCATGGCTCGTTTCAACCCTTCCTCCAGCAGGTCTATGAGACGTACTGTGTCCCCTGAACGAGTTTTGAACTTCTTCCTGAAAACACACAGCCAAAATGATCACTTGCATAAGAAGCAAAACACTTCCACCCTCTGCCTAGTCCCCAGCAAGCTTAGGAAAAAATCACATGGCAAGTCCTTTTGCATTGAAGAAACTGCCATCACATGGACAGCTCCAAAACTGAGAGTGCACCCACAGCATGGTCAGCAGGAATGGCCAGGAAGGATTCAACAGTCAGAACTGTCCAGTTCCAGACATTAAACAGCACACAATACCACACAATAGACTTTTCCCAACTTCTGTTTCATCTAGCACGTAGGTAGAAAGTAATGAAAATTGTGGCCTTCACCACTGCCATCTCCCAGGACCACATTAGCTTCCACCAGCCAATCCAAGTGCCCCTCCCCAAATGCCAGGCAGCAGCAGCCAGGCTTCAGAGGGAATGTGACCACAGCAGCAGTGACTGTGTGGATCAAGGACAATGACAAAGTTACAGGTTTGTTTTCTTTTGGGGTTTTTTTGGTGTGTCACATACATACTTGTCGATGAATGAGAGCAAGTCTCCTACATTGACTCAAACTTTCTCTCCAAGGCACAGATAGAGGAAAAAGTACACTCAGCCACTTACTTGTCTTCTCCCAGCACCACTCCAAAGGCAGCATGGGCCACTCTGGTGACTTTGGGATCATACCAGCCAATCATCTGTCCAGCTGCAAACACTGTTTGGAAATGCACAGACTACAAGGAAATAAACACCAACAACTGGTTCTCAATCCACTGCTCCAGGTGCAGTTTCTTCACAGCGTCATCCTATTCACGATGCTCTCACAATTAAAGTGTTTCTAGCTTCACAGACAAATTCTGCTTTGAAAAGTTCAACCTTTCCAAGAGTTTTCCAGCTTTACAAAAGCAGCAACTGGAAAATTCCCATCACTGCTCAGATAAGGAGTAAATACACCAATCACACTAAAGACCCTGTGGTGTTCTACCTGTGTTACTGTTGCATCCATCATTTCACATAGTTTGTACCGACCAGCAACAGCAGTTACAGCAGAGGGTGCTGAACTCACCTGGCCACTATCAACAACGTAGATAAGGATGTCACCCTTCTCTTCACACAGCCTGTGCTTCAGAGCAGCCAAGTCTGACGTGTCATACGTGTACCCTCCGTCCGATTTCACGATTGTCAGTGGGACAGGGAAGCCCGGCACGAACACCACCTTCCGGCCATCATCAACCTGGACAAACCCTGCACAGGCAAGGAAAGACATTCTGTGGCAAATTACAACAGGGAAGTTCTGGTCAAGCAGAAACACTTCCCTTCTATGCTGCTACCAGGAAGAAAAGGCCACACACTCACATAATCAAAAATATGAAAAGATCTACAGGAGAACTCCCTTGTCAATACAAGTCCCATTCTGTACAGCATTTCCAGAACTATGCACAAGGAAGCAGATCTGCACAAACGTGGCCTTACCAGGAAAGCCCTAACTCAAGAACTCCCATCACTTGCATCTAGATCTGCCTGTACAGCCACAAACCCATCACAAAATACAGCATGAAAGGCAACAGAAACTCTACAGAAGTATGATGCAGACTCTGCACAGTCTTTCTGAGGTGAGCAAGTCAGAACACTTCAGATGGTGAGTCTGAAGAACTGCAAAATTCAGACAAGAACACATAAAACCAGAGACTTTTTATGCTGTGTTTGGCTTCTTGCCAGTTTCAAAGTCAACATGGTCCAAAAATCCCACTGTCTTCACAGAGATTTCTCAAAGTTCCCACACAGTCACAACACTATGACTGGGAAGTCTGTCATATATTGCTCCTTGACTGTTTACTCAGAATACAATAAATTCCACCAGTACTCTGTGCTACTGCCTACAAATATCACAGACAACTGCTTTTGATGTCAGCAAGAAAGATCCAGGCTTTCTGGAATGAGGAAAAGCCAAAAAATACCCTCTTAGGAAACATGGCTGAGAAAAAAAACAAAGGTGGGGAAGATGTAACTTGAAGAGCATCAGCCCCAAGCCCTGCTGAATAGGATTGAGGTTACCATGCTCATCCTCACAGCTGCAGAACTTCTGACCCTAGACTAAAAGCCTCACCTTTATCTTCAAATTCTTTTACAATGTCTTTCATCATCTCATGGTAGAAGGATTCCCCTCTCTCTATGATTGTGATGTCCAAACAGTTGTAGATTTTCTGGAATTCTTGAGGGAAAGAGAACAAAATACTTAAATTAAAGGCACACAGTGGGAACCAGTGGCATGTTTGCCAGTGGGTACAGCAAGGCCCCAAAAGCATTATCCATCTCTTGGTCAAGCCATCAGAATAGGACTCGGGAGACAAAAGATTTAGATTAAAGTCTCCACTTAAGACAGCCCAGTACTTTGGTTGTACTGACTTTTTGCTTTCAGCTTCTCTTAGCAGTTTGACAGTGATTTTCAAGAGAAAACAGAAGGGTGTGCTCAGACATAGAGTGAGGAAAGGCACACTGTTCTACGGCTGAGACACACGATTCCTGATGTGCCGAAGTCACCTCTGCGTGACACGTCACAGATGAGATTCCAGGCTTTAATGAAGTCAGGGTTTTTGCTCTGCAGTAGCACCACACATTGGTAAGCTCGCTTCTTAAATTCCTCCTCTGTGTCAAACCTCTGCTTGGATTCCTGCAGGGAAACACGTGGAAAAGCACTGCTTTCTCCCCTGAAACAAACCACCACTCCTAACAGGTTCTCCAAGTATGCTTATCTCAAGAAAGAAAGGCTGTGTGCTAACGAAGGCCTTTGATCATGCCCCATACAGACAGTTAAATACCAAATACCACAATTCATCACCCTGTGGCTGGTTATTGCAATAATCTACTAACAGTGACTTGATTCTTTCATTTCTCCAAAACTATGCTGCAATTTGTAATGCTTCTCAATCTGCTTTTCAGATGCTGACATAAGCATCGCATTTATCTACTACACATACCTTGTAAAAAGCTTGGAGATCCCCAATGGGAGGAGAAACAGTTAAGTAATCTGGAAATTTGTCCTGGAGGTGAGCAATGAGCATTCCAAACTGGGTGCCCCAATCTCCTAAATGGTTCAGCCTTGGAGCAGTTGAAGAGGACAATAACAATAATCTCTTAAACATATGCTTTAAGATACACACATTTTAAAAATACATGTTCTAGAAGAAACACACATAATACCAGAAACCCAGCCCAGGCAAGCTCCCCAATTTCACTGCACTGAAGCTGCTGCCCACCTTGATTTCTAACCCTGCCACACTTGTTCAGCTTGGTATCTACTACCCATAAGGGGTTATTTGCTAGGTGCTTATAAACTAAGACCAATACAGAGCAGAACAGGGACAGGGACTGCACAAACAGCCCAGCAGGTCCACCACACCCAGGCACTGAGTCTCACCTCAGAACATCATAACCTGCGAACTCGAAGAGCCGGCACATGCTCTCCCCGATGATGGTAGAGCGCAGGTGGCCAACGTGCATCTCCTTTGCAATGTTGGGGGAGGAAAAATCCACCACCACCTTGGGCACAGAACCAAAGAACACATGAATAAAAGGCCAATACCACACTGCCTGTGTTTGATCTGGGCTCTGTTAGGGGGAGCAGGGGGAATGAGAATCACCTCTGCTGACTCTCAGCAGGGAACATCAGAGCGAGCTTTGCTGCAGCCCAGCTGAGGGTCAGGGATCACTCCCAGACCTGGGCACAACCCCCACCCCTAGGGAGCCCTGTCCTCAGGCACCAGAGACCACAGCAACTAGAGGTGACCTACCCCATGGTCCCTGGTTCCAATGCTACATCCCACATACTCTGCTCTAACAACCTGCTGACATGGACATCTGCTCAGCACATCCCTTTTTGGGGAACTACAAAGCTACCTGCAGTCCAGAACGTTTCCCCTGTACCAAGAGGGCTGCGTGCCTACTGCTGTACCTTTTTCCTTTTGCCAATAGCTGGTGGTTGAACTCCATTGATCAATAAACTGCTCAGCTGCTTCGACACAAAATCCTTTCTCAAGTGGACATTGATAAAACCTTGGCAGGAAAAAACCAGCAATGAGTGCTGGGGCTACGAAAGTGCCTCAAACCAATTTTTGTTTCCTTCCCCCCAGATTTCTGTTTTCATGCATTAAACAAAAGAGCACATTAAGTCAGCTTGACAAAACATTTTTCAGTCACAAGACAACAAAGCTGTTACTTGAAGACAATTTCTGTTTCTGGATTACAAGAGTCTGTTCACACCACTATAGCATTTACTGCAGGAGTCAGATACTGCAAGCTACACCTGACATAACTCCTTTTTGTACATTGTCACTTAACGATGAATTTATCAAAACAATTTTTTTAATGAGAAAATATATAATTTTGTTTCCAGAATGCAAAGCCAAATCCTGCTTTATTTTTTTTAATTAATATCCTAAACCACATAGTTTAATCTGGGATAATTTATGCTCATGATATGACACTGTCTTATTTCTCTTGCTTTACAGAGCCAATGAACAAGCCCTAGAAGGGCTGTGCCATGGGATTTTTTTGTTTATGCTGAAGCCCTAAGGAATGAGCCCTTGTGTTTTCCCTGGGTCACGAACAAACACAGGTCACAGGGACGAAACAAATGCACCAATAAATTCTATGCTACTCCAGACTCAATTCTGAGAGGACAAAGTCTCCTCACCATGAAAGCAATAGTGAGAAGGGCTGTCAATTTTTGCTGTAATTTCATGACTGTGGCTTGATTCCCATCACCAATACTGAAAGAGGAAAAGCTGGTCCCTTAAGGATCAGTGGAAAAATTGCTAATTGAAGGGCTCATGATCATACCTGCTGATTCTAAAACAGAAGTAGATTTTTCTGCTGCTGCAGAAAACAGGCTACAGAAAATCTGTACTAAAAATCTGTACAGAAAATCTGTAGTCTGAGTGCTACAAAGCTCACCAAGACAGAAGAAGTTAATTCCACGTGAAACTGCAGTTTTAAACCACAAAATAGTAGAACTCAACTCAGCTTCCCTCTCACTATAAAACTGCCATTTTTTGCTTTAAGATATGCAAAGTGTGTAAAATGAAACTATCTTACCAGGACCAGCAATTTCGACCTTCTCAATGCATTCATTGGCAGGAATATTTTTTGCTATTTTCTCTGCAATTTCTCGTGGGATAACCTTCTGTTCCCTGGTTTTGAGCAGTATCTGGAACACAACAAATAAAACTCAATCCTCCAAAACATTCTAGAGAGCAAAACAGAGAGCACAGATACTGAGGCACTGAAACATCCTCATGGTCCTTCAGCTTCGTAATACAGAGACACAGACAAAGAGAAACATCTCTAGCAAATTTCACAGATCAGATCAGTTCTCCATAGCATAAGTCTGACTGAACCCAGCACATTCACCTCCTTCTGCTCAGAGCAGTCCCTATGTCAGAAGAAAATTTCCCAGGCTATTTTTTAAAACCTGAGAAGTGGTTTGGCAAATTTGTATTTTTCTAAGCTAGCAAAAGGGACAAACCCTTTAAAAATTAACACAGCTGGCACAGTCCTTCAGTGCTTCACAATCCTGTTGATCAGTCTCATGGGTGTCCTCAGCTCTGCCAGCATTCACATTTGAAGTTTTGAACTGTGCCTCCAGCAGATGCTGAGTGTGGTTTCAGAGCAGGTCTGTTTATTTATGATTAAACACAACCAAAGCAAACTGCCTTCAGTCCTGTCTTAGTCTTGAGCTTAATAAATAAATAAGTGAACAGATTAATAAATGAATATATCCAAAACCTCAAGCAAAGATAATCCCAGCACTACCCAATTTTCTTCAAAGAGCATCAGAAAAACTGCTATTAAATAGCTCTCTCTCCTTTTCCCTGGAGACACAAGCAGCCCACTGTGAGGAACTCAAAAAACAGGACACAGGTTTACATATATCAGAGTAGTTTCAGTTGGAACAGACCTTTGAAGAGTCTAACCTAGTCCAACTACACAACTTCCCTGTCCATTCCCAAAGCATCTTCTCACATAGCTTTTTGTAAACCTTACTAAAACACCCTTTAGGAGGATTCTGTAAACTAGCCTAACCCATCCCTTGCAAAACACTACATTCGCACTTGTATAAAATTACCACAGGTATTTGTTTCTCAGCACATGATTTTCTGGTATTACCGTGATTTGTTTGAAAATAATGTCACTGAGGCCGCAAAGATGATGTACTTCTTTGTCAACTCAGAATTTACACTCGCTGCTTATATTTGCTAAGTTACAGTCTGCTCTAAAATGTATTTCTACTAAAGTTTAAGTTTTCTGTTTAACCTGTCATACACAGGAGCCTTACAAGATGGTAAAGGCTTAAAAAGGACATGAAAAGCAAACCTCAGTCGCTTTAGTATTACTCAAAGTGTAATAAACTACAGCAAAAAAAAAAAAAAAAAACAAAACAAAAAGCAAACCCAGATTATGGGAATGTTACCACATTACAGGCACGTTATCCGAACCATTCCAGAAATGGTTACCACACTCCTGTTACTCTGAGGAGCAAGTGGAGCTCCAGGCAGAAACTGCAAGCATTAATATGCTAATGAGCTCCCAGGAAAACAATAGGCATTTGTGAGGGTCCTTTCCACATCATCGGGCCACAGCGAAAGGCAAGGCTGCCGCCGGGCACGTACCAGTGCTGCCCCAGTCAGGGCACTTCCCGCTCCACTGGCAGTCCCAGTGACCCTGACCCCTGTTCAAGCTCTGCCCAGGGGACACCCTGGGAAGACCTGCACCACAGCCAAGCCCCTAAAACAGGCTGACAGAAAGTCCCAACCTGCTGCTCTCATCCCCTGGCTCTGCTGTGCTGACAGAGTGCCTGCGTGAGCAAAGCCAAGCTCCAGCCCAGTGCCTGCCCAGGGAACTAACTCCACAGCCAAGCCCAGCACTGGGAACCCTTATTCAGCACCACAGCTGACAACCTGGAACTCGAAATCCCGGCTGGAAGGGGACTGCTCAGACACCGAGTTATGTGAACCACGTGGGCACTGGGAAGCCTGCACTGCTCCAGAATCCCAACTGCGACTTAATTGGGGTAATGCAGCGGTCAGAGAAGCAGCAGCGCCCTGAATCCCGTGTCAGTGCAGTCACCCAGGGCAGCAGCACAGCCACAATATGCTAACGAGACCGAGGGGACACACGGGATCGCCGAGGGCTGTGCCCAGAGCCTGCTGGCTGGCACGTATGTACCAGTGCTGCCCCAGTCAGCTCATTGTACTGGGACAACATGGGACAGCAGAGCTCCGTGAGTGCCAGTGCAAGTTCAGTGTCAAAACTGCCAGTCTAAAGGGTTAATAACAGTGAATTGAAAACAGGACATGTAAAAAAGGGACATGTTTCTGTTAATTGTCAAATAAAAGATCTGTAATTACAAAGTGTCTACTTAGTCACCTAAAGGCATCAATGCACTGAAAGTTTGGGTGCTTCAGCACCTAAGCTAGAACACAGTACCTTCTTTCTCCCACATCACCTGGATTTACTTCAGCACAGTCCCAGCCCACTGAGCAGGCCGAGCAACTGCTGAAGTGTCTCAGATCCTGTTTGGGTCCTCTTTGGTCAAAATCTCTGAACCCAGGAATTAACAAGAGATGTAAAACAAAGGTCTGAGCCAGAGAACCATGAAGGGGAGTGCCAGAGCAAAAATCCACACCTGGCTGGGCTCTGAGAAGGTACTTCCTGAGCATACCCAGGCCTGACAATGCCCAGTTTCTTCTGGCTGGAGCTCAGGGAGGGCAGTTTGGGATGCAAGACACAGGGATCCAAACTCGACAGAACACACAGGGCAGCACCTGGGCCCCTTTGCTCTGCTGTGTGTGTTTGTGAGCAGGAGGAAACCACCGCACCCATGGCAATGGGACGTGTGAGCCAAGAGGGGAAGCTGGAGATGCCCCTTTGTCACCTGCCGTGTGAGAAGGGGGTATGTGCACACAAACGTGTGGGGATAGTGCCAGCATTACTCTGGCACTAGAGAAGAGCAGTTAGGCAGGCATGCTTCTCAACATTTTGCAGTTCTCTAGAATCATGATTTATTGTTTTGCTGTTTTCAGTTCCAAACATACAACTCACTAATTGGCAGTTAATTGCACATCATTAGTAAATCGATGCAGCACTTAAATACTGATTTGATTTAGGTCCCACCAACCGAGCAGTTTTTCTGTGTCACACATGTTAGCTTTCTCACACCAGGCATCTGAACAGAGGTTTAAAGGCCAGCTCTGTAAAGGCCAATGCTTCACTTAAAATGCCATTAAATACTCACTCAATTCTTAGCAAAAGGCACCTGCGGCAAGCCCAGAACAAGTCCTGTATTGCAATGCTGTGCTGTCTATCCCTTAGCTTCAAACATCCCCATTTTCACCTCTTTGTTGAGATTGTTTACATCATTTACCTGTGATATGCCCATGGCACTGTTACACTGGTAGTCCCCAAATTTGGGCTGCTGACTTGGTGTCACCACCAGAGGAGGGTTTTCTAAGTCTGGGTAGGCAGCCTGAATGGCAGCTCCAAAGATCTCCTGGAGACAGCTGTTGATATTAATCATGCTTTTCGTTGATTTACTTCTTTCCTCTTGAAGGCTCTGAAAAAGAAAACCACCAAAATCCAGAAGGCTAAATTCACAACATCTGAGGAGCTGTTACATCCCACTTTTCTCCTTGGCTGCCTGGCAAAGCACAGCTGACAGATTTGGCTGACACCTCCAGGCACAGGAGCAACATATACAACATAAAAATCACATGGTTCTCCTGCTGAATCTCCCAGCACAAACCTTCCCCTGACTGCAGGGCTGCATTATTTCTCATACTTCTGCTGGTGAGCCTGGGACAGACCTCAGCTGGGCTACCTGGTCAAAGACTGTCCAAGATATGACCATGTAGGCTTATTAACCTACTGACATTTTCCATAAAACAGGTTTCTGTTTAAGGAACCAAGAAATATCTGATGTCCCACCTATTAAGGTGTCAGAATGCAGAGCAAGCATGCTGTCACACACTAGAGCTGTAACAAACTCATAGCATGTATTTAACTTGTCCTAATGAGAACAAAAACCACATGGTACAGCAGTAATTTTTTATTCCCTTACCTTCTTAAGGAAGTTTAACCGGTACTTGAGTTTTGCGTTTTCGTCTCGCAACCCTTCCAAACTCGGGGAGACTCCCAAGCACCCAAAGTTCTTCAGACGCTCAATTTCTGCAGTTAGCAACTTGATCTCGTTTTCCTGAAAAGCAAATTGAGTTGTCACACAGTAATTCCTGGAGAGGGGACAGGAGGGGAGAGGAGCTGCAAGATCTCAGGCATAGTGCTAGTTTGCCTTGTAAAGGTAACAGCAATGGTATGTGAGCTGAATAATTTCAAACAATATTTGAAGACTGTTTCTACTCGTGTGAAAAACAAGGATTCTGAAACGCTCTTCAAAAAAGGCAGTGACAAAATAGTCTCACTAATATCATGACAGAAGTACCAGAGAGACAACAGGACATGCTAATGAGATATTCTCCAAATAAGCACTAAGCACTTTCTCCAGCTATTTTAAACAAAGATGTAAAATGACTTGACTCAAAATGCCCTAAAGCCTCCTTCAGCCTCTTTCACCATCTCACAGGCCACAGTTTCAGAAGAGGAAACGACAATTCACTCACACAACCCCAGCAAGCTCAAACCCCAGCTAGAGACAGGAATGCCAGAAGTAGTGTGCTGATCCACAGGGGCATTTCTGCAGGGTGCACTCACTTCCACCTGGCCACACAATCTTTCCTGCCGTGTCCAGGAAGGAAATGTATGTCTTCTCCCTTGAAACTGATACAGGCATTTAGGAGCACTTGGGAATTTCAGGAGGGCTTCTGTGTTCCAAACAAATTTCCCCATGTCCCACCACACTTCACAGCCCTGACTCAGACAAATCTGTCGGCAGCAAAATGGTTCAAAGCTGCTGCAAGGAGCAGGCATCTTCCTCACCCCACACCCTCAAGAAACTAAACAGCTGAAGTTTCATCTCTGTTGTCCATCTCCTGTCCTCCCCCATAAAAGGCTTGGTGTCCTGAGACACAAAGCTGGCTCTGACAGAGAATCCTGGAGGCTACTGAAGGTTTGAGGGACTTGGTGCTGCTATGGAGGGAGGCAGGGAGCACTGCCCACCCCGGCTTGCCACCCCCTTGGCTCCCTCATCCAGGCTCTCCTCTGCCAGCACTTCCACAGCAGGATGCAGCTCAGGCTATTATTGTAGGCTACCAAACCTTATCAAAAAGGGCTCGTTTACTTCATTGTTCTTGAAACAATCAGACTATTTAATTAGGAAAAAAATGGGCCATCGAATCTCTTGGTCTTATACGTCCACCTGAACAACAGCTCCCAGGAATGCTGCTGTAACTAACTGCACACGCTCAAAAAACTAGGCTTAGGCAAAATAATCTTAAAATTGGCCTATTTGTGGGCCAAGCTGAAAATCAGTACTTCTGAGATCATTATTCAGTTGTGCTTCAGTTTATGGAACACTTCTGTTTCAGCCTCAAGGTCTCCTCTGCTACAGAAAACACAGTGCTGTTTCCTGCAGTTTGGATGTGAAGAAACTGGACTTTGAGTAAAGAACTCAAATCCTGTATCACATCCTCTGGTTTGGCATTTACACAATTAAAATAATTCAATAACACAGCTGTACCTTATAAGCAACTCACTTCAAATAGTCCCATTTCAGCTTTCCTTTTCAAAACCCAAGGCAGGTCTCCCAGATATAATTTTTTCTCTCATTTAGATACATACGTACACAAACCTTCCCTCATATAAGCAACACCACATAGATTTGTTTATTTTCAACTTTTCTCCCCAGCCTGGTCTGGTATCATTTCCCATAATTTATAGACTCATTTGTAAAATTGTCTGTACTTTGAGTTAAAAAATAGCACAAGAGATTTAACTATGTTTTTACAGCTGTGTCACTGTAAGTTTCAGTGAACATTATTGCTACAAACATCAGAGCAGTGACATACATAACTCATCCCAAGCCTCGAATATGCTTTAAAGATAAGTGCAAAGGTATTTTCTACCCCTAATATCACATAATCTGTAAATTCTGTGTCCACTGATAATATTATCTTCCCTGTAGTGAAGCCTCCAAGACCCCAAGGAGAGCTCTGCATTGAAGACAAACATTCTCCAGAAACAGAAAATCATGTTCTGCTTTTGAAATTTAAATCCCTGCATGTCCAAGACAACAAGCAGCTCACAAGTATTCTTCCTGCATTAAAAGATTCCCCCAAAGTTATAACCACTGGGATATTTCAGTACCACCGACAAGCTTTACAGAAGAGGAATCAGAGTTGGATTTTCCTACTTACGTATCACAGAAATACCTCTGGGCACCCAAGGGAAGACTCACAGGTGAGATGACCAGTAACCTACTGGAGCTTCTTTCCATACTGTTATCCAACAAGTGAAGACAAGAAAAGAGGTTTATCCATGTGCATGGTCAGAAGCCAGAACCACAGTGCCCAGGAATCACCGACCCCTGTGCAGACATCTGGTCCAAAGAGTTCTTTTACGTCGTGACCATTAGCACTGTGATCACTTGAATTTAGAAATGAGATAAAAACTCTAAAATACTATCACAGTTCAGCAAGTCTCATCCATTTTTTTCCTATGACTGCATCAAACCAGCAAAGTCACAGCACTGGCACCTGCAGGCATTTGGGATGACCCCATTTCAGATGCGACCAAGCCCAATGTGTCAACCCATACTGTTATATTTGTCTCTCCTGTTTAGTGCTCCTCTTCTCCAGAAAGTTACAGCAGCAATCCTTATGTTGTTACCTGAGTGTGAACTGAGAGCAAAAGGTCTCACCATGGTACCCCAGTGCTGCTGCTGCCATTTCAGTCTCCCTTTTACTGTGTTCATCAACATCTTATACAGATTATTAAATGTTTTCATTCAAAATAACACAGCAGAAAAGCCCAAACTCAGCAATGCTTATACCGGATTCCAGAATTGATGGGACTGAGCTGCCAACAGCTGGGCTGGGACAGTCACACAGCTGAGCACAGCTTTCATCTCCAAACTGGCAATGGAGGCACCCCTGTTCAGGGAGCACCACTCACCACTGTCCTCTCTCTGGTGACCACTGACAGGAGACAGGGAAATGAAATGAAGCTGTGCTAGGGGAAGTTCAGACTGGTTCAGAAAGGTTCTTCACTGGGAGGGTGCTGGTGCACTGAAACAGGCTCTCCTGGGAAGTGGTTGTGACACCAAACCTGTTGGGGTTCAAGGAGCATCTGGAATATGGTCTTAAAAATATGGCTGAGTTTCAGGTAGTCCTGTGAGGAGTGGGGAGGTGGACTTGATGATCCATGGGTCCCTTCCAACATGAGGTACGCTATGATTCTGTGACCCTCACACCCATAACCACGTTGCTGAGCTTGCCTGGAAAAAAGGTCTTCAGATGTTTACATCAGAGATGCTTCTTATCACAGCAGCCTGAGATAAAGTAAATTCTCTAGCAAAGACCTGTGAATGCTAGCTGTTACTGAAAGGATATTATGAACACTACATTCTTTCTCAAAAACAAACTACAAAACTACAGATAAGCTCTGTGACTCCTCTCTCATGGTACCATCCAAGTGAGGAAGGGAGACAAAGCTAATACACCTCTGACCTAAAAGACGTGTGACTGAGAAAAGAAAGGAAGAAGCTGCTGTTCAGGCCAGGAAATGTCACCTCCTGGTTTATTCCACCTGCACTGTCTAGCACAACTTGTCAGTAAAGGGTCACACCTGATGACTTCATGAGAAGCTGTGGGACTTACATGAGGCCATGCTAACATCTCCAAGGGCTCTTTGCTCAATTGAATACTAGAAATCATCCCCTCAGCTGTGAATACAAAAAAACCCAACAAAACAACTACAGCTTTTTCAACAGGACCAAAATAATTCTTACATCTTCCCTTAGCACATAAGACTGTCTTCCAAAAACGCCGCTGAATTAACATGAAACTTGCACAGGCTTCTGTCTCTGGGCTTTAATATGACAGAGCTTTTCTCCATCACATTTAAAAAAAAATCATAAAGGAGAGAAAATGGCCTGAGAGAGCATGGTAAAGGGAGCAGAACACCTCTCTTCTTTCCCCTCCTTGCCTGCTGCTCAGTTTTATCTCTACTCCTACTCTGCTAAGCCCTGCTGAGCACACACTGCTTGCTCTTTGTTGGGTTATGTTCCTGCAGGCTGGCTCCACACAGGTTCCAGGGCATACTGCAGCTGGAAACAGGGAGCATGTGGCTGGGAGTGACAGGCAGAGTGAGGGTCAGTAATTCTGCATGGCCTCCTGCAGCCTCCTGGAATTAGAGCTCAACATTGTCCCTCCTGCTCTGCTTCCAGTGCCTGGAATCTGCTTATGGACCAAAGACCAAACAGCAGTGACAGCAAAGGGAGAGCCACCTTGCCAGAATATCTGGGATGTCCTTTCTCTCCTAGCAGCAACAAAGGAGAAAGGGAAAATAAAAGGCAAGAAGGAGTTGCAGAGACTCAACCACCAGATTTATTATCTTAGTGCCTGTCATATATTTAAATATGAGCATAAAACACACTCAAAAGTTGCTCAAGAGTGCACAAGTATGGAAGGCAAAATCCAAAAGCCAAAGTCCCGAACCTCTCAGCTGGGCGCTCCTGAGGCAACGGGCAAGGGTATGAGAAGTGAACTTGGAGGGGTCAAAGCTTTCCTGAAGCTGCCTCTGAACTCTACTGGCAACACTGGTCATTGACTAGGACAGACCTGGCAATTTTATTTTTTATTATTATTGTCACTGAAAAGGCAAAGGGTTGTCACTATGTTTTCCCAAACCTAAGCACCTTATAGCAGCAATAAAGCTGTTCAAGGAGGCCAGGGTGCCAGCAGCATCCCTCCCTGGCAGCCCAGAGCTCCCGGGCTGCCTGGACCCGGCGCTGCTGCCGCCCCTGGCCTCGCCGGATGATCCCTGCCGAGCCAGAGCACGCCATAGCACCGGGAACGGGGCGGCGACACCAGGCCGTGTGGGGCCGGCTCCCGCCGACTCTTCTGAGAAGCTTTTTGGGAACGCTCACGATCTCGCCCTCACGCCCAGGGTGTGAGACGAGGCAGTGCCGCAGCCCTGCCCCCGGTCCCCGGAGAGACGGCAGCAGCCCAGGAAGCGCTTCAGCCCTGCCCGCTCTCCGCCTTCCCTTCCCAGACAGACCTTCCGCTGCCGCGGGGCCCAGCGACACGCCCGGGGCTCCGGGCACTGCGCGGGCTTCGGTACCGGGAGCGCTCCCGGGGCTCGCCCTCCACCTGCGCCCCGCGGAGCCCCGGAGCTGTCCCGGTCGGAGCTGTCCCGGTCCGTGCGGTGCCGTACCCTGCCGTGGCCCGCCGTCCCGCCCCGCCCGGCCCCGCACCTGCCGCGCCAGCCTCGCCGCGGACTGCGCCACGCGCGCCTCCATCATCGGGCGGCCGGAACCGGGACTGGCCCCGCGGCAACCGGAAAGCGGCCGGAGCGGCGCGGCCGCAGCGCCCCCAGGCGGCGGGGAGGACCCAGGCGGGGCATTGAACGCTGCCCTGGGAACGGGGCTGGCGGCCGTGGAGACCTGCAGCGTGAGGGGAAAAGGGACGGGAACCCCCATACCCTCCCAAACTCCCGCATTCCGTGTCACCACCCAGCGCTTTGAAACGTGTCCCATCCCCAGCAGGGAGGTACACAATGGGCACAGGGAATGTTCAGGCAGGGAGGAAAACCAGCAAGTGCCAGGAGCCGAGGGAACGGCTGGAGCTGGGCCAGGGGAGGTTTAGGCTGGCTCTCAGGGAAAGGTTCTTCCCCAGAGGGTGCTGGGCACTGCCCAGGCTCCCCTGGGAATGGACACGGCTTCAGCAGCGCCTGGACACCACTCCAGGGAGGGCCAGGGTGGGGTTATTGGGGTGTCTGTGCAGGGACAGCGACTGCACTGGATGATCCTTCTGTGTCCCTTCCAGCTCAGGGCATTCCGTGATTATATGAAATGTGTCAATTACAGCATCTCATGTGAAAAGCTCTATGTGTCCAGCTGGTGACACAAAAAACGAACCCCAGTTTAGGTGTCAGGGGATGAGACGATTCACTCAAGACAAAAAGCAGGAAGGCAGGTTTGTCCAGAAAGGTCACTTTATTGGAAAAACCTAATGTGGACTTTAAGCCTGCAGCCCTCCTCCCACAGCAGTGGTTTCAATGGGCTCCCCACGTTACCTTAACAGACCCATTACAGACATGAGCTGCAGTTCAAATGTTAAAAGTGCAAGTATTCTGAACTTCACACCTACTTTTATGACCCGCAGGAAACACAAATGCTTCACAGCTCACAGAGAATTCGTTCACAGCACTTGGGAGTCCCAGCTGGCTCCCAGCATTCCCCACAGGGTACAAAATACATCACTCAGAGAAGAGTCCAATACAGAACATCATAGAAGGTAGGGGTGAGGTTCCTTCAAATTTATTTTATTGCAGTAAAACCTCTAAAAGGTAGAGCTGTACAAAAAGTCTAAACAGTATTATTTAAGAATAACAGCACCTTACGCTGCATTTGTTCTTATTTAAAATTCTATTTCCCAAAAATACATTCCTAAATATACAAACTATACAATCTTGTCACTTTAATGCTGGTTTCTGTGATAATATAACTTTAACCTAAAAATCTTCAAAACATCCACATACTGACAAAAGCTCTAATATACAAATGCCTTGGTACCGTCATAATACCACATAAATAACTTCAAAACCCAATCTGCATTTGTAGAATTGTTCAGAAAGCAAATACTTTATGGTGATCACACATCATCCGCAGAGAGCGTTGGGATGTTTATCCTTGGCCGTGTGAAAAACGCCATTTTCTCTCTGAAAAAAGATCATCAGTCTTTAATGCAACAGAAATCCTGCCAGAAATGTCTATTATCCACATGAGAATTTATCCCACCAGTCCTCCCCATAAGGAACAGATGTACATCCTCTCACAACCCACACCTTTTATTTACTTATCAAACATGAGTTAAACCCACAACACTGACCTTACCAAAGGCTCAGGGCTTTTTCCTTTCTGAGTCTGTTACTTAGGGAAGCAAAGGGCTGCTTCTGTGTTGAAGAATTTGTTGCCAGGGGAATGACTTGGAGAATGCTGGTTGCTTTGATCATGTGCACTGCTGCAACTAATTTCCCTGAGTCAGACCTTATACTTTGATATGAAAATACAGAAGTTCTGATCTAAGCAGAACAGTTAACTAACTACTTCTGCAGAGATCAGTCCTCATCAGCATCTCAGTCATCCACAGAAAAATCATGGTAGTAGTCAATTTTTCCTCCCCTTTACCTATAATTACCTGAATGACTGCACTTCCAGAGGCTCCTTTCGACTCTGCCCTCGCAGCCTGTGGACATCCTTGGCAGCAGCTCTCATCATTTTATCGGCCTTGAGCTCACACTTGTGTTCTGGATTTTGCACCTAAATGAATAATGGAGAAGTTTTTTGTGTTTCCAGGAGGAATTCTGTTATTCTAACTGATCTCTATATACAGCAGTATTTCAGCTGCAGGTCTGAGGGGTTTGGAAACTGTTGACTCTGGAAGTCACAAGCCACAGAACTAAACTGAAGCTTGTCAACTAACCATTCTAAGGGAGAGAGATTTTTGTATTCTAAGGGAGAGAGCTTTTTGTAATATGTCCTTCCAGCCTGTGGTAAGAATAATGGCTTCTGTCAGTACTCTCTTTGTATCTTCTTGATAGATCTTTTAAGGAGGAAGATCAGCACACAGAAGAACACAGCACCCAAAGAACACCTCAAAGCAACTCCTTCCCACACCTGGTGCCAGCATAGCTTGGTCTCTGCCTGGTGCCAGCAGAGGTGGTAAGAAATCCCAGAAGCTGAGAAGCAGCCCTGTGTATGGGGGAGGGTGTGATGTAGAGTAAGGTAAGTGCCAACCACCACACACCACACTTTCTGCAGACTGGGGGGACACTCCTGGCAGAACAGATGGCATTTGTGACTTCTTGTATTCACACTTCTGCTAGGGCAGCAAATCTCTGTGCTGGTGAATGCAAGGGCTCAGGCCTAACAGCTTGATAGAGCCATATGTGGCAGACAGGAGTGACTAACAGTGCTCAGGCTTCATTTACTGACTGTCCAAAGTCCCCCGTTTCCAAAATTTCTCCATCAAGTGAAATGAAACCCCAAGGCAGGTATGACTCACTCGTTTCTCCACAAGCCTCAGCAGCAGTCGAAACCTCTCATCATCCTTCACCCACTGTGGCAACTCTTTTTCACCCTGACTTTGAGCTTGTTCCAGCTGTTCCTTCAGTTCCTTCAGCACTGAGATCTCCTGAACCAGCTGGTCATGCCAGGTTTTTGAAGCCTGCAGGTCCAGCTCCAGGTCCAGTGAGGTGCGGATGAGGCGCTCTGTACCAAAGGACTTCATTGAAGGCTGGAAGAGAAGGAGTGTGTGAACACACTGAGGAGAACTGTCCCAACCACTCCACACAGAAAGTGCCAAACACATGATGAGACCCATCTCTGTAGTTCACACTAGCTTCCGTTCACACAAACCATCTCTATTGATCCTGCTTTCCAGTCTGTCTTGAGACAGATACCACAAACTCAAGGAAGTCTTATAGATAAGTGTTTTGATTTCTGTGCTTCTGCTCAAGTTCTTCCTTGGCAGCTTCTCCAAATTGAACAAGTCTTGCTTGCACACCTTCCTCCTAAGTTTAATGTCTCTTCTTCAGATGAATCCACAGTGCTGCAGAAAAACTTGTGATTGCTTTTTCCAGTAACATACTGCCTTCTGCTAGTTTCAAACACAAGCTGTCCCAAGAAAACCATCTCCTTAGGAGTTCAGTGTCAGTATCGTGGGGGAATTTTAGTGATTGCCATCACAATGGGTACAGGGGTTTATTCTGTGCCAAGGCATCGCTATAACAGGGTCACCTGAGCACTTGAGACATCATTCTTATCTTCTTTTCCAGCCCCTCAAATTTATTATAAATACTTGAGACTCTCACAACAATAAACACAGCAAAACTGTTTGTGCTGCTTCTCTGACAAGATGGAAAATACCAGGAACCATTTTTCTAAATTAATTGTTTAAATGAGTTCCAACTTAGTTTCTGTCATAATCTGATATTTCAAAGAACGCTTGAGAGACTTCTCACACACAAAGAAAAGGTTGTGAATGAAAGCGTGTGGCAACTGATTTATGTTTGCAAATTTTTCCTTTAAAACAAGTTTTCTGGTTTTTGCATGTGTCTGTGTTAGAGGAAAAAAAGCTGGTGATGTTCTTACCCGTTTCACTCTGACACTTCGTCTCTCCATTGCATTCCGAACGAAGGGAGGCTTTTTGGATAGTGTGGAACTGTCACTATCACTGCGATTCAGCTGAAAAGGAAGGTGAAAACCACCAACTTTTCATGAAAGAAATACAAGCAGTGCATACATTATCAGCAAGACCAGAGGTTGTTGTAAGCAGAGCTGTGAAGATTTGTGAAAGGCAGACAGCTGTCACCCCAGCCTGAGTACACAACATGCACTGGCACAGCCAGATCCTGCCACAAGCCTTGAACTCTGTCCCTTTCTGGGAATAGGCTATGAGCAAAGAGAGACACTAAGTTAGGTTATACTATGGGACTCTGCACCACTGCTCTTCTCCTGTGCAAGTAACTGGGCTGTGCAAAGCAGCCCAGAAAAATAAACTGTAAGTAGCAATAACAACAATAACAACAGTAATAATAATAATAATAATAATAATAATAATAATAATAATAATAGTAATACTCTTTCCTAGCATATGCAAAACATGGGACTATTTTATTAGAGATTTCTGTTTTCTCTAATCTGTATTTTTCTATAACCTACATTTTAAGCTAGTGGTGGAAGAGGCAAGTTTACCTGAAAGCTGTCCCCCCTGGGTTTATCAGCAGAAGAGTTGCCATGTTACACACAGCCTGCCTTGTTTTGTGGTTGTCTGTAGACAGCCTTACAAAGAGCTTACAAAGCTTACAAAGACAACCCTTACAAAGAGCTCAGCTAAAGCAGGGTTTAATTTTAATTCTCTTCTCATGTCCCTTCTCAAATCTGGGAAAGGAGGGGAACAGGCACTGGGATCTGTGTGTACTGGGACACAGAACCCGTACCACTCAAGCACAGACACTGCTGCAGAATGAGTAATGTTTGTTCCTCTCAAAGCACCTGCTTCTGAACCAGAGAGAACCTACACAGCAAATCTACATCAGCTGTATTAAGAGCTTGCCCACTTGGGACAGGTCATGTGTGGTAAAAGACAGTGCTTGCTTGTTTGCCAATTCTACGTAGAAGATGAGATATTTATAGTTTATTCTGACCTTCAATTCAGGAAATAATTGTGAACAAACATTTCAAAGCAGGGGAAATGACATCTGACCCAATACATGGCCTGTTCAGTTACCTTCACACAAAGCACACCACTGGTGACTTTCAGATTTCCACAGGTTTTTTTTTCTTTTTGCTGATATTATCAGGTACTTACCTTTTCATTTCTACCAAGGTTTTATGTTCACCTCATCTGAAGTCAGGTGTACGATCTAACTGAGCACAGAACACTTCAAGCAGCAGGAAACTGTTTAATATGCAGCTTATTCATCACTGTCTTACAGCTGCCCTTCCAGGTCAGTTTGGGCATCTCAACAAGCTGCATGTGCCACAAATATATGTGCACATATATATCTGATAAATTTGTGCTTAATGGTGTTAGTTCCAAGGCAAGATACTGTCCAGGAGGTGAGGACAGAGCAACTTCTGAAGTCAGAGGAGGAGACAAGAAAGCACTGTTGGGTTTCAGTGAACAATTCAGACTGAGTGAAAACAAGCACTTAGAAGCTGAGGGTTTCATTTTCCTTACCCGACACACATACTGACTCTGTGGTCCTGGGGAAAATGTTTTTGAGCGGATGATGGTGCTACCCCTGACAAACTGAGATTGGGGTGGATTTGCTGCTCTTTTGTCTTTTGGACGAACTACAGTCGAGGACTGTACAAGGCTCTCTGTGTTGGTCTCTTTATCCACCTGAAAGACACACGGTGCAGTGTAAATGCCAGCTTTCCATGTGCCCAGGACACACCCCCAGGGCTGTGTGACAGCCACCTGTGCCAAGCCTGTGCCTGCTGCACTCAAACCCAGACATTCTTTAGCCCTTCTCATGCAGTGTGTCCTGACATTTCTGGAGCTCTGCTGCATTGACTCCCTAAGGGTTCTGCATCCACTGACTGCTGTACAACACAATTGATTCCAATGGGCTTTGCCTGTGGATCCACACATCACTGTGATCTGGCAATCCCACAGACAGCAGCTATGATTTTAAAGACCATTATATTACTTGTGCATGTGCAGCAAAGATCCAAAGCAATGTACAGAGACAGCTGCGTACAGCACACCCCTGTTTGACTACAGCTACATTCGGAATTAAACAAGGTCAAAACCACTGTCGCATTAACAAAAACAGTTTTCACGAGCAGCAAAAAGAAGGCATGAAATGGTGCTGTACTAACTGTGGGACAAAATGGTCACAGAGAATCATTTACAAAGATTTCAGGTAGATAAACATTTAATCATCAATGGTGAACTTTCAAATAACTGCTGTAGCCTTGCTCAGCTCAGCAACAACCCAGTCAGCTGAGTAATGGGAAGCTTAAATCATCCTTCTTTTCTAAAGGCCACTGACTGTACCTTCACTGCTATATCCGTGTGCAGCTGGGAATTCAGACTTTCTTCTGTTTCCCACAGCGATTTTCCAGCACAGAATTCTTCCTCCTCCTCCTCTGCTTCATTTTCACTGATCTCATCCTGTTCTTCCAGGTCAGGAACCTCTTCATCTTGCCTGGAAGAAACAGCTTTGTTATCCACTGTGTTGTGGATAATATTCTGGTGCTGGAGCAGGAGGTACCTCTTGTAAGGTGCTGGACAGAAACATGTCCCCAAGGCAACCAAGTGTACCTGACAGGCCCTGCAGCCACTGAGATTACACAAGCGCAGGCTTAGAAAGGAGAGAAGCTGCACCAGAAGTTGCACATGACAGCCAAAAACTTCATCCTGATCTGGCTTCAAAAGAAAAAAAATGAGGGCTCAGCCATGTGGTCTGAGTTTAAGGCAAATGCATCTTGATGTGAGCTCTCAGGATGCCATTCATCTTAGTTAAAAAGTGTTACTGGACACAATTGAAGCATTGTTTTAACACCCTTTTCAGCTCTCTTGAATTCATTGCAGGCTTCTCCATCAATCCCATTGCTCAGGCTTACTTTCCATTCCAAATGTTAGACTTCTTTAATGAAATCTGAATCTGAACCATATAAAGAACAGCCACATTAAAATCAAGCAAAGCCTTGTACCACAGAGTGGAGTTCTCAGGGCATCCATAGAAGACTGTACAAATAACAAAATTAGCATAGCGCTACTAACAATTTTCAGCTACTAACATTTATCAGCTTTGTTCTCATTTTCAAAGCACAACCTCCAGAACAGAAGAAACGGGATTTTTCACCAAGACTGAGAATGAAGAAGTCTCCCACAGCTCAGTATCATCTGCTTTTTCCTGGGCACCCAAATACTCTGATCACTCCACAAGAAGAAGAGGGTGGGATGCCACCTACCAGCTCTCTCCACTAGTTAAAGTGCTTCTGCTTTCCTCCAGTTTCTTCTCCACAGCTTCCAGTTCAACAGCTGTTTGCTCTAAGAGTGCCGAGACAGAGTCCTGAGGAGAGAAAGAGGTTTCTTGTGAAGAAATAACTCTCAGAGACTGCAGAGTGCCCAGCCTCTGTGGTGAGAACAGTCCCAGAGCAGCCCCCAGCCCCACTGCACACACAGAGCTCAGTGCAGCCCTGTGAGCAGAGCTGGCCCAGCTCCCCCAGCATGTGCAGGTGGGGAGCTCCAGGCTGAGCATCTTCTGTGCCCTGCATGTGCAAACTCTATCTTGACTTGCCCAGCAAGTTCACAGCAGCACTGTGAACTGCCTGGTGGCAGGAAGACTGGAGCTCACACATCACACCATGCCATGTACCACATCCCTCAGCTTCCTGAGCAGCAGATTTCACTAAGTGTTTAGCCCAGGACAAGGGCATATCTGGAATCAACAAGTTAATTATTTTTCTGTACTTAACGACATGTTCAAGCTGTAAATATAAACACAGCAGCCTTCACTTCTCTATAGTAACAGCCACACAAACCCTCTTGCTAGTCCTGTTTAGAAGAGATTTGTCCAATTTAAGCAGTTGTTCTTACTGTTTTTTCAGTGCAGGGTACTTCAGAGTGGCTGTTTCCTTGTTTACTTTTCCTGTTTTGCTTCTGCTGATATTTATAACTAAGGAGATTATACCAACGGGTTGATTTCTCTCCAGATCTGCATATTTCAGCAAGGCTAATTTGTGCTCCACCCTATTGAGAGAAAAAAACCCACAGTTTTAGTGCAATACTAAAAAGAACAACTACCACACCAGTCAGAAGAAATCAGAGTGAAAATCCAGGACTATTTGATTTTGGCAAATTCAACAAAACGAAAAATTGTCTGTTTATCCCATTTCAACACCACTAGTAATGCTTCATGTTAAATTATTTTTAGCGTTGTCAAGGGCTTCCAACCCAAGTAGAAAGTGTTTCACTACAGCTCCACTGTACAAGAATCCAGAAGTACAAACAGTGCTACTGCAACAAGGAGAAATTACAGCCGGAGCTTCAAAGAGGAAGAGGATGACTCCCTCGCAAGAAATTTGCAAGGCTGACAAAAATCACTGCCCAAACCCAGATATTTTAGCTTTGTATATCCCATTTCTCTTCATCTGCCTTGTAATTTTTTAATACATTACATTTAGTACACAACTTGATGTATCCAAAACCAAAGTAATTGGTTCTCAATTGCAATACCAAAAATGTTTCCAAAAGGATGAAAACTAGTTAGAGTTTGATATCAAATCATGAAGGAGAAATATCTAGTCGTCTGATAAGGTAGTTCTGTAATAAAGCATTTATCTCATAATTGTTTTTCCTGATGAAAATTGTCATTGCGAGGAACGCTCTGGGGAAGAGACCACATAGCTAAAGATTATCAGGAAGGCTTTCACAGAAATTGCTATACCTCAGGAGTGTAACATCGTGTCTAATTAAAAAGAGGAAACAAACACAAAGTTATTAAAACAGATCTGGATACTCACCAAACATTCTTCAAGGTGAGACTTATCTACAGTGCAAACATCGACTCTTAAAGTCTTCTGGCGTAAAGCTGGGTAGGAGATGGAAACCCAAAATACTTCATTGTACACGAGATTGTCTGAAGCTTCCACTGGCCTGGTACGGAACAAGCAGCTCGTGCTCTCCGAGCAGGGCAGGACAGCCACACGGATGTTCCTGTGGGAACACCACTGCACTCAGCACTGCCCTGCAGGTGTGCAGCTCCCCCCACAAATCCTTCAATGAAAGTCATCCTAAGTACTGTGGACACTGCTGTCCTTTCTTATTCTTTGGAGCTGCGGTCAACTGAGAAAAAAGGAACATCTCGTCACAGCAGAGATGTGAAGTGGCACGAGTTGCCACAGACTTCATCCTTCTAAACCTTGTAATCAGACCTCATGGGAACCCGTTTTACATGGTTGTTTACACCTGTACAACCTGTCACCCTGCACACACCCTTATGCAGGTAAGAACAGCAAAAATGAATCCAATTTTTGTCAGCTTACTCAGCACACAGCTGAATTTAAAAACTTCGTGCTTGGAATGAGTCTAGCAGTAGCTGCACATTTTCCCACCCCTGTGCAGGTGTCCAAGGAGTTCTGCAGCAGGACAAACTCCCCCTCTTCACTCGATGCAGGTGCTCAAGGCACTGCTACAATTAAGAGCCTCAACAGCCAGTGCTAATTTCAGGCAAATCCTTCCCTACCAAATACAGATCTTTGAGGAAGAAACTGCACCTTATTCCAGTTCACAGGTTTATTAGTTCGTGTCACCACATGAAGTATAGAAACATTTCAGGAAGGGTAAATTTTTAAGAGTGTGAAAAATCATAAGCCAGTATCACTTTCATTCTCATTGGGATACATAACAAATATATCAAGTGTGTTTATTTCACCCACTTACACTTTTTGATCTTGTTGTAACAGCAGTGCTGGAACATTACTCAGCTGGATGACCAATATTGCAAATTGTTTATTTTTGTCATCGTATCTGAATCAGAAAGACACAGAGAAGCATTATTATTAGAGAAGCCTGCCTTGGGCTCTGTGGCTGAGTATTTCACATAAACTACAAAAATTTACGAACAAGACAACACTATAATGGGACCATGGCTTGCCCACAGTTTAAAACAAAACCAGTTTCCTATTACATCATGTTTTCCTACCAGAACATCCAGAACTTAAGAATTGAGATACAATGAGATTTGACCTAACACACACTGCTTTTCCTGGGGTCTAGTGAAATTGCTGCATTGTAGCTACAATTTTTTGAGAGGCCTTAATGGCTGCAATATAGAAAAGTTACAAGTAAAAATACTGGAAGTGCAACAGTGAGGATGTAATGAGTGACCTCTTGATTTGGATGGCCATGACAATCGAGTTTTGTACTAATTCCTTTTCTCAAATTCCATGTAACTTCCAAAAAGTCATTTAAGGACATCTTACCCACTACTGTGGGATCCACATGAGGTTAGGGATTGTGACTGCCACTTATTCTCAGCAGTTTTCTCTACCCAAGCTGCACCTTTAAGGATTCTGCAATCTAGCCAAAGGCTTTCTCCAACCCAGCACAGCCAGTGCTCCTATTGCTGGCTTGCATCCTCATACCACAGTATCACCAGTTGATTTCCACTGACATGAAAGAGGGCAACTGGGCCAAGAACCTCCTGGAGTCAAGTATAATTTTTAATTACACTAAAAAAGGGCATTAGTTAGTTAATACTGATAGGACAGGAGAAGAAAACAGCACAGAAAGCACTATATTTTAAATCCCATTGTTCATTATTTCCACTGGAAGACAAATCCAGTAAAATATATTTCACATACCTCATAGCAATCTGCACTTTGGCTGTTCCAACTGCTTCTGTATCGTCACTGTCAAACACCATCACTTCTGACACACATGGTCTGAAAGGAATCAACGACAATTAAGGATTTGATTTGCCTCTTATTGAAGTGTTTGCATTTAGGTGATACAAGATCTTTTCCCTTCCATTCAGGTTTAATATATAGATTTTGTAAAATTAGCTGCTAAAAGAAAGACCATTTAAGAAGTAAGTGCAATCAGTCTTAGATATATGTATTACAGTGCTTATCAGCAGAAAGTCATATGTCTTCCCCTCTTCAGTACCAAAAGAAAAAAAAAAGCCACACAAAAGACTGCAAAAATAAGGCAGTGGGGGATTTTTAAAGGGTTCCCTTGACTGTTTTTCCCTTGACTGCCCAGCAAGAGAAATATGACTTAACAACTGCAATCCTGTCCTGCATCATGACAGCAAAAATTCTCAACTTTTATTAGATTTAAGTAGTTCCTTTGTTTCTTTAAGAAATCAAACTTTCTTAAGCCCATTAAAAGTGACAGAGTACACTGATTGGCCTTGCTGGAAACAGCTATTCTGCATCATTTCCCTCCCAATGTATTCCTCCTTCCAAGTTTTATGCACTGAAAGTCCCCAAAACTACATTCATTGTCTAATTGACTCAAGAGGCTATGCTGTAGCACATGAAAACAGGATTAGCATTCTCCTCTTCTAAGTGTTTTCTGTATTACTGCTTAGGACTCCTTTGCATTTCATTACATTTCAGCCGCAGAGGGTGGCTCACACCACCCTCACCACTTGGACAGGCACCAAAATGACACTTGTAGGTACCACAGGGGTTTGCAAGCTGATAACACCACTACATCAGACACCTTCCGTGACTGTCCCACTGCCCTCTCCACAAAGCTCCCTACCCCACTGAAGGAACACAGGGCCCCTGGGACACCCAACTGTCTGACTGCTTGAGCCCAGGAACTCTAATTTACAGAAGCATTGCACTCCCTTGTCAAAGTGAATTGTGCTGTAAACATAAAAATTACTAATTTATTTAGAGAATTAATGAAGATTACTAATGAGTGGGGGGAATCTGAGATGAGTGATATTTTACCTCTACAGCTGTGTTTTTACAACTAACAACCTGTAATTCACCTCAGTTGTAATAAAAACAGTAGAAAAACAGATTAGATGCAGCCAAACCAGGTACCAATAAGATCAGTACCTTCCAGTGAACTTTTCAGCAAAGCCCCCACAGACAATCCAGAACGCCAGCAAGAGCAGTGACTCCCAGTTTTGCCCTTAGTGGGAGAAGTCTTGCAGGCATCACATCCTGCTCTTGCTCCAAGCACTTGGGAACTGCATCCCTGCACGTGCACATCCATCAGGCAGTTCAAGGTGCCTCTGCTCTCTTCCTTAAACATCCTAAAATCCCCAGATGCTGACTGAGGTCTGTCACTGACTGAGAGGAGGGGAGCTTTCCACCTGCCAGATGGCTTCACTTCTCCCCACCAAGGCAGCAGCCACAGCTCACCAGCACCTCCACAAACAGGCCAACTGTTCAAACAGCTCTCTGTGAGCTTCCTTTCCTTTCAGCTGCTTCTATTATGGGAAGTATAGGTCATTTTGATAATCAAATTCAACCTGCCCACAGTTTGTTCAGAAGTATTAAGAAACCTGATATTGAGAACTTTAGCCATTGAATTACAAAAACAGGTCATAACCATCACTATTGCAGCTGACTTATGCAAAGCTGAGTCATTGGCTCCATGCTGGACAGAGATGTGATGTCTACCTTTGGACAGATGCCTCGTACACCCCGCTATCTCCAGCTACGGATTCATCGGACACTGCAGCCGACACACCCGCCACCTTCAGCGCCGTCCCTCCAGCTGTGTTTATACCTATCACAAAAGCACAGAGGAAAACCAAAAGCAGGTGTTAATGAAAACAAACTGTCTGGATAAACAGCAGCTTTTCTTCTTATCCTCCCCTTGAAGTGTATTTTTTTCCCCAGCCAGGTATTGTTAAGCAACAGCACATTTCTGAAGACAAAGGGGACACAGGGCAGGCTGAGCTCAAAGGTGGCCTTGAAGTGAGGGAATGTGCCAAACTGTCCCAGAGAACAAAATGTCCCAGGAAAACGGGAGGAATAGACTGTGTGGTAGAGTTGAGAGAGGGTTTCACTGCACAGTGAGTGCCCATTTATTCCCTGGGCCCTGCAGCAGTGTGAGGGCTGACGTTACACATGGGTTGGGCCCAGTGTGTTACAGCTGCCTGCCCTGGCAGCTCCCTGGGCACGGGTCCTTGCAGGAGAGCCTTCCAAAGTTCTGGAAAGGCAGGGAGGTACCCATGACATAAGCAGCATTCAGAAGCAGCAGGATTTCTAAATTCTAGTGAATTTATAAATATGAACCAATAAACCAGTTCCGACTGCAAGGCACCCTTAGGCAGGCAGCAATCATTCTGCTCCCAGCTACCCAGAGAGCAGTGGCTAGGCAAGCACTGCTGACCAGGCTCTGGCCACGTATGGGTCATGTGGAGCTGCATATCCCACCTAGAGAGCTTATACCAAGTTTAGCTTCAAGAGGGGAACAACAAAAAAACCACCACCTAAATCCAAACATGGACTCTATATCAATGTTAGCTTTTGAGCTGCTTAATTCTTAGTTGTTGGTCCAGAAAGACCAGGTTAACTAGCTGAAAATGGAGAGACAGAGTTACAGGATTTAAAAGAGCAGTCATATGCAGAAATACAGGGAAAAGGAGATAGGGAAGAGAAACCAAAGAAGGTGAAGCAAGTTTTGCACAGCGGTGTTATCTCACATACATTTCTTGTGCTTCAAAACAGAGAAAGATTCTCCCTGGAAACCTGCAAATTCTGCATCCTCCCACTTGAACATTTCTGTGAAGAGGAGCTGCAGACAGAAGACTGGGGAACTCCATCTGCCAATGTGGCTAATGAGTGCTGGGCTGTACCCAGCTCGTGGCTCTTGTCCTCAGGGATGTGGCAGACCTGCTCCAAGAGTGAGGAGGTGACATGTGTCACCCTGGGAACAGCTGGAACCCCACAGCAGCAGAGCAGTACACTCCTCCTCAACAGGCTTTTGTTCTTCAGAAGAGGTCCTTCTTTCCCACAGACTTAGAAAAGCACATGCCCTCAAAACAATATATGGTTTCCAATGCATATTTTCTTTATTACAAAGCAAGTTTGGGTTTTGGTTGGTTTTCTGGGGTTTGTATTTTTCAGATGCTTTTGGATTTGTTTTCTTCACAGTCTCACAAAGCCACTTAAAGAAATAAATCCAGCTTTGAATAAACTGGTGGAAAAGTATGCAAGGGTTATGGAATACCATAAGGACTTGTAAGGACATAAGGATTTCTAAACCAACAGTAGAGGGTGCTATAGGTAACCCAAATTCTTTGAAACACCTGTGCCATTTCGGGCCCATTTATCCACGGATTTTTTGACACTACCACCAAACGGCATTTCTCATCTTGGTACTCCCATGGAGCCACTGGACAGAAATATAACGTCCAGACCTTTTCCCCATAGGCAAACCCACATGAACAGAAGTTAGCAGCTGTAACACAATGTATGAATCATTAACTGAAAACAAATGGATCCATTTAACACTGGCATTTCCAGTTTAATCCATCCTCCCTCCTGCCATGTGCCAGGGCCAGGCCCCTGCAGTACTGTGGATCACAGGCTGTGCTAGAGGTATGTGGGCAGGGTCAACATTTCTTTCCTCAATGCTCCTTCATACCTCCTAGTCCATGGTTTTAATAGGAAAGTAACTTCTTCCCCATTGGCTGGCTTCCTAAATCTGCTTTGAGTTTTACACACCAAATGCTCCTCTGGGAATCCCTTTACATGGGACTGGCACACTGGGAAAGGCACTGCAGGTTGGCCTCCACACACCAAACCTCTCTTTCTCCCTCAGCTCCCAATGCCATGGAGTCATTCCAACCCAGAAAACCTCATTCTTGACCACCTCCCCTCAGCACCTCAGGGCCAAGGGGGATGAATACAGAAAGTGCACAACAGTGAAGTGAGTTCTGTACAGCAGGGTGCTACAGTGTAAAGCTGAATAAAGATGAATGGCTCCCTGACAACAATTCCAGCCACCCCTTTCCTTACTGGTTTTGCAGAAGACTTGGAAAGCTCAGCCCATTCATGCAGCTAATTAACACAAAGCTTGGACTTTCAGTTTTTAGCCTTAAGTCTCTGAAGATATATCACACTAATAGGAAAGTTTATGGAAGAGTTCAGAACTGACTCAACTCTCCTCCATTTTTCCAAGCAGGTGGGTAACACCATCTGTGTTGTTTCACCTTTTTTTCTCACTCACATCAAGAAACTGAAGTCTGCTCTTCTCTTCCTGCCATTTGCCTTTCCATGGGCTTTGAAGAGCCGTATCATGCACTGTTTTCACTAACAAACCATTTAATCAGAGAATGCTGGACTCTGCCAGATTCCAGGTTTTGCTATTAGTTTCCCCCTAAAATGCTCAGGTGTTCTTCAGGTGAGAAAGGCAACCTTATTTCAGTTTCAAAGCTAGAGGAGGTTTTGCTCTACCAGAAGGCAGCAACAAGATAGACTCAGATATACAGTTCAGCTCTGCTCCCAGGACACGTGAGCGTGCTTTGCCCAGGACTGACCACCCCAGAGCCAGCCCCTTCATTTCGGGTGTTGCACTGAACCCTCCACCCCCAAAATGCCTGAGGAGTAGAATCTCATCTCGTTATTGCCCTGAAATAAACTACTTATGGTGATTATTTTGTCTGCTGACTGGCTAACAGCAGTAATCACTTAATCTGCTTAACACCTGAGCTTTCACTTTAACAGCCTTGGCAAATCTTGAAGAGCTAAAAAGGTTAAAACTTATTAGCGCCCAATTCTAATACGAATAATTAGTGTTTCCTACTAAAATGCACAATACTTCTTGCTTGTAGGAAAATGGTAGCTCAGAGGGGAAGATTTGCACTTGTTTTTTTATTGTGTTTTAAATAATGTCAGCCTTCTTAATGCAGAAGGTGGTGATAGCATGGTACTTGTTCCCTTTATTCACACAGGCTGTTCAATAATCCCACAAAAAACAGATACCAACTGTAGGACTGGTTCATAGGACTACAGTTTGCAAGTTTATATTGCCTTTAAAGCTCTTCCTCACTGCAGCTACAAATCCAGTCCTTTCACTCGTTGGATTTAACCCAACTACAGTCACAAGGGCTTCAGACAGGCCCTAGCACTGTGGTCTGGCTGTGCCAACTGCTTTCCACCCACTTCAGCCCATCCATTCCAAAAAAGGATGAACCCTTCCCACCCACCAACAAGCCATATGCATATATGAGAATATCCACTATCTCTACAGGTCTTATTTTATCATGCTTACAATCTAACATAATCTAAACATGTTTTTGTTGCTAAGAGACCAAAACAGCAGAATTCGAGCACAGCCTTGACATGTCTGCTCAGCTGAAATTAATAAATTCATTGCCACTGATTTACTAGGAACCAGAGCACACTGGGATCTTATGCATACTGAGGTGGTGGGGAAGGATTATTATTATTACTATAATTTGTTAACTATTAAGCTAAATGGCTTTTCCAGCCCTCCTCAAAAGCTTGGTTGAAAACTTTGCATCAATATGGCACTCTGTGTCTCCCAGACCCAAAACAATAGATGACCTTCTGGATCGTTTAGAGCCAAATCAAACCAGGAGTCCCAACACAACCATTTACATTTGCACATGAAATCACTGATTTGTGTACACACACATCTGTGTACAATAAAAACACACCTAAATCAGTCTCCTGCAAGACTCATTAGATCAGTATTTTTGTGTACAAATTAAAATACCAACCCTCCTTCCCAAATGAGACAAAACACAGAGTTGAAAACATTTTTCAACATAAAGATAACAAAATGACAGCTTCTGAAACACTTGCTTCTCAATGCTTTATGAACTACATTAAATATAAATGCATGCAGTGCATGCAAATCCTTTCTTTCCATACCTTGACCTAGATGTTTATCTCCTGCTCGAGGCTCTTCCAGTCTACAGTTGCCACTCCCAGTGTTTAGGGTGAGTTCTGACAGATTTCCACTTATCTCTGCATCATCAAAATCCATATGGCTTGAAAAGGCATCACCAGTTAGGAGTGGGTCTATCACCAGTGGAGAGCAGGGTGGGGATGGAGAAGAGAGAGATGACCTTGGGGACAGTGATGTCATGGATTTGGGGGTACCAGACAAGGATCTCAGAGCCTGCATGCGACTCGTGGTATCTGTTTTTTGAGTTTTTGCTACTTCATTCTCATGAATAGTGGTGATACAGCCTGATGGCCTAAACCCAGTGGCTCCTTCTAAGAGCAAGTCAAGCTTGTTTTGATATTCCGAGTCCAACTGCTCCAACTGCTCCAGGTGCTCGTAGTAGAGATCAGTGAAACTGGCTGAGGTGGATGAATCCTGGCTGGAGGTGGCAAGAGATCCTCTGCTAGATGCAAGAGAACCAGGGCTGCTGCTCGAGGAGAGGGAAAGCATGCTGGTGGAGAGACTGAAGGAAACAAGTCAGAAAACCATGACACTGTTTTCTCATGAAAACACTGCAATGTCACCACATCTCTAAGCCCACAGGGTGTTGCTTTGTTAGCTCAGGCCACACGCATTAGTCCCCAGAGCAATCCAGAACCACAGTCTGCACAGCAGAAACAGTGGGTCACCACTCAGTAAAGAAGTATCAGTCATACACATTTTTCTACTCACCATATCAGACTCCTAAGAGCCCTTGTTTAGCCAAAACAACTCTAATGAACAGTTTCAAACCAATTAAAATTAGTGCCATCCCCCCCCGCCCCGCATCTCTCTGGAAAGTATCTATGTGTCCTGTTAATCTTCAAAGCAGACTGCAAAAACCAGCAAGGCTCATGCAAGACGATGAAGTTACTGCAATGAACTGTCTGACCATATGGAAATTTTCTTCCATTTGCCTCCATCTTGGACCTGCAGCCAAAAGGCAATATCACAGCTGCCTGGAACTGGCCCTCAGAGATTGCAGCAGCCAGCAGTTCCCAGAAAGCTGGCAGGATTTATCCATGTGAAAGACTGCTACATGGAATCCAGGGCCAAGAGAGCAAGGGGAAAAATTGGAGCTGGGCTGTGAAATCAATTCACATGCCTTATTTATCCCTTGAGTTCTAGGTTCAGAACATAACTGACAACAAAATTAATTTTAAGCAGGTGCTGAATAGAAGTCTGTTCAGATGAGAAAGTCCAGACACCACAGCACAGTTTTCTGCTCAAGAGACCCAACAAGTATCCCAGTAGTGACTACAAAATGTACCATCTTCAGAAATTCCATTTAAACCAACACTCCTGCTCTGCATACTGAAGACCTTGGTCATTACTGACTCTCATTTCAGACAGGGATTAGCTATTGAAAAACTGAATATGTATAAGAGGCTTAAGTTGCCCCACTGAAAAACAATGAGATATTAATAAGTCTAATAATCCCTTATTTATTATTTATAGGGTAAAAGCTGGAAGCTACATTTGTATAATTATATCCATGACCTTATCAGAAAAAGGCAAGTATGCTGTATTTAGTATAATTTTAGCAGAAAATGTCTTCTGACACGTGTGCTGCCTCACATTTGTTCAAAAAAGCTTCTGATAGATGTTTTTGCATATTGGCAGTATATAAACATCTGTTGAAGCCTAATGAATTTTCAGCTTTTCAGTGTATACTATGAAAAGGGAGGGATTTAAAATTAATCTTTTCTCTGTCAAAAAACTGGGCTCAACTTCCCTTTGTACATGCCTTTGAATGCCAGACATTCTATAATACAGGGTTAATAACAAACACTTATTCTTATGAAGCAGCATGCCAAGAACACTGGGCACACAGTTAGGAAGAAATTAGTTTCACATGCTTCTTGATCACCTCAAAAGATCCCTAATTAGCTAGGTGAAATATAAATATAATGCATTTCCACTGCATAAAAGCCTCACAGATAGCTATTCTCCATGCTGGCTTATTTACATGTCAGTCTTGCACTATGATTTCTTTCCAGTCTTTTCGGTGTCATCTTCACAAAATGAAACAGAATCCAAGTGGAGCAGAAGCTACAAACAGAGTAAATTCAGTACACACTGGTAGGAATAAACCTCAACCAAACAAAAACCCCGCCAAACTTTCTTGCTATCAGAATGGTAAAAATATAGTTTTAGCAAAATGATTTGGCCTTAGTGCCTGCAGCCATGCATTAGTCTGGAAATAGCAATTCTGTGTTCTTCCAAAGCTACAGCCTGAGCTAGAAGACATTCTTTACACCATATGAACCACAGCAGATTCAGGGATATCTTTATATACTGTCCACATTGCAAACAACAGCACACTTGCAATTAGAGAAATATGATCATTCATACATTAACGTGTAGCTGCATTAGTAACATTCACTCCACTTTCTGTCTGTTAAGTTGTCTTTAACATACTTTATTAATGTAATACTTCAGTGATTCAAACTTCAGTGAGTAAATCTCAGCTATCCCTAGTCCCCTATATATTACTGCAATAGAAAGGACTGTGCAAACTCCTGTTGTGAGACAGAGGCACCACCAGGAGGTTGTTAAGCCCATTGAAAAGCACCCATCTAAGTGGACCTATGATCCCAAAGCTTCTTCTTCCAATAACTACACAGGCCCTTACGTCACCACTGGGACTGAAAGGCCTTTTAGCCCTCAGCTGGGAGCTGGAACTGTTAGCAGAGAAAGGCAGTGGCACAATGTGCAGCAAAAGCAACCACAGCTTCTGGAAAGGGTCACCTACCTCTTCAGCTGGGTGTGCAACATGGCAACCAACCGTGTGGTTTCTTCCAGCTCTCGGACAAGCTGGTTTCTTTTGCTGTTCAACTTCAATCTAAGAGAATATCGAAGAAAGAGATGAGCTAAAGCAGCATTTGCTATTTTAAATAAGGAGTAAAGGAAAAAAATCTACTTTTTTGCCGTGAAATTCTACAAAAGTTGATAGGAATACATAGGACAGAATTTGGTCAAGATGTGTAGGTGTTTACCAACTTTAGAAACTTTTAAAATGCAGAACTCAGTCCTGAGAACATTTACATTATGAGAAAATAATTACAGTTGGTACCACAGAAGTTATTGTTTCTAGGATCAGGCCTCAAAAGAGCTGGGCAGATTTTACTCACTATGCACTATTGCACTATTGCATTCCTATTAGCAGTTACTGTGCTAATAAAAGTACTAATGTCATACTGCCTTCCACTAAAGTCTATAGATGATTAAGAGTTACTTGATTTAGTTATTAACCACCTCATTACAGATTTACATTACTTGCTTTAGCAGCATCTCAGCTTTATTTTCCACCTGAATTGATTTGAGACAAACCCATGTGCATGTGGGTTTGTTTCACACCCTAACTGAACAGGCCTCTGGACACAAAATCCTTCCCCATACATGTGTTATGTCTTTGGAATCTAGAATGTGACCATATTCCCAAAAACCCCAAACGAAGGTGTTTACCTTAAGGCAACACCAGAATCATATGTCAAACCACAGATATTTCAGGCAGGTAAAAGTCTCACAGCCAAGACATTTATATTTTTCCAGCGTGACAAAACCACAAAAAGCCTGTGTAGAAAATTTGCATCATCTGGACACTGACCAGGGAGAAGAAATGAAAATATGGAGCCAAAGAGAGAGTGAATGCAGCATGCCTATTGCACATATGTCCAAGAGACTGCAGCTACCAGAAACACTGCTGAGCCACCCTCATTAATAAATCCAGACTGTAAAACACCTGTAGGCAATGCCTAATGCAGTATTCATCCTCACTGTACATTCCCATGAGATCTCCCCCTGCAACACAGGTAAAATTAGGGAAGAAGGTTGGCATTTTTTTCAGCTAGTTTAGATTCACAGGATATTCCCTGCAAGCCCCACAGCCCTGTCAAATACCAGATCCTACAGGAATCACATACAAGGATGCTCAGAACAAACAGCAAATTAAAGAAATTTAAAATTCCATCTGCTGACATTTACCAAGGCCCAGACTGCACAGCAAGTGTAGAAGCTGCTGTGAGATGCTGGCTGCATACAGAATGTTACACTGCACTAACACTACACAGGGCTATTTTGAGCATTCTTTACATTCCCATAAAAGATACACTGCAGGAACAGCAACCTTTCCCCAGTAGCACAGTAAGACTTGCAGATGGGTTGTCTGGGAGGTGAGTTCAGAAGCTTTCTGAGTAGAATGTCTTGGGAATGTGAAGGCACTGCTGTGGGCAGTCAGCCAGGGGATGCTGGTGCTTGCTCCCAGTCACCTCTTGTCCAAAAAGGCACTACCCTGTACCCACGGACCTACCTCTCAGTGAGAGCTTTGCTCTGAGTGTCTCTAGCAGCCTGAAGGTCTTCCTCCAGGCGCCTCCTCTCTGTCTCCAGTCTCTCCACCTCTCCTCGAGTCCATTTTCTGGGGCTAATAAATCGCATTTCTTTTAAGAGCTCCTCCTTCTCATTAATCAGTATCAGACGATCCCGCTCAGAGTCCAGCACGCCAGGCCAGGCCTCGCTGTCAAGCTTAGCCAGTTGGATTTTCAGGTTTGCTATTCTGCAGGGGGGAAAAAAAATGCAGTCATTCCCTGAGGAGTGCCTGATCTGCTCCAGACATGCAGAGGTGCACCATGACCAACCACATCTTCCAGAGCCCTGAGGAAGGCTCCCAGCTCCAGCACAATCACCCTCATGTCCACCTTACCAGAACAGTGCCAGGTGACAGCACTGCTGGGATGTGGGCATGCAGAATGGGATTTTAACTCAGGTTTGTTCACAATGGAAAATGAAGTTTATAGCTAATATGCAGTGTCCCCCAGTCAGGGAATAATACAACAAAAATTCAGGATGTCAGAAATATATACTGATATACTGTAGGTGTTTTATATGCATTACAGTTGTGACCTCAGAGTAGCTTGTACGGAGGGTATGATGTGATAATTACCTATTTTTAAATCCCTTTTATGGAAATAACTGTGTACTCCCCATATACAATTCAGATAAACATCAGTGGTCAGTCAAAAGCTTAGAAACACTTTTTTTGTCTTTACAATGAGGAAGTTAATCATATCTCCCTGCTGCTACTGCAAGAATCCACCTGTTGATCCAACAGTAAGCATTCTGGACACATTAAGGAGCTATGCTACTTCTGGTGCAACCTGCGCTTGAGGATGTGAGGAGTTGGAGAGGCATTGTGATACTACTAAAATCCAGAGCTCCTTACTTGCAGCAGAATCAAAGCCTATTTTCATTAGAGGTGTCTTTCCAGATTTCAGCTGAAAGCCTGTATCACCAGTCCTTCAGCACCACACCACATCAGCTCAGGGAGGAAGAGAATGACTAGATACAACAGCAATACAGATGTAGAATTTAGCAAGAGCTTTGACTGACAGAGGAGGAGAGCATAGCTTGTGGCAGGTAAGAAGGCTGCTCACTCCAAATATCTGCCTGTTCCCAATTTCTCAAATATCTGACCTGTTCAGTTAGGTCCACAAATGGTCAGCCTTGCAATGGAAAGTACAGAGAGAAGCAGAAAACCAGCAGCAGGCCAGGATACAGAACCAAGGGCAGTAATGTCAGTCTTCCCAAAGGAAGCTACCTCCTTTGCACTCACTAACCTACAAGTCTTCAAGACCCAACAGGCTGATTATGGTAGTTTGATGAGAAACTATAGTGCAGATAAATCTGAATTAGAATTACTAAGGACCTGTGTTTCTGAACTCACACAATCCAAAAATCAAGTGGGAAGCAGGGGATGGGAAGGACAGAATGGACTGGGATGAAAAAAAATTGAAAAACTTAGAAGGCAAACAAGTAGAAAAAGTATTTTGCAAGACATTTGCAAAACAAAAAATTCACCTGACTGTACATCAGAGAGGCAAGGCATATGCACCCCTTCATGTGATGAACTCAGGTTAATCTCTCACTTAGGTTTAGCAAATACATAAGAAAAGGAAGTGACGTGCAAAATTAATGTCCAATATGCTTCTTTGAAAAGGGGTTTGTGATTTGGTGACAGACTTACTGGACTTAAATCATTGCAGGTTGATGATTATTAAACAGTTGCAGGTACTGATCTGGATTCATCTCTCTAGAATTTGGTTTATGCTGCAGAAGTACAGAGGATGGGGTGTGCTTCCTCCAGCAAACCAGCACACACGCAGGCACAGAGGAAATTCAGTGCCAACCAGCAAAATCAAAGTTTGTGGAGTAAGCAATAAAGTGCAGATTTGGGCAGCAGCAGCTACAAGGCTCCTGAATAACCTTGAAGAATAAAGCTTTGTCTTCCAGGCTCCAGAGGCCAAGAGGAGCTCGAGCCCAAGAGAGTCTGTGAAGGATTAGGCTCACAAAGACTGACCTGCCTCCACCATCACAGGAGACAGACATGAGATCACCTTTCTGAGAGAAGCATTGCTTCCTGTAAACCCATTTCCCACAGCAGGTTGGTTTATTATTCTAATAAAGTTCCATACTTGATAGATATTCAAGTCAACTATTTTTAGGTCATCATAAGAGCTGTTTTGTTTTTGAGTGCCTGATAAAGTGCAATACTATGCACCAAGGAAGAATTAGGTGGCATTAATTAATAATCCAAGAATTCCTCTGTGCATTTTGAAGGGATATGAGTCTGAGAGGATTGGCTGGCATAAATCTGATCACTTTTGGTACACATTTGCATGGATATGGCTTTTCCACTGGAATTTGTTCTCCATGCATTTCCAAGTCTAAAAGCTTTGTTAAACTAACCTCCAGTTTTACCTTTGCTACACGATCGTTATTTTCCCCCTTTTCAGTTAAAAGGAGGTTTATTATTCTATTTTTCCATTAAAACAGCACCATCACAAAAGAAACACATTGCAGAAGGTCTGCACTTGGCTGAACACTCCAGCCCTTCAGCATTCACTGCCTCAGTCTGAAGTGCATCAGTGCTGAGCCAGGCTGGGCTTGCAACACTGGCCTCAGGTCACACCACCTTTCTGAATGGCCACCACACTGAACAAATACACAACTGGAAGCTCAAGTTTTCTTTAATTGTTCTATTTCTACCTAGAAAAGGCAGCTGGATGATTTATTCATGGTCATAACAAGGCTCTTTTTTTGTTAATTAGGGAAAGTTAGGACTTTCTATTATTATGCAATACAGGTATACCATGTAAAATTTTTAGTATCTCTGGAGATTGTCCAGAGCACATACATCTCCACAAGAGCATACACTAAGATGTGTAACTACAACCAGTAATAAACAGTCCTGATAAGCTCTTCTTGAGAAAAAAAACTTACAAATTAAGTGGGAGGTGTGGTTTAAAAACTGACCAGTCAAATACCCACCACCGTTTTAATCTTGCTTAATGTGACATTAAAATATTTAATTTTAGGAGATTAAAAAACTGTATTTCTAAAATCCCTGTGTTACCACCAGTCATACAGAACCCAAGCTGAAAGTCTAACGGCTGAAGAAATTAGAACAGTGCAGGAAGCAAGTGCTACACAACTGAGTTACTGCTACATGTCTGGAATTGTACAACATAATTTATTGCATCTCTGATTATATTTATGCTGCAGCAGCTATCTCCTTGCTGAGTTGTAGCAATGACAACCTTTTTGACATTATATCCATTATCACTTTTGAATAAAATTTAGCCAAAGGTTTGTCACTGTAGCTGCCTTGTGCCTTTTTTTTTGGGTTTTATATATATCTGCTCTCGGGGTCTGTTGTCTGCCTGAGCTGTGACAGGAAAGGATGTAGTGATGGGGAAGGGAGTTCTGGCAGTTCTGGTGTGGTGAAATTCAGTCAGATACTCACCCACATCTGAGCCTTCAGTCTGGTCCACAGCAATGGTGCAAACAGTGTCTGCCAGAGCCTGCTTTCTAAAGCACCAGCCCCTTGCAGACCTAGTAGTTCTAAACTAATTAATATGGGACCATCTTGATTTCAAACCTTAAGTTTTACCTTTCTAGATACTGCAGAGCTACTAAAACACATGTATTTCCATCACTTGGCTCCCTCACAGTTTGTGCGTGGGCAAAGTACTTAATATTCTATTGTGTTTTTTGGAACATTTTAATGCTGCTGTGGGGACAGGAAGCACTTCTAACATCACAAGGAAGAATTTTCACAAGAACAGAAGGTTCCTTGTGAGTCACTATATCCATAGTATTGTTCCAGCTTTAAACCAGTCGAGGTATTTGCTTCTGCAGCTCCTACTAAATACTGTGCCAAAACACAGTACTTTGATAGCTGGAGATCTTTTCATTTTAGCATCAATTATTCATGTCCATTTAGATCCATCTTTCCTCATGATTATGTTTTTTAAACTTTGAGAAAAAAACCTATAGATAACCCAAGACAAGCATGGGGTATGAGCAGCAAGTATTCTTTAACTGCAAGGTGTGTTGTATGCCCCTCAGCATCACTTCAAATGAACTACTATACTGTCTTTATAAACAATCTTATACTGTTTTTATAAAGCTCTCTCTCTTTATAAAGAGCATATTAAAAGAGCAGGCTTGCCACTATTCACTTGCCCCTCCTTGGAAAAGATACAGGATAAAGGAAGACTATTCCTCTTCAATCTGAGTATGTAAAGTCAATGTGAATTAAACTGATGCTTTCAGCAAAGCTTAAAAGGCAATTTTAACACTGCCAAATTAACCACTGCATCTGAAGGAATGGCATTTTTAATGTTGCTTTTAGAAGTCACCGAATGATTTGAATGTCAAGGTAGTTTGGCAAATCTTGGACTGGCAAAACAATCAGTTCTGATAAAATTGCTTCACCTAAGAAAAGAAGTACAAATTTGTGTCAAAAGCAGTTGAGCACACAGTTTTTGACAACTGCCATAAACACAAATCAAATTTTATGCCACAGAGAAACACGACCTACTGTCCATGCCAATACACCAAAATCAGAGCATTATGAGTAACCTCAGCCTTAAGGCTCCTATTTCTAACCAGAGGCTGAAGGAAAAGATTTCTCTTTACATATATCCCAAGCTCAGATTGTACCACGCATCTGAATTTTGTTATTGTGGAGTTGCAAAGTCCCTCCAGAGCAGTTAAAAATGAAGAAAGTCACCCCCAGCAATGGTTACATCACTGAACAAAGACTAGGCCAGCCAAAGTCTAAGTAATAATTCTTGGTGGTTTTTCATTTAACTATGCAGTTTTGTTAGCTATTATCTATTAAAAAGTAAATCCTGGAAAGCTTTTGTTTAAATTGGCCTGTTAAGTAGATAATTTTTTTTTTTAACCTATTCTTCATTCATCTGAGATCAGAGGGCAAAGGTGAAAACTTACATTCTTACAGATAAGCTCTGGAATTGAAGCCATTGACCAAATTTTTATGTAAGGTGCTAACACAATATACATTTCTCCTTATCACACTTAGGCATGCAAGCATTCATTCATTTCGAATAAGGTAAGGAGATGCCTTGCAGTACAGTCTCCTTATTAGGAATGGGGAAGCACTGGCAACAGGTAGCAGAACCACTTATGTCCCCATAGGTGTGGCCAGACTGAATTCTTTATGTATTAGTCACGCCTTACTAATTTCTAGGATGGTTATTTATTTCTTGAAAGATAACACTGGCCCAAAAAGCCTGTTGTCTCACTGGCTCAAAAATTACCACATTTACTTAGCAGCAATGCTGGGTTTCAGTCTGGTGGCACCTCATCTAGTAAAACATATCCTCAGAATGAGCTGTGTGACAACCAAAAAGGGCAGTGGGCCAAAGAATTACCTTCTCTTTGCCTCTTCATACTGCAGCCGTAATCGCACCTTCTCGGCCAGCTGGTTACTGCTGCTGGCAACGAACTGAGACAAAAACATAAATCAGCAACTTAGGAACCACTCCTCTTTTGGTATTTCCTCGACACTGTTACAAGTGACACTTGACCTTGTCAGTCCTTTTCTGGTTAAACCAATCACAGAACAGGAACATGCTGCATTTAAATACATTTTTCATTATTTCTTCAAATACTTAAACCCCAACAAGATTCAAAGGCCCTTTATGACCTAAAAAGAAGAGAAAATCCACCACATTTGTCTTGGGCTTCTATTTCTATGAACAGAAAAATACCTTTACAATCCTTCTTCTTAAATGCTCTTTGCATCCTCAAGTGCTGAACTGCATTTTGGTTTGGATGACATCTTGCTTTGGGTCTTAAAGTCTTAAAGACAATGGACATCCCATCATGACCCGATCTGCAGATCTTTACTAACATGTGTGGCCCTGACTGAAATTGGTTGCAAACCTTTAGGTAAAGGTTCACAGGAGAGGCTCTGTGCTGTCCTGTGAGAAATAAGATGTATCCCCAGCACTGACAGAGTTCTTACCAAGGCTGGGACCAGCCTGACACTTCTGATCTCCTTGCACATTTGGGACTGAAGGTTTATGAGCACTACAACCTTGGTGGCATCAAAATATCTGCACATAAGCTATTGTTCTCACTTGTAATCCAGTGAAAGCCAAACACTCTTAGGGGAAGAGTCCTCATTGGAGCTTAGCCCACATGGACCTGCTGAATGTTTCTTGTTTTGTAACTTACCATTGCTACAAAGAGCTAAGGGAGCATTTGTATCACAAGAAGCTACACCTACAGGCAAAATCAAACTTCCTTCCCTTTTATTCCTCCCTGGGTTGTTCTGATAGAGACAGCATGGGGATACATCAGTTTGCCCTTGGAGATACATTAACACTGCACACAAAAACAAAGTCACACTGCAGTTTAAACCAGGAGAAGTTATGATTTCACAGAAACTTGTCCATGCTTGGAAACTCATGGTGAGGTAGCTCTACACACAACTCAGAGGAACATCTCCATGTGCACAAGACTTCTCACTCATTACTCACATTTCCTGAAACATCTGTCTGGGAGCTGCCATCCAGGTACTGCCGGGGTAGCAGAGGGCTGGAGCTTTCCACAGACATGCTGCTGCCGGCCCACAGGTCTGACTGGGATCCTCTATCACTCACAAAGCTGTCTTTTAACCTGGCTAAGCTCTAAAATCACAAAAAAAATCATGAGGTGAGCTCACTTCTACCCAAAGTACCTCAGCAGCTACATGACTTTAGCCTAACCCCATGATTTAGATCTGACCATGTTTGCTGTGCCCATTCAGACTCTGCAAACTCGAGGTCAGCCATGGCTGGACTGTATTTTATACTTCTCATTTCCAGCATCTAAAAACTGCAGAGGCTGCAGCCCAACCACAGCACAAAACTAGCTTATGTTAATAAAAATTTCAATTACATATCTGAAATACAAAACACTTAAACTACTACTCAGAAATTCAATCTTCTAGCAATGGTGACACAAAATACTATAAAGTCATCTTGTTTCAATACCTGAATGAGGTCTTGTTTTTCCTTCTCCCCCGATGTGATGGCCTTCTTGAGAGCTTTCATTTCACTTAAAATGGCTTGTGCCTCATCAAGTTTGTAGCCACCTTGAGTATCAGACATTTTCATGTCAATTCTGTATAGGAATTTTAAAACACAGTAAGCTAACACTTAATAACATCCAGTTAATTGAATCATCCTAGATGCATGCATCTTGACATGGATTTTTAACAAAAACACACTCTTAAGTATAACAAGGGCAACAGAAGGAACAAAGGACCCCACTTCCCACTGCCTAAGTTACTCCACTCACCAGTACATTAAGCTTCAGAATTCTGATTTCAGCAATATGATAATCTCTTTGACTCCTTAGGGAGGACAAAGACACACACAACCCCCCCCCCCCCCAATAGTGTGTTACAGCAGACTGCTATTAGCTGCCTTGTTTCTAACCTAGAGAAGATCAGCATAGCCATCTGTGAGAATTACCTTATTTTCATGATATCAAAAATCAGGCACAGACTTATTTCTTGCACAACCTAATTACAACCACCTCATCTTTCCCCTTCCTCAAAGAATTCTACCAGGGTTGACCCTTATAATAAATATTCATCTAAAAGATGACAAGATGTTTAGACACACAAAGGCAGGTACCTGAAACTTTTCCTCCCCTTCCATTCCACCTCCAGTTTTTCCTCAGTGCCCTAAATCAATGGCTTTTATATTTAAGACAATGGGCTGTAGTGCCATCCATATTGAACAATACTGAGTAAAACAGAGTATCAGTTAACTGAGGAGATTCTGCTTCAAAACCTTTTTGCCGTGAAGCCACTTCTAATGTGGTCAATCCTACACAGGCACTGATTTGAGAGAACTCCCCCATGGCTGTGTACTGCTTTCAGCCTAAAGATATAATCAGCAGCATATTTCAGCTTATGTTATTTAGGCAGCTATTTATAAATGTAGTGGGGGAGGCATGGCAAGCCAAAGATATTCTAAAAAAAAAAAAAGATCTTGAGAACACACTTACTTCTTCAGTGTTTGAAATCCATGCTCTTTGTACTGGAGCTCTTGCTTCATGTGAGCTACTTCTCTCTTGAGTTTATTGACCTGTAGAAAGGTGTCACATTTTTAGAATATTTCAAATGAGTATTTAGGTACAGTGCTACCCATTCAATTCAAAACTTGTTCAGCATAGACAATACTCTAAACAAAGTTTCCAGGCAATCAGCTCATCTCAAGAGCAGCAAACAGCCCTGACTGCCTCCTCATCAGGACTTTATCATTGGCTAGAGCTTTATCTAGTAGCTGCTATTACACCTCTTAACGAGGGGCTCAAGTGAAATTCCAGCCATGTAAGTGGAAACGTTGAGAAAAATTCAGAAAACACAGCAGTGAAACACATGTCAACTTTGCTCAGAAATGTTTAAAATCTTCCCAGTCATTAGAAAAACTGCTAAGCATCAGGACAGGAGTTATCCTGCAGCAACCGAATCCACCCTCCAAGCTCCCCAGAGAAAAGGCCCTACTGCACGAGTAACACAGCAGGATGATAATCCATACTGTAAATCCACTGACCTTACAGCTTGCTGTTTTATATTCCTCCACAGAGGCCACACTGACCTACTTTACTTCAGTCCTTTCTTCCTCCCAAACGGAGCTCTGCATGAGAACACACCCTCCCCTGCTGACAGCCTGCACAAAACAGCTGCCAGTCTCTGGGAAGGACCTGCAGCTCTCCAGCACTGGAAGAGCCAGCATGCACATCCCACAGCCATCCTGCACTGACAGCTGCCAAGCCAGGCTAAAGTCTGAGGGGGTAAAAAAAAAAAAAACAGCCTGTTTCAAATTCCTAAGACTGCAACATCAGAAAATTCTGATAATGACCTCCTAAATGGCAACATTAGCTCTTCCAACTGCTTTGGCATCTCCTTTCAGTATTTGCCATGAGGTCTGGAAATACGTGAACATTACTGGTGGCAAGCAAAGGTCCATTTGTACTACTCACCCTGGATTTTGTAGTAGCAATCTCTGCTTTGAGGATCTCGGGGTCATACTTGGAACTTGACGAGGAGCCAGAAAGCACTGGAACAAACACAGCAGCCAGTTTAGAGCTCTGCCTTGCTCTGCCTTCCTCCCTACACTTTGACCAGCCCCACCACAGATAAAGATCTCCCATCACTCCTGCACACCCAGACCTCCACACATGGCTGGTGTAGGTCTGTTACCCAATTCCAACATCTCACTGCTCAAAGAGAGCAAAAGGCAATAGTGCAGTCAAGTACTCCACAAAAAGTATAGACTGAAGGGGCCAAAGCATGTCCTGCATCTCCAAAGTCTGGATTTGTACCAGTTTAACACACTTAACTCAAAACTCCCAAACACATTCACTCCATTCAGTAGCGTGGCTTCCTGCATTTCCAAAGGCATTTAACACAACTGAAGGGAGAGGCATTGCATGAAGGTTTACTTAATTATTTTTTTCAGACTCTCTCATTGAGCAAAGAAGCCACTGAATGTTTAGAAACAAAGAAAAGCAAAGAATGAGAAGAAACTGAAAAATGTGATGCAAGCCTTTTCACAGCCTTGAGGACATGACCAACCATACAATGTGTCACACCAGATTAAATCAATGTCTCACTAAGAGCAGAACTCTCTTCTCAGCAGCAGTTAAACCCTTCTGCCTCAGAAGGCACAGAAGCTCCCCAACGTGCAATGTTATTAGAGGTAGCTGTAGGCAAGGGAGATATTTTGATCCTTGCAGCCATCCGTTTATGCCCCATAAAACATGGGAAAGCATTTCTAGTTACTTCTGTTTGGTTATATTTTTCAAGACAGATCCCATGCTCATGTAACTCATGTTCTCAGTGTACTGCTCTGGAACACCAGTACTTGGGTAGAGCACTCCTAAGAAAAGAGCAAACCCGGTTCTTGAGAGATGAGGGACAGCATCCTTGTCAAACAAGAATCCTTCAGTTGACAGCAAACTCCTTAAAAATTTTCAACACCAAGCACAGGATTAGCCAGTGGAATTCTCCACCATCACACATAACTCGCAAGAATGAAACAGGGGGAGGTCCTTGGCTGGCAAGAACACAGAAATTCTGTAATACTGAGGATTATAACAAAAATTCTGGAATATGTGCAGGAAATAAATCCTGTTCTGGACATTTTCCAGCTCCTAACTAGTACCAGCAAGGAAGAAATACAGCATTCTATAAACATTCCTACACCAAATCTTGAAGTGACATTGGTATTGACATGTGTGTGACACAGAATATGGAGCGCAAACTGCTGTTCTTCACACACAGAAAGGCAATCCACCAGTGGTGACTTGGAACACACCATAAAACACAGACCCTCAGCTCCACTAGACCATCACTCAACTACCTGGGATATAAAACTACAAAAGAGCCTGGAAATACTATCCATTATGGACCTTCTAGCCCTGTTTCTGCACTTTAAACAGGGGAATCAAGGAAAATACCACGTAAGTTAACTTTTTCACACTGAGCCAACCACCACGTATTTTAGCATTTCTTGAAGCCCATGCACGTTGACTCTGTGACTGAGCCACACACAGGAGTGTTCCACAACAATCAGCCTGTACCAAACAGGTGCTGAGCAGACAGCATTTCTGATACAAACTGATCCAACATGAAGAGTGACATGGCATAACATCCCAGTGCTCTGTCCAAGGACCAGCTTCATGCCTTTTACTGTCCTACGGGGTCCACAGCTGAGGAAGTCCCTGGTTAAGAGCTCACTAGCTACTCACAGCTGGTCTGAGAGCCAAGTTTGTGCTCCCACACATCGTGCAGCTGCCGATACTCTTGCTGGGCCAGCTCAAGCCTCTGCTGTTTCACTTGATAGATCTCCTTCTGGGCAGCAATGGCCTCCTGGGCCAGGACAAGGTAATCCTTCAGCATGTGCTCCTGCTCCCGCCGCCATTGCACCCGAGGGTCTTCTATCTGAGTAGTTTCTTGGGGAGAAAACAAGAAGGCAAGATCAATAGAATGCAGGTTTGCTCTGCTGCTTGGAAAAGCTCCACTGTTTATGACATTTTAAAATAGTCTCTTGCCCCATCCCTGTAATAAAAAAGTTGAATAAAGACATTTTCCTTTTTTCTAAGGAAGTGACTACTGATCTGCAATGAATTCCAATGAGTTCTGCCATGCTGGATAGAATAATTCACAACAAAACTCTCATATAACTCTCCAACTCCTCTGCTACTGAAGCCACCCTGGTTCTGGCTCTTAAAAACATCCACCCAAGAATATGCATACACAGCTCTAAGATACTGACATTGACTGTTAGACTTACCTTTATTGCAACTTCTTTATAACATTAATGATAAAATACCTCTACTATTTCACCAATAAGAAAACTTTCAGAAAATATCATTGCCACATGACTGCATTATACTGCACCTGACAATATGAAAGCAATTACAACTCTGCCCATCCTCTTTGGCTGCCAAGTGGCTTTTATTGCAGAGGGGAAAGAAAACATGCTCCCTCAGATTCCAGAGGTAAGTAAAAATAAAGTGTGATTAAACTACAGATTTATTAAAGCATCTTAAATGTCATTATATGAACAGAATCTCAAGAGAGGAGTAAACATTTCCTTTAGGGAAAGCAGGCACAGCAGTAAATGGCTGAAGGATATGGAGGTGGAGTTTAGGGTAACACAGGGAATGCAGCAGTTACAGCACTTCCATCCTCATTATCCCAACACAACCAATACATTGCTTTCCAGGTTTCTAATCATGAAAATGGTGTAAGGTCACAGATATGCAGCTAGTCCTAATACTAATGAGGTAAATTTATTGTCAGTGCTGTTTTGTGAAGAAGTGCCCAAAACATTTTTCATTTCTATTTCAAGGCTATTACATGTTCTTGTTTGGAGCAGGTTCCAATATTTAGTTGACCAAGTGCCCTGAACTGTCTAAACTAACATGCTTGAATAAGGATGCCTAGTTACCACATAATGAATAATTAATAGAAAGGACTTGCTTGAAACTATCAGTGGGACTCTAATCTGCATATCTTAAGAGCCTCTTTAAATATTTAGTAAAAGCTGCCAGAGTGGAAGGTATGAGCAGCTCTTAAGTGAGTCAGGCATAAGACTAACACTGCAGTACACAGGATGTGGGGAAGAGAAGTTAGACAATATTCTTAGCAGCAGAACTAGAAATAAAGGGGTTTACCCAAGGGATGGACACTTAATCCTTTTCACAAGCTGTCCATGATCATGCTGAGGAGAAAATTAATTGGCTACTCCAGCAGTAAGTTGTTTTTAATGGTATCTCAAGACCCAAAAGAACACATGGCACTTCAAATTACATGGCAAAACTTGGAAAAGCCACAAAATGCAATCAAAAAACCCCAGTATAGTTTGTAGCATTTCAACAGAGTCCTTTACAGGTCTTGCAAGCAGAAGCAATATTTCAGCTGATACAGTATTAAAGCTATGCCTGGACCTGAAAATCTCCCCCAAAATAATATGAAGGAAAAGCAGCTGCTTGTGCCAACTGTAGGTGCTGGTGCCCTCATAGATAGCACTGTGGTCTTAGAGAGAGCAAAAGAAAGATCAGGGGGACACAGAAACTGAAATGCTTCTGCCTTGATTCTTGCCCCCAGATGCCATTTTCCAGATAACCATTACCCACACCTAGATAAATCAACTGCCTTTACTCCACAGTTGAACCAGAAGAGGAAAGTCTGCTATCACCCAGGGAGCTGCCCCCACATTCCCTGACATGCAGCTTCCTTGGCACAACTGCACAGTCACAAGGAACTGTGACTTAGGGCTCTCTGATTTCCAGCATTAAAAGCATGTTGGCAAAGTACCCGTGGCTCTTGAAGTCTGACACAGGACACTGGATCGGAGGCGTACCTCAACATAAGTTTTCAAGCCTGGTTATTTCCAGTTTTTCCTTAGACTAGCAGCCCATTCTTCCTGTAATCCCAAGAAGGGTGGTGGAAGCTGCTGCAGGAAAATTCCTCAATTATAAGCAATGAGGAGGAAGACTGCAAAAGCCTCCAATTCTGGACACCTTTGTGAGGTGGTGAAGCAATGCCAGCACTCCAAGCCCATACACAATCTGACCCAGGAATGCACAGCAGACAGCTCACAGAGAGGATGGACGACACACTGAGGTATTGAAATGCTTTGTGTCCAGATTTATTCTAAATAGTCACCTCAACCTTTTCAGTAATCAAAGCATTAACTGTAACCCCTTGATTGCAGCTTTGAGCTTTGGTTTTTCAAACATGTAAAAGCAATCAATGAAAATATTGGCCAAGGGCTCTCACTGAGCCCCAGCTACCGAGAAATGCAAAATACATTCAGAAGTGAGATAAAAGAACTATAGAAATGCAGACTATTGCATCACTTGTTGTCTTGTGAATTCCTAATTTAATGTTGAGCTTGTCATACATAAATCTGCTTGCTTCATGTTGGAGGAATGTAGGCTTACAATGTTTGCATCAGCATCATTTCTTTGTGCAAATCACATTCCAAAGTTCTCCCAGAGAGACACACTCAAGGCTGTGCATTAATACTGTATTAGGAATATTCTAGGTACTCAATTCAATTTCATTGTATTTATTTTCCCTCAGAGGTGGTTACAATTGTTCTCCATCTCACTTCTTTTAATGGCTCCTGGCTTTAGATAGAAGTCTATCCCTGGGCTCGTTTCTGATAATTAGTCTCAAGTACTTGTGCAGTATGAGCAAGACCCAACATGGCTCCATTCCCTTCCCACCCTCAGCAGTTCCTTCCTGTCAGGGAATCTGCCGGAGACCTTGGAGAGGAAGAAGGTTTTGGACACTCTCCAGAACATATTTCAAAACAAACCACAAAGATGAGCTGCTTGATTACCTTAAGGTAAATTGATGTGTCCTACTCTGTGGTGATCTGGATTAGAGCTGGCATAAGAAATATGTCATGAGCTTGTTCCTCTTCTTTTTAACTTTTTAGTTGAAAGTCTCATTTAAATATTGTGGCCTCTGGCATCCCATAGAAGTGGAAATTTTTAAAAGGCACTGTAATTAGGCAGGTGTCAGCACAGTTGGAAGACTTCTCTGCATGCCCCCAAATCCTGCAGTGCCTGTGAGTAGCACAGACCAGAGGTAAGTGCCCCAGACCTGCAATCAGACCTTTGCATGTTCACCCTGCACCAACCCAAATGTATAAATGAAACCATGTTTGGTTTGTCCCACCTGCATTCACCCATATAGGTTGGAAAAGGCTTTTAGGATCACTGAGTCCCACCACAAACTTAACAATGCTGGAGTTTCTGCTAACTGAAACCAGGGGTCCAAAGAGGCTTCCATGTCTCACTTCAGGTCAAGGCTATTTTCCTACTCCTAGACTGTGAAATGGACACCAGACCTGTTCTTAGAGACTTGTGGGAGATCCAAATTTGTGTCTTGCGACTTAGCATCTTCTAAAGCAAAGTTTGTCCACTCCTCTCCCCTGCAAATCTGCTTTGTGTGATCCTGTAGACTTGCCTACCCTTTTCAACTTCCAAATAAAAAGAAAAATCAACATCCCCTAGCTCACAAAAAACATACTTAGGATGAAGCCATTTAAAAATGTCATCCTGAAATCAAAGGACTTACATGAGTTCTAAATAAAAATATTTGTGTCACGTTTGTATTGCAGGGGTCAGTTAGGTTTTCTGGAATAGGCTTTTTTTCATTCTGCATTTTTAATACCCAAGAGAAGTTGCTAAAGGTTGGTGGGTGCAGTCTCAGGCCAGGTGAAGTTGTGGCAGTATTGAAAATGGGAAGGGTATAAGGATGAAGAAACCCAAGGGGGGAAAAACATTCACCAAGGAAAAAAAATGCACCAGACTGCCACATTTTTTTTTTTATAAAAATCTTGTAATATTCTAAAAAAAAAAAAAATAAGTTCTCAGTTGAAGTCCCAGAAGTAGATACAAAAAAAACCCAACAACGGTGCCTGGGCACCGTTCTGCCTGAATTTCTGGGCTGCAGTTGGAACTGTTCTGTAAAGAGAATCAAAGTCACTGATTTGTTTTGCTTATTACTTTTTCAGGGGATTTGTTCTAGCACAACCCATTACAGTTATTCTAGTAATGTCTGTAATGATATATCAAATGTTATATTTTCTTATAATTCAAATGAGCTTACAAAATTAACTCTTTTGGTCTATCAAGCAATCTAGCAAAGGGTGTAAGCGGTGGCTTAGTTTGAGGACACAGGATAAAGACACCAAATGCCTGAACCCTGAACAGGATATCCCAAGCTTACTTGAGGGTTTTGTCTCCAGCAAAGGCAGCATGAGCTCCTGCAGCCAAGGGAGCTCGTGCTCATTCAGTTCACCCCTGCCAGGGGAATCAACACAAGACCTTTGCACTTTTTCTGATGGTCTTGCCACAGGGACAAATTCCAGGCTAAGAACAAACTCCAGATCACTGCTACACAGCTGGACTCCTCAGCAGAACCAGATCTGACAGAGGTGGTGTGTCCAGAGTACTGGCTTGAACACGGCTGCCAATTTGAAGACTGCAACCCAAAAGGTCTCACATTCCTGCTTAGAGAGGGAAGGACTTTGTATGACGGAGGACAGGATTCAATTTCACAAGCTGCAGATCTCATCTACTCTAAAACATGCTGTTAGCAACTCTGTGGTTTTGTGTTCAGTGTATTTTAATACAGGCACAAATCACTCTGCAGAAACACAGAAGCATGTCACTTACTGGTGTTGTGGTCTATGTAATAGACTCCGACCTGAGGGTCATAAGCTTCTTCCCATCCTAAGGGCAACTCATCACTGATGCAGTCAGCAAAGGTCAATGGTTTAGTATACCTGAAATGCAAAATAATATTGAACATGAATCAAAGAACACACCCACATGCCTGTTCCAAACAACTGACCAGAAAACAAGTGCCACAAGGCTTCAATATCATAAACAAAGAGAGTTGAAAACTATTTTAAAGCTTTTGTTCTTATCAAATAATACACCACCAAATCTACCCTTTCTCCATCTGAAGTTAGAGCAAGATGAATTCATTCTGACAGAGCTCCAGAGCCTTGCCTAGCTCAGCCAGTACTCGACAAAGGAACATTAAGAACTTTGCCAGAAACAATTCCTGTCTCTCCAGTGAAAGAACAAGACTGTTTGCAGGCAAGTCCTGTACCAAAAATATGTAGACAAGAAGGAGCAAGATGAGAAATGCAATTTGCATAGCATGAATAAGCAAGACTGAACAATCAATAGCAAGTGCTGAGGACTGTGGGACCACTTGTCATGCAACTTCTCTCATTTGCATTGCAATATGCTCTGTTTCATTAATGACAAACAAGATTAGTTTCTCAGTACCAGAAAACGTGTAACCCACTCCGTCTGAACAAGGAAGTATTTCCATAGCACTGCTCTGATGAGTTTTTCTACTACAGACCACATCCAGCAACACTCTGAAGGTTTGTATGGCTAAACACAAAGCTTAGAGCACCCACTCCTTGAGTGACCCCACAGATTTTAATCACCATGTCTCCTTCCTCCCTCTCACTTGGAGTTAATGAGGTTCAGCTTGCACCAACAAAACTGCCAACCAAACAGCACTACAGGGAGGCACAAGCCAGGATGAATTGGCCTTGCAGGTGCCTCACATCCCCAGCTGCCAAAAGCACAATATGCCAGAGGCACAGAGATCCCTCACACAACCCCAGTGCCCAGTGTGGTGTGTGTGCAAGGGGGCTGAGTGACTGCCAGGGCAGCCCTTGTGGCAGAGCACAGGACACACTGTACAGCACCTCAGTCCCTCCAGGCAGGCACACACTGAGAGCCAAGGGCTGACCTACAGAGCTGTACCCAGCTCTGCCAAATGCAAGCAGCACATCACAGCGAACAAAGGGGGACACAGAGCAGGTCTGCAACCACTGCAAGAGACTGAACAGCTTTCCAACAGGTCTTCCCTACCCAAGGGTAATTGAGGAGGGCTGACAGACAAAGAGTTTTACTAAGTTCTGCACACAAGTCATCTGGAGGCACTGAGAACCAGCTGGTACTCCCATATTAACATCTTACAGTCACTCATTGTTAAAAGGAATTTCAGGAAAAAAGCCTTCAACCAGAAGAGGTTAAATATAAAAATCAACATTTAACAACTAATGTAATTCCCCCTAAATATGACCTATAAAGCTGGTATGCAGTAAGAATGGGGTGGGAACATTTTTGTTAAAAGCCACATAAGCCACTAACACCTCTAATTAACCTGCTGTTGCATTTCTCTTTCAATGCATTGTCTTTGCCATATGAAGCAGAGTTTCAATCATTATTCTCTCAGAAAATTTCAATTTAATTTAAAGCTCTGCAGTGCAAAAGAACTCAGAGCTTCACAACATAGAACTGTGAAACTTTCTCAATAAAGTTTCACTGAAGGGTTTATTTTTACAGTTCTTAATCTAGACTGTGTACCAGAAGTGTGTTTGTATAGAAAACAGATTACCTGAAAATAAAATAGAATCTCAATGCTTGTGATTGCTATCCCTTATCCCATGCTCTTCCCTGTGGATCAAGCTGTTTCCTCAGCATGAATACCCAATATGTGCTGCTCTGAGCTGATCAAATCAAAGATGCACAAGGGTAAAAATGCAGAGCAAGGTCAGATACAAGCCACTCTCTGGAGATAACAGAGATGAAAGCACTGTAGCAAACGTGTTGACAATGTTAATTTAAACACCAGAGTTAACACTTTCCCCCTCTCTCAAAATGGCACCTGCTTTTATTTAATGACAGTGGTTCATGTGGAAGCAGCGCAGGGAGGGAAGAGGGAGGGCACAGTGCTAAACGCTGTGGATGGACCTGCTCCCATCCCCGAGAGGGGCACAGGCATGCTGGGATCATAGAACTATGAAATATGCTGAGCTAGAAGGGACCCACGAGTGCAGCCCCTGGCCCTGCACACACACCCCAACGATCCCACCCTGGGCATCCCTGGAGAGGTGTCCGAGTGCTCCTGGAGCTCTGGCAGCCCTGGGGCTGTGCCCATTCACTGGGCAGTGCCCAGCACCCTCTGGCTGAAGAATCCTTTTCCTCTATCCATCCCAAACCTCCAGGCTCAGCCTTGTGCTGTTTCCTCGAGTGCTGCCAGTTATACAGATGGGAACCTGCCCCTCTGCTTCCCCTCACAAGGAAGCTGCAGACCACCATGAGGTCTCCCCTCAGTCTCCTCCAGGCTGAGCAAACCAAGTGCCCTCAGCCACTTCTCACAGGGTTTCCCCTCCAGACCCTTCACCATCCTCCTGGCTGTCCTCTGGCTGCTCTCTAATGGTCCCAGGTCTTTGTTTACATTGTGGTGCCCACAACTGCCCCAAAGAAACAAGGTGGGGCTGCAAAGGCACAGGAAGTCCAAGGGGTGTTTTCCAGGGCATCATTTGGTTAGTAACACTCTAAATGCTGCTGTGAATTGGTGGTATGGTTGCTGTTCAGCCAGCTCTGTAGAGAGCTTTGTAAGAAGTTCAATTCCCTCCTGGGTTTGCAGTCCCTGGCATTGCACATCAGCATCCATCCAGCAACCATTCATCAAACCCAGAGTGATTAAACCAGGAGCCATGTATCTATCCTCCATGTCCCACCTACAGTGCTCAACACATTTGGTGAGTGATTCCAGCAAAAATCCTTCAACATGGAGCAGTAATTAAATCCATACTTAAAGTACAATAGGTGAGGGTGTGCTGCAGACATAAAACACACCTCATTAAATTAATTTGTGTTACACACTGAGTGGAGTTTCTCGCAGAATTCTGCTCAAGAATCACACCTAACACTGATACTAAACCCTGTCCTGGTAAAAAACAAAAGCCAGTGTGGAGCTGCACTATCAGCCCTAGGTCTTAGGAATACTTTCATTAGGGAATGGCATTGTAGTGCCAACTTTGGTGCTCCAAAGTGTAACACCAAACTTATAAAGCTTCTGTTCAGCTTTTGTCCAGTCCTATTTTGTTAGAAGCAGCTGAAGTCCTTATAAAAGTGCTCAGAAACTGTCAGAGTCAATAGGAAGCCAGGACCAAGCAACTGAAGGATGCTTATTCCTATTTTCCATATGAAATGCAATGTACAAACTACATCCAGCCAGTTCTTTCAATTAGAGTTTTGGAAAAAGGAAGAAAAAAAAGCAAGGCAGGATCAGTCTGCTATAGCAATGACACAAGCCAACTGGAGACTTGCCAGTTAGTTACTAGGGCTCAGAAACAGACAATTATTTCACTTTTGAGACTGATATTTTCAGCATATCTCACAATGAGCACCCATCACCAAGCACAGACTAATGCCCTCCTTCCTGGCTGTCCAAAGCTTCCAACTATCCCATATGTACAGAGGAGAAATGTGTCATTCAATTAGCAAGTGGAATAATAATTAGTTTTATAACTAAGAGTGTAATTCCACTTGTTATAGACAAAATAGCTATTTCCCCAAGTGACTGCAGATTCATAACCATATTACTTACTTTTCTAAGCTCCTTTCCCTAGCTGTTGTGGGATAAACAGGCACAAATCAAAATAGCAATGGTCCAATTAGACGAAAGACACACGTGTTGTGTAGCAAGACTTTGAATACAGTGTAAAAAGAAAAAGATTATTTCCTTGTTTTAAGATATGATTTTAGGGGTTGTTATGAAGATGAAAATAAACCAATTTCCCAGAAGGGATCCAAAAATGCAGAGTTTCCCCGAGCACACTCACAATGATGGATTAAAGAGCAAAAGAAGAAGCTTCTTTCTCACAGCAGGACATGATTTAGTTAGTGTATTACTGCTGCATAAAACAGGACTGTTCCTCTGCATGAGGGAAGTTAAAGCTAAGACACATCTGCAGGACTATCCCTTTGAAACATCTCCTTTTCAATTCACAAAGCTTCCTAGCTGCCTTGAAAAAAATCTCATCAGCTCAGTCAAACCACATTACCACACAATAGGTCCTCCCTGCAGCTGGACTCAAAGCAGCAATGCACAAAAATGGACCCCTTTCACCACCGTGCCTGTAACTAAGGAAGGAAATGTGCAAAATGGTTTGTGCATTCCTTACCCTCCTTCCTTAGGGAAACCTTCAGATGCATTCACCCAGTTTTCACACAAAAGCAGCACACCCAAAAGTTCAGAAAATCCTGACTCTATGACTTCTGATCTTCAGTCACAAAGAGGGAACCAAGGGGCTAAACTTAAGGTCTGTACATACAGCACTTTTTCTGAAACCCAAACTGGCCTAGTTACAAGAGATGACACTTTGGGACAAGAGTTTGTTTGCATCTTCCAGCCATGCTCCCTTTGCTCTGACACCCATCAGACATCAGTTAGACCTGAACTACTCCTTGAGTGCTTCATCTGCTTCTAAGATGGAGGCTGAGCTTGGTGTAGGGGCTCTAAAAGAGAAACTAGCCTGAGCTACAGAAGGTATTTGTAAATCACAGCCTAACTCTGGCCTTCCAGCTCACCCAAAACCAACCCATGCATTCACCTCATAGGAACTCACCTGTATCCCACATTCACCATACCTGTGACTGCCATTCCCCCACAAGTATGTTTAAATTGGGATCATTATTAGGAATATTTAGTGTTTTGAAAAAGACATATCAACCTACATTTATCCGTCTCCATGATATTTTCTTAGCTTCCAGTATGCATTTTTTTATATTTCATTTCATTCAAGACATTCAAATTTACTTGAACAAGTGCAATTCCTCATTGGGACACCTGGAAAACAGATACCCACAGCAACCACCACACACAGCAGGTCAAGGTAGCTGTGTCAGAAACTAATCCTGGAAACAGAGGTCAGAGAACAGCATCACCCAACTTCCTAATCTGAGGAGCATCTGACAGTCTTCAGGCAGAGGCAGGATGAAGGTAAAGTCACTGCTCACCACCAGCCATGGTGAACATTCTGAGACACTTCCATCTTTGAAAAATGTTTGCCCACAGTAGCTCAACTATTTGTACAGCAAATGATGTCCAAATCCCACTCCCACAGCAGGAAATAGAAAGTTAGCTTCCTAGCTCTATTTTCTAAGTCACATTATTTTAAAATGAGAAGGGTTTCTATATTTCTTATTTTTGATCACCTTCAGTTTCTATCACAGATAAAACTGGAAGCCAATGTTATCATGTGCAAACAGTATTAAATGGAAACTTGCACATCTCAGATTCAGAAAGCCTTTCTATCTTCTTGAACTCCACCGTTGTCAATCAAAAACCTCATTACATGGGAAACTGAAGGCAAATAATCCTTGTATAACCAGTTTTTGATTGACAGAAGGTTTGTTAAACATGGCTCTACAGAGGCTCCTGGTGGGAGCTGGAGATGGGTGACCTGTGCCACTTACAAATCTGGAGTTAATGCTACAATGGTTACAGAAATCAATCCTGGACTTCCTAAACCAGGAAATGCTATTTTTGTAATTACTGCATTTTGGTGCCAACCGGGGGCCTACAGCAGTAAACCATGAGCAGCTCCTGGTGAGGCTCAGAGCCATGAGGACCCAAGTGCAAGGTGGAAGTGCACTTAGCAAACACTGTGCTTGTGTCACAGATGAGGAGGTTTATAAACCAACAGCACAGTGCCAAGCTTCTGCACCATGCATAAACCCACTTAATCCCTGTGCTTGCAGGGCTCCTCCGACCCCACAACACAGCAAAGCCATTTAAACAGGAGAGCCTTATTTTAATCGGTTCAGGACAGATCACATGGCCTCCTATGAAATCCTCCATGACTCTGCAGACCAGGGGAATTCCTGCAGTTTGCTGTACCCATAGCAGCAGCTCCCTGCACCAGGAACAAAGGCAGCACCTGGATCACTCAGGACCATCATGGCAGCTCCTCTTCCAGTTACAGCATGAGCCACCAAACCCTGACAAACACCCTACCAGCCCTGCTGAGCTCTGCCCTTCCCTCCTGCACTCACAGCTACACAGAAAGCATGTGAAGGCAGACAAGCCTCATGGGCAAGAAGTCAAGCCAGATGACACAATTATGAGTTGTGGCAGATACTTCGACTCATACCATTTCTCTTACAAAACAAACAGCTTTTTAACCCAGCATTTTGAAGGAGAAGCTGGGAGTCAGGTTTTATTTTCAATGGCTTCTATTTTTTCTTTTCCATAGCATTTCTTCATTTCTGATTTGAATAAAACTCGCTGCTCATTATGTGCCAGGATGTGCTACACAAACCAGAACAGAGAATGAGCTAAAGGCACCTCAATTCCAGCTGTGACATTGGGGTATCTGTGCATACAGAGTTTTGAGGAACTCAAACTTCCAGCAGAGCTGCTACTGGAACCCAGAAGGCTGCTGCAAGAATCACTGCCAGGAGGCTCCACACGGTGACATACAAGCTTCTTTGTTTGTAATGAGGTCATCTCATTCTCAAGACAGATGATGATTATTTTTAAACTTCAGCACAGAAAAACCTATCACTTTGCTGTATTCCTAGAAAATTTGTCTTCAGTCTCCTCCTCACAAAAGCTTTTAAAAATAGACACCTACACATTTATTACTCAACTCAGTGATCCAACCCTCAAATACCCAGGGCCATTCGTCACTATAGTAACTATTTTCCCTGGGAGCATCTTCTCTCACTGCAGGGAGGATTGCCTTTGGAGGCTGCAGGTGTGGCAGTGAATGTTTCATGATCTTGCTGGCAATGATTTTCTCACCCTATCTCCACACACCTGTGCACAATGAAATGCTCCTTTGGATTCCCACTCCAACAGCAGTTCAGGGAACAGGCAAAGGGATCAGCTCATCCCCAACAGCCAGCATCCTCAGCAGTGACACAGCAGCAGCTCCAGGCCAAGTGACACCTCAGTGGCACCAAAACCTCACCAGCTGTAGGGGAGTTGAGGGGGAAACCTCTACACCCAGAGGAGCAGAAAAGCCCAATTAAGCACCACCATTAGCAGAGGGGAACCATGAACAGGAACGTGCTTGCCAGGTAACAAGGAGAAGCTTTTAAGAAGCGATTACGGATTTGAGAAGCTTCATAATTATACTCTAAGGAGTCTAACGAGAGATAAAATACACCATTACAAAGTTTTGGAAGGCAGACATCATGCCGAAACCCACACAAAGGCCCAGACATCCTAAACTTCTGGTTACCTCAAGCACGTGTCATTTCAGGGACAGCCAGTGTGTGGTCCTGGTCTTGCTATGATAAAGGGTAACTGGGAACAGAATTACACCCTTACAGTAAAATAGGGTCAACTCTGAGAAAAAGCTGATAGTGTAAACCAAACAAATTTGCTTAAACTACAACACAAATATTACCAAGAGAAATGGCTTAAAATAAACAACACATCTCCTCAAGCAACTCAAACTGCAGAGCTGTCTGCTTTTCAGAAGTGGTTGCCTTCATTGCAGTGTTTATTGAGCATCTTCTCAGCTTCCTGAAGACTTCTTTCCCCTTGTATTTCCTCCTGGCCCCCAATGCTTCATGCACTGGGCCACCTCAAGGATAAGCAAGTCCAACATCTATCCTCAGAGCTTATCTTTCAAGCTATCATTAATTTTACACATTTTTACTGACACTCAAGAACTCCGCAGTGTTTTCTGGCCAGGCCATGATGGTAACCTCTGTACCGTGTTAAGGTCATCTTGAGTTGTAATTTGCCACTTAGACCCTCTACTGCTGTTACATGAGCAGGTAACAGCTAAATTCTTCTTTTATACAGAAATTAGTCACATACTGTCCAAGCAGATTCTCCACAAAAGAGATTAGGAGACACCAAAGACACCTGAAAGTCAGGCACCAGTCTGTATTTCAGGTACTCTGAACACAAAAGCATTTATACATTTCTACTAGTCAAATAGATTCAGAGAAGCATTAATCTATATAATATATGGTTTATGACCCCACCAAGCACAAAAAGTATGCCTAGAATACCAGTACAATCAGCTGCTTGCTTGTTCCATCCACTGCTGAAAAGGCCCGCATGTTTTCAAGCTCTACTTTGCACACACTGACAGTCTGTTTGCCTGTGTGTGTCTTTTCAGTGCAGATCATTTACCCCTGGAAGCAAAGAACAACTAAGTTATTTGCAAGGAGAAGGATATCAAAAACCACTTGCAGATTTTAGATCATTCCCAGTGATTAACAAACCAGTTCTGGAACCAGGAGGTCAGTCATACCTTCTTAATCACTCAAATGCAAAAATTCCTGGGATAGTTCAAGGTTAAAAAGTCAGGAAATGGGAGATGAGGCTTCTCACAACATTAACCTGACTGCCAGCCTCTATATCCTGCATGCTTTCCTGAACTAATTCAGCAGAAAAGATATAAAAGTGTAAGGTACGACTTGATGAGAACAGTACTACTGAATCAAAAGCAAGCAAGATTTGGAATTTAACCATGCAAGTAATTCAAACATCTTTAGTTTTAAATAGCTGAAATTGGTTTTTAAGTTTGCTTCCAGTTCTTCCAGGATGGAAAGCAGCCGTGCCACAAGCACAGCCTGAGCAGATTAACTATAAATAAAGTCAGCCTTCTGTTCACTTGGAAGTTCATCTGTTTTTGAATAAGGGGACTGGTCACTTGAGAGCATGGGGTGAATTGTCTACCAGGCATCCAGAGTAGTCAGACTAGTTCCCTGGCATATTTGGGAGATTATGAACTGGAAGGTTCTGTCTCTGCTCTTAGAGCCTGCATTCCTGCTTCCCTGAAAGGCTGCCTAGTGTGGGTGGCAGCAGTTTATATTGGCAAGATGCCTCAAGATAAGGAGGTGTACAGGACAAACTCCCCCCCACAATACAGGTCCTAGAGCAGGGAACCAATAGCTACTGTCAGAAAAAGATAAATATTTGAGATCTCAGCAAGGAGGCAAGTATGGAATAATTGCCCTACCTCAGCATTCAGGAACACGTGCAGTGCAGTGAGCACTGGGCTCACCATCCAGGAAGGAATGATGGGGAAGAGACTGGGGATTCACTCCACAACTGGGCTTCATCAGACATGGAATTTACACCTCATATACAGTGATTACAAACCTGAATTCTTTCAGAAGAAAAGCATGCTCCTGTACTTCTCACCAGCATGCTCTACCTGTGAACAGCAAATGCCTCCTGCAACAGCTGCCTCCTGTCAGCCCTTTATTCACATGACATTTGAAGTGGGAAAATAGACAACCCTAGGGTGGCATCACTGGATTCTTCTGATCTCCCCAGTGTAGAAAGCAAACATTGCTAGTATGAAAAACTATTTGGAAAGGGCAAGTGAATCACAGGAGTTTGTTTTACATGCTCATGGTTGGCATGCTGCTCCCTGATTCACCTCCTGCTAGCACTGGGCTAATTGCTCATCCATATTGCAGCTTTGGTGGGGCTGCCTGCTTGCTGTTTTTATGTTATAAACGTTCTGATTGAGTTATAGAGCTATCTGATGGTCTCAATCCCCAACAGCAACATCAGCAGGCTCTCTGGTCTGCACCCCTTGCAGAACACAGTCTAGGCAAGTGGCAGGGCATCACCAGAGCACTTCTGCTCCTTGCCCTAAGTCAGATCAGCTGCAGCCACTCACCCCTTATGCAGTGCCTAGTTCTGAAAACATTACTGCATGGCTCTGATCTGACACCAGGCTGCTACCTCGGAAATCTGGCCAGACAGAGCAGAACCCTGCTACACAGAGGAAACTACCAAGCCACATGAACCACCAAGGGGCCTCAGGGCACTCACAGGCCCCTTCAATGCCATCATAAACTCAGCAGTACCAGGAATGAACAGGAGTATTTCGGGATGCCTGCAAGAATAGGAGCAGATGCCTGGTCAAGATGATGTCAGAGCAGTGGACAACACAGGAGAATAAAAATTCTTCTGCTTGCAAAGCACTTGTGAATTCACAAATACTCACCCAGCATAAGCATAGCCCTTCAAACTGCAATCCCTGCCATCCATTCCTTCAGAAGTGGCAAACCAGAACTATTTCAACAGACTCAGCCTTGTGAGTTAGCACTAAGGATAGCCTTTGGAAATGAAAGCATGGCAACTCACTTCTGATCCAAGGAGGAAAAAGCCCAGGTTGAACAGCCCTCAGCTCATGAATGCAGCACTGCTGAAGCACAGAAGCACTAGAACTCACAATACAAGCTTTACTATCTACTACTGTTGCTGTAAGTGTTGAGGCAATGTTTTCTCAGATCCTGAAAAGCCATACTGTATTAAAAAGAACAGAAATGTCAGAATAATAACAAATTTCCAGAACAACCTTGTGAGAGTAAAGCTTTAGGAGATGTAGAGTTAGAAGGTAAGAGTATAAAATTAATAGGTTTAGTATATTTTTCATCCAAAGTAACAAAGCCTTGATTTACCATGTAGTTAAGCCACAAAAAAAATCATGCCAAACTGTATTTATAGGCAGAACTGTACAAAGCACTAAACATAGCTCAGTACTTCACACATTGCAAGGGAGTCGATACAAATCAACAACTATTGAAGGCTGCTCACACATCTGAGGACAGCAAAAGTGAGATTTGCATCACCAAGTGAGTTTGATTGATTTACTCTCACAAACACCGTTTATTTTTAATGATCCACTATGAATATATTTTGCCAACAGATCAAATTTGTGTTAATATGGAAGTTATAATGCCACTTGCTCTCTTGCATTCTCCTTTCCCATCTTGCTGGGGCAGTTTAAAGCCCACTTAACAGTCCTTCTGCCAGCTCAGAAATGGCACAAACCAGCTGAGGATTCGGCTTTTCAGTTATTGCTCGGGTCGAAACAGACTGCATTTCTTTCCACTACGCAGAGACTCAGCATACATATCACTTTATCACTGCCTGCTCACACTTCATGCTCCAGGTATGTGTCAGGGACACACCTTACATATTATCTTTATTAATATTTAGCTACTATTTTACTTTCGTTTATGACCAAGAGCACAGGAACCTCCTTCCTTCCAAAGGAACAGTCTTCCTCTTTCCAGTATACCGTGGTGAAGGTGGCTAAACCCACAGATGGTTTGTGTCTTTTTGCTGTCTCTGTATTCCCACTTTTCCCATACATATGCAGGAGGTATGTACCTCAGCCAAGCTCCTGGCTTGTCTGACAGCAGACACCAGCGTCACTACCACCATCCTAGCTGCTCCACATTAAAAAATGAAGGAGGAGAATCCCAACAAACAGGTTGCACTTAATCCCAGCTTAGCAAACCAGACAACGCCAAAGAAAGAGGCCAGAGATGCTGAATTTGTTTTAAGTATTGTGGCAAAGAGAAGCTGAAGTCATGGCATGAAGCTCAGAGCAATGAAGAAGCTGGCCAGCAAGGCCAAGCTTTGACAGAAAAGGTGTGTTCACACCATCCTGTGCTTTGTTCAGAAGCAGGCTCTGCACATGCAGCACATTCTCTGTAATCACACTAGATACAGCACATGCCAGGTTATACCAACCCTGACGACTCTGCCACTCAACACAACCAGATACCACTTCCACAGGAGCATCAGAGGGGGTGGCACGACTGCTCAAGTCACTCCTCAGCAAGCTGATTCAGCTCATTCAACAGGGAAACAACTCTTCATGTGCTACAGCAACAGGACTGCCACTGTCAGCAGGGGCAAGTTCCACCAAACTTGGGCTGAGGCCGCACCATTCCACAAGGCCTAAAACCAAATGCCCCAAGGTCATTAGTACATATCCAAATTACTAGATCCTCAAAAGTGAAAAAAATATGAACTTGTTAAGTTGAGAAGGTTTTATGCAAATGCTCTAAGCTAAGCATTTAGAAAGGAATTATCGAAGACATCAGTAAATGCCTGAATTCCTCTAACAAAAAAACACACAGTACACAGGGGTATGTTCCTATAGCCATGGAGAAAGACAGGTCTTATTCTAGCCTTGTCAAGAGGAAAAAAACCCACCATAAACCAATGAATTTTAAGTATCTGCTTCCAAAGCTGCAGCACAGCCTCAGCAACAGAAGTGCTGTAACAATATTTGGATTTCTTCAGGAATGCAGCATTTTTCATTTTACAGCACATATTCATAGTAGTACGTGCTGATTACTTTTTTGCACGGCAAGGGTTGCTTTATCTGTACAGTGTCACTTACCTGCAAAACACTTCAGGATTAGAAGCACTCAAAAATCATCTCAGAAAGGGATCAATTTCTAGGAGGTGCAGTTATTTAACCTGATTTAGCATGTGACTGTACAAGTACCTGTGCTAGCAGAGGGAGAGAGGGAGAACTGTGTTGGATCCGCAGCACAAGGACATCAGCAACTGAGGCAGGCTAAGGGTTTGTTGCTCCTCTAAAAAGCATCTCTCCCACCTCACCCTACACAGCTTTTCCTACAGACCAGCAGCTGTGCACCCTCCAAGCCCTCCCACTAACTGCTTCTGTTCAGCAACAGAGCAGAACAGCACCCAGACCGTTCTGACCAGGGCATTCCCTGCTGGGTTAGGGGGACTCAGCAGTCCGGGGACAGAGGAGGGTCAGGAACAGAAGCAGCACTGGGGAAAACCACGGCCCCGTTTGCTGGCTGGCAGGAGCTGTCCGGCTGCTGCCCAGATTTCGGGGCACCAAACTCACAGACGAGCTTCACCTGCCAGGGAATTATTAAACCCGGTCCTCTCAAGTGGCCCATCTTCTCCAGCTGCCAGAGCTCGCCTTCCTACTGCCTCCACGCTGGTTATCACGTGTGGATGCACAGAAGCAGTCGGCTCCAGAAGCCTATCCCTGGGGCTGGCACAGCCCGAGCCCACCGCAGCCCTGGGACCAGCCGGGCAGTGGGAGCCCATCTCCCGGAGCCGTGCAGCCGCAGCGCCCGCTGACAGCCCGCAGGAACGCGCTCCCTCACTGCACCTTTTCATCCCGATAAGGATTTTTCAAGGTCGGGCTCGCCGCCCTGCCCCCGGCTCCAGTGAAACCCCAAGCAGGCAGCCCCGGTGCTGCTCCCGGCCTCGGCGTGTCGCGGACACCGGCACGGCCCAGCCCCGCTCCGCAACACCTCTGTGCCCGTGCTGCAGGGCCGGGGGAGCTCCGCAGGAGCCTTGCGACTCCCGAGTTAAATACTGCCGAAAAAACCGGGCTGCAGTCTGGGCCGATGCCTAATCGAACTCACGGGCTCTGGCCTGGCTGCATCCACCGAGCCTGTCTCCAAGGACACTGCGCCGGGACCGCCTGGGGGACAGCCCCTGTCCCCAGAGCACCCAGCCAAAACAGCCCAGCAGCAGCAGCCAAGGGGAAAAGAAGAGCTGCTGCAAGCCCAGGGCTCAGGGACGGGCAGAGGTAGTGGCACTGGGCATGGGAAGCCGTTCTCCATCGGGCACAGGGGATGCAGCCCCTCTCCTGTGCCCAGCACTCATCCCTGCATGGATACAAGCAGCTTCAGGACCTGCGTACGCTCCCTACACCACACAGGATTTTTAGGGGGCTACTGGAGAATCGTACATGCTGCCAGCTTACAAAGCCAGCTAATTATACAATCTGTTAAGCATGTATGCGCACACAACAGTGCTTTGAGTCATTAGAGGACGGGATTTATACTTCACTGCACGCATCTTGCTCTTTGTGAGTGCGTGCCTGGATACAGCCAAAACGAACACAAGTATCTGGAATGTCTGCAGCTCTCAGGCCAGCGCATCTGAATACAAAGCTGAGCCCTGTGAGGGCTCGGACCGGCTGCTGTGACCCTCAGTTGCACATATCGCTCCCCCAAAGATGGTAAAAATCCTTACTCCTTTTTTTATCACTGAGCATCTGGAAGCAGACCGCAGCATAATGTTTAAGGCATATTCTGAAGCTGCAAGAGGCGTGTTGGGGAGGACACGGCAGCAGTGCAGGTGATGGGTTGTGAGGACAAAGGGCTCGCCATCGGAGCCCAGAGCGGCGCTGTCCCGGGTTTATCCCGGCACAAGGGTCGGAGGGACTGCGGTTCCTATGGCAGCAGCCACTCCTCGAGGGCCGAGCCCACGCCAGATGGAGATCCCTGTCCTAGGTGTCTGCCAGAGAGAATGCTGCAGCACACCAGAGATGTGTTCCCTTCAGTCATCACCAGTTCGTTTCATTTACTGGTACCGAGTTTTGCTCTCCCCAGAGCACCCCAGCTCTCCGCAGTCTGCGGCTCAGACCAGGGCTCCCTTCCACGCTGCATGTGGCCAAACCATCCAGGGGCTTTTAATGCAAAAACTGGGAGTGAGAGCTATGTTTTTTATGGATTATATGATGTTTCTGGCAATTGTTGAATTTCTTCTGATGAGGATTTCACTTTAACTTCCCAAATCTCTAAATGACTGACATAACATTCTCTAACCACTTTGACTGGCTTCATCCACATAGCACAGCTACATCCTGTGGACAGCCCTATCCGAAGCAATCACATACCTACAGACTGTGCAATACTTTCAAGAGGATGTATTTGGCACCAGATTTTCTATTTTTACCAACTATGTATTGCCATATTGCCTATTATTTGATGCAAACTCCAAAATAGGATTTTCAGCATTTGGTGCATAACGCACAGAATATTATTTTGGGGCTTTGTAACAAGTCAAGCCAAAACACCTCAATTTTCACATGTTTTTCTTCCCTGCAAGTTGAAGGAAGCAGCAGAAGGCACAAATCTGCAAGAATTTCAGCTTTGTCTTGGAAAATACAAGTTGGTCAAAATAAGCTCTTAAAATCTAGTAGAGGCCACACAAACCTAGCACAGTAGGAAATCACACTTCTTCGTGTTCTGTCATAGCAAGCCCCAGCTCCTGATCATCTGTGACAAGGTATTTTCTTCCTCCCAGTTTTCAATGCAGGGGACGTAGTCAGGAAAAGAAGATGGTGAGCTACACCTATGCTCTCCTCACAAAAATAATGCCCTCTTTGTAAAGCAGACTAGCAAATAAGTTGTAGGATCTGCAGATGCTTTAAGGCACAAGACATTTCACTTCTGAGATTTTCTTGTGAGGCCTGGAATACCCCAGGTCACTAGTACCTTCCCCCGAAATTCAGAAAGCAAGGTTCTGAAAACCAAGCTAACTTCAAAGCCAGTCTTCTCTATGCATAGTACAGATTTCTTATAGCTGACATTGTCAGAAAGACATTCCTGTCCAAACTCAGTCGTGTTTTCCCTTCTTCCATCCAAATAAAAAAAGGAGAAAGCTGGGGGCTTTTTTTTTCAGACAGCGTAAAGTAGTATTTCTTGCCAAGATCCCTCAGTAACACTTTTTCTCCATCACTATCAGGTTTTGTAGCCTTTATATATGCCAAGGGATAAGAAGCAGCTGAATGAGTCAGTCTCCCTCAGTCAAAACCAGTATTTGTTGCAAGACACTTGAGGTAAAGCTAAAGTAGCTGGGGAGGTGGAAAGTGTTATCTGAACACCCACTCCCCTGTGGGTACAAAAAACCAGAAATTCAGGAGTACAGCCTGCACACACTATGTGTGCTGTTCTCCAGGCAAACCACAACAGGCGCTGTGCAAATCATCAGTTGTTTGATCTGCCCTCAGCTGAAGCTTGTTTATAACTCACTGAAGCTGCTTGAATACAACCATCACTGTTGCTCAAGGCAATTACCTAAAATATCTCAGCTATTCATTTTCATCCTTACGTCAAAGCTGTGTTTGATAGATCTGACACTGTGCCTTACAGTACTGTACACCTGCTATTAAGCAAGCCATCATGAGACCTTACAGGTTTGAAATATGCTGTTTAACTCACTACTACTTCACCATCAGCACCTGAATGAAATGCAACTCCCATGCCAGCAATTTTTTTTTCAGTAAACAGTTTCACTGTGTTGCCCTTTTTATTCATTTCTATACAAATGCTGATCTACACCACCAGTGCAGAATTCACGACATGCATATTAACTTACTCCCACCCGGCATGGCTAAATAAATCATTATCCACAGTTCAGCTCACCTACAAAGATCAAGCTGAAAAATTCTCTGACAAAGAAAGTACTCCTGCTGCCCTTGTGTAGTAACTTTAATCTACAGACTGATCCAGAGAGCAGACTTGCAATCAAGTTCCAAAATCAGTGATGAATCTGCAGAACTATTAAAAAGACAGACCCTACAGGCAGAGGTGTTTGAACACTCCTGCTTACCACTAATAATGTCTTTTGCTCAGTGTCCTTCTAATAATTGCCAAATCAATGGCATAAACAGATGCTTTTACTGTTACAAAGCAGTGAAGACAAAGGGTGGTGATACTGCAGAAACTGCAGTGGTCAGGATGAATGAAATATGACATTGAAATTCTAGCAGCACTTCAGAGAAAAAAATACTGAGTGTTTTGCTAGGCTCCCAAGCACCCACATGCTGAGCAAGGCCAACAAGCAGGTAAAATGGTGCCTCCAGTTCTGCATGCAGAAGGTACAGGGAGGACATCCAGAAAACAGCACATACCTTTTCAGGTGTCACCTTCACCATGTTGCAGCAGATGGAATTACAGCCCACAGCACAGCACTGAGAAAGCATCAATCTGATATTTAAGCTGTCTGCTTTGAAAGACAAACTACAAGTGACAGAGCTGCCTGGCTGAACCCACACTCACCACCCGTGGTGCCAGGCAAGCACAGCACAACTGCACTGACAGCAGCTCAGAAGTGAGCAGTGACTTCCAGGGGAACCATGCTTGGCAGGAAGGTCACTCCCACCTCAACTTGTCACTGCTGCCAGACAGACCTTGGGCTGTTCCAAGTTACTGCAGCAGCAGAACCTGTGCCCAAAAAGAGAGGGAGCAGTTTTCTGCGTGCCAGCAGAATCAGTGAGGACTCAGGCAGCCAGGCTAAAGGAACGGCCACCTCCCACAGCAGGGTGGCTCAGCAGCTCCTCATCCTGCTCCAGCCCATAGCCAGAACCAACCTCTAGGGCAAAGATTTTTACTTCCACCAGCAAAATTGCAACTGGTTACCATACTCTAAACAATGGTTCACTGCACCCTTCTGAGATCGATCCAGAGGCAACTGTTTATAGTTACTAAAACAGGGGGGGGAAATCAAATTCACCTCCCATCCAGCCTCTACCTGGATAGCACCCCTTTAAAACATGGGATTTGTAAATTACCTCTGTTAGATTTCCTCATGACATATAATAAAAAGTACTGGCATAAAACCAGCTCATACATCTGGTCACAGTAATCAGAAACACCACACCTCACACCCCACCATTCCCCCAAGCATCTGAACTGCTTGATGGGTGAATACCCACCTTATAAAGCCAAGAAGTCACCAACTCAGGACTCAGCTTAAGGAGAACTGGGTTTGTTTAGCTCAGTTTGGTGCTTCTCACAGAACGACACCGATTCATATTCTTCAAGTACTCAGTGCTGTACCTTCATGCCCTTCTGTGACCAGCCAGCACCTGAGACACACTGCTACTCTGAGGTGGCAGATGATACAAATTCTCGGTGCTCATTGTAAAAGCAACAGCTTTTCACAGTTACCTGGAAACATCATTTCAAATCAGCTGAAGAAAAGCTTTGTACAGAAGAGCCCCCAGGCAGGGAAGGGACAGTGCCTCTGCCACATGCCCCCTGATCACAGCACAAGACAGAAGCAGGGGATCCCAGGGCTCTTCTCTGATCACCAAGGAGCAGAAACTACCTGTGACTGAATGAGAAAAACGAGTAAACAGGACTAAAAGGGCAATTTGCTACACCTGTGCCAGCCAGAAAAATGCATATATAATCCTTAGCGAGTTGAGTGCAATGCTCTGCCTTCTTGTTCAGCTCAATCAAAGCACCCCTCAGGCAGGCTGTTACAGAACAGGAGGAGGAAAACTAAATCAGACAACACAACTTTCAAAGAGGGACTAATCTCAGGGGTGAAGGAAGAACATGAGAACCCTGTTGGCTTCTCCCATCTAGAATCAATGTACTTTATATTCTCACAACACAAAACTATGCACAAAGGATAAAAAAAGGAGCAATTCCAAAATAAGCCAAAAAGGGAGCAATTCCAAAATGAGCCACCAGGAACACCAAGAGAGCATAGTAAGAAACACTTTGTGATGGTCCAGATACAAGAATAACCCACAGCTTTCCCAAAGGGTATACAGGGAATTAACCTAGATGGAACTGACCAGGTTAGGTCCAGTTTTTAGGAGCTGAGAAGAGCTCTGGTTCGTGATTGCCCATAGCAATGCACACACACCAGCCACCACAGAGGTCCAGTGCCATGTGGCCACCACTCTGTTGAACATGCAGAGCAGCTGGTGGCTGTAAGGGATGCAGAACTGTCACTTCCAGCTGTGACAGGATCCCGAGGAAGGTGAGAGCAGGCACAGAATCACACGGCAAGTCCCAACCTCACCTGACCACAGCAGAGTCAGAGGCACAGGCTGAGCTCTGTTTTTCAGCAGGATGCCTGGCAGCTGCTGTCCCCATTCAGAGTACCATTCAGTGCCATGACAGACGGCTAGATAAACCAGTTGCATCACCACACCCTACCTAGGAAGGTGGCACTGTCACTGAGCACTCACCTGCATGCAACACCACCAGCTGCAGGAAACAGTTACTCCATAGCAGAATTTTTCCCTGATCATGATGTTAGAAAGGATGTACTTGGTCTACAGTACTTAAAGACTTTTGAAAGTAAAGCATTGGCAACAGTGTATTCATATCCATCTCTTAGTGAAGAGCTGAGGCTACATGGTTTAAAGGCAATTCACTTCCACTTGCACGAAGCTACTTATTTAAAACAGCAGCACTCCAAGCTGTTACTAGTTCCACTCTTTGTTTACCCGTGGGATATGAAAGTTTAGATAAAGGTATTTGACATTAAAATCAGTTTGAGAGAAAAACATCCTAACAAGTTCCTAAGCCTATTTGCTTTTCATAGCATGATAGGCTTAACAATATTTCTTGCCATTCTCTGCTTCATCCTTTGTTCAAAACTTCCCGATTATACTAATAAAATAATGCCGAAAGCACACCAAAAATATTTTAATAGAGTCAAAATTAAAGTATCGGATCTATTACACCAGCCAGCCTTTCCCCTGCACTAGAGAAGCATTAGAGCCGTTGGACATCTCATTTCAACAAGAAGGTTATTTAGTTCTTGAGTTTGGAGTAAAGTATTTAATCACCAAAGGATTTGCAAATTACACATGAATATGCATGTAGCACTTCTCACCATGACATAAATCCTATTGTATATTTATGAATGGATTGCTTTGCCTCCAGCTTCTACGTGTATATAAACACAGGTTTTAATCTTCAATTCCTTCCTCCCTCCCTTCTTAAGAAGTTGCTTAAACAAATTTGCATTTTTGGAATCTATTACCTACAGCGTACTTCTTGCCTTTTTTTTTTTTATTAACTCCATAAACCTCCTTCTACCATCAGGCAAAGTGCTTATGTACTAAAGGCTTTAAAGACCCTGCAAACGTGGCCATAAGGGAAATAAGCAACAATGTTATATGGCTTGGGAGAGAAAAAGTTGAAGGAATAATTACTGGAAAAGAAGTGCACCAAAGCTGGGAACACAAAGGTATAAAATGACAGGTCAACAGCTTGCCTTTGACTGCAAAGCCACTAGCTAGGGGGGAGTAAACCCTCCCTAAATATGGAGAATGCAACATAAATAATAAAACCGTTGTCATGAAATCCCTAATTCATACTGACATAACCTCATTATTCCCTACACCTTCAAACAGACATCTAGGCTAGTCACAAAGCAGCTGGACCAAAGCAGCATTCCAGTATGTCTTCAACAAAAACAGGTAAGAGGCAGTACTGTCATTCCGAGTTGTTGCCACACAACTGCCCAACCACTCCAGACAGGTAGTTCAAACAATGAAGCCTTTCAAGGGCGTTGCTAAAATTATTAAACTCTGGTTATTTACTGCAAGCCTGTTCAGTATGAAATCTGACTGCAAAGGAACACTTACCCACATCCCACGCTCCATCAGAGTGCCACAAGCACGTTTCCAAGCAGAAGGTTTATGGGTGTGAAGACCACCTGGGCTGTTCTCATTTTTGTACTACACACAGCAAAACCCCAGGACCCAGGAGCTAACTGCACCAAGCGCCACCTTCTTTCAAGGACCTGAATGCCACTTGGCTCTGCTCAGGAAACCAGAGCAGCTTCCAGGCCCATCCTGCTGCCTGGGGCTGTGGCAGCAGCCACAGAGACACGATGGGACGTGGTCTGACACAAGACCAAATCCTCCCAGCCCCAAACAGGCAGGTCTAAACCAGACTGTGAACTGCAGCATGCTCAGCTGCAGTCATGAGTTCCTCCACTCACGGAGGGATCTCCTCCTGGCAGGAAGGAAGAAGCACCACAGCACCTGACCCAAACCCCACAGTGACTGCACTGTGAAGGACCAGCCCAGCCAAGATACTGAAGATGCAACACAGTTTGTCAGAGCTACCATCCAAAACTGCAGGAGCCTGCATCTGGGAAGCAGATAGCAAAGAAACCAGGAAGCATTCTGGGGTATTAGCTACAGACTACTGGACAAATAGAGAATAAAGATGAGAAAATTCAACAGAACATTTGCTTTAGGGATAAGAGTGGCATTTATAAAAGATGTGTGAAAACAAGCCTGAGTGGAAGACTCCATGTGACCAGTTCAGTTGCAAATTTGTCTTTTCAAACTAAGATTTTTATCCATGCAACCCTTTTGTAAGTGACCATGCCAGGCTCCTGTCATGCAACCCCCCCCCCCCCCCCCCTTCCATCCCCATAATCTTCTCCTGAAAAGAAATCTTAAAAAGGAAGTGAGGAGTACTGCCCAAGGAATACAAGAGAAGCAAATGAGATGTGCTTTAAGACAGTATTCACATGTTTTCATTAGCATCAGGCAGACGACGGCAGATACCTTCTAAACTGAATTATTAGTAAGCCAGTTGTATGAGCAACTCACCATGGCTGCCACACAGCAGTCAATGAGTAATTAACAGATGACAATGTATTTACTTTTACTCCAAATTATAGACCAACTCAACTGAGTTTTCACATCCAAATTTTAAAAGAAAAACATAGAAAAGAAGCCTAAGATATCATAAAAAACTTTAGTGCCACAGTAAAACCATGGGACATGGCAGAAGCCATGACATTACACTTCCCTCCACATACAGACTAAAATATGACAGAATAACACTCGGTAAGGGCTGCAAAGAGTTATCTTTGCCAGACAAATCTGCCATGTCTAGAATACTGGAAAATGTTTTGAGAACTAGCTGTTAAAAGCCTTCTGTGTATGCACCCATACAAGAATAAAACAGTCCCATCAAGACAATAACTTGTGTTAACTCTGATGATTAGACCTTGTGGTGTGACATAAGAAAAGTAACATAAGGAAAGACAAATAGCACACCTGGCTTACTGCCTTGCTAGCTAACAAGCTATTTAGGTTAGCTGGATGTGGAGATGACTTCAAGGAATTTCAGAAAAATCTAAACAAGTGGGTCAACTGACAGATGAAGTGGAGAGATACCAGATGTTGAGAAATGTTGAATAATACACTGAATGGGAGAGTTTAACCTCCTTATTCTCTGCAGGGTTAACACACCACCAATCAAATACACTCGAGCACCACCACATCCATGCCCCAACAAAAAAGCCTGTTCAAAGTGATGATTTAATTTTAAGTTTAACCATGCGAAAACTCTAAAATACCAAATGTTATTCATGCTAAAAGTATTTATTTAACAAACAAACAAACAAAAAATCCCCAACAATTCAATATGAAAAACTCACCTGGAATTAGATACAGTACAGGTCATCAGAATTTAGGTAACTCTTACTATTTTTTTCTAAAAATAACTAGCACCACCCAAGACAGGCCACCAGCCTGAGATGCCTCACAGGAAACAAACTGGATAATTCACAGAGCTGCATGACACGGGACAGCCAAATACTTTCCATTATCATCCCCTCCCAAATCCCCTTAGAGATAATTTGGATAAGCAGCTCATACATATACTTAGTGTTTCAAACAGTCCAACAATGGAGCCAGTGTCCAAGATGAAGATATCAGGAGATGACTCCTCCTCTTCACTCAGGAGCCAGGGCCTGTGGTGTGACAGGCTTTTGTTGCCAAGCCATGGTGCCAACCTGCCTGAGCCCCTCGAGGATGTCCCATGGGATTCATGGCCCTGATGGCCTGGAGGCTGCATGGCCAAGGGGACAGCCAGTGCAGCTGTGCCTCTAGCACATCTTCTGGAGGCTGCAGAGGCTCAGCTGGCTCATGACATCTGAAGTTGTGCCTAGCACAAGCAAAATTAACCACTAAATTATTCACAGTATGGTTTCACAGAGCAGTTCTGGGGTTACCTACATTTTCCTGTGCTGCTTGAAGGGTCCAGAAGGTTATTTTATCCACTGCTGCTCCTCTGCAGGACATCCTCCCTGTGGGGTAGGGCTGTGAAGGATAAAATAGCAGAGAGCCCTCTCCTTGGCAGGGGACTGCCCTTGTTCTGAGTACAAGGCTATTAAGGCAGTTGAAAGTCACATATGAGAAATCTTCACGCTGTTGCAGGGTCATTTAAGCAATAGTTTCATTTACATTTCAGTTCAAAGTAGCTGTGTGACCACCTTACATCTCAGCTCTGCACAGAGCAGATATGAATGACTGCCTCTTGCAAATCAATACTGTTTATTGCGTGCTTTAAATCAATAAAGCTTCCCTCCATAGAGTACATTCTTCTAAAATAGTAATTAGGCATTTGAGGAGAACCAAACAGTTTCGCTAAACAACACCATTAGTCCTGAAATGTCAGTTTGACATCTCAGCCAGAAAGCACTTTGTCAGAACTAATTAATCCCTACAGCACCTCCATGAGATTGAGAAACCAATTCATCTGTTTTTCAAATGTGTTGGGTACTTATGCTGCAGAACATCGTGGCTGGGGTGGAAGCCGTTAAGTATCAGCGTAAACTGAGAACAAACCAAGCCAGGAGAACCCATCCAAGAGCAGAAAAAACACAGAGAACACTGACAGCTGCAGGATTTGGCTTCTTTGCATCTTCCTGTTACACACCAAACCTCCTGTGACTATCTGGAGAGTCTTCCAGATGCCACTTCACTGAATGAGTGGCAGTGAAAAGCAGTTATTTTTCTGCAGGGAGCAGTTTTGCCCACTGTTTGTTCAGCCAATTATCTACGCATGTAGCTTTAAAGGAGGAGGGAACAGTAACCTTAGGCTCTGTGAACAAGAACTGAGCTTAAACTGCTCAAATAAAGCCAAGTCCTCATTACCACGAGCAAAGTACGTAACCTTACTAAACAGGTCTCACAAATGGCAAGCAGCCAGCATGAGAAGTATTTCTCTCCAAGGAAGTGGTCAATCTGCATAGCTCTCCTACAGGTGCATGCAGTAGCACTAGTCTACATACCTCCACCTGACACTGCCAAGCTGCTGCCGCCCCTCTTTACTGATTAATTATTCCAGCTAACACTTGCCCTGCTGGTGCAGCACTCAAGGCCACCAGGTTCAGCCAGCCCTGGCACAGGGAGACCAAGGCTTTCCCAAGCCAGCTGTGTGGTCTGTCCCTCTCTGAGAAAGGCCTGAAGGTGTCCCATAGGACACAAGCGAGTGCCAAGCCCAGCCCAGGACATTTCCCTCCTGTCAGACGTGAGCTCAGCAGTGTCCCTGATGCTGCAGGAACGTGCTGTGGGGCAGTGACACTGCTCGGAATGCTGAGCACAGAGCAAGGACAGCCTTGGCAGCCTGCAGCCACCTCCAGGAGCACACAACAGCAATCATTTCCTAACAGACTCCTCCAGCAACTGAGATTAGAGCCAGTCCCAAAAGGTGGAGTGGTGGGTCAGTGACAGGATCCCCCTGAGCCACCTAGCAAACATCACTTCGTTATGTACAAGTGAGTTCATTAAACTCCTTTGGACAAATGTTCCCATGTTTTCCAGTACATTTTCTGGCACAATCTACAGGTATTTAAATTAAATTCAGACAAGGAAAATTTTGCTGCAAGCTCATCTTCCCATAACTGTACTAGTTACAAAGCTACCATGTGAAGAATATCTTCAGGAAATGATGTGCCTCTTTGCTGGTTTCATATGGGCTCCAGCAAGTGAAAATCCATTCTTCCTGTAAAACTCGATTAGAAATCATGGGGCAGAGCTAAGCACCTGGGAACACCTCCTCAGCTGGGCTGACAGAGAGCCTGACCAGGTCAAGTGCCTGGGGAGAATTTCACAAGTGCACCCTCAGCAGCACTGCCACCAGAGCCAGCCCCCCTCCCACCCCTCCAAGCCTCCCTGCTCAGCCCCAGCTGTGCCACCACAAGTTTCTGCACAAGCATACACAGCCTGGACCAACTGTTTCTGTAAATTAACCCAGACAGCAAAATTACATTTTTCAGCCAGACCAGCTTCCTCACCTCGCTCCCTACACTGATACAGAATTTCATCCTGGCAGAAGCAGCAGCTTAAGGTGCCCCAAAAACAACAGCACCAAGCACCTGCCTGGGATGCCCAACACTGCAGCCACATCTCCCCTGTCATATCCACATCTTCTGGAATTTACTAGCCAACTCCCTGCCATTCCACTGGATATGAAAATATATGACCAACAAAGCAATGGGCTTGTGGATTCTGTTGCCAAATAAGTTTCCATTTAGTGGCAACTTCTAACTTCACATGCTGTCAGTTTTTGAGGCAAAATTAAAGGAATGAACTTGTGAGCAAGATGACCTTGCCAGAGCAGAAGATGAAGCTCAACCTACATATTTCTAAACAACGTGATTTACAGAGATTTCTTCAAAAGCATTTCTGATCCTTAAAGATTCAAAATTCCCCAAGATGCATTAAAAAGCTGCTAAGCTGAACAAAGCCTCACATTTTTCCTTTTCTTTTTTATCATGTTCCATAGGGAGGCAAGATAAAATAGTGCTTTTTGTCATTCTAAAGTAACTGCCAACATCTTCTGTCTCTACACACGTGTGCATACCATACCTTCAGCAGTGATGCCCTTGTTAAAAAGCATCACACCTGTTGTTTTCAGTTCCCTCCACAGTGTGAGGTGAGCTTACACAACAGAGGAAGCACACTGGCTCTGAAGGCAGTCCCTGCAGTCTTCAAAACATCCAGGCTTGTCTGTGATATCCGGGGAAGAAGAAAAAAAAAATCAACCCAACTGCCCCCCAAAAAATAAAATCTGATCTTTTATAACTGAAGCTGTGTGACGGATTTCAGCTCCAACCCACTTTTCCAATCTACAGGCGCATCCTGAGCTAAATCATCTTGGAGGACACTTGATATTAACAAATTAAAATAACTTGAAGTGTCACAACAATCTTGCTTGCTATCCTTGTCTCCTTATGTACTAGCACCTACATAAACCAATTACTATGGAAAAAAATGAGAACAGCACAAATCCTACACATGAGGACACCTGTTCCGAGGTGCCATTTGGATGGCTTTGAGGACTGCATTTTTGTCACTCCCTTCTGTACTCGTGGAAAATGGTCAGCAGTTTCTATGGGCACACACTGAGCTGCCTGTTCCTTATAAAGCTGTCAGCTATTTTGGGGAATGCAAACAGGAGAAAGCAGAAGATTCACATATATATGACAGGGTGCTTAGCTAGATATCAGCAAAGAAAGGCAACAACAGGCATCAAACTAGCAGCCTTCAGCTGCATGACCTATGCTGTTGGCACAGATGAAAGAGCATTTCTCTCCCCGGGCTTTTCTATCTTGGAGAATTTTTCTGTCTTCTCCTTATGCTTAGTGATTTTCATCTACAGAAGAGCACAACGCCTTTTGTTCCTGCTGCCTTTCGTTCCTGCTGCCTTTCATTGCCCTCCCTTCTTCCAGCCCTTTTCTTTTGAAGGATTCTCACATTTAAGTTAGCAATAGCAGCTTTATTCCAGTCATTAAAGTTATTCTACATTTAAGCAAGTAATCCAAGGAGTAGACAGTCACATACGAATTTTCAGCACAACGCTCACATTTCTAAATCTTTAATAAAGGTAGTTTGTAGACCAAGTCTGCAGAGCAGACTGGGGATGAAAAGCTTAGAGATCAGAGTAATACAGAGGGGACAATACTCCACAGCATTTCTCATAAAGCCTAGAAGGGCAAGGCTAGATGATGGTGCTCTCCATATTATATGCCTGGCTTTTTTCCACTAAAATCCTTGGGCTCAGCAAAGCTGAATCTTCCTGAGTAAATAGGTAGCCCTAACTATTTTAAATACACAAGATCTTACACCACATGCACTGGCCCTCAACCTTGGCAAATCTGTTCACCTACTTTGGAAGTTCATAGTGGAATAACCTCCATGTGGAGTAGTAATGGAATTTAGGTGGGAAATACAGAATCTGGGCTTTTACTTAATGAACATTTCCCAACCCTTTAAAGCAACAAGAGCCTTCAAGAAATGAAGAGCCATCAATTAAAGACACTGCTACCTCCCAAAACTGAAAACATCTGATGCTGTTTAGTGATTTCACCAAATTTAAGCTACAATTGTTCCTATATCAATCACTTTCATTCTCAGCAGGAGTCCAATGATAGAAGTGAATTGAGAAATTCAGTCAGCTCCTTCTAAAATAACCCAGAAAAACCTGCTTACACCACCAGGCCAGTAGGAGAGTGCAACACAAATATTCAAGAGTGGGATGGATTATTAAGCACAGCCAAATTTTCAGTGCATCCTGAAGCTTCTGTGTTGAAAGGCAAGGAGAAGTTAAAAAAATTATCCTCTTACAAGACAGTCTGAAGGAGAGTAGAAGTTCCCCTAAACCTGGCATAAAGAGCTCAAGGACAGAATAGCACAGGAACAGAGATTTCCATCTCTAATCCTCACTTCTGATGAAAGCTGAAATCTCACTCAGGGCACTCTGCTGTTCAAGTGCTGCTCATGCTGATGCTTAAAAACAGGCAGCAGCTGGTGCTAAAGTTTCGAGACACCACTGGTATTTTCTGTTTGGCCACCAGCACAGCAGCTTCCAGAGCAGATGCACACCCTGTGTAAAGAAAGCAAGTGAGACAGCTTTCTGGCATGGTTTACCCACTGGTATGTACTGGTGCAGACCTGAGAGGTCGTGCTTAGTTTTAAAACCAGGAATGACAAATTTTCTCCCCCAGCTCAATAAGGTTGGATCTTCTGTCACACTGTATTCAATTCCTGATTTATCTAATTCCCAACTGAGCTACCAAAAAAGGCAGCTATGTGAACTTCCTCTTACAAAAGGGAAAACACAGCAGGGTATTGGTTTTTCCCCCCAACCTGTTCAGAAGAATTGCCTTAGAGCTTTTTAACCTGAAATTCCTGTAATGCAAAGTACCTTGATTCTTTTCTGTTACACCATACCATAGGGACAGCAACAGTTAAATGACAAATTTCTTCAGTTTATTTAATCTTAGATGATTTCCCAAAATGCTCCAACATCCACTGGTTTCTCAGGAGCACCCTGAGTCTTAAAAGGTACAAAAGTGCTCTGGCATGCAGCTGCTTCAACCAAGGCACCTGAGCATCACTCGGGTCAGCTCTACAGGACAGTGAGATGCCACCAGGTGCCAGGACCTCCTCCTGGCAAAGTCTAACAGCCCCTCTCACCAACAGCAGGACTAGAGTCATGTGTTAAACAAGAACTGGAAAAGCACCAGCCCAGCTTCTGATTTCACAGCCCAAAGCCAGCTGAGTTTTCACCTTTCACCCCCTGCCTCCCCTTCCCTGCTGCAGACCCCCATGTGCCCACAGCCAGGTCTGCTTCCCTGGCAGCCAGTTAAACCAACTTCAGCAGGGCTGCAAACCTGCTGTCACATAACAGTGGGATGGCCCATGCCCTGAAGCTAGCTGGTATCCCTGCTCATGTTTATTTCCACTAAATTAAGCTGGAATGAAAGATTTAGGGAAGATTTAAAAACCTGTGTTCTATCTTTCACTACCAGTTGCTACTCGCTGATCAGGTTTGCAAAAGTCCCCACTGACACTGGGTTCAGAGTGAGCCCTGACTCCACATTCCTCAAACTTGCATTTCTACAGCCACGTTACCCAATATCTATTGATTTTTGCTGGGTTACAGACAGAATGTGTGAGCACAGCACACAGAGCACTGTAGCAAATTCACAAAACCAACATCTCAGCTGCAGCAATTTTAAATATGACTTAAAAATTGCTAACCTTTCAAACATTTAAACTTTAAAATACAGTGATAAAGTTCAATGCTCAGTGTGTAAATCCAAGTTCACTCCCCTGCTGGGGGTGCGGCCTGAGCAGATGAGAAATCCCCCATCGACTGTTTTTCTCAGGCAGTGGTAATTACTTGGAAGAGAAACTTCTTTCCTGTATGGCAGAGGAGAATTTCAGCTCTTAAAAGCTCATGGTCCACCAGATGATGGGTAAGTGTTGTGTCACATAGCTGTTCTACTGTGGACCAACAGACTCTTCAAAACCTTGTGGATTTTCAGAGGCAGTGTCCAACGCAGGTTGTTTCCTTGGCAGCACTACTGGAAGATGACTCAGATGCAAAGCTCGTCAGGGCCACATGTATTCAGGTGTATTTCTATGTGCACAACAAACGTCATGTGATAGGAGATATCAGAATGTGTTTGATTATTCCCCTCCAGCATTGGTGAGCAGGTAATGATTCTGTGACAGCTCAGTACACATGGCTAAATAAGCCACCCATTAAGTCATTTCTGTCATTCTTGAATCACTAACCAAGGGCACACAGGAATTTTTACAAGCCTGCATTAGGCCTATTAGATTTCTCAGTTGTCTTCATTCTCTGAACAAAATAAGGATGCCAGGAAAGCATTCACTGACTTTCATGAAGGTTAAAGAAACACCTTGAAACAACTCTGTTGCTGGCCCTTCTCAACCACATTCCTAAAACTGAACCCTAAGAGGAGTTCCAAAGCCCTGGCTGGCAGCAGGTTACATTTGTGTATAGTACACACAAGGATTATTCCTGGAATGCAGAACACTCCTTGAAATCTTGTAAAACTGGACAATCATTCACTTCCATGTTTAACAAAACACCCATCTAAGTAAACAGAGTGGAGGCAAAGTCCTGACATCCCACCACGAATGGAAGCCCCCTCCAGGAACTGATGGCTGGAGCAAGGGGAAGAAAGGAACACAAATTCAGAAATCGCACTTTCTGCCCCACAGCAAGGGAAACACTCACTGTCAGATGGGGAAGTATGTGAAATTTATCAACCACAAACTGCATAGTTCAGATTGTTGGAATTTCCAGCTCACTAGGATGGATCTTTGAGTTCCTGTTTCTGGGAACTTCAGCTAACAAAGCATTAAACGAGAAATTTAAAAACTTCTAATTTCAACGGTGATCCAGTAGTTGAGCTTCTTGTACGTTCTAAGCTCCCGTACTCTGAATCACCATGACTGCCTCAAGCATGGAAATACAACATGCTTGGAAATGACCTCGGTCTTGAGCAGCACCCCGTTTTCTGTTTATCTTTTCAAAGTAAGCGATGCAAGAAAAGAACTACTCAGAGCAAGCAGGAGCAAGGGGATACCGCAGAGAAGAAGGCGGCGATGAGGGGCGATCAGAGACACCCTGAAGTCAGCGAGCTCCGCGAGGGCCAGACTCTATAAGGCCACTCGCAGAGGTAGCCACGATGTAGGACAGGGCCCGCCGAGACCTCTGCGACTCCAGCTTGCCCCGAGCCAGCGCAGCGAGCCCCGGGCGGGCTCGCAGCCCCGCAAGGGCCGCATGGCCGCGCCGATCGCAGCCGCGGAGCAGCGTGCGCTGCGGGTCCCGGCACGGCTGGGGCCGGCCAAGGACAGAGACCAGAACGGCAGCAACACAACTCCCTGAGACTCCTCCATCCCTCCCCTCCCGTGCAGCGGGCAGCCGGCCGCCACCGCCCGGACAGGCCGGGCCCGCAGGTAACGCCACGAACCGTCCCGCCCTGCCGTGCCGCGCCGCGGAGCCCGAGCGGAGCCGGGGGACGGCCACAGGTACCGGCCGGGCTCCCGGGGAGCCGCGCCGGGCTCTGCGCGCACACCGCGGCCGCGGGGTCCCCGCCCGCCGCCGCCCACCTGTCGCGGGGGTCGACCCAGCTGGTGGTGCGGCTGCCGTGGTCGATGTAATACACCTTCCCGTCGTAGTCCCGCGCCTCCTCCCAGCCCTCGGGCAGCGGCAGCTCCTTCCGCGGCATGGTCCGCGCCGCCCCATGCACCGCCGCGCTGCGCTCCGGGGGCCGGGCCGGGGCTCCCCTCCCGCGGGCGGCTCGCAGCGGTGCGGGGGCCGCGCCGGCCCAGCCGCGCTGGGAGGCGCCGCCGCCGGGCAGCCTCACGTGCCGGCCCCGCGGCAGGGGCGGGCCGGGCCGGGCCGGGGCGGTGACGGGAGGGCGGCGACGGCGGCGGCGAGCCCGCGGTCAGCGCTGGGCGCGGAGCCCCGGCCGCTCCGCCCGCTCACGCCTCCATTTCCTGCTCCGCCGCCGGCCCCGCCGCGAGTCCCACGGCGGCCCCGCCCCCGGCCCGGCCACACCCACCACGCGTCCACACCCACGCCACGCCCCTCGGCCACACCCACGGCCCCGCGCGGGTCCCGCGGGCCGCGCGCCCCCGAGCGCCCCTGGCGGCGGGGCCGGGAGCGGGGTGGGCCCGGGAAGGGGCCAGCGATGGGCTCGGGGACTCCGCGGGGCCGGAGCACCGGGCTAGGGCCGGGGACAGCGGCCAGAACCGCGGCCCTGCTCCGCCCCTCCGAGGGGATGCGCCGAGTGCACGGCGCGGGTGGCAGGGAGCGCGTGGGGGCTGCCCGGTGCCCTGGAGGACACGGCCGTGGGCTGCCGGTGCTGGCGTCGCACGGACGAGCGCAGCAGCTCGGACGCCCCTGGGCCAGGAGGTGGCCCTGCCCCGGGCGCTCTGCCCTCGGGTGGCCCGGCTCAGCTGCCGCAGGGGCCGGCGGGGAGCCAGGAGCCGTCGGGGCAGCCCACGGGCGTGGCAGGGGTGACTCTCTGCGGGTTCCGGAGGGAAGGCTCGTGGCGGCTGTAAGGTGGACACGCGTCGACCGTGGGGAAGCCGGGTTATAAAAGTAGTTTGGGTGGCACAGACAGCCCCCGGTACAGCCGCACGCCGCAGGGAGGGTGAGGGTGCCCACCCCGCGGGCACGGACCCTTCCCGAGCAGCCGCTGCCGGCACCTGAGCGTGGCTCTGGCACAGCTGTCGTGAAGCAGCTGTGAGGACGTGCCCTCCACAGCCTTCTCTGCCCACGTTTCGGTCATTTGGGCTCGAGCAGACAGCCCGTGACAAAATGTCACAATGGTGGCACGCGATGGGGCCGTGAGCCGAGGCGGGTGACGTGCCAGCGTGGCATGAGGGGACTTGTGTGCGAGGTGGCACTTTCCCTGGTGAGCACCAGCCACCGCCGGCTCCCTGCTGCCGAGGGCGCGGTGGATGCAGTAAGTTCTGTAGAGCTGCAGCTATTGAAAGAGCAGAATGGAGCAGGGGATCCCTGCCAAGCGCAGGGATCTGTGGAAAAGGAAACTGGAGGATGGGAAGAGGCGAGCCTCGAAGGGCTGGAGAGGAAAAGTAAAAAGACAATTAGAAATAACAGCTCACTTTTGTGCCAGATTTTGTGGGATTTTTTTCTGACAGCCTGCTAGGAGTCAGAACTACTAATTCTCTGGAGGCCGAAGCAGAATGTGGTAGCAGTTGGCTGATGAAGTGGTTGAGCAGAGAAGAAAATGAAGACGAGTAAAACTGAAAGTGAGGCATTTGGAAAATAGCCTGGTTTAACCCCATTTTATCTGAAGCCAGACTTGGTGTGTGCTACTAAATAAGTTGCTTTCATGAACAGCGCTCTACACATCGTTTTTAAATTAATAATAAATTAAGAGTAAAGGGATTAACACTGTTTCTGTCCACAACTCTAAGCAGGGCTCGTGGTTTCTCTCGGCAGGGAGGACTGGGATCACTGGGAGCAGTGCTGCTCCTGCGGGCAGACACTGGGAGCCCCGGGCCTCTCGCTGTGGCTGCTATTTTCCCTTTTCTGCTTTTAATTTCGTGGATAATGGTGCTTCTCTCTTTGTCAAATGCTCAGCAAACTTCTCAAGACATTTCAAAAGGGGAAATGTGGCAATAGGAAAAAATCAGCAGCAACCAATGTTTTTAATATTACAAGAAAAGAAGTAAACAGCAAAGTGACAACAAATTATTATGTATTTTCATGGTCCTGTGTTTGTGGTCTTATGTTCCAGCGCAGAGATTCTTCCAAAAGGCATGTCTGTTTTAAAGGGTTTTTTTTTCCAAATTTTCAGAGCATATGTAGAGCATATAGCAAAAGGCTGTGTGTAAAGAAGCTGACCCAATGCCCTTTATTTTCCAGATGTCATTAACTCTATTTAGAAAGTAATTGTGTAAAGTTTTTAACGTAATTGCTTTTGAAATGAATACCTCACAAAATATTTGCAAGTAGTTCTGACTCAAGTCAAAAGATTTTATTTGTCCACTCCTCTTTATTTATTAACTCAGAAAAAAAAAACAATCTGCCATTGAACCATATGAATTTATAAATGTAATCAGGAATGTGCATATGGTAACTTACTCCCTTTTACCACTTACAGTCACAACACAAGAATTCAGCATTATCAGAGTCTGTTTGAACTATAAAACAATAAACAAACAGGTGATTGTTTTCTCATGAGCAAAGAAGAGGAGGGTTTGGTTTGTAGGTAAGCTCTTGCCTATGTGAAAAGGGAGAACAGAGGAGAGAACAAAGTCTGCAGAAAACTAATTCTTTTTTGCCCTGGGGTCAACATCTCCAGCATGACCTCATGTTCTGCACGCCCCAGTCTCACCAGGGTCCACAACAGGATGGTTACGAACTGCTCAGTAACAGGAGCTGCCTTTATCTGCTGGTAGTCTCTGTTTTAGAGCAGCTGGTTGCTTGATACTTAGGTTTCTTTTTTCCAAATACATTCAAAAGTCTCTAATTTTGTACTTGACACTTGAAGCTCTATTCTTCGTTGAGTGCAAATAACAAAAACTCAAAGGTGAAAAGTGGCTGAAGCACAATATTGCTTTCTTAGCTAACACCTTAGCTAACACCAGATAACTGAACTGAAATAGGAGAAAAAATGGGTTTAAATTAAATTACAAGGAAACAGTTACATTTAGCCAAAATACTATCTTTTAAATAAAACCTCCGGTATTTTTCAACTTGAAACACAGTATCATTTCTATGGATGCTTCCTTACTCCTTACCTTTCCTGTAAGGCTCTTCCCTATCCTGCCCATCCCCAAACTGTGCGTCAATATTTTTCCATTTCCAAATGGAATTTTATTTTTTAGAATGATCAAAAGCCAGGTTTGGAGCAACGGAACGTTTCATTGTGGAAGTAGCCTGAAGCTTTCCTGCTATCAGAAGCTTTTTCCAGCCCAGCAGGAAGAGCAGAGGTGCCCAGGAGGCAGGGAAGAGCGCACACAACCTCCTGTACTTTCCACTACCAACATGAAAGGGATTTTCTGTAAACATTGGCAAAGCCACTTCATGGTTTTCTTTCACACTACTCCCTACTACTCATTGCTGGAGGCCTTAAATTAAAAAAAAAAAAAAAAAAAAAAAAAAACCAAACAAAACAAAAGCAAAAACAAACAAAACAAAAAACACTGTAAACAGCTGACATCTGCAAAGCCATCCTGTTGCTCTGGCAGGTGTTGGCTGCACCATGCCCAGTGCCCCACTGGTACTGGCACCCCTTGTTCCAGACGAGGTATCTGTCCCTGTCTTCAGGGCACAGGGAAGGTGTGGCACAGGGCTGGAGGAAGGACATGAGGGATGGGGAGAGTCACAGCTTCCTGTGGCAAGGTGACCATTAAACAGGATCTGTGCAGCAGCTGAGTTTCCCAGTACACCAGGAAACCTGCTGGCTGGATTCCTGTATGTTTTGTCTTCTTGAAAGTGGGTCATAAGAGGTCCCTGACTAGTTTGTTCATGAAACAAGATGCAATAGAATCACATAGATTAATTGAGGCTGGAAAGTGATCCAGTTTAAAGTGGTCAAGTCCGCAGTGGTGAAACCGCTACACAGGGCTGTTATGACCCAGGGTGAGGTACTGCAGTCTGTGGGACAGTCCCCAGCCATTCCTGAGTCAGGGTTCTAGCAAGCCAAGAGTCAGTATTTGCACCAGTGCAACTGTACAGGCCATCCCCTGCCACGGGCGAGACTGGCTCTAACAGGGCAGCATCCTTGCCAGCATAGTCAACAGGGCAGGAAACCCTCTGTCAGCTGAGCTCTGCCTCGGAAGAACGGGATACACCGCTGACAGCTCTTGTGATTCTGCCACAAACACGTCACTTGGCCACGGGTTTACTCTGTGCTGCCTTCCCGATCCTTGGCACCTTTGTACACCTGCATCAAAGATCTTTATCTTTCAGCAAACAAGCCTGCAACGAGGGAATAAATTCCTGACTATGACCTTTGGGTACTCAGATTTTTTTTCACCTATGAACAAAACAGGTTCGGGTGGTTTTTTTACCCCAAAATAACCCTTATCTCTGTTGCTCTATTAAGCCCTTTTGTGCCCACTGGAAGCACTGCCATCATCCCTCGACATTGCTGGGAAGTTCAGGTGTGTGTTGCCAGAGTGTGTGGATATGCCTTGTTACATGCTCTAGGAGATGATGTGTGTGAATCTTCTTCCCTGTAATAATTGGGAGCTGCATAACCCATTTGGGAGAGCACCCCAGTGAAACTGGAGCTGTTCGTGCCCAACTGTCCCCTGTGAGCCATCAGCAGCTCTTGGCAGCTGCACCCAGACAGAGGCAGAGGCAGAAGCAGAGGCAGAAGCAGAGGCAGAAGCAGAAGCAGAGGCAGAATCAGAAGCAGAGGCAGAAGCAGAGGCAGAGGCAGAGGCAGAGGCAGAGGCAGGGGAAGAAGCAGAAGCAGAAGCAGAAGCAGAAGCAGAGGCAGAATCAGAAGCAGAGGCAGAGGCAGAGGCAGAGGCAGAAGCAGAGGCAGAGGCAGAGGCAGGTCTGCCCTTTCCTGCCAGCCTTGGCCCTGTGGATGGGAGTGAGTAACGGGGCCACACGGTCACTCCCAGTTATAAAAGTTTACAAATAATGGTTAATAAATTTCCATCAACCGGTCATGGAGATCACATCTGTCAGAAAAATCAATTGGTTTGGTATATATTGCTTTTTTCCACTGGCTCATTATTTGCTCCGAAGTCAGGGTGAACTCCTCCCAGCAGCGGCATTGTCCTGGTCACACGTCAGCTCCCCAGCCACCTTTCTGCATGACGCGTGACTGCCCGAGCAAGAGTCCCCTGCCACCCCAGCGGGTGTCCCGCAGCAGGGGGACAGTGGGAACACCGTCACTGCCGGCTTGGCCGGAGCTCGTCCACACCGAGTGTGACAAGTGTCCTTTGCTGCGCACAAGAAGGGAATTTCTGCACGGGTGCAGCTTGTGACAGAGATGTTCCCAGCGCACTGGCACCGGTAATCACCCTGAGCTGCACAAACACCCCAGTGCCACCACGGTGCGTCCCCAAAACCAGCGGGGGGATGGATCCGCGGAGCGGAGCTGCACAGGCAGCGCTGGACCCCGACGTGTGCCTGACCCAGGGCAGGGGGAGCAAAAGAGACTCGGCTTTGCCAACGCAGTTTGTGTTTCTAACACGACAGATGGGATTTTTCTGTTGAGCGGGGCTGGTCGTACACTGCGATAGCGACGGCAGGGCACTGCAGGTGGGACTTCTGTGGTCCAGCAGAGACACCGCGGCAGAGCTCCCTCCCGTCAGTGCCAAGGAGCAGTTTCGGCTGCAGGGGTAGGGACAGCAGCTGGTGGCACTGAATGGCACTGAAGGGACAGGGGCCACCGTCCCTCCACGTGGGAAGCGGCCGGGCGAAGGACACCGGACTGCTCCCGTGAGCAGGCTGCGGCTGGGACAGGAGCCAGCTCCCTTGGCTCCCTGTCCTGCTGCCTCGGCAATCTGTCCAGAGGCACGTCTGCAGCAGCCAAGGGCAGGGCACAGGGTCCTGCCCTCCGTGGGGTGCCCTGGGAGTCGGTGGAGAGGGGTCAGGTGAGGGAACAACAAAAGGAACATGGGCATCCCTGGAACTGCGGGGATGCGCTCAGGAGAGCCGAGGGAGCTGGCTGATGGCACTGCCAGGCTGTTCCCTGCTGGCTTGGGAGTGCCATGGAAACTGGGGCAGGTTCGAGGCAGAGCTGATAAACCAGAGCGTCTTCTGCCATCCAGGGGCACAGGCTGGAGAAAGGGGCTGATGGGAGCCTCGTGAGGATCAGCAAAGGCAAGTTCAAGTCCTGCACCTGCAGAGGAACAACCCCAAGCACCAGGATGAACTGGAGGCCAAGCGGGTATAAAGAAGCTTTCCAGAAAAGGACCTGGGAGACAACCAGTTGATCCTGAGCCAGCAATATGTTTTTGTGTCCAGAGCAAGCCAGCAGCATCTTGGGCTGGATTTGCCAGGGCATCACCAAAGGGCTGAGGAGGATCCCTCCCCTCTGCCCAGCACCAGTGAGATGTGAGACTCAAGAGTGCTGAGTCTGGTTCTGAGTGACCCTGTACAAGACAGACAAGGACTTGCTGGAGAGAGCCCAGCAAAGGGCAGTAAGATGGTGAAGGGACAGGAGCATCTGAAATAAGGGCAGGCTGAGCGAGCTGAGGCTGTTTAGCCCAGAGAGGAGGTGGCTCAGGGGTGATCTAATCATCGTGTACGTGTGTCTGAAGGTAGGAGTGATGACAAGACAGCCAGGATTGTCTCAGTGGTGCCCAGTGACAGGGCAAAGGAGAAAGGCAACGGAAGAAATACAGAGAGTTCTTCATAAACATAAGAAACACTAGTTTTGCTGTGAGGCTGACTGAGCACTGACTAGGTTGCTGTCGCCAGCATTGAAGATATTCATATCTCAGCTGGATGTGCTCTTAATATGGGGCTATCCTCACCTGGGACACTCTGGAACCAAAGAAAGAACTGGACTCCAAGCCCTCCAGTAGCCTCCACTCACACCAATCCCTGCTTTTCTAAAAGGGCCCTGTGCTAAGTGTGAAAACTTTCTTCTCATGTGCTTTGTCCCAAGGTTTTTAATAACCTGGCTTCCCCACCTGGGCGGAGACCAAAGCATTGAGATGGGGGTGTTTTCTAAAAGATCACTCAGCCTTCAGAGGCAAGCAGGAGTCTGGTTTTTGTCTCTACAGAGAACTTCTGACAGATGAAAAAAGTCTGATTTATCAAGTAGAACCTATTGAGTCAATGACTATTGCTGACAACTAAAACTGAGATAGTTGAATTACTGATTTATAGCACTAATGATTCTTAATATTTTACTTTCATTTATGTGATGGTTGCAGCTAGTGGAGTTTGAAGACAGAGAGGTATTTGACATAGTCACAAGGCCTGGGTTTTTGCAGCATAGTCAGTGGTACAGCCTGGAGTCCTGCTGGCTGATTTTCCTTTTGTATGCAACCACCAAATTAGACTAAAGCCTGCCAAAAGCTGTCATCTAAAGATGAAAAACTTCTGTAAATACAATTTCTTCAATAGCAATGCTGCTGAGCTGCTGCAGCAGAGCACGGACAGCATTACAGAGCACTGCCTGCCACCTTCTGTACTCATGATGGCTTAACTGCCACTTCCATTGTAAATCCTATTTGTTAAGGATTTATAAATTGGCTGCATTCATTTGCTTGGCTGAAAGTTGGCACACAGCTCTCTCCCGTGGTGCTTTTACCACATTTTACTGTATTACTTGCTTTTTCTTTTGTCCCCCTACTTGGCTCAGAAGTAGCCTGTCTGAAAAAATTAAGTCCTCCTACGATGCTACACAAGTATTTTAACAAACAAGGAAATGAGGGGAAGACTAACCTGTGTTATTAGATGTGTGTTTTGAAGAGCAACACCCCATTCCTGCTGCAGGAGGTGTGGGGAAGCCTGGGCAGGGCTGGTGGCACCTGCTGAGCTCCATGTGAACTGGAGCACATGGGTGGGTGCAGGGCATCTGCTGGGCACTGACTCTTGCCCCTTGTGCAAACCCCACATTCAGCAGGTTAGAAGAGGCTCCTGTGGCTGGTGGTGGAGAAGGCTGGACAGCCTGCAGGGTGCTGGCAGGCAGACCCTAAACTCTTGTGTGTCCAGTCCCTGCCTTCCCTGCCAGGCTGTTTTCTTGCTGGTGATCTGGCTGCATGCATTGCTTGGTACCTGAGCACATTACACAGGTGCCTCCACCTCTCTGTTTTTGCTTATTTTTGGTGATTGTGGTGGGGAGGCTGAGCTGATACAGTGAGCTGTCAGTCAGCTGAGATTAAAATTACCAACTTGTACCCCTGAGCATGATGGCCCTGATGAGAGGGTGCTGCAAAGCATTCTATGATGACTTTTGTGTGACCCAGTCACAGTGACCCTGCTTGTTAAAAGCCACTTGCTCTTCCCAGCAGCTCAGGTAATCACCTGCCAGGTGTTGCTGCTGTACAGACACAGCTCATGACCACAGCTCCAGCTGTGACCAGCACTGCTGTGCTGGGTTAGGCAGGAACAGAAAAGGCTTTATCAACACAGGGGAATTGGTGCTTTGACACTGGCAATGCTATTTGCCTTCCTAGAGCTCTTAGTCATACTCAAACGTTGCATATAACTGGGTTCATACAGGGAAAGTGAGACAGAATTGTTCTGCTGTTATTGACCTAACCAAGCAGTTACAACATACAGTGTATGTCTGTATATTGGTACAACCAGCAGCAGAGCCTTCAGAGAAAGACTCTGCCAAGTGGAGCCACCTGTCAATGCTCCTTCACTGTTTTCTCTGGGCTGAAAGTGGCTCTAAGGCTCTGAGATCTTGCTGCCAATTCAGAGATGTGCAGAGTAGAACATCTTTTGCAGCTGTGCCAGCATCTGTACTGTGGTGGATGCTGACCCTCTTCTGTAGCACAGCCCTTGGAACTTGGTGCCACAGAGGTGGAGAGGTGAGTTTGGCTCCAGAGGAGTGACAGGTTTCAAATGCTGCGAGTACTGTTTAAACTAAGCAATCCTTGTAAACAAGGAACTTTTATGCTGCAAGCTGTACTGGAAGAGGCTGGGAAGGAACTTTTATTGTTGGCAGAAAAGTTCACAGGCAGCTCAGACGCAGAGAGGTCCTGGTACGTATTCATTACACCTGCCTTAATTTGTAAGGCAAAATCCCCACATCGAACTGAGTCACAGTTCAAAGGTCACCTGAGTTTATGACTGACCTTCTCGTGGGGTTCTTATGTAAGATCACCAGATGAACACAGGAAAGTACAATTCAGTGACTGAAACTTTACCTTTGGAATTTCTCAGGGCTGTACCCTCAAGGCTGTGTGCTGAACATATTCCCATGTTTTATCATTATTGAGTGCTTATTTGAGAACTGTTGTTTGTTGTCAAAGGGGTGAACCTTACAGATATTACAGCACAAAGCAGTTATTAGTAAATTATTCAATGGCATTCAATCCTGATGTGGTTTTCTTGGTCTTTTAAACAAGAAATGATCAGCAAACATGGAGAACCTTGGAAGGCACTGTCATGGTCATGTTCAGGGCAGGTGAGGGGTATCCATCCTTCTGTTCTTACAGCAATGATGAGCCTGGACTACACGAAGATCAGGGACGTGGCTTGCAGAGGCACAATGGTGTTGGCACAGTCCGTTCTATCAGGAAATTTTTGAGAGGCTGTGTTTTCCAAGGGATGGGAGGTGAAACTGGAATGTCAGAGCCAGGCTCCCATGCAGGTTTCAGCCTGGCTCTGTGCACTCTCAGAGCCCAGTGTGTGCTCTAAAGTCAGCCACTGCACTACAGGTAGAAAAAAAAAAAGCCTAAATGCTTCCTTCCCTTTGTTTTTTCCCTTGAGAGTACTGTGGATCCACCGGTCTGGCCCATCTTTAGGAGGAATGTCTGTGTGTGCCTTGATCTGAGAGACACCAACCCCTAAGGAAGGCTGACAGGGCACTGCTGGGGACTGGTGTGGGCAAGGCAGTGCCAGGAGGCAAAGGCTGGTACCTCTGGGTGTCTCGTGGGCAGAACTGCCATCATGTGGCCAAAGTGCCACAGGTGCCACCTTGACGGGCAAAACACCCGTGGTGGTGAGGAGCAGGGTGTGCTGAGACACGTGCCTACACTCACAGCCAGTCCACCTCTTTGGGGTAAGCCAGGAAATCAAACAGGGTTTTCTTCCAAGCTGAAATGCAAAGTTATAAATACTAAATTCCTTCAGTTACAGCAATCCAATAGGAAGAAAAGGAAATGTACTCTAATGCTGATTTTCCATCTGGTTTTAGCATCTAACAGAAGCCTATTCTTGGATTTCTGCTCTCTTTGCAATCAACTCAGCTTGCACTCAAGTGAGCTGGGAGGGCAAACCCATTCTCATGGTACTTAGGCTGACCTGAGCTCATGCTCTGTGCCTTCCCACATCCAGGAGTGCTTTTCAGGCCAGGTCCTTTGATGGGTGCCCTTGCTGTGTCCTGGTCACAGTGCTACTGGGGACATAAACACAATGTCACTTAAAGCCACCACTTAACTACTCTCTCATAGGGAGAATCCACTTCACGTCTCCTTGACAGTGCTTTAGGTTAAGCATCTATTCCATATGGAAAAGTGTAGCAAGGAAAAGAGAGGAAAAGCAAGAGCTTTGAGAGGAATGGGAGATACCAGTTTGAGGTGAGGAAAGGGAAGGTTGTGGAAAGAAAAAGGGAGAAACAGATGCTTCAAGAAGTGGGAAACCCAGATGGTGCCACAAGAGAGCTGGCTGTGGTCACACCAGTCTACTTATCTTATTCATTTGTTAAGTGAAAACTCTTTAGAAGTGGCTCTACCAGTCAGCTGTTTTTTTCTAGACATGAGAGAATTTAGCCCTTTTGTCAAAGTTACAAAAAAGACCCAGTGATTCTTCCAATCTTTTGTGCACCACACAAGGTTCTCTAAGTCACTGGACACAGTGCGGTTTACTTGCCAAAAGGATAGGCTAGGTAGTCCATGCAGATGGGAGGGAGGCTGGGGGTCTCTGTATGAGAACACAGGGAAAGTGAAGTGTCAGAGCCAAGGGTCAGAGCTGGGAATAACCTCGGTCAGGTTTAGCACAATGGTAAGCTGGGCCTAAGAGCTCAACTATTGCTGGGGCTTTCCACACAACCTGTGCTGAGCTGCACACTGCCTTTGGGAACTAGAGCTAGCCCTGGATCAATGATCTCTGGTGAGAATTTAACATCATCTCCCAAAACTCTAAGAATGTCCTGATGGTGCATGTTAGTTGCAAAGGAAATGAGTAGGGAGTGCATCCCCTGAAATTTGTTATGTCTCCTCTGATAGTCATTAATATTCAAATGATGCTTCCTTTTTAGCTTAACCGAGTTCCCTTTTGAAGCAGCAGAATCTCCAGTTCTGAAGAGTTTCAGCTTTAGGAAAATGGTAACAGAATGAAGGACATTGGGGACTGTGCAACAGATTCTCATTTCAACCCCCTCAAACTGCAAGAAAAATTCTATCCCAAAAAATGAGCTAAGCATCTTACCAGGACAGGGCCAGGTAATCCAGACAAACTGCAATAATGCAAAGTGTCTCTACATCGTCATTTCATGTTTTATTCCCCCATTTAAAAAAAAACCACTTCCTTAAGAGATTTCACTTGTAAAGAACAAAATAATAATGTAACAGCACTCCAAGTCCATCAGCAAGGAGAAACACCTGCAGTGATGGACAATCAGGACTTCATCTGAAAATGCAGCCAGACTTCCTCTTCAGAGGGTGTGTAACAGGGCTGGGGGTTTCCATGGGGTACATATGTAGGTGCAACTCCTGGTCAGAGAGGGGTGACTCTTGTTTGCACAGAAAAATTAGATGTGCTTTCTGAGTGCTCCAGGTGTTGCACCACACAGGCACTGAACTGTTTGGCTTTAAAAATGCCCTGGAGTGAATTTATGCCCATAATCAACTCGAGCATCTCTGTTGCTATCATGAATCATTAAAAACCTCATTTGCAACCCCAAAAGCAAAACTGTTCTCAAAATTAAGTAGAGCTCCCCAGCTACATACTTAAATGAGATAAAAGCGGCAGGACTCTGGGTGATGGATGGCTCCCTTTTATCATCACCAGGAGTGACTGTTTGCTTAGGAGAGGGTCTTTGATCTTACCTCCTGTTTTTAAATGTGGCAGAAATAAGCAATCTCCAAAAGAAGACTGATTTCATGGAGACTTCCTGGCTCACAGCACAGCCTTGCATGTTCCATTTAATATTATGTTACTACATTTTCAAACTGTTTAGAGGTTACTTCAGTGCAATTAAACTAATTCCAAAATTGAAACACAGTGGTTTGAGGGCTGCTAGTTGTGAGGTGCAGAGAGGGCATTTCTAAAGCATTTACCAATTTTCTCCTGTATCCTAAGTAGATTTTTGGGTGATGCATGTGAAGGACTTTGCTTGCCCAGAGATCAAAGGACCAGGCCCCTGCAGGATCCATGGAACCACAGGAAGTCATTCCACATAGAAAATGCTGTGTCCATTAGAAACAGCCAGACAAGAATCAGCTTTACAAGATTTTGCAATGGAAGACAACTAATTCACAGGAGTTTTAGAGACTTTATTTATGTATAAACAATTTAAACACTTTGCCATAAATTATCTTTGCCTGTCTCTAGTCTTTGCTTAGCAGCAAATTAAAATTAATATAAAAACTCAATGAACAATTCATACATGTATATTACAAAAAAGTTCTTGTACCAAAGTTCTTATTAGACTTTTTTCTTTTTTTTTTCTTTTTTTAAAATTTTTTTATTTTTTTATTATTTTTTTTTGTGGTGACCGTAATGTGATTGTCTCAGTTTCTCGACCAAACAAACACACTAATAATTTTTAAATCTGAAACAGTGATTGTGCCTTCTGGCTGATGTATGTACAGGGTGATCTGACGTGGTGCCCATTTGCAATAGTGTAACACAATGCCCACAGCTCTACTGGAACTGATACCAACAAACTACTGAATCTAAACAGACTACACCCTGTAACTGTGTTATACTGTCCACAATGGAAATCTTCAAAGACAAACAGAGTATGAAATTTATCTGTAGTGATTTATAGCCACCATTTTGAATGTAACTTTACACTCTGCCCTCTTTGAATAAGTTAAGCTTCAGGCCAGACAAGTGGAGGGTCAGAGTGCAAGTGTGATTTTGTTACTTTTAAATATATTTTCCTTTCCTATTTCCAGTGCGCTCTCACTTGCATTTTGTTTGTCCTCCAGTTGCTACACACAAATCACCCCAAAGTCATGTTTTAAATGTATCTGTATTTTGCTTTAAATGAAAACCTCTTGGATATTTATCAAACAAGCAGTCTGAATCATTTGTGTTTCATCAGCTGGTTAGTGAAAGTGGCCCACTTGGATTTCTTAGTTTGCTCACGTGTGAATGGAGTGAGGTAATACAATACGAGGCCTTCTTTTTGTTTCTCTTTAGACCCAGAACAAGTGGGTAATATTTCAGGGGTACTTTTTAATTTGTACGGTTAAGAGTTTTCAGTCTGGCTTTAGTCCACTTCAGGATGTGTTTTTTAATCTCTTGAACAGTAGCATTTAACTCAAAAAATATGAGCTTTTTTGCCACTTACTATCCCAGAGTAGCTCAGCCTAGTGCCCCCATTTAGGTCTTCATCTCCTTAGGAGAGGAGATAACAGTTACGACTACTGATTCATCCAGCAAAGGATGACAGCAGGTTAATTTGTTACCTCTTTCCCATTTCATTCTGTCTTAAAAACTGGATGTTGCTGCTACTGTCTGCTAGCTCTGGGTACTGCTCCACGGGCAGGACATAATATCCCTCGTAACCTTGAACCCTTCCCGTGCTGAGGAGCTGCTGCCTCTCTCCGTCCGTCCATACGCGGCTGCCCTCGCGTCCGTCCCGCGCCTTCTGCTGCTCCTTGGCCCAGGCTGCGGCCAGGGCTCGCTGCCGAGCCTGGTCTAACACTCTGGCCTTCTCCTCGTCCAGCGTGTCGGCGCTCAGCCCGTAGCGGATGTTGATCAGCAGGGTGGAATACTGAAACTCCACGTTCGTAAACCTTCGAGTCCTGCCGCTGATGAGGAGCGTGGGCTGGGACACGGTGACGTTGATGCCGCTGTCCAGGACCTTCCTCCCGCTGGTCATGGCCAGGGTGACCAGGTCGCTGTCGGCCGAGCCGACCTTCACAAAGTAGTGGGTGTCCCTGCCCTCGATGCTGTAGTGCATTTTCTCCAGGTAGTGAGCGCCGTTCAGGACAGAGGCGATTTTCCTGCTGTCGTCTGTGGCTATGCTGGAAACACCAGTGGTTACACGGCCTTCCTTCACGGCAAACATGATTCCTTTCCCCACGATAGGAGTGCTTGTGGCAAACCAGTGGCCTGCTTTTTCTCTAGTTTTGGCATGTAACCTTTTAGATATGACCTGTCCCTCCAAAGCCATGAAAGCCTGGTTGTGTCGTTCTGTCGTCTGCTGCACTCCTGTAATTAGCTGGGGAAAGCAAAGCAAAACAAAACAAAACAAAACAAAGAAGATGCAGATCTGAACATACTCATTTCAGAGACCAGTAATGATCTTTGCTTTGCTTTTTTAAAGGAAAGACATGCAGAGGAAAATCCTACACTACAAAAGGCCACCCTCAGTCCATCCATCCATCCATCCATGCACCCATCCCTCCATCCATCCATCCATCCATGCATCCATCCATCCATCCATCCATCTATCCAATTGCTCAGAATCAGATAAATACTCATTCAGAAAACTATTTTGCTATCTGTAAGACCAAATAAAGTACTTCTCATCACTCTCTGTAGCATGTATGCACCACACATTTCAATTTTGGCCAATCACATAATGCCCAGTAGAAGAATAAGAAAGACCCAAGTCTAGCACAATTTTAATCAGAGCTGAAAACAAATAGAATCTATGTATTAAAAGGTGGTATTTACCTTGTGGACACTTTTCCCCAGAGATTTCAATCAGTATATATAACTCAAATGCTTATGAATATAAGCTTTTTTGAAAATAGATGAAATTCAGGCCCAAAAGCACCAAAGAAATTCCTGAAGAGGGGGTTTAGGCTCTTAAATGACTTAGAAGCCCGAGAAAGTGGTATGTTTTGGTTTATATGATTATTTCTATTGTGTTACTGCAAAGACGAAGTAAGCCTAGCAAAGAGTATTTTAGAATACTCTTTGATTTGGAATTGGCCTAGTACTCTTCTGAAGTTTATTAAGTGGGTTGGGATTTATTATAAAAGTTAAACCCATATCCTGTTGTCCACCCTTAACTTGACAAGTAAGTATGAATGCTGTAATTGAAGTTACATGGAGTAGCAATTCAGAACTCTAACTAGAAAAATGACAAACCATGGTAAGAAAACCTCTTACATGGTGAGAAGTACAACCCTTTTTTACCAGTAAAACAAGTAGCAACCTAAGTTTATTGCAACACATTATTAGGATGGTTTTACCAAAGGTACAACAGATGATAAATTACCCTGACAAAGTCTCCCTTTGTCATTGCTAATCAAGTTAATCGAGTTACAACTTGTTAATCAAGGAATAACTCAATAAAAAGAAAACTAATGACACTGTAATTATGATAACAACAAAGGCTGTCAAGAAAGGCATATGTTCATTAGTATAAAATGTAGCTATATTCACTTCACTTTACTCTGAATTAAGTGCTTGGCCTTCTGCTGAAGAGCCAGTGATTCTATCCACAGAGTGGGGCAAATTTATCCAAAAAAATAATGCAATCTTTCTGCCTACCTGTCCATTTTCACATGCTTGACTCTCAGACAGCTCGTATGGTGGTGACACAAAGTACATTTTTGCTCTAGGGAAACCAGGAATGATGTTGCTAAGCTGAAATCCAAACATCACCAACCAGCTCTTGACATCTAAAAATCAAAATAAATCAGCTAAGTGAGAAACACATGTCTTTAACAAATAGAGGAAATAAAAAACTAGGAAATCCATCTTTGACATCCTTAATTTCAAGTAGCAAATGAAGTCACAATTAATATTGTAGTATGGAACTTTACAGAACTGTAGCAATCCACCATGAACAGGCACAGGAAGCACTGTGTTAAATTTACCCTAAATAATTAATCAGGGATATACCAGCTTTTTCATTATTCTCCATTAGAGCACATGAATTATCCAAACATTTTACAACATACAGCACTTGTTCTATCTCTGACACCTTCTGATGTGGCTACTGTATGCAACTTATAAACTGTGTTGTACGATGATATTTTATTAGGTTAACACTCAAAATGTCTTCAAAGTCCCTTGGGGAAAGACATGGCTTCTCTTCTATGTCCTACTTCTATCAGCTGTCATCAGGTCTCAGGAGGCTCCATTAAATGCAGTGAGAAGCTAGATTTGTAAATCAGATGTCTAAATTTAGGCACCAAGAATATCCTCCCCATCCCTCCAGAGAAAGTAGGAGCTGTGTGGGAGGGTTACATCTCATCTCTGAGGTGAGCCTCAGCAAGTTCCAGGTGTGGTTTCAAACACGAAAACTCTGTCCTCAGTTCTAGCTGTAAAAGCTAAGTAAGTTAATAACAGTAATTCTCACTCAGCAGGTATTAAAAACTAATTATGTATTTTAGTTATCCAAATTACAACTCTTTCAACAAAAAAAACCTCCATGACTCCGTTTCACATTTTCCTGTTCCCTGAATTCATGATAATTTTTGCTTAAAAATCTCTCCTGTCTTTCCTAGTGACCATTTCTCCTCACTGGCCTACACTGGCTCCTGATGCTGCCACTGCCACTTCTGCAAGATGAACTGTTGCAAAGCCTGTTTCCCCCAAGTTTGTTTTCTCTTAGCCATTTTAAGCCATTTTAAGCCAAAATAAATAGTAAATTACTTTGCCTTTGCAAGGTATCTGTATCCATCTCCCATCACAAAATGCCTACTGTATTTTTCCTGAACCTTTGGATCAGCACAGGGTTACTGCGTCTTATAAGGCTTTTTTTTTTTTTTTTAATTTTATTTTATGATAAAATGGTATTTCCTAAACAAGTCACTTCAGCTGTTCTAATTCCACAGAAACCAAAGAAGGGCCAATATACAAAAAGTTACTATTTTGCTGAGCTAATGTGTATTGCAGCACTGCACTTGCTACAGGAATTTGTTTCAAGCAAAACCTGTGAATAAAGCAGTGTCAGGGGTTAACAGTAAGAACGGACTGGGAGGAGAGTCTTTGGTGGGGTTTTTTTGTTCTCTCTTTTTTTCTTTTTTTAACTATGACAACAAAGGTGCCACCATAATCCCTTCTTGTCAAAGCTAATCTGTTTAGTCCTACAGCAACAAATATTTGCACCACAGATAAAGTTTTTTTAGAGACTACAAGGTGTGCGTTATCCCTGAATGCAATTTATCTTACTAGATTTCATCCAGTGGACGGACAAATTAAATAAATACAATTTCAGAATGTAGCAAAACACAGTAAGAGAATATTGAAGGTCAAAATCAAAGGGTGGTGGATGAAAATAGGACTTCTGTTAAATTTAGGACAATGAGGTAATTTTAGTCACCAGTATTTTCACACTATTAGATACAAATCACATTATCTCCTAATTGCAAAGTAGCTCCACTAGAATCTGTAGTGTGTTACACCTACTATTAGGTTGCAATGTACTAATGGAAGGTGCTATGATTTTCTTTGAAGGAAATGCACACTTTTCTTGAAATTCAAATTACTGTTAAAATTAAGATCGCTCCTTTTTAAAACTGGTATTGCTACTCTAATTATTGTATACTGCATATTCAATTTGGAAAAAAAGGGTTTCCTGAAGACATACTAATTACCTTTCCTTTTAGAAACTGCCAGCAGCTAGTTCAAGTACTTTGTGATGTTACTAAGTGAAAAATTATTCCTAATAAGAAAGGGTTACAAGTTTTACCCAATTCTAACATATGTGATCAAAACTACTTTTGTTTCTCTGCTCTACACAATCCATAACATTTATTAGTCTTTCAGGCTGAAATAATCTTAAAAAGCATCAAGAATTTAATTTTAAAGACTAAAGACTGTTCGCTATTAAAAGTTAAATGGGAAAAAGTGTAATTAAATCCATTCTTGGTGTTAAATCATAATCTGTCCATGGACTCAGTCAGTAGCCCTGAAAGAAGGAGATCTGAGCAGTTCCAGATTGTGATTCTGAACCAACTTGCCAGTGATTCCTATATATGACTTCACTTTTCTTGATACAGAACTAGAATGAACACTTCTTTATACAGTACTAGTTCAATAGGAAGAGTACTATAGCTATGCTGAAATGTTATATTCAGGCAAACTTGTATTTATTTCTTTCCATCCATAATTCATCATGGCTTTCCACTCAGAGCTCTTCATTCTGGGAAGAGCAGTACGAAGGAATCAGAAATATCCACTTCTTTTCATAGCTGAAAGAGGAAAATGGCTCAAACTTGATGTGAATATTGAGCAAAGGGCTCATAAAGAGAAGCTGGATTTCTTTTCCAAATCAGCTTCCAAGCTGTAGTGTTATGTAGTATTATAAATGTGAAGAAGTCTCACCTGTTACATAATTCTTTAGATCCAGTTCATTGCTGAGAGGGTTGTTACTCTTGAACATGTACAGATTGAAAGGAGCGGGTTCTTTGCCAATATTTTTCCACATGGTGTAATCAGGAGACGTCCAGCGCCCAGCCAGGACATCGTAGTCCCTTTGGGTAAAATGCACGAGTTTGGTTAAAGGATCATACAGCCCTCCATGGAACCCAATGACCAGCTGGAAATCTGGGTTAGAGTCGTAATAGATCTCCCCATAGGCCGTGTACTGGAGCTGCTTGATCATGAGGCCATTGATGCTGAAAACAGCTAATGGAGTGCCTGTGTTATCAGAGGCCACGTAATACTCTTCCCCACTGCTGCTCTCCATTGCAAAGAGGTGGCCTTGCAGATCATAATACAAAGAGGTAATTTCAGAATTGGAATGATTGTAGACATGAGTTACCCTTGTTGGATTGTGAAGATCAGCATAAAAGTACTGTAGATGATGCCCCAGGTTGGTCTTGCAGGAAGCCCTTCGGCCCAGTCCATCGTAGCGGTACTGAACACTCCACCCATTTGCTTTGTTGTAAGCTCTTGTCAGGAGCCCTTTGGAGTTGTACTCAAACACATCTGCACCCCGCTGCCACAGGAACCCGTCGTCATCGATCTTGTATGGGATGTCACCCAGGCGTGTGATCCTGTCCCTGAGGTCGTAGCGCAGAGGCATCAGTCGGACACTGTTCCCAGGATTCAGCAGGTGGAGGTTCCCGTTCAGGTCGTAGCTGTAGCGCCAGGTGGGCCTGTCGTTGACTGCCACGCTCTGCAGTTGCCCATCTCCATCGTAGTCATAGGTGTACTTGGTCGTGTTGGCGTAGGGACCGAGTTTGAGCTCTCTTTTGGTCACCCTTCCCATGCTGTCGTACTGCACGGTCATCCAGTACATCAGGGACCGGAACATTTCGTACTGCACTTCCTTAATGCGCCCGTGGGTGTCAAAGTGCTTGCTCAGTGTCATAACTGCCGTGGTGATAATTTGGTTTATATCATAATAAATAACTCCAAATTTGCCAAAATGCTCTACTTTGCCAGAAATCTCATCGTAACGGTAAAGGTCAACTGGAAGAGGCGTCTCACTTATGATGGGTTTGATGCTTGCAATTCGGAAGCTGTTGTCATGATATGTATAATCAAACCTTGCATTGACCATTCCTTCTTCAGAGAACCTGTAGATTTGTTTGTCAACAAGGGGACCAATTTTCCTATAGCGAATCGTACAAGAAAATCCTCCACTTTGCAAATTCACCATTTTTAGGACACCTGTGGTTTCGTCGTATCCAAAAGTAACTGCTGTGCTGTCATAAACAATTTCAGACAGCTTGGATAGCTTCCCATACTTGTAGAAGACTTGTCGGCCGGTGCCTAAGAATGACGTTTTCAGAATCCTCCCGTCATCGCTGTAATCAAAAATGACAGAGGCATTGCTTTCAGGGGGGTTGTAGATGTTCCTGATGTAGCCCACAGAGGTGTGAGTGGACATGCTGTGCCGAGCCACGCTGGGCATGGTGACGGCGTGCAGGCGGTCCGAGGAGTCGTACTCAAAGATGTACTGTCGCTGACTCTGCAGCAGCAGCACCATCGACTGCAGGGGACACAACAACAAATGGTTACCAGCTATCAGCATGTGGCCTGAGAGAGGGAACTGAAGAAAAGTTTACAGGAGAGGCACTAATGTTAAATGAGTACAAAGAGAATCAGATGTATTAGCCTGGGGCACAGAGCTGCTCAAGATTATTGTCAGGTTGTCAGATGACAGGATCTGCTTCTTGGAAATCAATATGCTGGCGCTCCAGAGAAAGTTGTAGGTTAGCAAACTGTGAGCTGTCCTCCCTGTAGGAGGACTTTTTGTTTTTATTTACCTTTTTTTTTTTTTTTTTTTTTTTTTTTTTTTTTTTTTTTTTGCTGGGGGATGCAGAGGAGTTAGATAAATGACTTATCTTTCTGCCAGCAGTTGTAATTCACAACGGTTACTGTGAAATATGTGAGAAACTAAGCAGAGAACATCAGCTCTGGTTTACTTAGAACAAGAAGAAGGGAAAAGGAAAACAATATGCAGTTTTGCAGTATTTAAGACACTTTTATGACTGAAGTGTGCTAATTAGGCTAAGTGAAAATGCGCTACCATACTTTTGTTCAATAAATAACAATTAGAGAGGAATTACCTGTTTCTACATGAACATTTCGTCAGGTTTAGTCATGCATTTTTGGGTTTAATTAAGCACAATTCATTGTTTTAATTTATTACCATCCTATGGCAGGAAAATATCAGAAGACAGAGACCATGAACAAAATATTCCTGATTAAGAATTAGTCATATTCAGTTGACTAATTGAAAAATAAGGAATTTTGAGACCAGGGGTGGTTAACAGCTGGGACACATCAAATCCTAGCTATTTTGTACGCATGAGTCACGCGTCATGAAGACGAACATATCTTTGTGTCCTCGCAGCTCGTGCCAGGAGGTGACACGACACCACCTACGTTTTCCAGGTAGGTGTAGCTCCACACTTTGCCGTCGGCGAACATGCGTGACACGATCCTGCCCTGCTTATCGATGTCCGTCCTCTCACTCATGGCCCCGCGCTGCAGCCCGGCCAGGCGCCCATTGAGGAAATAGGACACGTTGACAGCAGCCAGGCCACTGCTGGGCAGCCACAGGAAGGGCCGGCCCAGCTGGTCGTAGATGATGCGCAGAGTGAATTTGCGGTGGTCGTCGTAGATCTTCTCCGTGCGGATGTTGCGGTCGTAGTCGATGGACAGCAAGTTCCTGCCGTGCACCTGCGGGAGGGAAGGAGGCTGCACTCAGTGCGTGATGTCTCGCCATCCCTCTGGGTTTACAGCGGGGAAATAGGATGGCCAATAGGGAAATGCTTTGTGAAAAGTCTAGGGTTCCTGTTAACTGGCTTTTGCTTTCTACTTGGTAGTGTATTCAAATAATTTTGGGTCTGAGTATTTCCCATCTCACTGAAATATGGGAGATGATATCCTACGGTAAAAAGCTCCAATTATGGTCAGAGCAGACAGACATTCTGCACACCTAGGGCTTAAAGCGCAGAGAAACAAATTATTTTGCATGGAATGTTTTTCTACTTAATCTATTTTCCTACTTTGTACTGTTTTTATTTTTGTACTTCCATCAATTTTTTTTCTTTTTTTCCCTACAATCACTCCAAGAACAACAGAAGAATTTTTTGTGTCTTTATTGAGGTTTAGCCCCTTGAAGTTCTGCCACTTCTGTAATTGCAACACCCTGCTCAGAATTCATTGATTTACTGCATTCTTCATTTACTTTCCAAATATTCAATAGATCCTTCACTTGAGATGGGTTTAAAAATCCTGATCATACAGGTTGGGAAAGTTTGACTTCTAGTGCTGAAAGCAAAGGTGCTAAATAATTAGGTCAAATATTTTTCTCCCTTTTTTTTTTTTTTGGTTATAATTTTTATTCAAAGTAGTGGATGAAGTGTTTCAGTGCCAGATTTATTTATTTATTTATTTAAAATAAAAGAGCAAAGCAGAGGCAGGGGAGAATAAAAATGCCAAATGGGGAGGTTTCTAGTGAGAGTGCTATAATGAGATACATAAATATATTCACTGGGGGGTAAACCGTAGAATTTAGGCTAATGCTGTAATCTGATAAAGCTTCTTAAGTGATTTAATTGTAGATGCATCATTAATAAAGTGGCAGTTTTGAAATTAGATATAATTTCAGAGCAATGACTACTTAAAAAGTATTCATCAGTTTCTGGGAATTTGTTCTTTAGCTTATGTTTTTCAGTGGCTTTGATAATATAACGTTTCCTCTTATCCAGAATTAAACTGTACATCAAACAATATGTAAATTAACCCTGAGCCTTTCTTGAGGACACAGAAGTTATTCTGAGATTTATTCACTGGCAGGGGTAAACCCAATTCCCATCCCAACCAACTCAGTAGAAATTCAGTTATACAGACACATTTAAAATTAATACAGTTTTGTGTTTGTAAAGAAATAATTATTTCAAATTATCGCTCATTATCCTAATTTTTTCCATTAATGAAATTAATCTCTTTAACAGTTTGCATTTCCTCAGTGGGCAATTACTAGGAAAAAAAAAAGCTCTTTTCTGTAGATTTTCCCAAAGGTTATCCCAGCAACAACTTGCCCTATGATTCACAGAAAAGACAGAGTATTATTCTGAAAACACCTTGGGGCAAAATAAGTCATATTCTGCTCTCCCATTGCAATGAAAATAAAGCCAGGGAAGCCAAACTCAACATCAGTAGTTTCCCAGCTGGTTACTCCTGCTTTGTAGGATCAACCCTGATGGCAGAGACACTAAAAACCTCTTTTCATCAGGAGAAGAGAGCTCTGACTGCTCAAAACCATTTAGCTATAGAACTAAAGGGTTAGTGTAGGACTGAAATAGTTCAATTTCTTAAGGGTGGGCAGATTTTCTAAAAAGAAAAAAAAAGTCTTTCAGAAAGATTATGAATTGAATTTTAGCTTTGGGGGCTTTATTTGTTTTGGTTTTTTTTGTAACTTCTGAAGCTTCACAAATCAGTCAGGATGTCTGGGTTTTGTTCCCTCCATTACAGTAACTGCAGTAGTAATCTATCGGCATGAAGGAAAGTCTGACTCCAGGTATCCTCTCTTCTCTCAAAAACATTATAAGAGTTATTTGGTTTTGCCATAGAAAGCAAAATTAGTAGGGTTTTTAAAATGATTACACACACAAGAGCTGTGCACACACGCAAGCATCACTTGGAGATGCGCACATGAACATCACTTGCTTGGATAATTCAGTACCTTCATTTGCATTTGTAAAATAAGTAAAACCAGAGACTTTTAATTGCAGTATCATATTAAATATATAGAAACCCAAACAGGCTGACTAATCCTCCTTCCTGGGAACACTAAGAGCAGTCACAAGGATCAGGACTGCAGATTACTCGACAAGCCCTTTCTCTTTTGTTCCCTACCCATGTGCACATCTGGTTATCCCCCAGCTGTGGCCTGAAGTGGCTGTAGGGTCGAGCCCTTTGTGCCTTAGAAATCTCTGGCCACAGCAATCACTTACATGATGCTGCACCATAATAAAAACTCTTCAGACAGGAATCTTATCAGGACTTTATCTGAAACTACAGCAAGACACTGAACGTGTGGTGCAGCAAACAGCAGCAGACAGTGAGTGGGACAAGATAAAGGTGAAGTGCAGTTCCTTTCTCAGGTTCATTAAATGTGCCCAGGCAGGTGTGCACATTCCAACGTGGGCAGAGTCTGGGCTCAGGCAGCACCCCTGTGTGAGGGCTCATACAGTCAGCCTGTTCTTTGGGTTGGAAGGGACCTGTGAATCACCCAGTACAACCCCTCTGCACGGAGCGGGGACATCTTCAACTGGAACAGGCTGTGCAGAGCCCTGCCAACCTCACCTTCAATGCTGCCAGGAATGGGGCATCTTCCACCACTCTGGGCAGCCTGTGCCAGTGCTTTACCACATCACCATAAAAAAACTTCTGTATAACTACTTTAAACCTAGCCTCTTTTAGATAAAGCTGCCACACCTTGTCTTACCACAACAGACCCTTTAAAAAAGTCTGTCCCCATCTCTTTTAAAAGCCCCCTTTCACTACTGAAGCACAATGGCATGGGATCCAGCAAATACTCCTCAGAGTAGTGGGAGTGAAGTACTCAGCTAAGATGTCAGTCCCAAAGGATGCCCACCCTTCCAGTCACACTGATTGTGAACTGGGGCTCCAGGAGGTGGCCCTGGTGCTCTGTCAGCTCTGCAGCAGTGCCCTGCCCTGTGTCACTATGTGCCACAGCTGCCCCTGCCTGTTACCTGCTCCCCACAGCTTTCCAGCACACTTGTTCTGCTTCCTTCACTGAACAATTTATAAAGATGAATTATAATAAATGGGATGCAAATAAATTCTGTGCTTTCTCCCTTGTTTTCAAATTTCATTTTCAGTCCACTCAACCTGTGATAATCTCACAGTGATTTTCCTTTAAAAGAGCTAAATGGATATGTGATTATTGTTACAGGAACTAACACCAGACAATTAAATGTTGAGGTGTTGCTAGATAAAGCATTGTTTTGATTTGCATAAACATGATGCAAGAAAACCTATCTCATGCAAGGTTTTAGCACTAAGATGTGTTTAGCTTCAGTTAATTACCACAAGTACGCCTATTAAATTTTTAGCATTGAGAGTTAGGATTACTGCAATTTCATTTCAGCATCCTATTTATTTTTATTTTGAACAACACCTAGTCAAAATACAGAGCTGATCTGTTTTCCACTTCCTTTCAACTGCTGCAGGTCAACACATCAAAATCAATTACACAGCCATGAAGGATTAGCTGCTAATCTCATTCAATGTTTTTTTGTCTAACCTTTCCCCTCTCCCTCAGAGTCTGAGCATTTGTGAGAATAAGAAAGACTTGTTAACACTGGGAATTAGATGCTAAGAATAGGAAAATATAAAAAATTAAGTCCTTTTTTTTTTTGTAAATCACTACATAATTGCTTATATATACTGCATTTACTATGTGACCTTGAACACACTGAACTGGATCTCATGTTCAGTGATGGTGAAAGAACTGTTGAAAGAATGAGGACTTGATCAGCACTACATTAGTTTTCTGCCCAGTATCTCAAATCCCTTCCAAAACTGCACATACTGAAGTAGCCCAGTCAAAAAAATCAGTGAAAATTGGGCCAGCAAAGCACAGAATGGGACTAATCCAGCTGCAGCTGATCTTTAATTTGGCAGGGGATAGATTACATGACCTGACTGTCTTCCTTATCCTGTGCTTATGATTTTGTAATTATGGCAATTATTTTCCAATCGTGCCATTTGGGAAAGGGAATAAACACAACATGCCTGTCTCAGTGAGTCTTTTGGGGGATTTTACAGCAGCAGAATGCTGTAGTTGTGTTTGCTCCCCAGCAGCAGCTGGGGTAAGTCTGCCCTGGCAGTTTTACAAGTGGTGAGTGCTCAGATTGTCAGTCCCTTGAGAGGCAGAGTGTTTTGCAAGCAATAGGGCAATGAAGCTGGGAGAGGCTCTAGAATACATCTCTTGAGGAGTGGCTGAGGGAGCTGGGTGTGTTTAATCTGCAGAAAAGTTGGTTTGGCGGGACCTAATTGCTCTCTACAAGTCCCTGAATGGAGTTAGCAAGTTGTGGACCAGTCTCTTCTGCCATCAAATGCAAGGACAAGAGAAAATGGCCTGAAGTTGCACCAGGGGAGGTTCAGATATTAGATTATATATTTGAAAAACTTTTTTGACTGGAAGAGTGTTCATGCATTGGAATAAGGTGCCCAGGAAGGTGGTGGAGGGGCCATCTCTGGATGTGTTCAAGAAGCACTGGGATATGGCATTTGGGGATATGGCTTGGCGCAATTACAGTGGAACTGGGATTGGACTAAATGATCTTGAAGGTCTCTTCCAACACTGATGATTCTGTAATATTCTAGGTATTTTTGCCAATCTCTTTTGGAATACTTTTAGTAACGAAGCTCCATAGCTAATTGCAGCAGATGAGCCCATGCAGCCAACTGAGCTCTCAAACAGTGTCTCACCAAAGACAATCCCAGAGTTTTATATTTTTAACAAGTAAAAGTAATGTTCTTTTAAATAAAAAAAAAGATATTTTCTGCCCAGAGAGGAAAAGGTGATTATTGTAACAACAGGTTCTACTTACCCTGAGCTTTCTTCCAAACACGGTCACTTTGCCTTTAATCTGCTCCTTCCTCAGGCGCCATTCAATTGAGTTTAAACCATTTTCCATGGGTAGAGAAATATTACATCGTCCTATGGTGGGAGTCACAGTCCCAGCCAGGACATGAGGTTCGCTGTGAAAGCTAATGCTCATGCCATTGGCATACATCACTCTCAAAGTACCATTATTACAGAGCTGGTAGCTGTTCCTCACTTGATCTACAGCAATAATGAAAAGAAAATAATTTAGCTACTCCAGTCATAAAGAAAACATATAGCTTAATTTGATTGGTTTTTTATTGCACTCCTGTTGATGTTAAATGAAGTCAGCCTGCAATTACCATTTACGTGGTACTATGGTGGAAATTACAGATGTTACTGATTCATGTAAAGAACAGTAGTGTAACAGTGAGCCTGCAGAGAGATACTGTGTTTATTTCATTATGTTTTCCCTTCAGTTTTAATTCTCAGTCAAAATGCACAGTGATACGTGTTGAACCACGTAATTTATTTCTGATATGAAAAAAAATTCCTGAAAACTGAACTGCTGGATAAACAACAAAGCATTAAACTCCATAACAAAAAGAAAAAGAAGATGATTGCTGGACTCATTTTTAAGTAGGAAGAAGTAAGTGCCTCTTCTTTTCTGTTTCCCTCTGTTTAAATAAAAACTGTCTCCAAGCAGAGGCCTTGTACAGAATGACAGCGTGGCTTTAAATCCTCAAGGTGTGAGGCTCCAGCAGTGCAAGCTGGCAGCCACAGTGGCTCCCTGTCCTGCCTCCCTGCCTCCCCACCAGAACCACACTGGCCTGATGTGCACACCCGGCCTCTGCTGGACACGAGTTACAGAAACAATCCCGTGCATCTCTGGCCAGCAGTTCTCCAGCTGTTTGACACAGCCCAGTCCCCTCTCAGCCAGGACGGAGTGCCAGAGTGTGCAGCTGTCAGCAACACATCAATATTTACCTGACAGAAGGACAGCATCTTTGTAATTAATCATCTGGTATAAGAGAAATTAAGTCTTTGTAACCAGACCTGTCATGGTATCATAGTCTATAAATGCTGACATTTATGTCAGGAGGAGACTATTGTTTGATGATGATATTCTCATTCCAGTGACATTATATCTTAATTAAAAAGCCCCATCACTCACCAAATCCCTTTCAGTCTATCTTTGAGAACTGACTTCACTCCATCAGATACAATGCCTGCGTGGTGCTGGAATGCTCTACACAAACTCTGAACCTGTGTTGCTGCTGCCTCCTGCCACACACGGGCTGTAACACTGTTCTTGGAAGGGCCATCTCTGGCACCACAAAATCCACTGCCCTGATTACCCTAATGATTACATTAATTACACTACACTGTAATTAACGGCAGTGTATAAATTTAGAAGATTTTTTCCTACTGGAAGGCTTCCTCTGAGCCCCTCCAGAAGGATCACCCCAGCAGCCATATCCAGCAGTCAGGTTGCATCTCTGTGGCACAGAAGTTAGAGCCAATTTTGCAGGGAAGTACAGAGAAATATGCAAGTGGGTGAAGTGACCCTGACCCAGGAGGCAGTGGCAGGACTAACCTTCCCCAGCAGATAGTGACCATCCATACTTGACACAAAGCAGGACTGCGAAATGGCTCTTACCTGTCCTGAAGACCTGTCATTTTAGGAATAAGCTTTATGGGAGTTTTTCTTGCAAACCTTATACGGTTTCCCCCTGCTCATAAGTGTACTAATGACACGAATCATTAGCGAATTGCTTTCTCAGGCTATGTGTGTGGTTAGGAGGTGTGCTGAGAAGTGTGCTTTGGTACCTTGAACAACTGTATAGGAAGCCTCCACAGAGGAGAGATTTGTGATGACCGTGACATCGTCATCCCGATTAGAATTCTCAATGTCGATGGTAATAGACTTTTCCATTTCTCGATGAAGGCTAGTTACCACTCCAGTGGGACGTGTTACATTGGTCAGACGCCCTTCATGATCATAGCTAATAGAAAAGTTAGTGAGAGCAAAAAAGCATGAGGATATATGTTCATTTCAATACCCAATGTATTAATAATGCACCACATTTGTGCAAAAAACCCAGACTGAAACAGATTTTCAAGAACATCCTGGCCATATCTATTTCTCTGTTCTTGAAAAAGTCTATAATGATGAAATGATATTTTTTAGATACTGATCTCAACTACATGGGTGCAAATCCTGGCTAGTATATTTTAAATTATTAAATTAATTAAATTATTATGAATATATGGAGTGATATTTGGCTCAAACAATTATAACTAGTAAATTAGTCTTCATTTTAATAGTTGCATTTCACTCTAAGGAATTGGACTTCTGATGGACACTGCAATAAACAATTGCATAACTGCACATTTGCTTTTGAATACTTAGTGGAAACTAAGTATGGTCTTGAGTGACATATCAAGAAATAAACTTGCCATAAAAAGACATTAGATTGACAACATAATAATTTCATTTAGATCTTATCTGTGTTATTGGACTGCATTTTGGGGTCAGTATTTTGTCTTATAAAGATGAAAGATGAAAAGCACAGGACAGAGGTTGGAGTTGCACAAGGGGCAGCAGTCAGCACTCAGAATAGACCTTAGAAAATGAGTTAAATGCTCCAGAGGCATAAAGATTTAAAAAAAGAAAAAGAAAACAAAAAAGGGGAAAAAAAAGAAAAAAAAGGCTTTTCATTATTTTATTGGGTTAAATTTCTTTAGAGGTATAAAGCCTGAGGAGCGGGGGAAAGAAGGAATGCTGCTGGAAATCAAATCATACCCTTTCCCCCTTTCCTGCAGTATGCTCTAGTTGTGTGCATACATTTGCTAAGGAAGCAATCCCTTGGATCTTAGGGGTGAGAAATGGGAACCTGAAACAAAATCAGCATTCCAGTCTGACACTCTGCTCGCTGCAATTCTCTGCTCGTGCAAGAGTCTCTCACACAGCTGCTACCAAAGCATGCGTGCTTCTAGAGAGCAGAAAGGCAAGAAAAAATGTCCTGTGTAGATAAAGGGAAAAGTTTAGGTAGAGGTTGAAACCAACTGATCATCCTTGGAATGTAGAGATGCAGGGAGCAGGAAGCCTGGAAGAGAACTGGTAAATCCATTGCACTGCCTGAGAGTAACAGAAGAGAAGAGGAGCACATTTAGTATCATGGAGCTAGCTCAGTTCATTGCAGGCTGTGGTTAGCTGTAAAGATGAAAAAAAAAATCAGAGCTTTCAACATGGCTTTACAATTAAAACATTAAGAAACCTCAGACTAGGCCACCTGAACTTTACAGCATATCTAAAAAATTAAGACACAGATTGGCTCCTCAGTTAAAATGAACAAAATATGATTTTCAAATCCATTGCAAATGCTTGCACCCATTCAACTGAATATTGGGGAGGAAGGAAAAAGTCACCTGCGGAGCACCAAGCCTTACCAGAACCAATGGAAGTATTAGGCAAAGAAGGAAATCAATAAAACAAAGCATCATGCGACCTAAAAGGAACCAATAATACATTGTGTTCATTTAAGCATCTCAGGATCAAAGAAAGATTAAGCAGCATGATTTTTCTCAATATATTCACAAGTTTCTCTCCACAGATACATATATATTTATATATAGATATATTATCATTTCAGTAAGACACTAAGAAAAGATAATATGTTGAGATAATGAAAGTGGGTTTAGTTAAGTCTTTATAAAGGTCTTCACAATAAAATATTGAAAAGCACTCCAACAGAATAGCTAAAGGAAGAACTTGATCCAGCCAAGCATCTGTCTTGCAGGGGAAAAGTACAAAAACTGGACAATTTCAAGAATCTTAAAGGTTAATAAGGCCCCTTAAGAGCCTGTATGTGCTGTGTTTCATGATGAGCAGAGTGATGAAGGAAACACTTGGATGTCAAATCTTACAGCACAGACAGTGTTATTTAGGACAAACTAGAAAAAACTATGAGTGTCTCCAGTGTGACTCTGCAGTACTCGGTGAACTTCCAGAAAAACGGCTGGTGAAATTCCCCATCAGCAAATATATTTTAGGCAATGCAAATGAGACATTAATTTAAACTCCTCATTCACATTGCTGGGTTTTTAATTAACCTAGGAAAAATTCCTGGGGATTGCTGTGGGCTACTCACTGGAAATCTCTATTCAAAGTGTAAGGGCAGTCTAAAAAGTAAATATGGATGTGGATGTACAGAGATTGAAGCAGAAAAATGAAAATATTCCAGTGCCATTTCAAGAAATTATTGTTTTACCCCTGCCATGGGGTGTGTTCCTCAGTGCTGGTCATAGCTTTGAAAGCAGCAATATTAGCTGTCTACTGCAAGAGATGGATACACTTAGCAAAATACATACAAAAGTACTGCCCTTGAAGATCTGAAGACCATTTAGATTATGAATTAGATATATAAAAAATTTGCTACCTAAATGATATATACACAATGTGATACCAATATATAAAGAAGGCATTGCTACTTTGTCCATTGTATTAAAATAAAACCTTATTTTAAAAATACCTTAAAGGTGAAAAAAAATAAAATTAATACAACAGAGACCTTTTACACACCACAAAATTCACGCGACATATTCCTGAGGTTTTTTTAAAATTTATGTATTATGTGAGAGTGAGTGGTCAGTAGAATACAACACCCAGCCATTTTAATAATAAGAATAAACTGTATATGAATTAAATTATTATGTACTTCTTTATGCCATGAACCCGGGTCTAATGAAGTAAAAAACCAAGATTTGCAATGAAAAATATATCAATTGACCTGGTGTCTTCTTCAGAAGCAGTCTCTATCTACTGCAGCGTGTGACACAGCATCAGCCTGGATGAATCAGGTCTGATACGGCAACTTTTACATTCTCAAATGAGGTGGGCTCTGGGTACACCATAATTCCTGAGCTTTTGTTAGTGACTTCAGTTAGAGTAAGGCTTCAAACCAAGTTTTTCTACTAATAAAATGACAAGGGCAAACAAGGCAAACAACCTTTCCTTATCCAAGTATCTTAAAACCAACGAACAACAGCATCTCCCCGCTGCTACCTCACCAACTCTTTGCTGACTGTGACCAAAACCCCCCTGCCAGCAGGCAAAGGTTTCCCAGGATAGCTGTGGGTGGCACCAGGCACAAAGCTGGTGGCTGTCTCTGCCAGCCTGGTGGCTCTGAGCTGCATGGCCACACCTATAGCTCAGCCTGTAGGACACAGCTGAGCGCTCAGCACCTTCTCAGGAAGCTACAAGCATCTGTGCATCCCTTCAGTGGGCTTGTGACAGTGGCCTGAGGGCTGCTGGCCCTTGGCCACTGCTGTGGCACCTCTATTCCTTAGGCAATTTTTATAACCAGCATCCCGGTCTCAGGTCTGAGTCCTGCTCCCGACAGCTCGTGGGTGGAGCAGGAAGGACAGGACCATATCCAGCACTGCAGAGAGCAGGAACAGCAGCTTCTGACTTAACACAGAGCCGGGCAAGCCACAGATCCACACGCATTTACATACATCCCTGTTTTCTCTCCCTTTTAAAACTGATACAAGAAAAAAACTGCAGCATTCTCTCAGGACGCTCCCTAGACCAAGAAGAATACCACTGGGAACTGCTTCAAAGATCTGTGCTTCATGCCCAAGCCAAGCTTAAATTACCTCATGTGAGCCTGCTGGTAGCTGTTCTATTATTGAAGAGTCTTGGCTGTTCCTACTGCAAATGAGCTGCACGCACGTGGACAGATGCTATCTATAGAAATCGCGTATGGAGTGTGCACACACACAAACCAGCTCCTGTCTGCAACTCTCTGCACGTGCACATGCACACTAGATTAACTGTATAGATTTAATTCTGAGAGCATTTTCAGGGTAAAGTTTCAGATAAATGAGAGGAATATACCTGATAAGATAACATGGCACTTCAGTGTCTGGTTGATAGAAATGCACTGACATAAGTTTTTCGTAAGAACTTTAGCTCATGTAGTACTTTACCACTTAAAAGACCTCTGTTCTTTTCCTTTTCTGCTGCCATATTAACAATTTTGAGTGCTGATTATGTCTGTATGAATGCATTAATGTAACTGCACAGAAAACTATTTTGTTGTCCTTATAAAATCTCATTGGCTGAATACTTCATTCAATTGATGTTAAGTTATAGCTACTAAAAATTTTCAGACTAATGAATACAGAATTTTCTCCTAGGAGCTGTTTCAAAAAACATACAGAAACCAGAAACCAGTACTGAGTGACTGTGGACTGTGATAGCTTAGGTTTATATATTCAGTTTAAATACTGTCTTTATTGTTCTGTCATCTATGTGCTCTATGCTTATGAGAATGTATGTACAAATCTGGGAGAAATAAGTTGTTTCTGCTGCCTCATCAAAGTTACTAATTATCTAAGTACCTCAGGCTGTAATATTTAGATCTAAATATGGTATTTAACTTCCACTGACCTGAGGCAAAGGTTGCACATCTTTTCTTACTTGATCTTGGAAAAAATCTTTAGCACTATGTACACATTAAACGATATTTCCAGCTGATCTCATCAATGCCCCTACTTTCTGTATTTCCTTAGGAATCATAATACAATTTTTCGAATAAACCATGTTAACTTAGCACTTGGTGTGACTCTCACACACCAATTACACCAGTTTTGTAACCGGTAACTTTCTGATGACATTTCTTAACGTTTTATGGATTTCCACGTAGAGTTTTAAATTATGTCACTTCTTAGTTTTCTACAATTAATTTCTGGTGTTTTGAGAAACGACTAATGTATATGACTGAATCTTGGGCTACCTATTGAGGAAAAAAAAACAAAAAAATCTTTCTAGAAGGGCATCCACATCTCGTCAGCAATAATATGAAATTTTATTCCGTCTAGTCCAGTGAGCTTTTACTTGAGCTTATAACCAGCAGGTCGTGCAGTCATGTAACTGAACTTATTCGTGTAACGAATTTGTGGTGAGGAAATAATTTTTGCAAAATATTAAGGAGAAAAAAGCCCCTGCCCACGTGAAGCCCCAGGCTGGAGAGGAGTGAGTGGCTGGGCATGCAGGGCCCCACGAGAGGGCACTGCTTTCCTGAGAAAGGGAACCAGCTGCAGCATCCCTGCTGGGCAGGGCAGCCCTTCCCAGCACACTGAGCACAGCTCCTTCTACTCCTGCATTTCTTACGTGTTGTCTAAACAGAGAAAACAGGTGGCCAAGCTGAATGCATCAATAAACTAAGAGGTGTGTGCCATTGCTCGTCTGTGACCTTGAAAATAAGCCTGCCATTTACAATTAAATATAAAGCCTTATTCATATTTCCTACTCACTGATTTGGGGAATGGTATTTTTTGATCATTAACTAATTCAGACAAAATATATGGCATCAGACTTGCCATACTCAAATATATTTTTGAATATGTCATTTAGCTTCTCTTTTTAGAATTATTTCAACCACAAAACCTCAGTAAGACTACTAAGAATAGGATAAATATTAATAAAAATTGGACTAGTTTTTCCTAGATTTTTAATATACTTTTGAACCTCATCTCTTCAGCTGAATTTCATTTAAAGAGGAAGTCCTGCCTATTTAATCTATACGCTCATGAACACCAGTGTGGTTTTGGGTTATCTACAAATTATGGAAGTTACACCAGGGGTCTCTCAGATAGCTGGGTATCTAATTTCCTCACTTGTCTCAGGAATGAACAATCATTGAAGTTAATCAACATTTTAACAACCATGAGTAATATATGAGGCTGAACAGAAAGAGAGATAATTTGAGTTCCAAAAGAAGCTGCAGCATGAGGGTTCCTAGAGAGAGGCAGCTCTGCAGGGGGAGTGCTGGGCTGCTCTGGCTGTGGACTGTGGGCAGCCCTGCTGACCATGAACAGCAGCTTAACTAAGCTGGGGTTCTGGCCATGGCACACAGTCCTCTGTGCTGGGTGGGGGATGAGCTGCACTGAACTCAAACCCCAGGCAGGGATTTAGAGGGATCAGCACCCACCCAAAGGACCTGGCACAACTGATGCCATCACAAAGCCACTTAACCATTTCCAGCATCACCCTGGACTGAGGTGCAATGGCCTTAGTATCAATGAAAAACCTACAACAAATTGCAGCAGGGTCAGTCTAGGGCCTACTCACTACCATTTGAAAAATAAATGTATGCTTAATATATCCAAAAACATTCTTACTCATAAAATGTTGTCCATCCTGTTTCATCACTCTTCGTTGCTAAGAGACCACTGTTTCCATTATATGTCATTAATCCGAGCTCCAGGGTCTGTGTTGAGACCAGCTTGAGTCCACCATTAGTGCCAACAGCCAGCGTGACAATCTGATTATCCGGCATCAGTAAATGGCGGGGCATCCCACTGGCATCCCGGCGCACCTTCAGGGAGTTGCCATTGTTGTCCATCACCTCCGTGACATCGTTATCGCTGCTATAGGTGAAATTGTACAAGTATTCCCCAGTAACGAGGCTCAGAGTGTACTGGTGAATCCCATCAGCATTGAAGACATACAGCTCCTGTTCTCCTGGAGATGCAGCTTCATATTGGTTAAAGGAATTAAGAATGGGCCTGTTTTTACTGACAGCCCTAATGCGGATATTTCCGAGATCAGCTATGTAGATGGTACCATCTGGGGCCACAGCTAAGGAAGATGGTGAATTTAAGATGGCATCAGTGGCATACCCATCATCCCCAGCATAGCAATTACAGTTGACATCATTTTTGCAATCACAGTCTGAAGCTGCCCCTGCAAGAAGGCATATTTCTCCATTGGTAGTTACCTGGCGTAGCCGATTAATTTTTTTTTCATCTGTCTCACTGATGTAAAGAACTCCTGTGTGTGAGATGGCAATGGCACTGGCTGATTCAAGTGCAGAATGAATAGCCAGTTTGCTAAGAGAGTAGTCTATACCAGGAACCTGGCAGTGCATGGGGCGTCCAGCAATAATGCTAACTTGATGGTTTTCTGTGATCCGTAAAATAACATTGTTCTCTAGGACATAAAGGGAGTTGTCCATGGGATTGACAGCGAGATCAGTAGGCCACTCCAGCCGTACCTATGAGTTGCACAAATTATTACTGTAAAACTCGAAACTGAAAAGTACACTCCTAGTGTTTAAAATTCCATGTGTAACAACAGCAAATTAGTGCGGGGTTTATCAGCGTAAATCATGAAACCAAGTCATGAATGGCAACTATTTCAAACAATGATTTTGTTTTTCGGAAATATTAAAGCTACGTGCAGTTGTAACTTTGGCTAATTGTGTTTCTGTGCAAGAATGAATGCTACATTGTGGAAGCTCTACAATAATTACAGAAAAACAGGCAATTAAGACAATAACTCCCATTATCTCAACCTTATTTTTCTATAGTTTCATAAATAAACTGTGTTAGCCACAGCAAAAAGGATAGTTCACCCATTTCAGTAACAAAACAAATACGTTATCATCTTGTGCTGCATAATGTATTTCTTAAGTGGCCAGGCAGTCATCCAAAATAGATGCCCATCACTTCTAAGGCAGAGAGGAAAATAAATGCAGTAAGAATCTACCTGGGTGACATCCATGCTGGAATCACAGCTGAGAGGTCGAACAGCAGTTAGATCATTGGAGCCCAGCAGGGTTGATATAATTCCATTCTGATCCACTTTTCTAATCATAGTGGCATCAACAAAATACATGAGTCCATACTTATCCACTGCAATCCCTGCAAATATAAAACCCAGGCATCAGTGCGGCAGTGAGGCTGCTGGCAGTCAAGGCAGGTTTTGTTTTCTTCACCATATTGTGAGGTGGTGAAATTTGTTCACTTCCGCTGTTCCCTCCTCCCTCTCAACCTGAGCACAGGTCCCGGAATCCTCCAACAACCCACAGTTCTGCCAAAGAAATGGCATCAAGCAGGTTTATCCTTCAGGGCCTTAAAGAGAACCACAGACATCTCCATATGTGCCGAAGACCCAGCAGAACACATCAGATTGTTTCTAGATTCAAACTCTCTGATATATTAACGTAAACCGAATTAAAAAATTATCTCCTAATTTTACTCAGAAATTTGAGGCATTTCTTTCTTCAGCTGAATAATCTAATGAGGATGAAGAGTTTTTAGAAATCTTTAAAAAAAACCTGCAAAATTTTTTGAAAACTAGGAGGACATGGTATTATGTGTGGATATTTTTTTAATTCTTTGACCTGTTGCAGTAAAAATACAGAAAGAACATCTGGTGTTTCCAGACAAAGACATAGGAGTTGCTAGCCTAAAAAAATATGGGAAGCTTCAATTCTTGTCACACTGTAAGTCCTTAGAGAGGAAAGGCACAGAATGGAAGGGTGCTCCCTTGGAGGAACAGATGGATGCTGCTGCCCATTGGGAAGGAGGGCAGCCTTTTTTTCACTTGCCTTTTCTGCTTTGATTTGGTGCACTGCCTTGTCCATTTCTCAGGCTGAAAATAAAATATTGATCTAAAAAAATCTGTCTTCAAATGGTTGCAGTGCTCATCCCACTGGGCAGTGAGAGAAGATACAGCCTCATCTTTTTAATTTCTACATGTTAACTGAAACTACTTCCTTATACAAAGAAACTGGACTTTCCATTTTTGTGTACTTTTATGATAATCTAGTTATTTTTGGCCACTAAAAAAACCCAAAGATGTTTGAAACACATGACAATCCACCTGATTAATTTGCCCTTACAATTAAGATGAAACTACAGAGGAAAAAATAAAAGCCTTAAAAAGAAACACATGCTCAAGTCTCCATATAATCTTGAAAACTTTTTGTCAAAAATTAGAAACTGGAAAGGGCAAAAATCCTTTTATATTTTTTCTCTGACTGTGAAGAAAAAGGAGATATATGGACAAAAAACTCAGGGAAAAGCCACAGCAAGCAATTTCTCTCCTCAAAGACTGCATCTCAAATGCTAATCAGTTTCCCAGTTTACATGCTTGCTTCTTGGAGTGAGCAGTACCCTGCTAATTTGTGTTCTGTTCTCCTTTTGCAGCACTCAGTGCTGGGGTAATAAAGTTTGCTTTAACTAAACAAAGCACGAACACTTGCCAATCCACTGTAATTAAAGCCCAGAATAAAAATCACCGAGCAAGGAGTGATTTAATTGCCAGATAATTATTTCCACATCCAGCCTGGCTGCACGCATTCATTTTCTCTGGTTTCTTTTCCTCCTTTACCTCGAGGGCTCATTAGGGTTGCATCCACTGCCTTCCCTCCATCCCCACATCTGGCTTCATCAAAGGGCAGGCACTGCTCTCCCGTTCCTGCCACCACTTCAGAGTTACCAGCAAGGTCCTTCGTGCCCGTGAGGGACTTGACTTTGTATATCCGTCGGCTATTGGTGTCCGACACGTAGAGGGAGCCTGAAACAGGGTCCACGGCCAGATAGTATTTATGAGCGGGATTGTTGCTTTAGAGAAAAAGAAAGCATAAAACAGAAACAGCTGAGCAGTCTAGAAACTTCACAGGCTTTCAGAGCTTGGATACTCATCAGGCACAGAAAGATCTGGAAAGAAAGTCTGACACCTTTGTACAGAGGTGAGGTCTGAAGGACCATCACCTGAGGACCTGACTTGATTAGGGCCTGGTCAGTGTTCAGAGGGATTGTAATTTTAAATCTCACTCATCCTTCTACACTGAACCTTGCACAGCAGAGCCCAATATGCCAGAGCTGCACAGCAGTCTTCCCTCTTGATCTCTTTAGCCCTTTAGATCTGCTCGGGTCGATTCTCTTTGGCTTATCTGTTTCCCCCCTCCCTGCTACCTGGTTTAACTTCCTTTGGAAGCAGAAGTCATAGGAGCAAAATCAAAGAATCAGCTTCTGAGTTACTTAGATCACACCACAAAATTTGTGAGGTCTTGTATAAACAGGAGGCAGAGGCATAACAAATTTATTTCTAAAGCAAATTTGTTCTCATTCATTCTTATCAAGAATCTCATTTGCAGCAGATGAAGTTGGTTATATAACTAAAACCAGAGACCCCAAGTGTCTGACTTTAACTCCAAACCTTCTGTTATTGAAAAAACTGTCCTCAGTTTGTGATTGGAATGGGCGCTCATATGGAAAGCTACTTCTCTTCTGAAATATATGTTTTTTGACAGCTTGTCACATTTTGGAACTACTTTAGCAAATCATCTGCAAATTGAGGAATGTCAATCTTCACTATATATATATATGTGTGTGTGTGTATATATATACATTCACACACACAGAACCGCAGTGCAGAAATATTTTCAAAATCTTGCCTGGCTAGTTTTACTCAGTTTATTTCGATTTTAAGCATGATGTGAATTTTCCAGCCTTTGGAGCCTATGGGTGAGCATAAATAAGGTCAATGATGGTTTCAAAGCATAGAAGACAAATGAAGACAGGAAGAAAAAAAATGAAGGTTACTTACCAGTAACCAGAGATATTTGCCTCCAAATATCCACACTCCTAGTTTCACATGGCAAATGTGCCCATCTCCAAGAGTGAGGATACACAGAGGTAAGTTATGATGGGCATAAGCCATTTCTTGATCAGAATCGCTGAAACTATAATAACGCCACTTTCGGCAGATGGATCCATCGGCACACCAAGATAACTGTGGTCATGAGGTCATGACCAGATTTGGAGGAATGAGGAGGCCCCAAAATATCACTTTCTACAGTTATTTTCCTCTATGCCAGTCTTTGACATGCCATGGGTTTAGGTCAATAATGGTTTGTTCTAAGACTGTAGAAAGTAGGAAGGAGATTGGTTGGATCACAATTCAGTAGGCAGAGGCAATACCATCTGCTGAAGTCTAGGAGTGTAGAAATTAGAGATGAAGAAATACAATAAACAAAAAAATACTTGGCAGGTTTATTTCATGCATGGATCTCAGAGTAGTTTAAAAAGATGGGTGTAGCACCCATTTTACAGAGGAGGAAACTGAGGCACAGAGAGGTTAAGTGGTGTAGACAAAGTTATGCAGGGAAACTAGTGACATGCTTGAGATTAGAGCACAATCTCATTATTCCCCAAATTCGTCTCCTTATCTTCAACAGCAGACTGCACCTCTTCACTACGACCTTATCACTTTCCTTCTCCTCCCTCCAAAATAATGCTCAATCTTCTTTGCAACATAGAAAAACAGTTCTTTCCACTTTAGAGATCCCTCTAGTCTCTCAGGTATCTGAGCCATACAAACACCTGCATGTTTGACATTGTTTCAAAACTCTACCCTGTTCTCCCACCATGCTTTCTTTCCCCTTACACTGAAGAACACACACTGCTGTGGCACCGGGGCTGTGCTGCACTTCACAAATACACCCAACCTTAGCTCGAGGCTGCCCTGCAGTTGGTGCCTTTTGCTTGGCCCTTCTGAAACAAGGGCCATCCCTCACCCTGGCCAAACGGGTACCTGAGGCAGGCACAGACAGGAGCTGGGCACAGACACTGCTGCTTGCACCTGAAGTGAGGGTCCTGCTGGACTCAGTGGTGTCACACAGTGACAGTGTCACACAGTGCCCACCCCGCAGGAATGGAAGGATCTCCCTTGTTTTCATGCATTATTCTGCCAGCCTGTGCCCACCCTGCCTCCCTCCCCTCTGCGCTCAGCCAGCCCTAGGTGTGCCCTGCTGCTACCAGGATGGGGTAAGACACCAGTCAGGGTAAAGAGCAATGGCAGAACGTGGGATATTTCCCTCTCCTCTCCTGCAGTCATGGTGCATCCATGGAGCTCACCCTACCTTTCTCCTCTGGAATCTCCCCCAGGGCAGTTGTGCCAGGGAGTCAGTCACAAGCTTTGGTTCCAGATCAGAGAGCAGCTCACTGGAGCTGCAGACCTGTTCCATACTCCTTCCCTCTTTCCTGAACTAGGTAAGGGAACAGATAGTGGAAGACTCTAAGCAAATTTTTGAGGGAATTTGTCAGAAAATGACTGCTGGAAGGTAACATGCACTCACTGTGCTCCCAGAGAATCAATGAGACTGTTACCTCAAACAGGGATTTGCTTTATAAATGAGTACTCAATATTTCTCAGACTGGCATCTGAGCAATTAAAGACCTCTGCCTCTCTTTTCTCCACACCATTGTAATCTTTCACTTGAATTACAGGAGGCCAAGGACTGTACCTTGTTTAAAAAGATTTTCTATGGCATTCAGTGTTGCTCAGAGGCCTCTGCCAATAATGTCTGTGCCTCCAGCCCCCAAGTGAATGTGTAGTCACCACCACCTTCACTCTGCTCTCTGAGGGAGCCTGGGGCCTGGCAGCAAGTGCAGCTCATTCTCCCTGTTCTTCTCACAGGTACAGCAAATTCCTTTTTGAACAGCAGCTTTTCTTTAAGTTTAACCAAAAGAGAAGCTGTCCAGAGCAAATCTCTAAGCAGATGAAAAACAAACTAGGCTTAGATGAAGCAAATGAGGAGACTCCAGCATCACCAATAATCATTAGGAAATTGTGAATTAATTCACCCAGGTAAGAATAGTTAGGGGTGTTACTATGCCAAAATATATTGCTAAGGGGAAATCCTGTTTAGTCCAGACCATCTATTGCATCAACTTGTATCACAGAAATGGAAAGTATGGTTTTAAAAGGGTAATGCACAGGACACTATGAAACAGATTACAAGAGCTCTTCTTGTTCTTGCCCTTGATTTTCTCCAGGGTGAACATCCTCCCTGTCCCAGGTGTGGCATGAAAGGAAGCACGAGTGTTTCCTATGCTGCAGCCATCCAGAAGACCTAGTGCTCTCCTCCCAACATCCAGGAGGGTTATGCCTCCCTCCTGAAACTCGCAGGGACTGCTTCTAGTGGTTGCACACAGCCAGCCCCACAGGTTGGCTATTAAATGTGTTTGGCAAAACAAATATAAACTAAATTATGGCAAAGGACAGCGGGCGCAGAAAATCATTAATGACCAGAAAATGAGTTTTTGACCTATATGCCGTCATTAGTGCTTTTGTGAACCTTTCTGGCATTTGTGAAAATGCTGTTGTAGTTTACCTTGACCATTTCAACCAATTATAGACAGCAGGGAGACGTGTTTATCTAGAAGTTAGCTTGGGGTTCATTATACTTGCATTCTACTAGAAATTTCTAATTACTGTCAGAACTTTTTGGCTGCTTTTTGACTGCATTTTGTAACTGCTAATGCTTATCATATTCATAACACACAATTAGCACATAAAAATGTTTCTATATATGGTACATGAAGAACATAACATTACACAAGAAGCACAATACAAAAAGCAAACACAATGAAGCAAACAAACCATATCAAATTATATGGGAAAGAGCTCATGTCTTACCTATGTTTAAACTCTTTATTTCTTTATAGAAAGGGAACAGAAGAAAAAAGAACAAACAGTTAGCTGAAGAATAGATGGTAAAGCAAACATAGTATTTGTTTTATTTTACAAAAGGACACAGGAGAAGTTATCTCTTTTCAGCACTAGCCTTAGCTTAGTTTACAGATGAAGAGTGACTGCGAGGGATAGAGCTGCAAGCTAATTCCCTATAGGATACCCCTGCCCCCACCCCCCTCCCCTCATATTTAGGAAACTTTCTGAACCACTGAAAGCATTTTCACATGGAAATACGTGTAGCTTGGGGGCTAGGACTGAGAGAAACTGGCAGTTCTCTGAATACAGGACTGGGCAGGGGGAAGCACTAGTCTGGGATATTGTCTGTCAGTTGGAGACAACCTCTTTAATCAAAGGAGTTTTCCAACAGGCTATTTGTAGACAAATTTTTACTATGCAGTTTGGTTTTTTTTCTCCTCCCAGTCTCTAAAATAATTGCTTAAAGCAAGTTTGGATGTTGCTTTGTATCTGTTTAAGCCTATCAAAGCCAATGTTAAGGTAAAAATGGCCCTTCTAAGCGAGCAGTAAGGTACTGTACAATGGGAGATAAACAGCATTAACTGATCCACAGCTTACTGCCCAGACAAAAGCTAAAGGAAAAGTGCTCTCTACTTCCCACAAGAAAATGAACACATTCCCCACTCACACAGCATTTCACTGTGTTGATGTAATTTCCATTTAGGAATATGCACTGAACAGAGCAAGGAAGTTTGTGACTCCTGAGCTGCAGCACTCCAGGCACAGCCCCCACCTTGCAGCCCCAGTGTAAAGTCCCACATGCAACACTGGAGTCCAAATTCCTGCTGGCCATTCCAACCAGGCACCTTCACAAAGGACAGTGCAAAGGAAATATGCACACTGGGATATTCTGACATTTAAAAGGCACTGCAGATTTACAGGAGCTTATGTGAAGCCAAAATTACATCAGCTGTGAAATCTAAACAAGGTGATGTATTTGGTTTGTAATACTTGTGGACGTACTGGTTGCAATGTAATACGAACTACTTGATATGAGCTGAAGACTCTGCTCCCGTTCACACTTAAATGGCTCAAATCTTCAAACTCTTACCCATGTAACTCATGCAGATTTCAAGATGAGCAATGAATCATAATTGCTGCTGTAGATTATGTTTGCTGGAATGGACCTTAATTCCCTTTAGAGGAACGGGGGGTAGAAGACATCCTAATGTAATCCTAAAGTCTATAAATCCTAGAAAATCTGTACATCAAGTCCTTTGCAGCTGTCCAACAGCACTCACAGTGCATCAGCTTCATGGTTAATTGCTTCAAGTTATAACAGAAAATAAAGAACCTATGCTATGGAAAACAGATTTTCAAAAAGGAGGAAGTGGACAACAGCAGATAAAAATCCATCTTCTATTTCTTTACTGATGTCCTTTCCAATTTTCCCTCACACATGATGAAAACCCAAGTTCCCTCTCAATCCCTCTCAGAGAGAAAGAAAGCAAAGTACTCACACTGATACTGTTATAAATTTTGAGGCAACATTTTCAAACATAAGGTAGGCTAAGAAACTGTCACTGGCTGATATTGGTAAGTCAGGTGCATAAAAATGCATTATAAGAAGTATCCTAATCTGATAAGGTTTCTCTTCACCTGTAAAGCTGTAGTACTATTTACTAGAAAGCTAAAAAGATCTGAACAACTTAGAAAAAAAATAATTAGTATGTTCTATATAATGCAGTTACAGTGCATATTGATATAAATATTTATAGCAGGTCACACTTCCATGCCAGCTACCTTCTGTGGTTTAAACTGAGCTGCTAGCAGAAAGCACTGGATGATCCATGACTTTTAAAAAGAAAATAAAATATAATGAGGCAGCCTGATGGTGTATGAGGTAGGTGTCAGAGAGTGATTTCAGAGTTGAATTGGCCTGAATCAGATCTCTTTTCTTTTCTATAGAATCAGAATTCACAATAGTGACATCAACAGAATGACATGAATTGAAGAGAGGTGTAAAATAGAGCTAGGCCTCCTATTCTTTAACACTCCAATCATTTTGCACTTTTTGCCACTAATTAAAAACTAACTGTGGAAGCTGAGGAATTGGTTATTGGTCATATCATTAAAAAAATACTTGTGACCTAAATTCACTCAATGGACTTTGCAGCTATATCCAATTTCCAGGAGCACCATTGCTAGTGCCTGAGTGGGCTCCAGGAGGGGCAGCAGACAGCCAGGGCATGCAATTTTCCCTCATTTTTCTGCAAATACTCAGTAGTGCTGTAAGTATAAGGTCCAGTTACATGAGTTAGGGTTTGAAGCAATACCTTTTGCCTCTCCTAGAAGAATGAAAAAAGGAGATGGAACAGAAATGGGTGAAGTGGTACATTCTACACTCATGCCTTCCCTACCAAGTGATCAAATCTTAAGGTTGGAGGGGGGCACGGGACAGGGATAAAAAAATTACAATCTTGAAAAGAGTTCTGATGATTCAAGATGACTGTATGTCAACCTGAACTGTACTTGTCAACCTACAGAAATAGACTCACAAGCATGGCAAAGAAATGTGAAAGTGGATCTCAAAACCACTGGCACAAGAACCTTCCCTCTGACCTCACAAGACTGTTACACCTTTGCCTGTCACTGTGGCTCAGTACCTAAGGGCAGTCAATTCCAGACTTTTCAAACAAAACCAAAAGATGCACTGAGGGACGACTGATTCAGTGACCACTAACGAGACAGAAAGAGATGGTTTGTCCTTTCTGTACAAGTTAATTTGTACTCTTAAGTCCTTCACTTTAGTCACTGCTCTGGTAAGTTACAGACTTTGAACTATGCATTTCTGTGCCCCATTTCTCCACTGGAATTTAAATAGGTTGAAAGTGACAATGTTTTCCAAAATTATAAAAAGTAATGGTAAAGGCTGATTTGAGCACAGGCTCCAGAAGCAAAGTGCTGAGGTTAAGCCTTACCTCAGCTCCAGTATGCTCGTGACATTCCTGGAGGGGAAGATACGCCGAATATAGTTAAAATCCCCAACAAAGAGACTTCCATCAATACCCACTGCCAGTGCTACAGGGGCCAAGAGCTTATTTCCTTCTGCCAGACCATTGCAGCTCGGACAGGATATGCTTCTGCGGCGCCCGTTCCCCATAATGCTGGTGATCACAGCGGGCTGCTGAGTGAGAAACTGATTTTCTCCGTTGCCTTTGTGCAATATACCTAAGGACAGAGAGGACAAGAAGTGGTTATTACCACTATTCATTGCAGGGGACTTCAGGCTGTTTTCTTTTCAACAGCTGCTTTTAAGAACTGTACAATGACGGGACTCCAGTGTTTAGTTTTTCAATGATGCAAAAGGAGCAGAAGGATTTTGCTGGAGTAAAAATAAAGGTGTAATTTATTCAGTGTTCAAACCCACACACATACACAGCCACAGACCCAAACCTACACTCAGAGTCCTTTGGTATTCATTATGAAAGAAAACCCTGCCACACAGCTCTGGCCTGGGACTGTGGTTTAGATGCTTTCTGAGTGCGTGGAGAGAGCTGTTCCTTATTTGTGTCTCACTCTAGTTTCCTGTATCATGTTTTGTTTGGAATTCTGTGCCAACCTTACCGTTCTCTTTCCACCTCTCAGTCCTTCACACTTTTTTAATAGAAAATGAAAAATGAGAAATGGAGGCACCAGAGAAGATGATAGCTCAGAAAATGAAAAGATAGGAGAAAGATAAAACTCCCAGAAGGGCTGCTAAGGATCAGTGATGAAAGGCAAGAGGGAAGCTGGTGGTACAGATCTCTATTAGACTTTAAGAAAATACCTTCAAGATAGGATTTATCTTCAAAATATTTGTTCAAAGAGCAGAGCCCTGCTCCAAGAAGGGAGTGGATTTTCTGACAGTTTGACCATATTCTGTGTCATCAAAAACTGTGGAAATCTGGCTGGAAACTTTCAGCCTCATTTTCTTGTGGGAATGAAGTTGTATGACCCTAACATAAATGTTCCCCACTAGTGGCAACATTCTCTGTTGGCATGTACTACCAAATGTGGATCCACTGCAAGTAAGTTCAAATAGCCTGATCTTGCCAATGCTGAACAACACTTTAGATTTATTAAGTAGAAATGCACTTTGTTATTTGGTAAAATAACAAAGGATGGCTAAAATAACAGGACGGCTGCACACAACACTTTGCAGGGAAGAAATAAAATGTATGCTGAGCATCCAGCTTCCAAAGAATTGCTGGTAAAATAAAACGATCACAAACATTCAGCTTAGGATATGGAAAGACAAAAAAAAAAAGAGGAAATACAAACAGGTGACTAGTGAGAAAGACAAAGGAGACTCAGTATCTTGTTACAGACTCGTATGCCTTGAAAGCTCCATCTCAAATTAGGGGCAAAAGGAGGTCAAGCAGAAGGAACCAGAACAGATTTGGTTAACATGAGAAAAACAGGGATGACAGAAAAATATTACAGGGAAATAATAAAAAAACAGAGTAGAGGATAAAGATTAATACTTTAAGAAATTCAAGCTGTGCAGAACAGTAAGAAATGTGTTGAAATTCTACAAAAATTTTATGACAACTGAAATATGCCTCATACCTTACTGAGCTAAAGATGAAACAAAAAGAGTGGAGTAATTGCATTTTTGAAAGTGTAAGTATAACGGCAAATAAAAATTCCACAGGACTGCAAACACAGGGAATGAACTAACTCACCACTCTTGACATTAAGTACATGATGTTTATCCAGAGACCATCCTCCTAAGTTTGAAGGATCCAATTCAAATCCTTGCAGAAGTGCTGTCCTCTTCTCCCATAAAATGAGACTTGGGCAAGTCTCATATTCAAAACCCACAGACACTGAAATAAAATAAAATCTAATATACTTGCTGAACAAACACTGAATTAAATGTCCAGAGCACATTCAAGTCATTGAGCATTCCAGCCCCCCAGCCCCCTCAAGAAGATGGACTGATTATATTCCTCACTTTTATTCTACGATATTATATTCATATCTTTGACTAGACACAAATTTGAAACTTCATTCACGTGTATTCTGCAGGGATCTAATCACTCCTATTTTAATAGCTCACCCTGGGAAGTTATGGGTTTGCTGAGGGGAGACTGAGAAATAAAATTTTTAAATATAGCAAAATTATATTGAATAATTAAAAATATCAGATAGCAGGACAAGATAAATTCTTAAGTTGCCAGATGTTCACAGCATTTATTTAATGCATTCATTTTATACACCATATAGCAAAGGGCAATGAAATTTAAGCACAATTGCACTGTAAGCATTACACAGGAAAGCAATATCCCATGCAATAACATGAGAGAAAAGTTATAGTAAAGAAGAATTTAGAAAATATAGAGAATAATTAATTTTTTTTAAAAGCTGTTCTTTCCACACTGGCACAGCTCTAATGCTCATTTTTAACACTGCTGTATCAAAATTATTCAGATAGTCAATGAAAACAGAAAAATATTATGATGATCACTCTTCTTCCCACCCACTAGAACCAAGCTAACTAAAAATAGCTGTAGAACTACAAGACTGAACAGCATTAGAAGAACAGCATTTTCATTTCAAATGTGTTACACCACAAGAGACTACAATAAGGGCATGTGTGAAAACCCAAATGCACTGCAGACTGCCAGCCAGTCCAGCATGAGGATCACTTTACAACTGAAGAAAATAAAATGATAATGATGGATTAGGTTTCACCTAAGTTCTGTGGCCAGTTTTCCCCATCGCCCGGTCTAAATCTTCTAAGTCAGGCACTGAGCAGGAAACCCAAGCATGTTGATGGAGTTCAGACCCTTTGAATGTGATCTTTAATGTGTAAAAGAACCATAATACAAAGATAAATTGTGTCAGGGAGACAAGAACTGTTCAGTCTACATTTTCTCCCTCATAAGGATGTTTGCAGTCTTCTTATTTAGAATTATAAGTGTTACTTGGAAAGTTTTGGATCTTGTATATGCTGACTTACCTACAGCATCTGACAACCCATAAACCTTCTGACCATAGGCATCTGTTTTGTCCCAGATAAATGTATATGCCAAGTTGGGAGATGCCTGAAATGATTTTTGGAACAAATGACCTTCTACTGCTACCATCAAATGAACTTTGATCAGATTCAGTGGCACAAGTGTCTGAGTCATGATGATCTTCAGTAAGGATTTGTATCCAGCAGTGCGGGAACTCAGGTAGCTGAGTTTTATACTAGAGCCAGGGATCTCAATTTCTTCATGAAGAACCTGGGTAGGAAAGAGAACAAACACTTCACATTAATGATTTTTTTAAAAAATTATCACCTTGTGTACTCTTATGAGCTTATGTCTTTCTCTTACTGGGAGTGGACATACTCAAAGCAACACAGTTCAGCTGACATTTCTGACAAATAATTATTTGGTGTCTACGTACACATCTTTTTAAAAGCCCACTGCTGGCAAAAGGGCAAATAAGCACAAGCATTTTTACTGCAAGCTTTATGTGAGGGAAATGCAAGAAATATCATAAGAACCCACAACTTCCACTAACAGTATAAAGCCTAACTGAATACAGCAGTGAAAAAATAGCAGCAAGAGCTTGCCTTTGTCCTGAGTAAGAAATAAGGAAACAGTCTGTGGTCAGCACCACATGCCAAGCCTTTGCAAAATTCTCTTGAAACACCTAAGCTGACAACTGAAATACACAGATACAGTTGATATGTTATATGATAATGGGAGGGTGCAAGGTGACCAAAGATAAATGTGTCTGGGTGACATAAACCTGGGATATCTCCGGCAGCCCTCATTAGAAAACCCGGTACTTGTCAGAACAAATGCAGCTCTGCAGAGACATTTGCTGTAGCAATTGTAGGGGATACATGGTGGCCCTGTGCTCACGTCAGAACTGTCACCTGATCACTGATTTCTACACCCTTTTCACTCACACTGCTCTTACCTGGGTTTCTGGCACAATGGGATTGCGGCTGGGAGCGTCACTAAAGAAAGTTGAAAGTGGTGATGAAATGATGACTGGGTCAGGACGGACAAACCCACTGAGATCACAGCTGGGAATGGAGTTCTCCTCTGTCTTCATCACAAGTGTGTCCATGGCATAGAAGCTGTTCCATGGCAGCCACACTGTCCTTTCCTGGCTCATAAACGGGGCCCGTTCAAAGTGCAGTGTCAGGGATGCTCCACCATTTGCAACCAAGTCAAACCTAGAAAAGTGTGGCCTTTAGAAGTGACAAGACTGAGTAATTCCAGTAATAACATTCCTGGCTAATGGAGACAGCTATAGAGGCATACCAACAGTGATGGGTATTTGTCTGGTTTTGGTTGGGATAGAGCTAATTTTCTTCCTAGTAGCTGGAGAAGTGCTGAGTTTTGGATTCAGGACGAGAATAATGTTGATAACACAGGGATGCTTTTATTACAGCAGAGCAGTGCTTACATAGAGTCAGGGCCTTTCCTCCTCCTCACCCCATCCCACCAGGGAGCAGAATGGAGGCTGGGAGGGGACACAGTTGGAAAAGTTGACCCTAACTGAATCAAGGGATATCCCAGATCATACAGTACCATTCTCATTATATAAACTAGGGGGAAAGCTGCTCAGAACCTGGTTGGGAATTAATTTATCTTTCTGTTATTTTCCTTTTCACTACATTTTTTGTAATTATTATTCCAATTATTGAACTGTTTTTATCTCAATGCAAGATTTTTCTTACTTTCACCCTTATGATTCTCTCCCCACACCACCAGAGGTGGGGAGAGTGAGCAGACCATGATTATGTTTTAAATGTCATGGTTCCAATGATCAATAATGAGATGTGAACCTCTGGCAACTAAACAGCTGAAAACCAGCCAAGGCAAGCAACGATTTGAAGTCACCTGGACAAAGCTCATTCCGATAGTACTATAAATTCTGTATTAAATAATTTTAAAAATACCCAACAAGCAAACTATTACAAGTCACCTTTATATAGAAACAGCAGAGAAGCCAAGTGCATTATGAGCTGGACACTGAATTATCCCTTTCCTAAGAGATCCTGTCCATCAAACATAGAATGGGACATATGGCAGTAAGAGAATAGTAATGAGAAGTGTTCTGCAAGTAAGAATTCCTGTTCCTGAGATAATTGATCTATCATTTTTCAGAGAAATTAGGTGTTTACTCCCAGTCCCCTACACAATCACATCATGTGGAGCTGCACAGGCATTTGAAACCTGGCTTAAATGAGAAATGCTTCCAGGTTGTTCTGACAACAGAAACAGGTATCAGTTGCTCTGTGTAAATGCTGGCAATGTAACAAATTACTCAATGACATCAGTAATCTATGCAGATTTAAATATAGTTCAGCCCACCATTTACTGCAATTTTAAACCATTGAAATCAATATTACACTTTATTATAACAGATTACTATTCTGGAAAATATGGAACTTAAATACTCCCTGGAGTTCAGTTGATTTTTATTAATTATATAAATTCCATTGTATTTATGCAAGATCAAGATAAAATGGCAAATGTTTACAATGTGTATGTCAGATAGACTGTTTTAGTTACCACAGCCAGTAAACCAGATAAACCATGACACACTGACTTTTGTTTATCTGAATTTGTGTGCATTTCAAATAAGCTGATACAAGGGGGGAAAAGCACTTTTTTGCACAGCAGGAGATTGTCTAAATATATTCAATTAGAATCTGTTGATTACATTCTACCATGAAGAAACTCAAAAGAGAGAGTATCTTCAAAAGCAAAGAGAAGCAGAAGGGAAATTCTAACAAAATATACCATTCTATAATGATGCTTTCTTTTTTTCCTAGAAGTGCTAGCCTGCTCTGCATTTTAAAATAAAATATTTCTTGTCTCAGCTGGATATTGCTGTAGCCCACAAATGTTTTCAAAGATACAGAGCAGTTTATTTGAAAGGAGTCTGCCTGCTAACACGTCATTATCAGAAGTCAGCCTGTTCATATTTACATGCAGTTAGTATTCAAAATGCTGTGTGAAAAATTACTTTTGTGTTTACTTAATAGCTCTTTGCCCTGGGAAGAAGGCAATGCCTGGTACCACATGGTTCCATTAGATCACACCATCTGTTACTCAGCAAAGACACTCCACAGCAAACAGGGGTCAGTGGAGCAGGGACACTCACGTGCCATCCTGACGAGTGATGGTGTAGCCGTACTTTGGATACTTGACAAACGACACGTTGACCCCAACTAGAGGAGTCCCATCTGTAGTCACCACTTGGCCTCTTATGAGAGACACAAGACTGAAAAAGAATTAAAGGTATTAAAGCCAATTACAAAAGTGGAGTTACGTTGTTTATAAGTGAAGTAGTGGAACACTTGTACATCATTTGCTCTAAATACAGTTTACTCCAAAGGTTTTTAGAATACTGAGGGACCACATGTTGCCCAGCTTCCTCTACACACCTAAATCACGAACGTGCTTGTGTGTACAGTGAGAAGTGCACACAAAATGGCAACCAGTGTTTTTCTTGCCTAACAAGGGTTTGCCTCATCGACCAACGAGGCTTTGCAGAGTACAAAGCTCCCTCACATTCAGCCAGACCAAAGCTGTGCCCCTGCAGCCACACTGAAACTCCAAAACCTTCCTACAGGGCACAAAGCCATGCCTGTGAGTGCCTGACACCCTTGACAAACATGGTGCAATGCCACATTTCTGTTTTATACGACCAATTCTTCACGTCAAGGTTCAAATTCCCCCATCTCAGAGGATGACTGATATTTGTACACTGCATTCCTGCCTGATTCGGAACCCTTGCTTGCACTTTGCCAAGAGGAAGATTTGGTTTAAAGTCCAGCTTTACACGCAGGCAAGACAAAGGACTTCTTTGGCCAGCAGGATAAGCAGCTTTGTTTAACCTAAGGGAGATGAAGACGAGCTATTCCTCTAAGAGGCACAGTCAGTTTTTTCTCTTTGGCAAGTGCTTTGCTGCTGCTAAGTGCACAGCAGGCACAAAGTGCTGCTGCTCCCAGCTGGAGAGGAGTTCCTAGCCCCTGGCTCTTTTCCCTTCCACCTTCCCTGTACCCTGAGAGAAGCAGGCTGGGGAGGGGGGAAGCTGTTTGGTAAAAGGGCAGTGGAAAAGGAAAAGCTCTTTGTAGATGGCTTCCGTTGCTGCACTGGAAATGTGAAAACTGGACAAGGTGAAAACAGGGAGAGAGTGAAGTCCTCTTAACCCATAATCTCAGGGACTGTAAAATTATGCGTTTCTGTAGTCATGGGTGGAGGGATTTACATATTCATCAGTCTGTGCTTCTAGCATGAGCCACCAACTCTGCCCTGCTGACAGACAGGGAATGAAGGGCCCCTTCCCAGCAGGACTGGGACGCTCCTGAAGCTCAGCAGGCTCCAGGCACAGCACCTTGAACCAATGTCTGGCCCCAGGCTGAGCTGGACAGCGGGATTAACCTGGGCTGGGCTTTGCTGGACACTGCAAATCCAGCTGGGCTCTGGGAGCTTCTTTCCTCAGTCACACAGGGATTGTTTGTAGGTCTTTTCTGCCGACTCTGACATGCTCAGGGGATGTGAAGTACATTTCTAACTGTCTTATATTGGCTATTTAACAACTTTTTCATCATATTTTTATTCCAAATTGTGAAATATTTCTTCAATATAACATTCAAAAAAAGCTAATTAATAAAAAATGAGCCATTGCTGTTACTTTTCTTTTAGGACTTTCAAGTGCTTTTTGACCCTTCAGGTCCAATTTTAATTTGCAAAAATCAACATTTTGTAACAGAATATAGAATTTAATAGAAATTGAAACCTGTTGAGAAAAATCTGCTTAGGAACACATTGGACCAAGATAATTGTCTTGGCATTATTCATTTTGCTTATTTTATGTGACAAACACACAGAAATAGTTGCAGGGAAAAAGTCACTCAAGCTTCTCCAGGGAAACTGTGCAGAAAGTAGATTTAGAAAGAAATTGTCAGAGGGCAGAAGAAAACTAATAATGCCCATGACTTAATTTTTTCTACATTCAATTTTAATATTTCAGGAAGTAATTTGAATAAAAATATTTTGATCAGTAATATTCCTTTTTATGTCTAAAATTCTAAATGAGGAGCACAGTGGATATTAGAATAAGCTAAAATGTAGCTAAAATATGGATTTATAAGAAGCAATGTTTTGACTAACAGTCACACATACAATCACCTTTCTTTGGTAATCTTTTAGAAGTGTAACAGACAAATTGAACTGACGCAAGAATTATTTTTTTTTAACCAAGGAATTTAAATGTGCAAAAACAAGTAGCTTCTTTTTCCTTGAAAACTGAATTTCATCTTGTTTCTGCACAGAAAAAAAATAATTGAGATTTACTTATTTTTGCAACAAATAAATTTTGTTATTTATTGCTTTAGCAATAGAGTAGGAAATAACTTTCTTTTCTTATACTAAGTCTGGAAAAAAAACCCAAACCATTATTTGTCTCACTTTTTCAAGTCTTTCAATGATGTGACAGATTGAGCTAAGCAAACAGCTTACAAACACGGGAACTATGTTTTGAGACTATGGCAGCTTCATTATATGGAAAAGTTGGGAGCTGCACTTTGTGGAACTCCTAAAAAATGAACCCATTAGTTCTAGAACTTACAATTTGACACTATACATTAGATTTGCCTAAAATTGTTACCAAAATAACAGCTGAGCCATAGAATTATCAGAAGTACCTTCAAAACTTAGAGGTGAAGGCCACTTTTAACATCATTAATGGGTCATTTGCAAAGATACGTTAACATCTTCCGTGTAGCTCAGATGAATATAACAGAACTAAGACTCCTACCACGAGGAACATTAAAAAAAATATATCTCAAGTTTCCAATGAGGATTTTTTTTGTAAAGGGGCCTCAGGATGGAAATGCTCAGCTTCTGTTTAGTCTAGAGCACTAATTCATAGAATCATAGAATGGGTTTGAAGGGACCTTAAAGATAATTTTGCTCCAACCCCCTGTCACAGGCAGGGTCATCTTCCACTAGATCAGGCTGCTCCAATCCCCTTCCAACCTGGCCTTAAACACTTACAGGATTAAAAAAGAAAAATCACCACAAATTTATGTGAAAACAGAACCATTTTTTTCTGTTTTTGAACAACTCCGTGTGTGTATGCATGCAGTATTTTAGAGAATAGCATAAAATCTGTATTATTATCTGCATTATTTATAGCATAAAATCCTACATAGAGTAGGATTCAACAGGGGTTTCCTGATGGAATATTGGAGTAATGACTGTGTGCAGCATAGGGGTAAGTAGAATACACCTGCCTGGTGTATCCAGAAACATTATGATCCTCTTTTCACAGACAAATATTTAGGGACACGATTCACATCAGTCACTAAGTCTGTAATGTGATCCTGACTGAGAAAACAGTTTCCTGTAATGAAGTGCAATCTTTTGGGTGTTATCTCAAATGAAACACTTTCTTCAGTTTCAGCTTTGGTGATACAAACATAATTAATATACTCATCAATTTATTAGCATCTTTCCTTGGAGACATCTTTATATAATATTGATAAATGCCAATCTTCTTGTAAGCATACAATGACATCAAATATTAATTAATGATGTGCTGGCATTTAGATTAATTGTAAATATATAATTAATAATCCCAGAAACCAAGCATAGAAAAAGAAAAACAACAAGAAGAAAAAGAAAACCTAGTCAGGTGGATCAATGCTGCAAGTAAAATCATTTTATGTAAGGAATAAGCAATAAAAATCCATAAATTGATGGATCTTTAAAATTATTTGAAATGCTATTCCATTACTGAAATTTGTGTTAATGGCACTACATTAAAAATTAACTGGAAACTAGTTTGTGTTTTGCCTTTCTATAGACTGCAGTCTTCATGAAATACAAACCTCAGCAGCTCCTATTCAGTGGAAGAAACCTTCTTCTGGGCACCGCCAGAATGTTAAAATGCTAATAAAACTCAGTGTTATAAAATAGAGGCCACATCATAAACTGCAACAGCGTGGCCTCAGTGTGATCGATGCCCGAGACGAAGAACCTGCAAGCACCTCCTGTTAAAACACGGATAAAATCACTGGCAGAAATTCTCCCGTTCAGCAACCACAGAGACCCGGTGTCACGTTCCCAGCTGCTACCTGCTGGGGTTGAAGGAGTTCTCTGAGCTGCTGCTGCAGGGGTTTTCTCACCTGCTGTTGAAGGGGTTTTCTCCGGGGATGATGTGGGTGCTGTCCTTCCCCACGAGCAGCTTGATGCGGTCGTAGAAGGATGTGACGGCGGCAGCGCCGGCGTGGTTCTGCTGGATGATGTCCAGTGGGTCCCGCGAGCCCCGGCACAGCAGGCTGCTCTGGCAGGTGGCCTGCAGGCAGCAGTCGGGGTCCAGGCAGTCCACCAGGCCATCTGAAAGGTAAACAGGCACCGAGATCCAGCACGGAGCTGTGCAGCAATAATGCCCACGGAAAGGCGCTGGGAAAAACAGGTTGTTTTTATAAGTTCACTCTTATACCATCCCTGTGCCCTAAACCGGGTGTCAGCCAATAGTGCCATGAGGATGATGCTTTAGAGCACGCTGCTTAAAAAACACTACAGTTAATGTAAACCAGGGTTAGATGAGGATAAATCCCAAGAAACCTGTCAAGGGCTGAAATGAGGCAAAAAGAAGTGGAAGGAATAAAGGATTTTTGTTTAGGTTATTTGCTTGGTTTTTTTTAAATTTTTTTTAAATTTTTTTGTCTTGAGAATTATTCTGTTTGATTTAATTTGTTCCACTTGAGGAGCTGAGAGGAGATGGGGATGATGAAATTACTATTACTGAAATAAAATACAAACTCCACTGTAGCCATTTTGGCAGTTCCCAGGGAAGGGCTGCTGGAAGTCCTACCCCCCATGGACACCTGGCTCACAATTTGTGTGCATACTTGGATAAGGAAGGATCAGTCACAAAGTTGGTGGCTTCAGTCATCATATTACAGATTATGTTTTCCATCAAGAATATTTCTTAGGATTCATTTTTAAGAAAAAACAGAATTTTAACACCAGAAATTAAAAGGGAATCAAGGGGGAGATCAATCTGTATACTTAGATAAATAACAATCATCGTCTCTTCATCAATCATTCTATCATTATCTCTTCATTTAGTATCATAATTTAACTGAAATATGTTCTCTCAATGGAGTTCTACTATGATTTAGAAATTAATAACCATTTGCTTTAAAATATTATAATCTCTAACAATTTAGAAACATCTGTTCATCTACTCTGGCAAGAATCAGGAGTTCAACCTGCAATCTACTTATGTGTGTAAAACTTTGCAAGGTGTATCAATCTGATTTTTGACTACAAAGACGGCCTGGGCATACCCTGAATATCATACACAAGAGAGCATTCCAGTATGGAAGCAGACAAAAGTACCTCAGGTTAACATCATGACTCATGCATTTTCAGGATTCTCAAGTGCACAACAGACCAGCACAGTGATAACTGGAAAAACATCAACCTAAAGGAAAAAAAAAAATTCTAAAAACATAAAAAACTTTCTTATTTTACAATTAGCATTGTATTTCCAACCTGCTGGGTGCACCTGAAATGACTGTGCCTGACCTGATTTAAAAACAAAATTGCCAAGGTATGCTGATAATGTTTCATTCAGGCCTCTAAGGAGATTTCAGACAGAAAAAGTACCCTGTTGTGAGAGCTATATGCTGCTTTAAGGTCACTGGCCAATTCACATTAAGAGCTCCATTCGTCTTGGAATCCTTTCCAAAGAGGTTGAAGGAACTTTCTGTTTTGCTACAGTTCATTTTCTCCCCAATTTATATAATCATTCTGAGGACATTATTAGCTTCAGGGTATAACTCAAGGTAGTTTTCCTATTAAGCTCTGAGAATTTCTCAGCTTCTTTCCCAGTCTGTGAGATGTCTACAACTATGAACTGAGCTTTGCCCACTGTTTAGCCCACTCAGATCTGTTGCTTAGATGACCACCGGGCACAGAAATCCTATCAGCACACCAGAAATAACAGAGGCAAAGCACAGGACATAAATTACTCCCTCTGACAAATTTACATTTACCTATTCAAGCTGCATCATATTTTGGCTGTACCTGTTATTAGAGGTGAGCATAAGTTCTGCCTGTAATGACCTCATCATGCAGCTGATTATGGGATGCTGTAGCCAAACACTTGTGATGACACCATGAACCTGGAATGGGCATATCCATCCCTCAGGCTCCTGTCAGTCATGTGAATCACATCTTTATGCTCACGAGCCCCCTTGGATATTGTCTGACATTGCAATCTTCAGTAAATTACCCTGCCACTGCCAATCTCACCGTTATCTCACAAACAATCAAGCAGGCAATCAAACTGCTCTGAATTGCCAGTTCAGGACCTGGGAGGCTGGAAACATCTCCATTCAACAGCAGGGAAAAACCTGCCTGTATTCTTCCATGTAAGAAGGTTTTGCTGCAGTTCTGTGAAGTCAGACTCAGATGCTTTCAGATACTTAATATTTAGAAAAGCCAGGCATACAGCATAACACAATTTACTTTTTAGACCATTATTACTTAAATGGCTATATTCCCCTGTAGTAATTTATTCTCAGATGGCAAGATTCAGGATGTAGGATGTTTTTTACCTTATGTGAACTAGCTGATGCAGCTTGTTGCAACAGCAGCAGTGAGGTCTGGGTCTCTTCAACACACACAGCAAGGCCCTGGGCACTGCTGCTCAGTATCAAAGGCTTAGACACCACTGTGCTGCTCACATCCACAGCTGCTGCTCTTATTGACTTTGCTGCTCTGAAATCTCTGACTCCACGCACGAAAGAGCAGTGGTTATTGTCAGAATACATCTCGTTTTAGCTCATGTTTTCCTGATTTGCTATCTGGACTATTATCACAGAATGGCTGAGATTGGCCAGGACCTCTGGAGGTGATCAGGTCTGGCCCCCTGCTCAAGCAAGGCTACCAGATGCTGGTTGCCCAGGTTGCCCATACAACTTCTGAAATGTCTTCAAGGATGGAAACCCCACAGCTTCACTGGGCACCCTGCTCCAGTGCTCAGTCACTGGACAAAGAAGTGTCTCCTAGCACACATTTGTGCCTGGGGTTTTTCCTCCTCAGGTGCAGGACCTTGCACTTCATGAGGTTTCTCTCAGCCCATTTCCCTAGCCATACTGGAGTGTTATATATGAAGCAAATTGCTAAAGAATAATTTATTTGCATTAGGCTCAGCTGATTAAAACCAGAGCTAGAAAAGAAGTACCTTCTGTGAAAGAAATTTCTGCTATTAGCATAAATTTTAATTAGAATTCAGTACTTTGGGTTTTAATATATATTTCAGAGCTTGTCATCTTCCAAATTTCCTCAGGTATGTTGAATTATTTATATGTTTAATTCAATGACAAACCCTCACCACTCACTCCACCAAAATATTGCTGCTTTTCATGGCACACACAGCTGAGTTTCAAGTGGGCAGTGACCTCTCTGATACTGTGCACGCTAAGGGGAGAAGACTGGAAGGAGCTTAGGTGGTGCTGAACCTCCTCCAACAATTTGAGACCAACACAAGTCCTAACTTAGCCTTAACTGAGATGAAAGAAATAGAAAATTTTAATTTGATTTAAACTGGCAGCGCAGGATTAGCTCTCCATTGCTTTCGTGGCTTTTCTGAATTCCCAAATCTTTTCAGAAATTAAGCAAGTGACATGGTATCCCTCTTGAAGAGTTCACTTGGCTAATGGATCCACACATTTCTCAACTTTCTGTGAACTGTTCCACAAACTTTTTGGCACACTTCACTACACGGCATAGAGATAATTTCAAAGAAATACTTGAAAGTAGATTAACCTATTCATGCATGTCATATTTATGAGTGCCTTATTATTGTGTTCATCTTGACCATCATTAGAAGGACTAAAAAAGCTCTCGGAGGAATAGTGATATATTTTACCACATTAGTATTCTAATATATTTAGAACCTCTCAGCATCAGTGTTCCAGTATCACTGAATATATTTCTCACCATATCTGGGCTACTGGATTGCAGAACTGGAAAGGTGCTACACCTTTCTGCAGAAAGTTGATGCTTGAGCTATTAGGGCTTTTAAATTCCAATGAGTAAATTATCTACAGTTTTCCCACTTCTTCAAATACCTGCAGGTTGTGCTTCAGGTTCAATTCACAATGCACATCGGAATAAGTGAACTTTGACCTGACATCCAACTTGCTGAGCCAATGCTTTCTGTACCCAGCAAGGGACAATTCTATTTCCAACCCAAAACTCCTGAGCCCATGCTCAGCAGAGGGCATCCTTACACTTCACTAGCTGCAGGAGCTGGAGACTTTCAGAGCCTAATTCCTGGAATTTTTTTCTTTTTCCAATAAACATTTCAGACTGATGATTAAAATGGAGGTGGGGAGCGGGGGGGAACAGCAGCTACTACAAACCCTGAGGGCAAAAGGGTCTTTGATCACTCTAAGGGCAAATTAGTTAATTTATCATGAACCGATTTTAATTATGTGCAGTATTAATATACCCAAGGTGAAAGAATTAGAGATGCTCTATCAGATTATCAAAGGAGTAGGCCTTCTCTGCCAACACAGAAATATATTAATTGAGCTCTAAAATTGCTTGGAAAACTGCTTCCACAGGCAGGCTATGCCACAGCCCAGTATATCTTATTACCAGGAAGTTTATCTAATATTTAACCCAAATTTTCACACTTTTGTAGTTTGATCTAATTACTGTTATCTATATTGTCATGTATCATTCAAAATAATTCCTCAGAAGTTCCTGGTGCTAACAAGAAAGGGAATGCTTCTATTTCTGCTCCAGCCCTGTAAACTATCAAGACATCCATGACAACACTGGCTTTTTTATCTAACTATGAGCACAACAGAGCATTTTTGTAACCCAACCTGCCTATCAGGACAAGCTGGATTGCAAATCCCAAGTCGTGATAAAGTAAAATGAACCTGGAGATTGGTCGTGCCTTCAAATACCCAAAAACCTCCCCAATGAGGTTTTCAAGTACCCTGGAAGATGAGAGTGGTGAAGCAGCAGCCCCACTTCCCTGGCCCACGCAGGATCCCTGCGCTGCCCGCAGCTCTGGCAGGCAGGAAAAGCCTCATTCCTGAGAGCACCAGCTGCAGGAACCCACTGCAGCTTCAGCTCCAGCTCCAGCTTGGGGGTCCCTCAGATAATTGATGCTCCAACTCCAAACCACTCCTTGCTCAGAGCCAGGCTGATCCAAAGCGCTGTAAGGTCAGAACAACCTCAAAAAAAAAAAAAGTTTGCCCATCTTCAGTGTACATGGACACCTACAAGGATCCTGGTGCCTTTCCAAACCATGGAATTTGCAGGCTCTGAGCTTCTTGCTTTTGCTTCTCCTCAGTTGTGAGAGTGAGTTACTGCAGTACCACATCCCGGGAGGGATGGGGAAGGCTAAGCTGGCTGATGTGTGTGAAGGCGATTAGAGGCTGACGTGAAGCTGTAACACAATCACATACAAGCACACTCATTAGCTCTTGTCAAACTTTGAGTGCCTACTTTTGATACAGATTTTATAACTGAGCCCACGTGACTCACTCTGGCCCCCATCCACTACAGATTTCAGCTCCTGATTGCATTTAATGTTCCACAACTGACTATTGTACAGGCAGCAGGAAGGTATTTTCTGTGCCAAGAGTATTCTGGGTATTTATATTGAGAACTTCATAAAATCTTTTGTCTGTGCTAAATTAGAGACCCCCGCTGAGGCAATGCTTGTTGAGGCAAGCTAAATTACATGATTTGCTTTTGTGCTGTGAAATACTTGTATTATCTTAAATGTCACAAGCCTGATGCAGTATCAAGTCACAGGATTTGTAATTTTCTAAAAGCAATTTTTTTCTAAATGTTTATTGCAGGAAGACACTTCTCTTTTCTTTCTATTTTCCTTCTGTCTAATTTCAGAGATGAGTTTTCTAAGACAACTCAAATAAACAGACTTTCAATCAGTCAAGTGCACCGTCCTGACAATGAACTTCACTAGAAATGCCTTTTTCTTGTGAATTGAGGAGATTTCATACTGGAGCAGATAGTTGGCTTTCCCTAATTCATTATCTTTAATGTATTGTGCCAAACAGAATTACCACCAACTGTACTTCCTGGTGGGGTTAAAGATATAGAGTAGCAAACTGAAGGGCAAAATTTGCCCTCTGAGAGATGCATATCTCTCTTTTGAAAGCCAAGTGGAAAAGAAATTAAAATATATTTTAAAAATAATGTGCCACTTTGCATAACAAATAAGAAATTCCTCATTTCTATTTGGCTTAATACTCTATATTGCTATGGCTTGCTTCCTCTCCTTCTCCTACCAATTTTAGTCCAGATAATTACATTGTGAGGAGAAATGTGATCTGGGAAGTGATAGCAGTGATTGCCTTTAAGCTTTTCTTTTTTTAAAAAATTTAACCTGCCTGCACCTATCCTCTCCACCCTGATCAAATACAAAATAAATTTAGCAAAACTTTTGCTTATTTCCTCTTTTTTCTTTCTCTGAGATTACATATTTTAACTATCTTGCCAATAAAGACTATAAAAATGAGTAAATTTGAACAGATGCAAAAGGTAGAAGAAAGAAAGAAAGAAAAGAAAGAAAGAAAAGAAAGAAAGAAAAGAAAGAAAAGAAAGAAAAGAAAGAAAAGAAAAGAAAAGAAAAGAAAGAAAGAAAGAAAGAAAGAAAGAAAGAAAGAAAGAAAGAAAGAAAGAAAGAAAGAAAGAAAGAAAGAAAGAAAAAAGAAATCCTAGAAAGAGCAGTCCCAGTGGGCATCATGGGCTTATGCCAAGGCTGCCTCTGCAGAGGAGCAGAGGATTTAGGATTCTTAAATCTTTCTCCCAAATTATCCCAAGTCACTCAGGACGAAGATTCCTCAAATATGATGGATATCAACTGCATCTGACATTTAGTGAAACTATACTTTAGGAAAGACATTTGAGTTTTGCTGGGTATCCCACTGTCTCATGCACCTGGAGGTGCTGCAAAGTCTAAGGTGAAATTTAGTTAAACATATGTAATTCAAGGAAACTGTTTTGAGATACTAAAAACATTTTTCTATTTAGGAACAAGCAAATTATTATAAAATAGTTACTGCAAAATGATGGGTATGAACAGCCACAGTAGTGATTTCCTTTTGCAATGTTCCAAAAAAATAGGAATGTAGAAAGTAGCATATCCTCTCCCATTCCTCAAAATACCATCAATAATGCCTTAATTGCCTAAAATAAAGCCATGGTGAATTAGATGGGTTATACGTGTCTATTAGGGGGATTATATATTGTAATCACAATTATAGGTCTTAAAATAAAGCTATTTCTAATCCCTCCAAAAGATGCTTAATGATTAGATTACTGAGGGACTGATTAAGGGAAGATATTAGCTTTAGAAGCAGCCACAGTGAGCAAATTATGTAATCCAAACATGGTTTGGAAAACAGAAACACTTTCCTAAGCACTAAATTTTTCTCAATTTAGAGAGATCTTAAAAGTGAGTCAATGCCAGAATCCCCTTGCTTTTCAGTTAGGCTTCCTCCTTAAAGAGAAATGGAAAAAAAAAAAAAAAACCAAACCCAAAAAACCCTCAAAAACCCCAAAAAGAGAAATAAGAGGCTTTCAAGTTTTTTTTCCCAGCAAAGTAGCCTATGCACCATAGAAACCCTAACCAGGTTCTTAAGGAATCACAGAACCACAGGCTGGTTTGGGTTGGAAGGGACCCTAAAGCTCATCCAGCCCCACCCCCTGCCATGGGCAGGGACACTTTCCACTCTTCCAGGTTGCTCCAAGCCCCTCTAACCTGCCCTTGGGCAGTTCCAGGATAAAGACCTACTTAAGCCCTGATGGTAAGGAAAAAAGCAGGTGAATTTCCCAGTGTTACCTCATATCATTCACACTGAACAGCCCTAAGAGGAGAAAGTAGCTTTGGAGACTGTCTCCTCTTGCTGCTCTGGAATCACATTTTATTTATGCCAGTAATCCTCTCTGACATCTCATTTAAAATAAAGATTTGTAAGTCTAAAAGAGGGGGGCTCATCTTCCTCATCTACGAATAAACCAACTAAAGGACATTAATCTAAAATGGAAAGAAAGTATTAAGTATAATATTTCATTTTTCCCTTTTTGAACTATGGTATGGAGGTTGCGTTGTGGCAGATAATAAGACAAAGCAGGACAAATGCGAAACCCTCTGGAGTCAGTGGCAATGCTCTCCTTGACATCCATAAAATGAAGACTTGGCCCAAGGCCTTTGAATCTGATTGTGAGATACAATTGCAATAAGAATGGCTGAACAGGGAAAAAGCTCCAAAATATGTTAAATCTGCTTCCACAGAGGAGAGGAAATGATAGTTCCCTTTCAGAGACATGCTGAAGGAATTGTATTTTAACAACATGCCGTGATGGACAGAAAGGAAGGAGGCTCAACTGTCCAGACAAGAGCTCATTTAGGAAAAAAAAAAAAAAAGAGAAAAAATAGTATTTTTAGCTACCCTACTGCCTTCCAAAAGAACAGCTTGTGTGTTCTGTACTACCCCAGAACTACTTGCTTATGTTAACTGAGCAATGTTGGTAATGGAGCAGCAAATGAGTTCAACACTTTGCTGCAAATAAACTCAGCTGAGTTTCAAATGAAAAGAGTGACTGGTAAGAGAGGCAATTTCTTTTACTTCCAATAAACTTGCATTTTATGTGAAACTTGGGTTTCTGGTAACTAGCTGGATCTTTAATATTGATTCCCATAGTACACTTTTCAGCTTTGTCTAATGAGAAAACTTAATTTCATCTGTTCCTTTATATACAGAGTCACAATTACATAAAGGTGGAGCTTGAAGCATGGAACACACATCCCTTCCAGACTCTCCATTCCTGCAAACTCTCCTATAAACACAGAGGTCACAGGACAGATTCCTGGCCAGGTGTGCAGTGAACCAGACATGTACAGAGCAGCACATCTTAGGCAAAGGCAGGACTGCATTCTGAGATATTAATCATGAAATGATTAACATTATATTAGTTTTAGAGTTTTGTTGTAGCTCTTGTGAATTCAACAAGCTGGTGGTCAGGACAATGGCTCTGTCCTCCCAGCACACATGGGACAGGACCCCATGACATCTCAGAGAAATCTGAACCCCAAAATAAAATCAAGCAAACTGCAGCAGCATAAACCACCAAGGCAGGAGGGAGACTGCGAGCGCTGCAGTGGCACAGCCTGTAGGGAGCTGTGTGTAGCAAACACAGCCTGGCTCAAAGTGTCTCTGGTTTTTCAGGAATGCCTGGCCAGCTTGAGAAGAAACAGCAGCTGTTGAACAGCACCTGAGCTCCCTTATACAAACATTCCATGGGAATTAATAAGGATGAGACTATTAAGAGCAAGAATGATCACTGAATTAAAGTTCTGAGCAAAGGGTCAGAAGATACTAATTTTCACCTTTATCAAAAATCCCCATGTGAAAGCATGGGGGACAAAGGGACTTCTCAGGTTGTCTGGATCTTGGATCAAGCTCAAATTTTCAAACTATTTACACTCACAAGAACCAGTGACCAGTAACCTCTCTAGTCTCTGGAAAAAAATTACTTAAAATGCAAACACTCAGAACATCTGAAGAGTTCTCCCCAAAACCTTTCCAGCCTTCAGCTAGACAAGCTAATTTTCTTTCATGTGCTTTACTACGGTAAACCAAAATCCATGCAACTTGCATGATAAAACAGAAGATACAATTCTGCTTTCATTATCAATTCATAATATTTTGTATCTGTTGTATGGCAATTCTGCCTGTATTCTTTCCCTCTGATGAACTCCTGTTTGCCTTCCTTGAATAAGTTTTACAAATCTACAATTTTTCATTAGGATGAGCAGCTGAATAGTGTCACCGGTCATTTTCTCCCCTGCTTGCCTGTCTGTTTTACAAGTGCAAAATAATGTCCTGGATAGATAAATAAACCTCTTATTCCAGTTTTTCTAATAACATATCACCTCTTTCCCTTCTTTGAGGAAATTCTAATAATACATCCGTTTTCAAATTTCCCTTTATAACCTTCAAAGCATGTAAAAACTGCAAACCTAAGCATTTTACCTTTTAGTTTCTTACACTGAATATTAACACCAGTTTAGTGGGTTTTGTTGTACTCTTACATGCAAGTTAATGTACTCTGACAGATTCTGCTCTTTACAAATCAGTAACAGCTATAAAGCAAGTTCTAGTTCTTTGAAACTGAATTAGCTTTAGAACTTCTAAAATACTATTGTAAGCACTGAGCATATGAAACCAAGGAACTAACAGAGGTTTACAAATTAAAACTAGTTTATGATATTCAGGTGTGGTCAATATCATATAATCAAAACTAAACACACCTGTTTCTCAGTTTGGGACTTACAGTTTCTAAACCCATAAATCTTATGTAAAATTAAAGCACTCAGACAATTTTAACCCTGATACAGCCCAATGTTACCCTGCAGTTTTAGGAGATACATTTATAAAATATTTATTAATCAGCCAACAGTGGATGTTTTCTTTATATTAATTACTGGACAAAGAAAAGGGAAGGAGTCTCAAGGAAGAAAGCTGTGTTGGATATTTGGTTTATAACAGAGAGCAGAAGCACATGAAGAAGAATCTATGTGACTTACTAAAGACATTATATTGAAAGGAGTAAAAAGATTTCTTTAAATGAAGAAGCAAATGAAACAATCTTGTTTAGAAAGCACAGCATCTCAGACCTGCTTTCAGTCCACCATGGAAGGCTCTACAAAACCAGAAAATTCATATTTGAAGGCAAACACAGGACACATCCTATATTTAATAGTGAAATGCCTGACAAAGGGCAGGGAGAAAAGAGCAGGGATGGCAGCCCCTTACCCTGCATGCCATCGAGCACATCTCACCCAGCCCTGCAGGACCTGGCATGTGGACTGTGCAGTGTGACACCAAGGGACAGCTCGGCAGGGCTGTGTGACACCAAGGCACAGCTCGGAAGGGCTGAGTGACACCAAGGGACAGCCCGGCAGGGCTGTGTGACACCAAGGGACAGCTCGGCAGGGCTGTGTGACACCAAGGGACAGCTCGGCAGGGCTGTGTGACACCAAGGCACAGCTCGGAAGGGCTGAGTGACACCAAGGGACAGCCCGGCAGGGCTGTGTGACACCAAGGGACAGCTCGGAAGGGCTGAGTGACACCAAGGGACAGCCCGGCAGGGCTGTGTGACACCAAGGAACAGCTCGGCAGGGCTGAGTGACACCAAGGGACAGCCCGGCAGGGCTGTGTGACACCAAGGGACAGCTCGGCAGGGCTGAGTGACACCAAGGGACAGTTCGGAAGGGCTGAGTGACACCAAGGGACAGCTCGGCAGGGCTGTGTGACACCAAGGGACAGCTCGGAAGGGCTGAGTGACACCAAGGGACAGCCTGGCAGGGCTGTGCTCAGGGGACACGGCACGGACAGGACAAGGTCAGCACGGTTCTACCAGCTCCATCAGGTGCTCCGAGGGGCACACGGGCACAGGGACTCCTCTGCCTGCCCGGTGCCCCAGGAGCCCGCGGCTGGGACCGAGCCTCCCGCCGGGGGTCCCTGCGTGTCCCGCACGGCCTCCTGTGTCCCTGTCCTCCGCTGGACAGACATGTGCCGGCCGGCAGCGGTGCCAGGCACAGCCCCTGCGCAGGACAAGGCTCCCGCAGCCGGTGCGTGCCGCCCGAAAGGCTTCGCTCACCTCCCTCGTTATCCTTGCTGTCGGCACAGGCGGTTTCCATGGCGACGCTGCATCCCGGTCCCCTCCAGCCGCTCTGGCAGACGCACTGCCAGCTGTTCTGGCCCAGCGTGCACCTCCCGTTGCCGTTGCACAGGTCCGGGCAGCCATCTGGGAGGACAAACGGACAAGGTGAGCCCAGGGCACTCCCACCCCCCTCGCTCAGGCCGTGTTACTGTGCAGACAAAAAGGCTCAGCCCTGCCGCCGGCGGGAACACTCGGTAAAGGAAGGGGACGCCCTGGAGAAAAGGGGATCTAGCTCAAGCCGAAGGGAGGGGGAGCCCTACCAGCTGTAAGGCATGTTTTAAGAACCCTCTAAAGATCCAGACCATGAACTGATACAAACGACAGTCTGCTGACAGAACATGATCTGTCTCTTATTTTTCCCACTGTATGTGTGGAGACATGAGGGAGAACATCTTCAATAAGCTCATCAGTGCTCAGGGGACTTTTAGTACTGGGTGTTGCATCATCCTCCAAAACGTGTCTAAACATAAAGTTTAAATAAATAATATTGAAACCATTTTCCTTCACTGATGGTTCTTTTACAATACCTACTTATTTAACACTAAGTTTACTTATATTTTGTTGTCATATCTTAGACTTTCTGAAAAACATATTAGGAGTGCCCCCAAATATGTATGTTTTGAATTGACTACGAATATGTCATGTCTTATTGCATAGCAAGAGCCAAATTAGGAACAAAAATATAAATTAGTGAAGCTGCTTGCATGTTCTAACAAATGTCCATAGGTGATAGAATACCTCAACTCCTTTTTCCTGGAAGTAAATGAGTCTCAGGAGACACTACTGGATAATACCGAACATTCATTATGGAAAAACGGTAAGAAAACCAAACTGCAGCCTTGGTATCCATATATTTGGTATAAACACCCCATCCACACAAGCATGACTGTTTGCCTGTGGGGTGACAGAAGATTTGAGGCTTGCAGCCAACCTCTCACAGCACCTCTTTGTGAGTCTGAACAGGAGGAGAAGGCTGTGTTGCCTGACAATAGGTGTGTGCTTTCATAAACCTGTTCAGAAACCCACAGCTCTGAGTTTGTCTCTCCTGCTCCTCCCAGCTGCCTTTGCTGCAGCCAGGTGAAGTCAGAGAGCAGCTTCTCTGACCCCAGACTCATTCTCACAATGCTGCAGGAGTTTCCCAAACAACAAAGTGGTATCCCTGGAACTCACACAGCTGGTATCACAACAGGTCAAAGACTATTCAGTTCATGATGCACAGAATGCTGTCAGCAGATAGACACAAGTCTTACAAGTTTTATTTCAGCGTTGTTGTGCATTAAAAAAAAGGCCCTTTCAGCTAAATTTAGTTATTTTGCCACTACATAGCTTAAAAAAAATCAGTTACTTTTGCAGCAGAGGTAATAGATTTTCAAGACATTTAATTTATTTCTTTCATTTGTCAGGTTGTTTGAATGACCAAAATGATAATGTTTGAGGGGAGGCATCACGGTGTAGAAAAAAGTATTTGTTTTAAATGAAAAACAAATAGCAATTGTGAATATACCCACGCGGTAGGTTTTGTACCGAGGCACCAACGAGAATGAAATCACTGAAGCAGTCTGCCTTGCAGCCTATGAGCAAGATGAAAACATGAACAGTAGGGAGCTCACAAAATCCCTGAAAAGTTTTAAGTGCAGCTGGGGATTAATGGCCATGACTTTGCGTTTAGAGAAGAGAGGGAAGGCAGCATCACTGCCACAGACATGGTGTTGCTAGGAAACACGATGCTACCTCCACAGAGCTTATTTAACTGCAGCTTCCAAAGACAGACCTGGAGTTTGAATAGCATAAATATCAGAAGGAAGGGAATGAACAGCAGTACACTACAATAGGATCCAAGTGCTTGGACAATAACATCTTCCTTAAAAGATCTATTAAGTTAATGATGAATTAGCTTTGAAACAGCTTTAAGTAATGGACAACAAATTAGGTATTTTGCATGGTTATGTTTCTGTACACGCCTATATGCATATATGGATTTCTGGTTTTGCCTTTCTTCAAAGAAATTTCTATACAGCATTCTAGTGTCTTAGACCAACCAGAAAACAGAGCTCCATTATGATGCAGTAATAGGAGTGTTCTTCTAAAAAAATAATTATGATATTTATATTTATATTTATATTTATATTTATATTTATATTTATATTTATATTTATATTTATATTTATATTTATATTTATATTTGTATTTATATTTATATTTAGTAATTGCACTATCTCTATTAAAATCTTCCTACTGATGCATGTGAGCAGCGATTGCTACCGATAAACGTGTACACACAGGATCTCATGGGCTTGGTGGCCATCAAGGGGTTTGGAGAGTGGACAAGGTGACAAAGTGCCTGCCTGAGGAGCTGTCAGAGCCTCAGACAAGGCTCAGAGGCACAGCTGGACAGATGTCCTATGCTGGGCAGGCTCACTGCAGGAAGCACATCCAGCACTTGGTGCTTTGGCAGAGCCTTCCTTCATTCTGCAGCCACACTCAGCAGTGTGCTGCCTCCTGGCTGGCTGGGGAATTCTCCCAGAGCCAGGCAGCCACAGCCACACAGGGAAGGGCTGTCAGCATCTCAAGAAGCAATCCAGTGTGGGATGAAGCTCTCAGTCACCGCACAGAAAAGGGCCCTTCCTGCTAAGCAGACAGGTTGCTATTCCTGGTGTGTAGAGAAATTCTCCTCATCTTTTCCATTACAGTATGCTTAATGGAAAATGTCAAGAAGCAAGGTTAAAAAAGAATAAAGTGCTTTCTTAAAGTGCTAGATTGACAACCTATTTATTCACAGCACAGGCAGAGTACAGGCAACAGCAGTTCGAGTGTCTCACACTTTTCTAGCTGCTGCTAAGGTGAAACACTAATGCAGCCCTCCTCCTCTCTATCTCCAGCTTGCTTGTGGAATTGGAAGTTGGGAGCCTTACTACAGGTGCATATGAATTCACAATTAAAACAGCAAGAAATATTGAGAACATTTTCCAGTGTTGCATCAGGAATCTGTGACAAGCACATGAGAGATACCAGAATCACTATGAAACCAAAAACCGTAATATGGACTGTACTTTGTTCAAAAATGGAGGGTGCTGGATATATTTACAAGAGAACACTCCCAGGTTTCATCTACAGTGAAATTATTCTGAGATTAAATTGTAAGGTGATTATTCATTTTTGAATTTGGCAAATTAATTTCCAGTATCCAGACAGTACATCAAGAATTCTAATTCAATTTTGGATAAATTCTGCACAGAATACCTTTTTACTCTGATATTCCCAAACTTCAGGTATATAAGTACACATGTCCAGCTTCCCACACATGTATAGATTTTCCATTGCATAAACTACTTTAAACTCCAAAACAAACATTTTAAGTAAACTAAAACCTGCCCAACCAATTTATGGTTTCAGTCAGAATTATAAGAACTCCCACTTAAAGTGGGGCAATTCTTTCTGAAGAAAAAAGGAAGGGAAAGAGCAGCCAGGGAAAGAGAAGTTAGAGAAACCTTGCTCTTTTTAAAGTTCCCTAACTCTGATGGAAGACTTAGCCTCTTAGCATAATTAAAAGAAAAAAAAAAAAAGAGAATAGGAGAAATGACGGAAAAAAAAATCTAAGTGGCATCTCAGAGCCACTTAGAGAAAACATTATGCTTTTAGCCTCTGCTCGGTTTGTACATGGAAAACTAGAAGTAAATCAAGAGCCTGTGTCTTTCAAGTCCTTCAGATCCTATGCTACCAGCCATTTATTCTCCAAACAGCATCTTCCAGCACAGGGGGTTCCCTGCAGCTCTCCCCGTTTAGTGCCCATGTGCACAGCTACAGTCTGCAGTATGAGATCTCATGTTTATCCTTCCACATGACCTCATTTCACACATCCTGACACAAAGCCTGCTGGCAGTCTCTGGAGCCTTTCCAGTGACTTCAGCTGAGGCTGGACCAGGTAGTTCTGTGGGTGAAGAAGCCCTGCACTGAAGAGCATGTTCTACAGCACAGTGCTTCCTCACTCACAGGATGCATGCAAGTTTCAAGGGGAACATTTAAATTACATTTCAATCCTCCTCAGTGCAGCTGTTAACTACAGAACTGCAGCAAATAAAAGTAGTCTGGGATACGATGGTACCTAAAGAATTTAGAGTAATGACAGAAAAGCAGTAATGACAATAGCCTGTTTAATTTGGATTTTAGAGGATAATCACTGTTTTCATATTTTCTCTTCATTCCTTCAGTAAGCTGCTGGCATGCCTACAGCTATCTAGCAAATAATAAATGAGGTACATAGAATGAGGTACCTAGCAACCTTGAAAATAAAATTATGCTTTTTATTTGCTATTGTTATTTTTTAATCCTTCAATTCCAAAGCCTGCAGGGCTTAGTTAAAGCCAAAGGAAGGGCATACAAATAAAAATGACACATTGTTATGGTAGGCACACACACAAGTCATTTTCTACAGAGTAATACTTCAACAGAAATAAACTCAAACCCCAAACACGGAACTAAACACATGTCAATGAAATAAGAGTGCTGGTTGAGTGAGAGGTGAGGCCCCTGTGAGTGAGTTTGGACAGTTCCAGAATGGGCTGGAGCCATGCAGAGGCACCAGCCCAGGGCTCTGAAGCAGGGTAGTGACACTGATTGACAAATTGCTGAGAATAAAGCCAAGCTCTCAGTGCAGCACAAAGCCCAGTGCCACTGCTCACTACCACAGCAGAGCTGCTGCTTTCCAGAGAAGGCTCAGAGAGAGCAGGAGTTTCTCCGTGGCACTCAAGTGTTTGTCAGCAGCATGCTCTGACTGGTTGCCTGCTTCTTATTTTCCTTTTCTTTTTAGAGAAAACATTTTTTTTTTAAAAACTACTCAACACCCTAAATATTTCTTTAAGCTACACATCAAATAAAGAAGTGAAGAATAAATATCTACTTGCAGATGTGCTGTGCAGATGAATACATACCTGAGTTAGAACTACAGACTGGCCCAAATACAATTGTATTTATTGAACAGACTGAAAAAAAAATGGCAAAAAGGTATGTTTAAAGAGCCCTGAAATCCTCCACTCCAATATCTCTTGTGCAGACAAACAATTAGGAATTTTAAGTAAGATTTCTTAAATTGCCTAGAATATGTATGTCATAACAGATTTTCCCCCTAAATTTTATCTACTACCTATCTCTGCAATTCCAGTCTTTTGCACATAAGTGCAGGAACTCAGGGAACACCCAACTCTCCAAACAAAACAGAGAAATAGGAGAAAATAGGCGAGACTGTTTAGAAGAGACTTAAAGATCACACAAAAGAGAACTGCTGGTATGAAAAAGTAATTCTCAAGTAAAGTCACTTGCATTTTTCTGAAGAAAAAGAACAACAACAACAAAAAAATACAGAGACACCAGCATGAGCAAAGAAATTATGTGAAATATAAGTTAAGAAACTGCTGCAGCCCAAAAACTGCAGCAGAGCCACACAGTTCCTTCCAGAGGCCAAGCAGGTTATTCGCTGAAATTTTGAGCAGGAGCTAAAATTTGACCCTACCAGCACATTTGAGTTACACAGTGTATTCTTTTCAAAGAAGACTCATCCAAATCCTATTCATACACCCAATAAAAAGATATATAAAAGATGCAGTAAAATTTGTATTTAAGATAGCTGGGTGTTTAAAATTAATCTTATTGCAACAAAATCCATTTAGAATATAATTCCAGGTGAAATTGCATTCATAAAACTACTACCACAGCCATAATCTTTTATTGTATTAATGTTTCTGATACCGCATACAAGCACTGGCATCATCCTTCATAATATGTAATATCCTTTCTGAGAAAGAAGCCTTCTCATGCTGAATTTATCTCTAAAGTAACGTCTATTTAAATAGTTTTGTGGCAGCATAATGATAAAGTGACCCATCAGACAGGATGTGTAAATTCAGTCAATTGAAGGGCAACAAGCAAAACACTGACTTCATGTTTGAAAGAATATCTAACCTAATCACAAGGTAATTTAGACTTAATGCAATTTAGGATTCTTGTAGGAAGACATTCTCAGTTCAGTCATTAGCTTCAAAATACTTTTTTCACTTCACAGATCCTCCACATGTTGTACAAAGGAGGACTGAATTCCTTTCCTCCTTAGACGAGAATGTCCACATAAGATAAAAAATAAAAATCTCGTGTTGCACACTTTTTCTCCAAATGTTAATTGCATTTCTTTGACCATAACTCCTTTAAAATACAAAAATCGTTACCAAATTGAGGAGTTTAAGTCAATCAAAATGCCCAGTAAGCCAAATTAGCATTTAGAGTCACCAAACAGAACTACTTAATAGTTGTTTTCATCATTATTTCACATTCAGTTTGAATTCAGTAATGTGAGGGAATGGGATTTGTGCACACACACACGAATACACAAGTGGGGAGCTGCAGTGAGACCAAGCAGATGTTCTAAACTGCTTAAGCAGCTCAATACCCTGCAGAAAATGCACAGCAAGGGCACCAAGAGGTAGCAGCCTGTAGGGGGGTTGTAGGGAGTCTGCACTAAAATCTATGGTCCTGAGTTTGGTGTCTGACCTCAAAACCACCCTACTTTGAAGGAAAGGTTGGATCAGCTGGCCTGCTGACATCCCTTCTAAACTGAATTATCTATGGTCCCTTTGGTTTCAGAGCTTTATATTTCATAATTCTCAGGGCAGGGAATCCCAGTTTTCTCAGGTACTGTTAAAATATAATTGCTTGCTGTTCATTAGATATTAAAGCCTGCGTAGAATTTATAATTTAGCAATTAACTTTCAGGTATGCAAATGCTGATCTCATGTAAGTGCACAGGTTATCTCTAACAGAAGAATAAATATGAGCCTTAACAGAAGCAGGCAGTTTCCTCTATTACTGTGTGGCAAATCAGTATGTTCTGTCCCTTAAATTTGGTACAGAACTTTGGAATCCCTTCAGGATGAAAGGCACTATTTAGACATGTGCATTATATTTTGCAGCTGATCTTCTTAAAGTATTAATCACATTGATTCCATTAAATGGCTGCACACTGCATGGATTGCACTGCAGAGTTCCAACATTCCAACTAAGAAAGTGCCAGAGAAAAAACCCCAAGTTTTTATGAAGTATTGTGGAATATTTTTGAATGAAAAATAGTAGCAATGCACTAAATGCTTCTCACATGCCTTCTGGCTTGCAGCATTCCTAAATCTTCATGCCATTAAAATATGATTACAAGTGACCAAAAATAATGAGTATTTGAATATTAAAATAAATATATCTCACGTGTTTGTTAAGGCTAGAATTTATGGAGTTTGAATATACACATATAAAATATGAAATAATGCTCTTGACCTAGGAGCAGTAATCCATCACATGGGCAATATATGCAAAACAAATTAAAATAGATAAGCAATGTATTCTGAATTCTGTATTCGTGTATGCTGAGTTGTTTGGCAGATATAGAATAGAGGATGAATATTTCAGTATGTAAAATATACTTTATAAATATCCCTTTAATTCTAAAGTGCAAGGCACCATTCTGCATCCCTTGTCAATATATGTAAGCCTCAAGAATATCATACCATTTTCCAATTTTTCTATCTACCAACTGCACAAATAACTAATAAAAGCTACAGAAATAAAAAATTTAGTGTTCACAATTGAGCTGGTTTCAATGTGTTTAACAAAAGACTGGATGTGGCACTTGGTGCCATGGACTAGTTGAGGTGTTGGGGAATGGGTTGGACTTGATGATCTTGAAGGTCTCGTCCAACCTAGTGATTATGTGATTCTGTGAAATCCTGTAAACAGTTCTCTTTATGTTGCTTTTTAATCTATCTACATGGTGAAGGAAGAAATCTAATAATCCTTCAGATATAGCCAGTTGCTTTGATAATTTAAATACTAAATAAATCTGATGAAACTGATTTTGATCTACAAGGGAGACCATCTTCTCCATCTTAACCCCAAGAAAGCCAAGAGAATTTAATCTGCACTTGGAAGAAATCTGGAAGAGAAAGGAGCTCTTTAAGCTCTGTTTGCTTTACATTACATATATTTACTACCAGGCAACTGATGACAATGCTCCACCCCTTGTCTCACTGGAAGTGTCCTTAATCCTCTGGAATGAATACTTAAGTCTTTCTGCTGCTGGGCAGAGCATTTATTTTCCATTTCTCTGTAGAAGCCATCACAAGCACCAATGAGACTTTTAACTTGATTGCCTTGCATCTATGTTTGACAGTTTTTAAGCTGTCCTGGGGCAGGCAGGTTGTCACTTCTTACACTGGGACTGTCTTCCAGGAGCACTTAGGAGGAGAAACACAAAGTAAGGGAGTGGGAGATGCAGCCATTAAATCTGGAGGCCACTCCACCTCAGCAATAGGGTTGTGTGACCAGCACAATCAGTATATTGAATTAGTACACTTAATTCCCTGATTCATGTCAAGCAAAAAAGTGCAGAGCTACATATTGTCAAGATATTTGCTTTAGTTTAAAAAAACAAAAAACAAAAAACAACGAAACAAGGAAAAGAAGAAACAAAGATTGGTTACAAAGGAATTTCCAATAACTACTACTACTACTACTACTACTACTACTACTACTACTACTATTACTATTACTACTAAAGAAAATCTATGGTCTACACAAAGGACATCTAAAAGACAATTTGGTACAGCTTTGTGTAACTAGCTCTTTCTTTGCAATGCTGAAAATACAACACGAGTACCTCATGGTATCTCTAAACACAACAAACAGATGTCAAAGAAATTTTTCTTTTCTATCCAGGTTATTAGTTTTCCTAGGAAAGTTTCAGGGGGAAGGTACCAGAATATGAGACTGCCCTGAAGGCCAGCATTATTGATCCTCAGCGTTCAAACAAAATCACAATTTAGGCTCCTCAACTCTGCCTGTTTCCTATAATTTCAATGGGTTATGCTGTCACTGTCCATTGCTTCTCGCTCAACTGCCACCACATTTCAAGGAGTATGTTAGAAACATATGAATTAGGCTTTCCTTTGGCTATTGGCCATTTGTTCAGAGCTGTGAAGCTGAGCAGTGCGCAGCCCTTCCCCACTTCTCAACACCAAGACAATCCTGCCTGGACTCACTCGAGCTGCAGAGGATTTCCAGCAGATTCCCCTCGTGTGACACGAGCAGCTGACAAGGGAACACCTTGAAACACCAGAATGCTCCCCGAAGTTTGGTGCAGTTTGACTCTGTAACATCTCACAGATCACAATCAAGCAAGGTGAACTTAGGGACAGCTCTGGCTTTCAGGGTAAACATGTATGTGGGAATATGCTTAAATCAGGCACAGTGCATATCCAGTTTACTCTAACAACTGCTGCAAGCATTCAGGAAGTTTCTGCAAAAATCCTTTTTAACGGTGTCACTCACTGGAAAAGCTCTCCTGCAGTTTAGTGACACAGCCTTGCTTCTCAAGGAATAAATATGTCAACACAAGTCTTTCATGTGGGTTCTCCAGCATGCTCACCTGTTTGTCACTCTGAAGGAAACCATTTACTAATTGTAATTATTTCCTAGGCTGGGCTGAAGTTACTGAATTCAGGTAAGGGATCAGTAGCTGCAGCCCCATGGAAGTTCATCTTTAATAAGCCTATAATCTTTAGTCACAGGACAAAAATTCAGAAGCAATAGTTATGAGAACCAATACTTTCCTTTTCATTTCACTGTAATTTGTTCACTTTTGAGTGACATCACTCCTCGCATTTCATTACATTTTTATCTCAAGCATTAAAATACAGAAAATAAATAATTAAGATCTGGGGACATACTCTGCAAATAATTTTATTTAATCCTCCTTTAGTATCAATAGGATTGCTCACTTCAGAAATCAGAAACATTACATGCAACTTGATGGGAATTTTTAAAACTGCAGTATTTAATCTCAGAAATTCTGACAAAAATCCTTAGTAAGTAGGGAAAACTGTAACTTTTATAAAAGAAGAATAAATAGATGCAGTCTTCAATGGAAGGTACACAGGTTAAATTCCCCCAGTTCTGCTGAACAAATATTTCCCTTTACAAAGCATCTCATATTTTAAAATTTCCATGCAGTAAATGCTTTTAAATAACTTAATGAGGATCTTAGGAAATTCATGGTAACTAGAAACACAAATACTCGTGAAAGATGACAGATTTTACTGAGCATATTCTGTGTGTATGGAAGATTGAAAGATTTAAAGGAATGGGGGATATATTTAAATTGAAATAAGCATTGTCTTAGTTGCATTAAAAAAACCCCTGTCATGTGGAATTGAAATATTAACAAATTTAAGAGACATTTCATGGTATCCAAAAAGTCTGCAGAGTGATATTTCATTGCTAATTAACCCTTTTGATTAAGTATATGAACTACTGTTTGTAATTAAGGGTGGGTCTGAGCGATTTTAATTCATGTTTTTACTCAGCAAAAAATCAATCAAAATTATTATGGAATTCCAATGAAAAATCCGCCAATGTTCATTCAGCCTTCACAAACAGGGTGACCTTGACTTTGATACCCTGTTCTCTAAATATGGCAGGCTTTCTCCATTTTAAATCAATATTTCTGACTTATTTTGGAGGAAAAAAAGAGTTTCAAACACTCACAGGACACAATGAAGATATATATGGATTGGTTTCCTCATAAAGAATCAATTAATAATGATCCAAGGGAGACAGTAGCAAAAAAGCAGTTTTACCCCTATTCCAAAGTCAATAAAAAGATGAATTGTATCTAAAAATTGGTGTCACTCTACTTCCCCTACCCTTATTCAGCTATTAGCAATGCCACATGGGAGCAATGTTAACCTTCATTTCAAAATTCTAACAAACTCCTATGCAGTGATTTTCTGACTTAAATCTAAAACATCTTTTCAATTGTTTTTGAAACAAGAGAAGGCATATTGCTGCTGCTTTTCCTGTACTGTTCTAGAACTAATCTTAAAAAATAAAATTAAGGATCAATCATAATCTGCAAACATTTGAACAAAATGTTAAAGCAAACTTCTGAACAAAAAATAATGATTCATGGCTTCCTGTTTACAGTAATACTCTTACGGTCCAAACGCTAGGGATTCTACAATTTAATAACAAAATATGGAAGGGGAAGAGAAACACCCTTTTTTATAGAACTGCTTAATTCTGAGCACACTGTCTTCCATTGTAGGACCAAATGCTGTAATGCTCTTCGTTTGAGAGATAAGTGAACTGTAACCCAGCAGGCACACATTTTGCCTTGCTTCAGGAAATGGAAAGCAGTCAGATCAGTTTATATTTAAACTGTGCTGAAAGGTGAATGGCAACATGCTGCATTAGGGACCAAATTCTACTCTCTGGAATTCCCAGTGGTTAAAAGAAAAAGCCAGTTCTCTCATCTGTACTAATGTGTCTCTGTTTTTAGGAGAATCAACATCTTTTGGGACATTTAGGGGTTTGTGTTTGTACATGCTGAATTTACAAAAATAGCTTCAGTGCTATTCTTAAGGAGCTCCTTCTACAAGCAACTCAGCAATGCCTTTTGATTCCTAGCAATTGGAAAATCACAGTATTTGAAACAGCACCACTTTCAAAGGCAATAAACCACCATGATCCAGGAAAAAATGCTATTCCTAAGCAGATCGTGGTTTTTTTTGGTTTTTTTTGTTAATTTGTGCTTTTGGGTAATTGTCCTCTTCATAGTGCTTCTAACCTAAAATCACAACCTAGCAACCTAGTAATATTTTCCAATACAAACTGATTTAGTTTTTAATTAAAATAATGGCTTTAATCACAATTACATCATTACATTTACTTCTTAGATACTGAAGTTATTATCCCTACTAATTCTCTTCAGAACAGGGACTGCACCATGATGCACTGTGGTTCTTTAGCTCAGTTGTTCAATGCTATGGTGAACTATTTGAAGGAAAATTAAAACATATGTGGTGTAGATGAATTATGAATCTTACCTAATTTTCAAACTCTTGAAATAACTTCAGTCTTCCAACATCTACCTAAAAAAAATACTCATCTGAAATTTTAAAATTAAACAGGGAAGAAATTCATCTTTATATGGGTTCATGTAACAACACACTGAAATGTCAGAAGTGTTTATACTTTTCAAATATATGAACAATTAACTATTAGGTCATGCAGTTCAATCTACCCTAATTAGAAATATTTAAAAAGAAATATCTAAACCTTTTCTTGTAGCTATTTTGATGGTATCTTGTTTTACAGCATTTTAAAAGTACGCCGCAGTTTATTGGTGCTGAGTTTGATCTGCTTTGCACTGGATGGTATAAAACTGAAAACAGAAACTAATACAGTGGGATTAGGAAAAAAAGCAATAAACTTAGATGGTTGTTTGTCAAAATTATGGGTTCCTAATTCCAGAATGCAGGACACCCATGGACTTTGAAGGGGCACTGTGGAACAGAGGAAGTGCAAGTGAGGTGGGCAGGACTTGGGGGCTGCTTTGCAAACCATGTTTGAGAGAACACAGAGGCTGTTTGTCACTTGAACATCTGGGACTCGCTGCCCAGCTTCCAAAAACCAGAGAACCACCACAAGAAAATCCATCCCAGATGTCATACACCACTCATTGGCCACACAACTGGCTGATCACAGTAAGGCAGGAATAAAAATATTTTTTAAGTGTAGTAGAGTGAGAGGGAGAAAAGCTTTATGTGGATAAGCAGACAGCCACGTCTCCCCTGCCTGAATTTTCATTAAGGATAATGTTTTGATCCGTGTCACAGCAAAGCCTTCGTGAAAGCAAACTTGCTACTTTTCCATGAAAAGTGCTTAACTGCTTAAGAGAGGCACTTTTTTTGAGTGAAATATTTAAGTGTGCAGTGCTCAGGGTCAGTTCTCAGAGTTGAAAATCCTCAGGGAACAGCTGGGCCATGAATCCTTTCTGCTCTAATCCCGTTACTGAATGAAGAGGGGATGACGACAAACACAGCAACCTTAATATATCATGTCTTCCTTTTCCTTTGGCTTTCAGCAGCATGGCTCTGAACTGCTGATTAATGAGACACCAGCACTGCTTTGTCTCCATCTATCCCAGCATGGATGTGTTTTGAAGACAACTGACAGCCTGAGATGGACAGTAATATGTCAATCAACACTACATCCCTGAAAACACGACAGTAGAATGTGCTGGAAATTGTAGAAATCTCCTCAGTTGGTCACAATTTCTTGGCAACTATAAATCAGGTAAATAGCAACCTCAGGATTATTCCACTTATTTTCACTTTCAACATGAAGAGATGAATATGGACTAAAACATCAGACCCAAATGCCTTTAAGAATACTCAAGTTTATATTCAGCTCTTACATTTCAGTAATCCAAATTATGTTTGTAATTTCTTCAGGCAAATGAGATATATTATATTATATTATATTATATTATATTATATTATATTATATTATATGATGATTTCTGTTGGACAGTAAACTTTGCTTCTTTTTATATGTATAGAAAGCTACATGTAAAATGAGATAGGCTCAGGCTACACACAGGAATAATTTCCAGAAGCGTTGTTATCCTACTGAGCATTTCATAAGCAGGTCAGAACAGCAATGGAAGGAAAGAAGGAACAAGAGAAAAGAGCTGGATAACACACATTTTGTAAAAACTTTCTTCAATAAGAATGGCTCATGATACCTCGTAACTTGTGCTCTGAACAAGTCCCCATATTCATTCCTTAAGATCTGTTAAAAAACTGTCTAAGTAAGGGCTTTTAGTGAAAGAAGGATGTATCAATATTCACCATCGGTGTGTATTCATCCTCAGTGAGTAGTTACTGCACAAGAGAGAACTGACAGCTTAAAGAGAAGGCTTTCAATATTTTCATTTTTCCCTGAAGCCCTAAATAGATCACACAGCAAAATCCTGAACTGACACCTCAGAGGTGCTACAGAGACCTTTTTTCCTTTTTATTTCTGACATTAATATTTTTAATACTACATTAAACTAAGAAAATATTGAGCAGAGAATTTCAAAAGCATCAAATATCTTAGGAAGACAAGTCTTGAACTTCTAATGCATCCTACTGTTAATTTGATACTAAATTGGCAAGAAGCTGGGGAAAAAAGAAACCAAAAACTCTTTGCAGAGCTTTGCATCTGAAATATTATTCCACGGAGTTTTCAGGAGTCAGGCAAAACACATTTGACTTTATTTGCATCTTCAAGCATGGAAGATTAGGTGAAGCTTATATGGAAGATGCAAGAATGATACCTTGAGAATGTATAAGCAAAAATGCAAGTGATCAAAAAAAGGTATATAGCAGCATGAACAGCAGGTCTCAAAAGGATGGAAAGGCATTGTTCTCTTTTGTATTTCTTTCTTAGGAAGTACAAATATTATATATATGTATATACATGTCTATTTCTCAAGATCCAGTTCTACCTTTCTATCTCTATACAATCCATGACACTGACCTCTCACAAGCATCCCCGTGTCTTTGTTGTTTTGTTTCCAGCAACATCATGTAATTCACTCACTTGCTGAAGCTCTGCTTGACACCACAGGGTACAAAATAATACAGAAAATATTATCTGCAGAAGAAGAGAAGATTGTCTGGCTCTGGGAATACTGCTATGAACAGCATAATCGGCTCTGCCCTTTCAAAAGTTAGATCAGCTCCCTGATTGATTGCCCTCCCTCACTTTTTGTGGTCTTTTAAGAGTTCAAGAATTGGCCAGAAAATCAATATAACTCATGTAGAAGCCCCTCCAAAAGCAGAAAAAAGAAACGTGGTTTTAGTTTGGGAAGCTATTCACCAGTATCTTCTGGGTGCACCTTTGAAGTACCGGGCAAAATGCAGGAAGTTTAGCTGAAAACATACTCATTAAATTTTTTGGGCTAGAAAGGAAAGAAATAAGGTCATGTTCTGCAAATATCCTGTAAAAAGAGAAATAATAAAGCTACTCAAGTGTTCTGACACCGAGCTGTGACATGTTTCAATCATTTACAGGAAGCCCTCAGCAAAGAATGCAAACAGGAAAGTTCTTCCTCATGAATAAGCTTGCCTTTCAGCTAAAAAAGATCCCCAGCTGCCCCCTGTAAATTCTGTAAATGAAAAGGAATTCTTTTTCCAAACTCCTTGAAAGTCAAACCGCTCTCACTGTACATAAATCTCTACACAAAATGCTTCCTTCCAAGTATTAATAATCAGCTACCTTGCTTGGCTATGATAAAATTAAGTAGATACATATTGTAGTTCTGGATTCCTTAGTGCTACAGAAATTTTTTAGTAAGTTTACTCATCCACAAAAGTAGCCAGTATATTTCAGTTTTCAGCATAGGAATTTATGAAGTTACAAACCAGAAGCAGAAATCCCAAGCAAGAGCCATCTATATAGTATGGAATCTGGGGACTCCACAGCCAAGAGATTTTATTCAGAAGTTCTGGAGGTGAAATAAAAGATGACAAAGATGAGGAAACCAAGAAAGCATGTCAACAGCAAATGTAGCTGGGATAGATAAGAAGTATCAGATTTACAGGAAAAAAGTTATTTGCCAGATATTTATTTTCCAGGAGCTCACACCTTTACTGAAGCACAGAGATGTTGGACTAGATGAGCATTTATTTATCTAAGTGATGAGTACATTTCCTTGGCTTTGGTTACAAAATGGAACATGACACAACACATGTTTCCAGAATTCCACTCTATAAGGAAGATTTCTGCCTTTTGAATCTCTCTGTGTTTGAATGACGGAAGTGAAAATGTGAATGATGTGCAGTGAGCAACAGAAATAATTGAGAATCTCTCGGGTTGCCTCATCAGGTACCTGCTGCTCCTCTGCCTTGCTGAAGAGACACAGGGGGAACAACTCTTAAACTCCTATGAATGCTTGGCACCATGTAACCAAAAGGCTGCATCAGGAGAAATCTGGTGCCAGGTGTAAAGCAGTAGGGTAACTGTGTGATACAGGTGATGAACCAGAATCTGCACATTTAGGAACACCCAACATCTCAAACATTTTTTGGTCATGCCATCATATATATAACCAACATATTTCTACATCAGCTGTAATGAAAAATGGTCATGACCTAAATACTCAATGCATTTTTCAAATAAAATGAAAAAAATGTGTTCCTCCCTCCGCAGAGTGTGCAATCCAAATTCCTGTCATCGTTGTTAGAGGGTTTTTATGCCTTGATGTGTTATAAACTGTTACAGATTAATTTTAAGTTAGAAATCCATTGGAGAAGTATAATAAATCTAGCTCCTTCTAAATTGCTCTTTGTCAGATACGATGGCTTTCCACTGCCTCCTCCCACACACTTTCCATCTCTCCTGAAAATTGCCTCATCTTTGAATCATTACTGTTGTAATTACAACAAGAGAAATCAGTAGTAGAAGAAAAAAAATAATCTTTGACACAAAGAGCATTATCATGGGACAAAAATATCTTGCTATATCTAAAGATAACACAATGCTGCATTATTAATGTTTCTATTGATTACTGAGTCCACGACAAGGTAAAGAACTAAATCTTTACACCTTATTTGTGGTATTCCATTCAGCTGATAAAAAATACAAGCATGTATAAAAGCTGGAAAGGTCATCCCAAAGCTCTCAGGGGGGAAAAGTTTTTAGTAAACAAGTTTTTATTAAAAGGAGAGGTGGAATATGGTCCACATAGTGTTCACCTTTAAAGGGAGAGGATTTAAAGTATTTACCTACTGGATGTGAGTTAGTTTGGATGTTACAGAGTGGCTCAATATCCACATTGACAACTCATTGTTCTGCAAATACAGAACACATAGATTAGTCTCCCTGGCTGGATAAATTATCAATTCTACTTTCCAGCAGTGGCATTGGATTCTTAAAGGTAATGACAGTACAACTCTTAAGGTAGGCCATTAAAAATAAAGTCCTTAGGAGGAATGCTTCCTCCTAAACTCATTTAAGAGGAGACTGGAAGAGAGTTCACAGAATTCAATGATTTCGTGGTGAGTCTGCTGCCCCAGGGCAGGATGAATTACCTCTGTTATATCTGACAAGTGTTTGTCTAAATGGCCGCTAAAACCTCCATTGATGAGGAATTCACAATTTGCTTGGACAACCTCATTCAGTTTTTCATTTACCTGTAACATGTTTTTTTCTAACACAAATATCTTGTACTCTAACTTAAACTTCTTAATCATCCTAGATACAAAATTCTTTCTTTTTCCTGCACATTTTTATGCATCTGAAAATATTACGCTATTTTCTGCCACATAGGTGGATATCCTAATCCTAGCTTTCTTCAAATCTTTCTCCTTTATTCAAAGCCTTGAAAAAATAGAAGAAAAGATGCAGAGCTAATACAGATTCCCAAACCCCTCCTTTACTAAGGAACTTGTTCCACAATTTTGACAGTTTTAGTACAAGGGCCAAGGACTCAGTGGGGAAAAGTTGCTGATCCCCAACTCTGGAGTTACCAAGAGCAGAACAGTGTGAGGTTTATGGCTGGATTTGATGATCTTAAGGGTCTTTTCTAAGCTAAATGAACCTAAGCAGAGCCTGAAGAGATGGACTCATCACCAGTTTGTGTTTTGACAGGCAGGCAGGCAGGTGGAGGTTCAGCTTCAATGCCTGTACCAGGGGTATAGCTCATTTGCATTAAAAAAAAAGAACATAAAATATAAGAACTGTCAGGATCAAAATCTGCAGTAGAGTATCCATATTACCAAATAACCCTGAGTACAATCTTTTCCCACTTTCTGTCTGAAAAGGAGTGCTTAACCTACATCTAATGGAGGACATGAGCAGACAAGAGCAAGGCTTGTAAAGGAATATGACAGGCAGCCACAAAAAACCCCCTCATATGTTACCTTCTGGTCAGAGCTCACCTTAAAAGATACATCTGCAGACATTTAAGTTTTCCTTGTAAATATTTAGGATTAAATCCTGCTTTCACTGGTCTCCCAGCGAGATTTTTACCAATAACTTAATAAGAGTCCATGCTCCAGAGATATGAATTACAGATAGAATTACACTTTTAAAATGGTATTTCTGACTGTTTCATAAGATCTCCATATATATCACACTGTCCTTGGAATACTATCCTGACAGTTTATATGCAGAACATCCTCTGCAAGCATTTAAAAACACCAGTTTTAAACATCCAGACATTATTTTCAGTAAAAGTAACAGATCTGTTCTATAACAGCATGCTTTAACAACATTCAGATGATTCAAGGAATAGCTAAATCCTCCATCTTAAATTTCTGTCATGAAATGGATTCAAGATTAACAACTTCTATACCTTTCTTTCACTTTGTTATTAGTTTTCCAATATTTTTTTTCATCTAGATTACCCTCTATTATTTAGTTATAACTTCCTCCATAATTGCAATCAATGAATAGCAATCACTTAATAAACATATCCTGACAGGTCTATTTTTGCACTGGGAAAAGATTAATTTTCTTTATCACCACTCCAGTAAGCAATTTCTTTTCTTACCTGAAGCAGCAAAGTGAAGTTCTGCTCTGCTTTGAGCAGCAGCTGAGCAAGACCAGACACCCACTCCTTTCACTTTAATACTATTTGTATATAGATTTATCAAGATCTGTGTAACTTGGAACACACATGCATTTTTATTTGCATTGATTCTTACATATAATTCTATTGCACACAGGCAAAAGCTGCTTTGCACAAACACGGTGCTAACACTGAGCTCACACTGCTGTTCTGGGAGGATTTTCTGAGTGCTTTTCTTAATCTGGGTAATTCACTGAGAAAAAAAAATGCAGTTCTAGTAAAACTTTTGAGCTGAGATACTCAACAATGAAATGACAAGGAGTGTGTATTCTGTCAAGCATCTGTTAAAGCCTAATTTGGTATTAAATAGAATAAAACATCCTGAATGAACCTGGGTACCTGCAGGTTGCTACAATGATTTCTTTTCCACTGCCATGTAAATATAGCACAAAGAACTGGTAAAGAAACACAAACAACAACAACAACAAAAGGTTTGCATATAGAAATCTCCTCTTCTTCCTCACAGGCAAACGTGTTCTAGGTGGACTTGGCCTAACGTCACTGGAATCAAAGCAAGTTTTTCTGCTGACTTCATTTCAGGCTAGGTGTAGCCAAAATGGAAATTCAGAGTAAATAACCTATACTACAGGATTTGCATTTTCTGCCTTAGGACAAACAGACTGTGCAGTTTGTCAGGTACCTTCCAGAAAGGACCAATTTGTGACATCTTTATAGATGGACTCTCCTCAGTAATTCTGACATTAAATGACATGTCAAACTTTCAGCAGAAAATGAAATCATAAAGGCAGTATTCTAAATGAACTGTAAAATTTAAGTGCACTTTAGTTCTTCACACCAATCTTTAAAACATCTTGAGTAACTCATCATTTTATCACAGTACCAGCTCATTCTAAACACAAATTTTTCAGTTGTAACTTCTAGAAATTTTGTAGTAATGCTGACAAAAATCTCTTTTACCACCCTTTTCCTCCGAACTCTGTGTTTCAGCTCCACGTAACACGAATCAGTGGGGTCACACTGAGTTGTTCCTCTGAACTCAATACCATTCCTGGCATCAACCTTTGTGCTTTTGTAAACGGCCTCAGGACATGACAATGTGGAAATTCTTACTAATACAGGCCTGTCACAAGAATATGTGCCTGTATGCAACAGACAACTTCTGACTGCACAAATTTTATCCACGATAACTAGAAGGGCATACCTGAATTTTTTGCACTAGCCTCATCTTTGCCACAGGCAGGACCACATTAAGTTTCAAGGAAATCTGTGTAATACATACCAAACAAAAAAAGCTTTCACGAATTTTAATCACTTTAGAAATATCACCCTTCCTCTGGGAAAAATTGATTATATACATCAATAAAAAGGAAGATATCTAGTTCAAAGCTCTGAAAATTAGACCTAAAATCTCACTTCAGAGTTCACTAGTTCAGCTTGCATTTTTCAGCATACTTTTGAGATCTTGGCAAAAGGCATCTTTTTGTCTGCACAGTAATGAAGACTTTACATACACTAATTACTTCTAAACATCGGCACATTACTAAGAGATTATACGGCAAAACAAATTCTGTACGAAGCATCAACTTCTGAAGTAAGCAATTATTACAGAATTTAATGATAAAATTATATACTAGGCATTTTGTAAAGATCTGGGAAGAACTTTGAAAACAAAATGCCTGGATTAATCTAGCAGAGGTATGTTGATATGATGGAAGTCTTAAAGCAATTATGAAAAAAACACTCTGCATCTGTGCTGGTCACAAAGTGTTCAGTCATAAAAGCTTTGATTTAAATCATATTAGCACAGTGTGGTGGAGGCATGCAGAACCACAACATCAAAGGATATGCCTTGAAAATATGTATCAATTCTTCTTTCCTTTTTTTTTTTTTTCTTTTTTAATCTCTCCAATAGGAGTATACTTTTAGTTTCCAACTAATGTATGGATCGGAAATGATTTGTATATCCAAAGAGAAATCAGAGGGGAATGAAAAAGAAAAACAGCTTGAGGGATGCAAGAATCTCACCATACGTTTAAGTAAAGAAATAACAATTCACTTGTAATAGGACTGTCCCATTAGGGTCCCTGACTGCCATGAAAATCTCAAGTGACCTACTCTTTTCTTTCTTAAATTCACCTTAAGATAATGAAAACAACATGACTTTGGATTTGGACTCACCAGATTTCTTCTAAGGCATACTTCACAGTCCTCCAAAAATTCTCTGGAGAAAAGCACACTTGCCTGAACCTCACAGTCTCAGTAGATGGGATACTTTTGTTCCAGATAAATCTGCTCAGACTTCTCAGAAGGGATGTGATCTCTGAGAATTTCCAATTTTTGATTATAGCTCAGAGAAAATAACAGTTTTCTTCTTTGTTTTGAGTGAGTTTTCAAATCAATCCAAATAGACTGCCTGACCGCTTGTAGAGACAAAATAAACAACTTCACTTAGGAACAATTAATTCCTCTTCAGAGGAAATTTTCAAGCATGGCAATTGAGAGGATAGAACATCATTGCTTTTTGAACTTCCCAGGCTGACAGAGCCCAGCTGAGATTCTGATGCTGATGCTGCAGTGAGCTGCAGGGTCTCAGGGAAGGGGTCCTGCCATGCTGGCATTGTCTCTGTGCAAGCAGCAGGGCCACTGCAGGATTCGAGGGAGCTGCTCCTGTACCACCAGGAGCACACACTCCCCCAGCACTCGACCCCTGCTCCGGGTGCTGCTGCTGGGGGTGTGTTTCACATGTGGTGTACAGCAGCAGGAAAGCACTGATTCATTGGACTGGTAAATTTAGAAAGAGGCCATTCACACAAGGAAATGCTTAGTTGAGTTTGAAAATCATTCGGGCTCAGATGATAGGAGATACCCATAGTAGAATATGTTGTATCTGTTGATATCACACATGGTACCATTTGTTACATCTTTACTCACCAATGTGGAATTTGTTGTGTTTTGGGGTTTTTTGTGCCGTTTTTTCCCGTTTGTTTCATTTTAATTTCCTCTCTAAACCATCTTGTTACGGATTTGAAATGATTCCAAGAGCCTATCTGCATTTCCCCCAACACATTCTGAGCCAGGGTTAATATCTGAGAGCACTCGGGTCCTTAAGGGAACAGCCCATTACAGTCCACGACAGTAACTATGTCTCTACGATTTATGAAAAGAAAGCAATATGTGCCTGTTTCGGTGCCTGTCGTTTGCCTACCAATGGTGCAGTGCTCCCCATTCCAGCCCTCTCTGCATTCACACTTCCCATCTTTACAAGTCCCGTGCTCCGTGCAGCGGGGGTGGCACACACGCTGGTCACAGCCCGCTCCTGTCCAGCCCTCCTCGCAGCGACACGTCCCGCCCATGCACACGCCGTGGGTGCCACAGTCCACGGAGCACACTTCTAGGAGAGAGAACAGCAGTCACAGCCAGCCTCGGCGGAAAGGCAGCTCCAGCCTCTCAGAAGCTGGCCTGCTCATATTCTGATGAAAACTTTTATTTTTTTGTTTAAAAGTAAACTAAATTAATAGTCGCTTTTGATGCCGTAAGGTTTTTCAAATTTTATATTTTTTCAAGATAAATGCCTTTATGTATTTTTAAGATAACTACATTTATATTTTTCAAATCCTTCACTGCATTAGTACATAACTCTAAACCCCATAGAAAGTGTTAGCTACTGTCTACACATTTTGGTGAGACAAAACAATTCTTCTAGACCCAAAACTCAAGGACACCCCACAGCTCCAGACCCCGAAAAGCATAAAAAAAGTGAACTGGGGGGAACAAACTGGGGGAATATGACTTCATTACCTGCAGCTGTAATTGGAGGATTTACCCCAGATATGTAAATGGACCAGATTTATATCTCTGAGAAACTCGTGGCCATTGTCCATCCTGGGTGTAGCCCCTCTCCGAGGCTTTTGACTGCCCAAGGTGTACCTATAGAAGGCCTCTAATAAATATTCACTTTATTCTCTTATCCTTGTCTAGCCTCTGTTCTAGGTAGCCACTCCAAGGCATCAGTAAAGGCATTTGGAGGCAAATCTGCAAATGTGCACTGCGCAGACCTTCAGAGCTGCATCCTCCTCACAGATACAAATGTGTCAGAGGTGCTGTCCCCAGCAGCAAAGGAGGGGAGCAGGTGGCTCTGCTTTACTCAAACCTGGACCTCAGGTGATTTTGACAGATATTGATTTGCTAAGAATTGAGACTGAAACTCACCTAAAACTCATTTGGCAGAGAATGGCAGCAATTCAGGGTCATTTAGAATGATGGGTAAAAGTCACCTTCCAAGGAGAGATTTTGGATTCCTATTACTGACATGGTCAGTTATCCTGTGTCTCACTCCAAAAACTACTGCTCTCTGCCAGCTGAAGTTGCAGATAAGCAGAAGGGTCTTTTGCCCCATGCATCACCAAAGAAAGTAGCAGCGAAACTTTCATTCTTGAATTTTTCTGCCTGCTTATCCATAAAGCAGAAAACACATCTTGATATTCATGTCAGTGGTGGAGTATTCCAGCTGATTAACCTTAGGAAACAACTGAGTAACTGTGAAAAATGTAAATATTGTTTTGGTTTTGACCTACAGTACCATCCCAAGGTTCAACTGACAATGTAAAAGCACAATTCCCTGTATTATTTTCCCCATAAATGATGGATATTTTAAGAAACAAAAGTACACTTATGTAACTTCTTCAGTCTAAAAGAGAATCAGCGTAAGAACAGAACACAAACTCCTAACCTGCACCAACCTCACAGCCCCAAATTAAGAACGACATGAAAATATATATAGCGATACATACACCCTTCTTCCCAACAAAATTAACCAAGTGCAACAAAGACAACTTTCTCAGTTATTACTTCATATCAAACTCACCATCGGTATTAACCTTTCAACAAAATGGAAACATGATTGCAGAGTGAGGAAAAAACTCATTTTCTTACCGACGGAGCAGTCGGGGCCCATCCAGTTGGGGTCACAGCTGCAGAGCCCCGTGTCAGCCAGGTAGGAGCCGTGGCCGCTGCACTGCTCCGGGCACTGCGCTCTGGGCAGCTCGCAGCTCACTCCTCCCCAGCCGGGGCTGCACAGGCACTCCCCGTTCACACACACCCCATGGCTGGAGCATGTGGGGTCCAGGCAATCCACTGCAGGAGGAAACGAAAACCACCGACAGAAGGGTCACTTCACACAAGGGCATGCCTGGGAAACGCGCCACGAAAAGTCTGTACCGCAGTGAGAGAGTAAAGCAAAATGAGGTAGTTCTCCAAGGCGCGTTAATGCCTGGTCTGAGAATGGGAATGTGAAGTAATTTACGTTTTTCATTAAATAAATCGAGCGGGATTCCACCGTGCAATGACAGCTTACTGCAGGAATGCTATGGTGGAGAAGCATGAAGGCTTAAAAACAGCACTTATATATATCTATGTATAGTCAAGAGTTCCACACATAAACCTGGAGACATTTCTTCTCAAATACATTGAAACTCCAATGACTCATGTATTGCATTTCAATTACAAAATAAGTTAATAATTTGCAGTTTTAACGGATTTTTTTAAAATTTGGAGTATCTTTATAAAAACTCCTATTATTACTACTGAAATGTTAGGGCATTGTTTGAACATTAGGACAGCCACTTCAAGTACACAGAAGTCAAACTGTCAGTAGCTTTCTGCTTCATTTAGACTCCTAGTCATTCAGGCACTTCTCAATGTTTGATCCATGGTCCATTAGTAGCTGAGCTGTGAAACTGAGAGCTCTGGTTACTTCAACTCATATTCTAAACCAGCAGATTGTTTCTCTTAAAGAAGTAAAACCAGGTACAGATATGGAATTTAACCCAGAAACAACAAAGTGAAAATTGTTGTGATGGAAAATGATGCAATGAAATTTCAGTTGCTATTTCAGTCCGATAAAGGAATTTTACAAGCTGTCTTTCAAATAAACTTCATCAGGAGCATTATGAGTTTCTAACTTTTATCTTATATCATGAATCGCTATAACAATACTATGCTTTACTGCCAATACCCACATGGAGGCTTTACCAAGTGCCTTTTGCAGTGGAATTGAAGGCCAAGGTCAAAGTCAAGTCTTAAATAACTTAAATTCATCTCATGACTGGTATATATTAGCTCACAACAGCAGGACCAAGAATGATTTGCATTCTCTCTTGCTGCTCCAGGAAGATCTGAGTTTATAATGAAAGTGATTTATCTCTCATCTTTTCTAAATTGATCCTTCTAAATTAAGGCAGAGACATTTTCACTCCACCTGATGTGAACAATACTTGATCTTTCAAATCTCAACTTTTCTATAACACAGAGTCTTACGAAACTATTTTATTTAGTTGCAGAACATCTAAAGCAAGTATATAGATTAGGTAGAGGCAGAGGATTGAGACTGTTTAGAGACACAATAAAATGAGTTATCAGAATACAGTAGTATAGAATTCAGAGTACTGTAGCACAGGAATAAATTACTGTAAAGATTTTCACTTTAATGATGACACTGGCTATTGTTTTGGGTTTGTTTTTTCTTTTTTCTTTAAGATTTAAAGCTGAGTTAATTGGACATGAAAATATTATAATGCAATTTTGTATTTATAGGTAAACTAAGATTGGTTTGTGGTTCACCTCGAAGTTGAAGAATTACACAGGGTGCTTGTCCTGTATTGTTACTCCTTTGTGCTTAGCCAAATTATAAGCTGTCTGAAGTTAACAGTGCATCTTTTATACAACTTCTATTGAACTCAATGGACACGGATCTGTGATGAAACATTCTGATTGAATAAAGAAGTACACAAAAACTTAGGTCAATCTGATTTAAAGATGAAGGTTACTTCCTCCCCCCACTCCCCCAATTTGGTCTATTCTGGATTTTTTTTAGAATATGTATTTTAACAGAAAATGTACAAGGGTAATACGTGTATAACATTGTTATAGGGCAGCTAACTTTAGGAGATAATGATAAGTCATAATGTACTCTCCTTGTCAGGAATGTATCATCTTCCTTCTCAAATGAAAGTACTAATGAAAGGAATGTGGAGCATATGAAAAACACCACCCTCTGCTACAGAAATTAGCTGTCTTCCCTCTATCCTGAATTACAGTGCTCATGCAGCTTTGATTTATTTCTACAGAATGAGCCTATCAATGCCCCTAAGCCCCCAGCCTCCCTTGTTTTACAGGATAACACACTAAACACCTTTGTCCTTTGTTCTAGACAAATGTGCTTTACAGCTGTTTTGTTCTATCATCTGGGTAAGTAGTAGCTTTCAAAGTTTAAACTGAGGAGAGTTTTTACTCTGAGCTCCAGTCTCGTTCTATTTTAATGCATGCTCAGAGTTATCATCTCGGGCCAGATCCTTGCTGTTGAAATTAGCATAATGTGATTACCTGCAATAGAACTGCATTGACTTGTGTTGCAGAGGTTCTGGTCCTGAGGTGTAGCAGGGTTTACAATGATATTTAACCAGGAGTTATAAATGGACAGTCTTTGGTGTTTAAGCAAAGGAGAATGCGCCTTAGCAAGCACGTTAGGCTTGGAATTCACAGCCCCCTGGCAGCTCACATCATTAGAGCTCATTTAGTATTGGGTCCTCTGTAGATTTGACAAAAAAAGGTACTGAAAGCAATTTATATCCTTAAGGACAAAAAAGGAGGTCAAGGAGTTTTCTGAACAATATGTACCATGAAGTCCCCAAAGAGCCATGAATTACACTTATGAAGTTAAATGTCATTGAAAAATGACTCAACCAGTAAAGTGATGAGAAAACCACCCTTAACTTAACCTAATTTGGCAATTTCACTTGTGTCCCTCCATCCAAAAGTAGAGTGAATGAAGCCTGACAAATACGCCACTTCATCTTCCACAAAAATTTGTTAATAGAAAAACAGTGTTTATGCTGCAAAAAATGTTCATCAAAAATATTGATTTTAGTGTCACTTTCATTTCAGGTAAATTGTTTGAACAATATAACCATGATGAATATCAGAAAGAAAAAGCTATTGGGAAGAAAAAAAAAATTGCTGACCCACTTATTCTAATTCAATATCCGAGTTGGAAAATGGCAAATGAATCAACCTTTGCCATTCCTTTTGGAAGTATAAATCAATAGAGGAGATTTATGTATTATATATAAAAACGGAATTATTATTTCTATCATTCTACCATTAAAAGTGTAAAATTTCTATTCATGCAAAAACTTTGACTAAAACTAGATGATTAATTAGAGAGACACCACTTCATAGTGTATCCTGTCTCCCACAGCACTCAAATTAATGTGAGAAATATGTACAAAAGAAACAGAATTTTACAGTATAAACATGGTGGTTGATTTTTATTTATTTGCAAATTAGTTCATTGACTTATTTATTGCCCAATCATATATGCAAAAGGTTACTTTAACCTTTCTTGTCATGCTATTGGCCCTTTCCAAGTTTGCTATCGATACCTCCTGCCTTTGTAACCCATTAATCTTTTTTAGGAAGAAACATATCCTTCCAAGCACAGTGTTGATCAAATAATATATATCCTTCCATCTCACATAGCCATTCATCTCCCAAAAAGCTCTGTTGACTGAGGGTTTTGTTGTGCTCCAAATGTTGGCTGGAGTTAACACCTCTGCAGAAAGGCCTGCACTGACTTTTTCTGTAAACTTCTCTGGAGCTGCTGATGTCCTTGCTTCACCATTCCAAACATTCACCTGAGGATAAGATGGATTAAGCACTACAGGAGCCTATTTCTCTTACAGGAGTTTGGGGATCCAAGGTGGATAGAGCCATGGGGATCCATGGCCCAGACAGACCACAGCCATTCTAGAGAACCAAAATCAGAGAGAGAATTCCATGCAAAGAGCTGGAAATTACAATCAAAGAGAGGGAGGAATGGCTCGCAAAGTAAAATTTCCTGAATTAAATGAAACACAGACCATTTTAGGCTATCTACCATAATCTCTCTAATAACACGAACATTTATACAGCAACAAAAAACATGATGAAATGTATAGAACTCAATAGGACCAAGCAAACAATTGCAGTTAGTACCAGAAAGAGAGGTTCTGCATTCCTGGGGAATAGACTGGGTGCTGTAGAGCATTTTAAAGACAGTCTTTTCCATCTTTGATTTTGATAAGAATGATAGTTAAAGCAAGGCATTTTATAATTTTTGAATATCTCTTAGTATCATACACTCAGGGTGAACTGAGAACTATCAGTTCTAAGGGGGAAAAAAAGGACATTACAGCATTTTCTGGATATAGTTTAAAATGTAATACAATAAAAACAACACAAAAAACTCTTGACTTCAATTGAATTCTGTAGAAAAACTCTAATAACCAGTGTTGAGAGATTTAGTGGAAGAAGGGGACAGGAATGAACTGAACAAACAATTGCAGTCCCACCAGTGAGGATCCTTGTTTTGTGGTTTTTTTTTTCCTTTTACCACAAGTTAAGTCAGACTCATGCAAGATCTTGTCCTAAAGGTGATGATTGCGGTCCTGAGAATAAAACCCTTGTGGTTTGTATATCCACAGTTTTCTTCCCTTTGTTTTCTGATGGGCAAGGTAAAAACTGATACACACAGTACCAATACAGCTCTGTAGCCCATCAAGAACAATCCAGAGAGAACTCCCCAGTCCTAACAGCATGGCATCCCAGCCCTACCATGTCAGTATTAATATATTAAAGGATTAATTAACTCTGGAGCACGGTAATATATTTTAAAAAGAAAAGCAGTCCAATTTATGTTGTGCAGTCTAACAGAAAACTCTGTGAATACAACCATTACTGAGCTTAATTTATGACCACATTTTGCATGGGTTATTTTTAAAAATTTCTTCATTGTACATACTCAAGGAATTGGACACTTTCAACCTGAAAAGCTTTTCTGCATTTAAAGGACATTTAAAGTTACTGTTAGTGTGTGCCATCTACCTTTCCTTAATCCTACATGATTGCAGCCAACAGGAGTAATTTGCTCCACATTATATCTGTAAGTAACATGGATATCCAAGTCTTTCAAATATTTTTCATCAGTTTCTGTCTTAATAGTGATTGATATGTGCTTTGTGTGAAGTTGAAGCTATACAATTTTGTCTATCACTGCTCTTTTTTCTTCTGCATTTCACATCTAAATTGTTCAGTAAACGTAATTCATAAGATTTTTCGTTACTCTTCAACAAAGGAATTATTCAGGTTTACTTGAGGTAGACACTCTTAATAGTGCAAAGAAATGTATGCAGATGGCCTGAAGTTTTGTCTGAACTCTGATAGATAAGTAAAATTGTTTCAGACTACAGTTTTACCCTCTTTTACCTGTTATGGTGGTTTTATGCTCAGATTTTTATTCTGTTCTTTCCTTTTTCACTAGCCATTAAATAAGTCCCAAAACCAGAAAACAAAGTAGCAACAGAGAAAATAAATATCCTACCTTCCTCACAGTTTTCTCCTTTATAGCCCACAGAACAGACACAGTTCCCCTCGATGCAGGAACCATGACCTCCACATGAGGGGTCAATACACTGGCTGATGGGCACATCACATTCTGGACCTTTCCAGCCACTGTAGCACAAGCAGGTGCCTTTGGAGTACTGACCATTACCACTGCACAGAACTGGGCAGGCAGCTGGAAAACGGAATGAAAGAAAAACAGCACACAGGGTCATGCATGTTATCGTGTAAAAGTGCACTAAAAATCCACTATCAAACACTTATACTCAAATACGTTCATTTACTGGGGACAAAAAAAAAAATCTGTGGTAATTCGTAGTAGTTCAGTTCTTCATGTCCCAAACAAATAATTTGATTGAAAGCACATATGTGTTGGGCATTGGGAGAATACAACTCCTATTCTTTGGAGAATACTGATAATGTTTGGGATAAATAATATGGTAATGTGAACAGATTTGAGTTTGACATTACTCTGCTTTTTTTCTCTAGGTAACATCCGAATTTCCCAGCTATTCCGTCCCCACAACAGCTTATTATATGGCATCTTTCTTCTACCATAACATCTCTTTATTAGACCCTTTGGCTTCCAGTGTAAGAATCTTGAACACAAGGATGACACAAGCTTTCAGCTACTACACATGCACCTTGCCACCACTATCCCTGCTAAACCTTGTTTCCCTGAAACCCAGTGGCAGCTTTCACCCTGTGTGTATTGGCAAGAAAGCACCACTATTACTTACCCCTCATCACTGTGTTATTCAAGGGGGTAAGACATTCTGAGCAAATATTCATTTACGCTAATGAAGTGAAGCCTATGCATAATAAAAGTAGCCAGTAGGTCTTGGGTGCCAGGAATCAGATGTTGTACATATATAGAGCAATGGAAAGAAACAAGTGGTTGATTAAAACCCAGGTGCATAGATTTGTTTCACTAAGTCATATTCACTCCTATGTGCTCATGTATCCCTTGGGAACATGGCAATCTGTGAACTTCCGTGCCTGTCAAAGACTGTGTGTGTGGTCACTAGCCAGAGAAATGGAAAAAATAATGGAGAAATAACAGAAAATGGGAGTAACGAAGTGAGTCTTTGTGAAAAGCTTGGAGCACTTTGGTCCTCTTTTCTCTGATGCAGTTTGATAAAGACAGAAAAGTATTTCCCTGTCTTTTCCCTCTTCAAAGTAATTAGAAATGATCACCCAGTTTTACAGTGCCAAAAATATACTCAAAAGCTACTATTAATCATTAAAAGGTCCTAACGTCTTCTTGGCTTCTATTATCCCTTTAACCCGAATCATCAAGAAGAATCCAAGTAATTGATTTCCTACAAAGAAATGTGGAATGATCCAGTTATTCAACTTCTCCTGCAATCCTGTTCAGTCCTGCAATCCTTATTAATCTTACCTGTCCCATTGATCTGCTGCAACAACACATTTCAGGATAGATTTTTTAATGAATTTTCTTATTTGATAAGGGAAAAAATAGATCAGAAAAAATAAAATTCAGATTTCTAACCTGAAATGCTATCTAAAATTTAGAGTGCTGAGAACTATTTCAATTAAGACTAAAGATACATGGGCTGCATATCATATAATGTGTATAATATTTTTTGGACTAATTGTCTTCTACAGTAGAACAATATCAAAGTCAGGATGCTGAAGCTTGGGGTTTGCTACGGCTCCTGTGTCTTAGATCCACATTATCTATTCTTTGGTAGGAAGAGGACTTCATTTTACTGCATTCCTGGTGTTCTCTCTTACTGAAAGTTTTGTCCAGCTGCTTTACTATGCACTGCAAAAACGAACAGAAATTTTAATAAATTAAAATTTCTACCAGCGATATTTTCATTTCAGATGTGATGTAAGTTCACAAGTGCTTTACTGAGTTCAGTGAAAAAGTTCATGCTAAATTTCTACTGGTTTTGCTTTTAGCACCTGGTTTCAGAGCTAAGTTTACTGAGCCAGTTATACTGAAGTACCACACAAATTGTCCCCACACTGCACTCCAGCCTATCTTACATCTTTTTGCACCTCAGCATCAAACACCTCTCCATGCTGTACCAGACACTGAACTAACAGCAGCTCGAATGCTGTATGACAATTCCTTCTGCCTGCATGTTCCACAGAGGAGCCTGGCTCAGTTCCCAGCACGGCCTTTCCCTGCCCAGGTGTGCAGCTACTGCTCCTGCAAGTCACCAGGTGAGCCAGAAAGAAAGGGAGCAATCTGGCACCACTTCCAATTTTTGGCTATGAAGACCTGGGGGCACAATTCCTTTGTCTATAACTTTCAAATTCACTGCAATTTACAGGCTTGTTTTGGGCTGACACTGACACATTTCCTCAAATCGGTGTAAGAAAGGCAATAATTTCTGTCCTGCTCTCTTTGCACAGTGTACAGGATTTTTTTGCAAGTGATCAGAAGGCAGCCTCTCCTGAAGACCTGGAGTGATCATGAGTGGCAAGTTTCTTGGTGTCATCTTGCACACCCTGAAACATTGTACAGACGCTGGTCTTTCATTTGGAACTCACTTTAACACAAAAAAAAAATCTCTTTCTCCAGAACAAGGCACCCCTCAGCTCCTTTATGTGGAGGTTAAGCCTGCAGTCCCTTTGGTCAAGTCCACCACAGAAGGAAGAAAATATTGCTGGATGAAAATTCTCCACATGTTTCCATGCCACTACAGAGACTCAGAGCTGTCATTCCTGATGGCTTCCCAGTGCGGATCCCCCAGCTGCACTAGGACACACTTGCCTCTGCCCACCCAACTCCTCAGCACACTGTGACAAAGCTGCATGGAAAGAACAGGTCCCAGGAAGGCTAAATGAATCTGTGGGCATTAGGCAGTTTCTTTGGACAAACCTGTTTGTTCAAGTAGTTACAAGGACAAAAATGTAAAGCTGACTCAAAAGCTGGCTACAAGTGAGGAACAGCTCTTTTTGTTTTGTTGTTTTACAGTTCATCATATGACTCAACTCCTGAAAGGATTTCTGTTCTGCAAACCTTTCCTCTGGCATGCAGACTCAAATAAAGACAATAAGTCTATTTAAACAGCACACTCTCTTGGGAGAGGGACTGAGCAGAAACAAGCAATTTTAAAAACAATAAAAAGAGAAAACCAAACAACAAACATACAAGCCACTTAACTGTGCTAGTCTAGACCTAGCTAGAGTGCTCTGGACCTGCAATTCTGTGCCAGACACCTGCTGTAAGATCCCTTCTCTGCTTGCTTTGCCCCTAAGTCTCATTAAGCAACGGGTAACTGCAGTCCAGCTGAAGGTGATGTGTATCTGCTATTTGGAATTTGTCTGCAGGAAAGCCATTCTTAGCTCCTGCTTTTGACCTGCAGGATTTGCAGGGTTCAGCTTCTGGGATACCAGAGCCTGGCATGACAGAAGAAAGGTTACTGGATCTTGCTGGGTCTCGGGCTAAAGAGCTCTCACAGCAGTTTTTTTAGTGCTCCCTGACTCCTCTATGGTGCTTCAGGAATTTAAGAAAAGCTGAAAGCCATGTCACAGCTTTTCATTCCTCTCTTCATGTTTCTATCAGGTCAGAGGTCTCGCTGTGGTTCATGGATCTATTCAGTCCTTGTGAAGCTTGTCTGTAAATGGAACAGCAATCTGCCTTCAGGGGTTTCCCAGGATGGTCACGGTGCCAGTGACATCAGAACTGACTTTGGACAAACAAGAGAATCTGTCACTTAACCTTAGAGATGAAGTGGATACAGTTAAGACACTTGCAGTTTACAGCCACACCTTAATCTACAACCCTCTGCTGGAGTTATTCTTCAAACTATAGAAATATCACTTTGAGAATAAGAAAAATGACAGAGATTCTGGGACAGATTTTAGCATTTCCAAGACTGCCACGTCACTAAGATTGCAGGAGAAACATGTAAGCAAGAATGCAAGAAGGTCTACATTATTATGAGAAGCTGGCTTGCTGCTGCTGTAATAAGCAGTTCTTCATGACTGCTTCTGCTTTGCATTTATAGGGTTATATATGGGTTTATGTCCTGTGTGAGGAAGAGAGAGAATCAAACTGCTTTTCTATGGAGAACAGGAGCAGGTGGCCTAAAGAGAGTTCTGCTATGCCTATTTGCTGGATCATATTGCTGCAGGAGGAGACCCAAACCAGTCCACCCTCATTTTCCATCCTGGCAGCTTCAGCTGATGTGCAAACTCCTCAAGAATATGCTGGAGTTCTTGTTATCAAGGGCTGCTTGTACTTCCCCATGTGCAATGGATGGCTCCTGGTCCAGGAAAGAACTGATTGCTCAAAGTCTGTTGAAGCAATGAGCTGAAAGGTGGTTTATGTAATGGAACAACCACGCTCCATCCCATCTCTGTGGGGAGGTTGATGGCATATCTTACACCAGCACTGGCAAAAAGTGGACAGAGGTCTTCAGGAGTAGTTATGGCAACACTCAGGCAACTTAGGCCAAAGGGTATATATCCTGAGTGAGGTTTGGACAACACAAGGACAACACCTATTTACCCTAAACTTTCTTTGGTTATGGGATTTACCCTTTACTGGTATTTGAACAAAATCAGACTAAATTTTTAACATGGGGCTCAGCTGATGAACAAACCTGATGGAAATCTGAGTCCTGCAGGCTGCACACATTTGAGAGCATTGATTGAGCAGGAAAGACAAGCCAAACATCCCTCTAAAAGTTGTCTCTCTAGAGGGTATTTTGAAGATACGTTCATATTCCCTGATGTATGAGGATTTGGTAACAGCCTATTACATGTGGATGAGTAGAGGAGACGGCCAGGGATAATGCCCAAAGAGTCTGGCATCAAAAGCCACCATTTTGTTCAGTGACAACCCATGGATATCCCAGCTGCAGTCTGTGTACACACTCCTTGCACCCCCCTCCAGTGCTCACACACACATACTCACCAGAGCAGTTCTTCTAGAGCATGGCAAGAAACCAGCAAAGGATATCTGAGGAGACAAACTCTTGGAGGCTGTTGAAGAACTTGCATTAGTTACACAGCTGCTGGGTTGAGAGGCCTTTCCCTGCTACTTGCAGCTCCAAACAGGATGTGAAGGCAGAGTTCTGGCTTGGTTTCTCTTGCTGTAGAGCAAACGTTACCCTGGTGCAGACAGTCCTGTACCACTAGGACCTAGGCTGTCAGTTCTCTACTATAGACTTTTCTCAGTTCCTCCTTGCAAAACAGACAAATTGGTATGTTTCTCTTCAAAGTTATTTGAGTCTCTGGGCACAAATACATGCAGACTGGAAAGGTTGTTGAATTTGCATCTGCAATGCTTCCCTGTCCTGGGCCAGGTCAAAAGCAATGCCCTTATATTACTCCTATTCTGCAAACAGCTCAGCTTTACATTCAAATGTAAATTTTCAAACACGGCAGAGGAAGAAAATAACTTTTGGTCTCATCTAATTTTTTAATGTGTGTTAATTTTTTAATTTTGTGGTGAGATGCCCATGACAAAAAAAACCTGCAGGAAGGGGTGGTATTTGGGTAAGGGCCAGAACGGTTGCATCCATAATGCTTGCAAGCCTCCATCTTGCATAGAAACCACGTTTTTACCAGAAGCTGGTGTGCAAAAAAGTTGAGCTTGGCTTTTTGTTAGCCATGTAAATAGTATGGAAAATCAGGACCGAGTGTTCAAGTGTGAGCTTAAGACTGAAATAAAAGAGCACTTGAAAATTATCTACAGTGCCTGAGTACTGCTGACTGTTCCAAAAAACAATTTTAACAAGATTATTTGACAAGTTAAAACTCATGGAAGAACATTCTGATCGATCATAGAATTTTGACAAATTCATGGAGCAATAATCTGCAAAGGCTACTGAACACAAAGAGGCTTGGTCTGTTGTAGAAAGTCCTAGCACACACTATCTCTGGAACCAGAAGAATTTAATGTAGAAGCAACAAAGAGAAATAAAACTTTTACTCTCCCTCAGCTATCTGCTGTATGTCACCATCATAGCTGAAATCCTGGGTAAAATGGAATTTTGGTCTCAGCCATTACAGCTTTACTTCCCTCTAAACAAATAAACAAATTCTGAAGAGATACTATAGTCCTACCTAAGGTATGTCCAACCTTGTTGAACTGTACAGAATTCTGCCACCCCTAAGAAATTTTTTTTTTTTTTTTGTAGGTGTTCCTGTTTAGGAGGAAGAACTAAATTTCAGTCACAAAAATTCACTGAACTGATTTGGGCAGTCTTGCTATGCTCTTTGGACATGGAATTGCACAAATTCCTTGTTGCATAAAGGAATGAAATCCACACTTAAATAATGAAACTAAAGTTGTTATTTTTTTTTTTTTTTTTTTTTTTTCCACTGACCACTAGGAATTGAATTGAAGACAGATGTAGGTCAAACTTCTTAGCATTGAGCCCTACCAGCAACCCTTCTGGGTGCAGTTCCTGAAGGGGATAATTAATTCAGACTCTGTAATACCTCACACTTGGACTTCCTTTTAGCAGAGATTAGGCTGCTACTGCTGAGAGATTATGCATGATTCTGCCAACATATAAAGAAGATGGATTCCAGTTTTTGACAGTCTAATCTGAAGCCTATAAATACACTCCAGGTCAGCTCCAAACTGGAGCAGAAATAGAGGAAAGAGCCAAGACAAATGTGTACAATCGCCTGGTTCCTAACCTGATAGATGAGAGCAGAGTCACACTGCACTGGCATTTTTCTCTTTTTGGTCTTCATGTTGGTAATGCATATGCAGCATTTAGACTACACATATTAATTTCTCTTCAATGGACAAATTAGATTGATAAGTAAGCTGGTGAAGATGTGTTTTACTGATGCAAGAGTTGAATCCTACAACCATCTACCAAAGCCCCAAATAATTTTAGATTCACTCCTAAAGCTACAATCAAGTTCCTGCTCACCTAAAATGAAGTCATATCTATTTATGTATGAAGTCTTAATCTAAATCAACAAAAACCACTATGCCCAAAGGAATTGAAAGCATCTGCATTTTAGAAAATCAGCCCAGTTATTAAAAAAAATAGTTGCTGTCAACTTGATTAAAAATGTTGGCTCTAGACTTTACATTAATATTATAAACAAAAAAGTGCTGAGGCATCCCTTGTTTCATTATACATCCCATATTACACCAAATATTTGCCCTTAATTATCATATCCCTTGTTACACCAAGTGTTTGCCCACAGACATTTCCAAAAAATTAGAAGACATATAAGTCTACTTAGTTGTAGTCTGAAAAATACAATGGTTTTGTTTGACAACACTTCCCTTCATATTTTCCATTTAAATCTATTTTAATCAGTTGGCTGCACATTTCAGTGCTTGTCTGCAAACCTATCAGTTTTTACTGAAGTTCATCTGTGTATATGAAAATCTGAAATATTTTCTAAGACCACTTAATGGTTTATGTTGTTTCTCCTTTACTAGTCTACACTAACTTTATACTACTTTCCTTGTGAGAAGCTGTTCCACCCCTAGCAAAATCAGGCCCAAGAAAATCATTCTGGAATGGGAGACTGAATGAATCCAGGAGTGTTTTATCTCACCTGCTCTTTGTGCCTCACAAACCTACTATTTGCACAGTCAGGATGAATGGTGTTTGACTAGTATGGCAGCTCTTCAGAGATCACTAAATTTACTAACTCCCACCAGGCTAGAACATTCTTAAGAGCAGTGACAATTAGAAAGATCTACAAAGTCCTTTAGGTTGCTCTAAGAGCTTGTGCTCTTCCAAGCAGAAGTAATCTTCTAGAAATTGACCCAGAAGCAGGAGAATGAACAACCATGAAGAACTGTCACTGACACGACGTGGTTTAGTAGTTACTTCATCAAACTATTTGCTTTGACTACAGAATACAGAGCTGATTCAAATGGCTGAGCACTAGTGCTGCCCTGCCCTGGCAGGCACCAGGTCAGCATCAAGAGGGAATGTTTCTCACAGCAGTCAAGCTCTTCTCTCACTACTCCAGTTGCCCAAGCCCAGCCCTACCAAGCTCCCAAGCTCTGCCAAACTTCACATTAGCAAGAAAAGAGGAAACCCACAGAAGAATTTCCAGTAGAACAAAAAACCCATCAGGTGTGTCAAATCTCTGACATTCAGAAACCATTTGGGGAAAGGAGCACACGCTGACTTAAGCACTACAGTATGGATGCTTTAATTAATCCGGGGTGAATTTAATTGCTTTAGTTAAGTGGAAATCGGGTTAAAAATGATGCAGAGCATGCTGGGGTGTTTTAAAAACATGACATATGAGTTGGATGAATCGATAAATTAAAACTGCACAGATGTTTTAATTAAACCCAGGAAACTTAACAAAGATCACTAGAGACTTTTAAGCCTATGATTAATTCAATTCATTTAAAATACCTGTAGAGATATGGGGATGCCTCCATTTTGGGAGTTATAGAAGTTCTCAATCGATAAGTACTTAAGCTGTTCTACAAAAATAATGGTATGATTTTTATAGAAGTGACTGGACAGCATTAATTGCACAATTAATATTTACATTCTTCCCAACACTCAGCAAACTTTTGCTTTGGGCCATATTTATCACAGAGGTCGTATTTTTTCTCATGCCTTCAGTGTGAGACTATCTGTCAAAATGCAAACACTTGGTGTTACCTCCTCTACCATTGTATAAGTATCTATTTCCATTATGTAACTGCTCTGCCTAACAACTTACAAAAAAATCTATGTAAGAAATACAAATGTGTCTTCCCATACTAGCACCAATTTCCAGAACCAAAATTTCTAAAAAGGATCTCTTTGAGGTTGCTCAGTTGGTACAAGTAAATTTTGCTTCATTATTTAATCCCTGTAATATTTTCAGTAACAATAACAATGCAGACCATAAGAATAAGGAAATCAAAACTACGCCAATATTAAACACCTCACAACTATTTTAATGGTGGATTGAGAGGACTGAAGCCCCATTTCTGCTTTGTTGAAGATGAGCTTAGACAATCTCACTAATCACCAACAAAGACCTTAGATAAAGCTATTGGAGTGCTTCAGGGAGAGGGAAAGAGACCACTGTTCTGTCTCACTGGAGAAGTCACAGATGCACATAAAAGAACTTCAAGCGGCATAGAACAAACTACAAACTGGAGATGGAGACAAAAGAGGACATTTGACTGCACTGACACTTGATAAATCAGCTAGCTGTGCTGGGAGTCAGATGTCGTGAGGACTTTGTCTGGTCAGTACATTCTAGATTCAACTCTTGGTCAGCTGGGTTGTTTCTTTCTCCACCATGGCAGAAGCTCTGACACTGTCATTGCTAAGGGAAGATTGCAGCTCCCCACACAGTTCATGAACATGATTTCCAGCCAGTTCCTCTCTCTCTGCTACACTGCTAAAGAGCAGCACAGTTCAATCTCTTTTTCACATGCATCACTACGTTCAAGGAAATGGAAGTTCTGACTTACCACAGAAGAATGAGACTGATCACTTTGCCACTTATTTTATGCCTTTGAAAAGGAAGGAAAAAACCCGAAGTAATCAAACCAACTCTTTTTCTGTGAGTAACACAGAATCAGAGCTGTGAAATTCCTGCTTTAGATATAAGCAGTGAAGTCGATACAGGACCACGCAAAGAAACAAGTTTTACTTCCTACCAACAGATGGAAACCAACAGATGTTGAAATCAGCTACTGTCACAGGCAAGCATGCAGATATTCATTCGTATGTTTTGATAACTTCATCACTAGGAAACTGCGGAGGAAGGCAAAACTAAACTATTTCAGAGGTTTCAGTTGCTATCTCAGTGGAAAGATTCAGTGAGGAATCAGAGAGATGATGCTTCATGCTCACAAAAAACAGCAGTAAGGACAAACATCAAATACCAGAAATTCCCTTCCAAACATAAGTGTTGTGATCCATACCAGAAAGCACTAACAGCACAGAGTCACACTTCTAGAAGGAACAAAAAACGTGAAATATTTCTTCAAATACTTTTGGTAAGTTTTACACCCCTCCCAGTGGATGCTGTAAAAAACTATTGGTCCTCTGCTAGTGGCTTAGCTCTGGCTAAACAGCAATCCAGCAGATGCAGGACTGCACCCACAGGCTGCAGCATTCAGGGTATTTAAAATGCAGACTGGTTTGGTCTAATTTTAGTTACTATTACTTGCCTTGTTAAATTTACCAGAAAAGTTAAATCATACCATGTTTAACTGCCCAGTTTCATATTAGCTGCAGATATTTAAACATTTTGCTACATCTGAATTAGAGATTTTTTTTTGGTGTGTGTTTGAGAAAGTGAAAGGGGATGATAGTTAACTGAATTTAATCTTACTGAAGTAAGGACTAAATATAGAAAAAAAATATAAATTACAGTTTCAAATCCAGATATAGTGTAGGTGTGAAAAAAAGTCATGCATGCTGAAATCCAAAGCTATGATTCAGGGCTGTTTCTGTTATTCAGGGATGGAAAATGTCTAAGGATGTCTGAAAACAGTTGTAATTCTAGAATGTGATTTACAATGCTACTTAATCATAGTCACTTCAATGACATTTGCCATCATCACAAGGACTCCAAGATGATCCCTACACAACTGCCAAGATGAACCCTTAGAACTTAATGAAATAAACAAACACCAGTACAATTCCAGGGAGACAAAGCAAAGTAAAACCAAAATGTAGATTGCACCACAATTAGATAAGCTAACCAATTAAGCACAAAAACAAATTACAAGGCACACAACACTGCAAGCACAATTCAGCTCAGCAGAGCAGAGTGGGAGCAGAGAAATTCTTGGCTACCAATGGAAGTATTATGAAGGAAAAAAGCTTTTTGGCTTGCCAGAACTAAGCTGCACAATGGTTTTTGTCCTGCATGTATTTATATGGATGCCCACTTCCTTGCTGCACTCAGAACCTTCTGAAATATTCTTCTTATTGGAACTCCACTGAAACAAAATATTTGTGCAAATAGATGTGTTTGTGCTGCACATGTATAAGAAGGGAAGAAAGAGAAGTTACTGATAATGCAGTCTTCAAAGGCAGCTGTGAGACATCAAATAAATGTACCCAGTTTTTATTAAGTATGAAAGTATTACATAATGCTGTTGAAAAAAATCCATTAATAGGATTTTACTGTGTTTCCATGTGCTTTCCATATTGGATATAAGCAAAGCAAACTTTCTTATAATACTAAGCCAATAAAATTGAGTTCCAGATCAGCTACAGTACTTACTGCCTGTGGCTCTCTTTGGTCTCTGAATTTCTCCAGGTGGGGCAGTGAATGATCACATAAAAAGACCCGAGTGTTTGCTGAAATCAGAGACTGCAATTCCTTATATGTTCACTTTTTACTTATCATGTTTTGTCTATCACTGGCATCAGTGACTTCTGTCAATCATTGTAATCTTCCTTCATTACTGAATTCCTCAGTATTCAACCCTCCCCCTTTTTTTTTTAATCCTTTTAGCCTTGTCTGAAATTTTCTCCCGCAGAATAAATCTGCCTTCTTAACTGCACCACTATCCTACAAGCTCTTTGGGAAAATGAATCATACATAATTTCAAGTTCATAGGCTGCAGCAGCAATTCAGAAACATGAGAGGACAATGTAGTTCACATGCACAAATTTGACTGTATGTTTACTGGTGTTCTAATACAGAAAACATGCTAATAAATTTCTACATGAGATGCAACTATTAGGTGCATTTAACACCATTCAATATGTTTCTTTAAAAAATTTACTACATTTTTGTTGCCCTGTAGAGGCCCAATCACAACAAAAAGAAGTAAGGATGTGCTTCTAAACAACAGGAGAATCCCTACTTAAAATGATTCAGGACAAGATCTTTTGCAGATAAATTCTTTATAACCCTAAATTCAATGCTGGAAACAGCAGAAGCCATAGAAACTTTAAGAACAATGTAAAGTTAATCTTTTGCATATTGAAATCTACATACTTAAAGTCTGTTTCCTCAAGTATTCCCAACACTACAAGCAGCTCCTGGGTTCTATTTCAACTTTGCAAATACTCTCTTACAAAGAATGCAGAGGGTTTGAGCACCAATTCCAGCCTGGTGCAGAAAAGGGAACAACCTGAGTGCTGCCAACCTTCCTGCTCAAGCTACACCATACTGGAGGGACAGGTACACATTCCTAAGCAGCAGCCAAATGTTAGGATGTTAAATGCCTTGTGTTGTAACAGAAATTTAACAAGGTATCTGTTGTAGAATTCCAGAGACCAGACCCTCCAGCCGCTGTTCTTAGTTCTAATCTCCAAGAGGATCCATGAGGATTGATGAGGGAAGCTGCAGACTAGACACCATGGCTCCTATTGCCTGAGCTCCTTCTGGAGCCATGGCCTCTAACAATCTGACAGAATTCAGCCTGTGACCCCTTCAGCCCTTGGCTCCTGTTTAAATTGCCAATTAGAAAGAGTTGTAGTGATGGATTTTGTGTTGTGGACTTTTTTGTCTCCCTGTGTACCTGACACTGGATCAAAGCCACTATCTCATTTCATGCAGGAAAGCTAGCAGCTGATAGACAGCAATGGCTGTCAGTCATTGTCAAAATAGTTTACATGTCTATTTATTTATTCTGTAATTAATTTTAGGCAGAGTTAATGGCACAACCCCTGTTTTAGAGTGTAATGCATTTCTATAAAACTAAGAAAAACAAGGGCAGGCAGGCAGTCACTGCCGTGTACATAAAAATCTGGAAGGCAACTGAGGACATGACCAGTTTGCTAGAAATGAAAATAGCCTGCTAATAAAATATGAGACTGGGAAAATGAGAAGAAAATTTATAACAAAGGCATTTTAAGGTACTGAGTCAGAGAGGTGGGAACTGCTGGAGGGGAACACTGCCAAAGACAGCCTTGTCTGTTCAAGTATCAAAATGAAGCTTCCACCCACCGTGAGAGAAGATTTGAGTGACAAGCCAGGGCTGCGCTGCTGCCGCAGCACGCACACAAGTTGGCACACATACACACATAAATACACAAAACCCAAAAACAAACCCACCCAGAAAGCGATACAAAGAGAGAAGCTGAACATGCTGAATTCTGTCAACTGCAAAAAAGGATGTGAGATATGTGTGGGTGACAAGTCAGGAATGCAGCATTTCCAGAGAAAAGCACACTTTTTTTTCTTCCTTCAACAGTACAGTTTAAGTGTAAGATGATACATGCTATGATTATGAACATATAAGATGCTTACCAATAGTTTTTTCTTCTTTATCTTTTTTTTTTTTTTTCTATCTCACTTCTTCTCAGCCCTACCCTGCATTCTTGCTCTAGCAAAGTGGAAAATACCGTAACTCATTTCTTAATGATAATGAAAGTATCATTCAATACTTTCATTGAGGTTCATAGTTGGATTTTTTTTTTTTACTCATTTTCTTGCCTCACGTTCAGTCTTTGACAAAGTTTTTACAGACTATTTTCTGCATTGCATCTCTAGGTCAGAATTCTGCCCTGGCTTCCAGTAAATAAAATCTACATTAAATAAACACCTTTTTCTCCACATTGGTAAGTTCAGTTTTCTTCAGTCATGTTTAGGTTCAACACTGCTTCAATAATCATATTGTTAATTTATTAATCTAACCTTCATCTGCATGGCTCTTCTTTCTCACTCTTGTTTCAGGTTTTTTATCTAATGCTCTAATATCATTCATGCTCTAATATCATTTTACAGACTCCCTTCACCCCACTCTACTCACTTGCTTGAATTCTTTGAAGGACTTCAACCTTTCTAGGAGTTAGGATAGGATGCTTTTGGAAGTCAAATTTTAGAAAACAGAATTTCTACTTTTTTTTGAGCGGTTTCCTGTGCTCAGTCTCCCCTCTGAAGGCCCCATTTGCCCTCCATTATCCACAAGATGTTATCTGCCCCATCACCTCTCTTTAAAACTGCCTTTACCACCATGTTCCCCCAAGCTGACAACAGTCACACTGCTGGTGTGTTTATAACATGGCAATATCACCACTCTTCCTCTATTTTCGTATCTGTCAATTGGTTCCCTTTTAAACTCATTCTCTTTAAACTTGTATTGAGGTGGTACATCTCTGGAGTCAGGGGCTGCTTTTATTTATTTGTTTTGCATGTAAAGGATTAACCAAAATGGGTCAGCTTTAACTTATATTATTGCTCAAGACAATATCTTAATAATGCCACAAACCTGTCCTTTTTTCCTGCACTGCTGCTCCTCTCCAGCTCTTTGCTCTGCAAACCCATCTGGTGATGGCATCACTGTGTTCGAATCACCCTCCCTCACTTGTCTGATCCATAGCCAGCTATTGCATTTGCAGGGAGTCACTTGGATAGTTCAAGAGCCATTCCCCAGTTTGACTGTGTCATGGAAGGCCCAAAGTGCTGCCCCACCTCAGCTCCCATCTTTTCTGTGAAGCCGTGGCCATGTGCAGGGCAGGCAAAGGAAAAAGGGGATTTGGTATCCCCTCTCTCTCCCTTCAGAGTCCAGGGAGCTTCTGTCTGCTGAAGCTATTTGCAGTCCCTGAAATTTTGAGCCAAGTTATGATGACAAATAGGGCTTCCCTGACTCACACAGAGAGGAAATATACACTCCTGTATTTACCAGCATGTGCTGGACATGGTTCATTCCTGTGGGCCATGTGGTCTACAGCAATGAGCCATGTACTGAGTTATTCTGCAGGAGGCACCCCAAAATTTCGTGTTGTCCCCATTGGAATCACTCCCAGAACATTGTATGCCACTGGGAGCATTCTGGATGTGGCACAAAGAGAGCAGTTTCAAAGCAGGGTATTCAACGAATGAAAAACATTATGCACTGTTGTCCAAGCAAGAAGCCTCTGAAAAGCCTCAGAGCAAGATGAGTCTCAAACAGCTGAAATTAGATAACAACTGAAAAAATACAAGAGTTGCTAATTCTAGAAATTACACCTTACTTACCTAATAATTGTCAGCTTTTTACATTTTTATACAGAGATTAATAGCCCACACACAACAAAGAAAATGGCAATGGTAGGAACTCTTACTGTGGTGCAAACAGCAACTCCATTAGAATAAATTTAAAGAGAGAGAGACTACACTTTACAGCTTTGTAACTATTTAAAACTAAATAGGTGTTTCAAAAGAAATAAAAAGAAATTTAAAAAAACCTACCCTTCTTTTTATACTTATTAAAGTGGCGCCGTCCTTTGCCAGTAAGCCAAAAACAAACAGAATGAAAATAAAATAATGAAAAACCCACACAAGGAAAACAGGAAAAGAAATTGCGAATAACATAAATCTGAATAATTAGAATTCTTAAAATCAGATTTAAAAGTCAACTGATCCAACATCACACAAATTTATGGTTTTAAAAAACCCAAAAGCCTTCATTTCATTTAGATTAAAATATTAAACATGTTTCTTATTACAATTGCATAATCAGCTAGAAGTATCTTCTAAATGGCAACTTCATGGCAGTTGACATAAGCTACTTGACTCTCTTTTTGTCCTTTCACAAATTGGACACCATCTCTTAGCAGGCTATGCTCATCATATCAATGTAGAAATCCCATGTGATGGTGCATTGTTCACCTTTTCAGATTAGCTAAAGATGCTTATGATGCAAATCCAAGTATTTTAAAATGCAAAATTAAAGGAGGCTCTGTTCACAGTTGCAAAACAGTATTTGACAGAGTCTTCAGAAGTGGTTTTGTTAAAGGAGTGGAAGAGTTGCATGCCCTTCAAATATCTTATGAGATGAAATGAAATTACAGCCAAGTCTGAATCACTTCTAGGAACTCAACTTATTGTAACATTGAACTCTGTTCCCAAGTGGTGAAAGGCAGGACATGATGAAGGATGCCTGCCTGCAGATTCACCACAGACCTTGAAAATCCAAACTGTGATCAGACATAAACAGCAAGAATTCTAAGCAAGAAGAACTTCTTGATATACTTCAGTGGCTACATCACAGAAATTACAGAAAACCAGAGATGAATACAAAAAGGTGACAACACCCCAAAAAATTAAGATAATCACAGCTGCATGTCTGATTCTTTAATTGATCCTTGGCAAGAGCATCACTTTTCACCAATAACTCCTACATGTAATTGTGGAAAAGAGGTTACTCACAGTGCAGTTCAATTAACAGCAAATCTTCCACTGGCTTTAACTGTACACACTTGCTTTATCAGGATACATCTCCACATGGAAATATCCTTTGATTATCAGATTTTCTTTTTCTTTGTATGCCATATCTTATCCACATGAGATCAAAATGTATCATTACCTTTTTTGTACGTCAGATGGAATTCTTTAACACTAATAAGGTTAAACTCCAAAGGGAATCTTGTCTAAACAAGAATGGAGTATATCTGCTGATACTGAGTACCTGATAATAAGATATTTCCACAGAATGAGAGTGAGAAATACCCCACACAGTGTTTGGCAGGAGTGTTTGAGAGGGTGAAGTTCCATTTTGATCAGGGTATGAAAGTATATTACAGCCTGTGGGTTGGGCCAAAAGTTCATCTCTTTCCAATAATTTTCATTGTGTTTTCTTGAAGCTAATGGATCTGAAGTCAAATCTGTACTGTCTCTCACAGCTTTCCTTCATTCTTATCTTTTAGAACGGAGTGGATGGAGGGGTCTCTGTGCACTGCCTGCAAATGGTTGGCAGAGACTCCCCTGCTGTCTCACTGCCTCTGGTGGCCTCAGGACCAGCCCTGGAACAGGGCATCTGTGGGATAAAGAATCATGTTTCCTATCTAGCAGACCTGGGGTTCACACAAAGAGAAGCTTGCAGACTACTGTTACCGCATGGACAAGTTCTTAAAGCCATCTGAGCAGCTTGTTCACATTTTCTCCACATTTCTCTGTTTGAGTCTTGCCTGAAATTATTTTATGGAAGAGAAATGAGATATTAAAGATGCACTGGTAGGGAAATAATAATTGAAAAAAAATCAAGTTGAAAAAAAAACATCCTTCCATACTTGTGAAAGTTCAAATATAAATTTAACTGTATGGTAGATGTACATTAAATATATGTCTATACATGTAATATGATGTAAAAGATGTAATTGTCTCTCTTATTTTACTGTGCTTTACCCTGCACAGAATCCCAACTTTGATTTCTGCGTCCAGAAACTGCTCTCACATATGAAGAGCATCCAAGTAAGCAGAAAAACCTGTGGCAGTGAGAGCAGCATGAAGCAGGTGAGGTGCAAAGCCCTTCCACCCAGCTCTCAGGGTAACACTGCGCAGCTGCTCCCGCACAGAAACACCACTTCTGCCAACACACCCATGTTCTCGTTTGCTGTAGTTTTTCAAGCTTCTTTGTTCTTTAGAAGTACCACGATGTCTGACAAGAAAAGAGTACAAGAGCTGAAGGAAGCTTCCATGAAACCATTTCTGCGTTTGAGGGGAAAGAGACAACACAGAAAGGACAAAGCAGGAAGCGGAGGCAATGCACTGAGGGGCAGGGGAAGCCTGACAAATACAGCTTGACAAGCACCCTATGAAAAAGCTCTTGATCTGTCACAGCCTGAACGAAGTATTTTCTAGCACTAACACAGCATACAGTGCTACACAGAGGTTCAGTAGACAATGCAGGATTGCTCCACAACTCAAAATGGAAATGAGTTGATAAAATGGCCATGTGGATGTGAAGGGTGGCAGTGAAGCACACACTCGCTGCATGCACACTTTCACAGGTTAGCACCACAGAAATGCACAGAGCTGTCAGTCTGTATTTATAGCTCACGTTATCACACCATTTACTTTGTGCAACACAGATATCTCCTCTCTAGATTTACCAGCTGTCTTAATTTCTCAGGTAATCAAACAACTATTTGAAGTGTTCTGTAAAATGAGCAGGGCAAGCGCTGAAATATCAGCCTTAGCTTTTCAAGGCCCTTCGGGTCTATATTTTTCTTTGCTTTTTTCTTTTTTTTTTTTTTTTTTTTTGTACTGAGACACCTTCAGGAGCCATATGTGGAGACAAAACCCAGAAATTACTTACTCCAGTACAACTATAGCAGTTACTCAAGGAGTATTTCATAGACACACGGATATGCTGCAGCAGTGGCAGAGGTGGGGCACAATGACCTTTCCTCACGACTGCATCAGCAGTCAAAGAAGAAATGAGCAAATTTCTAAGGCCCTTCAAATTATTTCAAAAAGCTTTCAAACACCAGGCTTTCCCCCTTGGAACACTAACAACCTCGTGAAAAATAACTGTAAGCATCATATTGATAACGTGCCTAAATATCACAAACTAAGGAGGAAGGAAACTGTAAAATATTCTGAGTGTGCTCAGGGGCAGAGGGAAATACAACCAAGCCACTGAATTTCGACAACATATTTGCTGCAGGCTGTACAAACGAAGGAGGTCCTCCTGTATGAATCCTTTCGCTAAACCAGCTATCCAAAACTCCCAGAAAAACTTCACAAATACATCCTGCCAATCTGCTTATGTAATTTAGATTTCCTCTTAATCCTTGCTAGCAATGTATTTCCCAGTTTTAGCTGTTAAAATTTACCACTGGCATTTCATTAAATGTTTATTTTAAGATTTTATCAGGTCCTACCTCCTATTTTTCTACAAAAGGCAAAGTTCCTTCGGTCAAAGAGTAATTTTGTATGCAAGAAAGATGCTTTGTACTAGAAGTAAGGCTCAGGCAAGCCAGAATATGTACTACACTCTATGAATGAAGACAATCAGTCTTTTCTTCCAGACCAGCTAATGACTATCAGAAAGAGTTGAAAATTCATCCACTTTTCCAGAAAATAAGTATTTTCTGCCATTTCTGACTACTACCTTTGCTACAAAAACAGCCTATAGCTATACAAGCTCATTGGAAATGTGGAAATACTTCCTCTTGAACATATTTAACTCGAGATCTAAGAATAAAAAAAGCAAATTGTTCTATTTGAATCTAGCTCGAACCCATGTTAGCTAGAAGGCACTGTAGATCAATAGATCACAGACACACACTGTGGTTGTTTGTAAATATAGGGAAAATGATACCTTTAGCACAATCTGCTCCATGAAATCCTGGAAAACAGTGGCACACACCTGACACACACTCGCCATTCCCATGGCAATGACGTGGGCAGTCTTGCACTGAATCTGAAATTAAAGCATCACAGTCACATTAATTGGTTGGCTCCTACTGAGGCTACAGATTTCTTGCTGAATTTTTCTCCATTTTAATATGCCCTCAATACTTAGAAGTACAACCCCTAACAATATGACCACAAAGTTCAGGTGAAGCAGCATGCACCGAGTTTCGTGACAGCATGAGTACGTGTAGAGATCTAGCAAAATGCTAAAGTCACATATTAAGTTCTGGGCTTTATTAGAATCCAAAGTCTTCTGATAGCGCTCAAATTCTCTGTCTCAAAAATAGGCAGGACCTCTTAAGACCTCTAAAGCCATGCTTGAGTTTATATTGTGTGGCAAACACAATGCTTCCTCAGGAAAATCAACACTCTCCCTTTTGCAATGAGACTTTGTTCTTGCGCAACCACTCTGCCATGGGAAACTTTTTATTATCCCAAGATTATCCCAAGGACTGTGTCTTTTCTTCCTTCTACAGGCATTTAAAGCCTCATTAATTAAGCTAAGAAAAATATCAGCTTAACACGACAAAGAGGAGCTCTTTTACTCTGGCAGATCTACTCAGTCCTTAAAAAAATGAATTTAAAAGGTGCAAGTGGCTGTGCAGGAAGATGAAGAAGAGTTCTGTAAGAACAGAGGTCAAAATTTAATATCAGAGTTAGACTGACTGACTGAAATGTTGATGACTTCAATAATATGAGAGGAGTAGACACATCAGCCTGATAACACTATGGCTGTACCAAAATAATTACCTGCCACAATTTCTGTTATCATTTGGATAAAGCATATACTACTTTGCATAATAAAAATCTAAAAATAAAATTCAATTTTTGAAATTAATTATTAAAATTACTTTAATTTGAAAGCTGTTGGATTTCAGCAGAACATATTTTCAACAGTGAATTATTGGAACAAAAATCTAATTGGAATATTACTCTTCACTATCACTCCCTGTTGTTGTGGGACCTGTGGTTCCAAATGAAATGGTTCTGTCAGCCCCAGGCACCAAACCAAGCTGTACAACACAGAAAAGAAAACTTGGATTTGGAACTAGCAGAACTACAGAAAGTATTTTTATTTGTCAAAATTAAACTGTAAAGAATAAAAGGATTCAAGGAGAACTTTAAATCTAATTTCACAGTTGCAGGACACAAATACAAAATGTCTAAAGCAAATTTTCAGAGAGATATCATTAGCTTGGCCTCTTGAAATGATTCATGTAAACAATGAAAAGAAAAATTGAAATGTAATGCTCAAAGATATCAATTTATCTCATGTAGAAGCTTGTTTATAGATTTATTCATTATTTTGCTTCATGGCACACAAAAGCATTTTCTGTGTATTCAAAATCATGGAAAATTTAGCATTGTCTGGGAGTTAACATAATTTCTGTTATTCTTCCTCCTCTTCCACACTAGAGAGATGTTCAGCTGTCTCAGAGACTTTCATTATGAAGCATCTGATACAAGGTGTGTGTAGAACCAGATAAAACACTATATTTTTCTCCAGATTTCATTTCAATTACTATCATTGCTCTATCAAGTAGCCTACATGGCTATTACACCTTTGATGCTCTTGAAAGCTATAGCCTTGACCAGGCAACTCTTTAAAGGGCAGCTTATAATATCCTGAGGTTTTCTAAGCACAACAGGGACATAACAAGATAGAAGCACAAACGTCCCTTTTTTTTAGAGAAATGGAAAAGGCCTTCTACGGAGAAATTAAAAAAAAATTATATATTTTTCCCAACATTTATAGAAAAGTGGTTTTTTTTCATCTTAATTCAGGGAAGCAGAACAATTATGTTTGTATTTAATGATAGTATTGATTATCCAGCTTCACCCTTTAGACCAATAAACTGAATGTTATACTAATGTAAAAGGAAAAAAAAACTAAGATGCATATTGTTAATAAGGCATGACTAGAAAACACCTCTGACTATTTTTCATCAAATCGAAAACCTCATTTTTACTTTTTATAGTTTCCCTAAACTAAGAGGAGTTACAGATCTATACAACACAGTGCCATTTGAGACTTCACCAGCCAAGATAGAATATCACATAGGATACCTCGGAATTTGTTATACCACTGTGAAAAGATAGTCAGCAAAGTTCATTAAGAGCTTCAAAGGTCAAAAATTCTAATCAAGCTTTGACAATTTAGACTCAGTTTGATTTTCAACCGAATGTAATCCTATTCTGACAAAACTGCAGCTGGATGCTCTTCAGCCATGTTGAGGAGATGACTCACTATTAGGTGAGTGGTAAGCTGCAAAACAACATACAGCTAATTAACTGGCTCATTTAATCTCTAGGGTGGCTGCAAACAATAATCTCATTTGCAGCTATCAGTTTCTTGAGCTGTCTTTCCACCAAGATTAAACAGCTCTCCTGCTGGATACTATTCCACCTGGGTGTAAAGAAGCTTCTTCAGAGAAACAAAATAAAAAGTATCACAATGACAGAGATAAGGGAGGGGAATATTAGCTGGGGAATGCTTCAAACCACACTGAACTTTTCTGAGCCTTGTTTTCCAAAACTAAACTCGAGATCCATGGGAAATGCTAAAATATTAAGAGAAAAATGAGTGAATTAAAGTCAGCGTACCCCAATACTGACTATCTGCCAGAGTAGTGTTGAGAAAAAAATGCACAGCATAACATAAAGACAAACAGCCCAAGTACTGAGGACTGCTGGAAAATATTACTACTTTGGGTAAGGGAGGATATAAACACAGAGGAAAAAAGCCTAGTTAGTGGAAATACTTACCCAAAATGACTGTACTGAAGGAGACCACCTCTTTGTCCTTGCCATCATTGTAGAATGCCAGGTGCCATAAACCCACATCCAGGTACTGAACAAACACAGCCTCGTTCTGGACAAGGGTCTGGATGCTCCGACGTTCCCGAGGGGACTCCACCACACTCCACTTCTCTTTGCCATCCAAACGCTCCATGAAATCATACTGCAAGGAGGAAAGAAAAAAAAAAAAAAAAGGAAAAAAAAAAAGAAAAAGGGAAAAAAAAAAGAGAACACAAACGAAACCCCAAACAGAAAGACCTGAATACAGAATGTTTCAGCTCAAAATCTGACTCTTATTTTCTCCACTACCTTGTTATAAAATGGCATTTCTGGAAGAAATGTGAAACTAACATTTACTAGGTGACCATGGAACAGAAAGAGATTTTGTGACTTTTATTCTTTCTTAAACAATGACCTAAAATTATGCATCTTTCCTCTGCATAGGTGATAATAAAATGTATAAACTGACAGGATGTTTTTTGAGAAACAACTTGAAATCTATTATTTGACCCACTGATTTTAGTGTCCTACACAGCTTTCAGGGACCCAGGGGACCCATACCCTTTTCTAGGCCTGCAATAAATTCTTTTTGCAAGAGGAAATGACATGTGAGGTGTAACTCCAGACATGTCATTGAATGGGAGCCCCCGGAATGTGAAATGGGAATAGCACAGACAGGAAATGTGTTTGTCTAATGTAACTCATCACCAGATAAACTCATCACCGCACAAGTTTTACACCACAGAGTAAAAGTTGCTTACCTGAGGTTGTGCGAGGAACAATCAGGGCAAGTGTGATACAAAAACCAGAGGGAGCATGGAAAGGAATAACACAAATAAGGGAACTGAACTTATATTAAGGAAAATTGAGAATTTCTGTTTGGATGGCTTCCAAATCAGGTAGAACATTGCATTAATCTTTGAGAAAGGGATCAAACAGAGCAAGTGATTATTTAAAGCATAAGAGCGATGGCACCATTAATGGCATGAAACTTAAAAAAGAAAGAAAGAAATTTAAGATGAATGTCAGATAAGCTTCCCATCTATTAAGCTCAGTAAATAGCCTCCCAATGGAGATACCACAATTAAACAGGACTGGAAGAAATATTGGTTAGTCTACAACAGGGAATAACTCTGCATAACAAAACAGCTGGGCTAGCTGTCCTAATAGGGTTTTTTTTCTGTCTTTAATGTCTGTGATTCTGAAGCTCTCAAGCTCAACTGAGTGGATCTCATAGTCCCTGTCTAAGGGAAGCCCTTAAGAAACACCAAAAACAATGTATCTAATCTTTTGATAGCTGTATAACAAGTCCCCTATGAAAACACATCTTGTTTGAGACACATTTATCTGTGTAGGAGTAGATAGAGATAGATAGACATGTCTAAAGAAAGATGTATGTGTTCAATAAAATACAGTAATAGTATGTGCTTGCTTGCCAGTAGTTTCATTACATTTGCCTCTGTTATCTCTAACACTTCCAGGCTGTGCCCACAACAGCTGCAAGAGAACATTCACCTTCCCTTGCTTTCAGTTTAAACAGAAAGCTTTAACCTTGCCTCCTAAATAGAATAAACGTCCAGAGAAGGCTGTCTTGCACACTGTATTCCATTAACTGTGAGCCCTAGCAAATTATTCATGATACACAATGAAATAATGAAAATTCTCCCTTCTAGTGAAAGAGACAGACAAATTTAACACTCTAGTGCCATCACATCTATCCAAAACTGGGGGATAAAACCTCACCACTCTAGCTGAAAACCTCTTTTGTACCAGCATTATAGAGCCCTGGTATGCTCAGCCTTACAACAAAGGGAAATGTCTGGAAGAACTATTGCTTGCTAGTAAACATGTGGAACTGACACTGACTTGCAGCCTTTCCACAAAGGAAATGCATGGCAGGGAGTAATTTCAGCCCCAATCTACTAATGTTGAGAGCTATCATCACAGTGAGTGCATTATCCACTCTATCTATTATTCTATGCTTTTAAACAAAGGACAAAGTAAGAGAAGTGGAATAAAAAGTTTCACTCAATATCAGATTGCCATCCACTTGAGCCTTTTTCCATATATGATTTTTATGGGGAAAGGTAGATCAGATAAATTAGTAGAATTACAGCAAAGCATGCCAGAGATGTAGAGAATTCTGGCGTGCCAGTAACTTTCAGCATATGTGAGGTACCAAACACACATATATCTATCTTTGAAATCAATGGCATTTGGAAAGACTGCTAAAGCCCATTGCCTAACAGTTAGAGGTTAAGGACAGACTCATCACCTCCTTGGGAAATGTTATTACTTGGGCAACATCTTGGGAAAAAGAAATTGTGCTCTTCAGAACAATTGTTCACAAAGGGTCAACTAAGGAAGCAGCAATAAAAGCTGACATTTCTCACTGGCAACATGCTGTTCATCTCTGCTTGTGCTGGCAGGTTCCTCTGCCTCCCTCTGTTTGATGCTGATTCTACCTCATATAGTAGAGAAGGCTCAGCAGTTGGCCAGATCGAAGGGGAAGAGTTTTCAGCCTGAAACTGCTTGAAGTAGTTTTAGCTGCAGAATCTCTTTTCATGATGATGGGGTGTGACCTAGTGAGAGCAGGTCCCTTGGCACAATGATTTTAACTTTGGTACAGTTAAGAGTGGTATTGCCCCTCTTTAATCAAACTACGACAAATAATTTAATGCCCAGGCGAAAGCAAAATGACCAAATTTGGATAATTCTGTGAATGCTGAAGTACTGGTGCAAAGTGATTCAGAAAACAATAATACATTTTTATCCCTCTTTGGATTGCTCAGGACTGCAGGGAAAAAAGAGAAGGAAGTCAATGCATCTGCTGGTGGTTCCCTTGGTGTATTAGTCTTAACATGTCACTTAGGACTAGGTATATGTGCCCCAAAATTGAAAATCCCTGACTGAAGGGTCACAAAGATGACACTGTGAACTCACAAGCAGATAAAATTTCCTCGCATGCTTGGCTGAATCATCATTTTGCTTTTCATGGCCCTGTTGATTTTCTGATTTACCACCCTTGCATGATTAATTACTTTTACATAGTGTTGTGCTGAAGATATCGCTCTTGCTTTAAAGCTACTTACTGGCATATATGAATAGATTAGAAGACCCATCTAGGAAAAGGAGAGAAGTAATTTCATGATCATTAAAAAGCAACTGTGGAATTCTTAATCTAACACACACACACACACAACTGCTATGGAAGAAGCCACTAAATCACATGAATTAGGGAATGGGCATGTCAAACCAAATTAAATCTCTGAAGTAATTTGGAAGTTTCACTGATTTTTGTCTTTTTTGTATTTTTTTATGATACTTTATATTTCATGGATTCATACTGAAATTGGCTTCATGCTGAAAGTCACATAAAAATGGCTAAAACTGCTCAGGAACAACATGCAGCAGAAATCCCAAATGACTACATCATCAGAGTTCAATTTTGCAGCAGGGAGTACTTACTATGATTAAAGCTCAATATAAGCAAGTGACTTGCCAGCCTACATCCCTAAACAAATTCCAAATTCACTCTCTCGGTGAGTTTGTTTATTTTTACCACCCAGCATACTGAAATCCTACTGCTCACTCTTATTTACAAACCTAAAATCTCATGCTAAGTTCTTTCTGGGCAATTTGTTTTCATAATTTCTCCATTCAAGGCTTTCTACCCTCTGGTGCATTTTATTCATAGACTAGTAAAGACTTTCTTTTCCCAGTAACCATGGGGAGTCAGCAGAACAGTTTGGGAACTTTACACCTGTGGTTGTGACTCCAGCACTGCACAGACCCACCGAGCCCAGTCAGGCACAGAGGAAGGGAGCCACTTGTGACCACTGCAAAGCAGAGACAGCTCGCAGGGCTCGGGACTGGAAATGCAGAGAGACATCATAATCTTCAGGGGTTTTCTTAGATTTGAAACAATTTGCGTGTCTCCACAAAATGCCGAGGAGTTTTTGAGATTGGGAATTGGAAAGAAAGATCTATTAGAGCTCTTGTCTCGATAAGGGATGCATATTCAACAGGAGAGGGGGAGCACGCTTGGCATGGTGGCAAGCATTTGCCTTTGTGCCAAAGCCTTGTATGATCTAAGCAGCCAGGAAAACATATGGCAGGGAAACTTGTTTGCAAAGTGCTCTAAAATTAGTCCTTCATAAAATCCAGTTGGTAATTATTCATTAAAATATAGCCACGAAACATCTGACACCCATGATGGCAGCCAACCAACCAGTTTGTTCCCACATTTGGATGCGTCACAAGCCAGCCAGTTCAGGCCAGCCCCGTGGCCATCAGGCAACTCTTGAGGTGCTCAGAGCACCTAAAACTGTTTGAGCACCTGCTAAAAACCAAGGGAACACTGATGCTCCCCTGCCCTCCAAATTTGTTTTTTTTTCCTCCCAAATAAAACCATTTCCTGATCTGAATGAAAAGAGTTTTCATATTGACATTAAAAATTCATAAGTATAAACCATGCTGCTGGAAATGAAAACAATACAGTTCCACACACTGCCTTCTCCAGACATTCCAGGGAAGTTCCTCTCAGGTTACCTCATTTCATGCATCATTTGGAACGTGCTACCAGCATGTAGCAACACCATAATTGCTGTAAGCTCTGTAGAGTCACTTCATGCATTATTTGACATTTACAGTTTGCTTTTTATACATTGTCAATTCTATTAATATGACTCTCTTCTGCTAAATTCCTACTGATCATTCAAGCCTGCAATGTGCATTTTGTTATTTCTGCACAGCACTACACTAGCTGGAGCACTGCATTCCTGTTTGTACTCTGCTTGCCACTCAAAACTGCATTTCTGCCTCTTCTCCAGAGCTCCACTCCCCATGCACATGGCACACAGGCTGCATCCAGACAAGTTTACAGCTACATCAGTTTGACTGACTAAACCAGGCATTTGGAATATTTGCTAAACAGTAATACTGAGAAGGTTAAATCTCAGCAGGGCTCTCAGACAGGAACTGCATCTTGTTGTCTCAGGTTAATCATGTACCTAATTTGCTGATTATTGACTTGTTCCCACAAAGGATTTTACTTGGCTTGACGTATGAGCACTGATCAGTGATGAACTGTCAAGCTGTTCACTGCTTTAGAGCTCATGTCCCTAACCTACAGAAACAAGGATTTTAAATTTCAATTTTAAAATATCGTCTGGTGTCAACTTCAGACTGGTTTCATTCATACAAAAGTACTGTGCTCCTTTCTGTAAGAACAAGGCTTTTTTTTTTCACTAACTCAGGTCTGTAACAGCTTGCCTTTCTTATTTAAAAATAACTTCTCTTGGTTGCAGCTTGTCTGAATTTTGATTGCTGGGCAAAAATGCCATGGAATCACCTGCTGTAAAACCCAATTAACAAGCACCATGACCCTGCCTGAATGTGGGAAAGTTTAAATTGGTTTATACTGCAGATTCAGACCAGGTCTATGCTAGTTTACATACAGCTGATTTCATTAAGTCCACTTATGAAGAGGTTTAGAACTGCTTCCTCTGAAGACTGGAAAACAGGTCCCCTGAGGAGGAATCCAGCTCAAGAGGAAACACAGATGATATTTCTAATTATTTGATTTAACAGAAAGGTCACAAAATTTCTATTCTATCCATGTGAGGTGGAGTGAAAGAAAAATCACTGGCTGATCAGAGCCTTCTCAGATGAGAACATCCTAATGAAACCTAGAACAAATATATACTGCAATATAAAGTTCATCCTGAATAAAAAAAAAAACCCAACAATTAACTACCAGCTACTTTCAACTGGATTTCTTGTAAAAGATGCAGCCATACCTCCCTCATGTCTTAGTCAAAAAATTAAAATTAACCTGTATTTATAGCAAACTCTGATGATTGCTTTGGAGCTTTGGTTGCCCTAAGTAATTTTTATTTCATTTCATTTCATTTCATTTCATTTCATTTCATGATTTATACTTTTGTTTGTTTTCCTCAACTAAATTACCATTCTATTCATGATGGAAGAGGGAAAGTGAGCACTAAAATTCTGAATTAAATGAGACATGTGCAGTGAATTATACCATTACCTCACTGAAACAGCTGAAGATCCACAGACATAATTTCACCCTCAAGACAGCATACTGAATGAAGCCTTACAGCCAATATCAAAACATTCTTAAGAAAGGCTTCCGCCCTGGAACATATTCTCTGAAGATATATTTTTTGTGTTGCCTGGATGGCTGGAAATGACTGAAAATCAGCCAACAGCCCTCTGCAATTTCCCAATGTTTTTAGTCTTTGTATCAAGTTTCAGGACACCATATGCTAACCTGGAAAACTGACCACATGTCCTCCCCTCTTTGGGCTGTGCAGTGATGATCCTGATTTCTTACCAGTCAAACACACCCATTCAGTAACTCAGAACAGTGGAAAACAGCTTACTACAGTAAGATGATGAATTTTGCACAGCCAAAGCTCCCTCCACACAAATTCTTAGAAGCAGAGGTAATAAACCCGTATCAACCTCCTCACTCCTTTACTCCTATGTCTAATCAAAGATTTTGGTCCTCAACTTACCATTTTTGTCTCACAGATAACTGGACAGTTTTATCCCAGTTCGTGCCAAGTTTAAGCAGTTTAAAACCTCTTTTCAATGGCAAGGACATAATTACTTCTTTTATAAATCTATTGTTGAAGTATGTAACAACTTAAAAATACTAAGATGAGGGTGGTTCAGTCAAATATCACAAATGAAGGAATTCAGGAAATCCCTAAACTCAAATTCCGTAAACTCCAACATGAACCTAACAAAGATGACCTAGATTTTGCATTCTGACATTCAAAGCCAACAAACACATTGATAAAGTACCTGGGCATGTGATGGTGGGAGTCCTCTTCTTATATAAACACCAAAAAGAGCATCCTTCCCTAAGGATATGTTGAACTTCAGGAACTGTGGCTGGCTGATATGGATCTGAGACCTCCAAAAAACTCCAGGGGGCACCTCCTGGGTGACCCTGTGGCCAACTTCTGTTTCTCCACTATCTATGCTGCTATTCCTACCGACCCATGGTCCTATAAAACAAAAACAAATATAAATCAAATGAGATAACTGGTTTTAATACAGGTAATTTTATTCATTCAAGATGAACATCTGTGGCAGCGACACCTCTTAAATCAAGCTGTAACTTTCTTATTCTGATGCAATCTCCTCATTGTTTCAATCAGTATCTAAGTATTTGGCCCTTATATTTGAAGCAAAAAGCTCTGTAAACCTTTTTTTTTCTGTGGAACATCAGCAATCATCTAATCCCTCAAACCCTTTAATTCTGTGATTGTTCCTCACTGATCAAACAGCAACATCAGAGTCAATTAAGCACATGTGAATCTCCCTGCGCTCTTTTCAGTTGCATCTTGTACACAACCAGGTTATAAAAAATTGCCAGAAAGGTGAACTGAACGGGAGCTTCAATCTAAATGAACTGAACAAATTTTTATTACCAATGTTTTTCTTCACTAAAGTAGTCCAATAGACTTTAGGTCACAGACAAGAGAGTTGACAGAAGAAATTCAATGCACACAAAAGGGTTTAGAGGACAATTTCTGTACTCTGATGTGCATCCTCTCCTTGAAACAGAGTTAGCACAACTCAGTGCAGTGCCTTTTAAGTTCTCTCTGCCTGAAGCAGGTTCTATCTACAAGTCTTTTCCCCTTGTGCTGTGGTTAGTTAAAATACATCATTTGTTGGTTTTTCAGCATGCATTATTGAAGACAAGATACAAGGCCTTTCTGGTTGAGTGCTCTGGCTTGCAGCCCATGAAACAGTCAACTCTAAAATATGGTGCAAATCCCTTCTGTTCTCAACTGAACAGGTTCTAAGGCTACACATATTTTAAACATGGAGTGCAGAACATGGAGTTAGCAGTGTTTTTAAGCCACAATATGCAACAATGCTTGATTCTGTGTTCTGTGTTCCTGAACAAGTCGCTGAGAAATCCATTTAAAAATTCTTACAGTAGACACAATAATAATCCAGAAAACCACAGAAAATATCTGTTAACAGTCACAAAAATGTAAAGGTATCACTAATACCACTGTTACCATAGACTGGATGATAATGATACCTCTGATACAACCTGACAGCATTAAAAAGCTCAGTGTTTACTTCATGGGGAGTTTTCTGCTGTTGTGTAATGCTGTTTTCAATAAATGGCAAGTTACTTTTGAAATACACTCCAGCACTGTATGAAGGTAATGGGATGGCACAGAACAACATATAACTCCAGCAGGTAAGTACGTAACAGCTTTTCTGTCTTGACTATCTTTAATTGAGAGAGCTGCAAAAGCACGGTTTCAATTATAGATTCTAAATTATCTCTGTTAGCAGCACTTACACTTGTACATAATGAAACAGATACTATGTTGGCAATGTTTTGAAATGGTAAAAGAATGCTCTGAATACCAACTGCTACACAGTTTTTGGCAACTTTTTTTTTTTCATTTTCTATGTTAATGGGTGTACAATAACATCACAGCACTAACAAAGAAAAAGCAGAAGAAGCTGCAACAAGAGGCTGCAAAAAAGGAAAAATGGCTGAGAGTGTTAAGCAATGTGCCCTTAGAGCCACCAGAATCACAGAATGCAATCAGATCCAAACATGTCCTGCTTCATGGAAACTACAGGATTTCATTTCTAATGGAAATGGAAATTCCTAATGGAAACAGAGGATATCTCAAGGTTCCTATCGCAATGAAAGCAGGCACCATCTCACTAGAATTTAAATTAGTTCTTACCTATCTACATGAAGAGGAGAACCAGGGGCAGAGAACACACCAAAAATCACTTGTGGCATTTTATACTGGAATCATTGGCAGGCTGTGAAGTCAGCAAAAGACTGCAGGCACCTTCACCTCCTTTGAGAACATTTACTCCACAATTCCAACATATGGTAATAAATGATGAATATTGTTTCAATATTCTTATAAAGCATGCTGTAAACAATTTCTTTGGAAGCAGACTGAGCATTCTTTAATGAACATCAGCTGTATCTAATCTGTAAAAGGCTCCTTGACACAATCTAAAGGACCTTGCTCTTCAGGAGCAATATATCCATAGCCAGCCAGTCAAAGGAAAAGCTATTTCCAGGAATTATTATTATTATTATCCAGTGCTGGCATGGGCCATGTGAATGGAAAGGCCACAATAGTCTCTGCTGGCAGTTATAGTTTCACTGGCTATTAAAGCAACTCCAAAACGGTCAATGGCTTTTGCTAACTATGTATACATTCTCTAGAATTGTAACTTTGTAAATAAATTTAATTCCAATGAAAAAAATCAAATTTTAGTATTTCTGGATAAACTAAGCCTCAACTTCCTTTGAATACCCAAAATTCTGCTTTGTATTACTCTCTGGGAAAGGGCATTATTCAGGACTCAAGGATCCTCAAATACATCATTTAAGCTGAAATGATAAAATTTCAGCCATCAGGAGAACTATTCATACTACTTCAACGTGCAAAAGTTAAAAAAAAAAATATTATGTGTCAGACTTTCCCCTAAAAATTACTAGAGGACCATTTCTCTGTATTTCTCATAAAAATGTTGATGTTATCATGGTAAAATAAATATTGGTGAAAACTGCAGATAAGACAATTGCATTAGTAGTTATTACTGAGCCTAGAGATGTGACTCAGGTTCCTAACACTGAAATTGTTCTGTTCAGTTTGATATTATCCTTGGAAGCATCTCCCCACGGATCTGTTTTTATTTTGCTCTACAACACAAATGACCTGGTTTCTGGTTCTCCAAACCACTCCTCCTGGAATATCTTAAGAAAATCTCTCCAGGAAGGGAATTGTGACAAGGGTTCACCACAGCTAAGGATTTTAAGAGCAGGTTAGATGATCAGCTCTCACAAGTGATTGAGATATATTTAACCTGCAGCAAAGAATGGGGCAGATGGCTGACTCTTTTCAGTCTGTATTTCTGTAGTGCAGCATGCTCTATACCCAGCCTGTGCCACATCTGCAAGGAACAGCTGCTGCCTCACCTCTGGGATGCTGAAAGGATTCTTTCCTTTTGCTTTTAAGAATTTAATTCATGACATCCTATTTTTACGGAGCTATGTTACAATGTGTAATAGCAAAATTCAGAAACGCTTGGAGTTATACTAAAATCTAGGTTTCATATTTGCAAGCTTAGCTAACAACTTATAAAGTTTTAAATCCAACAAGATACCAATAAACTCTAAAGATTATGCATTATTGAATCATGTTCTCATAAATTCCTGCTGAGTTACCCTTGCTGTTATGAGACACAAAACTAGTGACAGCATTTTGGTTCTGCTCCTTGTTCTGATACTGCCAGTGCACCTGAGCTGGTCATGATCCGGCTGCTCTTAGATGCCTACTTGTAAAACAGAATTATTAACAATGACAGAATTATTAACAATTCTCACCTTGAAGATGAGGAAGGCAGAGCAGTAAATATAAATATTTACAGGAGGTATCTCAGCACTGGCCTCTTCATGTTCCTTCCTCCCCAGGATAGAAATACAGAGAGGAAATGCAAAGTAGATATGACCACTGAATCTACCTTAGTTAGGCTAAAGTTTGGGGGTTTTTTTAACCTGTAAAGGAGACCATCATTCCTAGATTTGGTATTTGCAATGCCTTTTTCTGCACTAACAGCTTCACTGGCAAACCCTGTCACTAGAGACTCAAACTTTTTTATAAGCTCCCTTCAGACCTCACCTTCTAATGCAGAGAATGTATCTTGCCACCTGACTCACTCCCCTCCAGCTATTTTTAGAAGCTTTTCCATTTGATGGGCCACTGCAGATCCCATTCAAAGAGCATCAACTGCATTGAAGTGAAGTTACAGATGTGACAAACTGACAAATTTGTGAAGAAAGACTAACCCAAACTACTCATACTGCTGTGAACAAGTGAATCCCAAGACCATTCTCTCTGTTGTAGGTGACTGTTGTAAAGTTCCATGTTTAACCCCACAGATACTTGATTTTTTTCCCTGTCATTTTCTCTCTATAAACATCTACAAAAGAGTCTTAAAATCATACTTCTTCATCTTACCCAGGGGACCCATTTCAATCACTCAGTCAAACATATATTCATCAACTAAATAACACTTACTCATTTAAACTGCTGTTTTATTTACCCAGCTGAATTACTATTTTGGCATATACATTTGAAAAGACTGTTTTAGCATTCAAGAGTATTTGCCTTTGAAACTATCAGACAGGCAATCCATGACAACAGCAATGCAAACTCCCCCTGCTAAGTTGTCAGCAGGTCTCATCTGTGAGCTGGAGGTCAGATTCAAGGTGGCAGTGGATGGGACATGCCCAGTCAGCCTTTAATTTAACTGATGTCAAGCAGTGTCAGCTATGGAGGCAGAGCTGTATTTACACTGAAACCAGATATACTTGATTATTTATAACTACAGTATCCCACACTGTAGCTAAAATTAAAAATAAAAATGAAATCTGGCTACCAGCAGTGTCACACTACAGACACCACATTTAAACAGCAATTAACTCTAGTGCTGTGACTGTGTGCCTCTATCACGGGGATGACTGCAAATTGCATCTTGATGGCACTCTTGAAAAATACCTAGCAGAATAACCATTCCAATGGATCAGAAATGGACTACCAAGATAATGTGGATGACCTCAAATTAAATACAAGGCATAAATACCACCAGGGTTGGTTACATCCTCTTTACCTTCTTTTCCTGTAATTCTGTATTATTTTATAAATCACTGCTACAGACATAGCTCGCCTTATCTTTCTATCTAGCTTATTTTTCTGTTCTTTTTATATAGCCAGGGATTTTCAAAGATGACTTGGAATTCTAAAGAAATTTATGGTACAGCTGTGTAAAGGAAACTATTCAGTATAAACATAGACTCCACTGTCTTTTTGCCAAAAAAAGACCATGTGAGAATTACTATGGTTCTCCACAACAGTTTAACTTTTTTCCTTAAGTGAATTTGCTACTTATAGGATGAGACAAGTCTTATTGCTCCAGAAAGACAACTAAAATAAAGTAGAAAATGCCTTTTCCATACAAATATCTCCAGTGGAAAAATCAGTGCTATGCACTATTACCATACTGGCAACTCCCTGTAGGAGCTTACCCTTCAAATTATCTAATATCACCTAAGTGCCCTAGGACTCAGGTGAGAACAGATTATTTCTGGAATGTGTACAATAGATTGACTGCTACCGCAAAACAAATTCCCTCAGCTGCAATGAGCTAAAAAGCCAGGCAGTGAAAGTTTGTCTGGAGGAGCTGCTGTGGCACATCTGAACTTCAGCTCTGCTGCAGATGCTGAGGAACCAATGAGCTCTGTACTGGGACGTGAGGAGGAAGGAAGCTTCTGAGGGTATGAGCTTTCAGAAGTCCAAGAAAACATCCTGGTGCAAAACCAAAACCTCAGGTTGTCTGGTCAGCATCCTAAATTTCTATTGTGGCAAGTCTGCATAAGACTCTGGCTCAGCTGCAGCCAGTCAATGCAGCAGTGAAATGAAGCAGCTTGCTTTTAGTAAAATATGACACACCTGATGGACCTAAACATTTAGGCACGTCTTCACATTCATGTGAGCATGGCTTCACCAGAGTCATTGCTTTCAGAATCAAAATCAACTTATAACTGAAATAAAATTAAGATCTGTTGGTTCACTGCATTTCACAAAGAGCAAATACATACTAGTATGGATTTCTAAATGGGCTAACAATCATCTCTGATGACACATACCAAACTTCATCACCTAACTTTGAACACAGCAACTCATGCTATCACCATTAACACACCCACAAAGCTGAAACTTCTCTTGAATTTAGCCAAATCCTTTGCTTTTCTGAGACAGTCCTTGAGTCTGGTGTATTTTCAGAAGACCACATCAGCAAGCCTTCAGAGCCTCCATCTTAATAGTTCTGCTTGCTAACGTGTTAATTAAGATCTACATTACATTAGCCACATAACTACTTAATAAGATTAATCCACCTGGAAAATGATGGCTTGTCTTGATTAAACCGAATGAAGGTAACAGAAGTGACATTTAAAACACATTGCCTGTTATTACACTTTGATTGTTTCAAAGCGTCTGACAGGAAATAGTAGAAACCCAGAGGTTCATGTTGTTTCCATAGCTAAGGAGGGATGAGTTTCTCTCTTAGGAGAGGTGGGTTTCAGCAGGAGCACAGCAGGCTGGCACCAGTGCCTCACTCAGGCAGCGAGTCAGGAGCTGCTCTGTTTGCACCTGAACCCCAGCTCGCTCCTCTGTCACGATGGCAGATCCCCCCATTCCAGAATTTTGTTACTCCTCTAGCATTGCCTGTGTGCTGCATTGCTAATAAAAGATCCTAACCATCAGAAAACAATTTGTGTGCAAACCAAAATGTGACTTGCAGCTGCAGCATCTGGCAGAGATCTCAACGTCATTTGGAGAGAGCTGAAGACAACCTGCACAGCCCTACAATGACTGCTGAGCTCAGCTTTCCACATCCATCCAAGGAAAATTTCTGCTACATCAGTAGAAATCTGTTTTTCCTCTCTCTCATCTCAAAAGCAAGTGAGATGGAGCCGAATTTAACAGCTAATTAAACTTTCTTAATTTCATTATTAGCATTATATTTGCAATTCTGAATTTGATATCTGGAAACAGGTATTTTTCATTACACTTCAGTATTTTAATATTTAATAACTGTAATATTTTTGAAAAAGTCTTTCTGAAATCCACATACACCGTGGTAGACTTCGTGAAATATCTCAAACTGAACATGAACTTGGATCAGGTTGGTTCATCCAAAGAGAAGCAAACCATGGATTATGTGAGTATTCAAAGCACAAGTTCATATCAACTTCTTCCAAACAGTGAGTGTATTTATTGTACCTAAAGTGGTCTTTCCACAGCTGGCCACGAATACTTCTGGTGTCTTTTAAAATGGGAGGTTCTAGAATAAGAGATCACAATCTCTTCCTGTGTTTTTCAGCTTTCTAGAACATTACTATAGCGAACAATCAAGATAAAAAATGCTAAGTCATTTTTGAGTTACTATAAAATCTGCTAAATTTGTGAGCATATCAAAGACAGTATGTCCTAAAGAAAAAAGTTGACACCAAAGCATTCTTTATATGTGTTTTCAGCTGGGGTTAGTTTGGATATTTCCATATAAATTGTAGGCTATCTTAGGTGTCCTCTGAAATTATAAAAGTTGAATTTATGGTATATTGTGTCAATTAGAAAGGAAACAGCACATAGACACAGATTTTATGGAAATATGTGTCTATCCCACCACATAATTTTAAATGTAGAAAACTTTTTGGCACAGATTAACAGATTTTAGGCATAGATAAATCCCATAAGGGCATCTATTTCACTTCTTTTTGAAGAAATAATTATTCCCAAACATGCCTGTTTTCTTTTCCCCCCACTTTCCCCCTTAATTTAGATTTATTACAGACAAATTCTAACATTATCCTTATGCAATAAGACATACATGAAAGATAAATGGGCTTCACTCTCAGACAGCTTTTTTGATGTCATTAAAATCTATCTCATCCCTGTAGAAATTCCAAGGTAGTATCAATTTTTGGGGTTTTATGCATTCTGAAGGAATACTGCCTTATGATCTGTATTAAGAAAGGAATTTTTGTCTTCTAATTTAAATCCCTAGATGAACACAACTTTCACAGCATGGTGGACTTCACTTGCAGTTTTAAAGCAGCACTGAGGATTTTTCTGCCCATTACACTTGCCTCCTCCTTTCAGACATACCCACTGTTAGTGAGATGTAGTGTGTAATTACAAAAAACCTGAAACTGTGTTATCTTAATAGTGAATTTTGTTTTCATTCAGATAGGAAAATGCAGTAATAAAGTAATTTACATTCCTCTTAAATTGCAGTTTTATTATTTCCTACCAGAATTTAGTCTCTTAATAAGGAACAGGCAGATCAAATTGAATACCTGTTTTCTTTTCCTTCTCCTTTCAAATTGCTCTACTTTAAAATGCTTTGCTTGCTGAGTAGGCACAGCTTGTGTTTAAGTGGCCCTTCTCAGTATAGGGGTTAAAGGTTTCTTTGGGAGACCCATGTTTTGAAAAGAATGGCTTCATTCTGAGTTCTGTCAATTATAGAAAGGTCACTCTCCACAGCCAGAGCCTTGGAATGGTTGTTGTGTTAAAAGCTGTCAGAGGCTTTCCTAAAAACTGCTGGGATAGCAATATTAACTTGGACATAATAAAAAGAAAGGTGAGCTAGAAAAACTTTTCACCCTTCTCTGCTCTGAGAATTTGTCTTTTCGATATTCCTTGTGTTCATCCAAACCTGTCATTCATTTTATTCCACTGTGAAAGATTACTTGCCTAAATATTGTTCTTCCTCCTTCCCCCACGTTACCAGCATTTCAGCAGCCTTCTACAAAATGTCAGAAGAACAAGTAAACTTTTCCAACATGCTCTGAGGAAAGCTAACTGCAGCAATTTAAGACATAACCAGCATTTCTGGCTCCTCGTCTCCTCTACAGGAGGTTACCACTCCCAAAACAGCATCTCAGCCTCTTCAAATGCGCAAAGCTAATTAAAGTGGGGCTGGGATAAACTGCTAGAATTTGCACTGAAGTGCCCCAGGCAGATGAGCACATTCCAACTCTGCAGTCCTGCTGCCCTATATTTGCACAGAGATGGCAACAAAAAGCTGCAGGGAGGGAATTGGGAAAGGGGTTAAAGCCCTGCAGTTGTCTGCTAAATGATGGTAATTGCCAACCTGAGCTCCTCAGGTTCCTGCCCAAAACCACGGGTTTCTCACCTGTGCACAACCTGCAGGCAGTTCAGCAGCAACGCAGCCATTCTGCCTTGCACTTAGGGATGTGCTGCTCATGCACTTTGACCTACAGCCAGTCAGAGATGAAAGCCCAACCAATGAACACTTGTCTAAAAATTTTCAGGTTTTTGGCACCATCACGACGTAGGATTTCATGACAAGGAGGAAGTCAAAACTAGACCCTCCATGGAAAACATGGAGAAGCTGAGGTGCAGCAGCAGCACCATTTACTGAAAACAGAAGCAAATCCATAAAATGATCAAGCTCATAAAAGCACAATTCAGTTTCCTTTCCCAGCTCTATTTTAACTGATTGTTTTTCCAATACAAGTATCCTGTGTCAGCATTAGCTTCCAACACTTGTTTTGGTAATTACCAAGTTCAACGTGAGGCACAGGTCCTGAGAGCAAGACAGTGCTCAGCCTCTGAACAGAACTCTTCAGCTGACAAAAAACAGGTGCCCAGACTTCTGTTCCAGTCATGCCATCCACCATCCCAGCACACTAAAGTGTGGCATGTGCTTTGTCTAACTGTAACATTCTGTTCTGCCTTCTCCCCATATTTTTTTGTAATAACCAGAGAAGACCTTACTGTGATATAGTAAACCCCTGAACCTCACCAGTAAAAGACATTCCATTTAAATGATTAAAATCCCTTTTTTTGTGACATGTAACTTCTCTGTTTTTTTTAACACGTTTTCTCAGTTTAAGAATATTTCTGGTTCTATTTTTTCTTTTCACTGCCATGTCTTTGTCATCCTCCTCTGGAACACATTTTTTCTTTAAGAGAAAAAGAAAGTATTTGTTTGTTGTCTAATATCTCACATTAATACCACAGGACAGACTGTTTACCATAGGTCAAATTCTGCTGTCCTTGGTGCTTGCTATTAGAATTCATCTGAGAAAGAAGAACCAGGGATGTGACCCTGGCTGCAAGCCAGTTCTTGACTTCTCTCAAGCACTACAATGCAGTTCTACTAAATCAAGCCTTTCACAGAATCCCAGACGGGGTCAGGTTGGAAAGGACCACCGTGGGTTATCTGGTCCAACTCCTCTGCTCCAGCAGGGTCACCCCAGAGCACAACAGGATTGTGTCCTGAAGGTTCTGGAATATCCCCAGTGAGGGAGACTGGGACAATATGATCCAGTGCTTGGTCACTGCACAAGAGCTCTGCCCCAAGTTCAGGTGGAGCTTCCTGGGCATCAGTTCCTGCCCGCTGCCTCCTGCTCTATTGAATGGAACCCCTGTGAGGAGCCTGCTCCATGCTCTGAGCCCTCCCTGCAGATATTTACACAATTTATGAGGTCCCTCTCAGCCACCTCTCGAAGCTGAGCAGCCCCAGCTCCCTCAGCCTCCTCTTTCTTCGAGATCTCTAAGTTGTACCAGGAAAAAGAACATGCAGCCAGTAAAGACAGCACGTTTCTGTGAGCACTTCACCAGCCATAAAGCAGAAACCACACGACAGCATGAGCACCTGAGCACGTGGCCAGCACGGGCACGCCAAGAGCTGAGGGAGGGGAGGATGGGCATGGACTGGGGGGTTCGGTGGCATTTTGGGGCTGTTTGGTGCCATTTTGGGATGGATCAGTAGTGTTTTGGGGCAGTTTGTGGGAGTTTGGTGGCGTTTTGGGGCATTTTGGGGAAGTTTGGTGGTGTTTTCGGGGGGAGTTGGTGGCACTTTGGGGTGGTTTGTGGCAGCTCAGCGGTGTTTTGAGGCGATTTATGGGGTTTTGGCGGTATTTGAGGGTATTTCAGTGGTGTTTTGGGGCAGTTTGTAGTGGTTTGATGGTGTTTTGGGGCAGTTTGTGAAGGTTCAGGTGGCGTTTTGGGGCAGTTTGGGGGCAGATTTTGATGGTTCAGGTGGCATTTTGGGGTGGTTTTGGGATGGTTTACGGCCAGTCAGGTGGTGTTTCAGGGTGGTTTTGGGGCAGTTTATGGTGGTTCAGGTGGCATTTGGGGCAGTTTCGTGGCGGTTTTTGGCCGTTCAGGCAGCTTTTTGGGGAGGCTTCAGGGCGGTTTTGGGGCAGTTTATAGCCACTCAGGTGGCATTTCAGGTGGTTTTGGGGTGGCTTCGGGGCGGTTTTTGGCCATTCAGGCAGCGTTTCTGAGCGGTTTCAGGGAGGATTTTGGCTGTTCAAGTGGCGTTTTGGGGCAGTTTCAGGGTGGTTTTTTGGACGTTCAGGCAGCGTTTTGGGGCGATTTTTGGCTGTTCAGACAGCATTTCGGGGTGGTTTTTTGGCCTTTTCAGGCAGCGATTCGGGGCGGTTTTGGGCTGTTCAGGTGGCGTTTCGGGGCGGTTTTTGGCCGTTCAGGCAGCGATTCGGGGCGGTTTTGGGCGGTTTTTGGCCGTTCAGGCGGCGTTTTGGGGCGGTTTTTGGCCGTTCAGGCAGCGTTTCGGGGCGGTTTTTGGCCATTCAGGCGGTGTTTCGGGGCGGTTTTTGGCCGTTCAGGTGGTGTTTTGGGGCGGTTTTTGGCCGTTCAGGCGGTGTTTCGGGGCGGTTTTTGGCCATTCAGGCAGCGTTTTGGGGCGGTTTTTGGCCATTCAGGCAGCGTTTTGGGGCGGTTTTTGGCCGTTCAGGCAGCGTTTTGGGGCGGTTTTTGGCCGTTCAGGCAGCGTTTTGGGGCGGTTTTTGGCCGTTCAGGCGGTGTTTTGGGGCGGTTTTTGGCCGTTCAGGCGGCGTTTCGGGGCGGTTTCGGGCCCGTCGGTTCGATCGGGTCGGTTCGATCGGGTCGGTTCGATCGGGTCGGGTCGGGGCGCGGCGCGGACCCACCTCTGCCGGCAGGGGGCGCGGGCGGGCCGTCCTCGGCGGGCGGGCGCAGCCCGTTGTTGAAGGTCGGAGCCTCGGCCGGCTGCAGCTGCCAGTTGAGCCCCAGGAGATGCATCGCTGCGGACACAGGGGACACACACAGCGGTCAGCGCGGCTACGGACACCCGAACGCCTCGCGGGAACGCCCCAGAGCCGCTCGGCTCGCAGGGATGGGGATGTTGGTAAAAGAACCGGCAACAGCGGCCGCAAAACATCCCCCCCCCCACCCCCCCCCCCCCCCCCCACCCCGGAAAATGCCAAATAAACTAATGCGAGCTCTGGGGACTCACACGTATCTGTGCGGCACTGAAATACGAAAGGCAAAACGCTCACAACTCTGGGCAGAGCGCGGCTTTCCCGACTCGCACAGTGCGGGGGACACATCTCGGGAAAAAAAGCACTTGCTGCAAGCACCGACTCCGAGTTTAAATTATAGGTGGTAATTTATATGTTGATTATAAAGTAGGATTTAGCCCTATGTAAAGTAGTGACTTGGTAATGCAATTATCTTGTGTTTAGTACAACTTATTAAAATAAATAAATTAAGAATAATAGAATCACGGAATGGTTTGGGCTGAAAGCAACCTGAAAGATCGTCCAGTTCCAATCCCCTTCCGCTAGACCAGGTAGTTCCAAGCCTTGTCCATCCTCACCCTGAACACTTCCAGGGCTGGGGCATCCCCAGCTCACCTGGGCAACCTGTGCCAGGACCTAAACCACTCTCACAGGAATGAATTTCTTCCCAACACTCAAACTACTCCTCTCTCCTTCAGTGTGAAGCCCTTATAGAGCCTCTGTCTTCATTTTGTAGATTGAGCTTCCCTGACCAACCCAGGGTTGTGCCAGTTCTTTCACCTCCCAGTTTTTTGACCCCACAGCCCCAAGCCCTGCACAGCCCCAGGCAGGGAAGGATTGCCTGCTCCCAGCCATGGGCTCCCAGCCATCCCTGTGCCAGGGACAGCTCTGTGTGACCATGGGCTCGCGGCCATCCCTGTGCCAGGGACAGCTCTGTGTGACCATGGGCTCCTGGCCATCCCTGTGCCAGGGACAGCTCTGTGTGACCATGGGCTCGCGGCCATCCCTGTGCCAGGGACAGCTCTGTGTGACCATGGGCTCCCAGCCATCCCTGTGCCAGGGACAGCTCTGTGTGACCATGGGCTCGCGGCCATCCCTGTGCCAGGGACAGCTCTGTGTGACCATGGGCTCCTGGCCATCCCTGTGCCAGGGACAGCTCTGTGTGACCATGGGCTCCCAGCCATCCCTGTGCCAGGGACAGCTCTGTGTGACCATGGGCTCCCAGCCATCCCTGTGCCAGGGACAGCTCTGTGTGACCATGGGCTCCCAGCCATCCCTGTGCCAGGGACAGCTCTGTGTGACCATGGGCTCCCAGCCATCCCTGTGCCAGGGACAGCTCTGTGTGACCATGGGCTCCCGGCCATCCCTGTGCCAGGGACAGCTCTGTGTGACCATGGGCTCCCGGCCATCCCTGTGCCAGGGACAGCTCTGTGTGACCATGGGCTCCTGGCCATCCCTGTGCCAGGGACAGCTCTGTGTGACCATGGGCTCCTGGCCATCCCTGTGCCAGGGACAGCTCTGTGTGGCCACATCAGAGGCTGTGCAGCTGCACCTGGAACACAAGCTGAGCAGTGGGAGCCAGGCCAAGCACGCCCTGCACAAGTGCCTGAGTTATAGGCACTGTGGCAGGGCTAATTGAATAAGTCCTGTGCATAATGCATGAGACTTGACAGGTCTGAATCATTCAGCTAGTGGATTTATGTGCATCTTCACCTTGTATAAACACAGCTACCTGCATACTCTCATCACATCATCCCCACAGCACTCTCAATACAGAGCAGTGGTGAGGGATAAAGCCCACCAAGCTGCTTCTTTCCCTTTCTCTGCATCTTTTTGCTTGCACAGCATGTATGTAAACCTATACACCACAGAGAACAGCGTTTCCAGTTGTGTCAAAAGGTGTTTGAGAGGATTCAATGTCAATTTGCGGGCAGGAAAAAGAAAATTATTATGGGCACCTTTAGAATTGTTCTCTTCTGCAGTGTCAGATCCACATGAGATTATCAGGCATTTTGCATCCAATTCAAAGTGATTATAGTGATCACAAATCGCCCAGCAGTGGCCACACACTAAGAGTTCGAAGAGTAAATGTTAGGGATAGGAGAAGCAAAACACTTCTCACAGAAACTACCATTTACAGTGCTGGAGCTACCACTCAGATAATCGCAGAATGCAGAGAATCCATTTAGATGTGACTTACTCATATGTGCATTCCTAAGCTGCAGTAAAACAAAAGCACCCCCTACTCCCAGAATCCATCTATCCCAACCCCTGGAAATCTCAGCAATCTCTGCAATTTATGCAGAATTTAACCTCTGTATTTTTGACAAAAGCAGCAGGGGAGCAAGACATCTTTCCTAACAGCCTCTTCCCCCTGGACATCCTATGGACTAAGCTGATGTCTAAGAATAGTAACTAAAATCTGGAGACATTTTCTGTGAAAAGGGCAGTTGCCAGATTTCATATGCACGCCGAATTTACAAATTTTGCTTCTATAATGTCAAAATGCTGCACAAAAACAAACAAAAAATTCCTTAAAGTCTCTGGTATGTTGAAGACCAGACATGAACCTGAAAAAGGATGCTTTGGAAAGAAACTACTCAAACTTTGTTTCTACAGAATGTTTAAGAATCCTTGGAAAATAGACAGGAAATTTATATGGGATCAAATTATTTATTCAATTACAACTTATTTGTCTTGCCAAAACAAACATTTTTAAAGGCCTTTTCCATCTAATCTCAAGTTACCAATTCTTTTTTTTTTTTTTTTAAGTGCAGCAAATGAAACTGAAAAATCATTCACAAAGCTCAAACCCCACCAAAGTGCAGCTTATCCAAGCTGTCCCATGGAACAGAGACAGCTGGGCTGGGCTGGGACAGCAGAGGAGCAGCTCAGGGCATTTGTGCTGTCAGCAATTCCCACACCCTGCACACGCACCAGATTCAGCTGGACCAGCCCTGAAAGCCATAAAGATTAAGTGAATTTCAAATCTCCACAATGCAAACAAGTCACAGAGGAGAATTAGACTTTTGTGTTTTATACTCTCAGTGTGACTATTCAAAGTTGCCATTTTTTAAAAAATTTATTGCAAGCATAACCATAAATGTAGGTCACTTGCAGAGATGAAAGCCTGCTGCTTCAGGTGTGAACCAGTCCTTACAACAGAGAGATAAAGAAATCATAACTAATAGTCTGTCCAAGAAAATTATAGTTGCTACCTTATAATTACCAGGTAAATTCAGACAAGGAATTATAAAAGATCTTATTACTTGGTATTACAAAAAAAAAAAAAAACAACTTGTGATCCATCTGCTTCCAATCACACCATGGTTTCATTAATAATTGTGTTTTAATCATGGATGCACATTAGGTGGGACCAATTAGAGCTCCTTCCTAACGGGGCAGGGATTTGCATGTCTGCTCCATTCCTCCTGGAGACTGAGAATCTGCTGCACAGCTCACACATCCATGAGGTGATCTACACACTTCCACTAAGACAGCTGCAGTCACAAACATGAGGAATGCTCCCCTTCCACCAAGAATGAGTGGAGAAAAGTGTGTCACAGGGGCCCGAGGGGAAAGCTCAGTGTCTGCATCTGCACTGAGCAGAGCTGAGTGGCAGCTGAGCAGGGGGAACAGGGAGATACCTTCTCTCTGCTGCTTCACAACGCTGTGAGATGGCAAACTTACATGATTAACCTTTCTTTCTGTTAATCAAAAAAAAATGCCTCCAGCAAAGGAATAAGTAGAAGTCCATTTAATTAGAAATGTGGGGATCCACGTGGAAGTTGAGTGCACGTGTCTCAGAGGAGAAATTTGGGCTAGTAATTTTGTGCCTGTTTGCTGGTTGTTTTTTTTTTTTCTTTTCTACTTTGAAACTGGCTTTGTTTATTTTCCCAACAACAATTTGCGTTTCCATAAATTTTATTTTGCAGAGCACTTATAGGTATTGTATTTGTGTGTTTGCTTTCCCCCCACTCAACATTTAAACATATTTTCAAAGTTCTTCACTCTGATACTTGATTTTCAAACATTGAGCTTGTCAAAATTTATAGGATTCATTTAACACTAACATCTAGTAATTCAGAATAGTTCTCTAAATCATGATAATTCAGAAACAATAAATTTTGAAGTAAAACCTTTGAGGCTTAGGTCAAAAATAATAAGCAATCTCTCACTCCTACTCTAGCACCATTCACATAGAGAGAGCAAGAGCACCTGGAAACTAAACTTGCATACCCAGCAAGAACAAAAGCAGAGACCTAGTTCATCACTCCAGGTGGCAGAGCTGCTAAGGATCAATCTAAAACTTACATAAGATAGAGGTTGCTAGAGTGAATCACATATTACTTTAGGAAGTCCCAAAAGGTACACAAATCCACAGGAAACTGGCAAAACTTACATGCAAATTATTTTGAAATTCTCTAAACTCAGTAGTGTTTACTCCACATTCCTCTTTCATTGGTCTTCTCTCATCCTGGCCATAATCCCCTGCCCACTCCAGTCAGAGTTTTGTCTAAAGGACAATGGTTTCCATGCTCAGGAAGCTCTCTGTCTTGTCCTTTTGTCCTGTTATTCTTGACCTTGTACATTTAAAAGGAGAGACCCCTGGTGTCCTTGTGAGCTGGAGATCTCCCTGTACAGCAGCGTCTGCCAATAGGCAGAGCAGAATGAGGATTTTCACTTACTCCTTGATGATATTCTTTTTTAAAGGGAAAAATATGCAGACTAATGATCCATCATTTCCCCCATTCCTACTGCTTCCTTCCCAGTTAGGGTCTGTAAAATACACACTCCTTGCTTGTTGGAAAACTCAGTACTGCCTAAGCAACTCAAAAAGATGGGAAGTTTATACAACTGAACAGAACTAACAATGTTTCCATAGCTTAATTTCCAACTAGTAATGTTTTTTAACCCCTGAATTAGCATCATCCACAATGAACCCATCAAACATGACTTTGTCAGGATATACCCAGTGTTTGTCTGGAGCAGGACAAGAGATCACTTTTCATATGAACAAGAGATCACTCCATTGCATCATGAACAACATGAAAAAACATGCACTAAAAGCACATTTGCTGTTCCAAGGCCATTGTGTTATAGGAGCAGAAATCTTCAGTTTCCTTTTCATCCACTCATGAGGTGAACAATGATGCAGCTCTTGGTATTTATTATGTAGTTTTCAGCAACATCAAATTAATTTCCAAGCCAGGTCTAGTGAATCACAGACATGATGAAACAAAGGGTACCTAATAAATCTTAGCATAAGGTTAATTCATAGCATCTATATTCAAAGACCTATTTGCACATCTATTTTTTATTTCATATGGTCTGACAATTGTTTTAATGTACCACAATATTTGTATGAAATGAAAGATATTTACTGTTTTGCACTTCTGGGCGCATATAGATGGGTACCTCAACAACCTGAAAAGAATAAATGTATTCCCCAAAAAATTAAAAAGTAATTAAACATTATTGCATGGTTACTTGTATTAAATCTTATCAAGCTGAGATTCATGGTCCTTTATTAGCTACTACTTCTTGATCATGCAGCAAAACTTCAGGAATACCACAAATTGATCTTAGTGATCTCAATTATTATTCATAAAATAACATTTACTTAAAAGATTGGAAACATAGTAATTTAAAGTTTTAATATTCCTCTGGAGAAAGAGGTTCAAGTTCAACCCAGGTCTCAAGTGAAACAAGTGCATTAGGCCTATTCCCCAGTGATTACCTGCCCCCATTTACAGAATGAATGCACAATCCATCACAGCTGACAACCTCTCCTCAAGAGATGCCCAGGACAGGAATAGCAGGGGGCTGAAAGTCAGGAAAGAGCAATGGGGGAACTGCATGGGAAAAACTTTTACAGTGCTGCAAACACTCCACTTGCTTCTAACCAGTGCTTTCAGGGCTCTGCTGAGGAGAGCAGATTCTCGGTCGCTGTAACGGGGGAAGTAAGAAGCCTTTCCCAGCTCCTCTCGCATCTGAAGAGATTGAAAGACAGCTCACACAAATGATCAGAATTTACTGAGCTAAATCTTAGTTGAGATCCCTACTTTGCTGATGTGCCTCTCAATTAACAGAGGACAGGGAGGCTCTTCAGATGAGCTGTGCTGCACGTGTTCCTTTTTATACGAGGCATGTCACCACTGGGGACAATCTGTAAAAGTCCTCTCCCACAAAAACTGGGCTTGGCAACACATATGCCAGACAAAGATTTCAATAAATCACAGATGATTTACAGAGGCTGGCAGCACCCTCTGCTCGATAATTTTGTTGGCCAGCCTTCAGCCACATTTGCAGCAGGAGCAGTACAAGCACTGTCGGGATGAAGCTGGGATGGGATAGGAGTCCTTGACAAGGCTGAGGAAGGTGTGTCAAAGAAAGCTCATAATTATATTCATGCCCTTTCATATTCTGCTATTGGCAGAAAGGGACAGTGTCTCCAGGAGCTCTAACCCGCAATCCACCCATTAAACATATATTAAAGTGTTTGAATTGTCATTATCAAAGAATATGAGTCTTGCTACTTCAAAGGAGCAGTCTTAAAATAAACAACATGAGCAAGTAGCACCTTCCCTTGCTAGAGAAACAATGATGTCTCTCCTAAAACTCAGAAGTGTCAGAACTTTCTGTTCTTCCTTGAATACCTCACGTGACTGTGACAAGGATGCCGGAGTTCTCCGGAGGGTATCCAAGAGATACAATTGATCCAAATCACAAAATTTATCACATTCCCACACATTTTTCTAAAACAAAAACACCCAAAAGCCACATGGGTTGCTGGTTGGACATCTGCCACGTTTGATATATTATCTACAGGATAGTCTAAAGCACTATTTAAAAAAGCCCAAACCGATCATATCTGTGACAGAATTCCAAATGGAAAACAGGCCATGCAGGGAAGGGAGCACAGTCTGCTGTTGATAATGCATTATTCAGGAAGACACCTGATTGAGAACTGCACAAGGACATAAAATAACTGAGCAACTGGGCCAGAAATTGGCAGATAAAGTTCAAACCCGTAAAATAAAGTATGCTGGAGAGGAGTAATTTTAACTCCACATGTAAAATAATGACTTCTGAGCTGACTTATATCAAAAGAAGGAAAACTTTGGGTTAGATGTTAATCTCAAGTAAGTCAAACACTGAATCAATATGGGAAGGGTAAATAAAGCAAATAATATTGTTATGCTACCACCCCTTCTTTCAGAAAAGACCTAGAATGATCAGAAACTGGAGAGTGAGTAGGGCAAAGCACATACATGATTTTGTCATTCTTACAAGATAACCATTTTTGGGTGCTGGAGACAAATGAATGGATAACTGGACTTGTATCTAACTGGGCACAGCTGCTGCTACACATGCACCACACTCCTGAGTGCATCCACTAGTCCCAGTGCTTCTTCAAGTGTTTGATAAAAGCTGATGCAGCATGGCCCTACCTACCCACCAGGCCTGGCAATCCAGGGAATCTTTAGTGCCACTCATCACAGGCAAACCCCGGGATTTTTATGCCATAAAGTGTTTCCTACAAGCAGCATGATTTTAGGCAGAGAATGCAATACCTAAATGACAACTGCTGACATGCTACAACTTTTGTGCAGGTGTCTCAACCCAGTGTAGCTATTCATCAGTACAATGATAAATACTCTAATTAATAGTGCAGCAGAGTCAGTTACAATTCTGAGAGATGAATTTTCAAAATATTTTGTTGGCGATCTCAGGGACACAGCAGATAAGGATTTTACTTTTACAGGGTTGATAGCAGAGATCAAAGATCAGCTAAAAATGCATAATTCTCTGGACTACCAGTACTTAAAGAGTATTTATGAATCTGTGTTTTAATATTAATGACTCAGAATCCTGCAGAGCTCATATAGAACATTTGGATGCATTTTTGATTATATTGCCTTTTCTACTTGCGGCCATTCAATTGTTTGTAGGCAAGGTTAAAGTAGCATTTCAAAAATAGATCATTTGATGTAAATGCAATACTTCTTTTGTGGAATATATGCAACAAGTCCTGCTTATTGACTGTGACTATTGAAACTCAACAACAAAGAGATGGCTTACTTTCAAGGCCATTCATTCTCAGCAATTTATCTTAATCATCAGTATGCTATGCACTATGCACAACATTCTTGTAATAAATTGAAATTAAAAGTTCATTTGGGAACTCCACATAAAGCATTATATCCATTATACATATAAAGCAAAATCCACAACTTCAAAAATTTACAGATCCCACTATTTTCAATAAAACAATAGGCTTGCCTGTATTACACCTAGAGAGCAAAATAAAGAACCATTTTGCTGTCTTATTTACCCTGCCTATAACACTGAACAAGACCTCTCACTTCTCAGAGTCACTTTTTGCAGTTTACAGTGCTGAAAATGGAAAATTCCATTAACTATAATGGCACTGCTGTGTATTTTTATATCTTGTTGCATGTTTTTTTCCCAGTTCTCTATCAATTGAATTAAGCTCATATTGTTACCCACATACAAGCTTCTATATGTTACCCAGCCACAGTTTTATGCTCTTGTTAATTGTGCCTGACATCTGCAATAGTGTTATACTTAAAAAAAACCCAATATACTTAAAAAAAAACCAACAGCAGCAACATTTTGTAACTTTTGAAATAGAAAGTGTATTTCCTGGCTTCAGGGGGAAAGCCCTGTGGACTGTTTATAAAACTCAGCATAAGGAATCTCAGGCTGCCATTCCCACTGGCCTCACTGCAGAAATAATCCAGCTCTGGGTTTCTCTCACCCAGAGCGTTCCTATAAACACAGACATGGGAAATGTGAATTCCAGCACCTAAATTTCTGGGACATGAGCCAAGGGAAAGGAGGCAGACCCTCAGCTTTGGACAGTTGTGGCTGTGGAAGAGGGATGAGCTCAGTGTCAGCCCCGCTCCTTCTGCTCACCAGGGAAATGCAGGAACCATTGCAAAACACAATGGAAAGGAGAGCTGACTTCACACTGTCTGAAACAGAAGAAAGAAATCCTTAGGCGTAATTTCACCCTCAGCATGTAAACTCTTTTAGACAATGAACTGTTTAGAAAAAGATGTTTGCTTTTAAGCATCCAGCCCAAGAAATGTTTTATAGAAATACCATAAAGGATCTATGAGCGAGTGTATTGTTGTCAGCAGCAGAAAAACTTTTGATAGGAATTAATTGCTTTCTTTTAATAAATGTTATTAAAGATTGAAAAGGAGATGGAAGAAGGGCTGTAAGATGCTTCATTGTCACTGTGTTCACAGAGAAGAAATAGGGGGATCCAAAAAAAGTTTGGTTTTTTTTTTCAAATTGATCACCCCCCCCCCTCCAAGCTGACTGATTTATTTCCCTGTGCACGTCAATAAACTGAATGGAATGGATTTTCAAAGCACAGCATGAAAGATATACCCACAAATCCCATTAGGAGTAATGTGATTTGTGTGCTTATCTGCCATGCAATGCTTTGAAAGTTCATTCCTCTATTTCCATCTGCAGCTTTTCTACTTCCAAAAATAGTTGAAAAGCTTACACACACTTGCAGCTCCTTTGGGGGGTAGGGAGAAGTGGACGATGTGAAGAGCTGGTGCCCAGTTCCCAGGATAAAGCCAGGCAAGCAGAGTTCCAGCCCAGGAACATGAGCTGTACCTTGGGTGGGTGTTTGCTCCCCAGTCCCCACTGTGATGCCATAGAAAGGATCCCTGGCTCAGGCCTTGACTTTGCTCCTCTCGGTCCTCTTTATTGAAATGTTTTGATTTTGTGCCACTTTGAGCAATCTTTTTGTCACGAGAAGGGTAACAGCGTTGCGTGCTGCCTTCAGAATCTGGAATCTCATGACAAAGACCTTAAAAGAGAAGCAGAATACAGTGCACTGCTCATTTATTCTCATGACAGGCCTTAGATTGTACAGAGCATAGAGAACTGGCACACGATTAATCAGTTCCTGGGACTGTGTAATGTGAACTCACTTCTTATGGCAATTTCAAGAGTCAAGGCTGCAATCTTTTTGGTCTTGCATCTGAACTAGATGGCTGTAACTAATAAGAAAAGTGTATGTATTTTTATTTACCCAATACAGCAACTTTCAGCCTGGAGGATCCCAGATCACATTATACAATATCCATTTTACCAGCCTTGCCAAAATACTGCCACTTTTGAAACAGGCTTAGAAGAGCAGAAAGGGATGGTCTTAACTCAATTTTGCTCTATTTTTAAGCAATTGTGTGCATTCAATGTTAATACAAAGCAAATTGAATCCAATTTTAATTTCACACCTAAAAGACACCATTATCATGAACAAAATACCCTGCTTGTCTTTATTCTGTTTCCAAGAGGAGGAAGAGCCTAGATGAGACTTGAAACTGGTGTTTCAAGGAATATACACACAAATATACTCTTGAAAACCACTGAGGCCTGAACTTACAAGAATTAAAATAACTGCTTTACTTTTAACACTGATCATAAACCTAAGGGGTATCACATCAAACATTTATTCAACTATGTTCATCTTCTGAAACTGCAACTGCCCTAATTTCTACAAACGTGTTGAACAAGATTTTCATAATCTCACTTTTCCAAAGCATTCAGACCTTGACTCAACCTCTGTTAGCCACACTGGTAAGAAAATAGTTTTTACCTTTATTACTCCTTTGCATACACTGAATGAAGTGAAACTGCATGAGTAAGAATGGCCAGATTTCTGTCCACAGTACAAAAAAAGCGTAATTTCTAATCATAAAGTATATTCTTCCCTTAATAGAAATGATACAGAATAGCTTAATTTAATCACCTGATAAAATCACAATTTAAAACACTGCATGAATGATAAAGTCTAAGGTTTTACTCTCTACACAAAGTAATTATTGGAGTTAAAAGTTCATTACAAAGAGGAAATAAATCCAAAGATGAAAAGCAAATATGATTTCTTCTCCCAAAGCCTCTAATTCATTTTCAACACTATAAACTGTTTATATTTCTTTCAAAATGGGCTTCAAAAGGTGTATCTATAAACCTAGCCTAAATCATATCTTGATACTGACATGAAGGTACAGATTATACTTAGCATCTATGCAGATTGAGACTTTCCATAAGCCTTGAAAGGCTGACATTATTCATGTATTGTGATTTAGATGTCCTACTGAGCCAGAATAGAAGCCTATGAAAATAAAATGTACAGCTTTGATAAGCATCTTACACAGTCAATCAATTACAGCCTTGTAACTCATATTCCTTTGTCTGGGTTGTTTTTTAGTGGTAGTTGTGAAAGAAATAAGCAATTACCAAACTGGACTTCAGTTACATTTTTGAGAATTTTTTTTTCTATTGTCCTTACATGATTCCTGTTAATCATCTCCCGTAGTGGTTTTCCTATAACTATTTCCAGTCTTTTACCTGTCTTATTCTGAAGTTTGCTCATGTTGCCTTCACAGGAAAAACAAGTTTTATAGCAAAATTTTATAGCTTTCAGAGACTAAAAGCTGGCCCTCCTCCATCTGTGCTTTCTCTGGAATTGTAGAGCTGGTAAGCAAATACGAGCTGCAAGTGAGGACAGGATTTGTATGATCACACCAATATGGAGGCACATGAGAAATCAGTGAAGGGTTTAGTGGTGCCAGGATTTCAATTTCAGATCACTGCCTTATTTTGAGGCGCCAGAGTTGCAAGTTTGCAGACTGCAGCAAGAGATATTTCACAAGGAATTCTTTTGTGTGTGTGTGTTCATATATGATTTTGAGTTGCATCAGTGAAACATCTGTTACACAATTACATCACCCAATACAGGAACAAGAGCTTCCCTGTGCATCTGAAGTCCCAAGAGACACCATGACAGAACACCAGAGTCTAAGTCCACTCCAAGCACCGTGCACCATGAATAATGGAAAACATTTTTATTTAATTTGGACACCTACATCCTGATTAATCTAAGGAACATCATAATATACACTTAAATATTAATATTTGTATTAATTTTCTTTATCTCTTATGTCTTGAATTGCCTTTTAGAAGATGTTGTTTTAAGATTAGCTCAATTTGATCTTCTTGGAATACCAAAACTAATCACTGCAGAGATTGCAGGAATCACTGCTACAGATGGAGCTGCTGTCCACAACACAAAAATGATGCCAGTTTAATGTACAGAGCATCTGATACCTGATCACTTTAATGAAGCTTTCTGTCTTGCATACGAAATGCTGCAGGAGTCTCTGCACTGTCTGAGGTCAGCAATGCAGAATTCTCCTCATCAGCCCATTCAGAGCTGGTGAAAATCAAGGCCTGTTGTAACCAAGGTCAAAATTGTCACTGACTTCAGTGGAGAGAGCTTCACTTCAGAATGCCTCTATTTGAAGTATTTGCGACTGCAAGTATCAGTGCCTGAAAAAACCAGTGTCTTCTACAGGCAACAGCAATTAGACCCATCAAAAACCCAGTGGTTTAAACTGTGGGGTGAATTGGACATGAGCTGCAATGCATTAGCATATGCATCACTGTATACAACTAATTAAAGTACCATAAAATAAACGACAAGCTAGATTACACACCCTCAGAAACTTTTGCCTTCAATTACATGCACTTTGCAAGGCATAACTGAGTTATGTTAAATGATTAATACAATCATAATATATGTAACAACTTTACTTAGTGATACAAAAAAAAAAATAAATCAGGAATTATCCTTCAAAGAGAAGATAACACACTACAAGGGGCAAAAATTAATACATATATGGTAGCTAGAGCTACACACTGGTACTTCACTGCTAACACTGAGGTTCTACTTCTTCATATCTGTTATACCCAGACGGCTGGCAATCAAACCAGGATTATATATCTTTTTCTCTTTGGAGGATGAAACAGTAAATACTTTATTTTAAAGAAATCCTAAAACCTGAACTATATTGAAAATCTATGTAGCATTTCAGGTTCACTCTTCACTATGAAATTTATTTTCCTTTTTTTTTTTTTTTCCCCTTTCAAGAATTTGCTCCAGATGAAAGCAGGTATCAAAGCAGCACCTCAGCCTCTTAAAAGAAAAATGAGTAGGAACTCCTCAGTGTAACTGCATCTGACAAGTTACTGCAATCTATTTACCTTCCTCTTTCACAACACTACGAACATTAAGAACACAAAAAGTACTGCAGCTGAGATTTTTTTCCTCATCCATCCTGATTTGAAAAAGATGCATTTGATTTTATGGTCTGATAGAGAAAATCTGCTTCTGCCTACTGGAAGTGGCTGTCTGTACTAATTAGTGAAGAATAAAATACACACAGCCTCTATTTTGCTAGGATATAAACCAAAATGAAGATACTACAAAACCTATTCATAAATCTTTAAAAATCTCACCTTATAGGATAGGTTTAAGACAAAACAACTCAAAACCAACCCTGAGGTTAACATCTACACCAATTTTCCCACTTAAATATATTTTTAAAAATTTAATGACTGCATTCTTTTAAAAATGACAATGGCATTATATGACTGCCACGTAAATGTAACTCAGGATTGCTATCAGTTCATAAAATGATTTCAGAAATCTGTTCACATCCCATGGCTTTGCAGGATTTACATGAACTGCACCTCTCACTTTCTTCTCAAGAACTATTTTGACATTTGCATTCAGGTCCTCACAGGTAATTTTTGAGCTGGGATGCAGGATTACCTAATTCCCATTCCTATTCTGGATGGTGGAACGTTACACAAAGGCAACTCTCCTCTCCTGGAGGCCCACCAGCCTTTGGGACACTGCATTGTTCACAGTGGGCTGCAGAAATCCCACAGAAAAGCAGGAAAAGCTGTTTTCCCACTGTGCTGGCTGGAAGGCAGCACTGCCCAGTGCAGCAGGAATGGGTCTGGAAGGATCAGACGCTGCTCGGAACAATGGAACCGACCACGCAGTGCCAGGAGCTCTGAGCGTTCCGTGCTGCTGGATGGTTCAGAGCCACACCTCTGAAGTTCTTTGAACCTTTGGTGAACCAATTTCACATCTGAAATATTGTCAGAAGTTATCTTCTCCATTTTAACAAGCTAGACACAACACACTCCCCAGCTCCTGGCAGGGAACAATGGAGGGATGGAGCATGCAGTGGCTAAGCACTCTCATTGAAAAAACCAGGGGATGCTGCAGTAATTGTCCTGAGAGGCTAGAAAGGAAACAAGACTCTATGCTGACAGCTTAGCTCAGCGTGAACTCTCATTTTTCACATGAAGCTAATTAAAAACTGAAATTAGTTAAATATGGAAATGACACTTGCAAGCACTTTAGCTGAATCCTGGCGAAATCCCTCTAGAGTGCTGAGACACTACCTGCTGCTTCAAAACTCCCCAACTGAATTTCACAGTTAAAAGGCCGAGCAAAGGGAAAGTTATTACAGAGATTTCCAATTCAAAATGTGTCTGTAAAATCCTAAATTAAATTTCATGGTAGCCCTTTCAATAACGAGGGACATACTGTGCAGTCCAACGATCTGGTGCTCCAATAACATCGCTGTGTGTATTCTCTGATTATCTCACCTTTAGGCACTGTGCTGGTTGTGCCAGCACTGTGATGCTCACAAGGATACCAGCATTACAATGCTACAAAGATAAGCCATGTACTGCTACTGAAGAAGTCATTTGGAAAGCATGGATGCACGGCACATAAAGGAATTACTTCCACTGTCTAACAGCAGAAATCTGAGAAAATCAGAACCCACTGACCAAAATGTTTTATGCCTATGACTTTAATTTATGTGATGAATACATATGCAGAGAAGAGTCTACACGGCAATAAATTACATGGCCTATATATCTATATCTCCATACTTCACAGTCAGTGTAATAATAAAAAGCACTTCTGCATATTTAAATGGGCATAAAGAACCAAGGCACTGGATATGCATAAAAGGTATGATGACTGACATTAGCTTTTTGACTAAAGCACCATGTGAATTCCATTTTAGTGCATGTGACTTGCCTAGTGTGCATAAAAGCAAGGGTATCTGCCCAAGGGCAAATATGATTTCTGAATGCAATTTAACGAAACCCGCCCACAGAACAGTTCATTTTGGAGCCAGACCAAGACATTCAGGATAGCCAGTCACTTTCAAAACAACTGGAGCTTTTTGGGTTTATTGTTTTTCCTACATTCCATCCCTTTACCCTTGAGGCAATCCCCTCCCCTTGGCCTGCTGCCACTATTGCACCAACACATTTCTGTCTAGGAAAGCCAGAAAAAGATGCCACATAGCATGAAAGCCACTGTAACTCACTCCCAAGTCTTCTGGCAGGGGGTATTGCTGTACCCAGCCTGCCAAAACCTCTTCCCTGGCAGCTAGCTGTATAATCTGTACATCACACCCAGGCTTTGCTAGTCCAGGGCCTTGAAACATCTCAGCTAACCCAGCTGGAGGGGATAAGCTGCAGCTGCACCATCAGACCCTCTTATTTTATTGAATTTTGAATATGCAGTTTCAAAGCAATTCAAATGAATTTGCCAAAGGCCTCAGATCAGTAAAACTACTGATACCACCTGCAGCAGACTTCCTACATTTGAAGCATTTAAAAACAGGTGACAGGATAGGAGCTTTCAGTGTAAGGACTGACTCTCATGAAAAGCCTGCTTAACAAACTTGGTTATGCCCCATTTTGGCAAGGAAGAAACTGTAATGGCTTTCAGCCCAATTCGCACAATAGCAATGGGAATAATGGGAAGCCCCATTTAGAATTGTTTTTTAAATCATGTATATTTTTTTCACGTTAAAATGAAGCATTTATTTCATCACTGAGCTTCGTTTATTTTCAAGCATCTTCATTTATTTTCCATCATAAGAGTGGAGATAAAAAGCAGACTTTGATTAACATGAACTCGTTAATAAGAGGGTGTATTAGGAAACCCAGAAACAAACATCTAGCAGGTTGAAGCCTCTTAATGCCATCCAGTTCTCCTTCCAGCAAGCAGAGGCAGAAGAGCAAATTCCCCATCCAGCAGTCTTCCCCAGCCATGGGCCATTTAATATGCCTGATGGACAGGTACAAGCTGAAAAACTACTGGGACAAATACCTGACTGGTATGAAACCAGGAGCCAGAGCCTCAGGCAGAGAAAGCAGAGCCTGACAGCCACAGCCCTCTGGAAGCAAGAACTCTGTGGAGGTGGTGTGGTCCTTGTGTCCTCTCCTTGTCCTTGTCTATACAGACAACCCTGCCTGGAGCAATGACAGAGCAGATAACCAGTGCCTACTTCTCCTGCCTGTGGGTTTTAACAGCACCCATGTTATTTGTACAAGGAACTATCCTAGCTGGGGATCAGTGTTCCTCAAGAGATAAATTATTTTTGTCACCTTCTCCTAATTCTGTTGTCCTACCTGAGTACATTCACAGAAACACACAGCTTGGTGAGGGAGCTGGAAACAGAAAAGGGGATTCTGGGGAAGGGCACTGTCAGATACAGCCAGGCAGCTTACTCTGAATAGCAATCATAAGGCAGGGATTTGTGCCTTTAAAAAGATGCCTAAAGAATAAACTTTACAGAACTGCCTGGAAAGAACAACATGCATTCTAATCAACTTGTGATTGTACTTCAGATGTGCAGTGAACAGTCCCTCACCCAAGGCAGCATGTGATCCACATCTGGGAAGCACCACTGGGATGGGACCCAAGAAATGTAAGGGGACATCCACACATGCACCTGCTTTTGTCACTAATGCTTCTGGGAAAATATTGACTCAAGAAGCAAATGAATAGTGGCTTAAAGGTGAGAAATTAAGACTCAGGATTTTAATCTTCAGGCCCTTAAAGGTATGTAATCATTCTCTCATTCTTTTCCCTCCTCTGGCATTCAGAAGTATCCAATAAAGTTGAAAAACTTGAATCAAGGAGAAAATCTAAGCCTGCAGCCTCCCTTCAGGGAGAAGGAAGACAGGAGGGAGCAAAGGAGACTGACAGGCAAAAACACATTATTTATTTTTTCCAAGGCATCACAGTGGTGTGAGCCAGGGAATTCTATGCCCAAGCACATGTGCTCCAGCCCTTGCAGGGACTATTTCAGTGCTTGGAAGATATAGCATCCACAAACCCAGCAATGTCATCTTTGTGACATAAACCAGTCTCCATGTGCAGAAAGCAGTGGAGTGAAGATTATTCCCAAAGCTCTGGCCAATAAAGGGCTACTGGTTTCAGAATATTGGCAAGCCAGGTACCCCCAGAGAGTTTACAAGCTGATTCTTCGAGCCACAGGTGGGAACAAGACTCCTAAGATCATTCAGCCTCCCTCTGAACTGCTTTCCCATACTGATTTTCTCTGTAAACAGAGTCTAAAATCATCCCACGAGAGGCAGAGAGAGCCACTTTGTCAAATACAGGACCCTCACTAGGAGCGACACAGGTTTTCCCCCATAAAGGGATTCTGAAATTCCAGACAGTCCAAGTCACTACATGAATTCTTTGAATTGCAAAATTTTAGTCAAGGTCATTTGCAAATGCAAACCTTGAGTTCAATTATGTTTTAGCAGCAGATGACACAATTACATTTAAGAAACCCTGTTTTTATAACTCAACAGCTTTTCCCCTTGGTTATCAATTTTTAAATACAGGGCAAGGATAAAAAGTGTTCTTTTGAGAAAATTCTGAACACATAAATGTTTCAGGTCTGTTCTACTGCACAGAACAAGAAAATGCCTCCTTTAATAGTGTGATTTGATGTAATTTGCCTTATGATTTTTCTTAAGGTAGAGCAAATGCTGAACAGAAAATGGCACATATTTCATTTCGAGAAACAGAGCCAAATTCATCCCTGCATCTTTTCCATGCCCCATTGGTTTAAGTCAATTATTTCCAATGTAGCTATATCAGTGTGGAAGAGGAATAATGCAATCATGAATCAAGTCCATACTATTTTTCATGACAATTCCACTTGAGCAAAGCCTCAGATATAACCCAGTGAACCACAGATCACAGTCATATTTTATAAAATTTATTCGACAAAATGTATTAAATAAACTTACCTTTCCGCCTGTATCTTAGCAACTTAGCAACCCTTACGATATGAGAAGGCTGGAAACAAGCCTCTGAAGTCTACAAATGCAGACTTGACTTTTAAGAATAGGTGTGCCAGCATTGAGGGCCGTAATTGCAAGAATAAATTTTGCTGAATGGGGCCATAACGCATATTTTTCTGTATCTGCACCCAATCCTTATGGGATTCCTTTATTAATGGCAGCATTTTCTAGGCTATTTGCTAGATCTGTCATGTAAATTCAACGGCGAGGCTATTAAGGTTTCATTACAGGAGATACCAAAAGAGAAGTATCCCTCAATAGCTGAAGTTTTCCATGGCCACCTGTCACATGTTCCACGGTTTCCAGTGATTTCACTCAAGTGAGCTGCAGGAAAGGACGTGCCCGGTGGCATTGCCTCCTCCCTTCACAGCACCAGTTCATGCTCTGGGAGCAGCCCTGCCCAACAGAGTCCTGCACACACACCATGCCTTAATGTGAAACCATCCCACCCTGTGGTCAGAAGAAGTGTGGATGTGGCACCTGGGGACTTGGTTCAGTGGGGACATGGCAGTGCTGGGCTAGGGATTGGACTCAATGATTTTAGAGACCTTTTCCAATCTTAATGATCCTGAGATCGTGTGAGCCAAGAATGGTGCTGCACTGCAGGATGGGGAAAGGAAACTTAAATCCCCATGGAAAAATGCAAAGGGACTGTAAGAAAACCACAGGAGCTGGTCTGCACCAGCCCTAGCCACATGTTAGATGGCAATCAATCCTTAATATGGTGTGGAAAACTAGTTTACACTAAAGCAGCCTGCAGTTTTGCTATGTAAGAGCCAAGCAGCAGCTCAGCTCTGCCCTGAAGAAGAAGGAAGGCACACCAGTGCCAGCTGTGGGACACAAGGAGAGCATAGAGCCACCGGGGCTGTGTCCATTGGTAGGAAACTGAAGTAAGAAATCTGGGGTTAGCCCCTGCAGCTGTAACTCAAGATTACTCCCTTGCTGCTCAGCCCCTGCCTGGCAAGGCACTGGCACAGTGCAGGTTTCTCTGCACTGCCTGAAGCTCTGTCAAAGGCTGCCCATTTCCCAAGAAAAACAGGGGACACGTGGGGCCTGCCACACCAGAAATGGAGCCAAACCTTGTAAAATAAACTTGGGAAGGAACGCAAATGTTCAACAAATGTAAATATCAATGCAGCATATGTGCAAAACACGATTTTAGCAATGGCTCCTGTTAAATGTCCTTGTGTTGGGTTCATCAGAAACACTGACAAATGCTGCAGCCAAAAATCAGAACAGTTCTCAGTGGCCCCAGCAGCACTGCCCAGGTGCAATGGCACCTTGGAGACTGAGGCAACAGAAAGTTATACAATAAAGCATGAAACCCCTGCTTGTCTAGAAGAACAATATGAATTTGCATTAGTAAGAAGTTTTCTTGACAAAAGCATTGTGAAGGACAGTGGCTGTGGCAGAGATGTAAAGAAACCCAGTGTTCTGGGGAGGGCAGGGATGGCTGAACGTGGTCCTGCCCCCAGACCCTGGGATTGCTCAGGCACAGACACTGGCTCTGCTCCATCACCCTCTGCCAGCTCCCAGCTGCAAGCCACGGCATGCTACTTACCTTAGTTTGCCTTAAATTTTCCTTGTGGATGGCTGTACTACACTTTTGTGTAGGCTGATGATTTAGTGGTTGCCCGCTGGTATCAGAGGGAGAAGCATTTTTCCCTTCAGCACCTGCTTTGTAAATCAATCATTAAATTATGTGCTATTTAATTCACATTTTTTGGGACTATATCTGCCATAAGACACCTGCTGTGGTGACAACTGACAAAATATATGGAACCTGGGGAGAGGATGAGGAAAGAGAGGAAGAAGGAGGACTCTGACTATCTTTGCACATGCAACCTACTGGCAAAAAGGCTCAGGCAGAGGCACACAAATGCTGCAGATTGAAGCTATTGAATTTTTCAGAAGCACAATACACTGCATAACTTTGCTGTGGCACCAGAGCACAAGCACTTAAAGAGCAGTCTTCAAAGCACTAAAATAAGACATACCCAGCTGTGTTTCCATTCATACACATCAACAAGGAAACGTAATTTTTACACTAATTCCACAGAGAAATCAAATAATAAAAAGCTATCAAAAACCAGAATAAAACTCTACAAACACTAGTGATCAAGAAAAATAAATTTAGTTTTATTAATCTCTATCATGGAAACACAAGTGATTTAAAGCACCTTTGCAACATCTCTCCAGTTTAATCTGTATCAGGTTTGGAGGAAATCACAATTGCATTGTCAAGATCAAAATATTCACTGTCTTCACTGTCTTCTCCACAAAACAACTATTAACATTTTTAAAAGCAATTTGGGAATGTTGACAGAGTTGTCGACATCACACTTAAACAGGTACTGCTAACACTCACATCTCATTATATTTTATCTTTCTTTTTCAAGGCCTATTTTTTTTCCCAGTAGTAATGTATAAATTGCTTTCCTTGGAGTCACAATGAAGATTCCTGCAGATTCTTAAATGAGAAAACACGTTATCACCACTAACAGTAACATAAACACAAAGCACAACTACTCCTACACCTGACAGCACTGAAAGGAGGAGTGTGCAGTACCAGCATTAGAAGATGGATGAGTAAACCAAAGGTGGGAAAAAGCAGATTACTGTCCAAGGAGAGTAATTTTTGAGAGCTTTACTAGGGGGTTGGAATATGTTGCCTCCCAAAGAAAACCAGAAAACAGAAATAACACATCGTTCTCTGTCCTTGTTCTTTGAAGTTCTTTTCATCAAGTTGTAAGGAAAACAGAATAAAGCTTGTCTTCTTCCTTTCAGATTGGAGCATTAATGTAAAATATTGTATTATTTTTACAGCTTCTGCCACATTAGATTGCACTTTAACTCTTTTTATTTTTTAAGTTGACTATTCTGGTAATAAAAGACACTGGACTGACGGCCCCAGAACCCGATATTCACCTTTTATTCTCAGAATAGGAATAGCTCTGGAAGGTTCCTCAAGTGCTCCAGCTTCACTCTTACTCTGAAGAAGTTGCTCCTTTATACTTGTAAAGGATACAGCTCAGCTAAAACAATAGTAAAAAGTGACTTAACACTCAGTGTGGGCCAAGGGTGTTGCACCTGATATTCTGGCAGCAGCAAGAATTCACTGAAAAGCCACGGGCTCTGCTCCCCTCAACAGAACCAGCTCAGAGCTGGGCAGTTCTGATTTCTACTTCCCCTCTGCTCAGCTTCCAGAAGGAAAATGATGCAGTAACAGTTGCACTTCCACAAGAAGCAGAATTTCCCAGAAAACGGCCTGAAGAGCAGGACCTTGCCCCACAGGATAGTAACTTGGGGTCCTGAAATAAAACTGGATATATAAAGTTGTGCTTGGAGAGCAAGTCCTGCATCATGAGAGAGCAGAGGAAGATTTTAATTGATTGGCAAACACCCAAGGCTTCAGCCCTCTCCTTGCACAGTTACCTGGGAAAATCCAACAAGCTGGGAACAAGTGGTTAGGCAGAGCAGGCCAGTGGAAAAAGAACTCTAACACAGCTATCCCCTAACTTCTGCTGACCCTCATCTTAAGTTTTAACAGAATATAAGAACTCAGTGAGTATATACTGATGTTCTTCAATAAAATAACTACAAAATGTTAACTATTCACAAGTATAAGTGTTGAGATGTTAGCCAGGACAAATGATTTTGCCTGCTATAAGGGAAAACACTGTGAAAATGTTGCTCCAAATGTGATGTTAACATGTAGGATTCTTTGGAAAGTGAGTGTAGTGCAGCTCACGTTATCATTGCAGCACTTGGTGAAGAAGTCTCTTCATTATCCACACACACACACCTCTCCTCCTGAGCTACCTGGAACCAGCAGGAATTGCTGTCATGCTCTTCTGTCTCAATAGGCATGAATTGTCTATCATGCTTTACCACCTTGTGCTGTGATTTCCTTCTGAAACCCAGTCCTCTTCCTTACTTTTAATTCTTATGACACTTTAAAATACCAGAATATAAAGGCTGTCTTACTCAAAAGACACTCAAAACCAGCAGACCTAAGATCCAATTTTTTATGGTAATGTAAAATATATACATTACTGAAACTCAGTTTAGCCATCTGGACTGAAGGAATAATAACATTTACTTTCCCCACAGCAAAATGCTTCTAAACTAAATTAGCATTAACTATTATTCATCTCAATTCTGCAAAACATTGAATCATAACCTTAAGTTCAAGCATTATTTTTTTTTAAATGACTAAGTAATTTCCTTGAGCAGAAAACTTTTGTCTTTCTTTTCAGTTCCTCCAACTATCATTATTTACCAGATGCTAATTTAGCCTATTTACAGAAAAACCAAGTTATTTTTTTGCTCCTCTGTGCTAGAATTAATCAGAAGCAGCATGATACCATGTTTAATTTCAATCACAGCAGCTATCACTTTACAAATAAATAAAACTTACAAATTTTTTTACTGCTCTTAAATCAGATGCTATTTTTTTTTCCTCAAAGAAAATAAAATTTACAATACTGGTTTCTACACAAACTTTTGTTTAATTATGAGAGCACCACAGAATGTGGGCTTTTACTCAACAAAATCAAAGGATATAAATAAAACTGCATTTTCTTAAAAGACATAGCACTAGCTGGGTCATCAAGATGTCCAGGCCATTAAGAATTAAAACACCCATCAGGAAATACCATCTGGGGGGTAGAGGAAGGAAAAAAAAATTAAAAGAGTAAAAGAAATCTATCAACCTTAAGGCAGTGCTGTGGAGTGGTACTCGGAATTCCTTTTGTAGATGTGTAAAGCTTTTTTCAGTTTAAGTTGGAAAAGCTGGTTATCAATTTTCTAGCTAGATTTCATGAGAGGACAGCAGAATTCGCCCCATCTGTTAGTCCTTGGCTGGGACACCAGTGCTATTTGTTTTCCTAGCATGGCATCCCAGCCCATACAACAGATTGATGGTGCCAAGGAGACACCGGGAAGTGGCGCCGGCTCCGCTGCCAAGGGCAGGCAGGAATGGATGGTCACATCCAGATGATCTTGCACTAAGGGATGAGGAGGTGAAAAATCGGCGCAGCCACCCGCCTTCTCCCACCCCTGGCTCACGGGAGGCCGATCCGACCTTCAGCCAGGCAACAGAGAGCAAACTTGCCTTCAAAGCTTCAGAAGAGTCCAAGAATTCTTTCAGCTCGAGTTTTGCCAGCCACGGGCTGGTTTTAAACCCATTCTGTCAAGGTCAGAGTTAGAGGGACAAACTGCTTTGTCCTAAACATCTTGTGCTTCAAGACCTTCCCTGGTGCCCCCTTTTGCACCAGCCTGCAGAGGGAAGGGTGGCTTTGTGCAGACCCAGCTGATCTGCACATCTGTTGAGAGAGTTTGGATTTAGTGTTCAGTGACCCTCGAGCCACATTTAAACTTATCCAAAGCACTGCACCGAGCCTGCAGTAAAAAAGGGTCTGAGGAACATTCCTCCTCATAAAAGAGTGCAATTTTATTATTCATTACAAGTATTGGCAATACAAGGTGGCAATATGTACTAGGTTCCTCCAAAATAGTGAATGCTTCAAAATACTGTAAATTTCACAAAAAGAAAACTATTTCCAGTTACTGCCACAGCCATTTTTGTAAGCTTCTCCCCTGCTGCAGAAAAGTTCAGACAAACTATGATAAATTTTCCCATTCCTGACTTTACTGACTTGTGCATTTTTAACAAACTTCAGAACAGTATACACGGACAACTTTCACGAAAGTGCCTGGGGTAGAACTCTGAAGAAATACATGATATAAGCAAGCTAAAAAGTAGGGGAAATATTTTAATAGTTTCTGTCAGCTCACTGCAATATTATTTATTTTTAGTACATCACAGAGTATTATCTGGACATGACTTAAGAACATCTAGTAGCACATAACAAAAAAGCACGTGAAAAAGAACAGTAAAACATATAGAGAAATCAATTCAATTTGTACATATCAATACACATAAACACAATAAGCTAGCTAGAGACAATATATAATTCTGTCTATTGCAAATTTGGCCTTTTCATAATCTGCAGCCCAAACTCTTTTATGATCTTGCCATTTCAATCCAGACCTTTGACTTCCACAAAAAGGCTTTAGGGAAAAACTGCTTATATTTAGAAAAAGCTTTGAAAGGTAAAACTACCATAGAATAACATTATCTTTATCTTAGAAGACTAGTCAAAGAGTTCAAGCTGAAATGGCATTTCATGCTCAGCAATAATGTCTCTATTTGTAAATGGCACGTGGGGCATTTATACTACTGAAACCCAGAGATTAATGATAGCAGGATTTCCAGTTCCTGAATTGACAAAGGGGATATTTTCATGGAGGTGGCACACACAGGTTTTAGAGGGCTCCCCCAGCCCAGAGCTGGCACTGATAAATGGGGTGACTTCCTAAAGGCTGAGAGCACACTGCACAGTGCACGCTGGCATAAATCATATCTAACAAAGGATACCCCAGTAGAGCAGGGTGGGAAGAAGCCCCACAGTCTTATAGATGCTGCAAGTGAGGAGGAAGCGTCAAGGATTGATGGTCCCCTTCAGCCAAGAAAGGACATGACTGGTTTTGAATTTCCAGCCAGAGGCAACAAAGATTCACCATTACCTTCCCCACCATTGCAAACCTTCCCCTTTTCCTACCAGTACCGTGTGCCTGAGCACTGGAATTAAGACCAGCTGAGGAGTGAGTGTTGAAAAGATCCAAACTGCTTCCAAAGCCATTCTCCTGCCCTCTGCTCAGTAGCTCTTTCATCAGAAGATTTTCATGAGCAACATTACTAAGCAAAGTGAAAGACTGAATTTCTGCCACCTCCAAACCCCCAAATCTTAGTATTTGGCATTTGAGGCCTATTTTGACTTGAAAGAAATTATAAAAATCTTTAGTTTCTGAAAACAGAAAGATTTGGGGTCCCGCAGTAAAAGTGAATTTAAAAAAAAAAAAATCACAAATTTTGGCTAATAGCCTTTACACAGATGCTTACTGGTGACCTACTGTATTCTGTAATTTACTCATGTGTCAAACCCCTGAACACTGAACTAAGGAAACTGCTTTTTACAGCTATAAAAAATATTGACGATTCCAGACCACCACTACACTCAAGGAGAAACAAGGTGTGCAGTACATGCAGCCATTACCTCTTTTGCAAACTGCTCAGGGATTGTCAGAGTATGGAAGTTGTAGCACTCAGCAGAAACTCTTAATGGAGAGCATTTAAAAACAAAATCTGCTGAAAGCATGTAAAGGATAGCTTACAGCTAGAATTCAAAGAATGGAAATATGTAAAGAGAACTGGAATTCCTAAACTTTGGGCCCTGAGCTTTGGTTTGGACCTTTCTATTAGCAAAATCAAAGATCTACGCTCAGAATAAGGCTCCATACTCAAAAGGCAACAAATAAGATGGATTTTAAGAAGGAGACCCAAGGCCTTGTGCTGCCACATCCCTGGAAAATGATTCATCATCAGTGAACCGCACTGGTCTCAGGTCCCAGACAAAGGCACTGTGCAAACTGGAAATCCAAGATCCCAGCAGCAGAGCTGCCAGAGCAGGATTTGCGGAACAATCCACAACCTGTAGCTCATGATTTTCCTGTGACTCTGAGGCCCTGGAAAAAGAGTGACAGAATGAACCTGGGGATGGCATGGATTGTTCTAGCAGGCTGCACTGCCTGGTGACCTGAACCCCTCAGCTCCACTGCACTGGGAGCTACTCACCTCAAAACTCACTCAAAACCACTCTGCTAACAGTAGCTACTTAAAGGACTCCTTCAGACCCCAATTGAAATGCAGGTTGTCATGCTGACAGCTTTGAAATGGTATCCAGGAACTCCCAATTCATTGAAATGATGAATTCTGTACTAAATATTGGCTTCTCAAATCATGGGCAACACAGAAAAACTGTACGTTGAAATAAGCACACAGGCAAAGCAGAGAAAACTCCCACTGCTGAAGTACCTGCTGTATATTTGGTACTCCATGAGTGCCAAAGCAATGTTAAGCAAATTGCACTGTGTTTAAAAGCCTTTTTCTGTTCTAGCTGTTTACAGTTTTCTAATGGTAAATATGGGAGAAAAGATGAATGATTTATGAATGCTCACTATAAAAAGTCAAACAACATATTAAAACAATGCTTCATAGCATGGAGAAATGGAGTTAAGCAGACCACTTTCATGGTGATTTTTATAGACTGGAAATGCATAGATTTTTGACAGGGAAAAAAAATCTAAAGATGAAGAGAATGGTGTTAAATGTTGTTAAACCTTTATTTGACCTAAAGCGAAAGATAAAACACATTCTGCCTGAGATCGAAACGAAAATATCTAAAGAGATGGAAACCACAGCTTTTTAAGTTAAGTAATTCTCCTTTACAAATATTCTCAGATGAGACTGAGTGAAACCCTCCACCGGGCTACATCCTGAAAACAAAATTATTTTCAGTCTCTCTGTTAATATGAGAGTGGGCAGCTGATCAAGTGACAGAAAAATAGTCAAGGAGTAAGATGGATCCTGCTGTTTTCTTGAACATCTCTGAATTCCCTGCTCCCAGGGACAGCAGCCCCTTTCCTTCCTTGCTGCAGGTCTAATGGATGGCACTTGCCCACAGCTGCTCAGTCAATTGCCCTGACCCAGTTGTGCAAGGAAATAACGAGCTCCTGAATTGACTAAGGGGTGTCACAAGGGCAGAATAAAAAATTGGCTAAGGGAGCACATCAGCAGCTGGAAGAGCATCCTCAGGTGGTGCTCAAGGAGAATGTATATTTTAATTTGTAGTTCATTTACTGCAATAGGACAGAAGTTTAGGACATGCCATGGAGGACAAGATGGCAATCCAAGCAAAGAAAGGAAAAACAACTTTTCTGTATTTCTGAGAACAAATAGCTGTCTCTACCACCACATCATTGTTTTACTATTACCAGCTAATACAACAGCAGACTGAAAGTGCAGCTGCGGTCCACAGAATATTTGGCATTTCTGGCCCAAGCATAATCCCTCAAGTAATGAAAAACCTATTTCTATTTCTGCATCCTCGCTACTCTTCATACTGAAGAGGCTGCGTCTGTCTCCCATTTATTGAAGCTTATTCTTCATCTAGACAGCCAGAGCTGGTTTGTATTAGAAATTAGGTTTTAAATCACTATTTTTCTATTATTTGTTTTAGGATTTTCAGGAAGCCTCCAGAGGTGCTGAAAAATTCTTCTGGTTGGAAAAGACTAATACTCTCTGTGAACCAAGCCCAAAATCCCTAAACGCTTGTATAAGAACTTTGATGTTTTTAATGTTCAGATTCTGGCCATGAAGACAACATGATAAGAGTTAAAATTATATAGATATGTTTTTTGAAAAAAGGTCAAACTCCCTCTGCAAGAGTAAGACTAATCAGATCCCTGAGTTTTCCTTAATGAGCAGACTCCATGATGGTCTCTCTTTTCTAATGTGGTTGGAGTTTTGCAATTCAGTGATTAATGGATTCTCAAGATGTAAAAGGGGGGGGATATATATGAAGAAAGAAGCAACAGATAAAATAAATTTTTGTCTCAAAATATCATATGAGCCTAAATTGCATCTCTTTTCTCTTGCTGCTCCCTGCTACCCTGTGGCCAGTTCTAACAGGATTCTCTATTTTCAGCTCCCAGCTCTGCACCAGATTCTTGCCAACACACACAGGTTCTCTCCTTGGAAAAGGCCTGGATGCTAAAGGCACAGTAACCCATCACCATGAGGTATCTGGGGATTTGTTGTTGCATTTCCCTCCTCTGGTAATTGTTTGTGTGCCTGCTGTGAAATTGCTTTGCTTCTCTTTCAGTCTAAAGTTCTTTTTGCATTTTCCACAGACCAGCAAAGATGTCACAAGTTCATATCTACTCTTATATTACCTTGGGATACTTGCTATGTACTCCTGACATTTTTCTAACACTCATTAATTTTCTCAGCACATCAAGCACTATTTACCTCTCTTTTAAAGCCTTTAATAACTGAAAGCAGAAATCCTCTAGTGACAGTACAGTCTGACAGAAGGAGTATCTTCCTTCTGCAAAAGAAAATATTACCCTCACAACTCCAATTCCAACTGTCAGGAGGAAAACCTGAGTTTGCTGACAACCCACCTGCCTTGGATTGAACTAGCTCCCCTGGAATTACAGAGGGGTTTCATGCTTCCATATTTAGGCGGCAAAACTATAGCAAAAAGATCCTAATTGAAAAATGAAATCCCTTGATTATAGCAGGATGGCTTTGGACTTGCTGTGAGTAAAATTGCACTTTAGTCAGTTTAGGTGAAGTTGGGATCCTGAGTACCAGCAGTGGATCCTTGGCATTCTGCTGCAGTCAGCATGGATGGGGCTCTGACCAGCTCCTGCACCCTCAGCTCATTTCTCACCCTCTGGTCCCTACAGCAGAGATTTACAGCTTCCTGCACCTCTAGAATGTGGGAAGCCTTTAGCAGGAGAAATTAGTGAAAGAAGAAGATGCAAATATACAGAAAATACAGAGGAGAGCTGCAGGAATAGTGCACTACACCCAAATTTAAACAAAAAAACTGTTAACATGCAGGGATGAGCAGCATATATGGAACATACTGTCTGACCTTTCCAAGAGTCTCGACTACTCCAGGCTGCTTCCTGCAAGGCAAGTAAAGTGCCACAGACACAGAGACACCTTGTCATCCAGCAAGTGGGGAACCTGCTCTGCCACACTGGCAGCAGCACGTGAAAACATTTCATATGCTGTAGCTTTTCTTCAGAAAGTATTTAGTAAGAAAAATGTTGGAGGAAATCAGCTGATCAACCAACCAGCAAATTAAAATAAAGCTTGAAATTCAATTAACTGCAGCACTGTTATGCATTATGTATAATACCTTTTAAAAAGTAAATAAGACACAGAGGGATAAATCTGGACGCCCCAGAGAAGAAAACAAACTAAACCTAGAGCATATTTATGGTTTTAGATAAGGTTCTGTAAGATCAACATTAGAGAATGAAATCCCTTTTCCATTCAGGAACTGCATTAATAGAAATGCTTGCCTTTTCTAGTAATTATTTATTAACAGCACAGATAAAGAGGTTAAGAGTGTTTCATAATCATACAGTGGGGCTCAATACTGATTCTCTCATTATCAAATCTGCTCAACATACAAGTCAAAACATGACTTTTCTAACCAACTACATTCTTCATTTTGGCATTGTAATACAAGCTTCTGATGTCAGAAACAATTATGAGAAATTAAGAGAGAGTTTGCTGACTATAAAGTATACATGCACCAGTCCAGAAGGGAGCCTCTCCTTCCTGTGCACATTGCTCTAACAG